>NC_092414.1:12973312-14225812 GCF_040894005.1 Engystomops pustulosus
ATCGTCCTGATCTGCTCTCAGTCATGCAGATAACTCATCCGGGTGGGATGACTCTGCTGATGACTCTATTGACTCTTCTTGACTTTTCTGTGTAGAATGTGGCGTCCCACAAAGTCATCTCCGGAATCATGGAGGACATTAGGTTTATTGGGCTGATCCTGTTTTGTAATGATGTTGAGGTGACTCTGCTGTCTTCGCCATCCGATGACAATGAGATGACTCTGCTGATGACTCTGCTGACTCTTCTCGACTTTCCTGTGTAGAATGTGACGTCCTGCAAAGTCATCTCCGGAATCATGGAGGACATTAGGTTTATTGGGCTGATCCTGTTTTCTACTGATGTTGAGGTGACTCTACTGTCTTTGCCATCCGATGACAATGAGATGACTCTGCTGACTCTTCTCTTTAATGACTCAGAGATAGTGAGGTGACACTGTACACCCCACCATCTAGTGATAATACAGTGATTCTGCTGACCCTACACCTAGGAGATGACACCCACTATTTGATAATAATGAGATGGCTCTGCTGATTCTACCTGAGTAGGAATGAGTAGGAAATGACTCTTCTGCTCTTCTGACCCGAGCCTTATATGATATTGACTCTGCTGACCCTACACCTAGGAGATGACTCTGCTGACCCTACACCTAGGAGATGACTCTGCTGACCCTACACCTATGAGATGACACAGCTGACCCTACACCTAGGAGATGACTCTGCTGACCCTACACTGAGGAGATGACTCTGCTGACCCTACACCTAGGAGATGACTCTGCTGACCCTACACCTAGGAGATGATTCTGCTGACCCTACACCTAGGAGATGACTCTGCTGACCCTACACCTAGGAGATGATTCTGCTGACCCTACACCTAGGAGATGACTCTGCTGACCCTACACCTAGGAGATGACTCTGCTGACCCTACCGGTAGGAGATGACTCTGCTGACCCTCCACCTACCGGTAGGAGATGACTCTGCTGACCCTCCACCTAGGAGATGACTCTGCTGACCCTACACCTAGGAGATGACTCTGCTGACCCTACACCTAGGAGATGACTCTGCTGACCCTACACCTAGGAGATGACTCTGCTGACTCTACACCTAGGAGATGACTCTGCTGCCCCTACACCTAGGAGATGACTCTGCTGACCCTACCGGTAGGAGATGACTCTGCTGACCCTCCACCTACCGGTAGGAGATGACTCTGCTGACCCTCCACCTAGGAGATGACTCTGCTGACCCTACACCTAGGAGATGACTCTGCTGACCCTACACCTAGGAGATGACTCTGCTGACCCTACACCTAGGAGATGACTCTGCTGACTCTACACCTAGGAGATGACTCTGCTGACCCTACACCTAGGAGATGACTCTGCTGACCCTACACCTAGGAGATGACTCTGCTGACCCTACACCTAGGAGATGACTCTGCTGACCCTACACCTAGGAGATGACTCTGCTGACCCTACACTGAGGAGATGACTCTGCTGGGTCCAACCTATAAGGAGGTGACTACTGACCCCACCATTTAATAATAATGAGATGACTCCGCTGATTCTACCTTTCAATGATTAGGAAATGACTCTTCTGCTTTTCTGACCCGAATCCTTATATGAGATCGACTCTACTGACCCTACACCTAGGAGATGACTCTGCTGACCCTGCCCTTTTAATGAATAGGAGATAACTGTACCCTTTAATGATAATGAGATGACTCCGTTGACTCCTCCACCTAATGATGATAAGATGACTGTGATGAACTTATCCTTCATTGACTGGTAGATAACCCTGCGATCTCACACTCACAGTATAATGAGATGACGCTTCACCTTTAATGACATCGAGATGACTCTGCTGATCCCACCCTATTATGATAATGAGGAGCCTCTGCTGAAAACACCATTTAATAGTAATGAGATGACTCTGCTCACTCTACACTTTAACGACTAGCCTGTAAGGATAATGTGGTGACTCTACTGACCCTTGCCTTCAATGTCAATGAGATGACTCTGCTCACACTATACGTTAAAGAGAGATGACTCTGCTGACCCTTGACTTCAATGACAATGAGATGACTCTGCTGAGCCTACACTGCTACATACAGGAGATGACTCTGCTTATCCCACCCTCTAATAATAACGAGATGACTCTGCTGACCCGAAACTTTAACAAGTGAGAGATGACTCTGCTGATCCCACCCTCTAATAAGAATGAGGTGACTCTGCTGACCCTACACTTAAATGCCTAGGAAATGACTCTTCCGACCCAAGCCTCTGATGATAATAAAGATGACTCTTCTGGCCACATCCTCTAGTGATACTTCAGCTGATATGTAGCCTCCTCTGCTGACTGTGTCCCGTCCTACACAGCAAAGCCAAAAGTGAATTACAGCCACATTCCTGGACTTTCTTAGCTGGACAGTGTAAAAGACACAAAAATTGATTAAAAAATGGACTAAAATTCATATATTTTGCCTTAAAAAAATATCCCACTGTTCACAAAAGTCATGTGACCCTTCCCTCCGGCTGCAAAATCCTGACCTTGATTTATTATTTTTTTTATTTATTCAGATTTTTTTTTTTTCCGTATTTTTAACAAGTCGCAGTGTCCGGGTCATCGCCCGGAGAGATTTTCCTAGCGGAGAGCGTGAAGCGATGTGACGCGGCGGAGATGAAGATTTCGGCTAATTGGATACTCGTAGCTGTAAGTCTGGATGCGCAGGGCGGCGTCGTATCTCATATGGCGCAATAATGACGGGAAATTATATCACGGATCCATAATTAGCTCCACCAATGACTCACCCTTTACTATATCCGGAGTGCAGAACATCTTAAAGGGGAGGGGGGAAGGGCTGCAGCCGTACACTCAAGATCTGGGGATCCGCTCGGAACTTTACAGATCGCTGTAGCAACCGGCAATGAGAAAGGGGGAGGAGGAGGGCGCAAAATTAGTCAATTTAGACCATTAGTGCAATAATAGGTTCTCTGCAAGAGCTTGTTAAAGGGGTCAGAGCAGACTCTGCTATAGCCACATACAGACAATACATTGACTTCATTAAAGGGGTTGTCCGGACTTGTTTGCTGAGGATAGATTCTGAATGGGGGGATGTGCAACACTGAGACCCCCCTATTAATGTCATCTTCTCTAGTAGTCTGATGTAGCGGGGTTAGGGGATACCATTTTCTCTTTGGGTCTGGGGTAGATATGGGTTAATGCCATCTTCCCTGGTGGTCTAGAGTAAAGGATTGGTTAATGTTTTCCTGCTTTCCTTCTAGTTAAGGGTAGTAAAGGGGTTCATTCCAGCATCTGTGGTCTAGGGTAGAGGATGGTATGTGCCCCTGGTGGTCTATGGTAGAGTATATATATGGGAGCTTCCCTGGTGGTCTAGGGTAGTACAGGATGGGGTAATATCACATTCCCTGGTGGTCTAGGGTAGTACAGGATGGGGTAATATCACATTCCCTGGTGGTCTAGGGTAGTACGAGGATGGGGTAATATCACATTCCCTGGTGATCTAGGGTAGTACAGGATGGGGTAATATCACATTCCCTGGTGGTCTAGGGTAGTACAGGATGGGGTAATATCACATTCCCTGGTGGTCTAGGGTAGTACAGGATGGGGTAATATCACATTCCCTGGTGGTCTAGGGTAGTACAGGATGGGGTAATATCACATTCCCTGGTGGTCTAGGGTAGTACAGGATGGGGTAATATCACATTCCCTGGTGGTCTAGGGTAGTACAGGATGGGGTAATATCACATTCCCTGGTGGTCTAGGGTAGTACAGGATGGGGTAATATCACATTCCCTGGTGGTCTAGGGTAGTACAGGATGGGGTAATATCACATTCCCTGGTGGTCTAGGGTAGACATGTGTGTCTAAGGTGTAGGACGAGTTAATGGCTGCTTCCCTGATGGTTAAGGATGGTAAATAGTTTCACGTCAGCCTCTTTGGTGGTTCAGGGTAGAGGAAGGCTTAATGTCTACTTCCCTGGTGGTCTAGGTTAGAGTGGTAGTTAATGTCTTCTTCCTAGTGGTCTACATTAGTAGAGAATAGATAAATGTAATCTTCCCCGGTGGTCTATAGCAACAGCTGTTTCCCTGGTGGTCTAGAGGAAAGGATGAGTGAATGACTGCCTCCCTGTAGTCTAGGGTAGTAGAAGATTTGTTAATTGCTGCTTGCTTTGTGGTCTAGGGAAGAGGATGTTTTAATGCTCCCTGGTGGTCTTCAGTAGGTGATATGTTAATGTCTGGCTCCCTGGTGGTCTAGAGGAAAGGAGTTAGTGTCTGCCTTCCTAGTGATATAGGGTAGTAGAGGATTTGTTAGTGTCTGCTTCACTGGTGGTCTAGGGTAGAGGACATTTTAATGTATGCCTCCCTGGTGGTCTAGAGGATAAGATGATTTAATGTCTGCCTCCCTGGTGGTCTAGGGTATTAAAGGATTAGTTAATATCTGCCTCCCTGGTGGTCTAGAGGAAAGGATGAGTTTATGTCTGATTCCCTGGTGGTCTGGGGTAGTAGAGGATTTGTTAATGTCTGCTTCTCCGGTGGTCTAGGGTAGTAGAGGGCTTTTTCTCTTGTAGTTTAGGGTCATTAAAGGTGCAATTAGTTGTCTGCCCCCCTAGACATCTATGATACTGTTGAGCTTCGGATAGTCAGTATATAATCGTTGGGGTTCCAACGTGCGGCCCCTGCACTGATCAGCTTTTCTGGTACCCTAAGGGAGCTGGAACCTATACAGTATGTGAAGTATCCCTGGTGGTCTAGGGTAGTGGTCTTCATTGATCTAGAATAGTGAAGGATCATTGCTTCTTTGTCCTGGTGGTCTGGGGGTATCGTAGAGATTAACACTTTCTTTGTTCCTTGGTGATTTTGAGAAATTGAAGGGGCTTACTCTCATTTCCCTGGTGGTCTAGAGTGATGGAGTGTTTAGTGTGCGCTGTCTCACGGTTCATGGGTTCTATCAGTAACCATGTGAGATCGCTGTGTTTGTGCTAATGACCAGGATTGGGGAACAGTCGGGTTATTAGGAACATGGGGGGGGCTCTGCGCAGGGCATCCTAAGGTCGGCGCTGATTAGGTTGTAGATTTTCCCCGCCATCCAGTGCATTGCTCTCTGTGTAACAGGAGGAGGACCTGGGCGCTGTGCCGCGCGGCTTTTATGTTGATTTTTAACCCTCGGCGCGCTCCTCGCAGCTCCTGAGCTAAATAATGAATTATCCGTCTTAATTAGAGATGTGTGTATTGTAGGGTGTGCGACGCGGAGAGCCTTACACTGTATCACATACACTGTATAACGTGTTACTTACCCCCCGGGGCGATGAAGAGGCCTGAATAATTCAGAGCCTGCCGCTGCATTACTTAGGGCCTCCGTGCGCTATTGTCAGGGGGGCTGCATTGCTAAATATACTCGGGGCTACAACTGCTGGAAAATATTATTATTATGGACACTAACGAGCAGTCGTTTCTATATGTAATCGTTGGGCTCTCGATCGTTGATTTCAATAATCGCGATGTAATTCCTCGTTTAGCCTGCGGAGGCGCTGCAGGGAATTTAAATACAGGATTTGATGTTTGTTTCTCCATTATTAGTGGGACCAGGACAACATTATAGATAAAGGGGGAAGCTCAGACGTTTCCTTCCCAACACCAATGCTTGGGACTTCGGTATCTTCTACTCTCGATTCCTTGACTGATCTCCTGGACTTGACTTTTATACTCACTCCAGCGAGGGCCAAGGATAAACCTGGCGTTGCGTTTTATGAGACCTAGGATGGAAGCCTTATCCATTTTGGGTGCTCAACTTTTGACCAATTGTTGGCCAAATTATCAAAATGGTTATGGTAGACATTCAACCAAAGTCTTCTCTAGAATTTAGCACTGGACCTCTAGCGTAGAATAGGTTACACCAGAGACAATCCCAATGACATGGACATTCCTTTCTACTCAACTTTCGACCAATTGTTGGCCAAGTTATCAAAATAGTTGTGGTAGACGTTCATCCAAAGTCTTCTCCTCTAGACCTTAGCACTGGACTCTAAAAATGGACCTCTAGCGTAGTGCAGGCTAAACCAGAGACAATCGCAGTGACATGGACATTCCTTTCTGCTCAACTTTCGATCAATTATTGGCCAAATTATCAAAATAATTGTGATAGACGTTCATCCAAAGCCTTCTTCTCTAGAATTTAGCACTGGACCTCTAGCATAGTAAAGGCTAAACCAGAGACATTCCCAGTGACATGGACACTCCTTTATACTAAACTTTCGACCAATTGTTGGCCATGTTATGAAAATGGTTATGGTAGACATTCATCCAAAGTCTTCTCCTCTAGACCTCAACACTGGACTCTCAAACTGGACCTCAAGCATAGTACAGGCTAAACCGGAGACATTCCCAGTGACATGGACACTCCTTTCTCCTCAACTTTCGATCAATTATTGGCCAAATTATCAAAATAGTTATGGTAGACATACATCCAAAGTCTTCTCCTCTAGACTTTAGCACTGGACCTCTAGCATAGTAAAGGCTAAACCAGAGACAATCGCAGTGACATGGACATTCCTTTATACTCAACTTTCGACCAATTGTTGGCCAAATTATCAAAATAGTTGTGGTAGACGTTCATCCAAAGTCTTCTCTAGACTTTAGGCTATACCAGAGACAATCCCAGTGACAGGAACATTCCTTTCTACTCAACTTTCGACCAATTGTTGGCCATATTATCAAAATGGTTATGGTAGACATTCAACCAAAGTCTTCTCCTCTAGACCTTAGCACTGGACTCTAAAAATGGACCTCTAACGTAGTACAGGCTAAACCAGAGACAATCCCAGTGACATGGACACTCCTTTATACTCAACTTTCGACCAATTGTTGGCCAAATTATCAAAATGGTTATGGTAGACATTCATCCAAGGTCTTACCATCTAGACCTCAACACTGGACTCTCAAACTGGACCCCAAGCACAGAGACATTCCCAGTGACACAAACACTCCTTTATGCACAACTTTCGGCAAAATTCTATAGATTATTGTAGACATTAATCTAAAGTCTTCTCCAGACTCATAAATGGGACTATAAAGACTTCTACTGGTAGCAGCATGGCTTAGGTTAAACCTTTTCACCACGTAGAAGGGTAGAATCCTCCTCCATTTGAAACAGAAGTTCTTCACAACTTTCAACCAAAAGTTGGCCCAATTCTCAAGAACGTTGTCGACATTTGGGGTAATTTATCATGTACCACAACTGCACCAAACATAGACAAAGGTTAGAAACCTCCTACATCTTAGATAACTATTGACCAATAGTTGGCCAACTGGTCAAGAGTTTTGAAGACATTCATTTAACGACGTCTCCTCCAAAGACCTAGACCTAGACTTTTGGGCTGGTTATAGCGTACGGCATGGCACAGGTTAAACCTCTTCCACCGTTCCCTATTTTCACTGTGACAGAGGGTGGATGCCGGTGCCTCAAATCGAATAAAGAATGTAATCAGTCCCCTGTCTCCTTGTATTATCTTCCCACCGCTTTCTTATGTGCAGAAACCTCAGCTCATTTACTCGTGACAGAAACTCTACGACATTTCCTTGTGGGGGAACCCCCCATCAGGTAGAATTCACATCATGGTCCAACGCTTCGTGGCTCGGCAGCGGAGCACTTGGCTCTTTTGTAGGTTTTGTGTGACAATAGCATTGCACCACAGGAGCTGACAGCTGATAAGGACCTCTCCGTGCCTGCACATTCTCATGAGCAGATCTCTCAGGCTTAGATAATGTTTGATCCTTGGATGTTTTCCATATCTGAGAGACGTCTATTTTCCATTCTACGTATGGATTCCTGCCAGGGACGGGTCACTCCTGAGATAGGGGGCCGGCAAGTTGAGTGTGGATTGTGAATACTAATAGACTTCTACATTTAATGTATTTGTGGTGGAACCAGTTGTGAATGAGGTCAATGGATTGGGTCAACTAACCAATGTTGGTTCTTTGGTGGTCCCATACATTAGATGAACGTCAGACCATCTTCTACATATAATGGTCTCCAAACTCTTCCTGGGGCAAGAACATTTGAACATGTTGAAATCCACACCCTGAAATTTACCATAAAGGGGGAGTCGGGAACCACCATGGAAGATCTAGAAGGAGAATATTCCATTCTTTCTATCGATAACACATAGGGAAAGCTTCATGGCTCTAGAGGAGTTTGGAGGATCTAGAAGCTGAAGACCATGTCCGATTGAACGTTGCCATGAATATAGGTTGGTTCTCTGGTGGGTTAGAGCAGTGAAGAAGTGAATACTAAAATCCTCGTTGGTCTAGGGGTAAATTGTGGGTTCTTCTCTGGGCTTATGAACATCTAAACCAACAGCACATGTTTTAAGCCTACCATATTTACCGAACATGTTCACCAATTCCGAACGAATGGGACAAACCAAGAAGGGAACCCACCACCACCATCCCGTATAAAGAGGAGTTATTTTGGAGACAAATCTTTGAGGTGCTTCTACCTGTTGCTATGCAAGTTTAAAGTGTATATCTTAGTAAAACGTTGGGTTGTCCAAAGTTGCCGAGACTGACCCGAGTTCCCGAGAAAGTTCCCGAGAGGTATATCAGTTTTCATTGAAGTTAAGAAGTTTTGGAAACCCAATATAGTGATATGGCCATAAGGATCTGTAGCTCCACAGATTGTTCTACTAACCGTTGGCTTGGACAACCTGGGAAAATGTGATGTCAATCGAGCAATCGAAACCCCAAACCCTACTGTGCTCCATCCTACAAGAAGGATGAGAACTCGTCTGGGGTGCAGATGGTATGATGATGTCGTTGAGGCCATCTGCTTTGACCTTGAGGTTCAAAAATTTGTATCCTCCTGGCTAAACCAAGAAGGAAGACCAAGACCATGAAGACTAATATATTGAAGACTATGGAGACCAATATCTAGAAGGCCAAGAATGGAAAGGAACTTGGAAGCCCCAACAATATGAATGTGTTTTTGGACAACCCATTCATACATGTTGTTCATACTTTATCAAAATAGATATTTTGGAATATTCTAGGAGAAGAAGAATTTCTGACCTGTCCCAGTAGACGCCTCATTCTCATCTATCACGTCCAAAGGTTGACGATTCCGAATATGGTTTCTCCCGCTCGGATAATATATGGCAGTCTGATATCAGCGGGGAGATGTTATTGATTGAGCGGTGTTGGGCCGCGGTTAGGAGGAATTAGTCCGCCGCTGTTTTACAGTTTGCAGCTGATGTATATACGTGAGGAGCATACCGAGCGGGGGGGTGACGGATGAGTGGTCTGTCCTCCGTCCATCACAAAGCCTTCATAATAGTGAAATGAAGAGGACAGGAATCGCAAGGCGTCCATCAGAGGCAGAGAGCGTGAAGAAGATAAACCGTAATATATTCAGGTCAAACCTAAGACTCCAGAAGAATCTATTCATATATCTGTCTATCTATACATGCAGATCCATATACCTTCTGCATATTACACTTCTACCTAAGCGATTTGGGGCAGATTTATCCCAACTTGTGCACCTGAAAACAGGTACAAGACATGACTTCTGTGTCATTCCCAGTGCAAAGGCCGGGAATTGCTACTTCTACCCCCTCTAGTATTATAGTAGTTATATTCCTGTACATAGGGGGTAGTATTATAGTAGTTATATTCCTGTACATAGGGGGCAGTATTATAGTAGTTATATTCTTGAACATAGGGAGCAGTATTATAGTAGTTATATTCTTGTACATAGGGGGCAGTATTATAGTAGTTATATTCTTGTACATAGGGGGCAGTATTATAGTAGTTATATTCCTGTACATAGGGGGCAGTATTATAGTAGTTATATTCTTGTACATAGGGGGCAGTATTATAGTAGTTATATCCTTGTACATTGGGGGCAGTATTATAGTAGTTATATTCCTGTACATAGGGGGCAGTATTATAGTAGTTATATTCCTGTACATAGGGGGCAGTATTATAGTAGTTATATTCTTGTACATAGGGGGCAGTATTATAGTAGTTATATTCTTGTACATAGGGGGCAGTATTATAGTAGTTATATTCTTGTACATAGGGGGCAGTATTATAGTAGTTATATTCTTGTACATAGGGGGTAGTATTATAGTAGTTATATTCCTGTACATAGGGGGCAGTATTATAGTAGTTATATTCCTGTACATAGGGGGCAGTATTATAGTAGTTATATTCCTGTACATAGGGGGCAGTATTATAGTAGTTATATTCTTGTACATAGGGGGCAGTATTATAGTAGTTATATTCTTGTACATAGGGGGTAGTATTATAGTAGTTATATTCCTGTACATAGGGGGCAGTGTTATAGTAGTTATATTCTTGTACATAGGGGGCAGTATTATAGTAGTTATATTCTTGTACATAGGGGACAGTATTATAGTAGTTATTTTCCTGTACATAGGGGCAGTATTATAGCAGTTATATTCTTGTACATAGGGGGCAGTATTATAGTAGTTATATTCTTGTACATAGGGGGTAGTATTATAGTAGTTATATTCCTGTACATAGGGGGCAGTATTATAGTAGTTATATTCCTGTACATAGGGGGCAGTATTATAGTAGTTATATTCTTGTACATAGGAGGCAGTATTATAGTAGTTATATTCCTGTACATAGGGGGCAGTATTATAGTAGTTATATTCCTGTACATAGGGGGCAGTATTATAGTAGTTATATTCTTGTACATAGGGGGCAGTATTATAGTAGTTATATCCTTGTACATTGGGGGCAGTATTATAGTAGTTATATTCCTGTACATAGGGGGCAGTATTATAGTAGTTATATTCTTGTACATAGGGGCAGTATTATAGTAGTTATATTCCTGTACATAGGGGGCAGTATTATAGTAGTTATATTCTTGTACATAGGGGGCAGTATTATAGTAGTTATATTCTTGTACATAGGGGGCAGTATTATAGTAGTTATATTCTTGTACATAGGGGGCAGTATTATAGTAGTTATATTCTTGTACATAGGGGGTAGTATTATAGTAGTTATATTCCTGTACATAGGGGGCAGTGTTATAGTAGTTATATTCCTGTACATAGGGGGCAGTATTATAGTAGTTATATTCTTGTACATAGGGGGCAGTATTATAGTAGTTATATTCTTGTACATAGGGGGCAGTATTATAGTAGTTATATTCCTGTACATAGGGGGCAGTATTATAGTAGTTATATTCTTGTACATAGGGGGCAGTATTATAGTAGTTATATTCCTGTACATAGGGGGCAGTATTATAGTAGTTCTATTCCTGTACATAGGGGGCAGTATTATAGTAGTTATATTCTTGTACATAGGGGGCAGTATTATAGTAGTTATATTCTTGTACATAGGGGGCAGTATTATAGTAGTTATATCCTTGTACATAGGGGCAGTATTATAGTAGTTATATTCTTGTACATAGGGGGCAGTATTATAGTAGTTATATTCCTGTACATAGGGGGCAGTATTATAGTAGTTATATTCTTGTACATAGGGGGCAGTATTATAGTAGTTATATTCTTGTACATAGGGGGTAGTATTATAGTAGTTATATTCCTGTACATAGGGGGCAGTGTTATAGTAGTTATATTCTTGTACATAGGGGGCAGTATTATAGTAGTTATATTCTTGTACATAGGGGACAGTATTATAGTAGTTATATTCTTGTACATAGGGGGCAGTATTATAGTAGTTATATTCTTGTACATAGGGGGTAGTATTATAGTAGTTATATTCCTGTACATAGGGGGCAGTATTATAGTAGTTATATTCCTGTACATAGGGGGCAGTATTATAGTAGTTATATTCTTGTACATAGGAGGCAGTATTATAGTAGTTATATTCCTGTACATAGGGGGCAGTATTATAGTAGTTATATTCCTGTACATAGGGGGCAGTATTATAGTAGTTATATACTTGTACATAGGGGGCAGTATTATAGTAATTATATTCTTGTACATAGGGGGCAGTATTATAGTAGTTATAGTCTTGTACATAGGGAGCAGTATTATAGTAGTTATATTCTTGCACATAGGGGGCAGTATTATAGTAGTTATATTCTTGTACATAGGGGGCAGTATTATAGTAGTTATATTCTTGTACATAGGGGCAGTATTATAGTAGTTATATTCTTGTACATAGGGGGCAGTATTATAGTAGTTATATTCTTGTACATAGGAGGCAGTATTATAGTAGTTATATTCCTGTACATAGGGGGCAGTATTATAGTAGTTATATTCCTGTACATAGGGGGCAGTATGACTAGTATTACTAGATCTATAGTTGTGAAAACGTATGAATTCTGCACATTGATTGTGCGGCATGTATCATTTTTTATAAATGTACAGTTATTAGAAAGATTAGTATTATTTTTCATGCTAAATTGAGCAGTTATCTACTGTAGCGATACGGTGGGTTATTAGTTACAGTATTCAGAAACTGTTACTGTCTCTGATCGGTTTTCCATGGATCGTCCGCACAGAGATGTAGATGGATAGGACTGTGAATTAGTGGCCCCATAAATATGATTGTGGATGGTCCCTATATGTTATATGTGATATATTACTCCCCTTCTGTCTTATGTTATTGCTATAATAAGTTATCGCTCCTCTCTGATAAGCCTGAGTGCTCCGCTTATAGAGCCCTGAGACATATGGTTATTAACTCCTTAAATAACACTATACGTCATACCCTATGACGGGGGACATAATGGCTTTACTATCTGTGCCTGACACATTGAAAGTGTCATTGTCTAATGAATTGACTTCGAGGAATTCTCCATTGAGCTCTTCATTGAATGTGTCCTCGGTGTAGATCTTTAGAAGCGCAGAAACGTGATAGTTCTCCTACGGGGGGATCCACGATCCTAATCTTTTTGCCGTCTTTGCTCAACTTGTACTCATGAGCAGCTTTTCTGGTAAGCTTAAGGTCATAGTAGTCAGTGGATTGTCTATTAAAGAACTGAACTCAACTTAGTCAATAGATTGTCCACCGCAGGACCCAAGGGCTGGTAGAAGACCTTCATGCTTTGTCCTGGGCAGAAAATCATCTTTGTCAGTAGACTTTCCATTGTGGAAACCAAGAGTGGTCTGAGGAACACCTCAGTCAATAGATTGTCCACCACAGAACCCAAGGGCTGGCAGAAGACCTTCATGGTTGGTCCTGGGCAGAAGATCATCTTCATCAGTAGACTTTCCATTGTGGAGACCAAGAGTGGTCTGAGGAACACCTCAGTCAATAGAATGTCCACCATAGAACCCAAGGGCTGACGGAAGACCTTCATGGTTTGTCCCTCATAGAAACCAAAGCTGGCCAGATGTTCCTCTTAGTCAGTAGACTTTCCAATGTGGAAACCAAGGGTGGGCTGAGGAACATCTCAGTCCATGGAATGTCCAGTGACTGACCCTTTTGCCAATGCATGCTAGTAGATGACCCTAATCCAGTGGATGCCCTTTAATGTCTATTGGCCAAAGTATGTTCAAAAGCTGGTAAAAACATCCAAAGTCAAATACTAAGGACTTAGTACTAAGGACCCAAAGTTAAATAGGTTCATGAAGACTATTCATTGGTGTTTTATTCTTAGGGTGGCCACCAGTGTGTGGTCCACAGAAATTCACACTGTTGGATCTCCACCAATCGGGAAAACCAGCTAATATGAGATTTAGAAGAATGTTGTAGTGTGCCACAACATTGACGGGGACTCCCACCAATCAGAACAAGTAACTTATTGGATGTTTACAGGAATGTGGGCCTCAGTAGACATTGAAGAGACTATGTAGATGTTCTCCAGCATCTTAGCATCTATTTTCTCCTGAGAAATGGTCACTTATGTTTAGTTCACTCTAGTACTCCCACCAGTCTGAACCAGTGTCTGATTGGATGTTTAGAAGAACGTGGTGCTGAGAAGACATTGAATGGACCATGTTGATATTCTCCATTACTTTAACGTTGATAGCTTCTCCTGAGAATAGGTCAGAAATGTTTGGTCCATTGGTAGTCACCCTCTGGGACTCTCACCAATCAGAACAAGTGGCTTCCTAGAGGTTAAGAAGAATGTGGTCCTGAGTAGACACTGAATGGACCATGTAGATGTTCTCCAGCATCTTAGCATTGAAGCCTTCTCCTGAGAATAGGTCACTAATGTTTGGTTGATTGGGTTCCCCACTCTAGGACTCCCACCAGTCAGAACAAGTGTCACATTGGACGTTTAGTAGAATGTGGTGTCGAGAAGACACTGAATGGACCATGTAGATGTTCTCTAGCACTTTAACATTGATGGTTTCTCCGGAGAATAGGTCACTAATGTTTGGTTGATTGGGTTCCCCACTCTAGGACTCCCACCAGTCAGAACAAGTGTCACATTGGACGTTTAGTAGAATGTGGTGTCGAGAAGACACTGAATGGACCATGTAGATGTTCTCTAGCACTTTAACATTGATGGTTTCTCCGGAGAATAGGTCACTAATGTTTGGTTGATTGGGTTCCACACTCTAGAACTCCCACCGGTCAAAACAAGTGTCACATTGGAAGTTTAGTAGAATGTGGTGTCGAGAAGACTTTGAAGGAACCATGTAGATGTTCTTCAGCACCTTAGCATTGATGGTTTCTCCTGAGAATAGGTTGATAACTTTTGGTCCATTGGTAGTCACCCTCTGGGACCTCACTAATCACAACAAGTGGCTGCCTAGACATGTCTTCTCCTGAGAATAGGTCACTAATGTGTTAATTAGTAGATCGGATTCCCCACTCTAGGACTCCCACCAGTCAGAACAAGTGTCACAGTGGAAGTTTAGTATATTTGGGTTTCGAGAAGACGTTGCAGGAACCATGTAGATGTTCTCCAGCACTTTAGCATTGATGGTTTCTCCTGAGAATAGGTCAATAAGTTCTGGTCCATTGGTAGTCCCCCTCTGGGACTCTCACCAATCAGAACAAGTGGCTTCCTAGAGATTTAGAAGACTGTGGTCCTGAGTAGACACTGAATGGACCATGTAGATGTTCTCCAGCATCTTAGCATTGGTGCCTTCTCCTGAGAATAGGTCAGTAATGTTTGGTTGGTTGGGTTCCCCACTCTAGGACTCCCACCGGTCAGAACAAGTGTCACATTGGACGTTTAGTAGAATGTGGTGTCGAGAAGACTTTGAAGGAACCATGTAGATGTTCTTCAGCACTTTAGCATTGATGGTTTCTCCTGAGAATAGGTCGATAACTTTTGGTCCATTGGTAGTCACCCTCTGGGACCTCACCAATCAGAACAAGAGGCTTACTAGAGGTTTAGAAGAATGTGGCCATGAGAAGACATTGAAGGGACTATGTAGATGTTCTCCAGCTCTTTAGCATTGATGGTTTCTTCTTAGAAAAGGTCTCTAATGTTTGATCCATCCTGATCTGCAAGAAAAGAAGTTTTACGGTGACATTCAGAATTGGAATCCTACTAAATGTATCTATTTATTCAGACAAAGTTGGGTGATTAGTCCTACAGAAGTCATAATGACCCCCTTATCCATCTCTATGACTCTCTAAATTGCGTTCATTCTTCCGAAACGTTCTGTGCATCTTAGTTAATTGCAATGGAGATGGTAACGTGGGAAGAGATGACAGGCGGCGACAATGATAGAATATTCCGTCTCCCACACAGACTCTCGGGGACGAGGTATCTCACAGATAATATATAGCGCAGGATTATCCGCCGATCCTGCAGAGATACGAGGCGGCGGATCCAATCATAAGGATCTGATTAGGCGCCATTAATATTCATGGAAACTCTAGGTCGGGGGTCCGATGGATATTACATGGAAGGTATAGATATCCTATAATAGACACTTATAGACGTAGTTACTTAAAGGGATTGTTCAGATGGGTAACCCCTCTAATCCTGGTGACAAGCAGGGGTTCCACTGCCGTAATTACAATATTAGTGATTAAATCCCAGGTCTTACCTATCCCGCAGCTGAGGATTTGTTACAATGGATCAGCGCAGTCAAGATTGGAAACAACTGTAACAAAGCATCATCTGTGATAAGTATTTAGGTTGGATCACCGTGAGATTTGTGCACCTGAAGTCTCATTTTTCCGTGTCAGCGATGAGCGTTACCTTATAGATGGAGGACGCCGTCCTCTCCTCCCTGTCCTCTCCTCCCTGTCCTCTCCTCCCGGTCCTCTCCTCCCCGTCCTCTCCTCCCCGTCCTCTCCAGCCTCCCAGAATATTGTCCGTGTGTAACTGAGGACCGGAAAGGATTAGAGAGATAACAGGAGGAAGGACAAGAGATTACTGCACAGTCCTGAGCCGCAGCACTGCAAGGTGTCATATAGATAGATAGATAGATAGATATGAGATAGATAGATAGATAGATAGATAGATAGATATGAGATAGATAGGTAGATAGATAGGAGATAGATAGATAGATAGATAGATAGATAGATAGATAGATATGAGATAGATAGATAGATAGATAGGAGATATGAGATAGATAGATAGATAGATAGATAGATAGATATGAGATAGATATGAGATAGATAGATAGATAGATAGATAGATAGATAGATAGGAGATAGATAGATAGATAGGAGATAGATAGATAGATAGATATGAGATAGATAGGAGATAGATAGATAGATAGATATGAGATAGATATGAGATAGATAGATAGATAGATAGATATGAGATAGATAGATAGATAGATAGATAGATATGAGATAGATAGATAGGAGATAGATAGATAGATAGATAGATATGAGATAGATAGGAGATAGATAGATAGATAGATAGATATGAGATAGATAGATAGGAGATAGATAGATAGATAGATAGATAGATAGATAGGAGATAGATAGGAGATAGATAGACATGAGATAGATAGATATGAGATAGATAGATAGGAGATAGATAGATAGATAGATAGATAGATATGAGATAGATAGATATGAGATAGATAGATATGAGATAGATAGATAGATAGATAGATAGATAGGAGATATGAGATAGATAGATAGATAGATAGATAGATATGAGATAGATATGAGATAGATAGATAGATAGATAGGAGATAGATAGATAGATAGGAGATAGATAGATAGATAGATAGATAGATAGATAGATAGATAGATAGATAGATAGATAGATAGATAGATAGATAGGAGATAGATAGGAGATAGATAGATAGATAGATATGAGATAGATATGAGATAGATAGATAGATAGATAGATAGATAGATAGATAGATATGAGATAGATAGATAGATAGATAGATATGAGATAGATAGATAGGAGATAGATAGATAGATATGAGATAGATAGGAGATAGATAGATATGAGATAGATAGATAGATAGATAGATAGATATGAGATAGATAGATAGGAGATAGATAGATAGATAGATGGATATGAGATAGATAGGAGATAGATAGATATGAGATAGATAGGAGATAGATAGATATGAGATAGATAGGAGATAGATAGATCTGAGATAGATATATATGAGATAGATAGATAGGAGATAGATAGATAGATAGATAGATAGATAGATAGATATGAGATAGACAGATAGATAGATATGAGATAGATAGATATGAGATAGATATGAGATAGATAGGAGATAGATAGATATGAGATACATAGATAGATAGATAGATATGAGATATGAGATAGATAGATAGATAGATAGATAGATAGATAGATATGAGATAGATAGGAGATAGATAGATATGAGATAGATAGAGGACGTGTCCTGTCCTGACCTCTTGATATGAATGGATGATGTGTAATACCTCATTTCCCCTGTGGGGGAGCTATAGGGGAGGTGAAGGTGTAATACCACAGATATAATCAGACTATTATAACGCTCCCTCCTCCTGCAGATGTCAGTAGATTATTACACATGCTGCTGGGTCACAGTGATGCATGGAGCCCCACATCCCGGCTTCTTCTGGATGTATACGGAGTCGGGACAAGCCGAAGCTGCGGAGGTCAGTGACATCCTCCCCTGCGCTGGCGCCATTGTTACCCCTCGCTCTGTAGATAGAGCAGATGGAGGTGTCTTCTGATTACCCATCATTACCGCAGTAATTGGCCCATAAAGTGTTATCCTAAGGAAGAACTTCTGGAATATGGCAGCCTGGTATAACCTGGGTATGTGTAGTGATATATGTACAGCCGGTATAACCTGGGTATGTGTAGTGATATATGTACAGCCGGTATAACCTGGGTATGTGTAGTGATATATGTACAGCCGGTATAACCTGGGTATGTGTAGTGATATATGTAAAGCCGGTATAACCTGGGTATGTATAGTGATATATGTACAGCCGGTATAACCTGGGTATGTGTAGTGATATATGTACAGCCGGTATAACCTGGGTATGTGTAGTGATATATGTACAGCCGGTATAACCTGGGTATGTGTAGTGATATATGTACAGCCGGTATAACCTGGGTGTGTGCAGTGATATATGTACAGCTGGTATAACCTGGGTATGTGTAGTGATATATGTACAGCCGGTATAACCTGGGTATGTGTAGTGATATATGTACAGCCGGTATAACCTGGGTATGTATAGTGATATATGTACAGCCGGTATAACCTGGGTATGTATAGTGATATATGTACAGATGGTATAACCTGGGTATGTATAGTGATATATGTACAGCCGGTATAACCTGGGTATGTATAGTGATATATGTACAGCCGGTATAACCTGGGTATGTGTAGTGATATATGTACAGCCGGTATAACCTGGGTATGTGTAGTGATATATGTACAGCTGGTATAACCTGGGTGTGTGCAGTGATATATGTACAGCTGGTATAACCTGGGTATGTGTAGTGATATATGTACAGCCGGTATAACCTGGGTATGTGTAGTGTTATATGTACAGCTGGTATAACCTGGGTATGTGTAGTGATATATGTACAGCTGGTATAACCTGGGTATGTATAGTGATATATGTACAGCCGGTATAACCCTGGTATGTATAGTGATATATGTACAGCCGGTATAACCTGGGTATGTGCAGTGATATATATACAGCCGTTATAACCTGGGTATGTGTACTGATATATGTACAGCTGGTATAACCTGGGTATGTGTAGTGATATATGTACAGCTGTTATAACCTGGGTATGTATAGTTATATATGTACAGCCGGTATAACCTGGGTAGGTATAGTGATATATGTACAGCTGGTATAACCTGGGTATGTATAGTGATACATGTATATCTGGTATAACCTGGGTATGTATAGTGATATATGTACAGCCGGTATAACCTGGGTATGTGTAGTGATATATGTACAGCTGGTATAACCTGGGTGTGTGCAGTGATATATGTACAGCTGGTATAACCTGGGTATGTGTAGTGATATATGTACAGCCGGTATAACCTGGGTATGTGTAGTGTTATATGTACAGCTGGTATAACCTGGGTATGTGTAGTGATATATGTACAGCCGGTATAACCTGGGTATGTGTACTGATATATGTACAGCTGGTATAACCTGGGTATGTGTAGTGATATATGTACAGCTGTTATAACCTGGGTATGTATAGTTATATATGTACAGCCGGTATAACCTGGGTAGGTATAGTGATATATGTACAGCTGGTATAACCTGGGTATGTATAGTGATACATGTATATCTGGTATAACCTGGGTATGTATAGTGATATATGTACAGCCGGTATAACCTGGGTATGTATAGTGATATATGTACATCCAGTATAACCTGGGTATGTATAGTGATATATGTACAGCCGGTATAACCTGGGGATCTCCTGTATATAATGATATATGTACAGCGGGTATAACCTGGGGATCTCCTGTATATAATGATATATGTACAGCCGGTATAACCTGGGGATCTCCTGTATATAATGATATATGTACAGCTGGTATAACCTGGGGGTCTCCTGTATATAATGATATATGTACAGCTGGTATAACCTGGGGATCTCCTGTATATAATGATATATGTACAGCCGGTATAACCTGGGGATCTCCTGTATATAATGATATATGTACAGCCGGTATAACCTGGGGATCTCCTGTATATAGTGATATATGTACAGCCGGTATAACCTGGGTATGTATAGTGATATATGTACAGCCGGTATAACCTGGGTATGTGTAGTGATATATGTACAGCTGTTATAACCTGGGTATGTATAGTGATATATGTACAGCTGGTATAACCTGGGTATGTGTAGTGATATATGTACAGCTGGTATAACCTGGGTATGTGTAGTGATATATGTACAGCCGGTATAACCTGGGTATGTGTAGTGTTATATGTACAGCCGGTGTAACCTGGGTATGTGTAGTGATATATGTACAGCCGGTATAACCTGGGTATCTTCAGTATACAATACAGTACAGTCGATATTTTTCAGGTCGCTTCATTAGGTATTTTCGCATTAATTTAAAGAACTATACATTTGCATATTTTAGCTTCCCTCCCACGCACTTGAGGAGGTAGCTGGGACGTGCGTCACTCCGGCGGCTGTGATGAATGACCTGCTTCCTGCGCTTGTCCCTAAAGATCCCGTTTGCAATGAGTTGACCCCTTTGTGGAGTCCCGCTCACGGCGCGCGCTGTGCGATGGAGATAGTTTGGCCGTCGCCTGTCTCTGTGACAAAGACCTATAGGCGGCAAATAGCCCGTTAGACCGATTTTATTAATGGCCGCGCAGAGCTGCCAGGAGAACAAACGGGGAAATCCATCATGTTGACAAGACCTGGAGCACCGGAGTCTTGGAAGTGCCCCTTATTCGCCTGCAGTAGTCCCGTATTTGAACAAAGCAATCTGAAGGCTCCGCACCTCGAGGAAATTCACTTCTTACCATTTCTTTTGTTTGCCTACAAGTCTGTCTCGCTTATTACAAAAGTAGAGTCCCTGAGATCTTGTCCTTCTTCTCCTCTCTGGTCTGGTTCCTGGAGGATAAAATTACCCTGGGGGCGTCCATCCTTCATTATTCCCAACCAGCTCCGATTCAGGTTGTCCTCTTCTGTATCTATAGGGACCAGTATGAGATTAGTGTCTGGGCCCACCGGGGGATCTCCCGATTCTCCGTTGGGACAGTCAGACACTGATACCCAACTACAGTGAAATAATGTTCATAGATGTCTTCAAGGAGAAAGGTCCTGGCAGGGCATTAGCTAGACATCTCTTATCACAATATCTTCTTGGGACCACCAGATAAAATTATTCTGGGGACTCACTCTTTATCTTCCACAAGGAAATAGACTTGTAACAGCCTCCAAATTAGGTTGTCTTCTCCTGTATCTATGGAGTCCAGCATTGGGTTACAGCGTGGGACCCACCGGAGGATCTTCGGATTCTCTGGTGGGCACGTCTGACACTTTCTACTTACAGTTAAACTAAATACAATATATCTTATTACAATATTTGGGTCTTCGTGGGCCCACCAAATAAAATATTCTGGGGACTCGCTCATTATCATCTCCAAAGAAATAGACTGTACCAGCCTCCAAATTAGGTTGTCTTCTCCTGTATCTATGGAGTCCAGCATTAGGTTACGGTGTGAGCCCCACCGGAGGATCCTCTGATTCTCTGGTGGGCCCGTCTGACACTTTCTACTTACAGTTAAACTAATTACAATATATCTCATTACAATATTTGGGTCTTCTTGGGCCCACCCAAAAAAATATTCTGGGGACTCGCTCATCATCAACCCCAAAGAATAGACTGTATCAGCCTCCAAATTAGGTTGTCTTCTCCTGTATCTATGGAGTCCAGCATTAGGTTACAGCATGGGCCCCACCGGAGGATCTTCGGATTCTCTGGTGGGCACGTCTGACACTTTCTACTTACAGTTAAACTAATTACAATATATCTTATTACAATATCTGGGTCTTCCTGGGCCCACCAAATAAAATATTTTGGGGACTCACTCATCATCATCTCCAAAGAAATAGACTGTACCAGCCTCCAAATTAGGTTGTCTTCTCCTGTATCTATGGAGTCCATCAATAGGTTACGGTGTGAGCCCCACCGGAGGATCCTCTGATTCTCTGGTGGGCCAGTCCGACACTTTCTACTACAGTCAAACTAATAAGGAAGTGTTGATGCAGGAAGGTCCTGGCAGGGCACCTTGTACAATATCTGCACAGATTTTAATAATAATTCTTTATTTATATAGCGCACACAGATTACGCAGCGCTGCACAAGCATGTCAAATTGGTCCCTGTCCCCATGGGGCTCACAATCTAAACAACCTAACAGTATGTTTTGAAGTGTGGGAGGAAACCGGAGTACCCGGAGGAAACCCACGCAAACACGGAGAGAACATACAAACTCTTTGCAGATGTTGACCTGGGTGGGATTCGAACCCAGGACCCCAGTGCTGCAAGGCAGATGTGCTACTCACTCAGCCACCGTGCCGCCCATTCAGCCACCGTGCCGAGTACGATCCCCTTCTACAGTGAAACCAAATGTTCAAATAAGTCTTTGAGGAGGAAAGTCTTGGCAGGGCATTGGCTTGGAACGCACAAGTAGTATCTAGCTTAGGTATGTCTTCACCTAAAGGTCCCGTAATAAAGTGAAGACCGAAGTGAAATTGCTTGGCACAACTTTGTTTTGATTTCCCGCCGGTTCACCCACTTGAGTTGACCCTCACGGCTTCCATGACACCCACCGGTCACCTTCCATCTCATTTCGGAGACTAGTTTATAGGGTTTTACCCTAATTTCCACTCCTATGTATATCTGAGGAACATATCAAATGCCCCCATGGAGCTCGAAGGTCTCTCTAAGTATCTTCTTCCTCCACCCTCCACCCTTGCAGACGCCGGGAGTATTAATTCTCATCATTTCCATTATTGTGATGAAATGACTGGTTTTGGATGAAGATGCTAACGACGTCTATTTATCAAGCTCCAGATGTGACACTCGGGGAGTCGGGTAATGAGGATGGATCTGTTTGTCTTCGCTTGTCAGTCACAGACGATTTGTATAGAGATCCTGGCCCGGGATTCGTCATTGGGCGCCTTGTCTCTTAACATCAATTAAAGGGAATGAATGTGGCTTCTTCTCGTTCTACTCCATGGCGTCTAGTTTTAACGAGGACTTGGGATTTGCGTAGGGTCTCTGGCTGCATGGTGGAAGCACGATGAGATAGTTCCACCAGATATGTTATTCATCGGGCTGGGGGAGGAAACCAAAAGTGGACCTTCAAAAATTGTGGAACATTTCTCGAAATAGAGGTGTGGGCATTCACCGAAAGGATGTGGTGGTCCAGGGGTAAGACTAGACCCAAATTACAAAAAGTTGTTAGGTTTCTGGGGATAAGTAACAAAATCACAAATCATATCCTTTTTGTACTGACTCCAATCTAGTAAAATTTGGAGGTTGGGTTGGTGTAAACCAATCGAAAAAGTAAAAATTTACAGGCAGCTTGTACTGGACCAGGTAGTAGGACTTGAATACCCAAATTTTGGTATCCACCAAAATCAGGTCATTTTCACTTTGGCCAGTTTCTTGGCAAATCTAATTTTTCAAGACCAAAACAAAGGGTTAGTTGCTCAGACAGTTTGGGGTGTCCTTCTGGGTATAACGTAAATGCCCCAATTTTTACCAAAAATTGGGACTTGAAGTAGTAGGACTTGAATATCCAGATTTTGGTATCCACCAAAATCAGGTCATTTTCACTTTGGCCAGTATCTTGGCAAATCTAATTTTTCAAGAGTTAGTTGCTCAGACAGTTTGGGTTGGCCCCTCTGGGTAAAACGTAAATGCCCCAATTTTTACCAAAAACTGCTAGTATGTATGCCATAGTGGTCCCTTGATTTTAGAATAAGACAACCTGTTGTTACAAGAAGGGTTTGTGGACCATCTGTGTCACCTAATCGATGACCTTGATTAAAGGGAATTTGACTTCCAGCATGGAGACCACCAAGTTGCTACCTCTTGAAATAGTCCCCGTGTATGAGACTGTAGGTTGTTTGGGGAGAACCACATGCTGGACCTGCAACCCAACAGCTGTGACTACCAATCACATTGTGGCCAAAATGACTTTGGAGACCCCTGACCTACGCTGCTTTTGGAGAGCAAGAAAAGGGAAGAGCAATTTGCAGGAGACATTATCAGTAAGTCTTTACTCCCCCTGCAGCGCCCCCACAGGAGAAAACAAGCATTACACAATGTCATAAGCAGGGTATATTTTGGTTTTTCCAAATTGGAGCTCTTCTTTATGTAACCTCAATGCAAGTATCAGATGGTGAACCGAGCTGTGGAGCATTTCCCCCCCCCACACACACACACTTAAAGGGATCCATATGGTTCTGTGCCCTTTATAATATAATATGTCATTCCTGTAAAGAGGACATACAGGTCCTTTAAATAGGATTGTGTAGGCGACAGCCGCGGCGCTGTGTAAATTGACTCTGCGTGTAGAAAAGGAATTACACCGGGTCTGCGCTGTGCGAGGGGGGTCCAGTTATTTCATATTCGGATCTATTTTTTTTTTTCTTTTAAATTACACCTCTTTCTAATATTGTCTCTGCACACCCTGGGGTATACAACAACACCCAGCGGGAAAGTTACAGAATCTGGACTGTAAAACATAAACTACTAGTGGACTAGGGGCTAGTTCATCACATTATATAGCACTGGGGATGGCGATTTTCCTGGAAACATATCTTCCTTAACTAAGAAAATTCATAATTTTCCACCTTCAGACACCACTAGGGGGAGCCGTAACTGATCCCCTATATCAGGTGTGCACAACGTGTGGACTGCACCTTGCTGCCTGGCAGAGACCAATGAGAGCAGGAGACTGGGTAGCGGTGAGTATATCTGACAAGTACTCACCACTCCCAGGTCCTCTCCTGTCACTCGGGTCTGTGTCTTAATGCTGGTTGTAGTTGTCGTGGTCAGGAGCAGCGCACAGATGACAGGACTCAGGAGCTGTGAGTACTTGTCAGATGTACTCACTGCTCGGGGGTTGCTCCTCTGCTCTGTGTCCTGACGCAGACTCATACAACCGGTGATAGGATATGGATCAGCGCACCGTAAGAAGTCCAGTGTTGGGCCCTGGAGAGGAATATATACGTATATATGGAGTCACCAGTATTATCTGCTCTGCAGTCTCCAGTGTAATCTGCTCTGGGGTCACCAGTATTATCTGCTCTGCAGTCTCCAGTGTAATCTGCTCTGGGGTTACCAGTATTATCTGCTCTGCAGTCTCCAGTGTTATCTTATCTGGGGTCACAAGTATTATCTGCTCTGCAGTCTCCAGTGCTATCTGCTCTGGGGTCACCAGTATTATCTGCTCTGCAGTCTCCAGTGTAATCTGCTCTGGGGTCACCAGTATTATCTGCTCTGCAGTCTCCAGTGTTATCTGCTCTGGAGTCTCTAGTATTATTGTTGCTCTGGGGTCACCAATATTATCATTGTCTGCGCTGAGGGTCATGAGTATTATCTGCTCTGCAGTCTCCAATCTCTGGTATTATAGCTATGCTCTAGGGTTTCCATAATTCTTAGTATTATTATTATTAATGTCTGGTCTGGGGGAGGTCTCCAGTAGTATCTGCTCTGGGTACCTCGGTATTATTATCTGCTCTGGGGTCTCCAGTATTATTAGTGCAGTATTATCTGCCTCGTGGGATCTCTATTGTTAATATTTGTCTGCTCTGGGGTCTCTGTTACTATTATCTTCTCTGGGGGAGTTAGTATTATATTCTGCTCTGAGGTCTCCATTATTATGTGCTCTGAGGTCTCTCTTGTTAATATATGCTCGATGGGATCTCCATATTTGTCTGCTCTGGGGTCTCTATCTTTATTATCTTTTCTGGGGGATTCAGTATTATATTCTGGTCTAGGGTTCCAGTATTATCTGCTGTGGGGTCTCTATTACTATTATCTGCTCTGGAGTCTCCAGTATTATATTCTGCTCTGGGGTCTCTATTATTATTATCTGCCCCATGGGATCTCTATCATTAATATTTGATTGTGCTGGGGTCTCCAGTATTATTACTGTCTGCTCTGGGCTCTCCATTATTATTAGTGCCGTATTATCTGCCCAGTGGGATCTCTATTGTTAATATTTGTCTGCTCTGGGGTCTCTGTTACTATTATCTTCTCTGGGGGGCTTTAGGATTATATTCTGCTCTAGGGTCTCCATTATTATCTGTACTGGGGTCTCTATTATTATTATGTGCTCTGGGGTCTCCATTATTATTATGTGCTCTGGGGTCTCCATTATTATTATGTGCTCTGGGGTCTCTATTATTATTATGTGCTCTGGGGGTCTCCATTATTATTATGTGCTCTGGGGGTCTCCATTATTATTATGTGCTCTGGGGTCTCCATTATTATTATGTGCTCTGGGGTCTCCATTATTATTATGTGCTCTGGGGTCTCCATTATTATTATGTGCTCTGGGGTCTCCATTATTATTATGTGCTCTGGGGTCTCCATTATTATTATGTGCTCTGGGGTCTCTATTATTATTATGTGCTCTGGGGGTCTCCATTATTATTATGTGCTCTGGGGGTCTCCATTATTATTATGTGCTCTGGGGTCTCCATTATTATTATGTGCTCTGGGGTCTCCATTATTATTATGTGCTCTGGGGTCTCCATTATTATTATGTGCTCTGGGGTCTCTATTATTATTATCTGCTCTGGGGTCTCCATTATTATTATGTGCTCTGGGGTCTCCATTATTATTATCTGCTCTGGGGTCTCCATTATTATTATGTGCTCTGGGGTCTCCATTATTATTATGTGCTCTGGGGTCTCCATTATTATTATGTGCTCTGGGGTCTCCATTATTATTATGTGCTCTGGGGTCTCCATTATTATTATGTGCTCTGGGGTCTCCATTATTATTATGTGCTCTGGGGTCTCCATTATTATTATGTGCTCTGGGGTCTCCATTATTATTATGTGCTCTGGGGTCTCTATTATTATTATGTGCTCTGGGGGTCTCCATTATTATTATGTGCTCTGGGGGTCTCCATTATTATTATGTGCTCTGGGGTCTCCATTATTATTATGTGCTCTGGGGTCTCCATTATTATTATGTGCTCTGGGGTCTCCATTATTATTATGTGCTCTGGGGTCTCCATTATTATTATGTGCTCTGGGGTCTCCATTATTATTATGTGCTCTGGGGTCTCCATTATTATTATGTGCTCTGGGGTCTCTATTATTATTATGTGCTCTGGGGGTCTCCATTATTATTATGTGCTCTGGGGGTCTCCATTATTATTATGTGCTCTGGGGTCTCCATTATTATTATGTGCTCTGGGGTCTCCATTATTATTATGTGCTCTGGGGTCTCCATTATTATTATGTGCTCTGGGGTCTCTATTATTATTATCTGCTCTGGGGTCTCCATTATTATTATGTGCTCTGGGGTCTCCATTATTATTATCTGCTCTGGGGTCTCCATTATTATTATGTGCTCTGGGGTCTCCATTATTATTATGTGCTCTGGGGTCTCCATTATTATTATGTGCTCTGGGGTCTCCATTATTATTATGTGCTCTGGGGTCTCCATTATTATTATGTGCTCTGGGGTCTCCATTATTATTATGTG
Organism: Engystomops pustulosus; assembly: GCF_040894005.1. Taxonomy (NCBI): domain Eukaryota; kingdom Metazoa; phylum Chordata; class Amphibia; order Anura; family Leptodactylidae; genus Engystomops; species Engystomops pustulosus. The sequence goes on from NC_092414.1 coordinate 13,000,894, forward strand.
CTCTGGGGTCTCCATTGTTAATATCTGCTCCGTAGGATTTCCATATTTGCCTGCTCTGGTCTTATTTTCTGGTTCGGGTGCTATATTTATGGACTGGTCTGGGGTCTGTATTATTAGTTGAGCGTTATAAAGGTTGTGCCGCCCCCTGCTCCATACTACTCCATACAGAGGAGCGGAGGAGGTTCCTCTTGGTTTGGTGATACAGATATAGACATCTGTAAATGTAAATATGATTATCTCTACATCTTCAGCGACTGTGACATTTAATAAGCCCCAACGTGACGGACCCGACTAATGGAATTATTTTCTGGTAATTGTATATGATTGTGGCAGGAGGCTCCCGCATCATTAGAGGGGATGCACCAGACAGACGCAGCTCCAGTCCTCCAATACACATGATTTACATCCATGTCTGGGAATTGGTATTAATCCTATTCATTTATTAGTAAATTGCATTATTTCTCAGTCCTGGGTCCCTTAGAAGACTATATTACCTCTAATATACAGAGCAAAGTGATACAGATGTGTCTGTCAGCGGGTGCCACTAGGGGGAGCTGTAGAGTACATACTGTTTATGTACTGTATGCAGTAAGCTCCTTAGCTACCCCTAGTGGTGACAGGAGATAGTAACATAGATGGCATTTTTCTCTGGTATAAATCCAAGACTTTACGGTAGACATTGATCATAGTTTTTTAGATAGATATGAGATAGATAGATAGATAGATAGATAGATATGAGATAGATAGATAGATAGATAGATAGATAGATAGATAGATATGAGATAGATAGATAGATAGATAGGAGATAGATATGAGAGATAGATAGATAGATAGATAGATAGGAGATAGATAGATAGATAGATAGATAGATAGATAGATAGATATGAGATAGATAGATAGATAGATAGATAGATAGATAGATAGGAGATAGATATGAGAGATAGATAGATAGATAGATAGATAGATAGATAGATAGATATGAGATAGATAGATAGATAGATAGATAGATAGATAGATAGATATGAGATAGATAGATAGATAGATAGATAGATAGATAGATATGTGATAGATAGATAGATATGAGATAGATAGATAGATAGATAGATAGATAGATAGATAGATAGATAGATAGATAGATAGGAGATAGATAGATAGATAGATATGAGATAGATAGATATGAGATAGATAGATAGATATGAGATAGATAGATAGATAGATAGATATGAGATAGATAGATATGAGATAGATAGATATGAGATAGATAGATAGATAGATAGATATGAGATATATAGATAGATAGATAGATATGAGATAGATATGAGATAGATAGGAGATAGATAGATAGATAGATAGATAGATAGATAGATAGATAGATATGAGATAGATAGATAGATATGAGATAGATAGAAATGAGATAGACATGAGATAGATAGATAGATATGAGATATATAGATAGATATGAGATAGATATGAGATAGATAGATAGATAGATAGATAGATATGAGATAGATAGATAGATAGATAGATATGAGATAGATAGATAGATAGATAGGAGATAGATAGATAGATAGATAGATAGATATGAGATAGATAGATAGATATGAGATAGATAGATAGATAGATAGATAGATAGATAGATTAGATAGATAGGAGAATAGATAGATATGAGATAGATAGATATGAGATAGATAGATAGATAGATAGATAGATAGATAGATAGATAGATATGAGATAGATAGATAAGAGATAGATAGATAGATAGATAGATAGATAGATAGATAGATAGATATGAGATAGATAGATAGATAGAGATAGATGATAGATAGATAGAGATAGATAGATAGATAGATAGATAGATAGATAGATAGATATGAGATAGATAGATATGAGATAGATAGATAGATAGATAGATATGAGATAGATAGATAGATAGATATGAGATAGATAGATAGATAGATAGATAGATAGATAGATAGATAGATAGATAGATATGAGATAGATAGATAGATAGATAGATAGATAGATAGATAGATAGATAGATAGAAGATAGATAGATAGATAGATAGATAGATAGATAGAGATAGATAGATAGATAGATAGATAGATATGAGATAGATAGATAGATATGAGATAGATAGATAGATAGATAGATAGAGATAGATAGATAGATAGATAGATAGATATGAGATAGATAGATAGATAGATAGATAGATAGATAGATAGATAGATAGATAGATAGGATAGATAGATAGATAGATATGAGATAGATAGAGATAGATAGATAGATAGATAGATAGATAGATAGATATGAGATAGATAGGAGATAGATAGATAGATAGATAGATAGATGATGAGATAGATAGATAGATATGAGATAGTATAGTAGGAGATAGATAGATAGATAGATAGATAGGAGATAGATAGATAGATAGATAGATATGAGATAGATAGATAGATAGGAGATAGATAGATATGAGATAGATAGATATGAGATAGATAGATAGGAGATAGATAGATAGATATGAGATAGATAGATATGAGATAGATAGATAGGAGATAGATAGATAGATAGGAGATAGATAGATAGATAGATAGATAGGAGATAGATGGATAGATAGATAGATATGAGATAGATATGAGATAGATAGATAGATAGGAGATAGATATGAGATAGATATGAGATAGATAGATAGATAGATAGATAGATAGATAGATAGATATGAGATAGATAGATAGATAGATAGATAGATATGAGATAGATAGATATGAGATAGATAGATGGATATGAGATAGATAGATAGATAGATAGATAGATAGATAGATAGATATGAGATAGATAGATAGATAGATAGATATGAGATAGATAGGAGATAGATAGATAGATAGATAGATAGATAGATAGATAGATAGATATGAGATAGATAGATATGAGATAGATAGATAGATAGATAGGAGATAGATAGATATGAGATAGATAGATATGAGATAGATAGATAGGAGATAGATAGATAGATATGAGATAGATAGATATGAGATAGATAGATATGAGATAGATAGATATGAGATAGATAGATAGATAGATAGATAGATATGAGATAGATAGATAGATAGATAGATAGATATGAGATAGATAGATATGAGATAGATAGATAGATAGATAGATAGATATGAGATAGATATGAGATAGATAGATAGATAGATAGATAGATAGATAGATAGATAGATAGATAGATATGAGATAGATAGATAGATATGAGATAGATAGATAGATAGATAGATATGAGATAGATAGATATGAGATAGATAGATAGATATGAGATAGATAGGAGATAGATAGATAGATAGATAGATATGAGATAGATAGATAGATAAGAGATAGATAGATAGATAGATAGATAGATAGATAGATATGAGATAGATAGATATGAGATAGATAGATAGATATGAGATAGATAGATATGAGATAGATAGATAGATAGATAGATAGATAGGAGATAGATAGATATGAGATAGATAGATAGGAGATAGATAGATAGATAGATAGGAGATAGATGGATAGATAGATAGATATGAGATAGATATGAGATAGATAGATAGATAGGAGATAGATATGAGATAGATAGATAGATAGATAGATATGAGATAGATAGATAGATAGATAGATAGATAGATAGGAGATAGATAGATATGAGAAAGATAGAATAATAGATATTAAATAGATTGTTTTCTATGTTTGTTTTTTGGAGGGGGTTCCGCTATTACCCCCCCCCCCCTCCTCGCTGTTATCAGCCGCAGTCACATCCCCTGATAGAGTTTATGGCTTTGCTGATCGCATCCTTAATGCAGTTGTCAGACTCGGCGGCCGGATAATTGATGGAATTCCATGGACGGCAGGATTGGGGCAGCGGGAGGCGGGAGATGTGGACATTTCTCCTGGCGCCGGTCCGGTTTGCGCTTCTCCTGCAGATCACGCGCTCGGCCCATTATGAAGTCGATATGTAATGTATGTGTTCGCTGAGATATTGTCAGGTTCTTCCAGCTCCGGCCGGGATTATGTGTGACATTTTTATTACACGCTCAGGATTTCTCATTTCATTCCCAGGTTCCTTCCATTCATCGATTCCATTCTTCTTCTTCTTTATATTAACTGTTTACTGGCCATTACCTCCATTTCTACTTCTCTCTAATTCCATGATCTAATTTCGGATTTGATCATGATAACAAAAGCTAATTTATCCATCCGGGGAAAACATTCGAAAAAATCTAGAATATTTTTCTACTTCCTTCGGCCACCACTAGAGGGAGCTCCTGAGCTCACTGCATTCTGTGTTACCATAGAGTTCAGTGCACAGAGAGTATGTGGCAAGCTCCTCAGCTCCACCTATTGGGCAGTAGTGGTAGCTTCTCCTGAGGTTGAGTGATAACTTCCTACATGAATGATCTTTGGGGTTATAGTAATACAGGAAAGGGTTAATAATCAAAAACACATTGATTTGACCGATTTTTTGCTGCCTTGTACACATAAGGACTAATGCAGTGAGAATGTAGAGTATGCTATTGCCGTAGAATCAGGCTAGCCTCTAACCATAGCAGCACAGCGCACAGCAGTGTGAGGATACGTTACAATCCTGGAATGTAAATCTATATTTCACAGTCCTGCTGCTACTACTTAAGAGCATACACAAAGGTCTGATTACACATCTCTCCAGCGACAATACCTGACACCGCATCGAACACAGAGCACAACAGTGTAAGGACACTACACTAGTACAATCTATATATCACAGTCCTGCTGCTACTAACATCAGACACAAAGTCATGATTACACATCCCTCCAGGAACAATACATAACACTGTCTCCATACATCACATGGCACAGCAGTGTGAGGATACATACAGTCCTAGTACAATCCTGGAATATAAATCCATATTTCACAATCCTGCAGCTACTAACAAAAAAAGATCTGATTACACATCTCTCCTGGGACAATAGCTGACACTATATAGAGCACAGAGCACAGCAGTGTGAGGACAAACCCCAGTACAGTACTGAAATATAAATCCATATTTCACAATCCTGCAGCTACTAACAAAAAAAGATCTGATAGATGTGTAATCAGACCTGTGTGTATGTTAGTAGCAGCAGGATTGTGAAATATGGATTTATATTTCAGTACTGTACTGAGGGTTTGTCCCCACACTGCTGTGCTCTGTGCTCTATGCAATGTCAGGTATTGTCCTATAGGGACAATTCCTAATACAGTCCTCATGGTTACACCTGCTCTCACATTCCCTTTAAGAGGCACTGATAAGATAAAATATGGTTTGCATAAGTGTAAACACCCTTTATTCGAAATGTATGAATCTGATAACTATCATAGGACTCACTATCAGGTAGTGACCGGTAGTTTGGGGAAAGAACTCTTCCTTAAAGGGGTTTTCCAGAAATCCCTTTAAATACTATATGGGAGTCATTTGAAGTAACTAGTAAGGTGACCCTCATTCGGGACCTTCACCAGGTACTTGAGCTACGAAACAGTCTAGAATAATTGTGGTGTAATACCTCATTCCTCCTGCGGGGGCGCTGCAGGGAAACTGAACAGTCGCTTTCAGCTGATCGATGGGGTTTCCCTTTGATCTGTGAAGCTTTCTGATTAAAGGGATTGTCACATATGCACGTAACCTCCCAGTATGGCGCTAATACTAGGGACGGGCGTTGACAGGCGTTAATGGATCGCTTTACTGCGACGCTGCGAAAACAAAATAATCTGTTTAGCGGTGCGGAGAACAAAGAAACGGCTTCATATTCCGACTTCCATTTATTCTAATTTTTAGGATGTGAGGCTTTCGGAGCGCCGGCATTGAGACTGCGCATCTTAACGAGGTGATCTCCATAAATTAATATCATTATTCTCTGCATTGTCTGAATCATTCCGTTCCCATCGATGGAATTCATCTAAAAACGTTCCATTAGGGATGAGACGAAGCCGCGACCCCCGCGACCCCCGCGACCCCGGGTCATCTCGATGAAGTCGAGTCATCTACACTGTGAGACAGGAAAAACCCGACCATAGAAAAGGGATAGAAACATATAGAACCTACATAGATACATCAGTAAATATATTATACCGCCACACTGTGCTGATAAATAATACCGCCCTATAACTACCAGACTTAATTACTTGACCCTAGTAAGGTTTTCCGTCATGGTCTATATCATAGCATATCTATATTTGACACTCACGCACTGGGGTGTAGCTAGTTAAACTGCACGTAAATATATTATACCGCCATACTGTGCTGGTAAATAATACTGCCCTATAACTACGAGACCCCAATACTTGACCCTAGTAGGGTTTTCCCTCATGGTCTCTCAAGCATATCTATATTTTACACTCACGCACTGGGGTGTAACTAGTTAAACAGCACATAAATGTATAATACCGCCACAATGTGCTGGTAAATAATACTGCCCTATAACTACGAGACCCCAATACTTGACTCTAGGAAGGTTTTCCGTCATGGTCTCTCAAGCATATCTATATTTTACACTCACGCACTGGGGTGTAACTAGTTAAACAGCACGTAAATATATTATACCGCCATACTGTGCTGGTAAATAATACTGCCCTATAACTACGAGACCCCAATACTTGACTCTAGGAAGGTTTTCCGTCATGGTCTCTCAAGCATATCTATATTTGACACTCATGCACTGGGGTGTAACTAGTTAAACAACACGTAAATATATTATACCGCCATACTGTGCTGGTAAATAATACTGCCCTATAACTACGTGACCCGAATACTTGACTCTAGTAAGGTTTTCCCTCATGGTCTTTCACGCATATCTATATTTGACACTCACGCACTGGGGTGTAACTAGTTAAACAGCACGTAAATATATTATACCGCCATACTGTGCTGGTAAATAATACTGCCTTATAACTACGAGACAGGAATACTTGACCCTAGTAGGGTTTAGGAATAATTCAGAGATTATTATACCAAGCCCCGGCAGAGCTCACCAGCATAGGTGTAACTATATCTAAATGTATACACTTGTTAGATAGGGAGCAGCAATGTCATACTGCATCACTGCGCAGATAAATAATACATCCATATAGTGCACCGATTAAATAGGAACATCACAAGGATTGGCATACTCAGCATGGTTCAGTGTCACGGGCATAGATATAAATGTCAGCACACTGGGACACACGCACTCATCTACCACATATGAGTAAATTAGTACTGCATCACTGTGCAGATAAATAATACATCCATATAGTGCACCAATCAATCAGGAACATCTCAAGGATTGGCATACCCAGCGTGGTTCAGTGTCACGGGTATAGATATAAATGTCAGCAGACTGGGACACACGCACTTATCCAGCACATACGTGTAAATTAATAGTGCATCACTGTGCAGATAAATAATACATCCATATAGTGCACCAATCAATCAGGAACATCTCAAGGATTGGCATACCCAGCGTGGTTCAGTGTCACGGGTATAGATATAAATGTCAGCAGACTGGGACACACGCACTTATCCAGCACATACGTGTAAATTAATAGTGCAACACTGTGCAGATAAATAATACATCCATATAGTGCACCAAATAATCAGGAACATCTCAAGGATTGGCATACCCAGCGTGGTTCAGTGTCACGGGTATAGATATAAATGTCAGCACACTGGGGCACACGCACTCATCCAGCACATATAGGTGTAAATTAATACTGCCACACTGTGCAGATAAATAATACATCCATATAGCGCACCTACAAATTTAGGAACATTACATGGAGTGGCATACTCAGCGTGGTTCAGTGTCATGGGTATAGATATATCTAAATGTCAGCACACACTGGGGCACACGCACTCATCCAGCACATATATGAGTAAATTAATACTGCCACACTGTGCAGATAAATAATACATCCATATAATACAGCAACTACTAACAAGACTAACCTGTGCAGGGTTAAACATCATTAAGCGCCCCCCACTTAGATCATCCGTAATGAATAATGCCGCCAAATTGTGCACACAGTATATGGCGGTATTATTTATCCCGATCAATTACTTACTACCATTTTTTATTACACCTCCTCCAATCAATGTAATGTCTTCTTTAAACCAGATCACGACCCCATAAGTGCACGCCGGGGACATCTCCTCGCGCGTCTAATCCTTGTAGTTACGGCACGTCTGGCTTTTCCCGTCATGGCTTGGATGAGACAAGGGCGACGGCGCTGACTGCCGAGAACGAAGACGGAGAAAGCGGGCATCAGACGAGATCTCAGGTGCCAAGGTCAAACCGCTTCCATCACCGCCGCGATAATATATCTACCGAGAGAGTTATTTCTCGTAACGGAGACTGCGGGGCCAACGCCGGAACGTGTGTCTGGAATTATAATTAAGAGGTGTCTGAAAAATTCCCATCTGCTAAGACATCTGCTTTCCTTAAAGGGGTTGTCCAGAGTAGACAAGGCACTTACATATCCCTTTAAGGGAGCAATGGGGAGAACGTTGAAGAGGAATATCACATACTCCGGGGGTCTTGTCTTGTTCTACGCAACCAATTAATTTGAATTGTACGGTTGCAATACTCCTTCTTCCCTGCGGGGGTGCTGTGGGGAGACAGAACACTCACATTACACTGTACGGCTCGTCTATAGTCAGCGATCTGCTTGATCTACCATAATGACGTAAAAGAGAATGATGCAAAATTAAAATAATAGTCCCATACTACACTGATTTTATTGGTTAACAACTTCTACCAGATAAGCCACACCCACATTTCACAGCCACCAAACAGATTTGGGATTGGTGAAGGGGGCGTGGTTTTCTGGAAGACTTTCTATGACTTGTACTTCACCAGCAGCAGAACATCAGCCACATCCCCGGCTACATTATATAATGATGTCATCGTGTGAAGGGGCGGAGCTCTTATGTAATAATCGTAATGCAGGAGCGGAGCCCGGCCAGACCCTCCTGCAATGTCATCTCATCCATTTCATTATGGAGACAAGAGAAGAACAAAATATCACTTACCCAAATTACAGGCTTTACTTATAAGGAAATTGCACGTCGTTCACAATATGGGCAGCGAGCCCGGATCATCCATCAGCCGAGAGAGGCAAATACCTGGAGACCGGAGGGAGGAAGCGAGAGCCACAATATAAGATGATTACTACTATAATACTGCCCCCTATGTACAAGACTATTACTACTATAATACTGCCTCCTATGTACAGGAATATAACTACTATAATACTGCCCCCTATGTACAAGAATATAACTACCATAATACTGCCCCCTATGTACAAGAATATAACTACTATAATACTGCCCCCTATGTACAGGAATATAACTACTATAATACTGCCCCCTATGTACAAGAATATAACTACTATAATACTGCCCCCCCTATGTACAGGAATATAACTACTATAATACTGCCCCCTATGTACAGGAATATAACTACTATAATACTGCCCTCTATGTACATGAATATAACTACTATAATACTGCCTCCTATGTACAGGAATATAACTACTATAATACTGCCCCCTGTGTACAGGAATATAACTACTATAATACTGCCCCCTATGTACAAGAATATAACTACTATAATACTGCCCCCTATGTACAGGAATATAACTACTATAATACTGCCCCCTGTGTACAAGAATATAACTACTATAATACTGCCCCCTATGTACAAGAATATAACTACTATAATACTGCCCCTATGTACAAGAATATAACTACTATAATACTGCCCCCTATGTACAAGAATATAACTACTATAATACTGCCCCCTATGTACAGGAATATAACTACTATAATACTGCCCCTATGTACAAGACTATAACTACTATAATACTACCCCCTATGTACAAGAATATAACTACTATAATACTGCCCCCTATGTACAAGAATATAACTTACTATAATACTGCACTTATGTACAAGAATATAACTACTATAATACTGTCCCCTATGTACAAGAATATAACTACTATAATACTGCACTTATGTACAAGAATATAACTACTATAATACTGTCCCCTATGTACAAGAATATAACTACTATAATACTGCCCCCTATGTACAGGAATATAACTACTATAATACTGCCCCCTATGTACAGGAATATAACTACTATAATACTGCCCCCTATGTACAAGAATATAACTACTATAATACTGCCCCCTATGTACAGGAATATAACTACTATAATACTGCCCCTATGTACAAGGATATAACTACTATAATACTGCCCCCTATGTACAAGAATATAACTACTATAATACTGCCCTCTATGTACAAGAATATAACTACTATAATACTGCCCCCTATGTACAAGAATATAACTACTATAATACTGCTCCCTATGTACAAGAATATAACTACTATAATACTATCTCCTATGTACAAGAATATAACTACTATAATACTGCCCCCTATGTACAGGTATATAACTACTATAATACTGCCCCCTATGTACAGGTATATAACTACTATAATACTGCCCCCTATGTACAAGAATATAACTACTATAATACTGCCCCCTATGTACAGGTATATAACTACTATAATACTGCCCCCTATGTACAAGAATATAACTACTATAATACTGCCCCCTATGTACAAGAATATAACTACTATAATACTGCCCTCTATGTACAAGAATATAACTACTATAATACTGCCCCCTATGTACAAGAATATAACTACTATAATACTGCTCCCTATGTACAAGAATATAACTACTATAATACTACCTCCTATGTACAAGAATATAACTACTATAATACTGCCCCCTATGTACAGGTATATAACTACTATAATACTGCCCCCTATGTACAGGTATATAACTACTATAATACTGCCCCCTATGTACAAGAATATAACTACTATAATACTGCCCCCTATGTACAGGTATATAACTACTATAATACTGCCCCCTATGTACAAGAATATAACTACTATAATACTGCCCCCTATGTACAAGAATATAACTACTATAATACTGCCCCCCTATGTACAAGAATATAACTACTATAATACTGCCCCCTATGTACAAGAATATAACTACTATAATACTGCCCCCTATGTACAGGAATATAACTACTATAATACTGCCCCCTATGTACAAGAATATAACTACTATAATACTGCCCCCTATGTACAGGAATATAACTACTATAATACTGCCCCCTATGTACAGGAATATAACTACTATAATACTGCCCCCTATGTACAAGAATATAACTACTATAATACTGCCCCCTATGTACAAGACTATAACTACTATAATACTGCCCCCTATGTACAAGAATATAACTACTATAATACTGCCCCCTATGTACAGGAATATAACTACTATAATACTACCTCCTATGTACAAGAATATAACTACTATAATACCGCCCTCTATGTACAGGAATATAACTACTATAATACTGCCCCCTATGTACAAGAATATAACTACTATAATACTGCCCCCTATGTACAGGAATATAACTACTATAATACTGCCCCCTATGTACAAAAATATAACTACTATAATACTGCCCCCTATGTACAGGAATATAACTACTATAATACTGCTCCTATGTACAAGAATATAACTACTATAATACTGCCCCCTATGTACAAGAATATAACTACTATAATACTGCCTCCTATGTACAGGAATATAACTACTATAATACTGCCCCCTATGTAGAGGAATATAACTACTATAATACTGCCTCCTATGTACAAGAATATAACTACTATAAATACTGCCCCCTATGTACAGGAATATAACTACTATAATACTGCCCCTATGTACAAGAATATAACTACTATAATACTGCCCCCTATGTACAAGAATATATCTACTATAATACTGCCCCCTATGTACAGGAATATAACTACTATAATACTGCCCCCTATGTACAGGAATATAACTACTATAATACTGCCCCCTATGTACAGGAATATAACTACTATAATACTGCCCCCTATGTACAGGAATATAACTACTATAATACTGCCCCTATGTACAGGAATATAACTACTATAATACTGCCCCCTATGTACAGGAATATAACTACTATAATACTGCCCCCTATGTACAGGAATATAACTACTATAATACTGCCCCCTATGTACAAGAATATAACTACTATAATACTGCCCCCTATGTACAGGAATATAACTACTATAATACTGCCCCCTATGTACAGGAATATAACTACTATAATACTGCCCCCTATGTACAAGAATATAACTACTATAATACTGCCCCCTATGTACAAGAATATAACTACTATAATACTGCCCCCTATGTACAAGAATATAACTACTATAATACTGCCCCCTATGTACAAGAATATAACTACTATAATACTGCCCCCTATGTACAAGAATATAACTGCTATAATACTGCCCCCTATGTACATATCCTTAAGACCCCTTCCCTTTGGCAGGCTGATCACCTATGGGCTTTTGAAATATTTGGACCCCAGTTGTCAGTGGAAGGTCTCTGTGTTCCATTTCCCTGCAGCACCTCCGCAGGTCAAGTGGAGTACTATACAGTCTGGTGGTCTCTGCATTTGACTGACTTTCTATAATTTCTAGAGAAAGTCCCTGTGAATTTGGTTATGTCCCATTCCTTAGGAAATGTAACTTACTTTGTTAATTGGGTTTTGGGCAGGTCTGGTGATTTGTGGGTGGGGCTTAACTCTTCATATATATCATATTATATGCTCATTAGGCCCTATTTGGGCCCCCAGTTGGTTCTTGTACATCTATATGTTATATGAAGGTAGCAGAGTCGATTTATATACGTTTTTTTAGATGTTACTGTCTCGGAACAAATGTGTATCCGAAAAATCCTGTTAAACTGTATCGGCGTCACGGCTCTCTCTTATCACAGCCTTCATCGGAATGCGAGTCTAGCCCCCGAAAACTGCTCGCCCAATAGCGCACCTGTCAGAGTGAGATGTGAGCAGGTGTTTTTTCGGCACATGTCCTCTGTAGACACATTACCAATTACGGGGGCTTGAACAGATGCAAAACAAAACAAAAAACCGACAATTAGCCCGTGGGTGAAACGAAACCTCAGTAATTGAATTTTATCCGTTTCATTAAAAGTTTGTGCGGCGTTGTAATAATAGAGCGAGCGCCAGGAAAAAAAAAAAGCAAAATCTCATTAACCTTTTAGTTAGAAATAAAAAAACAAATTAAAGGGGTGGAAAACGTGACTACCTTGATGCAAAAACAGCGCCACCACTGTCCACAGGTTGTTTGTGGTATTGCAGCTAAAGCTCCATTCATTTCAATGGTGGGATGTTGAGGGTGGTTATAATGGTGTGTTATCAAGATGTCGATCTGAATACTATAATTTGGCATCTCTAGTCCCAGGTATGGTTTCTCACGAGATTTCAACATGCCACACAGCTTTAGCTTGGGTCTATTTTTATAATTAGTCTTATAATGTTTATAGTATTATTATACCCTACTAAGGGTAAGAAACACAGATAGGAGACCACATACAAGAATTCCTCCAAAACATATTGATTTACTCTTTATTTCTCATGCCATCTTCTTTCCATATTCTCGTTTACACCTTGTTTTCAATTAATCTCGTTCCTCAGGGGTGAAGCTATTAGTACCTAATAATATTAGGGGCAGGGCTAATAAGTACTGGGCCCCCCAAACAGGAATTCTCCAAAACATATTGATTTACTGTTTATTTATCATGCCATCTTCTTTCCATATTCTTGTTTACACCATTTTTTAATTAATCTTGTTCCTCAGGGGTGGAGCTATTGGTAACTAATAATATCGAGGGCAGGGCTAAGTAGCACTGGGACCCCCAAACAGGAATTCTCCAAGACATATGGGGATTTTTTCTGTTTTCTTCCCACTCCATCTTCTATCCATATTCATTTTTACTTCTTTTTTTCTATTAATCCAGTTCCTGAGGGGTGGAGCTATTGCTACTCAATGATATTGAGGGCAGGACTAAGTGGGACTCGGACCCCATACTGGTATTATTTAAGAAATATGGCTGGTTTACTTTTTGTTTCCCACTCCATCTTCTGTCCATGCACTTGTTTACACCTTGTTTTCTAATAATCCAGTTCCTCAGGGGTGGAGTTTCTGTTACTTAATGATAATGAGGGCAGGGATAAGGAGTACTGGGAAAACATACCACAATTTTCTAAGACATATGTGTAGTTTACTATTTGTTTCTAACTCCACCTTCTTTCCATTATTTTGTATTTCCATTGCTTTCTATTATTCCAGTTCCTCAGGGGTGGATGTCTTGTTAACTATTGGTATCAAGGAATACTAGGATCCCATAACACAATTCTCCAAGACATATGGGTAGTTTACTATTTGTTTCTCACTCCATCTTCTTTCCATTATTTTGTTTACCCATTGCTTTCTATTAATCCAGTTCCTCGGGGGTGGAGCTCTTGTTACCTAATGGTATCAAGGAATACTAGGATCCCATAGCATAATTATCCAAGACATATGGGTAGTTTACTATTTGTTTCTCACTCCATCTTCTTTCCATTATTTTGTTTACCCGTTGCTTTCTATTAATCCAGTTCTTCGGGGGTGGAGCTATTGTTACCTAATGATATCAAGGAATACTATGATCCAATAGCAGACCTCTCCAAGACATAAGGGTAGTTTAATATTTGTTTCCCACTCCATCTTTACATTATCTTGTTTACAGCTTATTTTCTATTAATCCAGCTCCTCAGAGGTGGAGCTCTTGTTACCTGGTATTGAGAAATACTGAAATCCCCTCAATATTGAAATTCTGAAAGGCATATGGGTGGGTTATGGTTTGTTTCCCTTTCCATCTGCTTTCCATGCCCTTGATTACATCTCGTTTTCTATTGATCTAGTTTCTCAGGGGCGGGGCTATTTTTACCCGATAATATCAACGATGAGTCTAAAATGGAGTGGGTTTTCTCTTTCTCAAGAAAAAATTTCCATTCTTAGAGGTGCATATTCCATTAACATTGCCTTCTGCTCGTATTCTATGTTCTAGTGGGTTAAACACTATTGAGACCCCCAACAATGACAACATTTTGGGTTCCTTGTACCCCCTAAAATATGGGGGGGGGTCACACATACATGACCACTCGATTGGTTTCTTCCGGACCATAGATTCTCAGTCTGGAGTTCAGTTTTGCACATTCCACTCTGTTGTTATCTTTCTAATGTGGGTGTGAAGAGGCCAATGGAATTTTTGGAGGGAAGGTGCGAGGGATGTGGACTATTTTAGGACTGTGATGTGATGGGGGATTGTCAGCATCCTGGTAAGTTACAACATCTACATCGAAATATCAAAAAGAAAATGGAAGGAGAGACAGTTCTATATCTAGAAGATTGTCAAACAATCATGAGTCAACCACAAGTTAAGCGGGGGCGTAACCCAAATCGACCAATCCGATTGCTGCTTTAAAAGGATATAAAACCTAATAACGTATATTTGGTTATTATTGTGGGACTATTTTTTTTATTATGAGTCTTATAATGTAATGTTAAGTATCAAACCAGGCAAATAATTATATGAGTCATGAATTTCAGCTTTTATCAGTTGTGGGGAAAAATTATCACATTCCCATATTGTTGTTAATGTGGAATTACTCAGAGATGGAAGAAGTTACCAACCGTAGGAAGTGTTCTAATGTTATACCAACAAGAAGATGCCCAGGTTATACCAGCTGTACATGTATCATTATATACAGGAGATCCCCAGGTTATACCAGCTGTATATATATCATTATTTACAGGAGATCTCCAGGTTATACCGGCTGTACATATATCATTATATACAGGAGATCCCCAGGTTATACCGGCTGTACATATATCATTATATACAGGAGATCCCCAGGTTACACCGGCTGTACATATATCATTATATACAGGAGATCCCCAGGTTATACCGGCTGTACATATATCATTATATACAGGAGATCCCCAGGTTATACCGGCTGTACATATATCATTATATACAGGAGATCCCCAGGTTATACCGGCTGTACATATATCATTATATACAGGAGATCCCCAGGTTATACCGGCTGTACATATATCATTATATACAGGAGATCCCCAGGTTATACCGGCTGTACATATATCATTATATACAGGAGATCCCCAGGTTATACCGGCTGTACATATATCATTATATACAGGAGATCCCCAGGTTATACCGGCTGTACATATATCATTATATACAGGAGATCCCCAGGTTATACCGGCTGTACATATATCATTATATACAGGAGATCCCCAGGTTATACCAGCTGTACATATATCATTATATACAGGAGATCCCCAGGTTATACCGGCTGTACATATATCATTATATACAGGAGATCCCCAGGTTATACCGGCTGTACATATATCATTATATACAGGAGATCCCCAGGTTATACCGGCTGTACATATATCATTATATACAGGAGATCCCCAGGTTATACCGGCTGTACATATATCATTATATACAGGAGATCCCCAGGTTATACCGGCTGTACATATATCATTATATACAGGAGATCCCCAGGTTATACCAGCTGTACATATATCATTATATACAGGAGATCCCCAGGTTATACCGGCTGTACATATATCATTATATACAGGAGATCCCCAGGTTATACCGGCTGTACATATATCATTATATACAGGAGATCCCCAGGTTATACCGGCTGTACATATATCATTATATACAGGAGATCCCCAGGTTATACCGGCTGTACATATATCATTATATACAGGAGATCCCCAGGTTATACCGGCTGTACATATATCATTATATACAGGAGATCCCCAGGTTATACCAGCTGTACATATATCATTATATACAGGAGATCCCCAGGTTATACCGGCTGTACATATATCATTATATACAGGAGATCCCCAGGTTATACCGGCTGTACATATATCATTATATACAGGAGATCCCCAGGTTATACCGGCTGTACATATATCATTATATACAGGAGATCCCCAGGTTATACCGGCTGTACATATATCATTATATACAGGAGAACCCCAGGTTATACCGGCTGTACATATATCATTATATACAGGAGATCCCCAGGTTATACCGGCTGTACATATATCATTATATACAGGAGATCCCCAGGTTATACCGGCTGTACATATATCATTATATACAGGAGATCCCCAGGTTATACCGGCTGTACATATATCATTATATACAGGAGATCCCCAGGTTATACCGGCTGTACATATATCATTATATACAGGAGAACCCCAGGTTATACCGGCTGTACATATATCATTATATACAGGAGATCCCCAGGTTATACCGGCTGTACATATATCATTATATACAGGAGATCCCCAGGTTATACCGGCTGTACATATATCATTATATACAGGAGATCCCCAGGTTATACCGGCTGCACATATATCATTATATACAGGAGATCCCCAGGTTATACCGGCTGAACATATATCATTATATACAGGAGATCCCCAGGTTATACCGGCTGTACATATATCATTATATACAGGAGATCCCCAGGTTATACCGGCTGTACATATATCATTATATACAGGAGACCCCCCAGGTTATACCAGCTGTACATATATCATTATATACAGGAGATCCCCAGGTTATACCAGCTGTACATACATCATTATATACAGGAGATCCCCAGGTTATACCGGCTGTACATATATCATTATATACAGGAGATCCCCAGGTTATACCAGCTGTACATATATCATTATATACAGGAGATCCCCAGGTTATACCGGCTGTACATATATCATTATATACAGGAGATCCCCAGGTTATACCGGCTGTACATATATCATTATATACAGGAGATCCCCAGGTTATACCGGCTGTACATATATCACTATATACAGGAGATCCCCAGGTTATACCGGCTGTACATATATCATTATATACAGGAGATCCCCAGGTTATACCGGCTGTACATATATCATTATATACAGGAGATCCCCAGGTTATACCAGCTGTACATATATAACTATGTAGAGGAGAGGCCCGGGTTATACCGGCTGTACTTATATCATTATATACAGGAGATCCCCAGGTTATACCAGCTGTACATATATCATTATATACAGGTGATCCCCAGGTTATACCGGCTGTACATATATCATTATATACAGGAGACCCCCGGGTTATACCGGCTGTACATATATCATTATATACAGGAGATCCCCGGGTTATACCGGCTGTACATATATCATTATATACAGGAGATCCCCAGGTTATACCGGCTGTACATATATCATTATATACAGGAGACCCCCAGGTTATACCGGCTGTACATATATCATTATATACAGGAGATCCCCAGGTTATACCGGCTGTACATATATCATTATATACAGGAGATCCCCAGGTTATACCGGCTGTACATATATCATTATATACAGGAGATCCCCAGGTTATACCGGCTGTACATATATCATTATATACAGGAGATCCCCAGGTTATACCGGCTGTACATATATCATTATATACAGGAGATCCCCAGGTTATACCAGCTGTACATATATCATTATATACAGGAGATCCCCAGGTTATACCGGCTTTACATATATCATTATGTACAGGAGATCCCCAGGTTATACCAGCTGTACATATATCATTATATACAGGAGATCCCCAGGTTATACCAGCTGTACATATATCACTATATACAGGAGATCCCCAGGTTATACCGGCTGTACATATATCATTATATACAGGAGATCCCCAGGTTATACCGGCTGTACATATATCATTATATACAGGAGATCACCAGGTTCTACCGGCTGTACATATATCATTATATACAGGAGATCCCCAGGTTATACCGGCTGTACATATATCATTATATACAGGAGATCCCCAGGTTATACCAGCTGTACATATATCATTATATACAGGAGATCCCCAGGTTATACCGGCTGTACATATATCATTATATACAGGAGATCCCCAGGTTATACCGGCTGTACATATATCATTATATACAGGAGACCCCCGGGTTATACCGGCTGTACATATTTCATTATATACAGGAGATCCCCAGGTTATACCGGCTGTACATATATCATTATATACAGGAGATCCCCAGGTTATACCGGCTGTACATATATCATTATATACAGGAGATGCCCAGGTTATACCGGCTGTACATATATCATTATATACAGGAGATCCCCAGGTTATACCAACTGTACATATTCCATTATATACAGGAGATCACCAGGTTATACCAGCTGTACATATATCATTATATTCAGGAGATCCCCAGGTTATACCGGCTGTACATATATCACTATATACAGGAGATCCCCATGTTATACCGGCTGTACATATATCATTATATACAGGAGATCCCCAGGTTATACCGGCTGTACATATATCATTATATACAGGAGATCCCCAGGTTATACCAGCTGTACATATAACATTATATACAGGAGATCCCCGGGTTATAGCGGCTGTACATATATCATTATATACAGGAGATCCCCAGGTTATACCGGCTGTACATATATCATTATATACAGGAGATCCCCAGGTTATACCGGCTGTACATATATCATTATATACAGGAGATCCCCAGGTTATACCAGCTGTACATATATCATTATATACAGGAGATCCCCAGGTTATACCGGCTGTACATATATCATTATATACAGGAGATCCCCAGGTTATAGCAGCTGTACATATATCATTATATACAGGAGATCCCCAGGTTATACCGGCTGTACATATATCATTATATACAGGAGATCCCCAGGTTATACCGGCTGTACATATATCATTATATACAGGAGATCCCCAGGTTATACCGGCTGTATATAGATCATTATATACAGGAGATCCCCAGCTTATACCGGCTGTACATATATCATTATATACAGGAGATCCCCAGGTTATACCGGCTGTACATATATCATTATATACAGGAGATCCCCAGGTTATACCAGCTGTACATATATCATTATATACAGGAGATCCCCGGGTTATAGCGGCTGTACATATATCATTATATACAGGAGATCCCCAGGTTATACCGGCTCTACATATATCATTATATACAGGAGATCCCCAGGTTATACCGGCTGTACATATATCATTATATACAGGAGATCCCCAGGTTATACCAGCTGTACATATATCATTATATACAGGAGATCCCCAGGTTATACCGGCTGTACATATATCATTATATACAGGAGATCCCCAGGTTATAGCAGCTGTACATATATCATTATATACAGGAGATCCCCAGGTTATACCGGCTGTACATATATCATTATATACAGGAGATCCCCAGGTTATACCGGCTGTACATATATCATTATATACAGGAGATCCCCAGGTTATACCGGCTGTATATAGATCATTATATACAGGAGATCCCCAGCTTATACCGGCTGTACATATATCATTATATACAGGAGATCCCCAGGTTATACCGGCTGTACATATATCATTATATACAGGAGATCCCCAGGTTATACCAGCTGTACATATATCATTATATACAGGAGATCCCCGGGTTATACCGGCTGTACATATATCATTATATACAGGAGATCCCCAGGTTATACCAGCTGTACATATATCATTATATACAGGAGATCCCCAGGTTATAGTGGCTGTACATATATCATTATATACAGGAGATCCCCAGGTTATACCGGCTGTACATATATCATTATATACAGGAGATCCCCAGGTTATACCGGCTGTACATATATCATTATATACAGGAGATCCCCAGGTTATAGCAGCTGTACATATATCATTATATACAGGAGATCCCCGGGTTATACCGGCTGTACATATATCATTATACACAGGAGATCCCCAGGTTATACCGGCTGTACATATATCATTATATACAGGAGATCCCCAGGTTATACCGGCTGTACATATATCATTATATACAGGAGACCCCCAGGTTATACCGGCTGGACATATATCATTATATACAGGAGATCCCCAGGTTATACCGGCTTTGTACAGTGGGGTCTCCTCTGTGTGTATATTTTAGTGTGATGTGGGAGCTCAGCGGGTTCAGGGTCTTGACTCCTCTACGTTATATATCACATATTTACATTATATATCAGTGGGGGCAGGGTCTCGGCTCCTCTCTCTCTCTCTCTCTCTCTCTCTCTATATATATATATATATCTGATATATCAATGTGATATGGAGGCTCAGCAGGGGCAGGATCTTGACTCCTCTATGTGTATATATCGGTGTGATGTTGGGGCTCAGCAGGGATGGGGTCTCGGCTCTTCTATGTGTATATATCGGTGTGATGTGGGGGCTCAGTGGGGGCAGGGTCTCGGCTCCTCTGCATATATATATCTGATATATCTGTGTGATGTGGGCGCGGCAGGGGCGGGGTCTCGGCTCCTCTATGTGTATATATCGGTGTGATGTGGGGGCTCAGCGGGGGTGGGGTCTCAGCTTCTCTATGTATATATATCTGTGTGATGTGGGGGCTCAGCAAGGGCGGGGTCTCGGCTCCTCTATGTATATATATATCTGTGTGATGTGGGGACAGGGTCTCAGCTCCTCTATGTATATATATCGGTTTGATGTTGGGGCTCAGCAGAGGCGGGGTCTCGGCTCCTCTATGTGTATATATCGGTGTGATGTTGGGGCTCAGCAGAGGCGGGGTCTCGGCTCCTCTATGTGTATATATCGGTGTGATGTTGGGGCTCAGCAGGGGCGGGGTCTCGGCTCCTCTATGTGTATATATCGGTGTGATGTTGGGGATCAGCAGGGATGGGGTCTCGGCTCTTCTATGTGTATATATCGGTGTGATGTGGGGGCTCAGTGGGGGCAGGGTCTCGGCTCCTCTGTATATATATATATATATATATATATATCTGATATATCTGTGTGATGTGGGGGCTCAGCAGGGGCGGGGTCTCGGCTCCTCTATGTGTATATATTGGTGTGATGTGGGGGCCCAGCGGGGGTGGGGTCTTAGCTCCTCTATGTATATATATCTGTGTGATGTGGGAGCTCAGCAGGGGCAGGGTATCGGCTCCTCTATGTATATATATCGGTGTGATGTGGGGACAGGGTCTCAGCTCCTCTATGTGTATATATCGGTGTGATGTTGGGGATCAGCAGGGATGGGGTCTCGGCTCTTCTATGTGTATATATCGGTGTGATGTGGGGGCTCAGTGGGGGCAGGGTCTCGGCTCCTCTATATATATATATATATATATATATATATATATATATCGGTGTGATGTGGGGGCTCAGCGGGGATGGGGTCTAAGCTCCTCTATGTGCATATATCGGTGTGATGTGGGGGCTCAGCGGGGATGGGGTCTCAGCTCCTCTATGTGTATATATCGGTGTGATGTTGGGGCTCAGCAGGGATGGGGTCTCAGCTCCTCTATGTGTATATATCAGTGTGATGTTGGGGCTCAGCAGGGATGGGGTCTCGGCTCTTCTATGTGTATATATATCGGTGTGATGTGGGGGCTCAGTGGGGGCAGGGTCTCGGCTCCTCTGTATATATATATATATATATATATATATATATATAAATATATATAAATATCTGATATATCTGTGTGATGTCGGAGCTCAGCAGGGGCGGGGTCTCGGCTCCTCTATGTGTATATATCGGTGTGATGTGGGGGCTCATTGAGGGGTGGGGTCTCAGCTCCTCCATGTATATATATCTGTGTGATGTGGGGATAGGGTCTCAGCTCCTCTATGTATATATATCAGTGTGATGTTAGAGCTCAGCGGGGGCGGGGTCTCAGCTCCTCTATGTATATATATCAGTGTGATGTTAGAGCTCAGCGGGGGTGGGGTCTCAGCTCCTCTATGTATATATATCAGTGTGATGTTAGAGCTCAGCGGGGGCGGGGTCTCAGCTCCTCTATGTATATATATCGGTGTGATGTTGGGGCTCTGCAGGGACGGTGTCTCGGCTCCTCTATGTATATATATCTGTGTGATGTGGGAGCTCTGCAGGGACGGTGTCTCGGCTCCTCTATGTGTATATATCGGTGTGATGTTGGGGCACGGCCTTGGCTCCTCTATGTATATATATCTGTGTGATGTTAGAGCTCAGCGGGGGAGGGGTCTCAGCTCCTCTATCTATATATATCGGTGTGATGTTGGGGCTCTGCAGGGACAGTGTCTCGGCTCCTCTATGTATATATATCGGTGTGATGTTAGAGCTCAGCGGGGCGGGGTCTCAGCTCCTCTATGTATATATATCGGTGTGATGTTAGAGCTCAGCGGGGCGGGGTCTCAGCTCCTCTATGTATATATATCGGTGTGATGTTAGAGCTCAGCGGGGCGGGGTCTCAGCTCCTCTATGTATATATATCGGTGTGATGTTGGGGCTCTGCAGGGACGGTGTCTCGGCTCCTCTATGTGTATATATCGGTGTGATGTTGGGGCATGGCCTTGGCTCCTCTATGTATATATATATCTGTGTGATGTGGAGGCTCAGCGGGGGCGGGGTCTCCGCTCCTCTTTGTGTATAATTAGTGACAGGTGTGGGGGATTAGTATTCCTCCCACTCCCGGCGTGTTATGAATCGCACATATTACTCCATGTGCCCCTGATATCTGTTTGGCGGGAGGGAGATTTGCAGGAAGGTTATTTGTCCTTCACGGGAGACGGGAGACGGGAGCGGAGCCGCCACCGACAGGGATTAACCATCAATTGTTTAACAGCAGTAAATGGCCTGGAACGTCATCAGAGAAGCGGCTGCTGCGTCCCTCTTCTGCTTAACTCTATAGCGCTTGCACTGCTCCCCACATACACAGTGCCCAGAGGATTGCACAAGGAGGGTACTGGGGTACACACCTGGGGGCTGGGGTCCTCCTTCCATTCCCACAATCCACTTCACTACTGTAGACACTATCCTGACACTGGGGCCGTGGTCTGGGGTCTATGATTGTTAGAGGTTTGGTCTGGGGTCTATTATTGTTAGAGGTTTGGTCTGGGGTCTATTATTGTTAGAGGTTTGGTCTGGGGTCTATGATTGTTAGAGTTTTGGTCTGGGGTCTATTATTGTTAGAGGTTTGGTCTGGGGTCTATTATTGTTAGAGGTTTGGTCTGGGGTCTATTATTGTTAGAGGTTTGGTCTGGGGTCTTTTATTGTTAGAAGTTTGGTCTGGGGTCTTTTATTGTTAGAAGTTTGGTCTGGGGTCTATTATTGTTAGAGGTTTGGTCTGGGGTCTATTATTGTTAGAGGTTTGGTCTGGGGTCTATTATTGTTAGAGGTTTGGTCTGGTGTCTATTATTATTTAGATGTTTGGTCTGGGGTCTATGATTGTTAGAGTTTTGGTCTGGGGTCTATTATTGTTAGAGGTTTGGTCTGGGGTCTATTATTGTTAGAGGTTTGGTCTGGGGTCTATTATTGTTAGAGGTTTGGTCTGGGGTCTATTATTGTTAGAGGTTTGGTCTGGGGTCTGTTATTGTTAGATGTTTGATCTGGGGTCTTTTATTGTTAGATGTTTGATCTGGGGTCTTTTATTGTTAGAGGTTTGGTCTGGTGTCTATTATTGTTAGAGGTTTGATCAGGGGTCTGTTATTGTTAGATGTTTGATCTGGGGTCTTTTATTGTTAGAGGTTTGATCAGGGGTCTGTTATTGTTAGATGTTTGGTCTGGGGTCTATTATTGTTAGAGGTTTGGTCTGGGGTCTTTTATTGTTAGAGGTTTGGTCTGGTGTCTATTATTGTTAGAGGTTTGATCAGGGGTCTGTTATTGTTATATTTTGGTCTGGGGTCTATTATTGTTAGAGGTTTGGTCTGGGGTCTATTATTGTTAGAGGTTTGGTCTGGGGTCTATTATTATTTAGATGTTTGGTCTGGGGTCTATTATTGTTAGAGGTTTGGTCTGGGGTCTGTTATTGTTAGAGGTTTGGTCTCGGGTCTATTATTGTTTAGATGTTTGGTCTGGGGTCTTTTATTGTTAGAGGTTTGGTCTGGGGTCTATTATTGTTAGAGGTTTGGTCTGGGGTCTATTATTGTTAGAGGTTTGGTCTGGGGTCTATTATTGTTAGAGGTTTGGTCTGGGGTCTATTATTGTTAGAGGTTTGGTCTGGGGTCTATTATTGTTTAGAGGTTTGGTCTGGGGTCTGTTATTGTTAGAGGTTTGGTCTGGGGTCTATTATTGTTAGAGGTTTGGTCTGGGGTCTATTATTGTTAGAGGTTTGGTCTGGGGTCTATTATTGTTAGAGGTTTGGTCTGGGGTCTTTTATTGTTAGAGGTTTGGTCTGGGGTCTTTTATTGTTAGAGGTTTGGTCTGGGGTCTATTATTGTTAGAGGTTTGGTCTGGGGTCTATTATTGTTAGAGGTTTGGTCTGGGGTCTTTTATTGTTAGAGGTTTGGTCTGGGGTCTTTTATTGTTAGAGTTTTGGTCTGGGGTCTGTTATTGTTAGAGGTTTGGTCTGGGGTCTATTATTGTTAGAGGTTTGGTCTGGGGTCTATTATTGTTAGAGGTTTGGTCTGGGGTCTGTTATTGTTAGAGGTTTGGTCTGGGGTCTATTATTGTTAGAGGTTTGATCTGGGGTCTGTTGTTGTTATATTTTGGTCTGGGGTCTATTATTGTTAGAGGTTTGGTCTTTTTAAGGTCTGTTTTGGGATCTACGCTTTGGTCCATAGTCTGTATTTATTTAGATGGTCTGATATGTGGAATTATCTTATTTAGGGGATCCAGGGTGGGGTCTGTATTTAGGAGATCCGGGGTACGGTCTGTAGCTAGGGAATCTGGGTTTGGGTCTCTGTTTAGGGGGGTTTGAGATTTGGTCTGTATTTAGGGTTTCCGTGGTTGGGTCTGTATTTAGGGGTCCAGGGTTATGCCTGTATTTAAGGGGTCCGGGATTAGGTTTGTATTTAGGAGATCTGGGTTAGGTCTGTATTTTTGGGGTCTGTGTCAGTCTTTACTGCTATTATCACATTATATTCACAAGCAGAAAAGCTTATCCCTGCAGTGCAGATCATTCCTTGACACCGATAATGAGGAGGACCTGAAATCACCCAATATTTTCAGCTGGGTGTGATCTCCCTGGCGCCTTCCTCGTTGGCTGGCACTGCCCGGCCTGCGGCAAGAGCTAAAGTGCTTGAGGATTAATTACAGATGATTGAGGAGCCGGTAACGTCCAGCGCTGCAGTGACTCTGCAAACAAAACCCCGCACCGGCGTGCGCCAACTCATCTACAGACGTCCCGGATCAGCAGGTGCTACATGGATCTACAGAGATAATACACACAGTGATGTCACAGTACAGAGATAATACACACAGTGATGTCACAGTACAGGGATAATACACACAGTGATGTCACGGTACAGGATAATACGCACAGTGATGTCACAGTACAGAGATAATACACATAGTGATGTCACAGTACAGGGATAATACACACAGTGATGTCACAGTACAGGGATAATACACACAGTGATGTCACAGTACAGGATAATACACACAGTGATGTCACAGTACAGAGATAATACACACAGTGATGTCACAGTACAGGGATAATACACACAGTGATGTCACAGTACAGGATAATACACACAGTGATGTCACAGTACAGGGATAATACACACAGTGATGTCACAGCACAGGGATAATACACACAATGATGTCACAGTACAGGGATAATACACACAGTGATGTCACAGTACAGGGATAATACACACAGTGATGTCACAGTACAGGAATAATACACACAGTGATGTCACAGTACAGGGATAATACACACAGTGATGTCACAGTACAGGGATAATACACACAGTGATGTCACAGTACAGGATAATACACACAGTGATGTCACAGTACAGGGACAATACACACAGTGATGTCACAGTACAGGGATAATACACACAGTGATGTCACAGTACAGAGATAATACACACAGTGATGTCACAGTATAGGGATAATACACACAGCGATGTCACAGTACAGGGATACTACACACAGTGATGTCACAGTACAGGGATAATACACACAGTGATGTCACAGTACAGGGATAATACACACAGTGATGTCACAGTACAGGGATAATACACAGTGATGTCACAGTACAGGGATTATACACACAGTGATGTCACAGTACAGGGATAATACACACAGTGATGTCACAGTACAGAGATAATACGCACAGTGATGTCACAGTACAGGGATGATACGCACAGTGATGTCACAGTACAGGGATAATACGCACAGTGATGTCACAGTACAGGGATAATACACACAGTGATGTCACAGTACATGTATAATGCACACAGTGATGTCACAGTACAGGGATAATACACACAGTGATGTCACAGTACAGGGATTATACACACAGTGGGTAGGATTATTATGTAGTGTTATATATTTCTGTGTGGTTGTGACCAGAAACAACTTTAAATGATGAATTCTTGTAAATGTCGCCCTTTTTTACGCCAAGAATTCGGGATCCTGGGGTTATGTAAGTGCCCCCCCCTACGGGTTTGTCTTAATATCCGCCATATGTGTGAGTGTGGGAGCTGCACATCTCATGTCACTCCCTCTTATTAGTTGTCACAATAATTGAATAATAATATCTGCGCTCGCTGTGTGATGTCTCCTGTCCCTGTTCCCTATCCTGTACATATCTTGTAGGTAAAGTAGACGACACCTTTAAGCCGCCATATTGGAGCAGCTGCAATGGATACTCCTGACAAGTAACACTAATGATAAGTCCTTCTTCAGAAGCGGTGATTGGGTCATTTGGGTCTAGGAGAGCAGTGTATCTAAGCCTGTAGTATATGATACAGTCTAATATGGTGTATCTAAGACCTTGTGTGATAAATGTGAGCTGCTGTATCTAAGCACGTCATGTATGATACCACCTTCTGCGCTGCTTTATATAAGCACAAGAAGTATGAGACCACCTTCTGAGCTGCTGTATCTAAGCATGTCATGTGTGATACTACCTTCTGAGCTGCTGTATCTAAGCATGTCATGTGTGATACTACCTTCTGAGCTGCTGTATCTAAGCATTTCATGTGTGATACTACCTTCTGAGCTGCTGTGTCTAAGCATTTCATGTGTGATACTACCTTCTGAGCTGCTGTATCTAAGCATGTCATGTGTGATACTACCTTCTGAGTTACTGGATCTAAGCATGTCATGTATGATGCTACCTCCTGAGCTGCTGTATCTAAGCATGTCATGTGTGATACTACCTTCTGAGCTGCTGTGTCTAAGCATTTCATGTGTGATACTACCTTCTGAGCTGCTGTATCTAAGCATGTCATGTGTGATACTACCTTCTGAGTTACTGGATCTAACCATGTCATGTATGATGCTACCTCCTGAGCTGCTGTATCTAAGCATGTCATGTGTGATACTACCTTCTGAGCTGCTGTATCTAAGCATTTCATGTGTGATACTACCTTCTGAGCTGCTGTATCTAAGCATGTCATGTGTGATACTACCTTCTGAGTTACTGGATCTAAGCATGTCATGTATGATGCTACCTCCTGAGCTGCTGTATCTAAGCATGTCATGTGTGATACTACCTTCTGAGCCGCTGTATCTAAGCATGTCATGTGTGATACTACCTTCTGAGCTGCTGTATCTAAGCATTTCATGTGTGATAATACCTTCTGAGCTGCTGTATCTAAGCATGTCATGTGTGATACTACCTTCTGAGTTGCTGGATCTAAGCATTTCATGTGTGATACTACCTTCTGAGCTGCTGTATCTAAGCATGTCATGTGTGATACTACCTTCTGAGTTGCTGGATCTAAGCATGTCATGTTTGATACTACCTTCTGAGCTGCTGTATCGAAGCATGTCATGCATGAAACTACCTCCAGAGCTGCTGTATCTAAGCCTTCCATGTGTGATCTTGTGAGCTGCTCTATCTAAGCATGTTATATATGATACTATCTTGATAGCCGCTGTATCTAAGCATGTTAAATATGATACTATTTTGATAGCCGCTGTATCTAAGCTCGTCATATATGATACTATCTTGTGAGCCGCTGTATCTAAGCATGTTATATATGACTCTATCTTGTGAGTCACTTTATCTAAGCTCGTCATATGTGATACTGTTTTCTGATCTGCTGTATCTAAGCCTGTCATGTGTGATACTATGTTATGAGCGGCTGTATCTAAACATCTCATGTGTGATACTATCTTGTGAGCCGCTGTATCTGAGCAGGTCATGTGCGATACTATAGTCTAACCCCGTGTATCTAAGCCTACACTGTTTCATCCTTTCCTCAATTAAAATACCCCCAATTTTATACTGTTTAGGGGCCAGGTTCTTAGCGTTTTGGGTTTAAGGATCAATTTTGGACCTCAAAATTCTGTGAGGAAACCAATAAGCAAGTTATCATCTTCCCTACAGCACCTCCACAGGGGAGATGGGGCATTACACTGTAATCAATGTAATGTGTGTGCAGGGTCCTCCAGTGTGGAGGACTGTCCCCCTCGGCGGCCATTATTACTCGCATGAGAAGAGGTTTACATTATAAAAGCAAATTTGCCATTTCTGCACGTCCCGATATCTAGATGAAGCTGTTTCAGGCCTCAGCGATCCCCTTCATGCCTCATGAATCATTGACTTGATTTAATAATTACTATTTTTTTTTCGCCGCTTCCATCAATAACCCCTATGATTCCCCCTGTCAGGGCGGCCATTTATAATACTCCAAACACATTGTCGGCTCCCATTGATTTTCACATACATTTTACATATTGTAATATGACGGCCCGTGTTACGGTGCGGCACTCTCGTAATAAGTCATTATTCACACATAAGATCTTCGTCTGATGCCAATTTGCGGGATACAAACATGGCCGCCGTGTAAGATTTATGGAACTGACTGGAAGGAGAAAGGCCTGTGCTGCCCAAAGCAACCAATCAGGGTGCAGGTTTGATTTCAGATTCTGCTTTACAGAAATGAAAGCTGTGCTGTGATTGGCTGCTGTAACTCTGCCACAATATACACAACCTGGCAGCCATTTTCTCTCACTTTATAGTAATTTAAAAGTGTTGGACACTTTACCTCATGTTTTTGTAATACGTGCAAGTGGCAGGATATTAGTTCATTTACGTCTATTAAAAGTTCTGTTCCGCTTTCTTGATATGTAAAGTGAAGGAAGCCTCCTGTCTTACTTACTTACTTCATCCGACATTCCTGTCTTTAAAATGGCCGCAAATGGAGGGTCACGTGATCTCTTTCTGTCCATGAACAATCGCCATGCCAGGATCTTAATCTTATACTCATGAATACTATCATAAGTTCCTGGCAAGGTGATTATTCATGAACAGATAGAGATCTGATGATCCTCAATCTGCGGCCATTTTATGGACAGGAATCTCTGACTGATGAGGTAAAAGACAGGAGGCTTCACTTTACATATCAAGAAAGTGAAGCAGAACTATTAATAGATGTTTTTTTTTAAAAATAAATTACCTCATATCCTGCCCCCGCACACTTAAACACACATTATGAAAAACATGAGGTAAAGTGGCCCACCCCTTTAAGGGACTTTCGAGTCAGAAGATTTCCATAGATATCCGGAGGTTTCTATACAGATTGTATGCAAAGGCAACATGTGACTTTCCCATCAAATGGAAAAATATGGCGCCCAATTTGCTTATTGGGTCCAGGTCTCAATGTTTGTCTCAGACTGTTTTGTATGTTTTGATTCACCAGCATATCCCTTTAAGCAAAGCTAAATTATTTAGACTTTGGCCCACGTTTATTAAAGCGTTTGTGCCATTTTTCTGTCAGATTGTGCTGATAAGAGTGTGTAAACGGCTTGCACATGTACCTATGAAGTGTCTGCGCCAGTTTTGTGTCGCGGCTGCTCTGTGTCCGACAAGACAGAAAAAATATGCACCTATAGGTGCTGTTACTGCTTTGCACCACATTTATCACTGACGTGTGACGCAATTCTGCGGCATGAACAATGTACACCAAAATGCAGGGGGTGCCAAATCAATGAAAACCGTGCGCTAGTTTTGATAATTAAGTACTCTAGTTACAGCCAAAGCTGCATTCATGATCCTGGTGGTTGCCATTATCGACACAGTGGGGCACATTTACTTACCTGTTGCAATCCCCACTGTGCGTTGTCCGACGATAATGCACCCTGCCGTGATTCACAAAGATCGTGGGCCCGATTTCCTGGATCTGTCGCTTCCCCGCTGAGGTTCGCCAGACTTCCCCTTCTTCTTTCCGTGTATATATGTGCATGTCCTGTGACACAATTTTAAAGTTACAACCCACACTCATTCCGAATCCGTCCGATCGTCCGATGGCTTGTCCCCCCCGATTTTTGATGCATGAAAGTCGACGCGATTGCGCCAAAATCCGATCATGTACGACACAATCCCCTGCTTAATACCTGTCAAAGCGGCGCAAATCCCGAAAACTTTGGCAAACCTGACGAAAGTGGGATCCGCGGACCCTTAGTAAATAATCCCCAATGTGGTTTTCCGACACGTGCGATTGTATTAAGTATGAGTTTTTCTATGGCTTTGCTCCTGAGTCTTTCGGATTTGGGCACTTTGACGCGAAAATGCACTGGGACCAACGACATCTCAAATATTGGGGCATGATACGCTCCTTCCATATGCATAATTTCTCAGTTAAAAATGTTTTGACACATACACTTTGCTCCATCTTGATTAGCAGAGTCTTTTTTGGTCCGTCGCTGCAACGCACTCTGGAAAGCCACTCCGGACGCGCATCAGTATACTGATGTAGCTTTATTTTACTACATCGGTATCCAAATCCCCTCAACAGACATATCAAAAACTGATAAAATTCTCCCTACCTTCAGTCACCACTAGGTGGAGCTCAGGAGTAGAACTCATACATCTCTATCATGAATATGAATGTGCACACTGTATGCAATAAGCACTACAGCTCCCCTAGTGGTGATAACAGGTAGTAAATATATATATTTTTTCTGTATCAGGGATATCATCGTCCTCAGTGTCTCTATTTCACTAGTCGCTGTAGATAAAACCTCCCGTCCCAGATCTATGAATAATTACACATCGTTACGGTAAAAGTTGTGACACGCCACAAAGCGTTATCCTCCCCCAGGTGACGCACGGCGGCCAGAAGATGCGGCCGCGTTACTTAATCTCCGGAGACATCTTCACTGTTACCGCCTGCAATCTGTCGGTAGCGCTTAGCAGATGGATGAGCGCACCGCGTTGCGTTGCCACCACCACGTACGCACCACTTTAGGTTCTGTCTGAAGTTTCGGCGTCCTACTTGCTTTGTCACCAGATGGATGAGGAAGTCCGTGTATCCTTCAGGCGAATGCGCTAAAAATATAGAAACCTGACACATTTCTATAGGAGACGTGACAAAGTAACTGGGTCTTACCAAAAGGGATGGCAAGAATCGGGAGTTTTAGCTCCCGGGGCATGATGGGAGTTGTAGTTTTTTGAATTTAGTCTGGTCATGAAGGCGCTACAGGAGGAGTCGTAGTGTCGAAGAGGGACAGGTTATACAGGACCTTACCCCTGGGGGTATGTAAGGGAAGGGAGACCCCACTTGTAGTAGGGGGGGTCTACCAAACATTCGGTCAGTGTCTAGATCTGGGGGCTGAGAGAGTCCATAAAGGGGTGGGTAGGGGGTTAATGTAATGGGGTAACTTCTGTAATCACTGAAACGGGGATCCCATTCCCTTTAATTAGGCATGGCGTCTCCTATAGAGGGCGCATGACTCTACATGCAGGGTGGGGGTTTCGACAAAGGGGGGGGGGGGGGTCAGATCTATTCCGGGGTCTGAGCCGGATTCCGCAGTGACACCCGTCTATGACACGTCTTATATATATACTCGGTGCTTATGTACAAGACAAACATTCCCGTGAGAAGCGCGGCCTCGGGCGTCCTACAAAAGGAAACACATTGAGGGATTATTTTTCGGATTTTTTTTACAAAGATTAGAACGAAACTTTTCAACTTTTTTTCCCCAAAACAGCGCCAGGTCTGCACACAGGTTGTTTAAGGAATTGCAATTCACTATGCAATGCAGTACCGGATACAACCATTGCAAGGGTGAGGCGCTGTTTTTTTGTGTGTGAATAAAATAGGTATGTTTTACCTTTTCCATGCAGGAGTCAGGGAAAGCTGGGTGACACCCTGTACTGGATCTATTGTGCACACAATGATACCAGAGCGAATCAGGACTTATATACAGTCTGTGTAATAGTAATAAGAAATGAAAAAAATAGCTGCACTTACTCATATTGACCACGCGAGGGCGATCATTGCTAATCAGTTTTCTTCAGCGCGCAGACCTCCATTTATACTGGTTCTCATGGTAAGTCTCACCGGTAACAACCACAAAGCAAAGATACACATTGCAGCGAAATCACAGAAATTCTTGGTCATAGATTTGTAGTTGTAATATTTGAAAACCTGCCACATTACTGCACAGTGTGAACCCGACCTGAAAGAGCAGTAGCAGCTTATAAAAAAACGGAACCTGTTAAATAACAGATCAACATCACATAGAAACATTCCCAGCAGATGCTGTAATCTCCGCAATATAACTACTACAATACTATATAACTGCTATAATACTGCCCCCTATGTACAAGAATATAACTGCTATAATACTGCCCCCTATGTACAAGACTATAACTACTATAATACTGCCCCCTATGTACAAGAATATAACTACTATAATACTGCCCCCTATGTACAAGAATATAACTGCTATAATACTGCCCCCTATGTACAAGAATATAACTACTATAATACTGCCCCCTATGTACAAGAATATAACTACTATAATACTGCCCCCTATGTACAGGAATATAACTACTATAATACTGCCCCCTATGTACAAGAATACAACTACTATAATACTGCTCCCTATGTACAAGAATATAACTACTATAATACTGCCCCCTATGTACAAGAATATAACTACTATAATACTGCCCCCTATGTACAAGAATATAACTGCTATAATACTGCCCCCTATGTACAAGAATATAACTACTATAATACTGCGCCCTATGTACAGGAATATAACTACTATAATACTGCCCCCTATGTACAAGAATATAACTACTATAATACTGCCCCCTATTTACAAGAATATAACTACTATAATACTGCCCCCTATGTACAGGAATATAACTACTATAATACTGCCCCTATGTACAAGAATATAATTACTATAATACTGCCCCCT
This sequence comes from Engystomops pustulosus, assembly GCF_040894005.1. Taxonomy (NCBI): domain Eukaryota; kingdom Metazoa; phylum Chordata; class Amphibia; order Anura; family Leptodactylidae; genus Engystomops; species Engystomops pustulosus. The sequence continues at coordinate 13,035,165 of NC_092414.1, forward strand.
ATTTACAAGAATATAACTACTATAATACTGCCCCCTATGTACAGGAATATAACTACTATAATACTGCCCCCTATGTACAAGAATATAACTACTATAATACTGCCTCCTATGTACAGGAATATAACTACTATAATACTGCCCCCTATGTACAAGAATATAACTACTATAATACTGCCCCTATGTACAGGAATATAACTACTATAATACTGCCCCCTTTGTACAAGAATATAACCTACTATAATACTGCCCCTATGTACAGGAATATAACTACTATAATACTGCCTCCTATGTACAGGAATATAACTACTATAATACTGCCCCCTATGTACAGGAATATAACTACTATAATACTGCCCCCTATGTACAAGAATATAACTACTATAATACTGCCCCCTATGTACAAGAATATAACTACTATAATACTGCCCCCTATGTACAAGAATATAACTACTATAATACTGCCCCTATGTACAGGAATATAACTACTATAATACTGCCCCCTTTGTACAAGAATATACCTACTATAATACTGCCCCCTATGTACAGGAATATAACTACTATAATACTGCCCCCTATGTACAGGAATATAACTACTATAATACTGCCCCCTATGTACAGGAATATAACTACTATAATACTGCCCCCTATGTACAAGAATATAACTACTATAATACTGCCCCCTATGTACAAGAATATAACTACTATAATACTGCCCCCTATGTACAAGAATATAACTACTATAATACTGCCCCCTTTGTACAAGAATATACCTACTATAATACTGCCCCCTATGTACAGGAATATAACTACTATAATACTGCCCCCTATGTACAGGAATATAACTACTATAATACTGCCCCCTATGTACAGGAATATAACTACTATAATACTGCCCCCTATGTACAAGAATATAACTACTATAATACTGCCCCCTATGTACAAGAATATAACTACTATAATACTGCCCCCTATGTACAAGAATATAACTACTATAATACTGCCCCCTATGTACAGGAATATAACTACTATAATACTGCCCCCTATGTACAAGAATATAACTACTATAATACTGCCCCTATGTACAAGAATATAACTACTATAATACTGCCACCTATGTACAAGAATATAACTACTATAATACTGCCCTCTATGTACAGGAATATAACTACTATAATACTGCCCCCTATGTACAAGAATATAACTACTATAATACTGCCCCCTATGTACAAGAATATAACTACTATAATACTGCCCCCTATGTACAAGAATATAACTACTATAATACTGCCCCCTATGTACAGGAATATAACTACTATAATACTGCCCCCTATGTACAAGAATATAACTACTATAATACTGCCCCCTATGTACAAGAATATAACTACTATAATACTGCCCCCTATGTACAAGAATATAACTACTATAATACTGCTTCTATGTACAAGAATATAACTAATATATTACTGCCCTCTATGTACAAGAATATAACTACTATAATACTGCCCCCTATGTACAGGAATATAACTACTATAATACTGCCCCCTATGTACAAGAATATAACTACTATAATACTGCCCCCTATGTACAAGAATATAACTACTATAATACTGCCCCTATGTACAGGAATATAACTACTATAATACTGCCTCCTATGTACAGGAATATAACTACTATAATACTGCCCCCTATGTACAAGAATATAACTACTATAATACTGCCCCCTATGTACAAGAATATAACTACTATAATACTGCCCCCTATGTACAGGAATATAACTACTATAATACTGCCGCCTATGTACAAGAATATAACTACTATAATACTGCCCCCTATGTACAGGAATATAACTACTATAATACTGCCGCCTATGTACAAGAATATAACTACTATAATACTGTCCCCTATGTACAAGAATATAACTACTATAATACTGCCCCCTATGTACAGGAATATAACTACTATAATACTGCCCCCTATGTACAAGAATATAACTACTATAATACTGCCCCCTATGTACAGGAATATAACTACTATAATACTGTCCCCTATGTACAAGAATATAACTGCTATAATACTGCCCCCTATGTACAAGAATATAACTACTATAATACTGCCCCCTATGTACAGGAATATAACTACTATAATACTGTCCCCTATGTACAAGAATATAACTACTATAATACTGCCCCCTATGTACAGGAATATAACTACTATAATACTGCCCCCTATGTACAAGAATATAACTAATATAATACTGCCTCTATGTACAAGAATATAACTACTATAATACTGCCCCCTATGTACAAGAATATAACTACTATAATACTGCCCCCTATGTACAGGAATATAACTACTATAATACTGTCCCCTATGTACAAGAATATAACTGCTATAATACTGCCCCCTATGTACAAGAATATAACTACTATAATACTGTCCCCTATGTACAAGAATATAACTACTATAATACTGTCCCCTATGTACAAGAATATAACTACTATAATACTGCCCCCTATGGATGGAGATTTTCTTGTTGCGTGCAGGGTTCCCCTTTAGCAGGGGCAGGGGTAATCCCTGTACTATATCTGCCTCTCTCCCTGTGAGGGTCTGGCGCTCTTATCCTCCGCTCAGTCTCAGCCGCCTTGAACCAGCGTCACTTTTATGCAGCAGAAGTGAAATGAAACACATTGTCCTTCTGGGTCCCAATCCTCCCTAGAAATGTGATGGAGAATCCAGGACCCCCGTGAGATGCGGCAGTCGGCGGCTTATAAATCATTCATGGTGTAGAGCGGCAGCTAAAAAGGAGTCACTGCACGAGAAAACGAGAGGCCACCGACTCCCCAGGGAGGAGGGATTTCATTTATCGTGTTGTACACACAGTTATAATGGCAACGGAAAGATCCTTCTCCATCACGTGCCCCTCCCCCACCCGCAGCGCTCTGCTCAACATATTAACACACTCCAAACCCCGTATGGTTGGAGAGTGCGCGGAAAGAAAGCTTCTTATAACAATCCAGTAGATGAACCCCACCGGTCACACTTGACGGCCTACTGAATGGCTCAAATTTTTGTCTCTTTTCCAGTCGATAAGGAGTAAACCGGCTGTCACTGGTTAAACTCCTTCATGAGTTCCTCGGGGGCGTGTACTAATGTGGAACGACTATAATGACCACCCCCAAGGATCCTTACTTTATAGATAAAGCTTAGTTATTAAACAACTTGAAGGACTTAGAGTTTTCTCACTCTTTACCAAAAGTGGTCAAAAAAGTGGCTCCACCTCCCAAGATTCTTGTGGTGATGAGTTAGCCTAGTCAAGGTGGGCAGTCGCTTGGTAACCCCTCACCTCTCCTTCACATTTTTAGGCCCATCTTGCTCAGAGATATACATTAAGGTAGTAGGGGCTCTTGTAGGAGAACATTCTAGAAGGGACCTTCCTTCATTTTTGAAGGCCAGTTCCGAGGAGAAGATCCTGGACCCATCGCTGTAGAATGTCCCCCTTTTATGATGTCTATGTCTTCTTCTGCTAGATACAGGAAGCATCAAATGTTCTTGATGGTACAAGCTAACCTAGTTCAGAGAAGTAGTCACTTGTTGGTCTCTCCTTATCTCTACTCTATGTAACTGTGGTCCTCAAGGGCGTATATTAAGGTAGGACGGTTATTGATGGCAACAACCTCCCTAAAGGATCCTTCTTCCTTTCATAAATGGTTGAAGAACCTAGCATCATCTCAACCTCGTGGCTTGTTCTGAATTTAATCCTTTGATTCCAAGGTGCCTTAGCTACTGTATAACATAGTCTACCACCATGGCAGCTTTATATTCGACTTCTTAGTAGAACAACAGTTCTACACATGATAAAGTAGAGTGGAGGGAGCAGTCGTTTGGCCGTTTCTCCTCTCTCCTCTGCTTTATGTAACTTATGTTGCTCGGGGGTGGACACTATGATGGAAGGGACTCCTGATGCAGATCAAGAGAATCTCTCCCAAGGAACCTTTCCTCGTACTTGTCTACTTCCCATATAATTAGAGAAACGGAGCATCATCATCTCAAGTCCTACTGAAGATGGCCTTCACCACCAAACACCATAACTGCTCCTCAGCCAGACAGTCCTTAGCATCTGGCCTCTGCATGACCACCTAACCCAACTCCGGGTCACTCGCTAGTTTCATCTGAACCTCTACAGAAGGATCCCTGGTTCTGAACCCAATCCTCCACCACCTAAGCACCATCGTCTTGCCAACCTCTATGGCAGCTATACCGTTGACCATGACATAATTTTGTCCACGAAGTTCACCAGTCCTTCTAAAACATACTCCAGCAGAAACATTGGATGTTGTAAGACTTGTCTTCATCCTTGGGTCATTCATCATTGCTCCTACCATCTGCATGCCCATCCTTGCTCCATCTTCTGTAGATTATTCACAACCAACCCCTTAAAGTTTTCCGCTCAACCATGGAAAGAGGAAGAGAAGATTGTGATTCTCGCCATGGGGGACGCCATGAGGAACAATGAGGTAACACGCAGTTAGCAATGTATTTACTTCTATTCACTTGTAAAGAGAAGTTAATATATTGTTAGCTGTGCATTAACCAACTTCTCTGTGCACTGAAAAACGAAACGCGAGGAGACTCGGATATTCTGGCCACGGACAGTGCAGTGGTTCCACTGTAAGGGATGACCAACTCCACCATCATCTCATATGTGTGATGTCTTGAGATCGTTGAATGGTAGAGGTGAATGTCCTAGATCTGATCATGCATGGTTCATCCTTGCCTGATATTCTATCCAATGAATCCACAAACATGTATCTCTAGGGCCACCATTATCATCAATTCTCCAAGTACTAAGGGTGTACTTACTGTAGAGACAGCTACTATGGGGCTGATGAAGAGGCAAGGTCCACCAAAGAGTGTAGGGTCTTAAAGTTGGAGAACACCTAAGCCTGGAAATCCAGGAAAGGGTAGGATCCATCTGAGTAAGGAAAAGTTGGACTATGGTTGAGGAGCAATGGAAAGAGAAGGAAAATGGGAAGATAGAATCCACCATAGACTGTGAGCCCAAAGAGAGGGAGGACCCTTCAGATCAAATAGTGGATCCACCTTGGTCCATGGTTTTTCCAACCTTATCTACTATGATTCAATGTGGTCAAGTTAGGTGCTCATAGTAAGACCAGTGTGTAGACCACTTTGTGTATCCAGTGCGAGGTCAGGTATGAGGAGGCCTTAGACCTTAGGCCGTGTTGTTGTAGATGTAACACAAGGGGGCTGCTCTTAGAAACTCATGTTTGTTGTTGCTGAACACAACTTCATCCACTAGGTGGAAATAGATTGGAGCTGGCAGGAGTATTCCCCCCAGGGGGGGGGGGTTGTGTAGGCACAACTGGCAGTAGACCTCTTTTTTCTTTAGTAGACCCAAAACCTGTTTAAGACAACACAATGGTCATCCCGAAGCTGTAGTAGGGTTCCTGAAGACTATGCCGATAGAGGGGGAGGACCCCTCAGATCGGACGGAGTTCTACTAAATCAGTGGATCCACCTTAGTCCAAGGTTTTTTCCAACCTTATAGACTATGATACAATGGGGCAAATTTACTTATCCGGTCCTGTTGTGATCCCCGATCCGGACGGTCAGACGAAGATGAAGTCTGGCGCGATTCACGTAGCTCGAGCCCCCGATTTCCTGCATCCGTTGCTTCCCCGCCGAGGTCTGCTGGAGTTCACCTTCTTCTTCCTGGTGCATGTGAGTGCTTTGTCTTGCGACACAATTTCCGATGGTAAATCCCGAGCGTTGTCGGAATCCGTTGGATCGCCCAACGGCGCGCCCCCCTCCCCCCCTGATTTGTGTCGCGTGAAAGCTGGCCCCGATGCGCCAAAATCCGGTCGCCTGCGCCAAAACCCCTTGTTAAATGCGGCACAACTTGGAAATCGTCAGGAAACTCGTCAAAAATGCAGTCCGCGGACCCTTAGTAAATGAGCTCCAATGTGCTCAAGTTAGGTGCTCATTGTAAGACAGGGTCCAACTTTAGGCTGAGGAGCAGTGGACTGGAATGACCCCAGTTGAGGTCAGTGATCTATGAAGAGATTATGATGTCCAACAAATAGGTTAGGTAACAAGTTGGACCAAACCACAACTGATTGAGGAGATGGATGAACAAGTGTGAGGACCTGCTGACCACGGAGGAGCAGAGCGTGACCCTACATTATTGGCTTCAGAATTCTGTCCCATTGTCCGGCAGGTGTCCCGTAGATCGTAAATAGATTTGGGTTGGATAGATAGACATGAGATAGACATATTATGGTGCATCTTCTGTGTGTAGCGACTTTTCTCCAGATGCCTCCCATTAGTCAGGGTGCAATCTATTACGACGCAGCGTTAATAACCTCATACCGCACGTTGCGTTCCCCCCCGGCTCCCGCCTCTACGATGTGCCTCCTGCAACGAGAGTGGATTAATTTATTTTTTTCACATGATAATTTCTCTTTAATGAAAAATTGCTGCGCTCTCTGCTGTCTCTCCAACTGTTCCAGCCGGGGACGCTATCTGCCGTTTCCTAAATCTCGCAGAAGCCGATGAGTCACGCTGCTCCCAAAAAAGGCCCCTTTTTCTCACATAGAAACTTTTCAGCCCTATCTCCTCTCTGCTCAGTCATCTCCATGTGTCAGCGCTCGGGTTTAATTTACTTTCCATTAAGTCTCTATAAAGGATCCGCCACTCCAGGGTGATGGGTGAATGAATGACAGGACGGCGGGGAGGGGGTTGGGTGCTCCAAGCCGAGAGCTGGAGCCATAGAAGTCGCCCTAATCTTAACGACTGCAGCGGTTTTTCTTGCGAAAGCCGATGGTTTTGAAAGTGGTTCACTTAGAAATAAGTAATTTCTATTGTCGGGTCGCTATTTTGACCTTTAAACTTTCGGTTAGCTTCAATGAAGGTCGTAGTTTTTTAAAATCGAAGACTTCCTATATCACACCGGACAACCAACCACTCCCTATCTCCAACTGTAGGTGGATCAAAACTGAGAGCCAAGAGCATAGTAGTGTGAGGACACTTCCCCATAGCACTTGGAAACTGCGTTGACTCAGTTGGCAGCAATGTTCTCATGATGGTTGGTAGGAGGACAGAAGCAGCATTTGCAGACCACAGGATGGTTTCTCAGGTACTTGGGCAATGATCTGGTGGCTTTTGGAACCTCCCCCAATTCTTGGCCACCAAGGGCAACCATAAACTACCGTCCCAGACCTTGCAAGCTGGAACTAGCCCTTGGGGCTTCCTGAAGGTCAAGTGTGAGGGGGCCCTAGACCTTAGGCTGTGTTGTTGTAGGGGGCTGCTCCTAGAAACCCATGTTTGTTGTGGCTTAACACATCTTCATCCACTAGGTGGATAGAGATTGGAGCTGGAGTATCCCCCCCCCATGGGTTGGAGTAGGCACAACTGGCTGTAGACCACTTTTTCTTTAGTAGACCCAAAACCTGTTTAAGACACCACAATGGTCGTCCCGAGTTGCTTCTTCTACAGAAGATCCAGTCTTTTTCCCATGATATGTTCCTTCTGTATGCTTCTCGCGAGATGCCACTTTATACCACCCCAGTGGCTCCGTGCTGTTGACCAGCCATGTCATCTACTGTAAGATGTCACCTTCTATTTTCTTCCATTTCACTTTCCTTCTGAATGTATTTTATGATATCTAATAAATATCGCCATGTCGTGCACGCTTCTGACACGAGCAGTTGCTATCCGGCACTTTATACCGCCCCAATGGCTCCATATGTGATCTACATTGTGCGGCTTCTTTTGCAGAGAACACAATTCCCCCCCCCCCCCCCCATTATACATTTCCTCTAAATTGTCCTCATCCAACCTAATAAATAGCGCCATATTGTACACCGAGATGACACGAGCAGCTGCTACGCGTCCCTTTATACCACCCCATTAACCGATGGTTGCTGACGCACCGCTTTGAGTTGCTTCTTGTGCAGAAAATTAAAATTTATATCCATTGTATGTTACTTTTGAATAATTCTCTGAAAACATAATGGCGCCATATTGTATAGAAAGCTGACACCAGCAGCTGCGGTTATGTGTCCCTTTATACCGCCCCAATGGCACCTTAGTAACCTTAGTAACCTTGGCTCTGTGTTGAGTGGCTTCTTCTGCACATAATTCAATATCATCTGTATCATTCTCCTATAACATACATGGATCTCACACGTCACTTAATACCACCCCAGTGGCACCACCCATGGTCAGATCTATGATCTGTGTTAAGATTTTAGAATTTCTTTAACTTCTTTTTGTTCACTTTTCTGCTAAATCGATCTCATCAAAGTTAATAAATAAGGCACAGTTGTGCACGGATCTGACACAAGCAGCTCTAATCTGTCTCGTAATACCGCCCCAGTGGCTCCATGGCGTTGAATAGACAATCTACATTCAGATCTACAATGTACGTTAAGATGTTACAATTTTTTTTCCCCATTATACTTCCTTCTAAATGAATCTCACCAAACCTCATACATATGGCCATGTTGTACGCAGAACTGACACGAGCAGCTGCTAACTGCCTCTTTATACCGCCCCGGTGGCTCCGCAGTGTTGCTTAGACACCATCTACGTTCTGATTGATGATCTACGTTAAGATGTTACAATTTCCCATTATAACTTCTTCTGAATCGATGTAATCAAAACTAACAAATGCGGCCATGTTGTGCACGGATCTGACACATGCAGCGGCTATCTGCTCTATAATATAATTCATGTGCTCTACTTTACGGTGCTAAAATTAATTTCTTTATTATATGTTCTTGCTGAGTTGTCTTCCTTAAACCTAATAAATAGCGCCATATTGTACACCGAGATGACACGAGCAGCTGCTATCCGTCCCTTTATACCGCCCCAATAGCTCTATATTAACCATATCCCCACATGATCTTTCTTCTGCACGTGATATCAGCAAATCATCCTTCTTCTGCAACGAAATACAATGGGGCTCATTTACTAAGGGTCCGAACACCGCACTTTCATTGGGTTTCCCGAATATTTCCGTTTTGCGCCAAATTGCCCCGGGATTTTAGCGCACACGATCGGATTTTGGCGCATCGGAGCCGGCTTGCACGCGATGGAAATCGGGGGGGCGTGGCCGTCGGACAATCCGAAGGATTCGGAAAAAGACACAAATTTAAAAAACTATTTGGGGCAGATTTACTTACCCGGCCCATTCGCGATCCAGCGGCACGTTCTCTGCGCTGGATTCGGGTCCGGCCGGGATTTATGAATGTAGTTCCTCCGCCGTCCACCAGGTGGCGCTGCTGCGCTGAAAATCATCTGAACGCGCCGGAATACACCAGCTCGTACCAGGTGAAGGTAAGCGCTTCCCAAGCGACACTTTTTCGGGTTTTTAAATACGGCGGTTTTTCCGAATACGTCGGGTTTACGTTCGGCCACGCCCCCGATTTCCGTTGCGCGCATGCCGGCGCCGATGCGCCACAATCCGATCGCGTGCGCCACAATCCCGGGGCAATTTAGGTACAATCGGCGCAAATCGGAAATATTCGGGTAACATGTTGGGACAACGCGAATCGGGCCCTTAGTAAATGACCCTCTTTGTGTTGCAAGATCAAGCACTCACATGCACCGGGAAGAAGAAGGTGAACTCCGACGGACCTCGGCGCAGCAGCGACACATGCAGGATATCGGGCGCACGACCTTAGTGAATCCCGGCAGAACCCGAATCCTCGTCAGACAACACGCGACAGGACCGGGTAAGTAAACGAGCCCCAATATCTTCACATTATGGGGCACATTTACTTACCCGTTCCCGTCGCGATCCCGATGTGGATCCGGGTCTACCGGGATTCACTAAGCTCGTGCGCCCAATATCCAGCAGATGTCGCTGCTGCGCTGAGGTCCGACGGAGTTCACCTTCAACTTCCTGGTGCATGTGAGTGCTTGATCTTGCGACACAATTAGTTTTTTTAATTCCGCGTTTTTTCCGAATCCGCCGGGTTCTCCGATGGCCACGCCCCCCGATTTCTTACGCATGCAAGCCGCTGCGACACAATCTGATCGGGGCAATTCGGCGCAAAACGAAAATATTCGGGAAACCCGACGAAAGCGCGGCGTTCGGACCCTTAGTCAATGAGCCCCTATATGTTACTTCTATATGATTCTGATGCACCACAGATAAATATGGCCACGTTGTACATGGATCTGATACAAGCACTTGCTCTATGTCTCTAAATACCGCCCCAGTGGCTCCGCGGTGCTGATTAGACACCATCTACGTTCAGATCTAAGTTAGGATGTCCCAGTTAATAAGCTAATAAATAAGGCCATGGTGTACACGGGTCAGGCACAAGCAGCAGTTATCTATCACTTAATACCGCCCCAATGGCTTCATATTCACATCATCACCTCTTGATCTTTGTTGATTTGTTCCTTCTGTACTTTATACATTTTTCCCATTATATGTAACTGTATCCTATGTAATACATAGCGCCATGTTGTACACGGATCTGACACGAGCAGCTGATATCTGTCACATTATACCGCCCCAATGGTTTCACTATTAACCTAACCCTCGCTTGATCCACATTTCATGACTTCTTTTGGAGAGACACAATTATGTCCCCATTATACATTCCTTTTCAATAGTCATCATGAAACCTAATAAATGGCGCCATGTTGTACACCGAGCAGCTGCAATCTATCACTTTATACCACCCCATTGGCTCCGTATTATTCCATCTATGTTGAGCAGATTCTTCTGTACATAATCCAATATTTTCACATTATGGGGGTCATTTACTAAGGGTCTGATTTCGCGCCTTTTCCCGTATTTTTCCAATTTGAGCCGTTTTTTCCCTGAATTACCCTGGGATTTTGGTGCACGAGATTGAATTGTGGCGCATCGGCGCCGGCTTTCATGCGACGGAAATTGGGGGGGGGGGGGCGGGTTGTCCAAAAACCCGATGGATTCGGAAAAACTGCGGAATTAGAAAAAAAAATGTGCCGCTTGACATGCGCTTACCTGCACCAGGAATAGGATAGTGAACTCCTGTGAACTCCGGTGGACTTCAGCGCAGCAGCGACACCTGGTGGACATCGGGCGCACTACCTTAGTGAATCGCCGGAAGACCCGAATCAGCGTCGGAGAACGCGCCGCTGGATCACGACAGGACCGGGTAAAGTAAATCTGCCCCAATATGTTACTTCTGTATCATTCTCCCACTAATAAATAGCGCCATGTTGTACACGGATCTGACACGAGCAGCTGCTGTTCGTCTCTCTATACCGCCCCAATGGTTCCTTATTTACTAATCCCCCATTTCATCTATATTGAGTAGCTTCTTCTGTAATAATATTTTCACATTATATGTTACATCTGTATCATTCTGGTCAAACATGATACATTGTAACATAGCACCATGTTGTACATGCACCTAAATAGAGCAGCAGCTATCCGCCTCTTTATACCGCCCCAATAGCTCCGTGGTGTTGATGGAAAACATAGGGACAGATTTACTTACCCGGTCCATTCGCGATCCAGCGGCGCGTTCTCTGCGCTGGACTCGGGTCCGGCCGGGATTCATTAAGGCAGTTCCTCCGCCGTCCACCAGGTGGCGCTGCTGCGCTGAAAAGCATCGAAACGCGCTCAAGTTCACCGGCCTATTCCTAGTGAAGGTAAGTGCAAGCTCCGCAACACTTTTTCTGTTTTAAATGCGGCGGTTTTTCCGAATCCGTCGGGTTTTTGTTCGGCCACGCCCCCCGATTTCCGTTGCGTGCATGCCAGCGCCGATGCGCCACAATCCGATCACGTGCGCCAAAATCTCTGGGCAATTCAGGGGAAATCGGAGCAAATCGGAAATATTCGGGTAACACGTCGGAAAAACGCGAATCGGGCCCTTAGTGAATGACCCCCATTGGATCCACATCGAGATGCTGCAATTTTTTTCATTGACCAAACTTCCCTTCTAGATCAATCTCATCAAACCTAATAAATATGGCCATGATGTAAACGAATCAATGACAAGCAGGTACCCATCGTCTCCTTATACCACCCCAATAGCTCCATAGTTCAGACCTGACATGTGATCAACGTTGCGATGTTACAGTTTTCTCTTACATTAGACTTTCCTTCTAAATCGATCTCATCGAACCAAATAAATATCTCCACGATGTACCCGGATCTGACACGAGCAGCCGCTATCTATCTCGTAATACCGCCCCCGTGGCTCCGCGGTGCTGACTAGACACCATCTACGTTCAGATCTACGATCTACATTAGAATGTTCCAATTTTATTTTCCATTATACTTTCCTTCGAAATCGATCTCATCAAACCTAATAAATATGGCCTTGTTGTACGCAGAACTGACACGAGCAGCTGCTAACTGCCTCTTTATTCCGCCCCAATGGGTCCTTATTAACGTAACCACCATTTCATCTTTATTGAGTAGCTTCTGCTGCACGTAACACAATGGGGGTCATTTACTAAGGGCCCAATTCGCGTTTTCCCAACGTGTTACCCGAATATTTCCGATTTGCGCCGATTTCCCCTGAATTGCCCCAGGTTTTTGGCGCGCGCGATCGGATTATGGCGCTTCGGCGCCGGCATGCACGCGACGGAAATCGGGGGTGTGGCCGAAAGAAAACCCGACGGATTCGGAAAAACCGGCGCATTTAAAACAAAAAATCTGTCGCGGAGCTTGCACTTACCTTCACTCAGGCCAACTCGGTGAACTCCAGCGCGTTCCGATGCTTTTCAGCGCAGCAGCGCCACCTGGTGGACGGCAGAGGAACTACCTTAATGAATTCCGTCCGGACCCGAATCCAGCACAGAGAACGCGCCGCTGGATCGCGAATGGACCGGGTAAGTAAATCTGCCCCAATATATAGCACCATGTTGTGCATGAACCTGAATTGAGCAGCTGCTATCCGCCTCTTTATACCGCCCCAATGGCTCCATGGTGTTGATCAGGTATTGGAGAGGTTGCAATTTTTTTCATCCGCAAACTTTCCTTCTAAATCGATATCATCAAACCTAATAAATATGGCCATCTTGTACACGGATCTGACACAAGCAGCCGCTAACTGTCTCTAAATACCACCCCAGTGGCTCCGCGGTGTTGATTATATACTATCTTGATTCAGATCTACATTAGAATGTTCCAATTTTATTTTCCATTATATTTTCCTTCTGAATTGATCTCATCAAACCTATTAAATTTGGTCATGTAGTGCATGGACCCGACACGAGTAGCTACCCTCTGTCTCTTTATACCGCCCCAGTGGCTCCATAGTTCAGACCCAACATGTGATCTACGTTGAGATGTTACAGTTTTCTCTTCCATTACAGTTTTCTTCTAAATTGATCTCATCAAACCAGATAAATATGGCCATATTGTACACGGAACTGACACAAGCAGCTTCTATCTATCTCGTAATACCGCCCCAGTGGCTCCGCGGTGTTGATTATATACTATCTTCAATCAGATCTACATTAGAATGTTCCAATTTTATTTTCCATTATACTTTCCTTCTGAATTGATCTCATCAAACCTATTAAATTTGGTCATGTAGTGCACACACCTGACACGAGTAGCTACCCTCTGTCTCTTTATACCGCCCCAGTGGCTACATAGCACAGACTTGACATGCCATCTACGTTGAGATGTTACAATTCTTTCCTCCATTACACTTTTCGTCTGAATCCACCTTAACAAGCATAATAAATGTCACCAACTTGTATAGGGATACGACACGAGCAGCTGTTACCCATCTCTAAATACCACCTTAGTGGCTCCATGGTGCTGATTAGGTACCATCTACTTTCAGATCTACGTTACGATGTTCCAATTTTATTTTCCTTCTGAATTGATCTCATCAAACCCAATCAATTTGGCCATTTAGTGCATGGATCTGACACGAGTAGCTACCCTCTGTCTCTTTATACCGCCCCAGTGGCACCATAGCACAGACTCGACATGCCATCTACATTGAGATGTTACAATTTTTTCTTCCATTTTGTTCCAAATCGATCTCATCAAACCAAATAAATATGGCCACCTTATACACGGATCTGACACGAGCAGTCGCTAACTGTCTCTAAATACTGCCCCAGTGGCTCCGTGGTGTTGATAAGATACCATCTACTTTCAGATCTACATTGGGATGTTCCAATTTTATTTTCCATTACACTTTCCATCTGAATTGATCTCCGCAAACCTGATAAATTTGGCCATGTTGTACACGAGTAGCTACCCTCTGTCTCTTTATACCCTGGCCATTTAGTGCATGGATCTGACATGAGCAGCTGCTATCTGCCTCTTTAGACCACCCTAGTGGCTCCGTGGTGTTGATAAGACACCATCTACTTTCAGATCTACATTAGGATCTTCCAATTTTATTTTCCATTACACTTTCCTTCTGAATCCATCTCGAGAAGCATAATAAATATCGCCATTTAGTTCATGGATCTGCCTCGAGTAGCTACCCTCTTTCTCTTTATACCGCCCCAGTGACTCCGCCTTGTTGATAAGACACCATCTACTATCAGATCTACATGAGGATGTTCCAATTTTATTTTACATGACACTTTCCTTCTGAATTGATCTAAGCAAACCTAATATTTTTGGCCAAGTTGTACACGAGTAGCTACCCTCTGTCTCTTTATACCACCCCAGTGGCACCACAGCACAGACTCCACATGCGATCTGCATTGAGATGTTACAATTTTTCCTTCTGAATCCATCTCAACAAACATAATAAATATGGCCATGTTATACACGGATCTGACACGAGCAGTCGCTAACTGTCTCTAAATACTGCCCCAGTGGCTCCGCGTTGTTGATAAGATACCATCTACTTTCAGATCTACATTGGGATGTTCCAATTTTATTTCCTATTATACTTTCCTTCTGAATCCATCTCAAGAAGCATAATAAATATCGCCATTTAGTTCATGGATCTGCCACGAGTAGCTACCCTCTTTCTCTTTATACCGCCCCAGTGGCTCCGCGTTGTTGATAAGACACCATCTACTTTCAGATCTACATGAGGATCTTCCAATTTTGTTTTCCTTTATACTTTCCATCTGAATTGATCTACGCAAACCTGATAAATTTGGCCATGTTGTACACGAGTAGCTACCCTCTGTCTCTTTATACCGCCTCAGTGGCTCCGCCTTGTTGATAAGACACCATCTACTTTCAGATCTACATTAGGATATTCCAATTTTATTTTCCATTATACTTTCCTTCGAAATCGATCTCATCAAACCTAATATTTTTGTCCATGTTGTACACGAGTAGCTACCCTCTGTCTCTTTATACCTCCCCAGTGGCACCACAGCGCAGAATCGACATGTGATCTACGTTGAGATGTTACAATTTTTTCTTCCATTACACTTTCCATCTGAATTGATCTAAGCAAACCTAATAAATTTGGCCATGTTGTACACGAGTAGCTACCCTCTGTCTCTTTATACCGCCCCAGTGGCTCCATAGCACAGACACAACATTGATCTACATTACAATGCTACAATTTTTCCTTCCATTACACTTTTTCCTTCTGAATCCATCTCAGCAAACACAATAAATGTTGCCATGTCGTGCACGGATCTGACACCAGCAGCTGCTATGTGTCCCGTAATACCGCCCCAACGTGATCATCTCCCATTCCGGATAATAATATCTGCTAACAGTTTGCGGGCAGGAGAGAGACAGTTCCATCACTCCGGCCGCCTGCGCTGCACGTGTAATTATTCCGAGCGGAGACGAGTTCTTGTAAAGGTGATGTGAAGGTCGCCGGAGGGCGCCGCCGCACGTAGCGCGCTGTCCGTGGGAGCTCATTAGCATGGATCATATTGCGAAGGGGGATTGTTTTTTGTGCGTTCCTCAGGAGCCTTCAGCTGAGATATTTTACCTGCCATGAGCCTGGCGGACGGGGCTCCCGCGTGAGCGCCCGCTGCCAACCAACGACTGCTGAGTCCTGTCATCGAGAACCGAATCCAACTCCCCAAGTCCCCGACTTTTATGTTCTCACGTTATAGTACAGCCGCTGTATCTCAGCCCCAAACATGACACCGAACCGGACGCCCGGAACATTGATGGAAAATTCCTTCAATCCGGCAGTGGTTTTATGTAAATAGTGATGTCACAGTACAGGGATAATACACACAGTGATGTCACAGTACAGGGATAATACACACAGTGATGTCACAGTACAGGGATAATACACACAGTGATGTCACAGTACAGGGATAATACACACAGTGATGTCACAGTACAGGGATAATACACACAGTGATGTCACAGTACAGGGATAATACACACAGCGATGTCACAGTACAGGGATAATACACACAGTGATGTCACAGTACAGGGATAATACACACAGTGATGTCACAGTACAGGGATAATACACACAGTGATGTCACAGTACAGAGAAAATACACACAGTGATGTCACAGTACAGGGATAATACACACAGTGATGTCACAGTACAGGCATAATACACACAGGGATGTCACAGTACAGGAATAATACACACATTGATGTCACAGTACAGAGATAATACACACAGGGATGTCACAGTACAGAGATAATACACACAGTGATGTCACAGTACAGGCATAATACACACAGGGATATCACAGTACAGGGGTAATACACACAGTGATGTCACAGTACAGGGATAATACACACAGTGATGTCACAGTACAGGGATAATACACACAGTGATGTCACAGGACAGAGATAATACACACAGTGATGTCACAGTACAGGGATAATACACACAGTGATGTCACAGTACAGGGATAATACACACAGTGATGTCACAGTACAGGGATAATACACACAGCGATGTCACAGTACAGGGATAATACACACAGCGATGTCACAGTACAGGGATAATACACACAGTGATGTCACAGTACAGGGATAATACACACAGTGATGTCACAGTACAGGGATAATACACACAGTGATGTCACAGTACAGAGAAAATACACACAGTGATGTCACAGTACAGGGATAATACACACAGGGATGTCACAGTACAGGAATAATACAAACATTGATGTCACAGTACAGAGATAATACACACAGGGATGTCACAGTACAGAGATAATACACACAGTGATGTCACAGTACAGGCATAATACACACAGGGATATCACAGTACAGGGGTAATACACACAGTGATGTCACAGTACAGGGATAATACACACAGTGATGTCACAGTACAGGGATAATACACACAGTGATGTCACAGGACAGAGATAATACACACAGTGATGTCACAGTACAGGGATAATACACACAGTGATGTCACAGTACAGGGATAATACACACAGTGATGTCACAGTACAGGGATAATACACACAGTGATGTCACAGTACAGGGATAATACACACAGTGATGTCACAGTACAGGGATAATACACACAGTGATGTCACAGTACAGGGATAATACACACAGTGATGTCACAGTACAGGGATAATACACACAGCGATGTCACAGTACAGGGATAATACACACAGTGATGTCACAGTACAGGGATAATACACACAGTGATGTCACAGTACAGGGATAATACACACAGTGATGTCACAGTACAGAGAAAATACACACAGTGATGTCACAGTACAGGGATAATACACACAGCGATGTCACAGTACAGGGATAATACACACAGTGATGTCACAGTACAGGAATAATACACACATTGATGTCACAGTACAGAGATAATACACACAGGGATGTCACAGTACAGAGATAATACACACAGTGATGTCACAGTACAGGCATAATACACACAGGGATATCACAGTACAGGGGTAATACACACAGTGATGTCACAGTACAGGGATAATACACACAGTGATGTCACAGTACAGGGATAATACACACAGTGATGTCACAGGACAGAGATAATACACACAGTGATGTCACAGTACAGGGATAATACACACAGTGATGTCACAGTACAGGGATAATACACACAGTGATGTCACAGTACAGAGATAATACACACAGTGATGTCACAGTACAGATATAATACACACAGTGATGTCACAGTACAGAGGTAATGCACACAGTGATGTCACAGTTCAGGGATAATACACACAGTGATGTCACAGTACAGGGATAATACACACAGTGATGTCACAGTACAGGGATAATACACACAGCGATGTCACAGTACAGAGGTAATACACACAGTGATGTCACAGTACAGAGATAATACACACAGGGATGTCACAGTACAGGGGTAATACACACAGTGATGTCACAGTACAGAGATAATACACACAGTGATGTCACAGTACAGGGATAATACACACAGCGATGTCACAGTACAGAGATAATACACACAGTGATGTCACAGTACAGGGGTAATACACACAGTGATGTCACAGTACAGAGATAATGCACACAGTGATGTCACAGTACAGGGATAATACACACAGTGATGTCACAGTACAGGGATAATACACACAGTGATGTCACAGTACAGGATAATACACCCAGTGATGTCACAGTACAGGGATAATACACACAGCGATGTCACAGTACAGGGATAATACACACAGTGATGTCAC
The DNA here is from genome assembly GCF_040894005.1 of Engystomops pustulosus. Classification (NCBI taxonomy): domain Eukaryota; kingdom Metazoa; phylum Chordata; class Amphibia; order Anura; family Leptodactylidae; genus Engystomops; species Engystomops pustulosus. The sequence goes on from NC_092414.1 coordinate 13,053,765, forward strand.
AGTACAGGGGTAATACACACAGTGATGTCACAGTACAGGGATAATACACACAGTGATGTCACAGTACAGGGATAATGCACACAGTGATGTCACAGTGCAGGGGATAATACACACAGTGATGTCACAGTAGAGAGATAATACACACAGTGATGTCACAGTACAGGGATAATACACAGAGTGATGTCACAGTACAGAGATAATACACACAGTGATGTCACAGGACAGGGATAATACAGACAGTGATGTCACAGTACAGGGATAATACAGACAGTGATGTCACAGTACAGAGAAAATACACACAGCGATGTCACAGTACAGAGATAATACACACAGTGATGTCACAGTACAGGGATAATACACATAGTGATGTCACAGTACAGGATAATACACACAGTGATGTCACAGTACAGAGATAATACACACAGTGATGTCACAGTAGAGAGATAATACACACAGTGATGTCACAGTACAGGGATAATACACACAGCGATGTCACAGTACAGGGATAATACACACAGTGATGTCACAGTACAGGGATAATACACACAGTGATGTCACAGTACAGGGATAATACACACAGTGATGTCACAGTACAGGGATAATACACACAGTGATGTCACAGTACAGAGATAATACACACAGTGATGTCACAGTACAGAGATAATACACACAGTGATGTCACAGTACAGGGATAATACACATAGTGATGTCACAGTACAGGATAATACACACAGTGATGTCACAGTACAGGGATAATACACACAGTGATGTCACAGTACAGGGATAATACACACAGTGATGTCACAGTGCAGGGATAATACACAGTGATGTCACAGTACAGGGATAATACACACAGTGATGTCACAGTACAGAGATAATACACACAGTGATGTCACAGTACAGAGATAATACACACAGTGATGTCACAGTACAGGGATAATACACATAGTGATGTCACAGTACAGGATAATACACACAGTGATGTCACAGTACAGGGATAATACACACAGTGATGTCACAGTACAGGGATAATACACACAGTGATGTCACAGTACAGGGATAATACACATAGTGATGTCACAGTACAGGGGATAATACACACAGTGATGTCACAGTACAGGGATAATACACACAGTGATGTCACAGTACAGGGATAATACACATAGTGATGTCACAGTACAGGGGATAATACACACAGTGATGTCACAGTACAGGGATAATACACATAGTGATGTCACAGTACAGGGGATAATACACACAGTGATGTCACAGTACAGGGATAATACACATAGTGATGTCACAGTACAGGGGATAATACACACAGCGATGTCACAGTACAGGGATAATACACACATTGATGTTACAGTACAGGGATAATACACACAATGATGTCACAGTACAGGGATAATACACACAGTGATGTCACAGTACAGGATAATACACACAGCGATGTCACAGTACAGGGATAATACACACAGTGATGTCACAGTACAGGGATAATACACACAGTGATGTCACAGTACAGGGATAATGCACACAGTGATGTCACAGTACAGGGATAATACACACAGTGATGTCACAGTAGAGAGATAATACACACAATGATGTCACAGTACAGGGATAATACACAGAGTGATGTCACAGTACAGAGATAATACACACAGTGATGTCACAGGACATTGATAATACAGACAGTGATGTCACAGTACAGGGATAATACAGACAGTGATGTCACAGTACAGAGAAAATACACACAGCGATGTCACAGTACAGAGATAATACACACAGTGATGTCACAGGACAGGGATAATACAGACAGTGATGTCACAGTACAGGGATAATACAGACAGTGATGTCACAGTACAGAGAAAATACACACAGCGATGTCACAGTACAGAGATAATACACACAGTGATGTCACAGTACAGGGATAATACACATAGTGATGTCACAGTACAGGGATAATACACACAGTGATGTCACAGTACAGGGATAATACACACAGTGATGTCACAGTACAGAGATAATACACACAGTGATGTCACAGTACAGGGATAATACACACAGTGATGTCACAGTACTGGGATAATACACACAGTGATGTCACAGTACAGGGATAATACAATCAGTGATGTCACAGTACAGGGATAATACACACAGTGATGTCACAGTACAAGGATAATACACACAGTGATGTCACAGTACAGGGATAATACACACAGTGATGTCACAGTACAGGGATAATACACACAGTGATGTCACAGTACAAGGATAATACACACAGTGATGTCACAGTACAAGGATAATACACACAGTTATGTCACAGTACAGGGATAATACACACAGTGATGTCACAGTACAGAGATAATACACACAGCGATGTCACAGTACAGGGATAATACACATAGTGATGTCACAGTACAGGGATAATACACACAGTGATGTCACAGTACAGGGATAATACACACAGTGATGTCACAGTACAGAGATAATACACACAGTGATGTCACAGTACAGGGATAATACACATAGTGATGTCACAGTACAGGGATAATACACACAGTGATGTCACAGTACAGAGATAATACACACAGTGATGTCACAGTACAGGGATAATACACACAGTGATGTCACAGTACAGGGATAATACACACAGTGATGTCACAGTACAGGGATAATACACACAGTAATGTCACAGTACAGAGATAATACACACAGTGATGTCACAGTACAGGGATAATACACACAGTGATGTCACAGTACAGAGATAATACACACAGTGATGTCACAGTACAGGGATAATACACACAGTAATGTCACAGTACAGAGATAATACACACAGTGATGTCACAGTACAGGGATAATACACACAGTGATGTCACAGTACAGAGATAATACACACAGTGATGTCACAGTAAAGGTTTCTTCTTCTTTCCTCTCTGTAAGTAATATTCTTATGTATGTCCGGATACTGGTGGCCATAGTATCCTGTAATTATCTATAAGTAACCTCTGTGTATTACATGGACCAGTCTTGAGTTTCGCCTCCTTTTCCGTGTTATCTCTTATAGTGTGCCCCCTGTGACCCCCGGGAGCCCCCTGGAAGGGCTCCGCATGGTTTTTCTACTTTCTATTATTTATATAAATCTCCTCACAATCGGTAAATTCTCCGTGTACCATGTTACACCTGACGTCTGGTGATGTCGCTGTGATGACAGATGGCGGCGGCGCTGTACTGACAGGTGACCGCCTGCTGACGGAACGTGTACAAATCACAGACTCACATCACTTTTCTATTATGTTCCTCTACGTGAAACACTTTATAGGGATCAGATTAAAAAATTCAGCCCAGATCATGAATGGGGGCCCCATTATCAGCCCAGATCATGAATAGGGGTCCCATTATCAGCCCAGATCATGAATGGGGGTCCCATTATCAGCCCAGATCATGAATAGGGGTCCCATTATCAGCCCAGATCATGAATGGGGGTCCCATTATCAGCCCAGATCATGAAAGGGGGTCCCATTATCAGCCCAGATCATGAATGGGGGTCCCTTTATCAGGCCAGATCATGAATAGGGGTCCCATTATCAGGCCAGATCATGAATGGGGGTCCCATTATCAAGCCAGATCATGAAAGGGGGTCCCATTATCAGCCCAGATCATGAATGGGGGTCCCATTATCAGGCCAGATCATGAATGGGGGTCCCATTATCAGCCCAGATCATGAATGGGGGTCCCATTATCAGGCCAGATCATGAATGGGGGTCCCATTATCAGGCCAGATCATGAATGGGGGTCCCATTATCAAGCCAGATCATGAAAGGGGGTCCCATTATCAGCCCAGATCATGAATGGGGGTCCCATTATCAGGCCAGATCATGAATAGGGGTCCCATTATCAGCCCAGATTATGAATGGGGGCCCCATTATCAGCCCAGATCATGAATGGGGGGTCCCATTATCAGGCCAGATCATGAATGGAGGTCCCATTATCAGCGCAGATCATGAATGGGGGTCCCATTATCAGGCCAGATCATGAATGGGGGTCCCATTATCAGCCCAGATCATGAATGGGGGTCCCATTATCAGGCCAGATCATGAATGGAGGTCCCATTATCAGCGCAGATCATGAATGAGGGTCCCATTATCAGGCCAGATCATGAATGGGGGTCCCATTATCAGGCCAGATCATGAATAGGGGTCCCATTATCAGGCCAGATCATGAATGGGGGGTCCCATTATCAGGCCAGATCATGAATGGAGGTCCCATTATCAGCGCAGATCATGAATGGGGGTCCCATTATCAGGCCAGATCATGAATGGGGGTCCCATTATCAGCCCAGATCATGAATGGGGGTCCCATTATCAGGCCAGATCATGAATGGAGGTCCCATTATCAGCGCAGATCATGAATGGGGGTCCCATTATCAGGCCAGATCATGAATGGGGGTCCCATTATCAGGCCAGATCATGAATAGGGGTCCCATTATCAGGCCAGATCATGAATGGGGGTCCCATTATCAGGCCAAATCATGAATGGGGGTCCCATTATCAGCCCAGATCATGAAAAGGGGTCCCATTATCAGGCCAGATCATGAATGGGGGTCCCATTATCAGCCCAGATCATGAATGAGGGTCCCATTATCAGCCCAGATCATGAATGGGGGTCCCATTATCAGCCCAGATCATGAATGAGGGTCCCATTATCAGCCCAGATCATGAATGGGGGTCCCATTATCAGCCCAGATCATGAATGGGGGTCCCATTATCAGCCCATATCATGAATGGGGGTCCCATTATAAGGCCAGATCATGAATGGGGGTCCCATTATCAGCCCATATCATGAATGGGGGTCCCATTATCAGGCCAGATCATGAAAGTGGGTCCCATTATCAGGCCAGATCATGAATGGGGGTCCCATTATCAGGCCAGATCATGAATGGGGGTCCTATTATCAGGCCAGATCATGAATGGGGGTCCCATCATCAGGCCAGATCATGAAAGTGGGTCCCATTATAAGGCCAGATCATGAATGGGGGTCCCATTATCAGGCCAGATCATGAATGGGGGTCCCATTATCAGGCCAGATCATGAATGGGGGTCCCATTATCAGGCCAGATCATGAATGGGGGTCCTATTATCAGGCCAGATCATGAATAGGGGTCCCATTATCAGGCCAGATCATGAAAGTGGGTCCCATTATAAGGCCAGATCATGAATGGGGGTCCCATTATCAGGCCAGATCATGAATGGGGGTCCCATTATCAGGCCAGATCATGAATGGGGGTCCCATTAACAGGCCAGATCATGAATAGGGGTCCCATTATCAGCCCAGATCATGAAAAGGGGTCCCATTATCAGGCCAGATCATGAATGGGGGTCCCATTATCAGCCCAGATCATGAATGGGGGTCCCATTATCAGCCCAGATCCTTCTGGTACTCTGGGGGGGCCAGTGCAAGTATTCTTACTTGCCCCACACACAGTAATAGTGCCCCCTTACTGCCCTACATAGTAGCCCTGCCCCTGACACAAGGGCAGGGGGTGTAACTTGAGGGTGTGGTCATATTCGGGCCCAAGAGGCTTAAGGGGCCCATAAGGTGTCAATTTTTTCTACCTGAGAAGACTAGTACTATAAACCGTAGATTATTTGTGGGGATCATCCGCTTTAATTGACGCCGCTGCACAGGGGTGTTTTCTTGGCCCTCCCTACACAATAATGCTACCCCCATTGTGCCCCTTTAGTTATGCCCCTCCTTCCTGCACTCCTTTCCCTTAGTACTCCTTCGACAGTGGTAGCATCCCAACACCCCCTCTTTTGTAGCCACTCCATGGAACAGTGGAACAGACCGGAATGTCCTGAACTGTCCTGCTCAATCTGGGATGGTTGGGAGGTATGACCACCTACCCAAGCTTTACTCCAAGCCTCAGTTCCCTATCGCTCTCCTTCTTCCGCCCAATCTTCTCACACTTTGTCAACTCCTTCCTGCCACCAGCAAAGACACCATGGTTCCGCCTCTGCCACTTTCGACCCCAACTCCGCTCTTCTCCTTCTCCCTTCCACCATAATAATCATTGTTCTCTGGATCCTATGGGTTAGGACACAGTTTATGTGGGTGATCGTTTCCCAGTTGGCAATGACAACCCTTTACTATGGACTTTTGATGGACTTATCCTGCTCAACCTGGGATGGTTGGGATATATGATCACCTACCTTAGCTTTAGTCTAAGAATCAGTTCCCTATTCCTCTCCTCCTCCCCCCCCCCCCCCATTCTTCTCACCCTGGTGGTTGGAGATATGACTACGTAGTCCACCTTCACCATCAGCTTCAGTTCTCTATTGCTCTCCTCCATCCTTCCAATCTTCTCACCTCTTAAAAACTTCTTTCTTCTTCCTGCCACCAACAAAGGCATCATTGATCCCACCTCTGCCACTTTCGACCCCAACTCCGCTCTTCTCCCTCTCCCTTTCACCAAAATATTGTTTTTTGGATCCTATGGGTTAAGATGCAGTTTACGTGGGTGACCGTTTCCCAGTTGGCAATGACAACCCTTTACTATGGACGTTTGATGGACTTATCCTGCTCAATCTGGGATGGTTGGGAGATATGACCACCTACCCAAGCTTTACTCCAAGCCTCAGTTCCCTATCACTCTCCTTCTTCCGCCCAATCTTCTCACCCTTTGTAACCTCCTTCCTGCCACCGACAAAGACATCATGGTTACCGCGTCTCCACCAATTTCGACCCCCAACTCCGCTCTTCTCCCTCTCCCTTCCACCATAATATTCATTGTTGTCTGGATCCTATGGGTTAGGACACAGTTTATGTGGGTGGTCATTTTCCCAGGTTGCACTGACAACCCTATACTATGGACCTTTGATGGACTTATCCTGCTCAATCTGGGATGGTTGGGAGATATGACCACCTACCATAGCTTTGCTCCAAGCCTCAGATCCCTATTGCTCTCCTTCTTTCCCCCAATCTTCTCACCCTTTGTCAATCTGGGATGGTTGGGAGATATGACCACCTACCGTAGCTTTGCTCCAAGCCTCAGATCCCTATTGCTCTCCTTTTTTCCCCCAATCTTCTCACCCTTTGTCAATCTTGGATGGTTGGGAGATATGACCACCTACCGTAGCTTTGCTCCAAGCCTCAGTTCCCTATTGCTCTCCTTCTTTCCCCCAATCTTCTCACCCTTTGTCAATCTGGGATGGTTGGGAGATATGACTACGTAGTCCACCTTCACCATAAGCTTCAGTTCTCTATTGCTCTCCTCCATCCTTCCAATCTTCTCACCTCTTAAAAACTTCTTTCTTCTTCCGGCCACCAACAAAGACATCATGGGTTCCGACCTCTACCAGCTTCTACCCCAACTTCGCTCTTCTCCCTTTCCCTTCCACCATAGTCTTCAATGTTGTCTGCATCCTAAGGGTTAGTCGTTATCCCAGGTGGCCATGAAAATCCTATACTTCCATCTACTGATGGACGTTGAAGACATCTAAGACACTATGGGACACTGTCAGACAATCGAAGATTGAATAGAACAATCACTGGCGGAAAGATGGTGCCCACCCTAGATGTGGTGGTAACATTGTCCCACATATGGCACAGATATGACGTACACCGATCCTACATCAACAGAGAGAAGAACAACAAGCTCCCGTCTCCGAGCTCCGACCCTTTCCTTTATCTCCGACGCTTCCTAATAATTTTCCTCTTCACTCTTCTGTCATCTGATATAATGGCGGAGGATATTCTTGGCTCATTTCATGTATACAAGAATTTTATTGTTTCCCTTATAAATGAAAGCTCAGCCTTCACCATCTCAGGCAAACAATTACATCGTAACCTTCAGCTCAGCACAAATAAAGCAATAATTTTGCACCGTACAATTACCATGTGTTGTGTGGGGGCTGGGGGGACGCCCGCCGCTTGCTCTATTTTCTCCCTTTGCAGTTGTGTTATGGTAAATGTCTCTTATCACAGACTAAACAATGATCCTCTCCTCGTGTGGACAGACAAATGGGACAATGGATGGGATAAGGCTTATGGTTTGGGAGCAATTTTGCTGCAGTCAGGGTCATTGTGCCCCACTTTATTATAAATACAGGTTATATACAGTATATATATATGTGTGTGTGTGTGTGTGTTTGTGTTTTACAAGGTATGTGTCAGACAACTCCTTCTACAAATGTCCTATATGCCATATTGCATGACCATTCCTTCCTCAGCTCCCCAAGATACTCGGTCCTCCAAGTGCCAGGCCACTCCCTCCTCAACTCTCCCATGTGCCAGGCCACTCCCTCCTTAGCTTCCCCATGTTCCAGGCCACTCCTCCCTCAGCTTCCCCATGTTCCAGGCCACTCCTTCTTAAGCCCCTCCATATGCTAGGCCACTCCTTCCTCAGTCCTCCAAGTGTCCGGCCACTCCCTCCTCAACTCTCCCATGTCCCAGGCCACTCCCTCCTCAGCTTCTCTATGTACTAGGCCACTCCTCCCTCAGCTTCCCCATGTTCCAGGCCACTCCTTCTTAAGCCCCTCCTTATGCTAGGCCACTCCTTCCTCAGCTCCCCAAGATACTCAGTCCTCCAAGTGTCCGGCCACTCCCTCCTCAACTCTCCCATGTCCCAGGCCACTCCCTCCTCAGCTTCTCTATGTACTAGGCCACTCCTCCCTCAGCTTCTCCATGTTCCAGGCCACTCCTTCTTAAGCCCCTCCATATGCTAGGCCACTCCCTCCTCAGCTCCTTATGTGCCAGGCCACTCCTTCCTCAGCTCCTCTAGGTGCTAGGCTAACCCTACCACCTTGTAGCAGCCCACTAACTCCTCAGTTCCCCCTTGTCCCAGGCCATTCCCTCCTCAGCGCCTCATGTGCCAGGATAATCCTTCCTCAGTTGACGCCTTGTGCCAGATAACTCCCTCCTCAGCTCCCCAATGTTCCAGGACACTCTTTCCTCTGATCCCAAATGTGCCAGGACACTCCTTCCCCAACTCCCCCATGGACCAGGCCACTCCTTCCTCAACTCCTGCATTTTCTAGGCCAATCCTTCCTCATCTCAACCATGTGCCATGATCCTCATTCCTCAGCTATCAAAACTACTAGCCCACTTCTACTTCACCTCTCCGAGGTGCTAGACCACTTTTCCTGAGCTCTTCCATGTACCAGGGTCCAGGGTCAATACTTTTTAGCTCTCCTAAGTGCCAAGTAAGACCATCCTCACCTCTCCTTTGTGCCTTACCAGTCCAACGTTACCTTTCCTGCACGACCACTCCTCTGTTCTCCCACATGCCAGGCCAATACTTATTCACTTCTCTTAGGTGCCAAGCCTTCCCTTTCCTCATCTCTCCTATGTGCCAGGCAGGGCCGGATTAATGGAGGGGCTCATGGGGCTCGAGCCCCTGGGCCCACACCACTTTCACTTTTTAAGGAGCCCCCACCAGTTGGCAGCCTACATACTACAGGGGGCTGGCAGGCTACATATTACAGGGGAATGGCAGGCTACCTACTACAGGGGGCTGGCAGGCTACATACTTCCAAAAACATTGTTGGAATGGCCCCCACCAGTTTGCGCCCTGGGGCCCCCACCACCCTTAATCCAGCCCTGGTGCCAGGCCTTTCAATCCTCAGCTTTTCCATGTGCCAGGCCATTCCATCCTCAGCTTTTCCATGTGCCAGGCCATTTCATCCTCACAACGCAGAGTACTAACCACTACACGATCATGGCTGGTGGCCATTCCATCCTCAGTGGAGCCATGTTTTAGGATCTAGCATGTTATAATCAAAAAATACCCTAGATACTACTAGCTTTTTCATAGAGTTTTATGGAAATTATCTGTTTCAAGATGTGTATGTGATAAATGTTTAATATATGGCTCTCATCTAACCCTTGTTCTTCTTCTCCACAGGTGTAAATGGTAACTAGGAAGTAGTCAACCTAGAGTTGACCTGAGACGCAGCCATGAATAACACTAGCTTCGCCAATGTGTCCACAGACAACAGGACCATGATGGGGAGTCCCTACAAGACGGTGGAGGTTGTGTTCATTGTCATTGTGGCTGGATCCCTTAGCCTAGTGACCATTATTGGAAATATCCTGGTAATGGTCTCTATAAAAGTTAACCGACATCTACAGACTGTCAACAATTATTTCCTCTTCAGCTTGGCATGTGCTGATTTAATTATCGGGGTCTTTTCCATGAACCTCTACACTTTGTACACTGTGATTGGTTACTGGCCGTTGGGGCCAGTGGTGTGTGACCTGTGGCTGGCTCTAGACTACGTTGTCAGCAATGCATCAGTCATGAACCTCCTCATCATCAGCTTTGATCGATATTTCTGCGTAACAAAACCGCTGACCTATCCAGTGAGAAGAACCACCAAAATGGCTGGCATGATGATAGCTGCGGCTTGGGTGCTATCATTTATCCTGTGGGCACCAGCTATTCTCTTTTGGCAATTCATTGTCGGTGGGCGAACTGTTAAGGAAGGAGAATGCTACATCCAGTTCTTCTCCAATGCAGCCGTCACATTCGGCACGGCTATTGCAGCCTTCTACTTGCCGGTTATTATCATGACCATATTATATTGGCAAATATCTCGGGCCAGTAAGAGTAGAATAAAGAAAGACAAGAAGGAACCAACCACCAACCAAGATCCAATATCTCCCAGCAACGTCCAAGGGAAAATAGTCAAACCAAACAACAACAACCTATCGGCCGTAGAAGATGGCTTGGACCACAGCAAAATCCAGAACGGCAAAGCCTCTAGAGATTCTGTCACTGAAAATTGTGTCCTAACAGAAGGAGAGGAGAAGGAGATCTCCAACGACTCCACCTCCGTAAGCGTGGTAGGTTCCAATGCAAAGGAAGATGGATGTGCCAAAGATGTTCCTCAAGCTTCAGGATCACAAATCATCCCAAAAGTCGAGAACTCCAAGTTGGCCTGTATAAGAATCGTTACAAAATCCCAAAAAGGCGACTGTGGATCTACGAGTGGCACCACCATCGAGATCGTCCCCGGAACGAACGGTCGGAATGGAGAAGACAAACAGAACATCGTAGCTCGGAAAATTGTCAAGATGACAAAGCAGCCAGCCAAAAAGAAAATCCCACCCTCCAGAGAAAAGAAAGTGACGAGGACTATCTTGGCTATTCTTCTAGCCTTCATTATAACCTGGACACCTTATAACGTCATGGTTTTAATCAACACTTTTTGTGACGTATGCGTGCCCAACACCGTGTGGACAATTGGCTATTGGCTTTGTTACATCAATAGTACCATCAACCCTGCTTGTTACGCCCTGTGCAACACCACCTTTAAGAAAACTTTCAAACACCTTCTCATGTGCCAGTATAAAAACATTGGCTCGGCAAGGTAAAAAGAAGAAAAAAAATTAAAAAAAAAAAGGTGGAGCTGCCATTGAGAAAAAAAAAATTTATGCCATAGCACTTTACACTTATGGAATGTGCAATCTAGGATTCTTATTCGGCACAGACCTGTGGATCACCTCCACCCACTGCACTTATATATTCATTCATGGGGCCGGGTACGGTCTGTGTAGACGGACCAGATGGCTGCTCTTTGATTAAAAAAAAAAAAAACACAAAACGAGAAAAAAAAAAAAACACTTCAAAGGGCTTTAAGGGTCCACTTATTTTCCACGTCTGTATTATTAACATAACATATTTTTATGTGTTCTTTTTCGAGAGTCCGTAGAAGAACTCGTTCTACGGACGCAATCTTCCCGAGATCTCACCCTGTCGGACTGAACAAATACAAATCACTTTCTAAGGCTTTTGGGATATGAAAAGAAAAAAACAAAAACATCAAAAACTCACCCTTTGACTTTTCCGTGATCTAAGACATTGGGAATACAAAGACACCTCAAGTTCACCTTTATCCTAGCGTGAAAACTGGCTCTTCTGTGTCTTCTAGTGACTGTATCGAAAAAATCATGTAACTCAAGTTTTTTGCCCTTTTTTGGGTCTACGTTAGAGCTTCCTGATAAAAAAAAAAACATTCAAAAATACCTAGCCAAGCAAATAATATATATATAAGATGTTTTGTGTTCATGGCACAGATAAGAATCCTTGTCGTAGCCCCGAGTCGCTGCCGATCCTCATTCCAACCGGTAGGGGATGATGTTCAGCATCGACCGGTCTTACGTGAGGTCCATAGTCCATTCTTCATGAAAAATGAAAAAGAAAAAAAAATCCTAATAATAATTGATATATTCCGATGTGAAATGACTTACTCATCCACGTTTACTGATCGTACAAGTTGTGGCGTTACGAAGTGGATTTTTTTCAAGGAGATTGTAGCACAGCTGACGTTCATATAAGCATGGGCATATCCACCAAAGGGACAGCACTGTGTGTAGGAGGAACTTTTTTCACAAAAATTTCCAAAAAATATCTAGGTTTTTTTTCTCCCTAAAGTTGGCACCGCTAACCGGATTGTCTGTATTTTGCTAGTAATTTCTAGTATTGCTCAAATTTAAGTGCATTACCCTATTAAAGGGATCCATCTCCAGTTAGGAACCTTGGAGAGTCACCAGGGCTCGGCCATCCTGGAAAATATCGGTTTGTTTTGGTGTAAATTCCGGGTTGGTTGATCCCTTTTGTGGTGTTGACGAGACTGCACCAGTGATGACCAATCAGAGATGAGTAGTTTGGACACATGACACTATAGCTCGTTTTCCACTGTATAGTACAAGGGTGTCATACTGATTTTCACCACAGTTAAGAGTTAAGCAAGCTGTTTAGTTGTTACCCTCATACTGTATTACTATTACCATCAGCCCTTTGAGGGACACTGCAGAGCTGAATATATTTTTAAATAACCCCAGACACCGGCATGGCCAATACCCATACAGTAGCCAATACTCACAGTGCCCCACAGTTGCCAATAGTCACAAAGTCCTACCAAAAGGCAGTGTTCCCCACAGTAGCCAATAGTGATAGCGCCGTCCCCTTGGGAGCCAATAGTCACAGTGCCCCACAGAAGCCAATAGTTATATTGCCCTATAGTATCCAATAATCAGAGTGCCTGCTTCACAGTAGCCAATAGTGAGAGCGCCTGCCCATCGGTAGCCAATAGTCACAATGCCCCACAGTAGCCAATAGTTATATTGCCCTACAATATCCAATAATCAGAGTGCCTGCTTCACAGTGGCCAATATTCACAATGCCCCATAGTTGCCAATAGTCACAAAGTCCTACTAAAAGGCAGTGCTCCCCACAGTAGCCAATAGTGATAGCGCCGTCCCCTTGGGAGTCAATAGTCACAGTGCCCCACAGAAGCCAATAGTTATATTGCCCTTAGGTATCCAATAATCAGAATACCTGCTTCACAGTAGCCAATAGTGAGAGTGCCTGCCTATCGGTAGCCAATAGTCACAATGCCCCACAGTAGCCAATAGTTATATTGCCCTACAATATCCAATAATCAGAGTGCCTGCTTCACAGTGGCCAATATTCACAATGCCCCACAGTTGCCAATAGTCACAAAGTCCTACCAAAAGGCAGTGTTCCCCACAGTAGCCAATAGTGATAGCGCCGTCCCTTGGGAGCCAATAGTCACAGTGCCCCCCAGAAGCAAATAGTTATATTGCCCTTAGGTATCCAGTAATCAGAGTACCTGCTTCACAGTAGCCAATAGTGAGAGTGCCTGCCCATCGGTAGCCAATAGTCACAGTGCCCCACAGTAGACAATAGTTATATTGCCCTACAATATCCAATAATCAGAGTGCCTGCTTCACAGTAGCCAATACTCAAATTGCCCCATAGTTGCCAATAGTCACAAATCCCTACCAACAGTAGCTAATAGAGTGCCTGACTGTCGGTAGCCAATAGTCACTTTACCCCACAGTAGCCAATATTTATATTGCCCTACAATATCTACTAATCAGAGTGCCTGCTTCACAGTAGCCAATACTCACAATGCCCCACAGTTGCCAATAGTCACAAAGCCCTACCAATAGTAGCCAATAGTGAGAGTGCCTGACCGCCAGTAACCAATAGTCACAGTGCCCCAAAGAAGCCAATAGTTATATTGCCCTACAATATCCAATAATCAGAGCGCCTGCCTCACAGTAGGCAATAGTCACAATCTTTTCTGTAGTCCCCTTCCTAATGTGCCCACTTTTCTGTAGATCCCTCTACAGAAAATGCCACAGAAAAGGGGGCATTATATGGAGTGGGCTGCAGAAAACGGGGCATTAAAATATCCCTCAAATTCTCCCTCATTTATAATGGCCTTGTCTGTAGCCCCCGGTATATAATTGGTCTTCTGCAGAAGAGTAGTGTCACATGTCCATACTGGTCAGCTCTGATTGGTCTTCTGCAGAACAGTAGTGTCACATGTCCATACTGCTCAGCTCTGATTGGTCTTCTGCAGAAGAGTAGTGTCACATGTCCATACTGCTCAGCTCTGATTGGTCTTCTGCAGAACAGTAGTGTCACATGTCCATACTGCTCAGCTCTGATTGGTCTTCTGCAGAACAGTAGTGTCACATGTCCATACTGCTCAGCTCTGATTGGTCTTCTGCAGAAGAGTAGTGTCACATGTCCATACTGGTCAGCTCTGGTTGGTCTTCTGAAGAAGAACAGTGTCACATGTCTAAACAGCTCAACCCTTATTGGTCTTCCGAATAAGAAGATACTTACTTCCTGCAGTGGGAAACCAATCACATGGTGCCAGATCCGAGTTAATCCGAGCCAACCAGGTACCACAAAGTGGATTTTTAACTATGGTGCCCCCGGTGCCTTAGGTTGATGTACTGTACATGTACCAATACCATTAGAGTATTAAAATAAAGGTATAATAAAAAAGTATCATGCAAAGCTGTGAGATAAAAATATAGTTACCTATCATTAAAAGGGATTGTTCATTATTTTGCAAAAAAATTAAAAAACATTACTTTTGTGTCTTTGAATGGCGCTCCATTTCAGCACTGACCCCATTTCTGGCCTCCACTGGACTGGAAGTGGCAATTCATCTGATGAATTCTAAAGCAAAGCACTGGCCTCAATGGTGACCATGCACATGTGATCGCTGAGGCTAGTGATTGGCTGAAGAAGTCATGTGACATCAAATGGGTGGTCACTTAGGGTTTCTTAGGCCCACCAGATACAAATTGGGTTGTCTACGGTTAAACCTATAAAACCCATTATTGCTTTTGAAAATGGGCCAGTCCGACTCTAAACACTAGAATGGGATGATTATTTTTTAAAAATGGTGGACAACCCCTTTAAAAAATAGAACTTTTTTGTGGATTATCCTCTACAGCCTAAGAAACACAGTCTTCCCACCTTGGCTTGAAAAACTAAAGCTGTGATCTGATAGGTTGCTGTGAATACCAATCAGTGATCAGTTGCTATGGCTACAACTCCTCCCCTCTTTTTTCAAAAGTAACTTGTAAACAACTGTCAGAACGATAAAGGCAAAGTCAACAGTGTTATACTTCAATGTAACCCGAAATGTTATCAATATTACAATCTTTTATTGTATAATTGTAAGACGTGCTATGAGGAGGGGGCGGGGGACTTCCTTGTAATATTCTACGGATTGAAGTAATGTAAAAAAAGAAATCTCTA
The DNA here is from genome assembly GCF_040894005.1 of Engystomops pustulosus. Classification (NCBI taxonomy): domain Eukaryota; kingdom Metazoa; phylum Chordata; class Amphibia; order Anura; family Leptodactylidae; genus Engystomops; species Engystomops pustulosus. The sequence goes on from NC_092414.1 coordinate 13,069,363, forward strand.
AGCAATATGACTATTTGTCTTTTTGGAATTTTTTTTTTTTTCATGTATGTACTACTGAAAAAAATTATTACGAAATGTTGAAATGTGTAAAGCTTGCACTTGACAAGATGATAAATATAAAGGACAATTCAGCACGTGCCGTCGTTCTCGTCAATATGGTAAAGTTAAAGTCGCAGGTTGACGCAAACGTTGATCTCGTTATTCCACGATGGTAGGAAAATTTGTTGTTGTCATGAGCTCACAGCAACAGAAAATGTTCTTTTAGTATAAGACCAGTAATGATCTTTTCTTCTGTTAAAATAAAGTTAAAGTTGCAGGTTGACGCAGAATTTGATCTACGCAGGAGAAGGCTACGTATTTCCCTATAGTACAAAAATTAGTGGGCATGGTCAAAATGTTTACAACTTTCTCCTACATTGAAAGCCACAACCACCGCTGTAACAAAAAATTAGCACAATGGAAAAACTTTTTATCAGTTGATTAAAATTGCAGGTTGTCATAAATTTACCTCTAACTCGGCAGAAGGCCAACACTAACGCTGGGACTTAAACATGGCCTTTGAAAAATTGACAATAAGGTTCAAATCGCAGGTTGCCGTAAACTTTACTCTAATTATTTACCCACGTTTGAAGGGGTTATCCACTTGGTCGAAAAATTTTTGAATTTACATTTTCCCACATACGGTTGCACTAACTTTGCATCCCCGTCTGTATCAGTACAGGGCATCAAGATGAATGAAAAATAAAATTGCAGGTTGACGCAAACTTTGCCTGAGGAAAAGGTTGTCTATGCAAAATAGCAGTTAAGTTAAAATCGCAAGTTGACGCAAATTCTACTTTGTTTCGCATTTACCTATAGAAAAAGTCGGAAATTGTAACTTTTTCCAACATAGCAGAGGCACATTAAAGGAGCATTCTTATCTTAAAGGGGTTATCAACAACTATTGACCTAAAGCTCACTTCTAGATTAAATGTGGCCTAAGACCACGGCTACGACTGCATGTTGACATTTTATAATGTAATTCTAGAGTTAAAGTTGCAGGTTGACGCAAACTTTTCACCACCTTAAGAGGCTACAGCTTTATCATGGATGAAATTGCCGCAAAGCTGACGCAAGGTTTAAAACTTATCGACATCATTGTAGGGTCCAACGAGACTATGGTGGACTCTAGCCAACCACAAATCAGGTGAATGGCCTGAGCAGTGGAGTTGTCTAGTCAACAAATGTTCTTCCATACAATTCCAGGTGGTATCATGGTCACGGTGGTGCCCACCACCTTCCACAAGAGGTTTTCTTTAATTGTACAACCCCTTTAAGATAAGAATGCTCCTTTAATGTTTCAGCCATTACACTAAACCAAGTTGGATGCTGAAGTCATCCTAAATTCGAGTAATTTTGAAGGCTCCAGGTATGACAAGCAGAGTTAAAGCAGCTCAGAAGCCTTTCATCTTTCTCCTTGAGTTTCTTGGGCACAAGTCAAGTGGTGCGTCTCTCTATATCAAACGCTCTTCTCCTTGAAGAAACACCTTTAACTGGAAAAATATTGTTTGAACTCCAGCCAGGAAGTCTGAGCATCGACATTCACAATTATTCTGCATCTTACTCATGGGTTTTTCAGATGTTTTAACATGAACTCAACCACAAGTCAAAAGCTTTCGAGACCTCCCGGAATATTACTGGAGTTCAAAGCGCTCGAAGCGAAGCTGCCAGTAAATTGTCGAGCCCGGTTATTATATCTGAGGAAAGCTTTGAGGCTGAAAATTAAGAAAATGATCCACTTCGGTAGCCTTATACACCCTCTTCTAAGTATTCTATGGGTGGTATAGGCTTGGATTGTCCTAGTAGTCCTTCTCATCTTGATGACCACCATGTAAGATTGTGTAACTCATAGTATTTATATTGTTGTTCTCCTCCTTTGTGGTCTGGGGCAGTGATGAGCTTAAAGGGTTCAGGATAGGCAATCCATATCCAATTTGTGTGGTTGTGGACCAACACCCTTCCAGTGCATCGGTAGTCAACACATACTATGTGGTCACCACATACTGGGCAGAATCATCTCCTTCTCAAACTCCTTCAACTGTGTAGTGCCAGAACGGTTGCCGTTGTCCAGTACAGGGATTGATCAGATATCTTGAGGAAACACAATCATTGATCAGATATCTTGAGGAAACACAATCACAATGTAGCCCCTTTAATGTTAACATCCCTAGTAGTAGGCTGTGATAGGTCCATATCTTTATATCTATGGTTCTACGATGGTAGGAGGGTTAATTTTGGTGTCTATGGTGGTGCTGGGCATTAATGGGTTATTATGAGAATACATAACTGCTTTGGGTAGTACTGGGATTCATTTCAATATTTATGGTGACAGTAAAGGGCTTCACGTAATCCTTAATACTGGACAGTTAAAGCTGAAACCTAGGGTCCAGAGGTCGCCTACTTATCCAGGCCTCAAAGAAAGGTCATATCGATGGATTAGGGTTCTGTCTTTCTCATAAACATATCATAGAAATGAATGCGGACAGCATATGGAGAACTGTGCAGATGTAACAACATGGCTGCACAGCTCTCTCTAGGATCGAAAAAAATGAGTCAAAAACTGTGCCTGATCATTAAAGTAACAAATGAGGCAATCTGCAAAGGTAACTTCTGAGCTGGTGGCCACGTTGCTGTGCAAGGTTAGAGGGAACAGAGTTTATGCTTAAAGGGTCACTCACACCAATCAGCGGTGGCAGCCCACAAAATCAGATGCACCCAAAAAGTCCAACTTGGGGCCAACTGCTTCCATCTCTGGGTGCTCTGTTTATGTTGCGACAAGCAGCTAGGACAGTGTAAAGCTCTCTCAACTACTGATGGCCCATCCTCAATTAGTTAGTCCTGGCCAACCCTATTAAGGTAGACCCTTAAAATTAACAGACAAATCCTCACCCAGTGCCTCTTCTGCTTTGCCTTTAAAACTCAACTATTGGCCAAACTTTATTATTCTTATGTCTTATTCACAGTACAAAAAAGGCCTCAAAATTCTTATTCTCCCGATAATCTTCCAGTCGGTGGCCCTACTTATTCACAAGCTGGAGAGTAGGACCGCCCACTGGACTCCAGAACTAAGAACATCAAGATAGCAAAGTACATTAATTGCTTGGGAGTGGTAGGCACCAGAGGAAAAATTTCAACTTTTCCTGCATCAATAGAGGATGTTAAAGGAGTCAGATATCAGATTTGGTGGAAAGTTCTTCTTCGAAAGGTTCTCAGAGGTATCCTGGATGATGCCCTGTGAGAAAGAAAGTTTACTAACTCTGCTCTGGCTCATAGTCCCAGCACTGAGGAGGTCTCTTATTAATCGGGACCAGGGATCACATGACCAAGTGACGTCTCCAGACACTAATGAGGCCACCGACTGGTCATAGCAGGTCCCACAACCCCAGCAATTTCAGTTGAGTCATCATTGCTGATGCATCAAACACCACCATGGTGCAGGAACCGATAGCTAGAGAGGGGAAACTAGAATGTCCTTTTTTTATTTAGACCTGCCCCAACCCCAAGCAGGTTTTTCTAGATTCCTTCGATACCTTCTATATCTAAACTTTATTGCTCTAAGTTAGAAAATTTTAAGAATTGTATTAAGAATTAACCAGCAAAGAATATGGTACCTTAAAATTACATGATGTAAGAAGATGGACATTTCCTTTAAGACTAAAAGCCTCCGATATGCAAGGTGGAGTTTGACACTAAGGGGTTACTTTACAATTTACTGATCCTAATCTGGAAACATAAGAGTCATTGAGGGCAATTACCGTCCTTGCCTTGAATGTCACCTAAATAATCCCATAATGTCCCCCGAGCAGCTGTGTGGAGCTCCCATCCTTGAAGTCTCATATGTCAGGTTTTATGAGCTTTTTCAATCACATCAGCGAGAGGTCAGGCACTCACCGGTTGGGTAAGGAGACCCCTTGCCATCCAGGTTAATTGAAACGCTACATCTTTAAATTACAACCTAATCTCTGCAGTTCTCGGCTTCTATTTTCTAAGAAGTTCTCCCGTTTCTCGGCAGCACTTTACGAGACTAATAAATCACCTGCAATCTTCTATCGCCCACATTTAGATGATATTTGCCACCTGAATAGTAAAGATCTGAGGATGGGATCTCCTTCACGTGGTGTCCTGTCCGCATCGATCAATGTCCGCTTACTTGTAAAATCTCCACCAGGCGCCAAGGTCTTGTACGTCAGCTCTTCTCATCCATCATGGAAAGACGCCTGCCAGTAGGCCTACTCGTAATGAAGTGCCAATGATAACTCTTTATAGGAGAATTTTACTCAACGTTTCAGCACATGGTCGTGGACATGTTTGTCTTGATCCTGATTAAAAAATTACTTGGAGTCCCATATTGGTGTAAACCCTTTATCTACAACCTGGACCATAGAGTACCACCAAAGTGGAGAAGACTGAAGAGTGTTGGGGGTCCACCGATGTAGGTTCCCATGCAGTCTCCGGCTACTCTGGATTTCAGTAGACTCCCAATACATTTCTTCTTGGTTTTCTTTAAGTTGCAACAATTGGCAGGGGCAGTTTTCCTTTAAGAACCCCCAAATACCACCCCAAACTCATAGAAGACAATATACACCTAAAGTTTACAAAGATGTCACATGACAGCTATTCCTCAATGATCAATGTTTGATCTTGTCATTCATGTAGATGTTCTCAATAGACCCTAGATCTCCAACATCTTCCAACATCTACCATCTGAGAAGCATTGAGATGTCACCATAGATATTAGATGGTCCATCAAAGCATTGAGATGTCACCATAGATATTAGATGGTCCATCAAAGCATTGAGATGTCACCATAGATATTAGATGGTCCATCAAAGCATTGGCATGTCACCATAGATATTAGATGGTCCATCAAAGCATTGGGATGTCACCATAGATATTAGATGGTCCATCAAAGCATTGGGATGTCACCATAGATATTAGATGGTCCATCAAAGCATTGAGATGTCACCATAGATATTAGATGGTCCATTAAAGCATTGAGATGCCACCATAGATATTAGATGGTCCATCATGCCATAAAGTCCTGAGAACCATGTAGCTTTTGATATAAAATGGGCCTTGCCAAAGAACCAGAACAATTCAAAGTTGTTATTGCATTTAGAAGATGCATTGTTGGAAATCCTATTATGGAATAGTGGAATATTATATAGAGGTCCCTCATCTGAGACCCTCATCTTGTAGACCAACCCGAAAGCAACTACAAATAGCCTTCTCACGCTCTTTCTCTCTTCATGGAGGACCCAACACACCTGCACATTATATTAACAGCTCATTGCATTCTATATGTATGATGTAATTCTTCTCTTCTCCAGTGGGGGCAGTGTGGGGAAATGAAATACTTGTATCAGCGATCACCGATGATCAGAGCTTTTCAAAATCCTGTGATCTTCTGGAGACAATTCGAGCAAAAAGTCCTTCAAGTTATGTACTCATAGGACCTCAGAGTCCAAAGTTATAAGAACTCATAACCTTGTTCAGGTTTTTGGAAATCATTGGTTGCATTTTGAGATGTCAAATCTTTACACCAAACAACGTAATAAGATACAATGGTTGGGTGGTTTGACTCTCCTTACCCTCATCCATCAGTGGAAGACACATTGGGCAAACATTGTGGCCTAATAATCTGAGAAAGTAGTTGATTTCACTACAGCGCCACCACAGGAGAAGTGAGGCATTACATGATGCCCATCAAAATCAATGCGTTGTTTATGTAATGGGTGGTAGTGCCGGATCCTCCAAAGACAGTAAGTCATACACTGTATATACATATATATGTTATCCAATTGTCCAAAGTTGGCAGGAATTTTTTTCTCCTCTCATTTACGTTTTCTTAGCCTCAGGCGGAGATTTACAGAACGTTTTCATCGCTCCTCGCTGTACGTCATCTAATTTTGCGGAATGTAATAAATTAAGACCGTGTCATAACATTACAAACATTAGTGAGTGATTAGGGAGATTTTCGGAGAAGAGTCTATTCCTGGATTCTAGACATAGAGATGATTCATGTCATGTTTCTCGCTGCTTATACTTTTTCTAGCTTCTTACTATAAATTGCTTATTTAAAAGGAAGGATTAATAAATCTTAAAGAGGACCTGACCATTATACGCTCATGACTCTTGTTCGTGTCACTTCGGAGAGCTCTTCGCCCTCTAGAGGACTCAGTAATGATTGTCCATTCATTTGAGTTAGCACCACGTAATACCGTTTTTGTCCTGTAGTGGCCACTGTGGGGCACCCTACTCTGAGGATCACAGATAAGCGATCACCTGATCACCATTGGATATTCTGTTTGACATTTCAATATAGGCTTAGCCCAATACTCTACGTACAGGAAGTTCTTGATAAGGTTCTGGATGAGCAAGCAAAGGTGAGGAGCAACCATTGGTGTCAGTACTTACCTCTTTCCATCTACTGCAGACTTCTTACTACCAGCCCAGGTCCCGGAACACAATAAATGCAACTGCCTCTTAGAGGGCTGGTGTGCGCATCATGAAACCTTCCAACTCTTTGGTACCCCACTACTTCTCCCATTGGAACGTGCCTGAGCAACTTGTTATCTATTTTACACTGTTCCTTTATAGTTTGCATCTTCATCTCACTATTTGTCTTCTTCCTGTGTTACCTGATTCTGAGTCTCTTCCATCTGTCCTGACCTCTGCCGGTCCTAACCTAAGCCTAGGTCCAGGACCATGTATTAGTCTGCCACTGATCAGAGACTTCTCCAAACGAAACATCAAGATGGTTCAATACAGTCTAAAGAGTGAATATCAGAAGACCTCAGAAATAGCTCACAGTTAGGACTACTCCTGGTGGTAAAGACCTGCAGGGTTCCTTCAAAGAGAAGATAAACATTGAAAATAGACAATTCCCTCAAGAGTAGCCCTAAGTTAGGACTACTACTATAGGTAGCGACCTGGTGGTTCCCTGCAGTAACTCCAGATCCCCATATGAAGGTTAAAGGGTGAAAAGCAGTGTCTCACTTAGACAATAGGCTCGATAGTAGCCCCAAGTTAGGTCTACTTCTAGAGGTAGCAACCTGGTGGGTCCCTTCAACAAAGACCAGATCACCATATAGGAGTTAAAGAGTGAAAAACAGAGGTCTACTTAGACAATGGCCTCGATAATAGCCCCAAGTTAGCTCTACTCCGAGAGGTCAGGACCTGGTGGTTCCCTTCAACAAAGACCAGATCCCCATATAGGAGTTAAAGAGTGAAAAACAGAGGTCTACTTAGACAATGGCCTCGATAATAGCCCCAAGATAGCTCTACTCCTAGAGGTCAGGACTTGGTGGTTCCCTTCAACAAAAACCAGATCACCATATAGGAGTTAAAGAGTGAAAAACAGAGGTCTACTTAGACAATGGCCTCGATAATAGTCCCAAGTTAGCTCTACTCCTAGAGGTCAGGACTTGGTGGTTCCCTTCAACAAAGACCAGATCACCATATAGGAGTTAAAGAGTGAAAAACAGAGGTCTACTTAGACAATGACCTCGATAATAGTCGCAAGTTAGCTCTACTCCGAGAGGTCAGGACCTGGTGGTCCCCTTCAACAAAGACCAGATCACCATGTAGGAGTTAAAGAGTGAAAAACAGAGGTCTACTTAGACAATGGCCTCCATAATAGCCCCAAGTTAGCTCTACTCCTAGAGGTCATGACTTGGTGGTTCCCTTCAAAGACCAGATCCCCATTTAGAAGATAAATGGTGAAAAACCCATGTACATAATGGTTTCAGGACGACTCCTAGAAATAGTGGCTCTCTGCAATAAAGTTGAGATCCCTATAGAGGAGTTAAAGGGTGAAGACCATGGGAGCAGGTGACAATACTTCCAGGAGCATCCATACTTTATAAGTACTTCTAGAGGCAGAAATCTGTGTCGATATTATGGATTTTATGCCCCAAAACATACAACTTTATCTTAAAATCCCTACAAATACATCTCGGAAAATTCTCCTGTAATAAACCTCAGGAAGACCCTTCATCACATCATTCCCTAAGTCCCTCTTTAACCTATTTCAATATGGCGGCCTCGCAGCGTTAGAAGAATACGGTAGTAATCTCCTGTATTAGATTGCCCCGTGGGCCGTTGATTCTCCCGGACAACTTTGACCTTAAACAGCGACGATGGACTCCGCGCTACATAATTGTCACAGTCGTTCTGACAGAAGCTTTTCCCAATTCCCTACGCCGAGTTATGTAACAAGTCGTTCTGGAGCTTTGTTTTTCTCTTCTGTCGACTCCTGCAGAAATGTATTATCCGGGGCTCGTGCACTTAACGTACAGAGAAAATGGAAACACAATGGGGTGTCCACCAGAGAACGGCGACCTACTGGGCCTTGCAGAATTCAAAGACCTTCAGTAATCCAAATATCGGAGTGTGACTTTGCAGCTTATTCCCCTCCGAAACAGTTCTCGTCTCTAGCAATGGATTGTGGGTTGAATTGTAGATTTGTGTTGTACTTTAGCGTGGGTTGCGCTGATCTCCAGGGACATGTCTACAGTCTTTCCAGTTTTCTTCTATGATCACCATGTTTAAGCTTCCTTGGTGTCCCTCATATTGTCTACCTTCACCCCCCACGACTTTAATATTGTCGAATGGCACTTCATTCCATTTTTATATACTGTGAGTGGGGAGAAGGAGCTTTCACACCAAGAAGATCCATTCCATTGGGGGGGGGGGGAATTGTGGAAATTGTTATACAGTCCCTACCAAATGGCATCCATGCTTCCCATGGTGATTGTCCATTTCTAGGTGCTGTGACCACCCCAAGCCATTGGGCTATGGGTCATGATCATTGTCTATGTGACGTCTGGATTTTTGAGGACAGGGCTTGCAAAATGAACAACTGCTCATCAGAAATGGAAGCTCCTTATGGGAATGGATAGCCACTGTGGGAGCCAGGGAAGAAGAACGATTTCATTTAATCCCCTTCCCCCTACAAACTACCTCTTCAGAGGTTTTCCTAGAAAATCAGAAATACCCTTTAATTTATATTTTTAAAAGTAATCCAGAAGCATCAAAATAGACCCCCAAAAACAGAGACACAAGTGTCACGGGTGTCCTAGTGATCCATGCCTCGGATCACTGGCACTCCCGTGCCCATCTCCGTGGCGGTGATTGGAGCTGGCCACTTCCGGGTTCCTATTTAAACCCGCTCCCACCCCTCCATGCCGGATCTTTGAGCTATTGTGATAAAAGAAAGCTTCCTTGTTCACGTTCCCTGTCTCTGCATCGATCTCCTGTTGTGACCCTGAACCTGACCTCTGACCTCAGCATCTCTGCCGCCTGCATTGACTACCTGCTTGTACCTGTACCTTGTACCTTGACCTTGGCTGCCACAGCGGGCCTAGTCGTACCTGTGGAATGACCTGGTGGCACCACACCGCAGCAAGACCATCCCCCTTTGCGGTGGGCTCTGGTGAAGACCGGGTGCCACTTAGATTACAGTCCCAGGTGTTGGCTTGTGTCATTGTCCGCGGTGGTCCAGGGGGTTCACTGACCCCGTGCCCTGCCAACAAGGACAATGTCTAATACCAACAACCTTACTTTAACTTGATGATTTTGTGTAGTAGCTATGTGTTTCAGGCTTCTCTTGTATTATGGTTTTGATCCACCAAGAAGGGACCTCCTGTTGGCCACAAGATTGTCTTTGTTTTTGTTCTTACAGATCATTTCACTTGAATGAGAGAGGAGGGTCCATGAAAAGAGTGATCATCCCAGAGGAGAACCACTTGTAACGACAGTCCCCAGTTCCCTATATCAAGGGATGAACCAGGTCAATGCTGCAATGGTGGTTTCAATGGATTTTAGGGATGTTCAAAATGTCAGGGAGGCTCAGTCTGGTAAGAAGTACAGACAAGTCATGCTTAGCTTCAGGGGTGGCCAACCACACTTGTTACGTGTTACGTTTCCCAGTTACACCACTGTGTGGATCCTTCCTCTTAACTACCTTCTGACCATCACAAAAGTCTCTGACCACCCTCCATGGCAGAACTAGTTTTAATTCTCCACTTGAAGTAGGGTTCACTAGGTAGAGAAGACTAAAATTTTAACTAAACTCCTCACCACTGACCACTAAAGTCCAACATTGTTCAAGTTAGCCTTCAAAGACAAATCCTTGTGCTGCTTTTTAAGTAAATCTTTTAAAGATTAACAAGCTGCCAACATATTTCACAAGTTTTTTTTTTATAACTTGCCTCCCTAAAAGCAAATCTCTGTTCCTGTGTATCAGTTAATTATGACCTCGGGGCTGTCCTCGAGAGAAGAAAGGAACAAACCTAGTTTTCTTTTCCGAGGTTTGAGAGGAAGCTAAGAATATGCTGATCCACTTGGTTTTGATGGAAGATGCTGGGAGGACATTTGGACACCATCCAGAAGATCGCAGTTTGAAGACAAAGCCGGCTCCACCACCCTTACAGGAGGGAAGTTCCGGTACAGAGAAATGTAGACGCAAGAATGTATAAGAACATATATTTTATTCATATCTCCCTGATGCTATAACTTAGTTCATAAAGAGTTTACAGAGAGGAAACTAATAACACAGGGAAAATAAGCCAGGTCATCAAAGGAAGAAAGAAAAAACTTGTAGTCCGGTCGTAAAGCTTTGTCATCCTTGTAGACTTCAGTCAACCGGCCAACCAACATCTCTGTCTCGACTCTTACTCAACAAATTCATGTGCATCTCCATAAAAGTTGATAGGTTGATGGTGGGTTCACCACTACCTTGTCTTTGATCAGGAATTCATGGTCTTCCAATCCAAGGTGTCAACTCAAGCAGTGTTAAAGTCATTTACTGCCCAGTGCCAAGCCAATATAAGTCAGGTCAACGAAACGAGCATGAAAAACACAACTTGTCCTCATAAATGTTAGATGGTCAACTAAACCCACCAACATCACAGGTATGACTGCCATATATCCTATGTAATTGTATCTCGCCCAGAAGTTGAGTTCCTTGTACCTATGTTGGTCTGTCCACTATCAGTCATCCATCTCTTTGGTCATTGGTAGTGGATCTTTGGTAGTGGAGATGCACATCCAAGTTCTATTGAGATACAAATGAGTTGAATGGACAACAGTCGAACCAAAGATTTTGGCTGACCTGTTGACCAAGATACAAGTTGAGTAGTCATAATCTCCCAATAAATTACACTCTATGGGGCTACATCGATATGTTTGGAAATGACAAAAAGGGGCAATATTAATGTAGTGGCTAGTGACCAGGGAATCAATGATGTCCCAAAAATTAGGTCAACCTGGTAGAGTGTAGTTGTAGAGCTGTGAAATCCTTGTACACATGAGAAGGTCGACTGGTTTGGCCAATATCTTGGGTTTTTCTCATAAGAAGGTTGACTGGTCGGCCAATATCTTGGGTTTTTCTCATAAGAAGGTTTACTGGTCGGCCAATATCTTGGGTTTTTCTCATAAGAAGGTCAACTGGTCGTCCAATATCTTGGGTTTTTCTCATAAGAAGGTCGACTGGTGGGCCAATATCTTGGGTTTTTCTCATAAGAAGGTTGACTGGTTGGCCAATATCTTGGGTTTTTCTCATAAGAAGGTCGACTGGTGGGCCAATATCTTGGGTTTTTCTCATAAGAAGGTCGACTGGTGGGCCAATATCTTGGGTTTTTCTCATAAGAAGGTCGACTGGTGGGCCAATATCTTGGGTTTTTCTCATAAGAAGGTTGACTGGTGGGCCAATATCTTGGGGCTTCATTCATCAATTGCCTTTGCATCTCCATAGGGGTTGAGTTTCTTGGTGCTATGGTAGGTTATCCACTACCAACAAGCCCTCACTTTGCTTTGAACAAATATTCATGATCTGACAATCAATAACAATCCATGACGTCAACTCTACAACATTGGTATGTTCGGAAATGACGAGTAGTGGTAAAATAGTCATGTAGCGCCTCGTGCCTATTCATAATTATGACAAACTGCTGAGAGGATGTGTCCTGAAAGCCGCTGACTCAACCCCCAACATTCAGCAGGTACCCCAGGGGCAACAATCAAAGCTGGGGCCTCAGAATCATAACAGGTTTTCCAGCAGGTAGTCTACAGAATTGACTTTTGGCCTGGTTACAATAATGTAGACTAGATAGATACGGTACATAAGATGGACCAACATGGCCGCCTTAAAGTGGATGTCAAGGATTTGAGATGACAACTCCCTTGGAGGGTGGTGGTACACAAGGTCCTGATGCTGAGCGACACAAGCCTACTCACAATGAAGGAGTGACCTTACTATGGTCTTCGAGATATTTGACCACTTTGATAAACGAGGCCTATTTTCAGAACATTTTTCATCCGATTTTTACTATTTCTGATGTAATTTTCATTCTTCTACATTTTCGTTTCCCTCTAAACCTCATCTCCAGACGCTTTCCTCCAGAGCTATGAAGATAAATCACGTTTTTTTCTTTCCACCGCCGTTTCACACGAGGGTTAATTCTGCGGTGAAGTTCCTCCTGATTCCGATTGTTTAGTCATTCATCCCGCCTGGTAATGTCACAATCCTTTAAGCCACTTAATTATAATAATCCACTCGCCTCTCGGCCTAAAAAGGTTCAGTGCGGCGGCGGCGTCTAAGTGGTGGAGCGCAGAGGGCGAGGTGAGGGGTGACCCGGGTGCCCCTTGGGTCTTCCTGGAAGAAGCCATAAACCTGGATCCTCTAGATAGCTATTGATTTCTAACAGACCTTGAAATGAAAGAGGAGACGCGCTCGACGTGACTGAAATTTTTCGCCGCTGTCTGAGTGAATTACCGGCGTGTCGGGGGAAGATATAAATTGGGCTGTTTGTATCTCACCAGAGACAAGGGTTTACGGGAGGGAACTTTCTGTAGAATAACATCTCACGCGGGGCAACCCCTGAGGTGATGGAGATCCCATATGAGTCTATTAGTAGGACCTGCTGTCTTACATTTTCATATCCTAAGCCACGCCCATAATCCAACCCCCTAGTGTGCCCACACTGCATAATACCCACCTTCAAGGTCACCTCACATAGTATAATACTCCCTTCCTATGGCCACTCCAAAAAAAAATATAAAATGTGGACCTCATATAATACACCTAATGGGACTCACTAACCAATAATGTAGCCCCACCTACTTAGAATGTCCCTCCCCTTTTTATAGCCCCCGTTGATAGCACTTTCACTGGAGCCCCCCACTCAAATACCCATCCATATATTAAATTCCTTCATGTGTGTATGAGTGCCCTCATGTGTGTAGACTTCATGTATGTATGAGGGTCCTCATGTGTATAGGATTCATGTGTGTTAAGGACCTTCCTGTGTAGCAGTCATGTCTATAGTGTTCATGTGTATATGAGAGTCCTCATGTGTGTAGCATTTATGTATGTATGTATGAGGGCCCTCTTGTGTGCATAGTGCTCATGTGTGTATGAGTCCTTCACACGTGTAGCCTTCATGTGTGTATGAGGGCCCTCATGTGTGTAGCACTTATGTGTGTATAAAGGACCTGATTGGTGTAGCCTTCATGTGTGAATGAGATCTAATAGCAACCCCAAAATATGGAATATACATAGGGGGCAGTATTATAGAAGTTATATTCTTGTACATAGGGGGCAGTATTATAGTAGTTATATTCTTGTACATAGGGGGCAGTATTATAGTAGTTATATTCCTGTACATAGGGGGCAGTATTATAGTAGTTATATCCCTGTACATAGGGGGCAGTATTGTAGTAGTTATATTCTTGTACATAGGGGGCAGTATTATAGTAGTTATATTCCTGTACATAGGGGGCAGTATTATAGTAGTTATATTCTTGTACATAGGGGGCAGTATTAAAGTAGTTATATTCCTGTACATAGGGGCAGTATTATAGTAGTTATATTCCTGTACATAGGGGCAGTATTATAGTAGTTATATTCCTGTGCATAGGGGGCAGTATTATAGTAGTTATATTCTTGTACATAGGAGGCAGTATTATAGTAGTTATATTCCTGTACATAGGGAGCAGTATTATAGTAGTTATATTCCTGTACATAGGGACAGTATTATAGTAGTTATATTCCTGTACATAGGGGGCAGTATTATAGTAGTTATATTCCTGTACATAGGGGGCAGTATTATAGTAGTTATATTCTTGTACATAGGGAGCAGTGATATAGTAGTTATATTCCTGTACATAGGGGGCAGTATTATAGTAGTTATATTCTTGTACATAGGGGGCAGTATTATAGTAGTTATATTCCTGTACATAGAGGGCAGTATTATAGTAGTTATATTCTTGTACATAGGGAGCAGTATTATAGTAGTTATATTCCTGTACATAGGGGGCAGTATTATAGTAGTTATATTCTTGTACATAGGGGGCAGTATTATAGTAGTTATATTCTCGTACATAGGGGGCACTATTATAGTAGTTATATTCCTGTACATAGGGGGGCAGTATTATAGTAGTTATATTCTTGTACATAGGGGGCAGTATTAAAGTAGTTATATTCTTGTACATAGGGAAGAGTGATATAGTAGTTATATTCCTGTACATAGGGGGCAGTATTATAGTAGTTATATTCTTGTACATAGGGGGCAGTATTATAGTAGTTACATACTTGTACATAGGGGGCAGTATTATAGTAGTTATATTCCTGTACATAGGGGGCAGTATTATAGTAGTTATATTCTTGTACATAGGGGCAGTATTATAGTAGTTATATTCTTGTACATAGGGGGCAGTATTGTAGTAGTTATATTCCTGTACATAGGGGGCAGTATTATAGTAGTTATATTCCTGTACATAGGGGGCAGTATTATAGTAGTTATATTCTTGTACATAGGGGGCAGTATTATAGTAGTTATATTCTTGTACATAGGCTGCAGTATTATAGTAGTTATATTCTTGTACATAGGGGCAGTATTATAGTAGTTATATTCTTGTACATAGGGGGCAGTATTATAGTAGTTATATTCTTGTACATAGGGGGCAGTATTATAGTAGTTATATTCTTGTACATAGGGGGCAGTATTATAGTAGTTACATACTTGTACATAGGGGGCAGTATTATAGTAGTTATATTCCTGTACATAGGAGGCAGTATTATAGTAGTTATATTCCTGTACATAGGGGGCAGTATTATAGTAGTTATATTCTTGTACGTAGGGGGCAGTATTACAGTAGTTATATTCCTGTACATAGGGCGCAGTATTATAGTAGTAATATTCCTGTACATAGGGGGCAGTATTATAGCAGTTATATTCCTGTACATAGGGGCAGTATTATAGTAGTTATATTCCTGTACATAGGGGGCAGTATTATAGTAGTTATATTCTTGTACATAGGGGCAGTATTATAGTAGTTATATTCTTGTACATAGGAGGCAGTATTATAGTAGTTCTATTCTTGTACATAGGGGGCAGTATTATAGTAGTTATATTCTTGTACATAGGGGGCAGTATTATAGTAGTTATATTCTTGTACATAGGGGGCAGTATTATAGTAGTTATATTCTTGTACATAGGGGGCAGTTTTATAGTAGTTATATTCTTGTACATAGGGGGCAGTATTATAGTAGTTATATTCCTGTACATAGGGGGCAGTATTATAGTAGTTATATTCTTGTACATAGGGGCAGTATTATAGTAGTTATATTCCTGTACATAGGGGGCAGTATTATAGTAGTTATATTCCTGTACATAGGGGGCAGTATTATAGTAGTTATATTCTTGTACATAGGGGCAGTATTATAGTAGTTATATTCTTGTACATAGGGGCAGTATTATAGTAGTTATATTCTTGTACATAGGGGGCAGTATTATAGTAGTTATATTCCTGTACATAGGAGGCAGTATTATAGTAGATATATTCTTGTACATAGGGGGCAGTATTATAGTAGTTATATTCCTGTACATAGGGGGCAGTATTATAGTAGTTATATTCCTGTACATAGGGGGTAGTATTATAGTAGTTATATTCCTGTACATAGGGGGCAGTATTATAGTAGGTGCTGGAATGGGTTAAATGTACGATGATAAATAACACATTGTGCAAGTTTCCTTTGTTACCTTCTACTCGTAGCTTCTCTGTGCGTTGCGTGGAATGACATTGGGTGCACCCGCTTGGTTTTCATGTCCCTTTGTCGCCCCGGGGTGATTTTTCGGCCCATTCTCATTATTATGGAGTTATTTACATTGGTAATTGCAGCCTCTGTGCTCGGGGTAATGGGGGGTAATGAGGAGGTGCGGCACTCGATGGAATGGACTGGTTTGTGATTAGTGAATGCTACATGAAGGTTCTGTATAATTAAAGCTGTATTCACATTAATGGAGGGGGGGGGGAGGTAAAGGTTCTGGCTCCGGGGCAGGGTCTCCCGCGCTCCTTTGCCCCGGTTCAGTCTCGCTCCTCACATACTCAACGCAAAATGCAATTAACAACGACTGATTGAGGTTACGTCTCAGGAGAGAAACGGCCCCGGGGCCACAGAGAGTCTTTAAAGCAGATCTAAATGGTTGTGAATGAGACAAATCTGGGGGTTGCGGGTGACGTCCCATAGGGGGCCATGTCTGGGATCCAATATGGCCGACTCCATTACTAAATGCGTGACAATACGGTCCAATACATTGCGGTATAGTAGAAATGACTTTGCACTTTGGCTCAGTTCACACACATCGGAGTAGTCATCTTTTGCTTCTGGGTACCCTCCTAGATGTCCTCCAGGCACCAGACTCCAAAATTGTTCCTATTAGGTTTTCGGGATGACATAAATAACTAGTATTTACTATATATATACTCGTAGTGCAACCTACATACACCACCGGACCACCAGGACCCATACCCTGAATATTCACTATCATAAATGTGGGGGTTTCACATCCTGACCACCAGGACATATCACTCCCCTATCAAGAACATCAAGAAATATTGCCCAGACCCTAAGACTGTAGAGAGTATCACCTATTTCACCATCCAAACCACCTAATTTCCTTCCCACGAGACACCAGGGAACATTACTGACCCTTTATAACCCTATAAAATATATATCCTGATAGTAACAACCAGGTATCACTGTATTTATACCACTAAGGTCATTTGCATGACCTTCCTCTGACTACCAGGGCCAATATTTTGAATATATGTACCGTACCTATAAATCCTCACCTATCCTGACAGTAGTAACCAGGTCTTACTGTATAGACCAGCATTGTTATCGGCATGTCTCCCCCTAGTCCACCAGGGACTATACACTGACACTCAATCCACACCCATAAATACTTCTGTATTGCATCGTCGCTATCAGGATGTATTATTCATCCATCGTGAAGCGACATTATCCTTTATCTTATTCCCGTATGGTCATGACTGTAGTGTTTTGGCACACTTATTTCCGCCATTTTAGCCCGCGATCAATGTTAAATAAGGCGAAAACATCTGGAAGCAGGAGAAATACAAAGACAAATTAGGCGCAAACCAGGAAAACTGCTACACAGCGAATTTCGGATGAACTACTGGAAAAAGGCGCAAAAAATTGGGCAAATACCGAAATGCCCTCAAAGGGAGAGATTTACCTCAGAAGTGTCTGAGGTAAAACTGTTGCCCATGGCAACCAATCAGAGTTTCAATTTAATCTTATAAACAGCTGAGGGGAAATGAAAGCTGAGCTCTGATTGGTTCCCATGAACAACTAGAAGAGTTTACCTCAGACACTTCTGATAAATCTGCCCCAAAAAGTCACTAAAATGCAAACAAAAAAAGGCGCCTCACACCAAGATAAATCTGCCCCAGTGTTATCATCTCCACAACTTCCATTATCTTGTGAAAAAGTCCATTTTTTTCTCTCAGTGTCACGTGATGATATAATCCATAATTAATATTTATAGTTATTACCGTCGTCTGTATTGTTTACCGCGGATAATTAGTCACAGCGCATCATTAATTACTAGCCCGCACCTCAACATATGACAAAGAACTGTAATTACACTTCTAGATGAGGAGAATATGACAGTAATTACCGTACACACAGGATCCAGTATGTAACATGCAGCACCATGGGGGTCCTAGTCACTACTACTCCTATCATGTACTGCACTCAGTATTACATGAGGGTGAGAGATAGAGATAGACAGGAGATAGATAGATAGATATGAGATAGATAGATAGATAGATAGATAGATAGATATGAGATAGATAGATATGAGATATATAGGAGATAGATAGATAGATAGATAGATATGAGATAGATAGATATGAGATATATAGGAGATAGATAGATAGATAGATAGATAGATAGATAGATAGATAGATAGATATGAGATAGATAGATAGATAGATAGATATGAGATAGATAGATAGGAGATAGATAGATAGATATGAGATAGATAGATATGAGATAGATAGATATGAGATAGATAGATAGATAGATAGATAGATAGATAGATATGAGATAGATAGATAGATAGATAGATAGATGGATGGATAGATATGAGATAGATAGATAGATAGTTATGAGATAGATAGATATGAGATGAGATAGATATAAAACAAATATGAGATAGATAGATAGATATGAGATAGATAGATAGATAGATAGATAGATATGAGATAGATAGATAGATAGATAGATAGATATGCGATAGATAGATATGAGATAGATAGATAGATAGATATGAGATAGATATGAGATAGATAGATAGATAGATAGATAGATAGATAGATAGATATGAGATAGATAGATATGAGATAGATAGATAGATAGATATATATGAGATAGATAGATAGATAGATAGATATGAGATAGATAGATAGATAGATAGATAGATAGATAGATAGATATGAGATAGATAGATAGATAGATAGATATGAGATAGATATGAGATAAATAGATATGAGATAGATATGAGATAGATAGATAGATAGATAGATAGATAGATAGATAGATAGATATGAGATAGATAGATATGAGATAGATAGATAGATAGATATATATGAGATAGATAGATAGATAGATAGATATGAGATAGATAGATAGATAGATAGATAGATAGATAGATAGATATGAGATAGATAGATAGATAGATAGATATGAGATAGATATGAGATAAATAGATATGAGATAGATATGAGATAGATAGATCTGTATTCTAGAACTCTACCATGGAGGATATATGTGGTGGGGGCGGGGGATACACTTCTTCTATGGTATTTCCTCATCCTTCTCCCGCTCTGCGGATTATTTCGTTGTCAGGATGAAGCAAAGGAAAAACTTGGGCTGAGGGTAAAAATACGGAAAAATGACATTGGTAACCAGTAGCCGGAGGGGATGAGAGAGAAGGCTGCGGGGCAGGGGGAGCGAGGCTTATCCGTCCTAATGAGCCCCACTACCACCATACACACTCCTCCACCAGCGGGGAGGGAGCAGGACGCGGAGGAATCTTCCTATTTGTGTCACTTTCCGCTCGGTGACGTCTGCGGATCCTATAACTTCTACCATGAATCATACACCCTACAGGCTGCTGCGGGGCTCCAGCTTTCCTGGGGTCCTGAGTGAAACCTATAGCATTTCCCTACATGAAGTTTTGGATCTTTTTTTCTGTTGTCATTTTGTATACTCTAGTCACATCCAAAGCTGTCTAGTATCAGAAATCTGGCTGAATTCATAGTTTGTTCTGCATGTTCATGGAGAGGAAGCCAGACAATTGACTTCTATGGCAGAGCGTAGTGGGCGTGCTCTGTGTCATGTGCATAAGTCACTGGGGCAGATTTACTCACCCGGTCCATTCGCGATCCAGCGGCGCATTCTGTGCGGTGGACTCGGGTCCGGCCGGGATTCATTAAGGCAGTTCCTACGACGTCCACCAGGTGGCGCTGCTGCGCTGAAGAGCATCGGAACGCACTCAAATTCACCGGCCTATTCCTAGTGAAGGTAAGTGCAAGCTCCACGACACTTTTTTTTAAAAAATGCGGTGGTTTTTCCGAATCCGTCAGGTTTTCGTTCGGCCACGCCCCCCAATTTCCATCGCGTGCATGCCAGCGCCAATGCGCCACAATCCGATCGCGTGCGTCAAAATCCCAGGGCAATTCAGGGGAAATCGGCGCAAATCGGAAATATTCGGGAAAATGCAAATCGGGCCCTTAGTAAATGACCCCCACTGTGTTGGAAGTCTCTATTACCTATTATCGATGTTGTGATACCGTGTTATCCTCCTCCAGATCTATAACACACATTTTTAAAGATTTTCAAAGCGTGAATTTTAAAGAGGCGAAAGCATGAGCGAAAAGAGGGCCCATTGACTTTTAATAGAGAGTGTTGTGGGCATGCTCTGTGTGCTCACTGTGTAGTGAGGGGGGAAGTTGTCTCTATTAACTATTGTCAATGGTGTGATCCTGTGTTATCTGCCTGTAGCCTTATACAGGTTCAACCCAACCCCTAAGTGACCAACTGGGTTTGAGGGTACAAACTATGAACCAGGGTTGTGCAGTGAGAAGGAGGAGGAATTGTCTCTATTATCTATTTTAAATGGTGTGATCCTGTGTTATATGTCTCAAGCTATATAGTATTGGTGTAACCAAACCACAGAAGGGGGTTGGGGTACGGAGTTTGAACCAGAGCAATGAGAGGACCCATTGACTTTTAATAGATAGTGTTGTGGGCATGTTCCGTACCATATGCTCAAATTACTGTGCAGTGAGTTTTAGGGGGAATATCTCTACTACCTATTGCCAATGGTGTGATCCTGTGTTATCTGCTTTCAGCTTTGAAACAAAGCTATGACCCCTCTCTTTAGTAACAGTGCAAAAAAAATTAATTGTGGTGGGGGTAGGGTGTAAGTGTAATAAGGGATCCTATTTAGAATTATTATTTCGTGGGCCCCTCCATTATTAACCCTTTAAAGGGCAGGTGCCATAAAGACAGGCCATAGTATGGAATACCTGAGTCATAGTCACAATGTTCCTCGCACTGACAGAGGGAAGATCAGGGGATTTGACTTTCTGCAGCTCCATACAATCGTCTCCCCCCCCCCCCTCCTTTCTCGTCGCCCGCCCCTTTTATTGTTTATCCCTGCAACTAAACGATTAATCAATTGACTGACAACCTGAAATAAAAAAAATTCATTAAATGATAAGAGCGCGCGTTACTCCTCGGCAGAATCCACACTGGAGGAATATGTCAGGCGCGTCGCCTCCCGCCATCGATCCGATATTATACGAGCGCGGTTATGTTTACTCATACGAGACAATGTTACTGATGTTATGGCGCAGAGCATCGATCCGACAGGTGATTGATTCATTATCAGGAGCCCCTCACCTGCGGAGATATGGCTCAGCCGCTCACTGCCTTAAAGGGAATGTCTCTAGTGTCATCTAAGAAGCCAAGGGGGGGGGGGGTTCCAAACTTTTCAGTTCTGAGGGTCTCTATTTCATACGGCACATTTAAAGTATCCATCCAGTGCTCCGGAGCGGTTTATTTGGGTGGTGAAAAAAAGTAGTCCAATCACTGGCCTCAGCAGTGACCAATATTCATAGGATACTCTAGTGCCGAGACCAGTGATTGGTCCAGAGGTGACCTGCCCACAGACAGCACATGGCAGCGCAACAGATGTGTTGGAGCTGCAGTATGGAACGTAATGGTAATGAGGTGACCCTGCTAATCCTGATTTCTTATGATGATGAGATGACTCTGCCGACCCTCCCCTCTATGACAATGAGACGACATGGATGATCATGCCCCCGAATGGTATGGAGATGACTCTGCTGATCCTGCTCTCTAGTTACGATGAGATGACTCTACCGATCCTGACTTCTAATGATGATGAGATGACTCTGCTGATCCTGACTTCTAATGATGATGAGATGACTCTGCCGACCCTGCCCTCTATAACAATGAGACGACATGGATGATCATGCCCCCTAATGGTATGGAGATGATCTGCTGATCCTGCCCTCCAGTTACGATGAGATGACTCTGCTGATCCTGACTTCTAATGATGATGAGATGACTCTGCTGATCCTGCCCTCTAATTATGATGAGTTGTCTCTGCTTATCCTGACTTCTAATTATGATGAGATGACTCTGCTGATCCTGTCCTCTAATTATGAGGAGTTGTCTCTGCTTATCCTGCCCTTTATTAATAATAAGATGACTTTGCTGACCCACCCTTCAAATTGATGACACCTTCTTCTACTGACAACGAGATAAACTTGTAGATGCTTCCCTTTATCAATATTGAGATGACTCTGCTGCCTTTGAATTTTACTGAGATGGCTCTGCTGACTCTGCCGAGTAATAATAATGATAGAAAACTTCGGACCCTCTAGCGGTAATGAGATGACTCTGCTGACCCTTTCCTTACATGATAATGAGATAAAACTGTTGTCTCTACACTACAGTGACAACGAGATGGCTCTGCTGTCCCTTCCCTTACATGATAATGAGATAAAGCTATTGTCTCTACACTACAATGACAACGAGATGACTCTGCTGACCCTTCCCTTACAAGATAATGAGATAAAGCTATGAGATGACTCTGCTGTCCCTTCCCTTACATGATAATGAGATAAAACTGTTGTCTCTACACTACAGTGACAACGAGATGGCTCTGCTGTCCCTTCCCTTACATGATAATGAGATAAAGCTGTTGTCTCTACACTACAGTGACAGCGAGATGACTCTACTGACCCTGTACCAGCCTAAACTGCAAAGCCGTGTAACATAATTGGTGGAAAGGTTGATGCGAAATGGTGTGGAGTTCCCCTTTAAATTACCCATCATTCACCTTGCCGGACGGCTTCCTCATGATGGAGGCAGAGGGTTAATGGCGCACTAATCTCTAGATAAACACTCTATTAATTCTGCTCCTCGGGTGTCGTCTCCCTGATGAACATTAGGAATCCTGAGCCGGAGACGCTCGGGTGAGCGCTTTCAATCTGATGTACCTAATGTACCGTGCCAGGCGGGACCTCGTGTTTTGACATTTTCTCAGCGCTCCTCGCCGAGGCACCGAGCCTCCAATTAATATCTCCCAGCATCTTTTTTGGCAACGACGCTGACATTTCCAGACAATTGTGACATTTGCCGAATTAAAAAAAAAAAAAAAAAAAAAGTTATTAAAAACCTAATAAATAAAACTTTCGTGAAAACTTAAAAAAAAAAAAAAGTTTTCAAAAAAGCCCCCAAAAAATTACTTTTGTGTTTATAATGAATCCTTAATTATAATCATTAGTTCACGTCGCTAGAAAAATATATTTATATTCCTGGATTGTAGCAATTGGGGAACACTGCTGTGCTCTGTGCTCTCTGCAGGCAATGTTAGTCACTGTCCCTGGAGAGATGTGTAATCATACATTTGTGTATATTGCTAGTAGCAGCAGGACTGTGAAATGTGAATTCTGCTACCGGCATATATATCCTCACACTGCTGTGCTCTGTGCTCTCTGCAGGCATTGTACCTGGACCCTGTATATTGTTAGCAGCAGCAGGACTGTGAAATGTGGATTTATATGTGGATTATATTGTAGAATTCTACTACCGGCATGTCCTCACACTGCTAGTTCTGTGCAGCCACTGTTAGGTATTGTCCCTGGAGAAATATATAGACCTTTGTGTATGTTGTCAGTAGCAGCAGGACTGTGAAATATGGATTTATAGTCTAAGATTGGAGATTGTATTGGAGGTGTGTCCTCACACTGCTGTGTCCTGTGCTCTCGGCAGCCTGTCTTAGCTATTGTCCTTGGAGAAATGTGTAATCATACATTTGCATATGTTCTAGGTAGCAGCAGGACTGTGAAATATGGATTACAATTCTATTATTCTACTGGGGGTGTTTCCTCACACTGCTCTGCTCTTAGTTCTCTGCAGCCAGTGTTAGGTATTGTCCTTGAAGAAATGTCTATACCTTTGTCTATGTTGTTAGTAGCAGCAGGACAGTGAAATATGGATTTATAGTCTAGGATTATACTGGGGGCGTGTCCTCACACTACTGTGCTCTCGGTAACCTGTGTTAGGTATTGTCCTTGGAGAAATGTCTATACCTTTGTGTATGTTGGTAGTAGCAGCAGGTCTGTGAAATACGGATTAATATTCTAGGATTCTACTGGGGGCTTTTCCTCACACTGCTCTGCTCCTAGTTCTCTGCAGCCAGTGTTAGGTATTGTCCCTGGAGAGATGTGTAATCAGACCTCTGTGTATGTTGTTAGTAGCAGCAGAACTGTGATATATGGATTTATACTATATGATTGTAATTAGCGGCGTGTCCTCACACTGCTGTGCTCTGTGCTCTTGGCAACCTGTGTTAGTTATTGTCCTTGGAGAGATGTGTAATAATACATTTCTGTATGTATTTGGTAGCAGCAGGGCTGTGAAATATGGATTAATATTCTATTATTTTACTGGGGGAGTTTCCTCAGACTGCTCTGCTCTATTGTGCTCTTTGCCCTTTGTAGTTAGTGCTCAGTAGTAGACCAGTAGAGCTGTTTAATCATACCTTTGAGTTTTTTGTTAGTAGCAGCAGGACTGTGATATATGGATTTATATTACAGGTTATGAGTGGACCTGAACCGCAATGTTCAGGTCTGTGAAAAACATTTTGGGTTCGGGTTGCCATCAAAAAGCCACAATGACATCACGGGGAGCACCGATCCTATGACGACCCATGACCTGCAATCACGAACTTGAACGGGTCCACTCATCTTTAATCCTCACACTGCTGTGCTCTGAGCTACTTCCCCTTCCCAGTAGCAGGATACTGTATGAAAACTATAGAAGTCAATCAAAACAGAGGTGGGAGGGACTATGGAGCGGCTACATGCACAGAGCTAAGAGCGCAGCAGTGTGAGGACACCTCCCTGGTACACTGGTAGAGCTACAATCCTGGAATATACTGCTTATACTCACGGTATTGTTCACAGTTATCAGCCAGTTTAGGGCTACTGCGGCGTTACGGGAAGAGTGAAGCCTCCTATAATTGGTTGCTGATATCATCCGCTCTCCTTATAACGCTCCGGCACTATTATAACATGACAGCGCTCGGCTACGCGGGTCTCTAATGAGAATATTATCATCTCCTCTTCTCTTAATATTCAAGACGCCCACGACAGTGGCGCCCCCCCCCCCTATATAATAAGTGCCCAGCCCCCACTCGTCATGTAATGTACCAGGGTTGAAGGGCTTAATGTATGGAATAATCAGGAGGCCATAGGATGCTGACTATTCCTGACAGATGAATATATCTCCCCCCTTCCCCCCCGCCCCCCGCCGTGATAAATGTAAAGAGCGGAGAAGCTGCGTGATTCATGGCGCCGCATAAAACATCCCCGTAATCATAAAAGAAAAATCGAAGATTTACAGGACAACTAATAACAATAACATCATAAAAGGCGCCACTAATATAATTCACCGCTAGAGATGGGAACATTTCGAGGCGCCGCACCATCCCTGACAGCATTACGGTTATGAAGCGGGACACCAGAGACTTAATGTTAGGAATCCCGATGATTGACACCACCGCCGCGTGATTCCCTGGTCTTCTGCTCGTAGTATCACTTAGATCCATACCAGAATCTCCTTATTACCTGGTGAAGGATATGGTAGGTCATTGGTGGGCTTCCTGGTTTGGAGGTCACTGGGTGGTGTATGGTAGTCTACTTCCTGTCGTAGGTTCTCATTACATTGTGAAGGATATGGTAGGTCATTGGTGGACTTCCCGGTTTGGAGGTCACTGGTAGTTTATGGGTGGTGTATGGTAGTCTACTTCCTGTCGTAGGTTCTCATTATCTTGTGAAGGATATGGTAGGTCATTGGTGGACTTCCTGGTTTGGAGGTCAATGGGTGGTGTATGGTAGTCTACTTCCTGTCGTAGGTTCTTATTATCTTGTGAGGGATATGGTAGGTCATTGGTGGATTTCCCGGTTTGGAGGTCACTGGTAGTTTATGGGTGTTGTTTGGTAGTCTACTTCCTGTCGTAGGTCCATTTTTTTTAGAAGGTCTTGGCATATCTTGGGTTGACCGACCAAATCTAACTTCCTTTTCTTCTCCAACCAACTCAGACCACCATGACATCTTCTCCTTATGGCCTCAAAATTGCTACCAAGATGCCTTAGTTTAATAAAACAGACTACAAACCCCTAATGTTACTAATGCTAGTAATCCCGATGATTGACACCGCCGCGTGATTCCCTGGACTTCTGCTCGTAGTATCACTTAGATCCATACCAGAACCTCCTTATTACCTTCTGAAGGATATGGTAGGTCATTGTTGGACTTCCTGGTTTGGAGGTCACTGGTAGTTTATGGGTGGTGTATGGTGGTCTACTTCCTGTTGTAGGTTCTTATTACATTGTGAAGGATATGGTAGGTCATTGGTGGAAATCCTGGTTTGGAGGTCACTGGTAGTTTATGGGTGGTGTATGGTAGTCTACTTCCTGTCGTAGGTCCATTTTTTTGGAAGGTCTTGGTCACTGGTAGTTTGTGGGTGGTGTATGGTAGTCTACTTCCTGTCGTAGGTTCTTATTACCTTGTGAAGGATATGGTAGGTCATTGGTGGACTTCCCGGTTTGGAGGTCACTGGTAGTTTATGGGTGGTGTATGGTAGTCTACTTCCTGTCGTAGGTCAATTTTTTTAGAAGGTCTTGGTCACTGGTTGTTTATGGGTGGTGTATGGTAGTCTACTTCCTGTCGTAGGTCCATTTTTTTGGAAGGTCTTGGTCACTGGTAGTTTGTGGGTGGTGTATGGTAGTCTACTTTCTGTTGTAGGTTCTTATTACCTTGTGAAGGATATGGTAGGTCATAGGTGGACTTCCCAGTTTGGAGGTCACAGGTAGTTTATGGGTGGTGTATGGTAGTCTACTTCCTGTTGTAGGTCCATTTTTTTTAGAAGGTCTTGGCATATCTTGGGTTGACCGACCAAATCTAACTTCCTTTTCTTCTCCAACCAACTCAGACCACCATGACAACTTCTCCTTATGGCCTCAAAATTGCTACCAAGATGCCTTAGTTTAATAAAACAGACTACAAACCCCTAATGTTACTAATACTAGTAATCCCGATGATTGACACCGCCGTGTGATTCCCTGGACTTCTGCTCGTAGTATCACTTAGATCCATACCAGAACCTCCTTATTACCTTCTGA
Source organism: Engystomops pustulosus (assembly GCF_040894005.1). Taxonomy (NCBI): domain Eukaryota; kingdom Metazoa; phylum Chordata; class Amphibia; order Anura; family Leptodactylidae; genus Engystomops; species Engystomops pustulosus. The sequence goes on from NC_092414.1 coordinate 13,096,504, forward strand.
AGGATATGGTAGGTCATTGGTGGACTTCCCGGTTTGGAGGTCACTGGTAGTTTATAGGTGGTGTATGGTAGTCTACTTCCTGTCATAGGTCCTTTTTTTAGAAGGTCTTGGTTGGTCACTGGTAGTTTATGGGTGGTGTATGGGAGTCTACTTCCTGTCGTAGGTTCTTATTACATTGTGAAGGATATGGTAGGTCATTGGTGGACTTCCCGGTTTGGAGGTCACTGGTAGTTAATGGGTGGTGTATGGTAGTCTATTTCCTGTTGCAGGTTCTTATTACCTTGTGAAGGATATGGTAGGTCATTGGTGGAAATCCTGGTTTGGAGGTCACTGGTAGTTTATGGGTGGTGTATGGTAGTCTACTTCCTGTAGTAGGTCCATTTTTTTAGAAGGTCTTGGTCGCTGGTAGTTTATGGGTGGTATATGGTAGTACTCTTCCTGTCGTAGGTTTATATTACCTTGTGAAGGATATGGTAGGTCACTCGTGGACTTCCCGGTTTGGAGGTCACTGGTAATTTATGGGTGGTGTATGGTAGTCTACTTCCTGTCGTAGGTCCATTTTTATAGAAGGTCTTGGCCACTGGTAGTTTATGGGTGGTGTATGGTAGTCTACTTCCTGTCGTAGGTTCTTATTACCTTGTGAAGGATATGGTAAGTCATTGGTGGACTTCCCGGTTTGGAGGTCACAGGTAGTTTATGGGTGGTATATGGTAGTCTACTTCCTGTCGTAGGTCCATTTTTTTAGAAGGTCTTGGTCACTAGTAGTTTATGGGTGGTGTTTGGTAGTCTACTTCTTGTCGTCCATTTTTTTAGAAGGTCTTGGCATATCTTTGGTTGACCGACCAAATCAAATTTCAGTTTCCTCTCCAACCAACTGAGACCACCATGACAACTTCTCCTTATGGCCTCAAAATTGCTACCAAGATGTCTGAGTTTAAATAAAACAGACCCCAAACCTCTAATCAGTTTGGAGCCCAGGAACCATAACTGAATTGCGAACATCTGACCAGCCCCTTTAATGAACTTGCACACTTGGATCTGCTCTTCCACTCCACTTGACACCACACATGATGCCCTTCCATACTCAGACCCCAGACAAGACCACTTCATGTACATCTCAGAATTTTGAAAAAAATTCATGTCTTATGAATTTTTTGAAGGTCTAGCTCTTCTTCGACTCTATGCACCGTCGTATAAGACATCTTCCCACCCTCAAGCCCCCATGTGGAACCCCATTATGAATTGTAGACTCTAGACCAGAACTCTATATTTAGACCTCAGATCAAAAACCTTCTTTGCATTTATTGGCCTCACTCTTTTGAAGGTCCACCTCCGTTTTGGCTTTATCACATAAGCCGTCCTCAGACCCTCCCAGACCAGACCGCTTTATGGAGGTGATATCTCAAATGGCCATGCTCTACTGCAAAGTCTGACCGCTCTTCAAGTCTGGGCACCACCATGTACCACATCCTTGTGTGGGGGCCACTTGAACCTAAGAGGATCTTGGCCGGTGGATAAAGGAACAAGATGAGGGTTCTTTTTTTAATAATTCTCAAGTCCACTTTTTGACCTCTTCCCTCTCCTCAACAAGTTACCTATAAAGTTAGTGGCCACCTGGGTCAGCTGTTACTATTACGGGTCCACGGGAGACTCATCGGCTCGATGACCCAATGGTAGCAAAAACCACATCCCTGTATTGGGGATAAAGGGTTGAAACCAAATGGGGTCACCCTCGGGATTGGCTGTAATCAAAACCAATAAGAAAATGAGTAGAATTATTTTTTTCTACGTTTTTGATTTTAAAAAGTCACTTTTTTACCTATGGAGTTAGATCCGATGGTAGGTTCCTCCTTCCATCCTCAGCCCTAAACATTCCTTCTCTAATCCTCGTATATTGCCAAACTTGATACAATTTTTATCTTTCATATGTGCAAATTATCGGCAGAGGCTCCTGGGGCGTGTACTTTCCTCTCGGGGTTGTGGGAGCAAAGGATATGCCACACCCTAGTTGCTTCTGCTGTCCCGCCTACTTCCGCTGTAGTAGCACCACCGACTTCTTCAGGGCTCTATACACGTGCAGTAGCTTCTGCAGCAGCAAGAATACATGTGTGCGCTCTGCATAGGTATCAGTCTATACAGAGCCCACTCTCACATGGTTGGTGTCGCCGACCTCTTCGTACGTCAGCGCATGCGCAGTAGCTTCTGCTCCAGTTCCGGCGCAGCAAGAATACATGTGTGCGCTCTGCATAGGTACCAGTTTATGCAGAACCCACTCTCACATGGCTGCTGTTGCCGACCTCTTCTTACGTCAGCGCATGCGCAGTAGCTCCTGCTCCAATGCCATCGGCAGCAACGATATGTGTGCATGCTCTGCATAGGTATCAGTCTATGCAGAGCACACTCTTGTATAGACACAGCAACCCGCGCATGTACAATAGCTCCTGCGTCCTGTGGTGGCAGTGACGATACTCACGTGCGCGCTGCATTGGTATCAGTCTATGCAGAACACACACTGGAATCTTCACCTCCTAATAGCTCTGTGCATGCGCAGTAACACCTGCTTCAATGCCGACGGGTGCAATCATAAGCATGTGTGCTCTGCATAGGTATTAGCTCTGCACATGTGCAGTAGCTTCTGCTTCACTGCTGGCTGCAGCAACGATACGCATGGGCGCTCTGCAACGGTATCAGTCTTTGCAGAGCACACTCTTGCAGAGACACTGCCGCCATTCTCTCCGTAGTTCTGCCCATGTGTAGTAGCTACTACTTCACTGCTGGCGGCAGCAACGATACGCATGTGCGCTCTGCATTGGTATCAGTCTATGCAGAGCACATTCAAATATGGTCACCACCTCCTAGCTCTGCGCATGCGCAGTAGCGCCTGCTTCAATTCCAGCAGAAGCAACGACATGCGTATTCGCTCTCCATAGAATGATACCTTTTCAGAGCACACATGTGCATTGTCTCTCCCGAAATCACTGGAAAAGTTGCTACTGCGCATGCGCAAAGCTCCATAAGAGACTACATCTTCACGCAGGGTCAGGAGTCTGACTAGGATGCGGGATAATTTGCGTATTAAAAAGATCAACAATAGACAATAGAATAGACAATAGACAAGGACAGATTAGGGCTGAGGACGGAAGGAGGAAGGATCTAACCCTGTAAGGAAATTCCTGATGGTAGGTTCCCTTTAAGGCACGGTCTGTAGTGTTTTTACATGAGACATTCCTGAGAAAATGGCCATCATTGTATCATGTAGACAAGCGCCACCAGCGCGGCTCTTAAGACTCTGGACACGTCGCGGCCGTCCCCCCTTCTCCCTTTCTCTCCTCCACAGTCCATTTGAAAAAAGATTTCTAAGTGCCCTGAGACCGGCAATTTTCAGCGATGCACTTGCGGTATTATTAGTGTACTCTCAATTTAATGCAGTACTTTAGAGCTTTCCAAACACCGGCGGCATCACTCGGGCTGACCGGGCAGCCTTCAGCGGAGAGTCAGACTCAAGTGTCCATTTCGATGAAAAATCTCAGCACTTAGGAACGGGGAAAAAAAAAACAAAGAAACGAGAGGCGGAAAAAAAAAAATTTTTATCTCATTTTACATCCATGGCCAAACTTGTCTAAATGGGTCTATTAAAACACAGATTTTTCTTTTCCAGGTGAGAAAACACAATTACCGCGGCCTCTATTAGGAGACAAATCCGCTCGGCGACGCTCCGGGAGTCTATGGAGACTAATGGGAAAACGAGAATGTGCTGGGAAGGAAGAAAAATACTCTTCTATCTTCTACCTTATAAATCGTGAAGACCCTAATAACGCACCGGGGAGGAGGTCACACCTTTAACTTCAATTAATTTCAATTACATTTTAAAAACGGTGAAAAATGTAATTTAAAAAAATGATTTATCGATTTCTTTTTTTTACATTTATGAATTTTTCTTATTTTGCCAAACAGTCAGATACCTTTAGAATCTACCATTTTCTTTCTGAAAAGTATACATGGATATGTTGTATCACAAGGCCCACTGCAAATAGAGAAAATTTTCCAAATCCAGAAGATCACACAGGGGGCACAGATCAATGGCTACCACTTTGACAAAGCTTAGAGGAAACCCAAAAAGTTCATTGAGCGTTGGCCATAGTTTTGGCCAAGGACCTATCAAGGTGTCCCTTCCTTCAAAAGAGAAGGTCCAGGGTTCCAGGGGGTTAGGAACCCAACTCAACTCACGACTGCCCTAGACCTCAACGGGGTCTACAAATGAAGGGTAACGTGAAAAAGTCCATAGTTTTGGCCAAGGACCTATCAACGTGTCCCTTCTGTCGAAAGAGAAGGTCCAGTGTTCAAGGGGGTTAGGAACCCAACTCAACAAACGACTGACCTAGACCTCACCGGGGTCTATAAATGAAGGGCAACGTGAAAAAGTACAAAGTTTTGGCCCAGGACCTATCAGGGTGTGCCTTCCTTCGAAAGAGAAGGTCCAGGGTTCCAGGGGGTTAGGAACCCAACTAAACACACAACTGCCCTATATCTCACCGGGTCTACAAATGAAGGGCAATGTGAAAAAGTCCAAAGTTTTGCCCAAGGACCTATCATGGTGTCCCTTCCTTCGAAAGAGAAGGTCCAGGGTTCCAGGGGGTTAGGAACCCAACTAAACACACAACTGCCCTATATCTCACCGGGTCTACAAATGAAGGGCAATGTGAAAAAGTCCAAAGTTTTGCCCAAGGACCTATCATGGTGTCCCTTCCTTCGAAAGAGAAGGTCCAGGGTTCCAGGGGGTTAGGAACCCAACTCAACACACGACTGTCCTAGACCTCACCGGGGTCTACAAATGAAGGGCAATGTGAAAAAGTCCAAAGTTTTGGCCAAGGACCTATCAAGGTGTCCCTTCTTTCGAAAGAGAAGGTCCAGGGTTCCAGGGGGTTAGGAACCCAACTCAACACACGACCGCCCTAGACCTCTCCGGGGTCTACAAATGAAGGGCAATGTGAAAAAGTCCAAAGTTTTGGCCAAGGACCTATCAAGGTGTCCCTTCCTTTGAAAGAGAAGGTCCAGGGTTCCAGGGGGTTAGGAAAGTACAAAAATGTAATAAATGTAGAGAATGGAACTATAAAAAAAATTCTCTTAGATGCTAGACAGATGGGCAAATAGAGGTGGTCCCCTTGGTCACCACTTCTGGAGTTTTGCTCCAACGTGATCCTGAGGTCCAAAAGCAGAAAAAAACTGGATGTTTTTGAGATGTAGAGAATCTAATTGCTGATCTACAGTCTTACAGACACAGGCATAATTCAAAAATTTTCATCGGGATATTCCGAGCTAACAATACTGATGGCCATATTCTATAAGAAGGGTCTTTAATAATAGAATGGTGGGGGGGGGGGGTCCATTGTCCAGCACACCCACAGATGACTGTTATAAAGGAAGCAGACAGTGCCGTTCTCTGTGTAGTGGTGGAATTGAGTCACTGCAGCTTAGCTCTATTCAAATGAATGCAGTTGCTCAGTAGTAGGATATAATACTGGTGGTTTGGGCAGTAGCCCGGGGCCCAAGACTTTTGGGGAGGGGCCTGTGGCCACCCAAACCACCCACCTACTCATAAGGACCTTCATCCATGAAATCCTTATACAGCTGTACCTTCACATGCACTTAATGCACATAAGGGTCCTCCAAAGACCACGGATTTAAAGCAGCAGAAGGGACATGTCCTCCATTTGCCAAGAAGTTGGTTCTAGTACCAGATGTAGGTAGTGATTCCAGACTTGTAGGAGCCATAATATTCATACAGCCCAGGGCCCATGGTGGTCTTAGCCTGAGCCGACCACCACAATGGGGACAGTTTCCTGTTCCAGTTGATTATTGGCTGATCATTTGTGGTCGTCAGACCCATCAACCCTTATGTAATATTGAGGACCAAGTCTATGGATAAGTTATTAATAATTTTCAGCCTGTAAAACCCCTTTAAGACACAAACCCTCACGTTGTAACCCACCACCCATCTCTAAATGTATCGAAAAGACCAAAAAAATTCTCTCTTCTGAAGGTTGGGGGGGTTGGTGTTATTTTTAAAAGCTATTAGCCTCCTCCAGATTGTTAGTAGAGGCGTCTATAAATACTCTCTGCACACCACGGTTTATGAATTGCAAATCTCTTCCCGCCCCTCAATGTCACATCGGTAATCCAGCCGAAGAACAAAATACGCTCCTGCCGGGAGATGAGCAAATAAGCCCAGCAACTGGAAAGGCTGCGCGGGTCTTAGGCTGATGGAAGCTATTTAATAACATAGCCAGCATGCATTCACCGCCGAGATCAGAGCTGTCTGTGCCGCACAATGGAACGTCAATCATCTCCCAGCCTCGAAATATCTCCAATAGGGATCATTCTGCTGCTTCCAAAGAGGTTCTGCAGCACGGGTGTGGAATACTTGAGACTAGTGCCTACAGTTATATTGACACATTTGTTTAATTCAGCCTGAAGGTACAAGAACGTAGGAGCTCGTTATCTGTAGGCCGCCTACGTGATACGCTATATGAGTAGGGAAGCATCTGGTACGGTGAAGAAGATGTATGGGTTGGTTTCTTTGGAAAGACATTGGTGAATCATAATCTGGAAGTATTTGGGGAAGGCACCTATGGTCTGGGTGAAGTTCTTGGAAGCCCTCTATTTGTCCGAGGGACTACACCATGCGGTCTGAGGCCAGGGTTAGGGACCTACAATACACTAACAAACATCTGGCATGGTGAAGAAGATGTATGGGTTGGTTTCCTTGGAGAGACATTGGTGAATCTCAATCTGGAGGCATTTGTGGAAGGCACCTATGGCCTGGGTGAAGTTCTTGGAAGCCCTCTAGTCCGAGGGACTGCACCATGGAGTCTGAGGCCATTGTTAGGGACCTACAATACTCCAACAAACATTCTGGCATGGTTAGGGACCCTACAATACTCTAACAAGCATCTGGTACGGTGAAGAAGATGTATGGGTTGGTTTCCTTGGAAAGACATTGGTGAATCTCAATCTGGAGGCATTTGTGGAAGGCACCTATGGTCTGGGTGAAGTTCTTGGAAGCCCTCTATTTGTCTGAGGAACTGCACCAGGAGGCCAGGGTTAGGGACCTCCAACAAACATTCTGGAGAACACCTCTGTGAAAGACACTCTAGAGATAACAAGGTGAGGATGCTGGTGGCATCCATTCTAAGGTACTTTGGAGGCATATTGTAAGGGACAGCAGATCATGGACCCTTCCATGGGCTACTTCCAAGTAAGATCTCTACAGAACCACCATACAGGACTTCACTGTGATGGAATGGGTTGCCTCTCTCCAAGTAGGAACCAGGTGGGTCAAGAGTCATCAACATGAACTACCAGGAGATCTGGATGGGAGTAGTCATAAAGAGCCTAAGGTCTGGCCAGACAGAGTTTTTGTAAAGTTGAGGAATAAGCCAGAGGTCAGAATGGGCAACATTCCGAAAGGTCAAGCACCTTAGCAGGACACTCAGTAAGACCTTAATGCTCAGACACCTTCTTGTGAGTGAAGGTGCCTTTGATCACCAGGATATGTGTCAGTACACATGGGTGCACTGGACCCTTAATCTTTCATCACCTTAGGATCCAGAAGTTGATGACATGCGAGTTGCATTCATCCACCTTCTCCTCCACCACCACCAGCACCCTTTGGTCATATCCTTGTCCTACTCTTAAGGGAAAATATTCGGAGGCAGCCATGAGCCAGTTTAGTCCATACGGTATGTCAACCACATAAAAACCACCACTTGTCCTCATGAGGTGGAATCCATACTAAGTACACCTTTTCCTTTAAGGCCCCCCATTTCAAGATTCATACAATCCATCACTGGGCCCACACATATGGCTTAGCACTCGCCATATGAAGAGCCTAAGGCCCATCATAAATACAAGGCGCGCGGTATCGGTTCCGCCGAATGATTTAAAGTCATCCCCATAATCTGTTCCATGGGATCTCAGGCGGGTCGTAGGCTTAATCATTGTATTCTAGGCAGTTTATGGAAATTGTAGTCTAGGAAGAATTAACTGGCGGACGGCATGGGACTGAATTCATCTTGCTGTGAAAGTTCAAAATATATTAAGAGCTTAAGAGATTATTGCGGTGGATACTTATTTCCCAGTGTGACCAGAAAATAGAGTCTAAACTTGTTCCCCGCACAAAGCAACTGAGTTTTCCGTCTGATCACACACAGAGCCCCGAATCAAGTTCATGCCAAATCTATCAAATTGCAAATTTCAATTTCATAATTTCCCTTAAAGGGCTACTCCATCGCGAGTATATTTATACAAAAGTGTGGCCTACCTACAGAAGAGTGGAGCAGGAACAAAATAATGGGGCAGATTTACTTACCCGGTCCATTCGCGATCCAGCGGCGCGTTCTCTGCGGTGGATTCGGCTCCGGCCGGGATTCATTAAGGCAGTTCCTCCAACATCCACCAGGTGGCGCTGCTGCGCTGAAGTTCCCCGGAATGCCCTGAAGTTCAACGGCTATTCCTAGTGAAGGTAAGCACGAGCTCCGCAACACTTTTTTTTTTTTTAAATGCGGCGGTTTTTCCGAATCCGTCGGGTTTTCGTTCGGCCACGCCCCCGATTTCCGTCGCATGCATGCCAGCGCCGATGCTCCACAATCCGATCGCGTGCGCCAAAATCCCGGGGCAATTCAGGGGAAATCGGCGCAAATCGGAACTATTCGGGTAACACGTTGGGAAAACGCGAATCGGGCCCTTAGTAAATGACCCCCATTGTCTAAGGAACCGCCATTCTGTAATGGAATCGGCTTTCTCTCCAAGTAGAACCTAGGTTGGTCAAGATTCATCGATGTGAATTTCTAGGAGATCTGGTGAGGAGTGGTCACAAAGGGTCTAAGGCCTGAGGTAATATGGACAACAACGGGCCTTGATGTTTTTGTTTTTGGAGACCAAAAATTCTCATAGGTCGTGCCCTGTATGATGACCCAGAGTAGATCTTTATTGTATATCTTCTCTTAAGTAAATGTCCCTTTGGTAGGTTTCCTTCAAAAATTATTAAAGTTTTCAAAATTCAGACCCCAGACCAAACCTCTAGAAACCAAGACCAAACCTTTAGAAACAACCTATGATTTCCACCCCAGACTCCTACTTTGAGACCTCAAACCAGAAGCCAATGTGGTTGGTTTCCAGGCAGCAAAATTTTGACTTCAGATCACACCTTATTACTAAGACCCCCAGACCAAACCCTATAACTTCAGAAAAAAAGCAGACCCCTATATTCAGACCTTAGACCAGATCTCAATTCAGACCTTACACCAGAACTCAATTCAGACCTTAGACCAGATCTCAATTCAGACCTTAGACCAGATCTCAATTCAGACCTTAGACCAGAACTCAATTCAGACCTTAGACCAGATCTCAATTCAGACCTTAGACTAGAACTCAATTCAGACCTTAGACCAGATCTCAATTCAGACCTTAGACCAGAACTCAATTCAGACCTTAGACCAGATCTCAATTCAGTCCTTAGACCAGAACTCAATTCAGACCTTAGACCAGAACTCATTTCAGACCTTAGACCAGATCTCAATTCAGACCTTAGAACAGATCTCAATTCAGACCTTAGAACAGATCTCAATTCAGACCTTAGACTAGAACTCAATTCAGACCTTAGACCAGAACTCAATTCAGACCTTAGACCAGAACTCAATTCAGACCTTAGAACAGATCTCAATTCAGACCTTAGACTAGAACTCAATTCAGACCTTAGAACAGATCTCAATTCAGACCTTAGACTAGAACTCAATTCAGACCTTAGAACAGATCTCAATTCAGACCTTAGACCAGAACTCAATTCAGACCTTAGACCAGAACTCAATTTAGTCCTTAGACCAGAACTCAATTCAGACCTTAGACCAGAACTCATTTCAGACCTTAGACCAGATCTCAATTCAGACCTTAGAACAGATCTCAATTCAGACCTTAGAACAGATCTCAATTCAGACCTTAGACTAGAACTCAATTCAGACCTTAGACCAGAACTCAATTCAGACCTTAGACCAGAACTCAATTCAGACCTTAGAACAGATCTCAATTCAGACCTTAGACTAGAACTCAATTCAGACCTTAGAACAGATCTCAATTCAGACCTTAGACTAGAACTCAATTCAGACCTTAGACCAGATCTCAATTCAGACCTTAGACCAGAACTCAATTCAGACCTTAGAACAGATCTCAATTCAGACCTTAGACTAGAACTCAATTCAGACCATAGAACAGATCTCAATTCAGACCTTAGACTAGAACTCAATTCAGACCTTAGACCAGATCTCAATTCAGACTTTAGACAAGATCTCAATTCAGACCTTAGACCAGATCTCAATTCAGACCTTAGACCAGAACTCAATTCAGACCTTAGACCAGATCTCAATTCAGACCTTAGACAAGATCTCAATTCAGACTTTAGACCAGAACTCAATTCAGACCTTAGACAAGATCTCAATTCAGACCTTAGACCAGATCTCAATTCAGACCTTAGACCAGAACTCAATTCAGACCTTAGAACAGATCTCAATTCAGACCTTAGACTAGAACTCAATTCAGACCTTAGAACAGATCTCAATTCAGACCTTAGACTAGAACTCAATTCAGACCTTAGAACAGATCTCAATTCAGACCTTAGACTAGAACTCAATTCAGACCTTAGACCAGATCTCAATTCAGACCTTAGACCAGAACTCAATTCAGACCTTAGAACAGATCTCAATTCAGACCTTAGACTAGAACTCAATTCAGACCTTAGACCAGATCTCAATTCAGACCTTAGACCAGAACTCAATTCAGACCTTAGAACAGATCTCAATTCAGACCTTAGACTAGAACTCAATTCAGACCTTAGAACAGATCTCAATTCAGACCTTAGACTAGAACTCAATTCAGACCTTAGACCAGATCTCAATTCAGACTTTAGACAAGATCTCAATTCAGACTTTAGACCAGAACTCAATTCAGACCTTAGACAAGATCTCAATTCAGACCTTAGACCAGAACTCAATTCAGACCTTAGAACAGATCTCAATTCAGACCTTAGACAAGATCTCAATTCAGACCTTAGACCAGATCTCAATTCAGACCTTAGACCAGAACTCAATTCAGACCTTAGACCAGATCTCAATTCAGACCTTAGACAAGATCTCAATTCAGACTTTAGACCAGAACTCAATTCAGACCTTAGACAAGATCTCAATTCAGACCTTAGACCAGATCTCAATTCAGACCTTAGACCAGAACTCAATTCAGACCTTAGAACAGATCTCAATTCAGACCTTAGACTAGAACTCAATTCAGACCTTAGAACAGATCTCAATTCAGACCTTAGACTAGAACTCAATTCAGACCTTAGAACAGATCTCAATTCAGACCTTAGACTAGAACTCAATTCAGACCTTAGACCAGATCTCAATTCAGACCTTAGACCAGAACTCAATTCAGACCTTAGAACAGATCTCAATTCAGACCTTAGACTAGAACTCAATTCAGACCTTAGAACAGATCTCAATTCAGACCTTAGACTAGAACTCAATTCAGACCTTAGACCAGATCTCAATTCAGACTTTAGACAAGATCTCAATTCAGACCTTAGACCAGATCTCAATTCAGACCTTAGACCAGAACTCAATTCAGACCTTAGACCAGATCTCAATTCAGACCTTAGACCAGAACTCAATTCAGACCTTAGACCAGATCTCAATTCAGACCTTAGACCAGATCTCAATTCAGACCTTAGACCAGATCTCAATTCAGACCTTAGACAAGATCTCAATTCAGACCTTAGACCAGAACTCAATTGAGACCTTAGACCAGATCTCAATTCAGACCTTAGACCAGAACTCAATTCAGACCTTAGACCAGAACTCAATTCAGACCTTAGAACAGATCTCAATTCAGACCTTAGACCAGAACTCAATTCAGACCTTAGACCAGAACTCAATTCAGACCTTAGACTAGAACTCAATTCAGACCTTAGACCAGATCTCAATTCAGACCTTAGACCAGATCTCAATTCAGACCTTAGACCAGAACTCAATTCAGACCTTAGACCAGATCTCAATTCAGACCTTAGACCAGATATCAATTCAGACCTTAGACCAGATATCAATTCAGACCTTAGACCAGAACTCAATTCAGACCTTAGACTAGATCTCAATTCAGACCTTAGACCAGAACTCATTTCAGACCTTAGACCAGATCTCAATTCAGACCTTAGACCAGAACTCAATTCAGACCTTAGAACAGAACTCAATTCAGACCTTAGACTAGATCTCAATTCAGACCTTAGACCAGAACTCATTTCAGACCTTAGACCAGATCTCAATTCAGACCTTAGACCAGAACTCAATTCAGACCTTAGACTAGAACTCAATTCAGACCTTAGACCAGAACTCAATTCAGACTTTAGACCAGAACTCAATTCAGACCTTAGACCAGATCTCAATTCAGACCTTAGACAAGATCTCAATTCAGACTTTAGACCAGAACTCAATTCAGTCCTTAGACAAGATCTCAATTCAGACCTTAGACCAGATCTCAATTCAGACCTTAGACCAGATCTCAATTCAGACCTTAGACCAGAACTCAATTCAGACCTTAGACCAGATCTCAATTCAGACCTTAGACCAGAACTCAATTCAGACCTTAGACCAGAACTTAATTTCTATCGCTCACCCCAAAATTTTGACCTCAGATCAAACCTTATATCCATAGCCCCATCCCGAAACATATAACTTAAGAAAAATGTAGACCCCTATATTCAGACCGCAGACCAGAACTTCATTCGGAGGGTTTATCAATGCTTGTATGCCTTGTGTGCCCCCAACCTCCTCAACAAACTTGAGGCCGGAGTCTCTTGATGAACCTGGCTCGGCTCAAGGGGAGCAGGCCCAAAATTAATCGCTAGAATCCGTCGGGTTATCGTTCGGTCACGCCCCCCGATTTCCGTTGCATGCGCCAAAAACCCGGGGCAATACAGGGAAAATTGGCGCAAATCGGAAATATTCGGGTAACACGTCGGGAAAACGCGAATCGGGCCCTTAGTAAATGACCCCCAATGTATTGTTCAGCCCTGGACGACCCTATAATTTAACCACCTCCTCTTCTACAGGTCTGGCTCCTGCCTGAAACGAGAGTTGACTTCACATACATAAACATATTTTCCCAGCAATGGGCTGTGGCAGACTACACATAGGTTTTGTTTGTAGTCTGTTACCATGGAGACATAAACATCTGAGTAACAGCTTTATTTAAAAAATAATGGTAGATCACAATCAGTGTTCCCTTAATTAGAGATTCTACCGGTAATTTCCCATCACCCACATTATAATTGTCCTTTGACTAGGCCACAGAGATCCTGGCCTGGAAATTGTTCTAATTAGGACTAATTAGGGTTTCTACCTATTTCTCTCTACTGCTTTGTAAAACATAAACAAAAAAAACAAAAAATTTTCCTCTCACTATAAAAACTATTTATTTTACCGTTATTACGTACTGTTAACATAGAAAAAAATTTATGAAACTAAAAAAATATATATATTTAAAAAAAAAAAACGAAGAAAAACTACTTGAATGTGAGACGTTCTCGGCTGCATTCTCATGGTTTGCATTCCGCTGGTGGGTTGGTGTATACGGAGGGTGGTTTAGGTGGGGGGGGGGAGGGTTGAGGGCCGAAGATTGACGTGTTGTCATGGAAACTGCTCAACCTCAATGCATGGGTGCACAGGCTGCCTTGGCAGGTGCCTTTAATGGTTGGAAGGAGGGAGAAAAAAAATTACATTTTCATGACAGTTACAGATTAGCTGAGCGGAGAAGCCGAGTCGAGAAGATGATTTTTTTCTTCCATATTTTTCTTTGATCGTAGAATTTTTTTAAAATGGATACCGATATAAAAATCTCATTGTGATAGGCTTTCTCCACATCAGGGGGGTCAAGGTTGTGTCCAAGATCAGGTTCTAAAAAACATTTGATGGTATTATCCATCTGTTATCAAGTTCTCCCAGAAAATCTAATGGAATTGTCCATCCAAGATCAAGTCCTCAACAACAATTCTGATGGAGTCTCCTTCCAAGGTAGAGTTGCCCCCCATAAAGATAGAATTTTGCATACAGGATCAAGTTGTCACTAAGAAATATGATGGAATTGTTCATCCAAGATCAAGTTCTCCCAAAAAATATAATGAAAAGTCCAGCCAAGATCAAGTCCCCCCCTAAAAGATCTGATGGTATTGTCCACTCAAGATCAAGTTCTCCAAAAAGTATAATGGAATTGTCCATCCAAGATCAAGTTACCCCCACCCATAAACTCAGATAGAAATATGCATCCAAGATCGAGTTGTCACCAAGAAATATGATGGAAATATTCATCCAAGATCAAGTTCTCCCAAAAAATATAATGAAAAGGTCCAGTCAAGATCAAGTTCTCCACCCCCCCCCCCCAAAAAAAAAAAGATCTGATGGTATTGTCCACTCAAGATCAAGTTCTCCCAAAAAATATAAAGAAAAGTCCAGCCAAGATCAAGTCCCCCCCCCAAAAAAAACATCTGATGGTATTGTTCACTCAAAATCAAGTCCTTCACAAACATTCTGATGGAGTTTCCTTCTAAGATCAAGTTACCCCACCCCCACCCGTAAACTCAGATAGAACTTTGCATCCAAGATCAAGTTGTCACCAAGAAATATGATGGCATTGTTCATCCAAGATGAAGTTCTCCCAAAAAAAATTATGAAAAGGTCCAGCCAAGATCAAGTTCTCCCCCCAAAAGATCAGATGGTAGTGTCCACTGAAGATCAAGTAGTCCTACAAAAAAAATATAATGGAATTGTCCATCCAAAATCAAGTACGTTCTCCCATTTGGGAGAACTGTGAAGGAAATGTGATGAAATTCTCCATCCAACATCACGTTCTCCACCAAAAAAATTCATTTAATTGTCCATCCAAGATCATATTCTCCTACAAATCCCCAAAAAATATGATGAAAAGGTCCAGCCAAGATCAAGTTCTCCCCCTCCAAAAGATCTGATGGTATTGTCCACTCAAGATCAAGTCCTCCAAAAAGTATAATGGAATCGTCCATCCAAGATCAAGTACGTTCTCCCATGTTGGAGAACTGTGAAGGAAATTTGAGGGAATTGTTAATTCAAGATCAAGTTCTTCAAAAAAATTTGATGAAATTCTTGATCCAACATTACGTTCTCCACCAAAAAAAATTCATTTAATTGTTCATCCAAGATCATATTCTCCTAAAAATATGATATCGTAAATCCATGATCAAGTTAAAACCAAAACCTGCTTTGCTTGATCCAGCATTGTGGTGGTCTTCTGGTTGGTCAGCAGTGGCAGGGGTCATCAGAGTGGTCAATCAGTAGATCCCTGGACAACCTCTGGTCCAGCATTGTGGTGGTCTTCTGGTTGGTCAGCAGTGGCAGGGGTCAACAGAGCGGTCAATCAGTAGATCCCTGGACAACCTCTGGAGCTGGACCAGCATTGCTCAAGATCTTCCAGTCTTCAGTACTGAAAACTTTGGACAATCCATGGCCTCACGACACAACTGCCTCCTAAGTCATATTGACATCTTCTGGTCCGATTTGGCCAATCATATTTTAATATATACTTAATGGTGTCTATAAGACCCCGGAAGACCCCCTGGGGTCCATGGCAGTGGTGCAGAGAAATAAAAAACTCCAATCTTCTTGTCTTCGACACTGATGGCCAAAGAGGACAACGTGACATCACTCGTGTCCCTCAGCTGAACAGATAGTGTCAAAGACCAAAAAACTGGCCCAACACAGGAATCGGGGCAGGGTAAGTCCTCCTTCCTTGTGTCACTGCTGGGGGTCTCCCAGGATCAGGATACTAAAAGCCACATATTCAGGTCTAAGGCACAGGAGAGGCACGAGACCACGCCCATGTCACCGGCTCTGTATAAACTCTCGTCCAAGAGATGAATTCTCAGAGGATCTCGTCCAACATCCACTGGGACTATCCCTTTAAATGGGACCCATAACCAAGTTGGACTGTCCCTTTAAATGGGACCCGTGACCAAGTAGACAGAGCGGAATTACAGATCTCAACTGCCAGTTAGCGTATAGCAATAAAGAGGGAGGTAACCTTTCTCTGGGGGTGTATCTGTATGAAAATAGTGAGGTAACCTTTCTCTGGGGGTGTGTCTGTATGAAAATAGAAAGGCAACCTTTCTCTGGGGGTGTGTCTGTATGAAAATAGGGAGGTAACCTTTCTCTGGGGGTGTGTCTGTATTAAAATAGGGAGGTAACCTTTCTCTGGGGGTGTGTCTGTATGAAAATAGAAAGGCAACCTTTCTCTGGAGGTGTGTCTGTATGAAAATAGGGAGGTAAGCTTTCTCTGGGGGTGTGTCTGTATTAAAATAGGGAGGTAACCTTTCTCTGGGGGTGTCTCTGTATGGAAATAGGAAGGTAACCTTTCTCTGGGGGTGTGTCTGTATGAAAATAGGAAGGTAACCTTTCTCTGGGGGTGTATCTATATGGAAATAGGGAGGTAACCTTTCTCTGGGGGTGTGTCTATATGGAAATAGGGAGGTAACCTTTCTCTGGGGGTGTGTCTGTATGAAAATAGAAAGGCAACCTTTCTCTGGGGGTGTGTCTGTATGAAAATAGGGAGGTAACCTTTCTCTGGGGGTGTGTCTGTATTAAAATAGGGAGGTAACCTTTCTCTGGGGGTGTGTCTGTATGAAAATAGAAAGGCAACCTTTCTCTGGAGGTGTGTCTGTATGAAAATAGGGAGGTAAGCTTTCTCTGGGGGTGTGTCTGTATTAAAATAGGGAGGTAACCTTTCTCTGGGGGTGTCTCTGTATGGAAATAGGAAGGTAACCTTTCTCTGGGGGTGTGTCTATATGGAAATAGGGAGGTAACCTTTCTCTGGGGGTGTGTCTATATGGAAATAGGGAGGTAACCTTTCTCTGGGGGGGTGTCTGTATGAAAATAGGAAGGCAACCTTTCTCTGGGGGTGTGTCTGTATGAAAATAGGGATTTAACCATTATCTGGGGGTGTGTCTGTATGAAAATAGGGAGGTAACCTTTCTCTGGGGGTGTGTCTGTATGAAAATAGGGAGGTAACCTTTCTCTGGGGGGGTGTCTGTATGAAAATAGGGAGGTAACCTTTCTCTGGGGCTGTGTCTGTATGAAAATAGGAAGGTAACCTTTCTCTGGGGGTGTGTCTGTATGAAAATAGGGAGGTAACCTTTCCCTGGGGGTGTGTCTGTATGAAAATAGGGAAGTAACCTTTCTCTGGGGGTGTGTCTGTATAAAAATAGGGAGGTAACCTTTCTCTGGGGGGGGGGTTCTGTATGAAAATAGGGAGGTAACCTTTATCTAGGGGTGTGTCTGTATGAAAATTGGGAGGTAACCTTTCTCTGGGGGTGTGTCTATATGGAAATAGTGAGGTAACCTTTCTCTGGGGGGGTGTCTATATGAAAATAGGGAGGTAACCTTTATCTAGGGATGTGTCTGTATGAAAATAGGGAGGTTACCTTTCTCTGGGGGGGTGTCTGTATGAAAATAGGGAGGTAACCTTTCTCTGGGGGGGGGGGGGTGTCTGTATGAAAATAGGGAGGTAACCTTTATCTAGGGGTGTGTCTGTATGAAAATAGGGAGGTAACCTTTCTCTGGGGGTGTGTCTGTATAAAAATAGGGAGGTAACCTTTATCTAGGGGTGTGTCTGTATGAAAATAGGGAGGTAACCTTTCTCTGGGGGTGTGTCTATATGAAAATAGGGAGGTAACCTTTCTCTGGGGGTGTGTCTGTATGAAAATAGGAAGGTAACCTTTCTCTGGGGGTGTGTCTGTATGAGAATAGGGAGGTAACCTTTCTCTGGGGGTGTGTCTGTATGAAAATAGAAAGGCAACCTTTCTCTGGAGGTGTGTCTGTATGAAAATAGGGAGGTAAGCTTTCTCTGGGGGTGTGTCTGTATTAAAATAGGGAGGTAACCTTTCTCTGGGGGTGTCTCTGTATGGAAATAGGAAGGTAACCTTTCTCTGGGGGTGTGTCTGTATGAAAATAGGAAGGTAACCTTTCTCTGGGGGTGTATCTATATGGAAATAGGGAGGTAACCTTTCTCTGGGGGTGTGTCTATATGGAAATAGGGAGGTAACCTTTCTCTGGGGGTGTGTCTATATGGAAATAGGGAGGTAACCTTTCTCTGGGGGGGTGTCTGTATGAAAATAGGAAGGCAACCTTTCTCTGGGGGTGTGTCTGTATGAAAATAGGGATTTAACCATTATCTGGGGGTGTGTCTGTATGAAAATAGGGAGGTAACCTTTCTCTGGGGGTGTGTCTGTATGAAAATAGGGAGGTAACCTTTCTCTGGGGGGGTGTCTGTATGAAAATAGGGAGGTAACCTTTCTCTGGGGCTGTGTCTGTATGAAAATAGGAAGGTAACCTTTCTCTGGGGGTGTGTCTGTATGAAAATAGGGAGGTAACCTTTCCCTGGGGGTGTGTCTGTATGAAAATAGGGAGGTAACCTTTCCCTGGGGGTGTGTCTGTATGAAAATAGGGAAGTAACCTTTCTCTGGGGGTGTGTCTGTATAAAAATAGGGAGGTAACCTTTCTCTGGGGGGGGGGTCTGTATGAAAATAGGGAGGTAACCTTTATCTAGGGGTGTGTCTGTATGAAAATTGGGAGGTAACCTTTCTCTGGGGGTGTGTCTATATGGAAATAGTGAGGTAACCTTTCTCTGGGGGGGTGTCTATATGAAAATAGGGAGGTAACCTTTATCTAGGGATGTGTCTGTATGAAAATAGGGAGGTTACCTTTCTCTGGGGGGGTGTCTGTATGAAAATAGGGAGGTAACCTTTCTCTGGGGGGGGGTGTCTGTATGAAAATAGGGAGGTAACCTTTATCTAGGGGTGTGTCTGTATGAAAATAGGGAGGTAACCTTTCTCTGGGGGTGTGTCTGTATAAAAATAGGGAGGTAACCTTTATTTAGGGGTGTGTCTGTATGAAAATAGGGAGGTAACCTTTCTCTGGGGGTGTGTCTATATGAAAATAGGGAGGTAACCTTTCTCTGGGGGTGTGTCTATATGAAAATAGGGAGGTAACCTTTCTCTGGGGGTGTGTCTGTATGAAAATAGGAAGGTAACCTTTCTCTGGGGGTGTGTCTGTATGAGAATAGGGAGGTAACCTTTCTCTGGGGGTGTGTCTGTATGAGAATAGGGAGGTAACTTTTCTCTGGGGGGTGTCTATATGAAAATAGGGAGTTTACCTTTCTCTGGCGGTGTGTCTGTATGAAAATAGGGAGGTAACCTTTCTCTGGGTGTGTGTATATGAAAATAGGGAGGTAAACTTTCTCCGGGGGTGTGTCTGTATGAGAATAGGGAGGTAACCTTTCTCTGGGGGTGTCTCTGTATGAAAATAGGGAGGTAACCTTTCTCTGGGGGTGTGTGTATATGAAAAACGGAGGTAACCTTTCTCTGGGGGTGTGTCTATATGAAAATAGGGAGGTAACCTTTCTCTGGGGGGGTGTCTATATGAGAATAGGGAGGTAACTTTTCTCTGGGGGTGTCTCTGTATGAAAATAGGGAGGTAACCTTTCTCTGGGGGTGTGTGTATATGAAAAAAGGAGGTAACCTTTCTCTGGGGGTGTGTCTATATGAGAATAGGGAGGTAACCTTTCTCTGGGGGGGTGTCTGATTGAAAATAGGGAGTTTACCTTTCTCTGGGGGGGTGTCTGTATGAAAATAAAGACCGCCCCCTTGATGAATATCAGCTGATCTGGGCGTCATATTATTTGAATGGGATTTATAAATATACAATGACCAGACTGATGAGGGGCGCAGCAGCGATCACGTGAGGGGTGTCGTGTAGCGTCATGTACGTAGAGACAGATGCCCCTTTAATAAGAATAATTTTACTTTTATCATTTTTCATAGAAAGTTCTATGAAGATGTATCCAAAAATTCCCAGAGTAGAGACTCCATGTTTGTCTTTCCACCTGGGCTATGTCATGTTCTTGGCTTTGGCTTCACAGGTAGGTAAGTTTCTAGGAAATGATGTAGCGGATGCTGATAGGTTCCCCCGGTAGAGGATAAGTGGGGAGCTGCTCTCTCTCTCTTCCGGTTGTGGAGGTCTATTTTGGCGCTTAGCGGTGGCGCCAGCACCTGTACAATTAGCGGCTCAGCGTGCGGGGGGGGAGGGGGGGTAATCTATGCAGATGACAGCGTTTAGCGAGGCGGGAGGTGAGACCCAGATGGAATAATCCAAGGACAATTTTTAATGTTTCCTAATTTTTGCATTTTTTTTTCTACATTTTTCTCTTCTTATTCTCCCTCCATCTCTAATTATTCTGTGTTACCTCCCCCCCCCCCCCCCCCCCCTCCAGAGACTTCTCCTCCTGTCAGCGATAACAAACTATTCATGGACGTCTCCATTGTACAAGACTTGTTATACTTTACATTGTACAGAATTACAGAGCGCAGTGTAGGATGACAGTATCACTACTTATCTATCTATCTCATATCTATCTATCTATCTCCTATCTATCTATCTATCTATCTATCTCATATCTATCTATCTATCTCATATCTATCTATCTATCTCATATCTATCTATCTATCTATCTATCTATCTATCTCATAACTATCTATCTATCTCATATCTATCTATCTCATATCTATCTATCTATCTATCTCATATCTATCTATCTATCTCATATCTATCTATCTATCTATCTATCTATCTCATATCTATCTATCTATCTATCTATCTATCTATCTCATATCTATCTATCTATCTCATATCTATCTATCTATCTCATATCTATCTATCTATCTATCTATCTATCTCATATCTATCTATCTATCTATCTCATATCTATCTATCTATCTATCTATCTCATATCTATCTATCTATCTATCTATCTATCTATCTATCTATCTATCTCATATCTATCTATCTATCTATCTATCTCATATCTATCTCATATCTATCTATCTATCTATCTATCTCATATCTATCTATCTATCTCATATCTATCTATCTATCTCATATCTATCTATCTCATATCTATCTATCTATCTATCTATCTATCTATCTATCTATCTATCTATCTATCTATCTCATATCTATCTATCTATCTATCTCATATCTATCTATCTATCTATCTCATATCTATCTATCTATCTATCTCATATCTATCTATCTATCTCCTATCTATCTATCTCCTATCTATCTATCTCATATCTATCTATCTATCTCATATCTCTCTATCTCATATCTATCTATCTATCTATCTATCTATCTCATATCTATCTATCTATCTATCTATCTATCTATCTATCTAATATCTATCTATCTATCTATCTATCTATCTATCTATCTATCTCATATCTATCTCATATCTATCTATCTCATATCTATCTATCTATCTATCTATCTATCTGTCTCATATCTATCTCATATCTATCTCATATCTATCTATCTATCTCATATCTATCTATCTATCTATCTCATATCTATCTATCTATCTATCTATCTATCTCATATCTATCTATCTATCTATCTCATATCTATCTATCTATCTATCTCATATCTATCTATCTATCTATCTCATATCTATCTATCTATCTCATATCTATCTATCTATCTCATATCTATCTCATATCTATCTATCTCATATCTATCTATCTCCTATCTATCTATCTCATATCTATCTATCTCATATCTATCTATCTATCTCATATCTCTCTATCTCATATCTATCTATCTATCTATCTATCTCATATCTATCTATCTATCTATCTATCTATCTCATATCTATCTATCTATCTATCTATCTATCTCATATCTATCTATCTATCTATCTATCTATCTATCTATCTATCTATCTGTCTCATATCTATCTCATATCTATCTATCTATCTACCTCATATCTATCTATCTCATATCTATCTATCTATCTATCTATCTATCTATCTATATCATATCTATCTATCTCATATCTATCTATATCATATCTATCTATCTCCTATCTATCTCTCTCATATCTATCTCATATCTATCTATCTATCTATCTCATATCTATCTATCTATCTATCTATCTATCTATATCATATCTATCTATCTCATATCTATCTATATCATATCTATCTATCTATCTCATATCTATCTATCTCATATCTATCTATCTATCTATCTATCTCATATCTCTCTATCTCATATCTATCTATCTCATATCTATCTCATATCTATCTATCTATCTCATATTTATCTATCTTATATCTATCTATCTATCTCCTATCTATCTCCTATCTATCTCCTATCTATCTATCTATCTATCTATCTATATATCTATCTATCTATCTCATATCTATCTCATATCTATCTATCTATCTATCTATCTATCTCATATCTATCTCATATCTATCTATCTATCTATCTATCTATCTATCTATCTATCTATCTATCTCATATCTATCTCATATCTATCTATCTCATATCTATCTATCTATCTATCTATCTATCTCATATCTATCTATCTCATATCTATCTATGTATCTATCTATCTATCTATCTATCTCATATCTATCTCCTATCTATCTATATATCTATCTATCTATCTCATATCTATCTATCTCATATCTATCTCATATCTATC
Source organism: Engystomops pustulosus (assembly GCF_040894005.1). NCBI lineage: Eukaryota > Metazoa > Chordata > Amphibia > Anura > Leptodactylidae > Engystomops > Engystomops pustulosus. The sequence goes on from NC_092414.1 coordinate 13,119,166, forward strand.
TATCTATCTATCTATCTCATATCTATCTATCTATCTATCTATCTCCTATCTATCTATCTATCTATCTATCTCCTATCTATCTATCTATCTCATATCTATCTATCTATCTCCTATCTATCTCCTATCTATCTATCTATCTATCTATCTCCTATCTATCTATCTATCTCATATCTATCTATCTATCTATCTATCTCATATCTATCTATCTATCTATCTATATCATATCTATCTATCTCATATCTATCTATCTCATATCTATCTATCTCCTATCTATCTCATATCTATCTATCTATCTATCTATCTATCTCATATCTATCTATCTATCTATCTATCTCATATCTATCTATCTATCTATCTATCTATCTTATATCTATCTATCTATCTCCTATCTATCTATCTCATATCTATCTATCTATCTATCTATCTCATATCTATCTATTTTTCCATCTATATTATATCGCTTAACACAGTGATTTTCAACCTGTGTGCCGTGGCACACTAGTGTGCCGCGACACATGGTCGGGTGTGCCGCGGGGAAAGTTCCCCAAACTATGGTGCCCCCTGTGTTTTGTTTCCCGGCAATGCGCAGCGATGTAAAATGAGAAATACTATAGTCATGAGGCTGGAGCACTACAAGTACCAGCATATGCTAGGTATATGAGCTGGCACTTGTACTCTGGCCTCATGGCCATAGTACTTCTCATTGTACCCCTTTATTTTGCAGTATATGAGCCACATAATAATCAGCACCATATACTAAAAACAGGGAGAAACTGAGAACTGTTGAGGAAGAGCTTCGTGTGTGTCTTCAGGGCCGGATTAAGGGTGGTGGGGGCCCCTGGGCGCAAAATCTGGTGGAGGCCCCCACTGAGTGCAGCGTGCATACTCGTCCCCCTGCTCACTATCCACTATCCCCGCAGTAACACCGCTACATACAGCCACCTCGCCCCCAGTAACACAGCTACATACAGCCACCTCGCCCCCAGTAACACAGCTACATACAGACGCATCATCCCCAGTAACACCGCTACATACAGCCGCCTCATCCCCAGTAACACAGCTACATACACCCGCCTCACCCCCAGTAACACAGCTACATACAGCCGCCTAGCCCCCAGTAACACAGCTACATACAGCCGCCTCATCCCCAGTAACACAGCTACATACAGCCGCCTAGCCCCCAGTAACACCGCTACATACTGCCGCCTCGCCCCCAGTAACACAGCTACATACAGCCACCTCGCCCCCAGTAACACAGCTACATACAGACGCATCATCCCCAGTAACACCGCTACATACAGCCGCCTCATCCCCAGTAACACAGCTACATACAGCCGCCTCGCTCCCAGTAACACAGCTACATACAGCCGCCTCATCCCTAGTAACACAGCTACATACAGCCGCCTCACCCCCAGTAACACAGCTACACACAGCCGCCTCGCCCCCAGTAACACAGCTACATACAGCCGCCTCGTCCCCAGTAACACAGCTACATACAGCCACCTCGCCCCCAGTAACACAGCTACATACAGCCGCCTCTCCCCCAGTAACACAGCTACATACAGCCGCCTCGCACCCAGTAACATAGCTACATACAGCCGACTGGCCCCCAGTAACACAGCTACATACAGCCGCCTCAACCCCGGTAATACCGCTACATACAGCCGCCTCGTCCTCGGTAACACCGCTACATACAGCCGCCTCATCCCCTGTAACACAGCTACATACAGCCGCCTCATCCCCAGTAACACAGCTATACACAGCCGCCTCGCCCCCAGTAACACAGCTACATACAGCCGCCTCATCCCCTGTAACACAGCTACATACAGCCGCCTCGTCCCCAGTAACACAGCTACATACAGCCGCCTCACTCCCAGTAACACAGCTACATACAGCCGCCTCACCCCCAGTAACACAGCTACATAGAGCCTCCGCATCCCTAGTAACACAGCTACATACAGCCGCCTCGCCCCCAGTAACACAGCTACATACAGCCGCCTCGCCCCCAGTAACACAGCTACATACAGCCGCCTCATCCCCAGTAACACAGCTACATACAGCCGCCTCATCCCCAGTAACACAGCTACATACAGCTGCCTCGCCCCCAGTTACACAGCTACATACAGCCGCCTCATCCCCAGTAACACAGCTACATACAGCTGCCTCATCCCCAGTAACACAGCTACATACAGCCGCCTCGTCCCCAGTAACACAGCTACATACAGCCGCCTCGTCCCCAGTAACACAGCTATACACAGCCGCCTTGCCCCCAGTAACACAGCTACATACAGCCGCCTCTCCCCCAGTAACACAGCTACATACAGCCGCCTCGCACCCAGTAACATAGCTACATACAGCCGACTGGCCCCCAGTAACACAGCTACATACAGCCGCCTCACCCCCATTAACACAGCTACATACAGCCACCTCACCCCCAGTAACACAGCTACACACAGCCGCCTGGCCCCCAGTAACACAGCTACATACAGCCGCCTAATCCCCAGTAACACAGCTACATACAGCCGCCTCGCTCCCAGTAACACAGCTACATACAGCCGCCTCACCCCCAGTAACACAGCTACATACAGCCGCCTCACCCCCAGTAACACTGCTACATACAGCCGCCTCATCCCTAGTAACACAGCTACATACAGCCGCCTCATCCCCTGTAACACAGCTACATACAGTCACCTGGCCCCCAGTAACACAGCTACATACAGCCGCCTCGTCCCCAGTAACACAGCTACATACAGCCGCCTCGTCCCCAGTAACACAGCTACATACAGCCGCCTCGTCCCCAGTTACACCGCTACATACTGCCGCCTCGCCCCCAGTAACACCACTACATACTGCCGCCTCGCCCCCAGTAACACCACTACATACAACCACCTTGGCCCCAGTAACAGAGCTACATACAGCCGCCTCATCCTCAGTAACACAGCCGCCTCACCCCCAGTAACACAGCTACACACAGCCGCCTCGACCCCAGTAACACATCTTTATATAAACCTTCACCCCTACCAGATATGCAGTCCCATTTAACATACACCTCAGCCCGCACCAGACACCCAGTCCTGCAGTTTATACAATTACACACATTTATACATTGATATATACACACATATAGTTCTACACTGGTATGCTTGCACCCATATATATACAAGTATACACACACATTTATGTATCCATATACATTTATACACTAATACACAGAGTATACACAAACTCATAAAGTATATACACACATACGGTATATATACATCACACACATATACACTGACCATATATACACATACATGCAGTATAAAAACACCATATACACACAGAATATACACACATACAGCAAATACACACACATTCAGTATATACAGCATTTTCACACACATACGGGAAATACACACACACACATTCAGTACACAGAGCATATACATACATACCACATACACAGCATATAAACATAATCATATATATTTAAATGTGCACATATATATGCTTATACAAATATATGCGTGTATAAATACATTATATGAAACTATACACAGTATATACATATAAATACAGTATATACACATATACACAGTAGATGCATGTATACACATATACACAGTATATATACAGTAGATGCATGTATACACATATACACAGTATATATACAGTAGATGCATGTATACACATATACACAGTATATACACAGTAGATGCATATATACACATATACACAGTATATACACATATGCACAGTAGATGCATATATACACATATACACAGTATATACACATTATATACACAGTAGATGCATATATACACATATACACAGTATATACACATTATATACACAGTAGATGCATATATACACATATACACAGTATATAAACATTATATACACAGTAGATGCATATATACACAGTATATACACAATTACACATATATACAGTATATACACAGTATATACACAGTTACACATATATACAGTATACACACAATATACACAGTATATACACACAGTATATATACTGTATATACATATATAAACACAATATACACCATATATACACAGATAAATACATATTGTATTTAATGTATATACTTACCCTTTTATGTTGACCGGCTGTGGCGTCAGGCTGGTATTCGGGGGGTCTGTCGGTTGCTCGTTCCGACAGGAGGGGGGGTTTGGTCGGAGGACGGCTGCCTCTTCGCGGGGGGGGGATCGCGGAGGACACCTGCTTCTTCGGGCGGGGGGGGGGGGATCGCGGAGGACAGCTGCTTCTTCGGGCGGGGGGGGGGGGGGAATCGTGGAGGACAGCTGCATCTTCGGGCGGGGGGGGGGATCGCGGAGGACAGCTGCTTCTTCGGGCGGGGGGGGGGGGGACCGGAGGACAGCTGCTTCTTCGGGCGGGGGGGGGGCGGGGGGAGCGGAGGACAGCCGCTTCTTCGGGCGGGGGGGGGCGGCTGTTTCTTCGGGCTGGGGGGATCGGGGACGGCTGTTTCTTCGGGCGGGGGGAGCGGGGACGGCTGTTTCTGCGGGGGGGGGGGCGGAGGACGGCTGATTGTTCGGGCGGCGAGGGGGATGGAGCGGAGGACAGCTTCTTGTTCGGCGCGGGCGGGGGGCTACCGGAGGACGGCTGCTTCTTCGGGCGGCGAGGGGGATGGAGCGGAGCGCAGCTTCTTGTTCGGGCGTGGGGGGGAGCAGCGGAGGACGGCTGCTTTTTCGGGCGGGGGAGGAGGGAGCGCGAACGGGGTTGGAGCGGGTGGGGAGGCCGGGCCATGCAGCAGGATGGGCGGACGGGGAGGCGGGTACCTGTGCCAGGGGGCGGACGGCTCGGCCATACACCTGAAGGGCGGGCGGGGAGGCGGTAACTTGTGCCGGGGTCGGGCGGACGGCTCAGGCAGGTGGCGGCTAAGAAGGAAGGGCCCAGGGGGTGCGATCTGGTGGGGGCCCCTTGGGGGGGCAAGATGGTGGGGGCCCCGGGGCTCGAGCCCCGGGAGCCCCGCCTATAATCCGGCCCTGTGTGTCTTTCCACCATTCCTGCCAGGATATCCCTTTTGTGTTTATCGAAACAGGCCCAGGTTTCACACTGAGTGAGTAAAATAAATTTAGAATCTATATTATTAACTATATGTATAATATGACTTTAGTGTCATTTTGTGCTATTTTGGTTGGTGGTGTGCCCCAGGATTTTCTAAGTATAAAAAGTGTGCCGCGGCTCAAAAAAGGTTGAAAATCACTGGCTTAACACATAGTAATGTAGGGACTTTCAAATATGACACTAGGATACATTGCTTAGACCCTTTCCTCTAACAAAATCTTGGCTTAACACCCATTTTTAGGGCCGCTCATGCCTGACATTTCTGCCCATTTGTGACCTTCCTAGGAGCCTCCACCTCCATCACTGCGGGGCCTTAGTCCATACAATGTGGTGAGGACGAGGGCCTCCTCCGGTGTCTTCTGTGCGGACATTACAGTAGATCCATGAGAGGTTCATCGTGTTTCTTCATAATTGCCGCAGTTCTCATTCATTTCACTCCCCCTAATTAGCTGACGAGAGAAGCCAAGGGTTAAATGAGGCATGAAACGACCTCCTAATGTAATGGTGGTGTAATGAGGCGCCCAGGTCGCTGCTCATGGAGCATGCTGGGAGAATCCATGGTCACCTGCACCTGCAAGAACAGAAGGCCAATTACCCTGTACCACTTATACCCCCTACCACGTGCCACGGATTATACCGGTCCTTGGGGGGATAGGTTATAAGACGCCATTGTAGCATCTGTCTATATATGATGGATCCTTCCATAACAAACCCCAAGAGGGCTGGATGAAGCTTCAGATTTCGGATACGTAGCTCCAAATCCCCTGCATATCTATAGAACTTTATTACATCAGTTTTCTCTACCTGTAGTCACCACTAGAGGGAGCTCCTGAGCTTAATGAATACTGCTCCACCATAAAGTTCATTTTCTAGGTAGTATTTTGGAAAAACTCCCCCTGGTGGTTGCTGCAGGAAACTAGTATTTTATGTATTATCTAATAGAGAATGTAATCATCTAACTATATCCTTATCCATGTAACAACAGAAAATTGATCACTTAATCAAATCACTTTCAATACCTTCAATACTCTAGACCACCAGGGATAGATAAAATGACCAACCTTTGCCCCTAGGCCAACAAGTTACACACCCTAGCCCATAGATTTGTAACCTATACCCCAGAGATAAAATTTGTATCTGTAGCACTGAATAAAGCTTTATTCTAAAGAAAACTGAGGCACATCCCTCTGGACCACCAGGCCTATTAGTTTTGGCCCCTTTAGAACCCCAAATCTCCTGCAATCTTGCTATTTTTAGGAAGTTTCAGATTTTGAAGGTTATACTCTCAATAGTCTAGACCTCCAGAGTAATAGTTCTGTTCCCTTTATCACTCAAGACCACCAGGAGTATTGATCCGGACATCGACCCCATTCAATGCTTAAGACGATACAAAATGACCTCCGATGATGTATGAACTGACCCCTTTAATACCCTAGACCTCCATGGATGTTGACACCACCCCCTCAATAGACAAGTATACAAAGCTTGTGGACACTAGCCCCAACTAAACCTTAGACCCCCTTTCACCAGTACATCACTATGGACTTTGGTGCCAAATCGATTCATTACCCAAGTCTCAGGATATGTGGATAATAACCCCTTCAAAACCTTAGACCACCAGGCCTGTTGGGAATTTAATACTCTAGACCACCAGGGATATTGGCTCCAAACCTTTTCATTACCCAAGTCTACAGGGTATATGTACACTGACCTGTACAAAGCTTTAGACCACCAGCCTGGAAGTGAGTCCCTATAACACCCTAGACCACCAGGGATGTTGTCACTCATCCCTTTAATACACTAGAGCCCCACAGATGTTGGTTCTAAACCTTTTCATTACCCAAGTCTAGAAAGCCTATGTACACTTACCCCAATAATACCCGAGACCACCTGGGTTTTCAGCATTCGCTCTTCTATTACCCTAGACCACCAGGATTGATGGTATTGACCCTTTTCATTGCCTAGACCACTATGGATTTCATTGCCAAAACTATTCATTACCCAGTGTCAGGCTATGTGGATATTAACCCTTTCAAGACCACAACATTTTTTACTGTTGACCCCTTTAATACCCTAGACCACCAGGGATGTGGGCTACAAACCTTTTAATTACCTAAGTCTACCAAGCATATGTACACTGATCTATACAAAACTGTATCCCACCAGACTTGGATTGACCCCCTATAACTTCCTAGACCACCAGGGATGTTTTATACACTAGAGCCCCACGGATGTTGCTTACAAACCTACCTAAGTCTACAAAGCATAAGTACACTGACCAGTACAAAGCTTTAGACCACCAGACTTGTTGGCATTGACCCCTTTAATACCCTAGGCCACCAGGGATGTTGGTTCCAAACCATTTCATTGCCAAAGTCTATAGGACATATGTGCAATGACCTATGCAAAGTTATGAGTATTGAACCCGGTAACACCCTAAGCCATCAGGGATGTTAACATTGACCTATATTATACCCTAGACCACCAGGATTGGTGGAATTGACACATTTGATACTCTAGACCACCAGGGATATTGGTTCCAAACCTTTTAATTACCCAAATCTATAGGACACGTCTACACTGACCCGTACAAAACCGTACACCACCAGACTGTACACTGAACCCTGTAACACCCTAGACCACCAGGGATGTTGGCATTGACTTATATTATTCCCTAGACCACCAGGAATTTATTAGTATTCAACCCTGCAACACCCTAGACCACCAGGGATGTTGATATAGACACTATATAAGTATTTACCTAGCAAATGTATGGCATAGTATGGGGGGGGGCACCATCCAGGATCATACTAATCTAATACCAGTCTGACAACTCCTTTCTTAAAGGTAATAATCATGAGGTCCCTATTTCTCTTAAAGGGATCATGTAAAAGGTAAGGATAGTAGTGCGGGTCCGTAATCCTCGGACCTAAATGTATATCCATGGAAAACTCTTCCCAGACTGAAGGGTGTAAGTTGCCGGAGGAGGGAAAACTGTGCCTGTAGCGCCACCTATGGGTAGATGGAGTCAATGTCCTGGGCAGGACCTTCCAGGAGATGCCCCAAATATCAGCATTTTCCAGTCTAGAGAAGTAACTTCCATACTTGACCCACATTTGCCAGGGATGCGCGTCTGCCCTATACGTCTGACTATACGGCGGTTTACGACGCGGCAACGATTCGTAAAGACAATTACCATCAGCGCGTCCTTTTCCTTTGTCATCACAGAAGGTTAAATCCTAAAAGAATATCCATTCCCATCCCCGAAACCATCCGCTGACAATTTGTCAAACACGCAACCGCACGGCCTCATTAGTGCGACCCATGATAGAAAATATGCTCCAGCGGCTTAACGCCCCGGCCAAATCATATTACGCTTAATCTTATTAATAGCGCAACACAATCCCCCACCAGGACTTCATTAGCCTTAAAAAAGCTCCGAAGGATAAAGAGGAATCATCAAGTAACAGGATGAAAGACTACAATAATACTGCCCTCTATGTACAGGAATATAACTACTATAATACTGCCCCCTATGTACAAGAATATAACTACTATAATACTGCCCCCTATGTACAAGAATGTAACTACTATAATACTGCCCCCTATGTACAAGAATGTAACTACTATAACACTGCCCCCTATGTACAGGAATATAACTACTATAATACTGCCCCCTATGTACAAGAATGTAACTACTATAATACTGCCCCCTATGTACAAGAATGTAACTACTATAGCACTGCCCCCTATGTACAAGAATGTAACTACTATAATACTGCCCCCTATGTACAGGAATATAACTACTATAATACTGCCCCTATGTACAAGAATGTAACTACTATAATACTGCCCCTATGTACAGGAATATAACTACTATAATACTGCCCCCTATGTACAAGAATATAACTACTATAATACTGCCCCCTATGTACAGGAATATAACTACTATAATACTGCCCCTATGTACAGGAATATAACTACTATAATACTACTCTTATGTACAAGAATATAACTACTATACTACTGCCCCCTATGTACAAGAATATAACTACTATAATACTGCCCCCTATGTACAGGAATATAACTACTATAATACTGCCCCCTATGTACAGGAATATAACTACTATATTACTGCCCCCTATGTACAGGAATATAACTACTATAATACTGCCCCCTATGTACAAGAATATAACTACTATAATACTGCCCCTATGTACAAGAATATAACTACTATACCACGGCCCCTATGTACAAGAATATAACTCCTATAATACTGCCCCCTATGTACAGGAATATAACTACTATAATACTGCCCCCTATGTACAAGAATATAACTACTGTAATACTGCCCCCTATGTACAAGAATATAACTACTATAATACTGCCCCCTATGTACAAGAATATAACTACTATAATACAGCCCCCTATGTACAAGAATATAACTACTATAATACAGCCCCCTACGTACAAGAATATAACTACTATAATACTGCCCCCTATGTACAGGAATATAACTACTATAATACTGCCCCCTATGTACAGGAATATAACTACTATAATACTGCCCCTATGTACAAGAATATAACTACTATAATACTGCCCCCTATGTACAGGGATATAACTACTATAATACTGCCCCCTATGTACAAGAATATAACTACTATAATACTTCCCCCTATGTACAGGAATATAACTACTATAATACTTCCCCCTATGTACAGGAATATAACTACTATAATACTGCCCCCTATGTACAAGAATATAACTACTATAATACTGCCCCCTATGTACAGGAATAAAACTACTATAATACTGCCCCTATGTACAAGAATATAACTACTATAATACTGCCCCCTATGTACAGGAATATAACTACTATAATACTGCCCCCTATGTACAGGAATATAACTACTATAATACTGCCCCCTATGTACAAGAATATAACTACTGTAATACTGCCCCCTATGTACAAGAATATAACTACTATAATACTGCCCCCTATGTACAAGAATATAACTACTATAATACTGCCCCCTATGTACAGGAATATAACTACTATAATACTGCCCCTATGTACAAGAATATATCTACTATAATACTGCCCCCTATGTACAGGGATATAACTACTATAATACTGCCCCCTATGTACAAGAATATAACTACTATAATACTTCCCCCTATGTACAGGAATATAACTACTATAAAACTTCCCCCTATGTACAGGAATATAACTACTATAATACTGCCCCCTATGTACAAGAATATAACTACTATAATACTGCCCCTATGTACAAGAATGTAACTACTATAATACTGCCCCCTATGTACAGGAATATAACTACTATAATACTGCCCCCTATGTACAAGAATATAACTACTATAATACTTCCCCCTATGTACAGGAATATAACTACTATAATACTTCCCCCTATGTACAGGAATATAACTACTATAATACTGCCCCTATGTACAAGAATATAACTACTATAATACTGCCCCCTATGTACAAGAATATAACTACTATAATACTGCCCCCTATGTACAAGAATATAACTACTATAATACTGCTCCCTATGTACAGGAATATAACTACTATAATACTGCCCCCTATGTACAAGAATATAACTACTATAATACTGCCCCCTATGTACAGGAATATAACTACTATAATACTGCCCCCTTTGTACAGGAATATAACTACTATAATACTGCCCCCTATGTACAAGAATATAACTACTATAATACTGCCCTCTATGTACAGGAATATAACTACTATAATACTGCTTCCTATGTACAAGAATATAACTACTATAATACTGCCCGCTATGTACAGGAATATAACTACTATAATACTGCCCCCTATGTACAGGAATATAACTACTATAATACTGCCCCCTATGTACAGGAATATAACTACTATAATACTGCCCACTATGTACAAGAATATAACTACTATAATACTGCCTCTATGTACAAGAATATAACTACTATAATACTGCCCCCTATGTACAGGAATATAACTACTATAATACTGCCCCCTATGTACAAGAATAACTACTATAATACTGCCCCCTATGTACAAGAATATTACTACTATAATACTGCCCCCTATGTACAGGAATATAACTACTATAATACTGCCCCCTATGTACAAGAATATAACTACTATAATACTGCCCCCTATGTACAAGAATATAACTACTATAATACTGTCCCCTATGTACAAGAATATAACTATTATAATACTGCTCCCTATGTACAAGTATATAACTACTATAATACTGCCCCCTATGTACAGGAATATAACTACTATAATACTGCCCCCTATGTACAAGAATATAACGACTATAATACTGCCCCCTATGTACAAGAATATAACTACTATAATACTGCCCCCTATGTACAAGAATATAACTACTATAATACTGCCCCCTATGTACAGGTATATAACTACTATAATACTGCCCCCTATGTACAAGAATATAACTACTATAATACTGCCCCCTATGTACATGAATATAACTACTATAATACTGCCCCCTATGTACAGGAATATAACTACTATAATACTGCCCCCTATGTACAAGAATATAACTACTATAATACTGCCCCCTATGTACAAGAATATAACTACTATAATACTGCCCCTATGTACAGGAATATAACTACTATAATACTGCCCCCTATGTAAAGGAATATAACTACTATAATACTGCCCCTTATGTACAAGAATATAACTACTATAATACTGCCCCCTATGTACAAGAATATAACTACTATAATACTGCCCCCTATGTACAAGAATATAACTACTATAATACTGCCCCCTATGTACAAGAATATAACTACTATAATACTGCCCCCTATGTACAAGAATATAACTACTATAATACTGCCCCCTATGTAAAGGAATATAACTACTATAATACTGCCCCCTATGTACAGGAATATAACTACTATAATACTGCCCCCTATGTACAAGAATATAACTACTATAATACTGCCCCCTATGTACAAGAATATAACTACTATAATACTGTCCCCTGTGTACAAGAATATAACTATTATAATACTGCTCCCTATGTACAAGTATATAACTACTATAATACTGCCCCCTATGTACAGGAATATAACTACTATAATACTGCCCCCTATGTACAAGAATATAACGACTATAATACTGCCCCCTATATACAAGAATATAACTACTATAATACTGCCCCCTATGTACAAGAATATAACTACTATAATACTGCCCCCTATGTACAGGTATATAACTACTATAATACTGCCCCCTATGTACAAGAATATAACTACTATAATACTGCCCCCTATGTACATGAATATAACTACTATAATACTGCCCCCTATGTACAGGGATATAACTACTATAATACTGTCCCCTATGTACATGAATATAACTTCTATAATACTACCCCCTATGTACAAGAATATAACTACTATAATACTGCCCCCTATGTACAAGAATATAACTACTATAATACTGCCTCCTATGAACAAGAATATAACTACTATAATACTGCCTCCTATGTACAAGAATATAACTACTATAATACTGCCTCCTATGTACAAGAATATAACTACTATAATACTGCCCCCGATGTACAAGAATATAACTACTATAATACTGCCTCCTATCTACAAGAATATAACTACTATAATACTGCCCCCTATGTACAGGAATATAACTACTATAATACTGCCCCCTATGTACAGGAATATAACTACTATAATACTGCCCCCTATGTACAAGACTATAACTACTATAATACTGCCCGCTATGTACAAGAATATAACTACTATAATAATGCCCCTTATGTAAAAGAATATAACTACTATAATACTGCCCCCTATGTACAGGAATATAACTACTATAATACTGCCCCCTATGTACAGGAGTAGAACTACTATAATACTGCCCCTATGTACAGGAATATAACTACTATAATACTGCCCCCTATGTACAAGAATATAACTGCTATAATACTGCCCTCTATGTACAAGAATATAACTACTATAATACTGCCTCCTATGTACAAGAATATAACTACTATAATACTGTCCTCTATGAACAGGAATATAACTACTATAATACTGCCCCCTATGTACAAGAATATAACTACTATAATACTGCCCCCTATGTACAGGAATATAACTACTATAATACTGCCCCCTATGTACAGGAATATAACTACTATAATACTGCCCCTATGTACAAGAATATAACTACTATAATACTGCCCCCTATGTACAGGGATATAACTACTATAATACTGCCCCCTATGTACAAGAATATAACTACTATAATACTTCCCCCTATGTATAGGAATATAACTACTATAATACTTCCCCCTATGTACAGGAATATAACTACTATAATACTGCCCCCTATGTACAAGAATATAACTACTATAATACTGCCCCCTATGTACAGGAATATAACTACTATAATACTGCCCCTATGTACAAGAATATAACTAATATAATACTGCCCCCTATGTACAGGAATATAACTACTATAATACTGCCCCCTATGTACAGGAATATAACTACTATAATACTGCCCCTATGTACAAGAATATAACTAATATAATACTGCCCCCTATGTACAGGAATATAACTACTATAATACTGCCCCCTATGTACAAGAATATAACTACTGTAATACTGCCCCCTATGTACAAGAATATAACTACTATAATACTGCCCCCTATGTACAAGAATATAACTACTATAATACTGCCCCCTATGTACAGGAATATAACTACTATAATACTGCCCCTATGTACAAGAATATAACTACTATAATACTGCCCCCTATGTACAGGGATACAACTACTATAATACTGCCCCCTATGTACAGGGATATAACTACTATAATACTGCCCCCTATGTACAAGAATATAACTACTATAATACTTCCCCCTATGTACAGGAATATAACTACTATAATACTGCCCCTATGTACAAGAATGTAACTACTATAATACTGCCCCCTATGTACAGGAATATAACTACTATAATACTGCCCCCTATGTACAAGAATATAACTACTATAATACTTCCCCCTATGTACAGGAATATAACTACTATAATACTTCCCCCTATGTACAGGAATATAACTACTATAATACTGCCCCTATGTACAAGAATATAACTACTATAATACTGCCCCCTATGTACAAGAATATAACTACTATAATACTGCCCCCTATGTACAAGAATATAACTACTATAATACTGCTCCCTATGTACAGGAATATAACTACTATAATACTGCCCCCTATGTACAAGAATATAACTACTATAATACTGCCCCCTATGTACAGGAATATAACTACTATAATACTGCCCCCTATGTACAGGAATATAACTACTATAATACTGCCCCCTATGTACAAGAATATAACTACTATAATACTGCCCTCTATGTACAGGAATATAACTACTATAATACTGCTTCCTATGTACAAGAATATAACTACTATAATACTGCCCGCTATGTACAGGAATATAACTACTATAATACTGCCCCCTATGTACAGGAATATAACTACTATAATACTGCCACCTATGAACAACAATATAACTACTATAATACTGCCCCCTATGTACAAGAATATAACAACTATAATACTGCCCCCTATGTACAAGAATATAACTACTATAATACTGCCCCCTATGTACAAGAATATAACTACTATAATACTGCCCCCTATGTACAGGTATATAACTACTATAATACTGCCCCCTATGTACAAGAATATAACTACTATAATACTGCCCCCTATGTACAGGTATATAACTACTATAATACTGCCCCCTATGTACAGGAATATAACTACTATAATACTGCCCCTATGTACAGGGATATAACTACTATAATACTGTCCCCTATGTACATGAATATAACTACTATAATACTACCCCCTATGTACAAGAATATAACTACTATAATACTACCCCCTATGTACAAGAATATAACTACTATAATACTGCCTCCTATGAACAAGAATATAACTACTATAATACTGCCTCCTATGTACAAGAATATAACTACTATAATACTGCCTCCTATGTACAAGAATATAACTACTATAATACTGCCCCCGATGTACAAGAATATAACTACTATAATACTGCCTCCTATCTACAAGAATATAACTACTATAATACTGCCCCCTATGTACAGGAATATAACTACTATAATACTGCCCCCTATGTACAGGAATATAACTACTATAATACTGCCCCCTATGTACAAGACTATAACTACTATAATACTGCCCCCTATGTACAAGAATATAACTACTATAATACTGCCCCTTATGTACAAGAATATAACTACTATAATACTGCCCCCTATGTACAGGAATATAACTACTATAATACTGCCCCCTATGTACAAGACTATAACTACTATAATACTGCCCCCTATGTACAAGAATATAACTACTATAATACTGCCCCTTATGTACAGGAATAGAACTACTATAATACTGCCCCCTATGTACAAGAATATAACTACTATAATACTGCCCCTATGTACAGGAATATAACTACTATAATACTGTCCTCTATGAACAGGAATATAACTACTATAATACTGCCCCCTATGTACAAGAATATAACTACTATAATACTGTCCTCTATGAACAGGAATATAACTACTATAATACTGCCCCCTATGTACAAGAATATAACTACTATAATACTGTCCTCTATGAACAGGAATATAACTACTATAATACTGCCCCCTATGTACAAGAATATAACTACTATAATACTGCCCCCTATGTACAAGAATATAACTACTATAATACTGCCCCTATGTACAGGAATATAACTACTATAATACTGCCCCCTATGTAAAGGAATATAACTACTATAATACTGCCCCCTATGTACAAGAATATAACTACTATAATACTGCCCCCTATGTACAAGAATATAACTACTATAATACTGCCCCCTATGTACAAGAATATAACTACTATAATACTGCCCCCTATGTACAAGAATATAACTACTATAATACTGCCCCCTATGTACAAGAATATAACTACTATAATACTGCCCCCTATGTAAAGGAATATAACTACTATAATACTGCCCCCTATGTACAGGAATATAACTACTATAATACTGCCCCCTATGTACAAGAATATAACTACTATAATACTGCCCCCTATGTACAAGAATATAACTACTATAATACTGCCCCCTATGTACAAGAATATAACTACTATAATACTGCCCCCTATGTACAAGAATATAACTAATATAATACTGTCCCCCTATGTACAGGAATATAACTACTATAATACTGCCCCCTATGTACAGGAATATAACTACTATAATACTGCTCCCTATGTACAGGAATATAACTACTATAATACTGCCCCCTATGTACAAGAATATAACTACTATAATACTGTCCCCCTATGTACAAGAATATAACTACTATACCACTGCCCCCTATGTACAAGAATATAACTACTATAATACTGCCCCCTATGTACAGGAATATAACTACTATAATACTGCCCCCTATGTACAAGAATATAACTACTATAATACTGCCCCCTATGTACAAGATTATAACTACTATAATACTGCCCCTATGTACAAGAATATAACTACTATAATACTGCCTCCTATGTACAAGAATATAACTACTATAATACTGCCCCCTATGTACAGGAATATAACTACTATAATACTGCCCCCTATGTACAGGAATATAACTACTATAATACTGCCCCCTATGTACAGGAATATAACTACTATAATACTGCCCCTATGTACAGGTATATAACTACTATAATACTGCCCCCTATGTACAAGAATATAACTACTATAATACTGCCCCTATGTACAAGAATATAACTACTATAATACTGCCCCCTATGTACAGGAATATAACTACTATAATACTGCCCCCTATGTACAGGAATATAACTACTATAATACTGCCCCCTATGTACAGGAATATAACTACTATAATACTGCCCCTATGTACAGGAATATAACTACTATAATACTGCCCCCTATGTACAGGAATATAACTACTATAATACTGCCCCCTATGTACAAGAATATAACTACTATAATACTGCCCCTATGTACAAGAATATAACTACTATAATACTGCCCCGTATGTACAAGAATATAACTACTATAATACTGCCCCCTATGTACAGGAATATAACTACTATAATACTGCCCCCTATGTACAAGAATATAACTACTATAATACTGCTCCCTATGTACACTGTGTGTATTATCCATGTACTGTGACATCGCTGTGTGTATTATCCCTGTACTGTGACATCACTGTGTGTATTATTCCTGTACTGTGACATCACTGTGTGTATTATTCCTGTACTGTGACATCACTGTGTGTATTATCTCTGTACTGTGACATCACTGTGTGTATTATCCCTGTACTGTGACATCACTGTGTGTATTATCCCTGTACTGTGACATCACTGTGTGTATTATTCCTGTACTGTGACATCACTGTGTGTATTATCCCTGTACTGTGACATCACTGTGCATATTATTCCTGTACTGTGACATCACTGTGTGTATTATCTCTGTACTGTGACATCACTGTGTGTATTATCATGTACTGTGACATCGCTGTGTGTATTATCCTGTACTGTGACATCACTGTGTGTATTATCTCTGTACTGTGACATCACTGTGTGTATTATCCCTGTACTGTGACATCACTGTGTGTATTATCTCTGTACTGTGACATCACTGTGTGTATTATCATGTACTGTGACATCACTGTGTGTATTATCTCTGTACTGTGACATCACTGTGTGTATTATCCCTGTACTGTGACATCGCTGTGTGTATTATCCTGTACTGTGACATCACTGTGTGTATTATCCTGTACTGTGACATCACTGTGTGTATTATCCCTGTACTGTGACATCACTGTGTGTATTATCTCTATACTGTGACATCACTGTGTGTATTATCTCTGTACTGTGACATCACTGTGTGTATTATCTCTGTACTGTGACATCACTGTGTGTTTTATCCCTGTACTGTGACATCACTGTGTGTATTATCCCTGTACTGTGACATCACTGTGTATATTATCCCTGTACTGTGACATCACTGTGTGTAATATCCTGTACTGTGACATCACTGTGTGTATTATCCTGTACTGTGACATCACTGTGTGTATTATCCCTGTACTGTGACATCACTGTGTGTATTATCTCTATACTGTGACATCACTGTGTGTATTATCTCTGTACTGTGACATCACTGTGTGTATTATCTCTGTACTGTGACATCACTGTGTGTATTATCCCTGTACTGTGACATCACTGTATTATCTCTGTACTGTGACATCACTGTGTGTATTATCTCTGTACTGTGACATCACTGTGTATATTATCCCTGTACTGTGACATCACTGTGTGTATTATCTCTGTACTGTGACATCACTGTGTGTATTATCTCTGTACTGTGACATCACTGTGTGTATTATCCCTGTACTGTGACATCACTGTGTGTATTATCCCTGTACTGTGACATCACTGTGTGTATTATCTCTGTACTGTGACATCACTGTGTGTATTATCCCTGTACTGTGACATCACTGTATTATCTCTGTACTGTGACATCACTGTGTGTATTATCTCTGTACTGTGACATCACTGTGTGTTTTATCCCTGTACTGTGACATCACTGTGTGTATTATCTCTGTACTGTGACATCACTGTGTGTATTATCCCTGTACTGTGACATCATTGTGTGTATTATCACTGTACTGTGACATCACTGTGTGTATTATCCCTGTACTGTGACATCGCTGTGTGTATTATCCCTGTACTGTGACATCACTGTGTGTATTATCTCTGTACTGTGACATCACTTTGTGTATTATCCCTGTACTGTGACATCACTGTGTGTATTATCCCTGTACTGTGACATCACTTTGTGTATTATCCCTGTACTGTGACATCACTGTGTGTATTATCCATGTACTGTGACATCACTGTGTGTATTATCCCTGTACTGTGACATCACTGTGTGTATTATCCATGTACTGTGACATCACTGTGTGTATTATCCTGTACTGTGACATCACTGTGTGTATTATCCCTGTACTGTGACATCACTGTGTGTATTATCCCTGTACTGTGACATCACTGTGTGTATTATCCCTGTACTGTTACATCACTGTGTGTATTATCTCTGTACTGTGACATCACTGTGTGTATTATCCCTGTACTGTGACATCACTGTGTGTATTATCTCTGTACTGTGACATCACTGTGTGTATTATCCCTGTACTGTGACATCACTGTGTGTATTATCTCTGTACTGTGACATCACTGTGTGTATTATCCCTGTACTGTGACATCACTGTGTGTATTATCCCTGTACTGTGACATCACTGTGTGTATTATCTCTGTACTGTGACATCACTGTGTGTATTATCCCTGTACTGTGACATCACTGTGTGTATTATTCCTGTACTGTGACATCACTGTGTGTATTATCTCTGTATTGTGACATCACTGTGTGTATTATCCCTGTACTGTGACATCACTGTGTGTACTATCCCTGTACTGTGACATCACTGTGTGTATTATCTCTGTACTGTGACATCACTGTGTGTATTATCCCTGTACTGTGACATCACTGTGTGTATTATCTCTGTACTGTGACATCACTGTGTGTATTATCCTGTATTGTGACATCACTGTGTGTATTATCCCTGTACTGTGACATCACTGTGTGTATTATCCCTGTACTGTGACATCACTGTGTGTATTATCCCTGTACTGTGACATCACTTTGTATTATCGCTGTACTGTGACATCGCTGTGTGTATTATCCCTGTACTGTGACATCACTGTGTGTATTATCTCTGTACTGTGACATCACTGTGTGTATTATCCCTGTACTGTGACATCACTGTGTGTATTATCTCTGTACTGTGACATCACTGTGTGTATTATCCTGTATTGTGACATCACTGTGTGTATTATCCCTGTACTGTGACATCACTGTGTGTGTTATCCCTGTACTGTGACATCACTGTGTGTATTATCCTGTACTGTGACATCACTGTGTGTATTATCCCTGTACTGTGACATCACTGTGTGTATTATCCCTGTACTGTGACATCACTGTGTATTATCCCTGTACTGTGACATCACTGTGTGTATTATCCCTGTACTGGGACATCACTGTGTGTATTATCCCTGTACTGGGACATCACTGTGTGTATTATCCTGTACTGTGACATCACTGTGTGTATTATCCCTGTACTGTGACATCGCTGTGTGTATTATCCCTGTACTGTGACATCACTGTGTGTATTATCTCTGTACTGTGACATCACTGTGTGTATTATCCCTGTACTGTGACATCACTGTGTGTATTATCCCTGTACTGTGACATCACTGTGTGTATTATCTCTGTACTGTGACATCACTGTGTGTATTATCTCTGTACTGTGACATCACTGTGTGTATTATCCCTATACTGTGACATCACTGTGTGTATTATCCCTGTACTGTGACATCACTGTGTGTATTATCCCTGTACTGTGACATCACTGTGTGTATTATCTCTGTACTGTGACATCACTGTGTGTATTATCTCTGTACTGTGACATCACTGTGTGTATTATCTCTGTACTGTGACATCACTGTGTGTATTATCCTGTACTGTGACATCACTGTGTGTATTATCCCTGTACTGTGACATCACTGTGTGTATTCTCCCTGTACTGTGACATCACTGTGTGTATTCTCCCTGTACTGTGACATCACTGTGTGTATTATCCCTGTACTGTGACATCACTGTGTGTATTATGTCTGTACTGTGACATCACTGTGTGTATTATCCCTGTACTGTGACATCACTGTGTGTATTCTCCCTGTACTGTGACATCACTGTGTGTATTCTCCCTGTACTGTGACATCACTGTGTGTATTATCTCTGTACTGTGACATCACTGTGTGTATTATCCCTGTACTGTGACATCACTGTGTGTATTCTCCCTGTACTGTGACATCACTGTGTGTATTATCTCTGTACTGTGACATCACTGTGTGTATTCTCCCTGTACTGTGACATCACTGTGTGTATTATCCCTGTACTGTGACATCACTGTGTGTATTATCCCTGTACTGTGACATCACTGTGTGTATTATCTCTGTACTGTGACATCACTGTGTGTATTATCTCTGTACTGTGACATCACTGTGTGTATGTACTGGTATGGGTTATGTACAGTGTTGCGCTGTTTATTAGAGGACGTGTAGTGTTGGAGTTGATGAACATACACTTTAAATTTTAACCCCTTGCCCCCCAGAAGGTCTCCTTATCCGCTCGCACTGTCATGGTGGAGGAGCAGGAGAAGCTAATAATATTCCTTCTGTATTCCGGGACAATAGAGACGCCGTGTTTCGGATTCTCTTACTGTCTCTGTCGAGGTTTGATGCCTCCGCGAGGTTCTGAGTGACTTCAGATGTCGCTGTCAATCACCTTCCTGCCGCCAAAACTTGTGAAACTTAAAAAACCTTAAAAAAACTTTTGATAGAGCAATAAAATATTCTTCCAGCAATATATAAAAAACAATGCACAGAGCACAGCAGTGTGAGGACACACCTCCAGTCTAATCCTGGAATATAAATCCAGATATCACAGTCCTGCTGCTACTAACAACATACACAAAGCTCTGATTACACATCTTCCTAGGGACAATACTTAACACTGGCTTCAGTCTTTATGGTCACATCTGCTGATGGTTTCCCTGTCTGGTCACACCTGATGATGGTTTCCCTGTATGGTCCCACCTGCTGATGGTTTCCCTGTATGGTCCCACCTGCTGATGGTTTCCCTGTATGGTCCCACCTGCTGATGGTTTCCCTGTATGGTCCCACCTGCCGATGGTTTCCCTGTCTGGTCGCACCTGCCGATGATTTCCCTGTATAGTCCCACCTGCTGATGGTTTCCCTGTCTGGTCCCACCTGCTGATGGTTTCCCTGTCTGGTCGCACCTGCTCATGATTTGCCTGTATGGTCACACCTGCTGATGGTTTCCCTGTATGGTCACACCTGCTGATGGTTTCCCTGTATGGTCACACCTGCTGATGGTTTCCCTGTATGGTCACACCTGCTGATGGTTTCCCTGTATGGTCACACCTGCTGATGGTTTCCCTGTATGGTCACACCTGCTGATGGTTTCCCTGTATGGTCACACCTGCTGATAGTTTCCCTTTAAGGAAGTTTTTTTATATGATTTTTATAGCATCTAGTAACACCAGCATTTCTGCTGTAAAGCTGCTCTCCCCTGTGTCTGCGATGTCCTGGTTCTGTATTACTGGGTCATTGGTTATACATATGGATTTAGCCCCTGGAATCCAAGAGACAAGTTGTAGGATTTGGTGTTTGGCCGCAGTATCCGCCTAATGATCCGGCGCTGGCGCTGTCCCAATCAGCCGGGTTTTTACTGTTCCTGTACTGGAACCCAGCGACCGTGTCTGCATATACAGGAGGGTAATGAGATCCGTGACTGTGATACCGGACCAGGGAACAGGCCTCTGAATGCTCCATAGGCCCACTCCGCATAGGAGAGACCGGCCAACCCGGGCCAATGGAGGGAAGCGCCCACCCGGTTGTACACCTCCGTGTTAAAGGGGCACTGAAGCAGGAAGTGGTCCATGCTCTCCAGCAGGCCACCGCACTCCTCCCGGGGACAACCCCTTTCCTCAGAGCTCCTACACTTCAGATTGTCCCTCACACACAGCTTTCCATGGAAGCAGCGCCAAGTCACGTCCCAAAACTTCAAGGGGATCCGGATAGAATTCAATAAACTCAAACCCACCCCTAGATCCCGACTTGGGCAATCCCTGAGGGCCAGAGGCTTCTGGAAACGGGCAAACAGAACCCTTTTGTCAAGGACTTTCCTCGACATGGTCCTGATCTCCCACACTCCCAGACCCCACCGGCGAATCACCTTCAGAACCGGGGTAGCGTAAGCCGGAAGATGCCCATGTGGTGTACGGAGATCCTTCACTTGTCCTCCTGTCTCCCATTCCTGGAAGAAAGGCCGAAACCATCCCCTGCAGGAGTATACCCACGGAGGAGCCCATCCCCTGCAGGAGTATACCCACGGAGGAGCCCATCCCCTGCAGGAGTATACCCACGGAGGAGCCCATCCCCTGCAGGAGTATACCCACGGAGGAGCCCATCCCCTGCAGGAGTATACCCACGAAGGAGCCCATCCCCTGCAGGAGTATACCCACGGAGGAGCCCATCCCCTGCAGGAGTATACCCACGGAGGAGCCCATCCCCTGCAGGAGTATACCCACGGAGGAGCCCTCTCCCTCCAGAGGTTTGCTACATTGAAGACCTGTCACCAGAGTTTTACCACCCTGACTATCAACGCCTGCTGATAAAGGGTTACAAGTCCTCCCCAAATCTCCTAAAACTAGCTGCCATAGGGGCCCTGTAACCTAATTACAGCTGTTTTTTCTGATATGCAAATTAGCTTTCCTGACTCATGTCTCCTGGCTGTGACTCTTCTCTCTCTCAGGCTGGTAAACCACGCCCCATTATTGTGACTGGCAGCTCTGTGTCTCGTACTTAGGGACCGTCTGCCAATATTCAACTACAGATATAGAAAGTTATGTACATAGAGCTTTATGTAACTATAAATATTGTGTCAATACTTTTACACGGTGCCTTGTGTTATATTTTTGTCATGTGACCTCATCTCAGGTCCTTTAGCCTCCTAACATTAACAAACTGTACCCTATGTAGGTATCGGATCACATGAAATCACAGCAGCATCCATGGAGGATGGAGAGGAGTAGAAGTCCATGGAGGCTGCTGTGATTTCATGTGATCAGATACATACATGGGTTACATTTTGCAAATGTAAAGGGTATAGGACATTTCATAAAATCACGTCAAGGCCATGGTTTCCTGTATCTCCTCCTGGAGTCTCCCCGGTGCCTTGCCAGCTTCCTCGTACTTACAGAGGTATTCAGCAAGCCGGGAGCCATAGATGTTAGCAGAACCGGCCTGGTCCAGGAGGCAGAAGACGGGGACTTTCCTGCCTCAGACATCCCAGAGAACCCAATCCCACCCTGGGGAGGAAAGAGCAGGCCTGGGTGGTGCAGGATCTCAGCCACGGACAACCACACCCGTCAGTAGCTCAGCACACAATGAGCTGTACTCACTATTCTGCTGGTGCAGTCACTGTGTACATACATGACATTACTTATCCTGTACTGATCCTGAGTTACATCCTGTATTATACCCCAGAGCTGTACTCACTATTCTGCTGCTGGTGCAGTCACTGTGTACATACATGACATTACTTATCCTGTACTGATCCTGAGTTACATCCTGTATTATACCCCAGAGCTGCACTCACTATTCTGCTGCTGGTGCAGTCACTGTGTACATACATGACATTACTTATCCAGTACTGATCCTGAGTTACATCCTGTATTATACTCCAGAGCTGCACTCACTATTCTGCTGCTGGTGCAGTCACTGTGTACATACATGACATTACTTATCCTGTACTGATCCTGAGTTACATCCTGTATTATACCCCAGAGCTGCACTCACTATTCTGCTGCTGGTGCAGTCACTGTGTACATACATGACATTACTTATCCTGTACTGATCCTGAGTTACATCCTGTATTATACCCCAGAGCTGCACTCACTATTCTGCTGCTGGTGCAGTCACTGTACATACATGACATTACTTATCCTGTACTGATCCTGAGTTACATCCTGTATTATACCCCAGAGCTGCACTCACTATTCTGCTGCTGGTGCAGTCACTGTGTACATACATGACATTACTTATCCAGTACTGATCCTGAGTTACATCCTGTATTATACCCCAGAGCTGCACTCACTATTCTGCTGCTGGTGCAGTCACTGTGTACATACATGACATTACTTATCCTGTACTGATCCCGAGTAACATCCTGTATTATACCCCAGAGCTGCACTCACTATTCTGCTGCTGGTGCAGTCACTGTGTACATACATGACATTACTTATCCTGTACTGATCCTGAGTTACATCCTGTATTATACCCCAGAGCTGCACTCACTATTCTGCTGCTGGTGCAGTCACTGTGTACATACATGACATTACTTATCCTGTACTGATCTTGAGTTACATCCTGTATTATACCCCAGAGCTGCACTCACTATTCTGCTGGTGCAGTCACTGTGTACATACATGACATTACTTATCCTGTACTGATCCTGAGTTACATCCTGTATTATACTCCAGAGCTGCACTCACTATTCTGCTGCTGGTGCAGTCACTGTGTACATACATGACATTACTTATCCTGTACTGATCCTGAGTTACATCCTGTATTATACCCCAGAGCTGCACTCACTATTCTGCTGCTGGTGCAGTCACTGTGTACATACATGACATTACTTATCCTGTACTGATCTTGAGTTACATCCTGTATTATACCCCAGAGCTGCACTCACTATTCTGCTGGTGCAGTCACTGTGTACATACATGACATTACTTATCCTGTACTGATCCTGAGTTACATCCTGTATTATACCCCAGAGCTGCACTCACTATTCTGCTGCTGGTGCAGTCACTGTGTACATACATGACATTACTTATCCTGTACTGATCCTGAGTTACATCCTGTATTATACTCAAGAGCTGCACTCACTATTCTGCTGCTGGTGCAGTCACTGTGTACATACATGACATTACTTATCCTGTACTGATCCTGAGTTACATCCTGTATTATACCCCAGAGCTGCACTCACTATTCTGCTGCTGGTGCAGTCACTGTGTACATACATGACATCACTTATCCTGTACTGATCCTGAGTTACATCCTGTATTATACCCCAGAGCTGCACTCACTATTCTGCTGCTGGTGCAGTCACTGTGTACATACATGACATTACTTATCCTGTACTGATCCTGAGTTACATCCTGTATTATACTCCAGAGCTGTACTCACTATTCTGCTGCTGGTGCAGTCACTGTGTACATACATGACATTACTTATCCTGTACTGATCCTGAGTTACATCCTGTAAATCTTTTATTTTATATAAAAGTGAAAAACATAACAATAATAAACATAAATAAAGCCATAACTTCTGGCAAAAGAAATACAAAAGAACAAATATAAACGAAAATAAACTTACAAAACCTCCTGGCCCAGCCACACACACACCACACACTCAGCATGAAAACAAACAAAACCTTCACCCAGTCCCACCACCTAAATTTTTTTTTTTTTTTTTTTTTTTTATATCAAAATACACAGCAAAATACACATAAATAAATAAACAATAAACACAGAAATAACAATGAATATAACGGAAGTAACATTAATAACATTAAATAACATAAAATAACCTAAAATATAACTAACTAAATCCCACGCCCATCACCCTCCCCCCCCAGACACTGGTCTAACGTCCAAAGTTCGCGTTATATAGTCCAGACCAGTGCCCAGGATCGTACAGTCCAAATCCCGTCCACCCCCCTCCCAACCTAACACCCTAACACCAACACCCCAAAACCAACCAACCTATATACACAAGAACTATAACTACATATAACTATACACACTGTACATAAGATACAAACACATTAAACATATCAACATATATCAAAACCACATAAAGCCCAGGTTCGGCGCCTGCAAGCCCCTACATCACTATAACCTCAGATACAAAACAAAAATCTACAGTGTCAGCTTCAGCCCAACACCAGGAGCGGAGATGACAGACTAAGGGACACTAAAGGAGAACCCCCTCCAAAGGAGAGAGGCCCTCCCCGTGCCCAGCCCCTCATACTCCAGAGAGCGCACCTTCACCAGGTCACCCAGAATGTTCCTAACCACCTCATCCACCGGGAGGATTTTACGCTGCGTCGAAACTAAGCACCGTGCGTTCCACGTGTGGTACCTGACCACTAGACTAACTAGGAATAAAGTGCAGCGGTCCCGGCCACCCAGGCCTCTGAATGCTCCATAGGCCCACTCCGCATAGGAGAGACCGGCCAACCCGGGCCAATGGATGGAAGCGCCCACCCGGTTGTACACCTCTGTGTTAAAGGGGCACTGAAGCAGGAAGTGGTCCATGCTCTCCAGCAGGCCACCGCACTCCTCCCGGGGACAACCCCTTTCCTCAGAGCTCCTACACTTCAGATTGTCCCTCACACACAGCTTTCCATGGAAGCAGCGCCAAGTCAAGTCCCAAAACTTCAAGGGGATCCTGATGGAATTCAATAAACTCAAACCCACCCCAAGATCCCGACTTGGGCAATCCCTGAGGGCCAGAGGCTTCTGGAAACGGGCAAACAGAACCCTTTTGTCAAGGATTTTCCTCGACATGGTCCTGATCTCCCACATTCCCAGACCCCACCGGCGAATCACCTTCAGAACCGGGGTAGCGTAAGCCGGAAGATGCCCATGCGGTGTACGGAGATCCTTCACTTGTCCTCCTGTCTCCCATTCCTGGAAGAAAGGCCGAAACCATCCCCTGCAGGAGTATACCCACGGAGGAGCCCTCTCTTTCCAGAGGTTTGCTACATTGATTTTAAGAAAGGTATTCACTAGGAACACCACAGGGTTGACCATACACAACCCTCCTTGTCTCCTCGTGCGGTAAGTAACCTCCCTCTTGATTAGGTTCAGCCTATTCCCCCATAACAGCTGGAAGAACAGACTGTAGACCCGAGTCCAGAGGGGTTCTGGCAACATGCACACACTGCCCAGGTAAATCAGCAATGGGAGCAGGTACGTTTTGATCAGATTAACCCTTTCTCTGAGGGTCAAAGACCAACCCTTCCACTGGTCCACCTTCTGGGCGGCGATCTTAAGCCTGCCGTCCCAGTTTTGCATGGGGTAATCCCCCTGGCCAAATTCGATGCCGAGAACTTTGGCAGAGTCTTGGGGCCCTGGAAGAGTGTCCGGGAGATCAAAGCCTGGACCTCCCTCTCCCAGCCAGAGACTCTCACACTTATCCCGGTTGATCTTGGACCCAGAAGCCTCTGAGTAGCGGTCAACCTCTGACATCACCCATTGCGCCTCCCCTCTCGAGGACACAAAAACAGTGACGTCATCAGCATACGCTACCACCCTTAGAGTGGCTTCCGGTGCTGCCCGGTCCATCCCGACTCCCACCAACGGCCCACGATCAACCCTCCTAAGGAATGGGTCAATCGCGAACACGTACAGTAGTGGGCTCAGAGGACAACCCTGGCGAACACCAGACCCAACCTCAAAAGAGCGGCCAATCCAACCGTTCACAAGCGGGAAACTCTCTGCCCCTGCGTACAAAACTTTCAGCCAATTGACAAACCCACCCGGCAGGCCATACCTCAGAAGGACAGACCAGAGGTACTCGTGGTTAACCCGATCAAACGCTTTTGCCTGATCCAAGGACAGCAAGTACCCCTTCCAGTTACCAGCCCTGCCCTGTTCCACTGCCTCCCGGACACAAAGCACAGCACTAAATGTACTGCGGCCTGGAACAGAGCAGTGCTGGGTCCCCGAAAGGAGCCGGGGTGCAAACTGCACCAGCCGATTAAACAGCACCTTTGCCAAAACCTTTCTGTCCGTATTGAGAAGCGCTATGGGACGCCAGTTCTCAATACGAGATCGGTCCTTACCCTTTGACAGGATGATCAGGGCAGACCTCCTCATTGACTTCGGCAGAGCGCCCGAGGAAAGACACTCATTGAATACCTCAGTCAAGAGGGGAACCAAGGCGTCCTTAAAGGTCTTATAAAACTCAGATGTTAAGCCATCCGGACCCGGCGATTTCTTGAGGGCGAGCCCTTCAATCGCCCGGCTGACTTCCTCTTCCCTAATCATATCTGTCAAAACATCAAGAGAGGGGTCTACTCCTGGCTCAGGGACAGTTTCAGCCAGGAAAGCCGACATCACATCCCGATCTAGATCCTTCCTGCCCAAGAGGTGCGAGTAGAAGGATCTGACGACCTCCAGAATCCCTGATCTGGACCTTTTCAGGGATCCCGTACTGTCAACCAGTCCTGTGACAACTTTACCATTCACTGACATCTTGCAGTTTCTGTAAGGGTCGGGCGAGCGGTATTTCCCGTAATCCCTCTCAAAAACCAAAGATGCGTGTCTATCGTACTGACACCTCTTCAGCAAGGATTTCACTCTGGAGATGTCCTCACGACTACCTCCAGTCGAGACGAGATGCTCGAGTTTCCTCCTCAGGCCCTGATACAGGCGGTACCTGTCCAGGCTCCTGAGGCTCGAGAGCTGGCGGAAGAATCTCGCCACCCTTTTCTTGAGCATCTCCCACCACTCTGACTTACTGCTACAAAGGCCCAGCAATGGTACCTGGCTCTGAAGAAAGTCCTCAAAGGATTGTCTTATCTCTGCTTCTTCCAGGAGAGACGAATTGAGCTTCCAGTAGCCTCTTCCCATCCGGGGGGTCTCTGTAACATTCAGAGAAAACAAAATTAGACAGTGATCGGAGAACTCCACCTCAACAACGGACACTGCTGAAGAGATGGCTTCCTCCTTTAAATAAAACCTGTCTATTCTAGACCTGCAGCTACCCCTATAATAGGTGAACCCCGCGTGGCCTGGGGTGTGCCGGATGTGGACATCCACCAGGCGAGCCTCACTAGCTATGCTATTAAGAGCGACGCTATCATAAGTCAGCTTGTCTCTGGAACCTCCCCTATCCTGGGACCTCGTGACAGCATTGAAGTCCCCTCCAAAGACCACCTGCCGACTTGTAAAAAGGTAGGGCTTGATCCTCATAAAGAGACACTTCCTGTCCCACTTGGACTGGGGACCATAGATGTTAATTAGGCGAAGTTCTTGTCCCTTCATGAGGACATCCATGATCAGGCACCTCCCCATTTCTAACTCAATAACTCGTCGGCATTCTACCGGTGCGGTAAAAAGGACCGCCACTCCGCTATACGGCTCGGCCGCAAGAGACCAATAGGAAGGCCCGTGTCTCCATTCCCTCTTAGCTTTAAACACGGCCGCCAAATCTGGCAGCCTGGTCTCCTGCAAAAATAAAATGTCGGCTTCAACACGGCCGAGAAAATCAAAGGCCGCAAATCTAGCCGCATCAGACTTAATGCTGGCGACATTAATGGACGCCAGCGTCAACGGAGTGGGTGCCGCCATCATGAGTGATTGAGTTAGACGGCTTTTTTCTTACTAACTCCCTTCCCTCTACTGTCCTCTGAGGATGATCCCTTTTCCCTTTTCCCTTCAGAATTGGGGCAACTTCTTTTTAACGAAATTGAGGTGTCCATGTTATTACTGGCCCCCAAGGACCCACCCGGACCACCCTCTCCTTCGTCCTTGTCTCCTGGCTCTGAGTCAGTCTCCCACTCTGAGGACCCAGCATCCCCAGAGGATAGAGACTCGGCGCCCCCTGCAGGCTGCTCCGCCGCCACCTCCAGAACCCCACCCTCAGCCTCTCCTTCCGAGGAGGCGATCTCATCGAGGGTGAGGAACTGGTTGGAAAGCTCAACCAGAGGGGAGGAAGTTTTCCCTTCCTTAGGTACCTTAGATAGGCCGCGTTTTTTCTTTTTCTGCTTGCGCTTATTTTCTAGCCAAATCCTGTTATCCTCATCCATACTCTCATAATGGGAGGACGTGGAGGACATGGCACCTTTCTCGCGCTCCATCCTCCTGACCTCCTCATCCAACTCATCATCCCTCAGGGCCTCAGTAGCATGACCAGCCTCTGAGGAAGGACCAAGGGTCACCCCAGCAACCTGAGGCTTCCCCAGTTCTCTCCCTTTTTGTCTGGCTTCAAGCCGCCTTAACTGAGAAGGCGACTTCTTCTTGCTTTTCTTCACAGGCCCCTCAGCTCCTCCACCTCTGCTGGTACCTTCCCCAGCAGAAGCAACCTCCTGGCTCTCCTCCACTGGGGTCACAACCGCATTGGCAAAGGAGCGAGGACAACGGCTGAAAGGGTGACCGAGCTCACCACACAGGTTACACCTAATGTCCTTACAGGATGCAGCGAGATGACCTAGCCCACCACACAAAGCGCACTTCTGCACTTGGCAGCTGGCGCTAAAGTGGGTGGGGTCACCGCACCTGTGACAGACCTTCGGCTGCCCCTGGTAGAAAATCAGGATTCTGTCCCGCCCAAGAAAGGCTGAAGAGGGAATGTGGGCGACTGTGCCGCCTGAACACTTCAACTTCATCATGAAGGTCCAGGCCCCAGACCAAATGCCAAATTCATCGCGGTTTTTCTGAGGTACCTGTACAACCTCACCATAACGACTGAGCCAAGTCATGATGTCCATGCAAGAAAGTGACTCGTTACGGGTCAAAACGGTCACTTTCTTGACTGTGTTTTGGCGAGACACTGCTTGCACAGCAAAGTCTCGCCATGCGGGCTCGTTCTTTGCCAGCTCATAATTCGACCAGAAGAGCTCTAAGCCCTCCGGCCGAACAAAGCTGACATCGAACTCCGGAGTACCATAAGGATGTATCAGGGCAAAGATGTCACTAGCCCTGAAGTTCATCTTCAGGAGGAGCTCCACCACCCTTGACCTGGGTGGGCATGCGTCACTGCCCCTCCAGCGAAGACGAACCACATTCCTACGGGCAGCTCCGGGCCCGGTTGTGGGTAAAGACCATACAGTCTCTCCCCCCCTTTTCTCTTGGAAGGCTGCCAGGCCATGCCTGTCTGTCCAGAAGGACAGATCAACATCTCTCCCCTCTACAGTGATTGACTTTTCCCCTCTCCTGAGAGCCTCCAGAAGACGCCTTTGCAAAACGCTGTTCCCAGAGCCAGGAGACAAGGAGTTAACCCCACTTGCCCCAGCGGTGACACTCGCATAGCTCCTTATGGGAGCGGCCACCACTGGGGGTGCAGATGGACCAGCACTCACACCAGGATCCCCCTCAGCGCCATTCACCACCCCCACATTCACCACACTATATACATTACTGCCTCGCTTCCTTGCATCACTGCCTCGCTTCCTTGCATCACTCACACCAGCTGGGCCAGGAGGACCTGGGGTTGCCTCGGCGTCACTGGGCACTGGGGGTAGAGCTACCTCCATAGCTGATACAGCCTGAGAAGAGGCAGCTCCAACCCCGATCTTACTTGTGCCCTCTGCCTCATTGGCATTAACCCCTTGTTGTCCAGCAGTTTTTCTAAGGTTTGAGCATTGCTGCTCACTAGATGCAAGAGGCCTCCTGTCTTTATTTACTCCGGACAGTCTCTTATGGTCATCTCCAGGATCAGATGCACCAATACAAAATAACACTGTTCCTGCACCCTTTCCCACAGGCTGCACAAGACGCTTGGGAGGCGCCGCACCACAAGTCCCAGCAGCCCCATCACACTGCCGCTGCTCACCGGAGCTAGAGGCAGCCACAGCGCTAGGGGCCACAGGAGCCACCGCCACTGCCCCTGGCACCGGGCCACCCCCCCCTCCCACTGGGGGGCAGCGCACAGTACCAGGACCTGCTGGATCGCCCTCACTGTCCGGCCTTTCGGCCGATGCCTTCCCTGCACCATCCTTGCTACTGCAAACAAGGATGGTGCTCTGCGCCATGATGGAACGTGGCTTTGCACTCTCCCCGCACCCTGGCACCGAGTCCACGGCAGGATTCGTGCTGGGCTGGGTAACGGGGCCTACACGACAGGCTGGCACTGCTGCCCGCCCGGAGGGAACAGGGAGGGGACGAAACACCAGATTCACCTCCTCAGACGCCTTGGTCTTCCTGGCTCTCTTCTTTCTCTTTGGGTCGTCATCTGGCATATCATCGCCGAAGGAGAAGTTCTGGAGGTGAACTGGGGACTCAAGCTGACGGATCTGAGCCATTAGCGCCCCCCCCTGGCCGCTGTCATCACTTTCCTCCTCCAGGTTGGCAGAGCCGCAGCCTGATGGTAATGGCGCTTGCTCCGCAGGCAGCCTGTCGTGCGAGGCCTGCTGGTGTTGGTGCAGGCCACCAGACGGACACGGCAGGTCTTCCTCATCCTCCTCATCATCGCCATCATCCGCCTGGATCTCAAGCCCCTTCAGCTTTCTCAGCTGCTCTTGTTGCATTTTTTCAAATCTGGTGTCATTCTCAAGCTTTTCCCGGAACGGACCGCTGTTTTCACGGATAAGCCGACGCTTCTCCTCCAGAGCGGTGACCTCGGCTTTAAGCCTGTTGATGGTGGTAAGAAGATCAGGCTTCTTCTTCTTAGTGGCCACCCCCGCTAGGGCCAAGGTCTCCCTTATCTCCTCCTGGAGCCTCCTCAACGCTTTTCCAGCTTCCTCGTACTCACGGAGGTGCTCAGCAATCCGGGAGCCATAGATGGAAGCAGACTCCCGGGCCTTAAGTTCACCCCATGCTTTTTGCACACCTCCGTGAGCACCCAGCTTTTCAGCTGAACCACCCAGCTTTCCTGCACAGTCACTCAGCTTTCCAGGAGGAGCACTCAGGCTGATGTTACTTGCCTTGATCTTCTGTGAACCGGAGACCTTGCGGCTTCCCTGGGTCTTGGGGGTGGCAGCCGAGGTCACATCGCTGCGTCCTTGGCTCCGGGCAGATCTTCTCACCCCTTCTGCTTTGGCCGGTAACTTGTTTCTCCTGCCCCCCGCCGGCCTGGTCCGGGAGGCAGAAGCCTGGGATTTTCCTGGCTCACTCATCCCAGTAACCCACTCCCTCCCTGGGGAGGAGAGAGCAGGCCTGGGTGGATGGAGATTGCTCCAGGTGGTGCAGGAGCTCAGCAGCACACAACCACACCCTCCAACAGCTCACAGCAGAATGAGTCAGCACGAACTATTCTGCTGCTGGTGCAGTCACTGTGTACATACATGACATTACTTATCCTGTACTGATCCTGAGTTACATCCTGTATTATACCCCAGAGCTGCACTCACTATTCTGCTGCTGGTGCAGTCACTGTGTACATACATGACATTACTTATCCTGTACTGATCCTGAGTTACATCCTGTAAATCTTTTATTTTATATATAAAAATGAAAAACATTACAACAATAAACATAAATAAAGCCATAACTTCTGGCAAAACAAAACAATAATAATAATAACAAAACAATAATACAAACTAAAAGAGACTTACGAAAATCTCCTGGCCCAGCCACACACACACCACACAATCAGCATTATAAAACAAAACCTTCACCCAATCCCACCACCTAATTTTTTTTTTTTTTTTTTTTTCTTTTTTTTTTTTTTTTCCCCATAAATAACTAAAGAATACACAGCAAAAAAAAAAAAGACAAACAGGAAATAAAAACATTAAATATAACTAAACTAAATCCCACGCCCATCACCCTCCCACCCAGACACTGGTCTAACGTCCAAAGTTCGCGCTATATAGTCCAGACCAGTGCCCAGGATCGTACAGTCCAAGTCCCGTCCACCCCCCTCCCAACCTAACACCCTAACACCAACACCCCAAAACCAACCAAGCTATATACACATTAACTATAACTACATAAATACACACTGTACACAAAATACAAACACATTAAACATATCAACATAACAAACCAACCACATAAAGCCCAGGTTCGGCGCCTGCAAGCCCCTACATCACTATAACCTCAGATACAAAACAAAAATCTGCAGTGTCAGCTTCAGCCCAACACCAGGAGAGGAGATGACGGACTAAGGGACACTAAAGGAGAACCCCCTCCAAAGGAGAGAGGCCCTCCCCGTGCCCAGCCTCTCATACTCCAGAGAGCGCACCTTCACCAGGTCACCCAGAATGTTCCTAACCACCTCATCCACCGGGAGGATTTTACGCTGCGTCGATACTAAACACCGTGCGTTCCACGTGTGGTACCTGACCACTAGACTGACTAGGAATAACGTGCAGCGGTCCCGGCCACCCAGGCCTCTGAATGCTCCATAGGCCCACTCCGCATAGGAGAGACCGGCCAACCCGGGCCAATGGATGGAAGCGCCCACCCGGTTGTACACCTCTGTGTTAAAGGGGCACTGAAGCAGGAAGTGGTCCATGCTCTCCAGCAGGCCACCGCACTCCTCCCGGGGACAACCCCTTTCCTCAGAGCTCCTACACTTCAGATTGTCCCTCACACACAGCTTTCCATGGAAGCAGCGCCAAGTCAAGTCCCAAAACTTCAGGGGGATCCTGATGGAATTCAAAAGACCTAAACCCACCCCCAGATCCCGACTTGGGCAATCCCTGAGGGCCAGAGGCTTCTGGAAATGGGTCAACAGAACCCTTTTGTCAAGGAGTTTCCTCGACATGGTCCTGATCTCCCACATTCCCAGACCCCACCGGCGAATCACCTTCAGAACCGGGGTAGCGTAAGCCGGAAGATGCCCATGCGGTGTGCGGAGATCCTTCACTTGTCCTCCTGTCTCCCATTCCTGGAAGAAAGGCCGAAACCATCCCCTGCAGGAGTATACCCACGGAGGAGCCCTCTCTTTCCAGAGGTTTGCTACATTGATCTTAAGAAAGGTATTCACTAGGAATACCACAGGGTTGACCATACACAACCCTCCTTGTCTCCTCGTGCGGTAAGTAACCTCCCTCTTGATTAGGTTCAGCCTATTCCCCCATAACAGCTGGAAGAACAGACTGTAGACCCGAGTCCAGAGGGGTTCTGGCAACATGCACACACTGCCCAGATATATCAGCAATGGGAGCAGGTAAGTTTTAATCAAGTTCACCCTTTCCCTGAGGGTCAAAGACCAACCCTTCCACTGGTCCACCTTCTGGGCGGCGATCTTAAGCCTGCCATCCCAGTTTTGCATGGGGTAATCCCCCTGGCCAAATTCGATGCCGAGAACTTTGGCAGAGTCTTGGGGCCCTGGAAGAGTGTCCGGGAGATCAAAGCCTGGATCCCCCTCTCCCAGCCAGAGACTCTCACACTTATCCCGGTTGATCTTGGACCCAGAAGCCTCTGAGTAGCGGTCAACCTCTGACATCACCCATTGCGCCTCCCCTCTCGAGGACACAAAAATGGTGACATCATCAGCGTACGCTACCACCCTTAGAGTGGCTTCCGGTGCCGCCTGGTCCATCCCGACTCCCACCAACGGCCCACGATCAATCCTCCTAAGGAATGGGTCAATCGCGAACACGTATAAAAGTGGGCTCAGAGGACAACCCTGGCGAACACCAGACCCAACCTCAAAAGAGCGGCCAATCCAACCGTTCACAAGCGGGAAACTCTCTGCCCCTGCATACAAAACTTTCAGCCAATTGACAAACTCCCCCGGCAGGCCATACCTCAGAAGGACAGACCAGAGGTACTCGTGGTCAACCCGATCAAACGCTTTTGCCTGATCCAAGGACAGCAAGTACCCCTTCCAGTTACCAGCCCTGCCCTGCTCCACTGCCTCCCGAACACAAAGCACAGCACTAAATGTACTGCGGCCTGGAACAGAGCAGTGCTGGGTCCCCGAAAGGAGCCGGGGCGCAAACTGCACCAGCCGATTAAACAGCACCTTTGCCAAAACCTTTCTGTCCGTATTGAGAAGCGCTATGGGACGCCAGTTCTCAATACGAGATCGGTCCTTACCCTTTGACAGAATGATCAGGGCAGACCTCCTCATTGACTTCGGCAGAGCGCCCGAGGAAAGACACTCATTGAATACCTCAGTCAAGAGGGGAACCAAGGCGTCCTTAAAGGTCTTATAGAACTCAGATGTTAAGCCATCCGGACCTGGCGATTTCTTGAGGGCGAGCCCTTCAATCGCCAGGCTGACTTCCTCTTCCCTGATCATCTCTGTCAAAACATCAAGAGAGGGGTCTACTCCTGGCTCAGGGACAGTTTCAGCCAGGAAAGCCGACATCACATCCCGATCTAGATCCTTCCTGCCCAAGAGGTGCGAGTAGAAGGATCTGACGACCTCCAGAATCCCTGATCTGGACCTTTTCAGGGATCCCGTACTGTCAACCAGTCCCGTGACAACTTTACCATTCACTGACATCTTGCAGTTTCTGTAAGGGTCGGGCGAGCGGTATTTCCCGTAATCCCTCTCAAAAACCAAAGATGCGTGTCTATCGTACTGACACCTCTTCAG
Organism: Engystomops pustulosus; assembly: GCF_040894005.1. NCBI lineage: Eukaryota > Metazoa > Chordata > Amphibia > Anura > Leptodactylidae > Engystomops > Engystomops pustulosus. Next base: position 13,156,339 of record NC_092414.1, read on the forward strand.
CAAGGATTTCACTCTGGAGATGTCCTCACGACTACCTCCAGTCGAGACGAGATGCTCGAGTTTCCTCCTCAGGCCCTGATACAGGCGGTACCTGTCCAGGCTCCTGAGGCTCGAGAGCTGGCGGAAGAATCTCGCCACCCTTTTCTTGAGCATCTCCCACCACTCTGACTTACTGCTACAAAGGCCCAGCAATGGTACCTGGCTCTGAAGAAAGTCCTCAAAGGATTGTCTTATCTCTGCTTCTTCCAGGAGAGACGAATTGAGCTTCCAGTAGCCTCTTCCCATCCGGGGGGTCTCTGTAACATTCAGAGAAAACAAAATTAGACAGTGGTCGGAGAACTCCACCTCAACAACGGACACTGCTGAAGAGATGGCTTCCTCCTTTAAATAAAACCTGTCTATTCTAGACCTGCAGCTACCCCTATAATAGGTGAACCCCGCGTGGCCTGGGGTGTGCCGGATGTGGACATCCACCAGGCGAGCCTCACTAGCTATGCTATTAAGAGCGACGCAATCATAAGTCAGCTTGTCTCTGGAACCTCCCCTATCCTGGGACCTCGTGACAGCATTGAAGTCCCCTCCAAAGACCACCTGCCGACTTGTAAAAAGGTAAGGCTTGATCCTCATAAAGAGACACTTCCTGTCCCACTTGGACTGGGGACCATAGATGTTAATTAGGCGAAGTTCTTGTCCCTTCATGAGGACATCCAGGATCAGGCACCTCCCCATTTCTAACTCAATAACTCGTCGGCATTCTACCGGCGCGGTAAAAAGGACCGCCACTCCGCTATACGGCTCGGCCGCAAGAGACCAATAGGAAGGCCCGTGTCTCCATTCCCTCTTAGCTTTAAACACGGCAGCCAAATCTGGCAGCCTGGTCTCCTGCAAAAATAAAATGTCGGCTTCAACACGGCCGAGAAAATCAAAGGCCGCAAATCTAGCCGCATCAGACTTAATGCTGGCGACATTAATGGACGCCAGCGTCAACGGAGTGGGTGCCGCCATCATGAGTGATTAAGTTAGACGGCTTTTTTCTTACTATTTCCCTTCCCCCGACTCTCCTCTGAAGATGATGCCTTTTCCCTTTTCCCTTCAGAATTGGGGCAACTTCTTTTTAACGAAATTGAGGTGTCCATGTTATTACTGGCCCCCAAGGACCCACCCGGACCACCCTCTCCTTCGTCCTTGTCTCCTGGCTCTGAGTCAGTCTCCCACTCTGAGGACCCGGCTTCCCCAGAGGATAGAGACTCGGCGCCCCCTGCAGGCTGCTCCGCCGCCACCTCCAGAACCCCACCCTCAGCCTCTCCTTCCGAGGAGGCGATCTCATCGAGGGTGAGGAACCGGTTGGAAAGCTCAACCAGAGGGGAGGAAGTTTTCCCTTCCTTAGGTACCTTAGATAGGCCGCGTTTTTTCTTTTTCTGCTTGCGCTTATTTTCTAGCCAAATCCTGTTATCCTCATCCATACTCTCATAATGGAAGGACGTGGAGGACATGGCACCTTTCTCGCGCTCCATCCTCCTGACCTCCTCATCCAACTCATCATCCCTCAGGGCCTCAGTAGCATGACCAGCCTCTGAGGAAGGACCAAGGGTCACCCCAGCAGACTGAGGCTTCCCCAGTTCTCTCCCTTTTTGTCTGGCTTCAAGCCGCCTCAACTGAGAAGGTGACTTATTCTTACTTTTCTTCACAGGCCCCTCAGCATCTCCACCTCTGCTGGTACCTTCCCCAGCAGAAGCAACCTCATGGCTCTCCTCCACTGGGGTCACAACCGCATTGGCAAAGGAGCGAGGACAACGGCTGAAAGGGTGACCGAGCTCACCACACAGGTTACACCTAATGTCCTTACAGGATGCAGCGAGATGACCTAGCCCACCACACAAAGCGCACTTCTGCACTTGGCAGCTGGCGCTAAAGTGTGTGGGGTCACCGCACCTGTGACAGACCTTCGGCTGCCCCTGGTAGAAAATCAGGATTCTGTCCCGCCCAAGAAAGGCTGAAGAGGGAATGTGGGCGACTGTGCCGCCTGAACACTTCAACTTCATCATGAAGGTCCAGGCCCCAGACCAAATGCCAAATTCATCGCGGTTTTTCTGCGGTACCTGTACAACCTCACCATAACGACTTAGCCAAGTCATGATGTCCATGCAAGAAAGTGACTCGTTACGGGTCAAAACGGTCACTTTCTTGACTGCGTTTTGGCGAGACACTGCTTGCACAGCAAAGTCTCGCCATGCGGGCTCGTTCTTTGCCAGCTCATAATTCGACCAGAAGAGCTCTAAGCCCTCCGGCCGAACAAAGCTGACATCGAACTCCGGAGTACCATAAGGATGTATCAGGGCAAAGATGTCACTAGCCCTGAAGTTCATCTTCAGGAGGAGCTCCACCACCCTTGACCTGGGTGGGCATGCGTCACTGCCCCTCCAGCGAAGACGAACCACATTCCTACGGGCAGCTCCGGGCCCAGTTGTGGGTAAAGACCATACAGTCTCTCCCCCCCTTTTCTCTTGGAAGGCTGCCAGGCCATGCCTGTCTGTCCAGAAGGACAGATCAACCTCTCTCCCCTCTACATTGATTGACTTTTCCCCTCTCCTGAGAGCCTCCAGAAGACGCCTTTGCAAAACGCTGTTCCCAGAGCCAGGAGACAAGGAGTTAACCCCACTTGCCCCAGCAGTGACACTCGCATAGCTCCTTATGGGAGCGGCCACCACTGGGGGTGCAGATGGATCAGCACAAACCACATGATTAACCCCCTCAGCACCATCCACCACTCCCACACTCACCACACTATGTACATTACTGTCTCGCTTCCCTCGCTTCCTTGCATCACTCACACCAGCTGGGCCAGGAGGACCTGGGGTTGCCTCAGCGTCACTGGGCACTGGGGGTAGAGCCACCTCCATAGCTGATTCAGCCTGAGAAGAGGCAGCTCCAACCCCGATCTTACTTGTGCCCTCTGCCTCATTGGCATTAACCCCTTGTTGTCCCGCAGTTTTTATAAGGTTGGAGCATCGCTGCTCACTAGATGCAAGAGGCCTCCTGTCTTTATTTACTCCGGACAGTCTCTTTGTGCCATCTCCAGGGTCAGATGAGCCAATACAAAATAAAACCTTTCCTGCGCCCTTTCCCGCAGGCTGCACAGGACGCTTGGGAGGCGCCGCACCACAAGCCCCAGCAGCCCCATCACACTGCCGCTGCTCACCGGAGCAAGCAACAGCCACAGTGCTAGGAGCCACAGGAGCTACCGCCACTGGGCCACCCCCCCCTCCCACTAGGGGGCAGCGCACAGTACCAGGACCTGCCGGATCGCCCTCACTGTCCGGCCTTTCGGCCGATGCCTTCCCTGCACCATCCTTGCTACTACAAACAAGGCTGGTGCTCTGCGCCATGATAGAACGTGGCTTTGCAATCTCCCCGCACCCTGGCACCGAGTCCACTGCAGGATTCGTGCTGGGCTGGGCAACGGGGCCTACACGACAGGCTGGCACTGCTGCCCGCCCGGAGGAAACAGGGAGGGGACGAAACACCAGATTCACCTCCTGAGACGCCTTGGTCTTCCTGGCTCTCTTCTTTCTCTTTAGGTCGTCATCTGGCATATCATCGCCGAAGGAGAAGTTCTGGAGGTGAACTGGGGACTCAAGCTGACGGATCTGAGCCATTAGCGCCCCCCCCTGGCCGCTGTCATCACTTTCCTCCTCCAGGTTGGCAGAGCCGCAGCCTGATGGTAATGGCGCTTGCTCCGCAGGCAGCCTGTCGTGCGAGGCCTGCTGGTGTTGGTGCAGGCCACCAGACGGACACGGCAGGTCTTCCTCATCCTCCTCATCATCGCCATCATCCGCCTGGATCTCAAGCCCCTTTTGCTTTCTTAACTGCTCCTGGCGCATTTCCTCAAACCGGGCGTCGTTTTCCAACTTTTCGCGGAACGGACCGCTGTGCTCGCGGATTAGATGTCGCTTCTCCTGCAGAGCGGTGACCTCGGCTTTTAGTCTGTCTATGGTGGTAAGAAGATCAGACTTTTTCTTCTTAGTGGCCACCCCCGCTAGGGCCAAGGTCTCCCTTATCTCCTCCTGGAGCCTCCTCAGCGCTTTTCCGGCTTCCTCGTACTCACGGAGGTGCTCAGCAATCCGGGAGCCATAGATGGTAGCAGACTCCCGGGCCTTAAGATCACCCCATGCCTTTTGCACACCTCCGTGAGCACCCAGCTTTTCAGCTGAACCACCCAGCTTTCCCGCACAGTCACTCAGCTTTCCAGGAGGAGCACTCAGGCTGATGTTACTTGCCTTGATCTTCTGTGATCTGGAGACCTTGCAGCTTCCCTGGGTCTTGGGGGTGGCAGCCGAGGTCACATCGCTGCGTCCTTGGCTCCGGGCAGATCTTCTTACCCCCTCCGCTTTGGCCGGCAACTGGCTTCTCCTGCCCCCCGCCGGCCTGGTCCGGGAGGCAGAAGCCTGGGATTTTCCTGGCTCACTCATCCCAGAAACCTACTCCCTCCCTGGGGAGGAGAGAGCAGGCCTGGGTGGATTGGTCTTCCACCAGGTGGTGCAGGAGCTCAGCAGCACACAACCACACCCGTCAGCAGTTCACAGCAGAATGATCCAGCACGAACTATTCTGCTGCTGGTGCAGTCACTGTGTACATACCTGACACTACACCCTGTATTATCCTTATAGTAAGTGCAGTATATATGTCTTGCTGTGCCGAGTGTTCCTATAGATTGGATAATAGCCGTATATCGGTGAAGCAATAAGTGGACAGTATCTTGTATAATAGTTGGACGCGGTCGATGTCGTATTGACCAATGTGGCGAGATAAGAGCGCGGATCAATCAGAACTAAATAAGAGAAGAGTGAGCGGCCGTTTACATGGTGACAGGTTGACGTCTGCACCGGCCTCATCTTATCAGCGCTGAGGTCAGGGCCTCCTTCAGACTGTGGAGCTCATTAGCTGCCTGTGCTATTGGAGCAGGTGTAATACCGCACTGCCACCAGTAGGGGGTGGTAAGTATCAGTCTAAAAATTTAGCAATATTAACTTTCTGCCATTCAGGATCTCAGGAAAGTTGAATGATAAAGAGGAAAAACCTGACTACAATGTTGTCAGAATTTAGAATTCACAAAGCCGGGGACAGATTTGTCAGAGCAAAGCGCGGCGTCCAATTAAAATGACAAGCTGAGCTCCAGAACACAAAGCGGACCCCCAAAATCCCCGCGCACTTATCCCTCCGCACAGCCGCGGAGAGAAGAGAAAATCCACCGAGCAACAAGAAAATCTGCACAGTGTGTATAATGCATGAGACAGCTGTGCTGAAGAGAGACTGCGAGCGAGAGAGCGTGGACAGACGTGAGACGCACAGGGATCCTGCGTGGGTAAAGCGGCGGAGAAACAGAAAATACTGCGAAAAAATTCACAAAAATACACAAAAATCAGCCATATATTACCACCACACTATACCCGTATAATAGTGCCGCTATAATAATGCCATAAAGACAATACAAGTTATATTGAAGTGTAGTAATGTATGGTATAACAATCAGTCCCAAAATAATGGCCTCCTCAAGTACCCCGTTCCAGGACAATACAGCACTAATAGAATACACTAGTAACAGGATAATACAGCCCCTCAATAAATAATAGTGCCATGGAGTGCCCAATAGTAACAGGATAATAATAATTGTGTCCAATTAACATTAGCATAATACAGTCCCAAAATAATGGCCTCCTCAAGTACCCTGTTCCAGAACAATTCAGCATTAGTAGAATACATTACCAACAGAATAATACAGCCCCTCAATAAATAGTGCCATGGAGTGCCCAAAATTAACAGGATAATAATAATTGTGTCCAATTTACATTGGCGTAAAACAGTCCCAAAATAATGGCCTCCTCAAGTACCCAGTTCCAGGACAATACAGCACTTGTAGAATACATTAGTAACAGGATAATACAGCCCCTCAATAAATAATAGTGCCATGCAGTGCCCAATAGTAACAGGATAATAATAATCGTGTCCGATTAACATTGGCATAAAACAGTCCCAAAATAATGGCCTCCTCAAGTACCCAGTTCCAGGACAATACAGCACTAGTAACAGGATAATACAGCCCCTCAATAAATAATAGTGCCATGGAGTGCCCAATAGTAACAGGATAATAATAATTGTGTCCGATTTACATTGACGTAAAACAGTCCCAAAATAATGGCCTCCTCAAGCACCCCGTTCCAAGACAATACAGCACTAGTAGAATACATTACCAAAAAGGAAGTTCTTGGCAGAGCCAAGTTGATGGCACCATAGAGTGCCCAAGAGTAACAGGATAATACAGCCCCTCAATAAATAATAGTGCCATAGAGTGACAATACTAAGAGGATAATACAGTCCCAAAATAATGGCTTCCTCAAGTACCCAGTGAAAGAACAATACAGCAACCAACTTCTAGGCAGAGCCAAACTGATAGCGCCATAGAGTGCCCAGCAGTAACAGGGTTATACATCCCCTCAATAAATAATAGCGCCATAGAGTGCCGAACAGTAACAGGATAATACAGCCTCCTTATAAATAATTGTGCCATATAGTGCCAATACAAACATTATAATACAGCCCCCTCAATAAATAATAGCACCATACAGTGTCCAGCAGTAACAGAATAATACATTCCCTAATAAATTATAGTACCATACAGTACCCAGCAATAACAGCATAATACAGTGACTAAGTAATAGCACCATAGAGTGCCCAACAGTAAAAGGATTATACATCCCCTCAATAAATAATAGCGCCATAGAGTGCCCAACAGTAAAAGGATTATACATCCCCTCAATAAATAATAGCGCAATAGAATGCCCAACAGTAACAGAATAATATAGCCTCTTATAAATAATAGCGCCATAGAGTGCCCAACAGTAACAGAATAATATAGCCTCTTATAAATAATAGCGCCATAGAGTGCCCAACAGTAAGAGGATAATACATCCCCTCAATAAATAATAGTGCCATAGAGTGCCCAACAGTAACAGGGTAATACAGCTCCCTAATAAATTATAGTCCATTCATTGCCCAGCATTAACAGGATAGTGCAGCCCCTTAATAAATAATGCTGCCATATAGTGCTCAATAATAGCAGAATAATAAAGCCCCAAAATAATGCTGCCATAAGGTGCTCAAAATAACCTTACAAAACGATGCCCATCCCCAGCGACCATATAAGTAGAACACATTAAGCACCTAATAACAACAATACAATATGGCGCCATAGAGTTCCCAATAATAATAAATCAATACCGCAGCTTCATAAAGTGCCCTATCCTATCAGTACAATACATATAGCACATAATAGTAATACAAAGCATCTAATAGCGCCATACGGTGCTCCTTTACAACAGTACAAACCAACACTTAAATAATAGTGCCATATGGTGCTCAGTAATAGCAGTACAATACAATAACACTGCCATTAAGCAGCCACAATACTGTACCTACATCATGGTGCCATATGGTGCACAGTAATAACTGTACATCTCATCAATAATACAATAATGGCGCCATAGAGTGCTCAATAATAATACTACACCAGCATGATCCCAGTATAGAACAAGGCGCAGTCAGCGACTATCTAGTCCATGTAAGTTAGTCTAGGAGCAGAATTTTTTCGGTTGCAGCTTTGGATGTGAGTGGAGTACAGGATAACATCAGGTTCGGTCTCCTCGCTGACCGTATTATCTACATATTCCTATAACACTCCTGCCAAGTTTTTCATCGCAACGCAACACATTGCGGCCCATCTGGCGGTATGAGGGTCAGCGCGTGGCGGTATAGTGGAGGGGGGGCTGCGTACGGTATTGTACACATCCCACTGTTGGCGATACAGAAACATATGTTGATGTTTTTTTCCAGAGTTTCTCGGCAGAAAAAGGGGAAAAATCCGGATTCTATTTTGATGCCTGACATATTGTGGAAGTGACGGAACGTAATGAAAAGGGGGAGAACGCGATCCACCTGTGCAGAGCGGCGCTTCTGTTACAATGTTTTGCTTTATCTAGTGTATTCTTCCTGTCTGGGTGACCTTCCGTGACATTGAAGTGGTCACATGACATTCTACTACCTCACACTGCTGTGCTCTGAGCTCTCTGCATCGAGCCGCTCCATTCTCGAAGCAGGACTGTGAAATATGGATTGATATTCCAGAATTGTAATGGGGTTGTCCTCACACTGCTATGTTCTGTGCCCCCTGCACCTAATGATAGGTATTACTCCTGTAGTGCTGTGTAATCATACCTTAGTGTATGAGGTAACAAGACTGAGGAACATGGGTATATATTCCGGGATAGCTTATTTGTGAGGACCTCACACTGCTGTGTTCTTAGCTCTCTGCACACAGTGTTTGGTATTGTTCCTGGAGAGATGTGTAATTAGACCTTTGTGTATGTTATTAGTAGAAGCAGGACTGTGAAATATGGTGAAATATTGATATTCCAGAATAGTAATTGGGGTTGTCCTCACACTGCTATGCTCTGTGCCCCCTGCACCTAATGATAGGTATTGCACCTGTAGAGCTGTGTAAGTGGTAACAAGACTGAGAAACATGGGTTTATATTTCAGCAAAGTATATTTCAGAGAAGTGTCCTCACACTGCTGTGCTCTTAGCTCTCTGCGTTGAACTACTCCAATGCTCTGAATAGTTTTTTACCGCCCTACATAATGGGTAAAGAAGTCCCCTCTATGCCACCATAAGCATTGTACACAATCCTATAATGGGAACTACTAAAAAGCAGGTTTTACACAAACTTGAGTTCCTCAGGGGCGGAGCTTAAATGTCCAGTCAACCCCTGCTGAGCAATTATTCCATCTTCTACTGCAGAGAACTTTTTGAATACAAATCTTTATTATTCCTTTGTTCCTGGAGTTGGTAGGGTTTCTGTGATAGAGATGATTCTCCCCCCACCACCCCAGTGTTGAGAACAATTGGGCACGGAGTCCCAAAGATGGCCCCGCCCCCCTGTCATTGAAGTAGTCCTCGGGGGGTTGTCCCATCCAGAAGCCCCTTTAAGTCTTTGCAGTGATTCTTCCAGGACCGTCTCCCGCCGGGGATCTCGTTACTGGGTAATTAATGACTTTGTTGTGATCCTGTTTAGGATCAGGATTCATATTGAAATGTACAAAAATAAATATAAATAATCAAGTGTCGCCATGGAAACTGCAGTTGCCATGGTAATTGCTTGACTTTTTATGTTTTGGGGGTTTTTTTTACAGAATTTTATTCTTGTCTTCTTAAAGGACGGGTCCACAACTTTATAGGCTGACGGTATATAAGTTTTTAGTCTGCGGGTGTAGGGGACCCCCAGGTTTCTGTACTAGTGGGGGGTCCAGGCATCGGCCAACACCAGGACTCCATACTTCAAGGCATCTCAGAGGAGCCAGAAGCAGTGGGTGTTCAAAGGTATTTAAAGGGGCCCTCACACTGCTGTGCTCTGTTCCCTCTGCAGCCAGTGTTAGGTATTGTCCTTGGAGAGATGTGTAATTATATCTCTGTGCATGTTGTTAGTAGCAGCAGGACTGTGAAATATGGATTTATACTCCAGGTTTGCACTGGAGATGTGTCCTCACACTGCTGTGCTCTGTGCTCTTTGAAGCCAGTTTTAGGCATTGTCCCTGGTGAGATGTGTAATCAGACCTTTATGTATATTGTTAGTAGCAGGAGGACTGTGATATGTGGATTTATACTCCAGGATCGTACTGTAGGTGTGTTCTCACACTGCTGTTCTCTCTGCAGACGGTGTTTGGCAATGGATGTGTAATTATACCTTTATGTATATTGTTAGTAGCAGCAGGACTCTGATTTGTGGATTTATACTCCAGAATCATACTGTGGGCGTGTCCTCACACTGCTGTTCTCTCTGCAAATGGTGTTTGGCATTGTCCCTGGGAGGATGTGTAATGATACCTTTGTGTATGTTGTTAGTAGCAGCAGGACTGTGATATAAGGATTAATATTCCTGAATTGTATATTTAGGATAGAACATGTGAGTGTCCTCACACTGCTGTGCTCTGTGCCTTATGCGCTGAGCTGGTGCAACTTCAATATGCTCTGAATGACTGATGGTAGGGTTCTATCAGAAGCCTCATACAGCTCTTACTAACAGCAGGGGAGATATGTGGAACAGTTCATTGCTCAGAGCACAGCAGTGTGAGGAAACACTTCAGCTGCACCTGTAGCAATTAGGGAATATAAATCCATATTTTACAGTCCTACTACTAAGGTGTGATTACCTTACCTCCTGGGCCAGTACCTAACACTGGCTACAGAGAGCACAGAGCACAGCAGTGTGAGGACACGCCTCAGGTGCACCTGTATATGTTATTTCAAAAAATTTATTGACAAGCTTCACCCAAAAATTTGACAAGCTTCACCCCTGTGTGGTTACCAGCACCCTGCAGTGCACCATGGGAGCAGTAGATGAACACGTAGACGTCTAGTCGCTGGTAGCCCACCCTCCATGCTCCGTGGTGTAAGGTGGGCTCCCCCTAGTGGAAAAGAGCGTGAGCAACCAAAACAGGTTTTCTATAATCTGTAGATATTCTTTATATATACAAATTCCAAATTCTCTCCCATCAGTACCCAAAATGGGGCTGAAAATCTGGATTTAGTTTGGAACCTGGGGGTCTGTAATAGTTTAGGGAACCGGATCTGTATTTAGGAGATCTGGGTAAGGAGGTCCCGTTTAATTAAAATGCTTTGATCTACAATGGTCAAGCATTTGAAAGTCAAGTTGAGCCTCTCGCTTCAGGCGGCACCAACTGCAGAAAGGTGGGGGCGGCAACACAGGCACAGTATCTGATGATTAAAAATAGTGTCTCTTCACACCTGATGTCAGGATGGGTGTGAGATACAGCATAAAGAACCCACATACTGAAAAATAACATGATATTGTAGTAGTGGTTAAGGGAGTCTGTATTGACTTGTAGGGGGGGGTCCATTCTGGGGTCTGTATACATTTAGGGAGTGTGTTGTTTGATCAGCTTATTAAGGTGTCTGGTCTGGGGGTTGTTTTTAATTAGGAGCTCCCGTTTAATTAAAATACTTTGACCTACAATGGTCAAACATTCGAGAGGCATGTTGAGCCTCTCGCCTCAGGCGTTACCAACTGCAGAATGGTGGGGGCGGCAACACAGACAGAGGATCTGACGATTAAAAATATCTGATGTCAGGACAGGTGTGAGATACTGCACGAAGAACCCACATACTAAAATATAGCATGATATAATGCTAGTTCTTAAGGGAGTCTGCATTGAGTTGTTGAGGGGGTCCAGTCTGGGGTCTGTATACATTCAGGGAATGTGTTCTTTGATCTGCTTATTAAGGTGTCTGGTCTGGGGGCTGTTTTTATTTAGGAGCTCCTGTTTAATTAAAATGCTTTGATCTGCAATGGTCAAACATTTGAGAGGCAAGTTGTGCCTCTCGCCTCAGGCGGCACCCACTGCAGAAAGGTGGGGGCGGCAACACGGGCACAGGATCTGACTAGTAGTAATAGTGTTTCTTCACACCTGATGTCAGGACGGGTGAGAGATACTGCATGAAGAACCTATCTACTAAAAAATAACATGATGTTATAGTAGTGGTTGAGCCTCTCGCCTCAGGCGGCACCCACTGCAGAAAGGTGGGGGCGGCAACACGGGCACAGGATCTGACTAGTAGTAATAGTGTTTCTTCACACCCGATGTCAGGACGGGTGAGAGATACTGCATGAAGAACCTATCTACTAAAAAATAACATGATATTATAGTAGTGGTTGAGCCTCTCGCCTCAGGCGGCACCAACTTCAGAAAGGTGGGGGCGGCAACATGGGCACGGGTCTCATCTGCAAGGGTGCACTAAGCGATGAGGCGAGTTGAGCCTCTCGCCTCAGGCAACATCAACAGAGCAACAGAGGAGTTCCCTAACTTTGCCGGAATGTAAGTATTAAATTTTTTAAAAAAGTGACCCTCTCACGTGTAGTTTTAAAACGGTTTATTGCCTTGAAAATATCCCAACTGTAATAAAACACACGTACACAAGGATTAGTCGATTAAACGCAGTCTACACCACGGGATTATACATGGACCAATAGGACCCCCGCACCCTCGTTACAATGTCGCACTATTCATTATTCTTCACTTTTCATCATCCCCTTGCGATCCCTTACAGCCAACACCAGGGGGAGCTCACTACATGAAACAATTTCTATACAGATCCTCCCATTTACAATCTGTATGCAGTGAGCTCCCCCTAGTGGCAACCAGAAGTGTATAAAATTTTATTGTCAAAATTTTGGGGGGTCACATGACATCTGGACCGCCCTGGTCTACAGTACATAGGATGATATAGCAATATAAACAAGATATAAACACCCCCCCCTCCCTGACTCAGTTACGTCCGAAATATTCCTACAGAACGCTACGGTTCCTCCCGCCCGCTATGTACAAGTCTAAGTAAAGGTAAGTACTTCGCTCCTCATCCTCGCCTAACACAGTGTTACCCCCTCCACCAAAAACAACACTACAGAATACGTCCCCCCCCCCCATCCCTTCCGCTACTACAGGTAGATAATTTGTTATGCGTCCGGTGCCACCCCTGATGTCGTCTTCTTGCCGGGCCCCCCCCCATATTTGCCTCAGTCCACCATCTTGTCCTGCTTCTTCCCTTCCTTTTTCTTCTTTTTCGACTCTGCGAGAGAGAAAATAAGCAGAATGTTAGTCCTGGTGGTCTGGGGGTAATATATTAAGTTAAGTTAATATCAGCATTTCCAAGGGTCAAAGAAGTCAGGGTTACACAAAGCATCCATTGTGGTGTATGGGAGTGAATGGTTAAAATTAGCATCCCTGCTGGGCTAGTGTTTTGATAGGGTTAATGTCAGCAGTTTTGTTGGACAGGGGTAATAGGAGGTGCTACCAGCTTCTCTGGTGACCTAGAGCAGTAAATGGTTAATATCAGAATCCCTGGTGGCCTAAGCTAGAGGAGGAGCTGAACTCACCATCCTTGGCCCTAGGGAAGGGGTTAATGGGGGCGCCCTTGCTGGTCGAGGAGGGTAAGTGGTTACTGTTATAATCAGTGGTGGTCTTGTGTTATATAGGTTCCAGGTAAACTAAAGAAGTAAAGTTTTAAAAACATCATCCCTGGTGGTCAAGTGGCAGTCATAAACTGGTTTATATCGGCATCTATGGTAATCTGGGGCAGCAAGGGGTTAAATTAAGCATTTCTTGTGGTCTGTGGTAGTATAGGGAGGGGTTAATATCAGCATCTCTGGTGGCCTAAGCTAGAGTAGGGGTTAATCTAGGCATCCCTGGTGGTCTGGAGTAATAGGGGGTTAATGTTATAATGCAGCTCTTGTGGACCACAGCATTTCGGGGGTTAATATTAGCATCCCTGGGGGTCTAGAGCAGTGGGAGGGGGGCAATATTAGCATCCCTGGTGGTCCATAGTAATAAAGGGGTTAAGATTATTATCCCTGGTGGTCTAGGGCAGTGGATGTGAGAGGGGGCTAGTATTAGCATCTGTGGTGGTCCATGGTAATTAAGGGAGTTAATAGTAGCTTCCCTGGTGGTCCATAGCAATAAGGGGGTTAATATTAGCATCCCTGAGGGTCTAGGGCAGTGGGGAGGGGTGGGCAATATTAACTTCCCTGGTGGTCCTTGGTAGTAAAGGGGTTAATATTAGCCTCCCGAGGGTCCCCCATCTGATGTGCTGGAAGGAGATGGCGCCCCCTCTGTGTTGTGGTGGTGCCGAGGTACTGCAGCTCAACTCTAATTCTATATGATATCTTTAAACTTCCCCTTTAAGACGGATCAAGAGTATAAATTACGAATCCCTTTAAGACTGGGGAAAGGGAATCCCTTCAATCCTGGCAGCTATTACCTGGGATCTCAGGATACACATGCACACTCAGCTCAGCCGAAGATATGCAGGGCTCTAGGACCAGGGGAGTAGATTACTTCTCTATATGATGGACAATGCTCTGTAAGATTGACAGGTCTTTACTTTGCTACAATGTCTGGGTTCTGGAGCTCACAGAGCATTGTCTACACTCTCAACAACTCCAGCAAAATAGATACATTTTCAATTTGCTACAATGTATCAATCAGGAGGATAATGTGAGACTAAATATTTGCCCAATCTATGCTTTGCTACAATGTGTCTGGCCTCAGGAAACAGGAGAGCCGGGTGGTCCTGGTGTAACAGGGGGGCACCGGGGGCTGGGGGTCTCTATATGACAATGCGGGATTGGGTCAGCGCCAGCTGCAGAATATAATGCAGAACCTCACACTGGCCTCATGTCTTGTGAGTCCGGTTATTGTGGCACTGACTATACTGCTACTGATTATACTTTGTAGTCCTCACACTGCTGTGCTCTTCACTCTCTGCACTGAGCTGCTCCCCTCTTACTCAGAGAAGCAGCAATGTAGAGTGCACAGAGCACAGCAGTGTGAGGACACATCCCCTGTGCACCATCCTAGAACCATATATTACAGTCCTGTTGCTGTTAAGAACTTACAAAAAGGTCTGTTCACACATCTCTCTAGGGCAATACATAGCAGGGGCTGCAGAGAGCACAGAGCACAGCAGTGTGAGGACACGCCACCACTACCATACTGGAATATATAAAACCATATTTCACAGTCCTGCTGCTACTAACAACATTCACAAAGGTATGATTTCACATCTCTTGATGGACAATATCTAACACTGGCTGCAGAGAGCACAGAGCACAGCAGTGCGAGGACACTTCCTAGTACAACCCTGCAATATAAATACAAATATATATAACAGTCCTGCTGCTACTAACAACATTCACAAAGGTATCATTATATATCTCTCCAGGGACAGTATCTAACACTGGCTGCACAGAGCACAGAGCACAGCAGTGTGAGGACACTTCCTAGTACAACCCTGCAATATAAATACAAATATATATAACAGCCCTGCTGCTACTAACAACATTCACAAAGGTATCATTATATATCTCTCCAGGGACAGTATCTAACACTGGCTGCACAGAGCACAGAGCACAGCAGTGTGAGGACACTTCCTAGTACAACCCTGCAATATAAATACATATATATATAACAGCCCTGCTGCTACTAACAACATTCACAAAGGTATCATTATATATCTCTCCAGGGACAGTATCTAACACTGGCTGCACAAAGCACAGAGCACAGCAGTGTGAGGACACTTCCTAGTACAACCCTGCAATATAAATACATATATATATAACAGCCCTGCTGCTACTAACAACATTCACAAAGGTATCATTATATATCTCTCCAGGGACAGTATCTAACACTGGCTGCACAGAGCACAGAGCACAGCAGTGTGAGGACACTTCCTAGTACAACCCTGCAATATAAATACATATATATATAACAGCCCTGCTGCTACTAACAACATTCACAAAGGTATCATTATATATCTCTCCAGGGACAGTATCTAACACTGGCTGCACAGAGCACAGAGCACAGCAGTGTGAGGACACTTCCTAGTACAACCCTGCAATATAAATACATATATATATAACAGCCCTGCTGCTACTAACAACATTCACATAGGTATCATTATATATCTCTCCAGGGACAGTATCTAACACTGGTTGCACAGAGCACAGCAGTGTGAGGACACATACCCAGTAAATCCTGGTATATAAAACCATTTTTCACAGTCCTGCTGCTACTAACACTTACAAATCAAATTAAGGCAGTCAATTCAGTATTGTCACAAGCAATGTGAAATAATAAAGGGCAATGACAAGATCAGTCAACAGCAGGTGGTGCAGCGTGTGACCCCTCGCCTGGAATTATCTAGGATCAGGGGAGGGAGACATAAGATCAGTGGACGTGTTATTCAGTCTTATGTGAGCACGGGGTGGCGGTATTACGTAGTCATTATCAGGTAGCTGTATGGGTGGCAATGCTATTCAATCACTTAGTATCATGTGTGCACTGTATGGCGGTATTACATATTCGATATATAGCGGACTTTGTGGATGACGGTGTCCTTTAGTCACTGTTGGTAATATCCGAGCAGTATTTGGCGGTATTACTTAATCCTTTTAAAGCGCAATTACCAGATTACGCAATGCATGGGCTTGTTATTTGGTCTGAGCACTACATGGCGGTATTATTTAGTCATTATATAAGGGCTATTATTAGATTGTTTGAAGCTGTAATTTGGCCTGAGCACAGTATGGCAGTATTATTTAGTGATTAAATATCAGCACTGTTGGATCTCTTCATGCATGGAGCTGTTATTTGTTCTGAGCAGCACAGTATGGCGGTACTATATAGTCATCATATCGCATTGTTACTGGATCACTTCATGTTTGGTCGCTATTCTCGTAGCACTTATAGGGCGGTGTTATTTAGTCATTATATAGCATCATTACTAGATAGCAGGACATATTTTGGTCTGAGCACTGTATGGCGGTATTATGTATGATGTATTTGTATGATGTGACACTAGCCAAGCACTGTATGGCGGTATGTCAGCACATGTAGTACATTGCACGTGTGCACTGTATGGCGGTATGCCAGCGCATGTAGTACATTGTACGTGTGCACTATATGGCGGTATGCCAGCACATGTAGTACATAGTATGTGTGCACTATATGGCGGTATGTCAGCACATGTAGTACATTGCACGTGTGCACTGTATGGCGGTATGCCAGCGCATGTAGTACATTGTACGTGTGCACTATTTGGCGGTATGCCAGCACATGTAGTACATAGTATGTGTGCACTATATGGCGGTATGCCAGCACATGTAGTACATAGTATGTGTGCACTATATGGCGGTATGCCAGCACATGTAGTACATTGTATGTGTGCACTATATGGCGGTATGCCAGCACATGTAGTACATTGTATGTGTGCACTATATGGCGGTATGCCAGCACATGTAGTACATTGTATGTGTGCACTATATGGCGGTATGCCAGCACATGTAGTACATTGTATGTGTGCACTATATGGCGGTATGCCAGCACATGTAGTACATTGTATGTGTGCACTATATGGCGGTATGCCAGCACATGTAGTACATTGTATGTGTGCACTAAATGGCAGTATGGCAGCACATGTAGTACATTGTATGGGTGCAATATATGGCGGTATGCCAGCACATGTAGTACATTGTACGTGTGTACCTTATGGCGGTATACCAGCGCATGTAGTACATTGTACGTGTGCACTACATGGCGGTATACCAGCGCATGTAGTACATTGTACGTGTGCACTATATGGCGGTATTCCAGCACATGTAGTACGTTGTATGTGTGCACTATATGGCGGTATGCCAGAACATGTAGTACATTGTACGTGTGCACTATATGGCGGTATTCCAGCACATGTAGTACATTGTATGTGTGCACTATATGGCAGTATGCAGCACATGTAGTACATTGTATGTGTGCACTATATGGTGGTATGCCAGCGCATGTAGTACATTGTACGTGTGCACTATATGGCGGTATGCCAGCACATGTAGTACATTGTATGTGTGCACTATATGGCAGTATGCAGCACATGTAGTACATTGTACGTGTGCACTATATGGCGGTATGCCAGCAAATGTAGTACATAGTATGTGTGCACTATATGGCTGTATGCCAGCACATGTAGTACATTGTACGTATGCACTATATGGCGGTATGCAGCACATGTAGTACATTGTACGTGTGCACTATATGGCGGTATGCCAGCACATGTAGTACATTGTACGTGAGCACTATATGGCAGTATGCAGCACATGTAGTACTTTGTACGTGTGCACTATATGGCGGTATGCCAGCGCATGTAGTACATTGTATGTGTGCACTATATGGCAGTATGCTAGCACATGTAGTACTTTGTGCGTGTGCACTATATGGCGGTATGCCAGCACATGTACTACATTGTACGTGTGCACTATATGGCGGTATGCCAGAACATGTAGTACATTGTGTGTGTGCACTATATGTCGGTAGTGCAGCACATGTAGAACATAGTATGTTTGCACTATATGGCGGTATGCCAGCACATGTAGTACATAGTATGTGTGCACTATATGGCGGTATGCCAGCACATGTAGTACATAGTATGTGTGCACTATATGGCGGTATGCCAGCACATGTAGTACATTGCATGTGTGCACTATATGGCGGTATGCCAGCACATGTAGTACGTTGTATGTAATGGACTGGGCAGGTTATGTGCTTGTACAGCCGGGGGTCCGCGTCCTCCTCAGTGACTGTAGCGCTGGCACGGCCCCCGGTATGTGACACGGGGTCAGGGCGCAGGGGTTTCCCATTGCCGCTGCCAAGGAAGCGTCTATTCATTCGGGTGAGGAAAATAAACACAGGAAGACCCCAATGGGAGCAACCGGGGTCCCACACACAACAGCGCCCATTCAATTGGGGGCGATGGTGTCCCTTATTTAAATATTTACCCCCCTCCCAGGACACAGAGATACAATCACCACATAGACAGGAATGACAGACTGGTAGCTGCTTCTCACTACCACTAGGAGGAGCCCAGGATAGATAGATAGATAGATAGATAGATAGATAGATAGATAGATAGATAGATAGATAGATAGATGATAAATAGATATGAGATAGATAGATATGAGATAGATAGATAGATAGATATGAGATAGATAGATAGATAGATAGATATGAGATAGATAGATAGATAGATAGATATGAGATAGATAGATATGAGATAGATAGATATGAGATAGATAGATAGATATGATATAGATATGATATGATATAGATAGATATGATATAGATATGATATAGATAGATAGATAGATAGATATGAGATAGATAGATAGATATGAGATAGATATGAGATAGATAGATATGAGATAGATAGATAGATATGAGATAGATAGATAGATATAGATAGATAGGAGATAGATAGATATGAGATAGATAGATATGAGATAGATAGATAGATAGATAGATAGATATGAGATAGATATGAGATAGATATGAGATAGATAGATATGAGATAGATAGATAGATATGAGATAGATAGATATGAGATAGATAGATAGATAGATAGATAGATAGATAGATAGATAGATAGATATGAGATAGATAGATAGATAGATATAGATAGGAGATAGATAGGAGATAGATACTGAGGACCAGTATTGAAGGACATCATTCTAGGACATTGTTCTCACCTTGAGGTTTGGGTTTGGTGATCTTCCCGCACGGTTTGGAGAGGGTCACTGTCTTCTGGCACTCGGCGTTGTGCAGGGCTCTCTTGAGGCTTCCGTCCCGGGTCTTCACCCCTGTTACCGGGTCGCACTCCCCCCAGTCCTGGAACTGGTATTTGCACTCAGCTGATGGAGGATACAAAATAATAAACCAGATTGAAGGAAAATAATGAATAACCTGCAGCCACCGGAGGGCGCTGTGCTCATACTGGAGGCATCTCACAGGCTTCTAGAGCAGGAGTCTCCACCTGAAGCTCTGTAGATGGAGGCATCTCACAAGCTTCTAGAGCAGGAGTCTCCACCTGAAGCTCTGTAGATGGAGGCATCTCACAGGCTTCTAGAGAAGGAGTCTCCACCTGAAGCTCTGTAGATGGAGGCATCTCACAGGCTTCTAGAGAAGGAGTCTCCACCTGAAGCTCTGTAGATGGAGGCATCTCACAGGCTTCTAGAGAAGGAGTCTCCACCTGAAGCTCTGTAGATGGAGGCATCTCACAGGCTTCTAGAGCAGGAGTCTCCACCTGAAGCTCTGTAGATGGAGGCATCTCACAAGCTTCTAGGGCAGGAGTCTCCACCTGAAGCTCTGTAGATGGAGGCATCTCACAGGCTTCTAGAGCAGGAGTCTCCACCTGAAGCTCCCTAGATGGAGGCATCTCACAAGCTTCTAGAGCAGGAGTCTCCACCTGAAGCTCTGTAGATGGAGGCATCTCACAAGCTTCTAGAGAAGGAGTCTCCACCTGAAGCTCTGTAAATGGAGGCATCTCACAGGCTTCTAGGGCAGGAGTCTCCACCTGAAGCTCCGTAGATGGAGGCATCTCACATGCTTCTAGGGCAGGAGTCTCCACCTGAAGCTCTGTAGATGGAGGCATCTCACAAGCTTCTAGGGCAGGAGTCTCCACCTGAAGCTCTGTAGATGGAGGCATCTCACAGGCTTCCAGGGCAGGAGTCTCCACCTGAAGCTCTGTAGATGGAGGCATCTCACAAGCTTCTAGGGCAGGAGTCTCCACCTGAAGCTCTGTAGATGGAGGCATCTCACAGGCTTCTAGGGCAGGAGTCTCCACCTGAAGCTCTGTAGATGGAGGCATCTCACAAGCTTCTAGAGCAGGAGTCTCCACCTGAAGCTCTGTAGATGAAGGCATCTCACAGGCTTCTAGAGCAGGAGTCTCCACCTGAAGCTCTGTAGATGGAGGCATCTCACAGGCTTCTAGAGCAGGAGTCTCCACCTGAAGCTCTGTAGATGGAGGCATCTCACAGGCTTCTAGAGCAGGAGTCTCCACCTGAAGTTCTGTAGATGGAGGCATCTCACAAGCTTCTAGAGCAGGAGTCTCCACCTGAAGCTCTGTAGATGGAGGCATCTCACAGGCTTCTAGGGCAGGAGTCTCCACCTGAAGCTCTGTAGATGGAGGCATCTCACAAGCTTCTGGAGCAGGAGTCTCCACCTGAAGCTCTGTAGATGGAGGCATCTCACAGGCTTCTAGAGCAGGAGTCTCCACCTGAAGCTCTGTAGATGGAGGCATCTCACAAGCTTCTAGGGCAGGAGTCTCCACCTGAAGCTCTGTAGATGGAGGCATCTCACAGGCTTCTAGGGCAGGAGTCTCCACCTGAAGCTCTGTAGATGGAGGCATCTCACAAGCTTCTGGAGCAGGAGTCTCCACCTGAAGCTCTGTAGATGGAGGCATCTCACAGGCTTCTAGAGCAGGAGTCTCCACCTGAAGCTCTGTAGATGGAGGCATCTCACAAGCTTCTAGGGCAGGAGTCTCCACCTGAAGCTCTGTAGATGGAGGCATCTCACAAGCTTCTAGGGCAGGAGTCTCCACCTGAAGCTCTGTAGATGGAGGCATCTCACAAGCTTCTAGGGCAGGAGTCTCCACCTGAAGCTCTGAAGATGGAGGCATCTCACAGGCTTCTAGAGAAGGAGTCTCCACCTGAAGCTCTGTAGATGGAGGCATCTCACATGCTTCTAGGGCAGGAGTCTCCACCTGAAGCTCTGTAGATGGAGGCATCTCACAGGCTTCTAGAGCAGGAGTCTCCACCTGAAGCTCTGTAGATGGAGGCATCTCACAGGCTTCTAGGGCAGGAGTCTCCACCTGAAGCTCTGTAGATAGAGGCCTCTCACAGGCTTCTAGAGCAGGAGTCTCCACCTGAAGCTCTGTAGATGGAGGCATCTCACAAGCTTCTAGACCAGGAGTCTCCACCTGAAGCTCCCTAGATGGAGGCATCTCACAAGCTTCTAGACCAGGAGTCTCCACCTGAAGCTCCCTAGATGGAGGCATCTCACAGGCCTCTAGAGCAGTAGTCTACACCTGAAGTTCTGTAGATGGAGGCATCTCACAAGCTTCTAGAGCAGGAGTCTCCACCTGAATTTCTGTAGATGGAGGCATCTCACAAGCTTCTAGACCAGGAGTCTCCACCTGAAGCTCCCTAGATGGAGGCATCTCACAAGCTTCTAGACCAGGAGTCTCCACCTGAAGCTCCCTAGATGGAGGCATCTCACAGGCCTCTAGAGCAGCAGTCTACACCTGAAGTTCTGTAGATGGAGGCATCTCACAGGCCTCTAGAGCAGGAGTCTCCACCTGAAGCTCTGTAGATGGAGGCATCTCACAAGCTTCTAGGGCAGGAGTCTCCACCTGAAGCTCTGTAGATGGAGGCATCTCACAAGCTTCTAGGGCAGGAGTCTCCACCTGAAGCTCTGAAGATGGAGGCATCTCACAGGCTTCTAGAGAAGGAGTCTCCACCTGAAGCTCTGTAGATGGAGGCATCTCACATGCTTCTAGGGCAGGAGTCTCCACCTGAAGCTCTGTAGATGGAGGCATCTCACAGGCTTCTAGAGCAGGAGTCTCCACCTGAAGCTCTGTAGATGGAGGCATCTCACAGGCTTCTAGGGCAGGAGTCTCCACCTGAAGCTCTGTAGATAGAGGCCTCTCACAGGCTTCTAGAGCAGGAGTCTCCACCTGAAGCTCTGTAGATGGAGGCATCTCACAAGCTTCTAGACCAGGAGTCTCCACCTGAAGCTCCCTAGATGGAGGCATCTCACAAGCTTCTAGACCAGGAGTCTCCACCTGAAGCTCCCTAGATGGAGGCATCTCACAGGCCTCTAGAGCAGTAGTCTACACCTGAAGTTCTGTAGATGGAGGCATCTCACAAGCTTCTAGAGCAGGAGTCTCCACCTGAATTTCTGTAGATGGAGGCATCTCACAAGCTTCTAGACCAGGAGTCTCCACCTGAAGCTCCCTAGATGGAGGCATCTCACAAGCTTCTAGACCAGGAGTCTCCACCTGAAGCTCCCTAGATGGAGGCATCTCACAGGCCTCTAGAGCAGCAGTCTACACCTGAAGTTCTGTAGATGGAGGCATCTCACAAGTTTCTAGAGCAGGAGTCTCCACCTGAAGCTCTGTAGATGGAGGCATCTCACATGCTTCTAGGGCAGGAGTCTCCACCTGAAGCTCTGTAGATGGAGGCATCTCACATGCTTCTAGGGCAGGAGTCTCCACCTGAAGCTCTGTAGATGGAGGCATCTCACATGCTTCTAGGGCAGGAGTCTCCACCTGAAGCTCTGTAGATGGAGGCATCTCAAAGGCTTCTAGAGCAGGAGTCTCCACCTGAAGCTCTGTAGATGGAGGCATCTCACAGGCTTCTAGGGCAGGAGTCTCCACCTGAAGCTCTGTAGATGGAGGCATCTCACAAGCTTCTAGAGCAGGAATCTCCACCTGAAGCTCTGTAGATGGAGGCATCTCACAAGTTTCTAGAGCAGGAGTCTCCACCTGAAGCTCTGTAGATGGAGGCATCTCACAAGTTTCTAGAGCAGGAGTCTCCACCTGAAGCTCTGTAGATGGAGGCATCTCACAAGCTTCTAGGGCAGGAGTCTCCACCTGAGGCTCTGTAGATGGAGGCATCAGGTATATAACAGTATGTGCCCCCAAAATGTGAAGGCGTTGTTAACCCTCTCACCTCCAAACTGCTTCTTCCAGTTGCAGGGTATCTTACACTTCTGGGTCTTCATGGTTTGCTTACATTCCTTCCCCGTCCTGGTTCCTTCCCGCGTCCCGATCCCGCAGTCCCCGGTTGTGGCCACACAGACGCTCCACTGCCACTCACCGCAGTCCGACTTCTTCACCTTCTTCTCTGTGAGGTCAGGAGAGGGGTTAGAGGTCAATAACGACACTACTATGAGCGTATAATATCACAGAGAGAAAAACTAGGTCCTTTCCAGCATCTACCTGACACCAGCGTGTTACCTTGCTTGTCTTTCTTCACCGGGTCCGTTGCGAACACCGTCAGCACCAGGAGGATCGCCAGTAGCACCAGCGTGAATATTCCATGATGATGATGCATCCTGGAGACAGAAAG
Source organism: Engystomops pustulosus (assembly GCF_040894005.1). Lineage (NCBI taxonomy): Eukaryota > Metazoa > Chordata > Amphibia > Anura > Leptodactylidae > Engystomops > Engystomops pustulosus. Next base: position 13,179,912 of record NC_092414.1, read on the forward strand.
AACGGATGGTCAGACATATTCACATTCATGGTCCAACATCAAGGAGATGCAAAATCTAGATGTCAGGATTATACGGAGAGGAGAACAATACCAGAACTGTCCCTCTGAAGCCTCCTTAGACCAGGAGAAGCTGGGGACCTTGGCTGGGTCAGAGCCCTATGAACCCAAATAAGGTGAATGAGACCTGGGGCCACTGGTCACATCTGAAGACCTCAGAATGGATGGTGGACCACTGCCCTTCTGAAGCCTCCACAAACCATGAATAGCTAGGGACCTTCCAGGACCCCAGGTAGAGAGACTCAGACGTGGTACCATTGGTGATAGCCTTAGAGGGGTTTGAAGGAACATCTTCTGGAACTGTCCTTCTTAACCCTCCCTGGACCAGGAAAAGCTAAGGACCTTAACTGGTTCACAGTATGATGACCCCAAATAAAGCACTGTAATAGGTGCATCTCAGAGAGGCTGATTGATGGACCACCTGCTACAACCATCCTTCTGAACCATCCATGGACCTTGAATAACAAGGGACCTTCACTCAGTCAGACTTCCAAGGCCCTGGATAAATGGACAATGTGGTACCACTGGGTAGGTCAATGGGTGCCTCAGAGGATTTCATTGATGGACCACCAAGGATTTCATTGATGGACCACCTATCAGAACTGTCCCACCAAACCCTCCAAGTTGGAGTCCATGACTTTGTCAGACTTCCACGTCCCCATTATTGGGCGTTCAGGGCTTTGTCCGGGTGGCTTTGGTTGGGAACCTTGGAGATGTAGGTTGTCCCACTTTACATAACTTGATGGAAGGTTCTGGAGGACAACTTTTGACCTTCTTCTGAATGAGACCCTTGGTCATGGCCGGCGTTACCGGGTTCCTGCCCCATATCCTACAACTGTTCTACATCTAGAGGTCCCAGGATCCTCCGTAATTATGGAACTTACCTCCAAGCACTTCCCTTCCGGCTGGAGTGGTTGGTGGAGGATGGAGATATCTATTTATTACCCCGGAGCCGGTAATTTTCCGGAGATTCTTGTTGCACATTAGACATTATTGGAACGAGAAGATTTGGCAGAAAGCTGTGAACACAGAAGAGCCGCGCGCGGAGATGATGATGTGCGGATCCATTTAGCCGCGATATTCTCATCTCTAACGACTCTAATGACTCGCTGCCTGTAGTTACATCAGGAAATAACAAGCGCTCAGAGGGTCCGAATAAACAGAACCGAAGGCAACGAAATATTGGGTGACATTTATCATAGGTTGGTCGCTACCTGCCTCAGCGTATAACGTGCCCCTGACCCCGCGCCATGTGCCGGGCTCCGGACTACGGATTAATCCTGGAACACTGACCCAGAATAGAAGTGCACCAAATTCTGCATCTGAACGCACCGCCTCAACCAATCAGCATAGAGGACAGAGAAATCGAAATGTCCCGCTCTGCATCGGGAATTGTGATTAAATCATAACCTGGTTTGAGACATACAAAGTGTGATAAATGTGGCCTGAACACGACTGACCTGCACTTTCCTAACCTCTAGATAGATACATATGAGATAGATAGATATGAGATAGATAGATAGATAGATAGATAGATAGATAGATAGATAGATAGGAGATAGATAGATAGATAGATATGAGATAGATAGATATGAGATAGATAGATAGATAGATATGAGATAGATAGATAGATAGATAGATAGATAGATAGATAGATAGATAGATAGATATGAGATAGATAGATAGATAGATATGAGATAGATATGAGATAGATAGATAGATATGAGATAGATAGATAGATAGATATGAGATAGATAGATAGATAGATAGATAGATAGATATGAGATAGATAGGAGATAGATAGATATGAGATAGATAGATAGATAGATGTGAGATAGATAGATAGATAGATATGAGATAGATAGATATGAGATAGATAGATAGATAGATAGATATGAGATAGATAGATAGATGTGAGATAGATAGATAGATATGAGATAGATAGATAGATAGATAGATAGATAGATAGATAGATATGAGATAGATAGATAGATAGATATGAGATAGATAGATAGATAGATAGATAGATATGAGATAGATATGAGATAGATAGATATGAGATAGATAGATAGATAGATAGAAGATAGATATAGATGTATTACATAGTATTATCCTCCTGTTCATACTTGATGCAGTGCTGTGGGGGTCCTCAGGTTCCCCCGGTGCAGGGTGCAGTGCTGTGGGGGTGCAGGGTGCAGTGCTGTGGGGGTGCAGGGTGCGGTGGGTGGGGGTCAGCTCGGTATCTTGCGCGGTTCCTCTCCCCCCCAGGACACTTGTTTCTTAGCCGCGTCCTATTTTTAGCTGCGCTCCCTTAATGAGCCGCTGGCGCCTCCTCCCCGCCCGGGGTCACAGCTGATTTTTAATGAGCCCTAAACAAATTAATGATTCAACAACAAGTGTTATAGGAAGGCGCGAGGGCGTCCCCAGGGATTCCCCCGGAGGGCTCACACACAGGCGGCAGAGACTGATATGGAAATATCCTCCTACATTATTCTCTGTGGCCTCACATGTACTCACCCCTTTAACTGAGGGTAAGTGGCCCCCGATATCATCACTAGACCGGATATTAGGGAAGCTTTACCATAATCTGTTCAGATGGAAGGAAATGTAACAAAGTAACAAATACAATGGATGTTACAATGAATTAAAAATTCCTTCCGCCCGGGGCCACCACTAGGGGGAGCTTGAAACGTCTAATTTATAGCATCCATAGAAAACCCCTTTAATGTATATAGGGCATCAGCTCAGCCACCTTAAAGGGATGTGCTGATGATCCCTTTAAACACAATCAAACATAGAATGAATCCTCTGACAATACTGACGATCCTCCGGCCCTATGACTACTCTGACGGCTGACCCCCCCCCCCCCCCCCCCCCGAGGCTCCATGTATAACAGGTAATTATACAGTCACATTGTTGCCGGAGCTTTCCAGTAATGACTCGGCGGCAGGTAAACACGTATATAATTGTCGCTGTCACCGCGCGTCCTCCTGAGGATTCATCGTTTGCAAACAGAAGCGAAAACTCATCTGTTCTCACGAATCCCATCACCCGTCATCATACAACCTCCTGCGCAATTCCCAATGATCCGGTAATTATTGGAATCGTATAGGGGGGGGGGGTGATTTTTTGGTCACGGAAATGGTGGCAAATTTGCTGTGAAAGTTTGGTTTATGTTCCTGTAAATAGAGAGAAGTCTGTCTATTCTAGATTTTGCATTCCTGTTCCCAGGACACAGCTGAGGTTTTGGAGCAGTGAGTCAGCACAGGACACTCCCCCTTTCTCTCCCTACTTATATCTGTGCCATAAACCTTGAAGATGTGAATATCCCTTTAAATCTCCTGAGTCTGCTCAGCCATACAGCCGGCCCCATCAGCAGCTCCTCGTATCCAACGGCCTATGGGGCAGACCTTGTCTCATCCCATGTAAAACATTGCGTCTCCTCTGGTTTCGTTACAGTGTGTCAGCGGAGGCTCTGGGATCGGTGCCCCCTATTAGCGGAGTCTCTTACAGGCGCAGATTGGAGCCGGTGTCTCCGGAGCCGCCATCTGTTCTCCTGGCGCCGACCATCCGCTGCCTCTCCCGACCCGCTCCGTCTGCTGAGCTCAGCGCTGCCAGGTTCTGATCCATCAGCGCTGGTGCCGCTGCCATGTACACATCCAGCGGGAAGGACCAAATCCATAAGGACTGTGTGCCCCCCAACTATTCCCGATTTCAGGTGCCGCCTCCTACCCCAATTATCGGGGGGATATGACCTGATTTGCCCTCTGTCTGCATTCTCAGGAAACGGGGCTATTTTACTGGGGGGGGGGGGGGGGGTCATAGCTAGTGATGCAATAGGCAATATACAAGAGGGGGCACAGGAAGTGGGACAATATAAAAGGAGGGGTCACAGGATGTGGTATAATATACAAGGGGGGTCACAGGATGTGGTATAATATACAAGGGGGTCACAGGATGTGATGCAGTACACAAGGGGGTGGTCACAGGAAGTGGGACAATATACAAGGGGGGCACAGGAAGTGGGACTATATACAAGAGGGGGCACAGGAAGTGGGACAATATACAAGGGGGTCACAGGAAGTGGGACAATATACAAGGGGGTCACAGGAAGTGGGGCAATATACAAGAGGGGGCACAGGAAGTGGGGCAATATACAAGAGGGTGCACAGGAAGTGGTACAATATACAAGGGGGGCACAGGAAGTGGGACTATATACAAGAGGGGGCACAGGAAGTGGGACAATATACAACGGGGGTCACAGGAAGTGGGAAAATATACAAGAAAAGGCACAGGAAGTGGGACAATATACAAGAGGGGTCACAGGAAGTGGGACAATATATAAGATGGGTCACAGGAAGTGGGACAATATACAAAAGGGGGCACAGGAAGTGGGACAATATACAAGAGGGGTCACAGGAAGTGGGAAAATATACAAGGGGGGTCGCAGGAAGTGGGACAATATAAAAGGAGGGGTCACAGGATGTGGTATAATATTCAAGGGAGGTCAAAGGATGTGATACAGTACACAAGGGGAGGGCACAGGAAGTGGGACAATATACGAGGGGGGCACAGGAAGTGGGACTTTATTCAAGGGGGTCACAGGAAGTGGGACAATATACAAGAGGGGTCACAGGAAGTGGGACAATGTACGAGGGGGGGGTCACAGGAAGTGGGACAATATACAAAAGGGGGCACGGGAAGTGGGACAATATAAAAGGAGGGGTCACAGGATGTGGTATAATATACAAGGGGGGGTCACAGGATGTGATGCAGTACACAAAGGGGTGGTCACAGGAAGTGGGACAATATACAAGGGTGTCACAGGAAGTGAGACATTATGCATTGTGGTTGCTCATATTATACAAAAAAGGGTCACAGGTAGGTGGGCATAATTCAATGTGGGGTCAGCAAGAAAGGGAGCAAATAAAAGTTTGGGGGGGGGGTTATTATATTGTCTGGGAGAAATAATTATACAATTTAAGGATCACCAGGGGCCACTATGGAGCACACGTGATGGGGACATCAGGGAACGGGGGTCAAGTGTGGGGTAAGTTCTCAGTGTAGTGGCCACCCAGGGTAATTGCAGCTTCATTGAAGGTAATAGGAGCTGAGCTGCAGTACCACGGCTGAACCACTATAGACATAACGGCGCTGTTCTTCTGGCACCAGAGGAAGCCGGACCAAGTGTTAGACCCGTAGGAATCTGATATTGATGACCTGCACTATGGAAAACCCCTTTAAATGTGTGGCCTGCCATTGCTGGACAGGTCCTGTATCCCGACACTGCTGTGCTCTGAGCCCAATGTATAGGCTTTACCCTGCAGATATTGGGGGAGGGACAGATATTTCCCCTCTGGTTTTCGTTTTAGTGGGAATTCATTCTCCTTCGTCCGTCTCCAGGGACAACACATAACAGAGCAGCAAAAATGGGAGCAAACCTCACCCCCGGCCCCCAGCAGAGACACTGAATGAGGCCCATTCATCACAGGACAAGGGAGAGCGGGAAGGAAATGCGCCCCAGAGACACCAGAACCACAATCACCCACCAAAAATACGAACCCCCTCTATACAGGGGTCCTGGGACCTCAAGATTTCTACATTCTATGCAGATCTGTTAGACCTGATGCTTTTCACAGCTGAGGGTTTGTTACAACTTAGAATCGATGAGCTTTAGCTGCACTGATACACTGAAACAGAAGGGAGTGGGATAACTATGGACAAGGAAGATGGAGCACACACCTAGCATGAATGGGTAATTGGCTGAGATGCAGTGTCGGACTGTCCCACCGGAGAATCGGAGGATCCTCCGGTGGGCCCACACTGTGATCCAATGATAATGCAGAGCAGAACACAAGCCAAGCTGAAGGGTATTGGGATCTACTTCCGGGGGCTAGATAAAGGTTCAGCCCAAACCAATCGGCAAACGTGACCCCTACAGGAAACTGATGGAATAACAGAAACAACTTCTATACAACAGCTTTCCTCCCTCCTCCTGGCACTGAGAGCTCTGAGTGATGGTCCAGAGGTCAGTGAGCGCCCGGGTGCCATAACCAGGAGGAGACAGACAGCTGGCACAAGGTCCCGGCCAATACCCAGCATAGAGGTCAAAGGCTCTAAGCCCCTGAGCCCACAGGTACATGACGTCTATTAATATCGCCGCAATCCTATTATACCACGCACAGACCCAAGTCATCACCGAGCAAAGGAAATCCAGATATACACAATAACTCCAGACAGTTCATAGAAAGACATCCACAATTTACCCAGGTTATACCGGCTGTACATATATCATTATATACAGGAGATCCCCAGGTTATATCGGCTGTACATATATCATTATATACAGGAGATCCCCAGGTTATACCAGCTGTACATATATCATTATATACAGGAGATCCCCAGGTTATAGCGGCTGTACATATATCATTATATACAGGAGATCCCCAGGTTATACCGGCTGTACATATATCATTATATACAGGAGATCCCCAGGTTATACCGGCTGTACATATATCATTATATACAGGAGTTCCCCAGGTTATACCGGCTGTACATATATCATTATATACAGAAGATCCCCAGGTTATACCGGCTGTACACATATCATTATATACAGGAGATCCCCAGGTTATACCAGCTGTACATATATCATTATATACAGGAGATCCCCAGGTTATACCGGCTGTACATATATCATTATATACAGGAGATCCCCAGGTTATACCAGCTGTACATATATCATTATATACAGGAGATCCCCAGGTTATACCGGCTGTACATATATCATTATATACAGGAGATCCCCAGGTTATACAGGCTGTACATATATCATTATATACAGGAGATCCCCAGGTTATACCGGCTGTACATATATCATTATATACAGGAGATCCCCAGGTTATACCGGCTGTACATATATCATTATATACAGGAGATCCCCAGGTTATACCAGCTGTACATATATCATTATATACAGGAGATCCCCAGGTTATACCGGCTGTACATATATCATTATATACAGGAGATCCCCAGGTTATACCAGCTGTACATGTATCATTATATACAGGACATCCCCAGGTTATACCAGCTGTACATGTATCATTATATACAGGAGATCCCCATGTTATACCGGCTGTACATATATCATTATATACAGGAGATCCCCAGGTTATACCGGCTGTACATATATCATTATATACAGGAGATCCCCAGGTTATACCGGCTGTACATATATCATTATATACAGGAGGTCCCCAGGTTATACCAGCTGTACATATATCATTATATACAGGACATCCCCAGGTTATACCGGCTGTACATATATCATTATATACAGGAGATCCCCAGGTTATACCGGCTGTACATATATCATTATATACAGGAGATCCCCAGGTTATACCAGCTGTACATGTATCATTATATACAGGACATCCCCAGGTTATACCAGCTGTACATGTATCATTATATACAGGAGATCCCCATGTTATACCGGCTGTACATATATCATTATATACAGGAGATCCCCAGGTTATACCGGCTGTACATATATCATTATATACAGGAGATCCCCAGGTTATACCGGCTGTACATATATCATTATATACAGGAGGTCCCCAGGTTATACCAGCTGTACATATATCATTATATACAGGACATCCCCAGGTTATACCGGCTGTACATATATCATTATATACAGGAGATCCCCAGGTTATACCGGCTGTACATATATCATTATATACAGGAGATCCCCAGGTTATACCGGCTGTACATATATCATTATATACAGGAGATCCCCAGGTTATAGCGGCTGTACATATATCATTATATACAGGAGATCCCCAGGTTATACCGGCTGTACATATATCATTATATACAGGAGATCCCCAGGTTATACCGGCTGTACATATATCATTATATACAGGAGATCCCCAGGTTATACCGGCTGTACATATATCATTATATACAGGAGATACCCAGGTTATACCGGCTGTATATATATCATTATATACAGGAGATCCCCAGGTTATACCAGCTGTACATATATCATTATATACAGGAGATCCCCAGGTTATACCGGCTGTACATATATCATTATATAAAGGAGATCCCCAGGTTATACCGGCTGTACATATATCATTATATACAGGAGATCCCCAGGTTATACCGGCTGTACATATATCATTATATACAGGAGATCCCCAGGTTATACCGGCTGTACATATATCATTATATACAGGAGATCTCCAGGTTATACCGGCTGTACATATATCATTATATACAGGAGATCCCCAGGTTATACCGGCTGTACATATATCACTATATACAGGAGATCCCCAGGTTATACCGGCTGTACATATATCATTATATACAGGAGATCCCCAGGTTATACCGGCTGTACATATATCATTATATACAGGAGATCCCCAGGTTATACCGGCTGTGCATATATCATTATATACAGGAGATCCCCAGGTTATACCAGCTGTACATATATCATTATATACAGGAGAACCCCAGGTTATAGCGGCTGTACATATATCATTATATACAGGAGATCCCCAGGTTATACCGGCTGTACATATATCACTATATACAGGAGATCCCCAGGTTATACCAGCTGTAGATATATCATTATATACAGGAGATCCCCAGGTTATACCAGCTGTACATATATCATTATATACAGGAGATCCCCAGGTTATACCGGCTGTACATATATCATTATATACAGGAGATCCCCAGGTTATACCGGCTGTACATATATCATTATATACAGGAGATCCCCAGGTTATACCAGCTGTACATATATCATTATATACAGGAGATCCCAGGTTATACCGGCTGTACATATATCATTATATACAGGAGATCCCCAGGTTATACCAGCTGTACATATATCATTATATACAGGAGATCCCCAGGTTATACCGGCTGTACATAAATCATTATATACAGGAGATCCCCAGGTTATACCGGCTGTACATATATCATTATATACAGGAGATCCCCAGGTTATACCGGCTGTACATATATCACTATATACAGGAGATCCCCAGGTTATACCAGCTGTAGATATATCATTATATACAGGAGATCCCCAGGTTATACCGGCTGTACATATATCATTATATACAGGAGATCCACAGGTTATACCAGCTGTACATATATCATTATATACAGGAGATCCCCAGGTTATACCGGCTGTACATATATCATTATATACAGGAGATCCCCAGGTTATACCGGCTGTACATATATCATTATATACAGGAGATCCCCGGGTTATACCGGCTGTACATATATCATTATATACAGGAGATCCCCAGGTTATACCAGCTGTACATATATCATTATATACAGGAGATCCCCAGGTTATACCGGCTGTACATATATAATTATATACAGGAGATCCCCAGGTTATACCGGCTGTACATATATCATTATATACAGGAGATCCCCAGGTTATACCGGCTGTACATATATCATTATATACAGGAGATCCCCAGGTTATACCAGCTGTACATATATCATTATATACAGGAGATCCCCAGGTTATACCAGCTGTACATATATCATTATATACAGGAGATCCCCAGGTTATACCAGCTGTACATTTATCATTATATACAGGAGATCCCCAGGTTATACCGGCTGTACATATATCATTATATACAGGAGATCCCCAGGTTATACCGGCTGTACATATATCATTATATACAGGAGATCCCCAGGTTATACCGGCTGTACATATATCATTATATACAGGAGATCCCCAGGTTATACCAGCTGTACATATATCATTATATACAGGAGATCCCCAGGTTATACCGGCTGTACATATATCATTATATACAGGAGATCACCAGGTTATACCGGCTGTACATATATCATTATATACAGGAGATCCCCAGGTTATACCGGCTGTACATATATCATTATATACAGGAGATCCCCAGGTTATACCGGCTGTACATATATCATTATATACAGGAGATCCCCAGGTTATACCGGCTGTACATATATCATTATATACAGGAGATCCCCAGGTTATACCGGCTGTACATATATCATTATATACAGGACATCCCCAGGATATACCAGCTGTACATGTATCATTATATACAGGAGATCCCCAGGTTATACCGGCTGTACATATATCATTATATACAGGAGATCCCCAGGTTATACCGGCTGTACATATATCATTATATACAGGAGATCCCCAGGTTATACCGGCTGTACATATATCATTATATACAGGAGATCCCCAGGTTATACCGGCTGTACATATATCATTATATACAGGAGGTCCCCAGGTTATACCGGCTGTACATATATCATTATATACAGGACATCCCCAGGTTATACCGGCTGTACATATATCATTATATACAGGAGATCCCCAGGTTATACCGGCTGTACATATATCATTATATACAGGAGATCCCCAGGTTATACCGGCTGTACATATATCATTATATACAGGAGATCCCCAGGTTATACCGGCTGTACATATATCATTATATACAGGAGATCTCCAGGTTATACCGGCTGTACATATATCATTATATACAGGAGATCCCCAGGTTATACCGGCTGTACATATATCATTATATACAGGAGATCCCCAGGTTATACCGGCTGTACATATATCACTATATACAGGAGATCCCCAGGTTATACCGGCTGTACATATATCATTATATACAGGAGATCCCCAGGTTATAGCGGCTGTACATATATCATTATATACAGGAGATCCCCAGGTTATACCGGCTGTACATATATCATTATATACAGGAGATCCCCAGGTTATACCGGCTGTACATATATCATTATATACAGGAGATCCCCAGGTTATACCGGCTGTACATATATCATTATATACAGGAGATACCTAGGTTATACCGGCTGTATATATATCATTATATACAGGAGATCCCCAGGTTATACCGGCTGTACATATATCATTATATAAAGGAGATCCCCAGGTTATACCGGCTGTACATATATCATTATATACAGGAGATCCCCAGGTTATACCGGCTGTACATATATCATTATATACAGGAGATCCCCAGGTTATACCGGCTGTACATATATCATTATATACAGGAGATGCCCAGGTTATACCGGCTGTACATATATCATTATATACAGGAGATCCCCAGGTTATACCAGCTGTACATATATCATTATATACAGGAGATCCCCAGGTTATACCGGCTGTACATAAATCATTATATACAGGAGATCCCCAGGTTATACCGGCTGTACATATATCATTATATACAGGAGATCCCCAGGTTATACCTGCTGTACATATATCACTATATACAGGAGATCCCCAGGTTATACCAGCTGTAGATATATCATTATATACAGGAGATCCCCAGGTTATACCGGCTGTACATATATCATTATATACAGGAGATCCACAGGTTATACCAGCTGTACATATATCATTATATACAGGAGATCCCCAGGTTATACCGGCTGTACATATATCATTATATACAGGAGATCCCCAGGTTATACCAGCTGTACATATATCATTATATACAGGAGATCCCCAGGTTATACCGGCTGTACATATATCATTATATACAGGAGATCCCCAGGTTATACCAGCTGTACATATATTATATACAGGAGATCCCCAGGTTATATCAGCTGTACATATATCATTATATACAGGAGATCCCCAGGTTATACCGGCTGTACATATATCATTATATACAGGAGATCCCCAGGTTATACCGGCTGTACATATATCATTATATACAGGAGATCCCCAGGTTATACCGGCTGTACATATATCATTATATACAGGAGATCCCCAGGTTATACCGGCTGTACATATATCATTATATACAGGAGACCCCAGGTTATACCGGCTGTACATATATCATTATATACAGGAGATCCCCAGGTTATACCGGCTGTACATATATCATTATATACAGGAGATCCCCAGGTTATACCGGCTGTACATATATCATTATATTCAGGAAATCCCCAGGTTATACCGGCTGTACATATATCATTATATACAGGAGATCCCCAGGTTATACCGGCTGTACATATATCATTATATACAGGAGACCCCAGGTTATACCGGCTGTACATATATCATTATATACAGGAGATCCCCAGGTTATACCGGCTGTACATATATCATTATATACAGGAGATCCCCAGGTTATACCGGCTGTACATATATCATTATATACAGGAGATCCCCAGGTTATACCGGCTGTACATATATCATTATATACAGGAGATCCCCAGGTTATACCGGCTGTACATATATCATTATATACAGGAGATCCCCAGGTTATACCGGCTGTACATATATCATTATATTCAGGAAATCCCCAGGTTATACCGGCTGTACATATATCATTATATACAGGGGATCCCCAGGTTATACCGGCTGTACATATATCATTATATACAGGAGATCCCCAGGTTATACCAGCTGTACATATATCATTATATACAGGAGATCCCCAGGTTATACCGGCTGTACATATATCATTATATACAGGAGATCCCCAGGTTATACCGGCTATACATATATCATTATATTCAGGAAATCCCCAGGTTATACCAGCTGTACATATATCATTATATACAGGAGATCCCCAGGTTATACCGGCTGTACATATATCATTATATTCAGGAAATCCCCAGGTTATACCAGCTGTACATATATCATTATATACAGGAGATCCCCAGGTTATACCGGCTATACATATATCATTATATTCAGGAAATCCCCAGGTTATACCAGCTGTACATATATCATTATATACAGGAGATCCCCAGGTTATACCGGCTGTACATATATCATTATATTCAGGAAATCCCCAGGTTATACCGGCTGTACATATATCATTATATACAGGAGATCCCCAGGTTATACCGGCTGTACATATATCATTATATACAGGAGACCCCAGGTTATACCGGCTGTACATATATCATTATATACAGGAGATCCCCAGGTTATACCGGCTGTACATATATCATTATATACAGGAGATCCCCAGGTTATACCGGCTGTACATATATCATTATATACAGGAGATCCCCAGGTTATACCGGCTGTACATATATCATTATATACAGGAGATCCCCAGGTTATACCGGCTGTACATATATCATTATATACAGGAGATCCCCAGGTTATACCGGCTGTACATATATCATTATATACAGGAGATCCCCAGGTTATACCGGCTGTACATATATCATTATATACAGGAGATCCCCAGGTTATACCGGCTGTACATATATCATTATATTCAGGAAATCCCCAGGTTATACCGGCTGTACATATATCATTATATACAGGGGATCCCCAGGTTATACCGGCTGTACATATATCATTATATACAGGAGATCCCCAGGTTATACCGGCTATACATATATCATTATATTCAGGAAATCCCCAGGTTATACCAGCTGTACATATATCATTATATACAGGAGATCCACAGGTTATACCGGCTGTACATATATCATTATATACAGGAGATCCCCAGGTTATACCGGCTGTACATATATCATTATATACAGGAGATCCCCAGGTTATACCGGCTGTACATATATCATTATATACAGGAGATCCCCAGGTTATACCAGCTATACATATATCATTATATACAGGAGATCCCCAGGTTATACCGGCTGTACATATATCATTATATACAGGAGATCCCCAGGTTATACCGGCTGTACATATATCATTATATACAGGAGATCCCCAGGTTATACCGGCTGTACATATATCATTATATACAGGAGATCCCCAGGTTATACCGGCTGTACATATATCATTATATTCAGGAAATCCCCAGGTTATACCGGCTGTACATATATCATTATATACAGGGGATCCCCAGGTTATACCGGCTGTACATATATCATTATATACAGGAGATCCCCAGGTTATACCGGCTGTACATATATCATTATATACAGGAGATCCCCAGGTTATACCGGCTGTACATATATCATTATATACAGGAGATCCCCAGGTTATACCGGCTGTACATATATCATTATATACAGGAGACCCCAGGTTATACCGGCTGTACATATATCATTATATACAGGAGATCCCCAGGTTATACCGGCTGTACATATATCATTATATACAGGAGATCCCCAGGTTATACCGGCTGTACATATATCATTATATTCAGGAAATCCCCAGGTTATACCGGCTGTACATATATCATTATATACAGGAGATCCCCAGGTTATACCGGCTGTACATATATCATTATATACAGGAGACCCCAGGTTATACCGGCTGTACATATATCATTATATACAGGAGATCCCCAGGTTATACCGGCTGTACATATATCATTATATACAGGAGATCCCCAGGTTATACCGGCTGTACATATATCATTATATACAGGAGATTCCCAGGTTATACCGGCTGTACATATATCATTATATACAGGAGATCCCCAGGTTATACCGGCTGTACATATATCATTATATACAGGAGATCCCCAGGTTATACCGGCTGTACATATATCATTATATTCAGGAAATCCCCAGGTTATACCGGCTGTACATATATCATTATATACAGGGGATCCCCAGGTTATACCGGCTGTACATATATCATTATATACAGGAGATCCCCAGGTTATACCAGCTGTACATATATCATTATATACAGGAGATCCCCAGGTTATACCGGCTGTACATATATCATTATATACAGGAGATCCCCAGGTTATACCGGCTATACATATATCATTATATTCAGGAAATCCCCAGGTTATACCAGCTGTACATATATCATTATATACAGGAGATCCCCAGGTTATACCGGCTGTACATATATCATTATATTCAGGAAATCCCCAGGTTATACCAGCTGTACATATATCATTATATACAGGAGATCCCCAGGTTATACCGGCTATACATATATCATTATATTCAGGAAATCCCCAGGTTATACCAGCTGTACATATATCATTATATACAGGAGATCCCCAGGTTATACCGGCTGTACATATATCATTATATTCAGGAAATCCCCAGGTTATACCGGCTGTACATATATCATTATATACAGGAGATCCCCAGGTTATACCGGCTGTACATATATCATTATATACAGGAGACCCCAGGTTATACCGGCTGTACATATATCATTATATACAGGAGATCCCCAGGTTATACCGGCTGTACATATATCATTATATACAGGAGATCCCCAGGTTATACCGGCTGTACATATATCATTATATACAGGAGATCCCCAGGTTATACCGGCTGTACATATATCATTATATACAGGAGATCCCCAGGTTATACCGGCTGTACATATATCATTATATACAGGAGATCCCCAGGTTATACCGGCTGTACATATATCATTATATACAGGAGATCCCCAGGTTATACCGGCTGTACATATATCATTATATACAGGAGATCCCCAGGTTATACCGGCTGTACATATATCATTATATTCAGGAAATCCCCAGGTTATACCGGCTGTACATATATCATTATATACAGGGGATCCCCAGGTTATACCGGCTGTACATATATCATTATATACAGGAGATCCCCAGGTTATACCGGCTATACATATATCATTATATTCAGGAAATCCCCAGGTTATACCAGCTGTACATATATCATTATATACAGGAGATCCCCAGGTTATACCGGCTGTATATATATCATTATATACAGGAGATCCCCAGGTTACACCGGCTGTACATATATCACTATATACAGGAGATCCCCAGGTTATACCGGCTGTACATATATCATTATATACAGGAGATCCCCAGGTTATACCGGCTGTACATATATCATTATATACAGGAGATCCCCAGGTTATACCAGCTGTACATATATCATTATATACAGGAGATCCCCAGGTTATACCGGCTGTACATATATCATTATATACAGGAGATCCCCAGGTTATACCGGCTGTACATATATCATTATATACAGGAGATCCCCAGGTTATACCAGCTATACATATATCATTATATACAGGAGATCCCCAGGTTATACCGGCTGTACATATATCATTATATACAGGAGATCCCCAGGTTATACCAGCTGTACATATATCATTATATACAGGAGACTCCCAGGTTATACCAGCTGTACATATATCATTATATACAGGAGATCCCCAGGTTATACCGGCTGTACATATATCATTATATACAGGAGATCCCCAGGTTATACCGGCTGTACATATATCATTATATACAGGAGATCCCCAGATTATACCGGCTGTACATATATCATTATATACAGGAGATCCCCAGGTTATACCGGCTGTACATATATCATTATATACAGGAGATCCCCAGGTTATACCGGCTGTACATATATCATTATATTCAGGAAATCCCCAGGTTATACCGGCTGTACATATATCATTATATACAGGAGATCCCCAGGTTATACCGGCTGTACATATATCATTATATACAGGAGATCCCCAGGTTATACCGGCTGTACATATATCATTATATACAGGAGATCCCCAGGTTATACCAGCTATACATATATCATTATATACAGGAGATCCCCAGGTTATACCGGCTGTACATATATCATTATATACAGGAGATCCCCAGGTTATACCAGCTGTACATATATCATTATATACAGGAGACTCCCAGGTTATACCAGCTGTACATATATCATTATATACAGGAGATCCCCAGGTTATACCGGCTGTACATATATCATTATATACAGGAGATCCCCAGGTTATACCGGCTGTACATATATCATTATATACAGGAGATCCCCAGATTATACCGGCTGTACATATATCATTATATACAGGAGATCCCCAGGTTATACCGGCTGTACATATATCATTATATACAGGAGATCCCCAGGTTATACCGGCTGTACATATATCATTATATTCAGGAAATCCCCAGGTTATACCGGCTGTACATATATCATTATATACAGGAGATCCCCAGGTTATACCGGCTGTACATATATCATTATATACAGGAGATCCCCAGGTTATACCGGCTGTACATATATCATTATATACAGGAGATCCCCAGGTTATACCGGCTGTACATATATCATTATATACAGGGGATCCCCAGGTTATACCGGCTGTACATATATCATTATATACAGGAGATCCCCAGGTTATACCGGCTGTACATATATCATTATATACAGGAGATCCCCGGGTTATAGCGGCTGTACATATATCATTATATACAGGGGATCCCCAGGTTATAGCGGCTGTACATATATCATTATATACAGGAGATCCCCAGATTATACCGGCTGTACATATATCATTATATACAGGGGATCCCCAGGTTATACCGGCTGTACATATATCATTATATACAGGAGATCCCCGGGTTATACCGGCTGTACATATATCATTATATACAGGAGATCCCCAGGTTATACCGGCTGTACATATATCATTATATACAGGAGATCCCCAGGTTATACCAGCTGTACATATATCATTATATACAGGAGGTCCACAGGTTATACCGGCTGTACATATATCATTATATACAGGAGATCCCCAGGTTATACCAGCTGTACATATATCATTATATACAGGAGGTCCACAGGTTATACCAGCTGTACATATATCATTATATACAGGAGATCCCCAGGTTATAGCGGCTGTACATATATCATTATATACAGGAGATCCCCAGGTTATACCGGCTGTACATATATCATTATATACAGGAGATCCCCAGGTTATACCGGCTGTACATATATCATTATATACAGGAGATCCCCAGGTTATACCGGCTGTACATATATCATTATATACAGGAGATCCCCAGGTTATACCGGCTGTACATATATCATTATATACAGGAGATCCCCAGGTTATACCGGCTGTACATATATCATTATATACAGGAGATCCCCAGGTTATACCGGCTGTACATATATCATTATATACAGGAGATCACCAGGTTATACCGGCTGTACATATATCATTATATACAGGAGATCCCCAGGTTATACCAGCTGTACATAT
Organism: Engystomops pustulosus; assembly: GCF_040894005.1. Classification (NCBI taxonomy): domain Eukaryota; kingdom Metazoa; phylum Chordata; class Amphibia; order Anura; family Leptodactylidae; genus Engystomops; species Engystomops pustulosus. The sequence continues at coordinate 13,198,039 of NC_092414.1, forward strand.
ATCATTATATACAGGAGATCCCCAGGTTATACCGGCTGTACATATATCATTATATACAGGAGATCCCCAGGTTATAGCGGCTGTACATATATCATTATATACAGGAGATCCCCAGGTTATACCGGCTGTACATATATCATTATATACAGGAGATCCCCAGGTTATACCGGCTGTACATATATCATTATATACAGGAGATCCCCAGGTTATACCGGCTGTACATATATCATTATATACAGGAGATCCCCGGGTTATAGCGGCTGTACATATATCATTATATTCAGGAAATCCTGATTTTCTAGGATTAGATCTGGGCTGTGCCATTTCATTGTTTCAGTGTTTCCTGTTTCTTGGATCTCTTTTACCCGTTTTGCTGTGTATCGGGGACATCGTTCGGCGAGATAATTGCTGATTGAGTGACACAAGGAAGGAACCACGTGTTTTTGCAGAAGGTTCTGATACTTGTATCACTCATGTAACTGTCTGAGAGGTCCAACAACTGTTTCAGGAAACATTCCCCAATCCAGGACACTTCCTCCACCTCCTGTCACTGACTTCTTTCCACACTTTGGTTTTAATCTTTCCCCAGTTTCTTTTGAAGGAACATAATATTTGCCATCAGACCCATATAAATGACATTTGCTTTCATCACTAACATGGACTGTGGACATTTCTCCTCTGTCCACACAACATTTTCCGCAGCAAAGACGATTGTAGCCTTTTCATTCTTTATGGTAATGGGAGGTTTGGGTCGGCTCTGAGTCCAAAAGTTCTTAAACAATGTGACACTGTACAGGAGGACGAGACACATCCTTAGTGCATAATTCCACCTGCATTGATGAAACAATTGCCCACGGAGATTCTCCGCATTATCCTGTCCTCTCTTGTAATTGTCTTGTTAAGTGATAAAACTTTTTGGGGGACTTTCATAAGTTTTTGATGTTGTAAAGATGGAATATTCTAGAAATCACAGACTGGGAACTGTGGAACTGGGGAAATATTGAACCCAAAGGGGCTTATTTACTAAGGGTCCGCACTATCGTTGGAATATCCAACGATTTCCGATGTGCGCCGCATTTAGAAGGGCTTTTTGTCGCACGCGATCGGATTTTGGCGCATCAGCTGTCTTACGACACAAATCGGGGGGCGGGCCGTCGGATGAACCGATGGATTCGGACAAACCGCAGCATTTAACATTCAAAATTGTGTCACAAGCGAAGCACTTACATGTACCGGGAAGAAGAAGGTGAACTCCTGCGGACCTGAGCGGGGAAGCGACACATGCATTAAATTGGGCGCAGGATCTTAGTGAATCGCGGCAGCTCCGAATCCTCATCGGACAACCCACATCGGGGATCGCGATGGGACAGGTAAGTAAATGTGCCCCAAAGTGTGTAAAGAAGTCAGTGACAGGAGGTGGAGGAAGTGTCCTGGATCGGGGAATGTTTTGTGCAGTAGAATTGGACCGTTCAGACATCTACATGGCAGAGGGATACAAGTGTCTATCAGAACCTTCTCCGACCACACGTGGTTCCCTCCTGGAGTTCATCACTCAATCAGCAGCAATTTTCGTGCAGGACCCAGTCCCCTGTCACACGGCAAAACGGGCAAAGCAGGTCCTTGAAACCGAAAACATTGAAACAATGAAGAGTCTTGGAACCTCTGATGGCGAAGTTCTGGCCAAAATCCAACAACAGTCACAGAACCGTGGAAGAGACTGGAAGAAGAGCGGAGCAGATCTCAGCGGAGTCATGTGAGGACCAGTGAGGTCCTGTGGCCGGTGTGGAGGTCCTGTGGCCGGTGTGGAGGTCCTGCGCTCTCCCTACTTACTGGTGGCTGCTGGGACCTGCAGAACATGTAGTTCTAACCTTTTCTAAACTAATTACACATCATCATCAGGTCACACATCCATGGAGATGACATTATACAAGGGGGAAATGATGGGAGTTATCCTTCCTGTCACACCTGTTGTAAGTCTTCTTGCAGACGAGGGTTAGGTCCTTAAATAAGGTCCAACGTTCTCCACCTTAGGGTGATGGCACACGTATGCGTTTTCAATCCGTTTTTGGCCCGTTTTGCTTAAAAACCCATTAAAATAGGATTGAAAACGCATACGTGTGCCATCACCCTTATAATAACTATGGAGAACTTAGAAGAACAAAATCGGAATAGTAGAGAGGTGTTAGTGTCGGGGTCGGTGTAGTGGAGTAGTAGAGACGTGTTAGTGTTGGGAGTAGTAGAGACGTGTTAGTGTTGGGAGTAGTAGAGACGTGTTAGTGCAGAGGTCGGTGTAGTAGTAGAGAGGTGTAGTGCCGGGTCGGTGTAGTGGAGCAGTAGAGAGGTGTTAGTGCCCGGTCGGTGTAGTGGAGTAGTAGAGAGGTGTTAGTATTGGGAGTAGTAGAGAGGTGTTAGTGCAGAGGTCGGTGTAGTAGTAGAGAGGTGTTGGTGCTGGGGTTGGAGTAGTAGAGACGTGCCTGTGTATGGGGACAGCAGGGAGTCACTTACCTTAGAGCCTCTGTCACCCCGGCTCCTGTCCTCCTGCCTCTCCTCGGCTTCTTGTTGCTCCTCTCTGGGTTCAGCTCCTTCTCTCGGCTCCTTGTATCTTGTGTCCTTCTCCTTCTCTCGGCTCCTTGTATCTTGTGTCCTTCTCCAGGAGGATTTGTCTGGATTTCTCGGCTTCTCCCTGCTCTGAGCTCCCGCTGTCTCCTCCTGCCGGTGTGAGCGAGCACTGATGTCTGAGGACAAGGAGAGGAGTCACAGGCAGCAGAGATGTGTGACACCAGACCCCCAGGACAAGCCCCCCACACACAGGACCCACAGGAGAGAAGAAGAAGGGATAGAAAGAGGGATGACAGAGAAGAAGGGAGTCACAGGAAAGCTGCAGGAAGAAGTACAAAATCAGGACAGGAAGAAAGGGAAAGTTACAGGAAGGAAGACAAAAGAAAGATCAAAAGAAGAAAGAAAGGAGGAAAGAAGAGCAACATAAGGGAGGAAGAGAAGAAGGGAAAGGTAACAGGAAGGAAGAAACAGAAATATCGAAAGAAGAAAGAAAGGGGGTAAGTAAGAAAGAGAAGAACGGAAAAGTAAAGTAAAGTAACTGGAAGGAAGAAACAAAGAAAGAACGAAAGAAAAAAAAAGAATGGAGGAAAGAAAGAGGAAGAGAAGGAAGGAAGGACAAGAGTAGGGACGGAAGGGAGGAAGAGAGAAGGGAAGGACAAAGAAAGGAAAAGGGGAAAGAAGGAAATATGGAAGAGGTATAAGGAGAAAAGGGAGCAAGGAAGGGCCGTATACATGGGAAGAGATAGAGAAGGAAGGGGAAAAAATGGAAGAGAAAGAAAGAATTTAGAAAACGAGAGGAAGAGAAGGATGAAGGAAAGGAGTAAGAAAGGGAAAGGGGAAAGGAGGGAGGTAGGAAGAGGAATAACCAGGAATGAAAGGGTGTATGCATGGAGAGAGATAGAGAGAAGAAAGGAAAGAAGAGAGGATAGAAAGAAGGATGGAAAAGGATTTAGGGAATTAAGGAAGGAAGGAAATGGAAAGGAAAGGAAGGAATGGAAAAATGAAGAGAGGAAGGAAGGAAAAAAGGAAGAAATAAAGAAGAAATAAAAAGGAAGGAAGGAAAAAGAGAGGAAGAGAAGGAACAAAGGAAGGATGGAATGTAGGAGGATTTAAAGAAGGAGGAAAGGAGTAATGAAGGAAGCAGAGGAGGAAAAAAGGTAGGAGGGAGGGAGGGAGGGCTGTATACATAAGATAGAAGGAAGAAGGGAAGAGGATAAAAGAAAGAAAAAGAGTAAGAGACATAAAGCGGAGGCTGTAACTTACACCAGGTACAAGAGTAACAGAGAGGAGGGAACAGGAAGGACATGGAGAGGTCAGTGACCCCATGTAATACATCGCTAGTCCTGTGGGGGCGCTGCAGGGAGTCTTATCACCTACACATTTCTATAGTGACATGTCACATACGGTCAGTGATGGCGGCTGCTACTGGAGATGGAATAAACGTATTTCAACCATTCAATGATGATGTATATTATCCATATGTACAGTACAAGGACTATCTATATGTACAGTATATAATCTATATGTACAGTACTATGACTATCTACCTGTACAGTATATAATCTATATGTACAGTACAGGGACTATCTATATGTACAGTATATCATCTATATGTACATTACTGGGACAATCTATATGTACAGTACTATGACTATCTACCTGTACAGTATATCATCTATATGCACAGTACTGGGACTATCTATATTTACAGTATATTTTATGGTATAGGCCCCAGTGCAGTATATGTTATTGTATAGGCCCCGGTGCAGTATATGTTATGGTATAGGCCCCGGTACAGTATATGTTATTGTATAGGCCCCGGTGCAGTATATGTTATTGTATAGGCCCCGGTGCAGTATATGTTATTGTATAGGCCCCGGTACAGTATATGTTATGATATAGGCCCCGGTATAGCATATATTATGGTACAGGCCCTGGTACAGTATATGTTATGGTATTGGTCCCGGTACAGTATATGTTATGGTATAGGCCCTGGCACAGAATATGTTATTGCATAGGCCCCCGGTACAGTATATACTATGGTATAGGCCCGGCACAGTATATATATGGTATAGGCCGTGGTGCAGTATATATTATGGTATAGGCCCGGCACAGTATATATTATGGCATAGGCCGTGGTACAGTATATACTATGGTATAGGCCCGGCACAGTATATATTATGATATAGGCCATGGTACAGTATATGTTATGGTATAGGCCGTGGTACAGTATATGTTATGGTATAGGCCCTGGCACAGAATATGTTATTGCATAGGCCCCCGGTACAGTATATACTATGGTATAGGCCTGGTGCAGTATATGTTATGGTATAGGCCGTGGTACAGTATATACTATGGTATAGGCCTGGTACAGTATATATTATGGTATAGGCCATGGTACAGTATATACTATGGTATAGGCCCGGCACAGTATATATTATGTTATAGGCCGTGGTGCAGTATATGTTATGGTATAGGCCCTGGTATAGTATATATTATGGTATAGGCCCTGGTATAGTATATATTATGGTATAGGCCCAGCAAGTATATATTATGGTATAGGTCCGGCACAGTATATATTATGGTATAGGCCGTGGTACAGTATATACTATGGTATAGGCCCGGCACAGTATATATTATGGTATAGGCCGTGGTACAGTATATACTATGGTATAGGCCCCCGGTACAGTATATACTATGGTATAGGCCTGGTGCAGTATATATTATGGTATAGGCCGTGGTACAGTATATATTATGGTATAGGCCGTGGTACAGTATATACTATGGTATAGGCCCGGCACAGTATATATATGGTATAGGCCGTGGTACAGTATATACTATGGTATAGGCCCCCGGTACAGTATATACTATGGTATAGGCCTGGTGCAGTATATATTGTGGTATAGGCCCGGCACAGTATATATATGGTATAGGCCGTGGTGCAGTATATATTATGGTATAGGCCGTGGTACAGTATATATTATGGTATAGGCCGTGGTACAGTATATACTATGGTATAGGCCCGGCACAGTATATATTATGGTATAGGCCCTGGTATAGTATATATCATGGTATAGGCCGTGGTACAGTATATACTATGGTATAGGCCGTGGTGCAGTATATGTTATGGTATAGGCCCTGGTATAGTATATATTATGGTATAGGCCCGGCACAGTATATATTATGGCATAGGCCGTGGTACAGTATATATTATGGTATAGGCCCTGGTATAGTATATGTTATGGTATAGGCCGTGGTGCAGTATATATTATGGTATAGGCCGTGGTACAGTATATATTATGGTATAGGCCGTGGTACAGTATATACTATGGTATAGGCCCGGCACAGTATATATTATGGTATAGGCCCTGGTATAGTATATATCATGGTATAGGCCGTGGTACAGTATATACTATGGTATAGGCCGTGGTGCAGTATATGTTATGGTATAGGCCCGGCACAGTATATATTATGGTATAGGCCGTGGTGCAGTATATATTATGGTATAGGCCCTGGTATAGTATATATTATGGTATAGGCCCGGCACAGTATATATTATGGCATAGGCCGTGGTACAGTATATATTATGGTATAGGCCCTGGTATAGTATATGTTATGGTATAGGCCGTGGTACAGTATATGTTATGGTATAGGCCCGGCACAGTATATATTATGGTATAGGCCGTGGTACAGTATATACTATGGTATAGGCCCGGCACAGTATATATTATGGTATAGGCCGTGGTACAGTATATACTATGGTATAGGCCCGGCACAGTATATATATGGTATAGGCCGTGGTGCAGTATATATTATGGTATAGGCCGTGGTACAGTATATACTATGGTATAGGCCCGGCACAGTATATATTATGGTATAGGCCGTGGTACAGTATATACTATGGTATAGGCCCCGGCACAGTATATATTATGTTATAGGCCGTGGTGCAGTATATGTTATGGTATAGGCCCTGGTATAGTATATATTATGGTATAGGCCCCGGCACAGTATGTATTATGGTATAGGCCGTGGTGCAGTATATGTTATGGTATAGGCCCTGGTATAGTATATATTATGGTATAGGCCCGGCACAGTATATGTTATGGTATAGGCCCCGGCACAGTATATATTATGGTATAGGCCCTGGTATAGTATATATTATGGTATAGGCCCTGGTATAGTATATATTATGGTATAGGCCCCGGCACAGTATATATTATGGTATAGGCCCTGGTATAGTATATATTATGGTATAGGCCCTGGTATAGTATATATTATGGTATAGGCCTGGCACAGTATATGTTATGGTATAGGCCCTGGTATAGTATATATTATGGTATAGGCCCCGGCACAGTATATATTATGGTATAGGCCCTGGTATAGTATATATTATGGTATAGGCCTGGCACAGTATATGTTATGGTATAGGCCCCGGCACAGTATATGTTACGGTATAGGGCCCGGTACAGTATATGTTATGGTATAGGCCCCGGCACAGTATATGTTACGGTATAGGGCCCGGTACAGTATATATTATGGTATAGGCCCCGGCACAGTATATATTATGGTATAGGCCCTGGTATAGTATATATTATGGTATAGGCCCTGGTATAGTATATATTATGGTATAGGCCCGGCACAGTATATGTTATGGTATAGGCCCCGGCACAGTATATGTTACGGTATAGGGCCCGGTACAGTATATGTTATGGTATAGGCCCCTGCAGTTATGATGTGAGGGGATCGGGGTTCCCCCTCCCCCGTACATTACATATTCTTATCTCATCCTGGACTGTGAGTTGTCCCCATTGTTCTGGGTGTAGCGGGGGCCCCCGGGGGGGTCACCTAAGCCGTATGACATGGGGCAGGACTGGGGGGACGTCTAATCCGCCCTCCCCATGCATTATACATCAGCCGAGATTTATCACAATCCTGCAGCACCGAGTAACCGGATCCCCCGGGAGCGGGGATGTCTCCATGTCACATGTCATGCGGGGGGCACGGGGACCCACTGACCCCCCAGGAGCCCCAGCACCAGCCAATGCCGGGGGGCGGGGAGAATTAACCCTGACAGGGCTAGTCTGACGACCCTGACCGTCACTGGACAACACACAGGACCTCACGGGGACCTGTCAGGGACGGCCCAATCATTGCCTTTAATGGGGGGTTGGGTAGACCACCCACAATCTGGATAGGGGGGGTCACAATCAATAACTATTGAGGTGCAACAACCTGGGCTATAAGATCAGAGAGGAACTGGAACCGTAGTCGTAGTCAGAGACTTAAATGTAAAACTGTTTCAAGTTAAAAAGAACCCCCTGTATCAGACGGTTGTTACAATGTATCAATTCTAATAACGGGGGGAAGACATTATGGGACTTCTGGGGGGGTATACAGGACCACCGTCCCACAGAGAGAACTGAGCATGTGCAACTGTGCTCCTTTATTTAGTGGGCAGCTCGGGGGTCCTTTGTGGAACTAGGGGGCTTCATAGATATAGATATTAGTATCCCTGGTGGTCCATGGAAGGGAGGGGCTTATATTAGTATCCCTGGTGGTCCAGTGTAATTGGTTCATTCTTATATAACTGGTGGCCAAAGGCAGTAAAGTGATTTTGGTCTCCCTTACGTCAATAGCTTGAGCCCCAGCTGCTGCAGAACAGATTTGAAGCAAAGGGTTGTCCTTTATATCAGTTGCTGTGATTGGTTAAAGTTGCAGGTGGGCGCAGGCTGAAGGAGCAGGTGTTCCTGTTACAAGCTGTTACAAGCTGTGTAACCTTTGTGTAATATCACAGAGCGACTATTTTATTGTATTGTCGTCTAGAAGCGTCTGCAGGAAAAAGAAATAAGAGTCTGGTAAATGTTGCAGGAGGGCGTCGCGTTCTCCGCTAAACCTCGGAATCGATCCGGCTCAGATTTCCCCTGGTATTCTTCTATTATCCAGTAATGAAGGGGGGGGGATACTGGAATGTCTTTTATTAATGGATCATTGAGCTGCGGAAGGAACCATTCCGACCTCCCGGGGGTCCTCTCCCCCTCTCCGCACCGCACATTAGAGTAATGGATGCCGCAATTTCACCAGTCTCCATGAGATCAGACTACGGAAACATTAGCCGGGGTGGTCGTTACCGCTTCCATATTTATAGGTGGGGGATATTAGTCTTCATTGCTAAGTGATCCCGCTTCATTCTTTGGAAAAAAATTCGGAAACTAATTATGATAATTATGTTATGATAAGTGCAGTGCAGAGGAGGCGGAGCTTTGAGTTAGAGAGCTTACAGTAGAATTAAAACAATGTATCGGATATGTACTAGTTTATGTTTAATGCATTGTGGAGGAGGCGGGGCATGACACATGCTCCACCCTCTGATAACCTCGTCTAGAATGTTTCTTGACTTCTAATAAAGTTTTTTTTTCTTTAAAAGTCAAAAGTATCTAAAAATTTGAAGTAGTATGACCAGAAAATTAAAATTCCGGAATATGTTTTCCATGTTTCCTCTTCGATTCGTCATGCAAATAAAAAATAATAAAGCATGGCAGATTCTGCAGGAGAGGGAGGGGGAAATGACACAGGGAAGGAAGTTATGATGCTACGAGAGAGCTAGTGAAGACAGCAGCATCCTGGACACACAGACCTAACATCCAGCATGTTTGATTGGGAGGAGAGCATGTATGGCAGAATGTGCAGGAGAGGGAGGGGGAATCACACTGTCCTCAGCATCAGTATCTGTTACTCCTAGGAAAAGAACACATGCCAAGGGATATGAAAGAAAAAAATCAGATCGGAATACAGCTGTAATGATATTTGATAGATAGTGAAGACAAACACAGAAGTCACATCCATCATGTATAACAAGGAGAAGAGCAGACATGGCAGAGTATGCAGGAGAGGGAGGGGGAAATGACACGGGGAATGAAGTTATGATGCTACATGAGAGCTAGTGAAGACAGCAGCATCCTGGACACTCAGTCCTAACATCCAGCATGTTTGATTGGGAGGAGAGCATATATGGCAGAATGTGCAGGAGAGGGAGGGGGAATTACACTGTCCTCCGCATCAGTATCTGTTACTACTAGGAAAAGAACATCTCTCAATGACTGTAAAAGGAGAAATCAGACTGAAATTAAGCTGTAATGAATAGATAGTAAAGACACACAGATCTCACATCCAGCAAGTATTACTAGGAGAAGAGAAGATATGGCAGAGTGTGCAGGAGAGGGAGGGGGAATCACATGATCCTCAGCATCTATTAGTACTATGAAAAAAACATCTCTCAAAGTCTGTGAAAAGAAAAATCAGACAGGAATAAAGCTGTAATGATACATGATAGATAGTAAAGACAAACACAGATCTCACATCCAGCATGTATAACAAGGAGAAGAGCAGACATGGCAGAGTGTGCAGGAGAGGGAGGGGGAAATGACACATGGAATGAAGTTATGATGCTACATGAGAGCTAGTGAAGACAGCAGCATCCTGGACACACAGACCTAACATCCTCAATGTTTGATTGGGAGGAGAGCATGTATGGCAGAATGTGCAGGAGAGGGAGGGGGAATTACACTGTCCTCAGCATCAGTATCTGTTACTACTAGGAAAAGAACATCTCTCAAGGACTGTGAGAGGAGAAATCAGACTGAAATTAAGCTGTAACGGATTGATAGTAAAGACACACAGATCTCACATCCAGTAAGTATTACTAGGAGAAGAGAAGATATGGCAGAGTGTGCAGGAGAGGGAGGGGGAATCACATGATCCTCACCATCAGCATCTATTAGTACTATGAAAAAAACATCTCTCAAAGTCTGTGAAAATAAAAATCGGACAGGAATAAAGCTGTAATGACAGATAGTAAAGACAAACACAGATCTCACATCCAGCACGTATAACATGGAGAAGAGTAGACATGGCAGAGTATGCAGGAGAGGGAGGGGGAAATGACATGGGGAATGAAGTTATGATGCTATATGAGAGCTAGTGAAGACAGCAGCATCCTGGACACACAGTCCTAACATCCAGCATGTTTGATTGGGGGGAGAGCATGTATGGCAGAATGTGCAGGAGAGGGAGGGGGAATCACACTGTCCTCAGCATCAGTATCTGTCAGTACTAGGAAAAGAACATCTTTAATGGGCTGTGAACGGAGAGGCTGTTATGATATATGTTAGATAGTGAAGCCACACAGATATTACATCCAGCATGTATTACTAGGAGAAAAGCAGATATGGCAGACTGTGCAGGAGAGGGAGGGGGAATCATGCTCCTTAGCATCAGTGTCTGTTGCAAGCACAAGGTAGAGGAGATATCAAATGGGCTGAAAGAGGAGAAATAAGTCAAGACACATGTGATACTGAACACACCAGGATCCTGGTACCCTAGATTTCACATCTCTACTTCTAGAAGAGCAGATATGGCAGAATAAGCAAGGGGAGGGAGGGGGAAATCACATGTTAGTGTCTGACAGCACAAGGAAGAGGAGACAAAAGATTTTCAAACTCCATCTACCTCTAGGGGGAGAACACTGCTCAGGTTTCAGTTTATACAGTCCAAGGGTTGAAAGCTGGGTGTTATGGGATACATGTACAACGTGTAGCCTGGTCCCACTGTCTTCTTCTCATCTGTTAGAAGCCTTCTTAAAGACTGGTCCTGGATGTACAAGAACATAACTACTATAATACTGCAACCTATGTACAAGAATATAACTACTATAATACTGCCCCCTATGTACAAGAATATAACTACTATAATACTGCCCCCTATGTACAAGAATATAACTACTATAATACTGCCTCCTATGTACAGGAATATAACTACTATAATACTGCCTCCTATGTACAGGAATATAACTACTATAATACTGCCCCCTATGTACAAGAATATAACTACTATAATACTGCCCCCTATGTACAGGAATATAACTACTATAATACTGCCCCCTATGTACAAGAATATAACTACTATAATACTGCCACCTATGTACAAGAATATAACTACTATAATACTGGCCCCTATGTACAAGAATATAACTACTATAATACTGCCCCCTATGTACAAGAATATAACTACTATAATACTGCCCGCTATGTACAGGAATATAACTACTATAATACTGCCCCCTATGTACAAGAATATAACTACTATAATACTGCCACCTATGTACAAGAATATAACTACTATAATACTGCCCCCTATGTACAGGAATATAACTACTATAATACTGCCCCCTATGTACAGGAATATAACTACTATAATACTGCCCCCTATGTACAAGAATATAACTACTATAATACTGCCCCCTATGTACAAGAATATAACTACTATAATACTGCCTCCTATGTACAAGAATATAACTACTATAATACTGCCCCCTATGTACAGGAATATAACTACTATAATACTGCCCCCTATGTACAGGAATATAACTACTATAATACTGCCCCCTATGTACAAGAATATAACTACTATAATACTGCCCTCTATGTACAAGAATATAACTACTATAATACTGCCTCCTATCTACAAGAATATAACTACTATAATACTGCTCCCTATGTACAAGAATATAACTACTATAATACTGCCCCTATGTACAGGAATATAACTACTATAATACTGCCCCCTATGTACAAGAATGTAACTACTATAATACTGCCTCCTATGTACAAGAATATAACTACTATAATACTGCCCCATATGTACAAGAATATAACTACTATAATACTGCCCCCTATGTACAAGAATATAACTACTATAATACTGCCCCCTATGTACAAGAATATAACTACTATACTACTGCCCCCTATGTACAAGAATATAACTACTATAATGCTGCCCTCAATGTACAGGAATATAACTACTATAATACTGCCCCCTATGTACAAGAATATAACTACTATAATACTGCCCCTATGTACAGGAATATAACTACTATAATACTGCCTCCTATGTACAAGAATATAACTACTATAATACTGCCCCCTATGTACAAGAATATAACTACTATAATACTGCCCCCTATGTACAAGAATATAACTACTATAATACTGTCCTCTATGTACAAGAATATAACTACTATAATACTGTCCTCTATGTACAAGAATATAACTACTATAATACTGTCCTCTATGTACAAGAATATAACTACTATAATACTGACCCCTATGTGCAGGAATATAACTACTATAATACTGCCCCCTATGTACAAGAATATAACTACTATAATACTGCCCCTATGTACAAGAATATAACTACTATAATACTGCCCCCTATGTACAAGAATATAACTACTATAATACTGCCCCTATGTACAAGAATATAACTACTATAACACTGCCCCCTATGTACAAGAATATAACTACTATAATACTGCCCCCTATGTACAAGAATATAACTACTATAATACTGCCCCCTATGTACAGGTATATAACTACTATAATACTGCCCCCTATGTACTAGAATATAACTACTATAATACTGCTCCCTATGTACAAGAATATAACTACTATAATACTGCAACCTATGTACAGGAATATAACTACTATAATACTGCCCCTATGTACAAGAATATAACTACTATAACACTGCCCCCTATGTACAGGAATATAACTGCTATAATACTGCCTCCTATGTACAAGAATATAACTACTATAATACTGCCCCCTATGTACAAGAATATAACTACTATAATACTGCCCCTATGTACAAGAATATAACTACTATAATACTGCCCTCTATGTACAGGAATATAACTACTATAATACTGCCCCCTATGTACAGGAATATAACTACTATAATACTGCCCCCTATGTACAAGAATATAACTACTATAATACTGCCCCCTATGTACAGGAAAATAACTACTATAATACTGCCCTCTATGTACAAGAATATAACTACTATAATACTGCCCCCTATGTACAGGAATATAACTACTATAATACTGCCCCTATGTACAAGAATATAACTACTATAATACTGCCCCTATGTACAGGAATATAACTACTATAATACTGCCCCCTATGTACAGGGATATAACTACTATAATACTGCCCCCTATGTATAAGAATATAACTACTATAATACTGCCCCCTATGTACAAGAATATAACTACTATAATACTGCCTCCTATGTACAGGAATATAACTACTATAATACTGCCCCCTATGTACAGGGATATAACTACTATAATACTGCCCCCATGAGGTGTAGGTGGAGGTTACACGGTAATAAGAGAACACTTCATTTACACTTTATTAACCTAAAATGTCGGACAGAGAACAGTAGTTTGCAACGATCTATGTAATAATGTTACAAATCAAACGTCACAGGATATGTCATGACATATGAGCTGATATATATTTATATCTATATATTTGTGGATGTGACGCGATGTCTTCTCGTGTGGTTTTTATTATACGGTATTTTAGGTCACGTGGTCTTCTCATTAAAAAATAATAATAATAATATATTAGTCGATGGATTTTCCACAATGATGAATAAGTTAGAAGGTTTGTGCCCGGGTGGAGACCACACACTCGTTGGCTGGAGGTTCCAGTCTCTGTTTCGTGTTGGTGGCTCCACAGATTCCAAAATAAACCCCAAAAACAAAGAAAAAAAACATCGGTGAGGTTGATAACACTGTGCCGGCCTTCGAGTCCTTCCTTTGGGTGGGCCGGCGGAGGTCTGACCAAAGGTGAGGAGATAGGACAATGGACAGGATCATGCGAGAAAGAGAGAGAGGGCTCCACGTGGGGCGACCACCTCTGCCATCCTTCACCCCCGACCTTCGTCGTCCTTCAACACGTGGCAGTTTCGTGGCAAGTCTCGTTAGCCCTTGAGAAACTGGAAAGTGCACCCTATACTGGAAATCTTTCATGGAAGGGGGGTGCCTCTTCCCACCAGTTTCCTTCTTGGCTTCCTGGTTGGGTTGACGACCTTCTCCAGGAACCTTTCGGCTATGTGTGACTCTTCTCTTCAACCATTTGCTGCCCTCGTCAAACTGCTGTCTCCAAGTCTTCGTTGGAAAGAAGTTGCTTCGCTTGAGAAGTTTCCAAGTATGATACAAGTTCAGAGTCTCCCGCTTCCTGGGCTATGTCCAGAGGGGTTTGTCCCTGGAAGAAAGAGTCATGAGTCACAAGAAGTTCAAGAGGAGTATTCGACCCATAGAAGAGTCAGAAGAAGGTCAATCTGGGAATGTGCTCGTAGAAGATCTGAGAAGACCTCCAACTAGCATTGGTAAGAACCTTGACATTCCTCTAGCTGGTGGAGGCAAGGTGAAGCCACCAAACTTCTAATCCACTTGGAACCGGGCACATGTGGACCATCTTAATTCCTAGGAAGCTAAATCACTAGGGAAGTCCTGAAGATCTCCATTGTTCAATAGATGCCACCTCAATCATTCCAACACCGCTCCGAGAAATCAGTCCTTTTAGTTTCAGCAACAGACAACACAATGTAAGAGTTGATGTTGGGGGAGGTGGTGGATGGTCCTCTTTAAGGGGTTCTACATGAGTTGTCCAATGATTTAGCCTACTAGGACTTAGGAATGTCCACACGCGTCATATTCTAAGTGGATTAGAAGTTTGGCTTTACATTGCTTCCACCATCTAAAGGCCCAATCAGGCCAACTCTTATGCTTGAAAATTCTGAGTCTACAAGAAGAAGGCCCAACTCCATGAGGAACCCAGTTGTGCTTGGAAGTTCACAAATATGTAAAGGAACGTGATGGATCGAGGTGAACCTATGATGCCAACGCTAGGTCAAAGTTCTTACCAATGCCGGTTGGAGGTCTTCATCTGAAGACCTACTCAGATCTTCTATGGGCACAGATTTTCAAAAAGTTCCTGGAGAAGGTCTACTGTCTAGTAGGTGGCACCAGGCTCCAATCAAAGCCCACCCAATTAGTTTAATTAGTATATTGGTGATGAAACATTATGGATTGAACGAGTTGGAGATGGTGGAAGTGGAGAAAGGTCCACTCAGACTATGTAAGACAGCTAACCCAAAAAGTGACGTATTAATGGTCCTGGAGCAGAAGATAAATGGTGCGGTCTATAGTTGAGCCCCCCCAAAAATGAAGTAACCATCAGGTGCCCAAGATGGCCATGATGATTGAAGACTTAAAAGCCTACAGAGATATTGCAACGCTGTAAGGGGGCTACATCCCCCTGCATAACTATTTTCCATGACAATTGGTTGACAATTTACCTTAGAGTCCCTCTTCACCAAACAGGCACTGGCATCCACAAGAATTTGGCAAACTTGCCGGTGTCCCTGGAAAGCAGCTTTGTGCAACGCCGTCTCTCCTCTACAAAGACAAGTAAATCCATAGGGTCAAACATCAGCCAAGAATGGTCCCATGTACAGTATACGAGGTATATCTAACCCTGAGGGACTGGATGATGGGGGTTTATTTGGATGGGTTAATATAAGTGATGGTATAGACTTACGTGGGTCTGTCCACCATGTCCAGAAGATCTTCAGGTCCTGAAAGAGAGAAAGAGAAGACAACGTGAGTGGGGATTTTAAGAGAAACTTTTGTCTTAGAAAAACCCACTTAAAGTGCTCAGTAGAAATGTTGGGTAGAAGCATAACCTAAGGTTTATGAATCCTTGGCTGGTCCTAATCAACCAGATTGTTGGGGAGTACAGTATGTTAGGAAACAAGAACTAAGAAATTTGGGAAAAAAGTAGAGGTAGAAGAATACACCAAGCCATCCTGACACCATAATGTAGGAGAATGTGGTGACCTTTCATAAAACATAGACTTGCTCCAAGAAAACTCTTTCACTGAAGCTTTGAGTCTACAAGACTCTAAGGTCCAACTCAACGGAGAACATGGTTATGTTTTGAAGACCACAAAGATAGAAACTAACTTGTTGGACAGAGATGGCCCAAACAGGCCAAACCTTATACTTGACGATTCTGGGTCTACAAGAAGAAGGCCCAACTCCATGAAGAACACAGTTGGAAGTTCACAAATATGTAAAGGAACGTGATGGATCGAGGTGAACCTATCATGCCAACACTGGTCTAAGAGTCTACTAGAAGATGATCTGACTGAATGGAGAACCCAGTTATGCTTGGAATACCTCAAAGGTAAAAGGTAACAAAGAGCAACCACGCCAACCTTCTACTTCACGACAGAAGCTACAAGAAGAGACCTAACTCTATAAAGAACTATAGACTATAAAGATGAAAAGTAACGAGATGGGTCAAGATTAGAGATGAGCGAGTATACTTGTCCGAGCTTGATGCTCGTTCGAGTATTAAGGTACTCGAAATGGCTCTTTGCTCGGACAAGTATTTCCCCTGCTCGAGATCGAGCATTTAATTAAAAAAACACAGTGAAGAACAATGAAGAATAGAATAAAAACAGTGAACACAGGATCATTTAAGTGAAAAATAGATGTTCTGCTCATCTGCTTACTTGTCGGGAGATACGCGCGGAACAAAATAGTATGTGAAGAACAATATATATGTGTGAAGAACACATTGAAGAACACGGGGAGTAGCACAGAGACACCAGGGAGGACAGCAGCACGGAGACACCGGGGAGCAGCACAGAGACACCGGGGAGCAGCACAGAGACACCGGGGAGCAGCACAGAGACACCGGGGGAGCAGCACAGAGACACCGGGGGAGCAGCACAGAGACACCGGGGGAGCAGCACAGAGACACCGGGGGAGCAGCACAGAGACACCGGGGGAGCAGCACAGAGACATCGGGGGAGCAGCACAGAGACATCGGGGGAGCAGCACAGAGACATCGGGGGAGCAGCAGCATGGAGATATCGGGGGAGCAGCAGCATGGAGATATCGGGGGAACGGACAGAACGGAGACATCGGGGGAACGGGCAGAACGGAGACATCGGGGGAAAGGGCAGAACGGAGACATCGGGGGAAAGGGCAGAACGGAGACATCGGGGGAACGAGCAGAACGGAGACATCGGGGGAACGAGCAGAACGGAGACATCGGGGGAACGGGCAGCACGGATACATCGGGGCAGCGCGGATACATCGGGGCTTGGGCAGCGCGGATACAACGGGGCTGGGGCAGCGCGGATACATCGGGGCAGCACGGAGACACTCGGGGAGGGGCAGCACGGAGACACTCGGGGAGGGGCAGCACGGAGACACTCGGGGAGGGGCAGCACGGAGACACTCGGGGAGGGGCAGCACGGAGACACTCGGGGAGGGGCAGCACGGAGACACTCGGGGAGGGGCAGCACGGAGACACTGGGGAGCGGCAGCACGGAGACATCGGGGCAGCACGGAGACACCGGGGAGCGGCATTACGGAGACATCGGGGCAGCACAGAGACATCGGGGCAGCACGGAGACACCGGGGAGGGGCAGCACGAAGACACTCGGGGAGGGGCAGCACGGAGACACTCGGGGAGGGGCAGCACGGAGACACTCGGGGAGGGGCAGCACGGAGACACTCGGGGAGGGGCAGCACGGAGACACTCGGGGAGGGGCAGCACGGAGACACTCGGGGAGGGGCAGCACGGAGACATCGGGGAGGGGCAGCACGGAGACACTCGGGGAGGGGCAGCACGGAGACACTCGGGGAGGGGCAGCACGGAGACACTCGGGGAGGGGCAGCACGGAGACACTCGGGGAGGGGCAGCACGGAGACACTCGGGGAGGGGCAGCACGGAGACACTCGGGGAGGGGCAGCACGGAGACACTCGGGGAGGGGCAGCACGGAGACACTCGGGGAGGGGCAGCATGGAGACACTCGGGGAGGGGCAGCACGGAGACACCGGGGAGCAGCAGCACGGATCCCGACAAGTAAGCAGATGTGCTGAACATCTGCAATCTATTCTTCACTGTGTTTTTCACTTAAATGATCCTGTGGTCACTGTTTTTATTCTATTCTTCCCTGTTCTTCACATCTGCTAACTTGTCGGGAGATAATATATGCGCGGAACAGTGAAGAATAGATTGTAGATGTTTGCATACATCTGCTAACTTATCAGAAGACATTCTTTTTCAGTTAAATAACACATTTTATTCCCGAACCATGGTCCCTTTGAAAAATGCTCGGGTCTCCCATTGACTTCAATGGGGCTCGTTATTCGAGACGAGCACTCGAGCATCGGGAAAGGTTTGTCTCGAATAACGAGTACCTGAGCATTTTAGTGCTCGCTCATCTCTAGTCAAGATCATGGTCCAGAAGGAGATGACTTCCACTTGAAGACCGAATCTACAAGAAGGCATAACCCTTAAGCAGAACACATTACTCTTGGAAGACCACAAAAAACGATGGAAATGTAAAAAGATTGGATGAGAATAATCTTCCACCAACTCGAAGACTGAAGTTCTGAGTCTACAAGAAGTAGGCCCAAGAACATGAATAATCTATACGATCTTAGAGGATCACAAACATGAAAAGTAATAAAATGGGACAAGCTGGACACTCCCACCATAAGACTGAGTCTACAAGAACATTGCCAGACTCAAGTCAACCCTTCAATGGACAACTGAAGCTCCGTCAGAAGGTGGTCCAACTCAACGGAGAACACAATTGACCTTAGAAAACCACAAAAATCCAAACAATCCAGTCGTTCTTCCACTTGAAGACTGAAGGTGGTTCAACTTATTCGGGGACTAAGAGGGAAAGATTAAGAAGATGCCACCAAGAAGCCTGAAGAACCCAACGAAAGTCCATCACAAGGTTCTTCAGAATCAAACCCTTAGAAGGACCATCTCAATGACCCTCCTCATTTGACTCAAGGACATATCATTCGAACTTTTAAGATGAAACATTCAAAAATCCAAATCCAATAAAAAAGATCAATGCGTGGATGATCTGGAGAAGGTCTTCAGAGGACCATGGACATCATTAAGAAGATTAAAAACCACTTATCCCTCGTAGATAATGAGGAGTCTGGAGATTTCAGATGATTTGTGCCACATAAATAATTGATGGTTTCAATACCAGACTCCGGGAGGGGCAGGGGGGGGCGGTGGGGCTCCGATGGTCTTTGGCCCCACAACTCCTTTCTAATGTAAATCCTCAAGTAAAAGGGGGCAACACAAAAGATCTTCTCGATTTCCCCGGTTCCTGGATGTGAGCCGCCCGTAATTACTGACACTGATCTACCCCGGGGGACTTCAAGGAACCTGAGGCCTCGCAGATGGGAGGTGAAGAACCAGGAGGCCCCGGTAACGATTTCTTGAAGGTTCAGAGGAGGAACCATCACAGGAGCTCGGTGCTTGATGTTGACTTCTTAAGGAACAGATCTTCCAACCAAACCAGATATGGATCGGAGAATGTCCCATGTCATCCTTCAGTTGTTTTGTGGAGCACTGGGAATTCGGCTGATCGCTGAGTGTGACCACTTACCCTCCTCATCTTCCCAGGAGCCCTCATTGATGGTACAACAATCCCTACTGTCACCTACGGACAGTTAACCCTTCAAATCATAGCAAAGCTACATGAAGTGACATCATAGCGTGTGGTGCGATGTCACTAGTCCAGGAGGTATAATGTGGCCCCTGAACCTAAAACAGTAGATAGGAGCTACTGAGGCAGTACCGTATGCAGTATATAGCAGTGGTGGCAGTATAGTGTACAGTATATAGCAGTGGTGGCAGTATAGTGTACAGTATGTAGCAGTGGTGGCAGTACAGTATATAGCAGTGGTGGCAGTACAGTGTACAGTATATAGCAGTGGTGGCAGTACAGTATACCGTATACAGCAGTGGTGTCAGTACACTATAGAGCAGTGGTGGCAGTACAGTATATAGCAGTGGTAGCAGTACAGTATATAGCAGTGGTGGCAGTGCAGTATATAGCAGTGGTGGCAGTGCAGTATACAGTATAGAGCAGTTGTGGCAGTACAGTATATAGCAGTGGTAGCAGTACAGTATATAGCAGTGGTGGCAGTACAGTGTACAGTATATAGCAGTGGTGGCAGTACAGTATACAGTATACAGCAGTGGTGTCAGTACACTATAGAGCAGTGGTGGCAGTACAGTATAGAGCAGTGGTGGCAGTACAGTATACAGTATAGAGCAGTGGTGGCAGTACAGTATAGAGCAGTGGTGGCAGTATAGTGTACAGTATATAGCAGTGGTGGCAGTAAAGTATACAGCAGTGGTGGCAGTACAGTATACAGTATAGAGCAGTGGTGGCAGTACAGTATATAGCAGTGGTAGCAGTACAGAATACAGTACAGAGCAGTGGTAGCAGTACAGTATATAGCAGTGGTGGCAGTACACTATATAGCAGTGGTAGCAGTACAGTATAGAGCAGTGGTGGCAGTACAGTGTACAGTATATAGCAGTGGTGGCAGTACAGTATATAGCAGTGGTAGCAGTACAGCATATAGCAGTGGTGGCAGTACAGTGTACACTATATAGCAGTGGTAGCAGTACAGTATAGAGCAGTGGTGGCAGTACAGTATATAGCAGTTGTGGCAGTACAGTATACAGTATAGAGCAGTGGTGGCAGTACAGTATATAGCAGTGGTGGCAGTACAGTGTACACTATATAGCAGTGGTAGCAGTACAGTATAGAGCAGTGGTGGCAGTACAGTATATAGCAGTGGTGGCAGTACAGTATACAGTATAGAGCAGTGGTAGCAGTACAGCATATAGCAGTGGTGGCAGTACAGTGTACACTATATAGCAGTGGTAGCAGTACAGTATAGAGCAGTGGTGGCAGTACAGTATATAGCAGTGGTGGCAGTACAGTATACAGTATAGAGCAGTGGTGGCAGTACAGTATATAGCAGTGGTGGCAGTACAGTATACAGTATAGAGCAGTGGTAGCAGTACAGCATATAACAGTGGTGGCAGTACAGTGTACACTATATAGCAGTGGTGGCAGTACAGTATATAGCAGTGGTAGCAGTACAGTATACAGTATAGAGCAGTGGTGGCAGTACAGTATATAGCAGTGGTAGCAGTACTGTATACAGTATAGAGCAGTGGTGGCAGTACAGTATACAGTATATAGCAGTGGTAGCAGTACAGTATAGAGCAGTGGTGGCAGTACAGTATATAGCAGTGGTGGCAGTACAGTATACAGTATAGAGCAGTGGTGGCAGTACAGTATAGAGCAGTGGCGGCAGTACAGTATACAGTATAGAGCAGTGGGGTCAGTACAGCATATAGCAGTGGTGGCAGTACAGTATACTTTGTATAGCAGTGGTGGCAGTACAGTATACAGTATAGAGCAGTGGGGTCAGTCCTGCGGTGACATCCCCAGGGGCGGGTGCTCTGTAGCTATAACTTTCTAATAATCCTGGCGCTGCTCCCACAAGACGCCGTCACCCACATCCCGGGCAGCGTCACCCGGGCATCGCCACTCAAGCGTCCCAAATCCTCCTCCTCCAGAGCGGAGACAAAACAGGGAAGAAGCTTTAGAGGAGAGGCCATTAGCAGGCTGTCAGTCAGTGCCCAGCGGGTGCCCGGCCTGTGAAAGGAGGGAGGAGGGGGAGGAAGCTGCAGGAGACGCCACATACAAAGAGGACCGGGGGGAAAATACCCACTGAAAAGACCCCACTGTGAAAAGATGGCAGCCAGGGACAGGCAGCTGAGGTCAAGGCCAGCCGCTCCTTAACCCTTCCATCCCTGCACTGTCCATACAGATGTAGCAGAGCCGAGCGCGTCCGTAGATGCAGAGCTCACACTGCTCGGCTTGTTACTCTTATGTAGCTGAGCTGAGTTTGTCAGGGGTAGCAGAGCTGACAGTGCTTGTTTCTACGTCTTAGTCTAGTGTAGCTGAGCCGAGTTTGTCGCTAGTAGTTTGTGTGGACGAGAAGAGCTGAATGCGATGTAGTTGTGCCGAGGCTGCGCGCTCTGCTGTGCGATGGTTGCGCCATCCTCCTCCGGCGCTCACCGTTCTCCAGGATGTAGGACACGATATCCGTGTGCCCCGCGCCCGCCGCCAGGTGTAGCAGGGAGCAGCGCTCCGGTCCCTGGATCCGTAAACTCGCTCCTCTCTCGCAGCACTCCGTGACCTGCGGGGGGGTAAAACACAGAGGATGAAACCAAAACTGAGCCTGCAGAATGGACATACACAACAAAAAGAATTCCAGAATTCCCTCTTTTATGCAAAATCTCACCCCTTTACCTAAAAAAATCTCCTACAAAGTCATGTGACAATGAGCAGAGAAGAGTCACTTTTTACCCGAGACAAGTAAAGTTTAGTGGTTGCAGGGGGAATGGCACTTCGACTCTGTGGCACCTAGGAACATTCTGCTGGTGTCATATTAAAGATATGTGTCTCATCTTATAGATTGCATCAGGTTTGTGGTTCTGGGAGCTACAGAACGGGACAAAAAGCCGGGAATTGGATTTCTATCTACAGCTCCCATTCCCAACTGTGTTTTTAACTGGCATTATATCCAGTTCTGCAGATCACAGATCTGAAATCCCGATGAGATCAGAAATTGAGATTTTTATCTGTAATATGACACCAGCAACAAGTTTCTAGGTGCTACAGAAAAGAAGATAGGGATTGCCTGAAGTGATGCTCCCCTGCAACCACTAAGCTTGACTCATCTCAGGTTGTGATGTGATAGATGAGATTCTTATCTTTAATATGACACCAGCAACAAGTTTCTAGGTGCTACAGAACAAAAAATGTTGAAAATGTTAAAAATTGTAATGCAGAGCTTCCCCTTTAAGTAGAGTGTAAGCTTTGATGTAGCAGAGTCTCTATCATAGGTGTCACATTATGTCGTTAAATCAATCAACGTCAGGAACAAAAGGGGCGCAGGAGCCTCGACCAGACGAAGCGCAATTGTCATAATGGCGGGAGGGAAATTGAGAGACCGCTGTGAATGGAAGCCGCAATTACGGGAGGCCGGTGGTTTCTCCTCGATATAACTGCCTGTCATGTGAACAATGGCCGAAAAATGCTCGAGGGTGGAGGAAAATCAGCCGCGCCCCAGCCCCGCCCCCCTCATATCCCCCCACTATGCAGTAGCCACGATCAATACGAGATGTGATTGTATTATGGCTGACTGATACAAGTTGTGGGGGGAGGTAGGTATTTGATCATAGAGCTAACGGGAGCGGGGGGGGGGGGGGGGCGGGAGATCCCACCATGATGACACCCATGAAAAGTTCTTCAACTTTCTAATGTACTTCAATTATCAACTAAGATCAGGCATCAGGGTAGAGGTGAGATGTCATACTCCTAAATCAGACCCCAGACCAGACCTGAAAATCAGACCCCAGACCAGACCCTGAAAATCAGACCCCAGACCAGACCTGAAAATCAGATCCCATACCAGACCTGAAAATCAGATCCCAGACCAGACCTGAAAATCAGACCCCAGACCAAACTCTGAAAATCAGACCCCAGACCAGACCTGAAAATCAGACCCCAGACCAGACCTGAAAATCAGACCCCAGACCAGACCTGAAAATCAGACCCCAGACCAGACCTGAAAATCAGACCCCAGACCAGACCTGAAAATCAGATCCCAGACCAGACCTGAAAATCAGATCCCAGACCAGACCTGAAAATCAGACCCCAGACCAGACCTGAAAATCAGATCCCAGACCAGACCTGAAAATCAGATCCCAGACCAGACCTGAAAATCAGACCCCAGACCAAACCCTGAAAATCAGACCCCAGACCAAACCCTGGAAATCAGACCCCAGACCAGACCTGAAAATCAGATCCCAGACCAGACCTGAAAATCAGATCCCAGACCAGACCTGAAAATCAGACCCCAGACCAGACCTGAAAATCAGATCCCAGACCAGACCTGAAAATCAGACCCCAGACCAGACCTGAAAATCAGATCCCAGACCAGACCTGAAAATCAGATCCCAGACCAGACCTGAAAATCAGACCCCAGACCAGACCTGAAAATCAGATCCCAGACCAGACCTGAAAATCAGATCCCAGACCAAACCCTGGAAATCAGACCCCAGACCAAACCCTGGAAATCAGACCCCAGACCAGACCCTGAAAATCAGACCCCAGACCAGACCCTGAAAATCAGACCCCAGACCAAACCCTGAAAATCAGACCCCAGACCAGACCTGAAAATCAGACCCCAGACCAGACCTGAAAATCAGACCCCAGACCAGACCTGAAAATCAGACCCCAGACCAAACCCTGAAAATCAGACCCCAGACCAGACCTGAAAATCAGATCCCAGACCAGACCTGAAAATCAGATCCCAGACCAGACCTGAAAATCAGATCCCAGACCAGACCTGAAAATCAGATCCCAGACCAGACCTGAAAATCAGACCCCTGACCAGACCTGAAAATCAGACCCCAGACCAAACCCTGGAAATCAGACCCCAGACCAAACCCTGAAAATCAGACCCCAGACCAGACCTGAAAATCGGATCCCAAACCAGACCTGAAAATCAGACCCCAGACCAGACCTGAAAATCAGACCCCAGACCAGACCTGAAAATCAGATCCCAGACCAGACCTGAAAATCAGATCCCAGACCAGACCTGAAAATCAGATCCCAGACCAGACCTGAAAATCAGATCCCAGACCAGACCTGAAAATCAGACCCCAGAACAGACCTGAAAATCAGACCCAGACCAGACCCTGAAAATCAGACCCCAGACCAGACCTGAAAATCAGACCCCAGACCAGACCTGAAAATCAGACCCCAGACCAGACCTGAAAATCAGACCCCAGACCAAACCCTGAAAATCAGACCCAGACCAGACCTGAAAATCAGACCCCAGACCAGACCTGAAAATCAGACCCCAGACCAGACCTGAAAATCAGACCCCAGACCAGAGGCGAGACCTGAATCAGTATTTATAGAGTGAGCACCACGTGTGAATACGTCTCCTATAATTTGGTCACAATGTAACAATCTTCTATGCTGTATGTGTCAGCCAGGTACACCTGTACATATGATCGCCCTCTAGTGGCAGCAACAGGCAGGGGAAAAAACTAATCACCGCCAACAGGTGACAGATGGTACTGCAACCGCCTGCACATCTCCTAAACAGCAACCACACTGTGAGCTACATCTCTGCGACCTTGGTCAAAATCCTCTCCAGGAAAGACCCTCCTCCCCCTTGTCTGATATTCTGGTCACCCCCCCCACACTGCCGGGACATTACTAGGAACTTCTCCTTGACATTCCAACTCCTGGAGCCACAATATACCAGAGGGAAGGACATGATGTGCGAACAACCAGATAGATCCTTCCTGTCTGCCCACATCTGGTGGATTAGAGTAGTAGTATGCAGGATAGGAGTAGTAGTAGAACGGTGCAGTGCCCATATATACAGGATAGGAGTAGTAGTACTGAGCTGTGTCCATATATACAGGATAGGAGTAGTAGTACTGTGCTGTGCCCATATATACGGTATAGGAGTAGTAGTACTGTACTGTGCCCATATATACAGGATAGGAGTAGTAGTACTGTGCTGTGCCCATATATACAGGATAGGAGTAGTAGTACTGTGCTGTGCCCATATATACAGGATAGGAGTAGTAGTACTGTGCAGTGCCCATATATACAGGATAGGAGTAGTAGTACTGTGCTGTACCCATATATACAGGATAGGAGTAGTAGCACTGTGCTGTGTCCATATATACAGGATAGGAGTAGTAGTACTGTGCTGTTCCCCTATATAGGATAGGAGTAGTAGTACTGTGCTGTGCCTATATATACAGGATAGGAGTAGTAGTACTGTGCTGTGCCTATATATACAGGATAGGAGTAGTAGTACTGTGCTGTGCCCATATATACAGGATAGGAGTAGTAGTACTGTGCTGTATTCATATATACAGGAAAGGAGTAGTAGTACTGTGCTGTGTCCATATATACAGGATAGGAGTAGTAGTACTGTGCTGTGCCCATATATACCGGATAGGAGTAGTAGTACTGTGCTGTGCCCATATATACAGGATAGGAGTAGTAGTACTGTGCTGTGCCCATATATACAGGATAGAAGTAGTAGTACTGTTCTGTGCCCATATATACAGGATAGGAGTAGTAGTACTGTGCAGTGCCCATATATACAGGATAGGAGTAGTAGTACTGTGCTGTGCCCATATATACAGGATAGGAGTAGTAGTACTGTGCTGTGCCCATATATACAGGAGTAGTAGTACTGTACTCTGCACATGTATACATGATAGGGGTAGTAGAACTGTGCTCTGCCCATATATACAGAATAGGAGTAGTAGTACTGTGCTGTGCCCATTTATCCAGGATAGGAGTAGTAGTATTATGCTGTATCCATATATGCAGGATAGGAGTAGTAGTACTGTGCTGTGCTCATATATACAGGATAGGAGTAGTAGTACTGTGCTGTGCCCATATATACGGGATAGGAGTAGTAGTACTGTGCTGTGTCCATATATACAGGATAGGAGTAGTAGCACTGTGCTGTGTCCATATATACAGGATAGGAGTAGTAGTACTGAGCTGTACCCATATATACAGGATAGGAGTAGTAGTACTGTGCTGTGCCCATATATACAGGATAGGAGTAGTAGTACTGTGCTGTGTCCATATATACAGGATAGGAGTAGTAGTACTGTTCTGTGCCCATATATACAGGATAGGAGTAGTAGTGCTGTGCTGTGCCTATATATACAGGATAGGAGTAGTAGTACTGTGCTGTGTCCATATATACAGGATAGGAGTAGTAGCACTGTGCTGTGTCCATATATACAGGATAGGAGTAGTAGTACTGTGCTGTACCCATATATACAGGATAGGAGTAGTAGCACTGTGCTGTGTCCATATATACAGGATAGGAGTAGTAGTACTGTGCTGTACCCATATATACAGGATAGGAGTAGTAGTACTGTTCTGTGCCCATATATTCAGGATAGGAGTAGTAGTACTGTGCTGTGCCCATATATACAGGATAGGAGTAGTAGTACTGTTCTGTGCCCATATATACAGGATAGGAGTAGTAGTACTGTTCTGTGCCCATATATACAGGATTGGAGTAGTAGTACTGAGCTGTTCCCATATACACAGGATCGGAGTAGTAGTACTGTGCTGTGTGCAGATATACAGGATAGGAGTAGTAGTACTGTGCTGTACCCATATATACAGGGTAGGGGTAGTATTACTGTGCTGTGTGCAGATATACAGGATAGGAGTAGTAGTACTGTGCTGTACCCATATATACAGGATAGGAGTAGTATTACTGTGCTGTGTGCAGATATACAGGATAGGAGTAGTAGTACTGTGCTGTACCCATATATACAGGATAGGAGTAGTAGTACTGTGCTGTGCCCATATATACAGGATAGGAGTAGTAGTACTGTACTGTGTCCATATATACAGGATAGGAGTAGTAGTACTGTGCTGTATCCATATATACAGAATAGGAGTAGTAGTACTGTGCTGTGCCCATATATACAGGATAGGAGTAGTAGTACTGTGCTGTGCCCATATATACAGGATAGGAGTAGTAGTACTGTGCTGTGCCCATATATACAGGATAGGAGTAGTAGTACTGTTCTGTGCCCATATATACAGGATAGGAGTAGTAGTACTGTGCAATGCCCATATATACAGGATAGGAGTAGTAGTACTGTGCTGTGCCCATATATACAGGATAGGAGTAGTAGTACTGTGCTGTGTCCATATATACATAATAGGAGTAGTAGTACTGTGCTGTGCCCATATATACAGGATAGGAGTAGTAGTACTGTGCTGTGCCCATATATACAGGAGTAGTAGTACTGTGCTCTGCACATGTATACATGATAGGGGTAGTAGTACTGTGCTCTGCCCATCTATACAGGAAAGGAGTAGTAGTACTGTGCTGTGCCCATTTATACAGGATAGGAGTAGTAGTACTATGCTGTATCCATATATGCAGGATAGGAGTAGTAGTACTGTGCTGTGCCCATATATACAGGATAGGAGTAGTAGTACTGTTCCCATATATACAGGATAGGAGTAGTAGCACTGTGCTGTGTCCAAATATACAGGATAGGAGTAGTAGTAGTGTGCTGTACCCATATATACAGGATAGGAGTAGTAGTACTGTGCTGTGCCCATATATACAGGATAGGAGTAGTAGTACTGTGCTGTACCCATATATACAGGATAGGAGTAGTAGTACTGTGCTGTACCCATATATACAGGATAGGAGTAGTAGTACTGTGCTGTACCCATATATACAGGATAGGAGTAGTAGTACTGTGCTGTACCCATATATACAGGATAGGAGCAGTAGTACTGTGCTGTGCCCATATATACAGGATAGGAGTAGTAGTACTGTGCTGTGCCCAAATATACAGGATAGGAGTAGTAGTACTGTGCTGTGCCCATATATACAGGATAGGAGTAGTAGTACTATGCTGCATCCATATATGCAGGATAGGAGTAGTAGTACTGTGCTGTGCCCATATATACAGGATAGGAGTTGTAGTACTGTGCTGTGTCCATATATACAGGATAGGAGTAGTAGTACTGTGTTGTGCCCATATATACAGGATAGGAGTAGTAGTACTGTGCTGTGCTCATATACACAGGATAGGAGTAGTAGTACTTGCTGTGCTCATATACACAGGATAGGAGTAGTAGTACTGTATACAGGATAGGAGTAGTAGTACTGTGCCCATATATACAGGATAGGAGTAGTAGTACTATGCTGTATCCATATATACAGGATAGGAGTGGTAGTACTGTGCTGTGCCCGTATATACAGGATAGGAGTAGTAGTACTGTGCTGTGTCCATATATACAGGATAGGAGTAGTAGTACTGTGCTGTGCCCATATATACAGGATAGGAGTAGTAGTACTGTGCTGTGCCCGTATATACAGGATAGGAGTAGTAGTACTGTGCTGTTCCCATATACACAGGATAGGAGTAGTAGTACTGTGCTGTGCCCATATATACAGGATAGGAGTAGTAGTACTGTGCTGTGCACCTATATACAGGATAGGTGTAGTAGTACTGTGCTGTGCCCATATATACTGTATAGGAGTAGTAGTACTGTGCTGTACCCATATATACAGGATAGGAGTAGTAGTACTGTGCTGTGCCCATATATACAGGATAGGAGTAGTAGTACTGTGCTGTGCCCATATATACAGGAGTAGTAGTACTGTGCTCTGCACATGTATACATGATAGGGGTAGTAGTACTGTGCTCTGCCCATCTATACAGGATAGGAGTAGTAGTACTGTGCTGTGCCCATTTATACAGGATAGGAGTAGTAGTACTATGCTGTATCCATATATGCAGGATAGGAGTAGTAGTACTGTGCTGTGCCCATATATACAGGATAGGAGTAGTAGTACTGTGCCCATATATACAGGATAGGAGTAGTAGCACTGTGCTGTGTCCAAATATACAGGATAGGAGTAGTAGTACTGTGCTGTACCCATATATACAGGATAGGAGTAGTAGTACTGTGCTGTGCCCATATATACAGGATAGGAGTAGTAGTACTGTGCTGTACCCATATATACAGGATAGGAGTAGTAGTACTGTGCTGTACCCATATATACAGGATAGGAGTAGTAGTACTGTGCTGTACCCATATATACAGGATAGGAGCAGTAGTACTGTGCTGTGCCCATATATACAGGATAGGAGTAGTAGTACTGTGCTGTGCCCAAATATACAGGATAGGAGTAGTAGTACTGAGCTGTGCCCATATATACAGGATAGGAGTAGTAGTACTATGCTGCATCCATATATGCAGGATAGGAGTAGTAGTACTGTGCTGTGCCCATATATACAGGATAGGAGTTGTAGTACTGTGCTGTGTCCATATATACAGGATAGGAGTAGTAGTACTGTGTTGTGCCCATATATACAGGATAGGAGTAGTAGTACTGTGCTGTGCTCATATACACAGGATAGGAGTAGTAGTACTTGCTGTGCTCATATACACAGGATAGGAGTAGTAGTACTGTATACAGGATAGGAGTAGTAGTACTGTTCCCATATATACAGGATAGGAGTAGTAGTACTGTGCTGTACCCGTATACACAGGATAGGAGTAGTAGTACTGTGCTGTGTCCATATATACAGGATAGGAGTAGTAGTACTGTGCTGTGCCCATATATACAGGATAGGAGTAGTAGTACTGTGCTGTGCCCGTATATACAGGATAGGAGTAGTAGTAGTGTGCTGTTCCCATATACACAGGATAGGAGTAGTAGTACTGTGCTGTGCACCTATATACAGGATAGGTGTAGTAGTACTGTGCTGTGCCCATATATACTGTATAGGAGTAGTAGTACTGTGCTGTACCCATATATACAGGATAGGAGTAGTAGTACTGTGCTGTGCCCATGTATACAGGATAGGAGTAGTAGTACTGTGCTCATATATACAGGATAGGAGTAGTAGTACTGTGCAGTGCCCATATACACAGGATCGGAGTAGTAGTACTGTGCTGTACCCATATATACAGGATAGGAGTAGTAGTACTGTGCTGTTCCCATATATACAGGATAGGAGTAGTAGTACTGTGCTGTTCCCATATACACAGGATCGGAGTAGTAGTACTGTGCTGTACCCATATATACAGGATAGGAGTAGTAGTACTGTGCTGTTCCAATATATACAGGATAGGAGTAGTAGTACTGTGCTGTGCCCATTTATACAGGATAGGAGTAGTAGTACTGTGCTGTGCCCATATATACAGGATAGGAGTAGTAGTACTGTGCTGTGCCCATATATACTGTATAGGAGTAGTAGTACTGTGCTGTGCCCATATATACAGGATAGGAGTAGTAGTACTGTGCTGTGCCCATATATACAGGATAGGAGTAGTAGTGCTGTGCTGTGCCCATATACACAGGATAGGAGTAGTAGTACTGTGCTGTGCCCATATATACAGGATAGGAGTAGTAGTACTGTGCTGTGCCCTTATATACAGGATAGGAGTAGTAGTACTGTGCTGTTCCCATATACACAGGATAGGAGTAGTAGTACTGTGCTGTGCCCATATATACAGGATAGGAGTAGTAGTACTGTGCTGTGCCCTTATATACAGGATAGGAGTAGTAGTACTGTGCTGTTCCCATATACACAGGATAGGAGTAGTAGTACTGTGCTGTGCCCATATATACAGTATAGGAGTAGTAGTACTGTGCTGTGCCCCTATATATACAGGATAGGAGTAGTAATACTGTGCTGTGTCCATATATACAGGATAGGAGTAGTAGTACTGTGCTGTGCCCTTATATACAGGATAGGAGTAGTAGTACTGTGCTGTTCCCATATACACAGGATAGGAGTAGTAGTACTGTGCTGTGCCCATATATACAGGATAGGAGTAGTAGTACTGTGCTGTGCCCCTATATATACAGGATAGTAGTAGTACTGTGCTGTGCCCATATATACAGGATAGGAGTAGTAGTAGTAGTGTGCTGTGCCCATATATACAGGATAGGAGTAGTAGTACTGTGGTGTGCCCATATATACAGGATAGGAGTAGTAGTACTGTGCTGTTCCCATATACACAGGATAGGAGGCGTAGTACTGTGCTGTGCCCATGTATACAGGATAGGAGTAGTAGTACTGTGCTGTGCCCATATATACAGGATAGGAGTAGTAGTACTGTGTTGTGCCCATATACACAGGATAGGAGTAGTAGTACTGTGCCCATATACACAGGATAGGAGTAGTAGTACTGTGCCCATATACACAGGATAGGAGTAGTAGTACTGTGCTGTGCCCATATATACAGGATAGGAGGAGTAGTGCTGTGCTGTGCCGATATACACAGGATAGGAGTAGTAGTACTGTGCTGTGCCCATATATACAGGGTAGGAGTAGTAGTACTGTGCTGTGCCCATGTATACAGGATAGGAGTAGTAGTACTGTGCTGTTCCCATATATACAGGATAGGAGTAGTAGTACTGTGCTGTGCCCATTTATACAGGATAGGAGTAGTAGTACTGTGCTGTGCCCATATATACAGGATAGGAGTAGTAGTACTGTGCTGTGCCCATATATACTGTATAGGAGTAGTAGTACTGTGCTGTGCCCATATATACAGGATAGGAGTAGTAGTACTGTGCTGTGCCCATATATACAGGATAGGAGTAGTAGTGCTGTGCTGTGCCCATATACACAGGATAGGAGTAGTAGTACTGTGCTGTGCCCATATATACAGGATAGGAGTAGTAGTACTGTGCTGTGCCCTTATATACAGGATAGGAGTAGTAGTACTGTGCTGTTCCCATATACACAGGATAGGAGTAGTAGTACTGTGCTGTGCCCATATATACAGGATAGGAGTAGTAGTACTGTGCTGTGCCCTTATATACAGGATAGGAGTAGTAGTACTGTGCTGTTCCCATATACACAGGATAGGAGTAGTAGTACTGTGCTGTGCCCATATATACAGTATAGGAGTAGTAGTACTGTGCTGTGCCCCTATATATACAGGATAGGAGTAGTAGTACTGTGCTGTGCCCATATATACAGGATAGGAGTAGTAGTAGTAGTGTGCTGTGCCCATATATACAGGATAGGAGTAGTAGTACTGTGGTGTGCCCATATATACAGGATAGGAGTAGTAGTACTGTGCTGTTCCCATATACACAGGATAGGAGGCGTAGTACTGTGCTGTGCCCATGTATACAGGATAGGAGTAGTAGTACTGTGCTGTGCCCATATATACAGGATAGGAGTAGTAGTACTGTGTTGTGCCCATATACACAGGATAGGAGTAGTAGTACTGTGCCCATATACACAGGATAGGAGTAGTAGTACTGTGCCCATATACACAGGATAGGAGTAGTAGTACTGTGCTGTGCCCATATATACAGGATAGGAGTAGTAGTACTGTGCTGTGCCCATATATACAGGATAGGAGTAGTAGTACTGTGCTGTGCCCATATATACAGGATAGGAGTAGTAGTACTGTTCTGTGCCCATATATACAGGATAGGAGTAGTAGTACTGTGCAATGCCCATATATACAGGATAGGAGTAGTAGTACTGTGCTGTGCCCATATATACAGGATAGGAGTAGTAGTACTGTGCTGTGTCCATATATACATAATAGGAGTAGTAGTACTGTGCTGTGCCCATATATACAGGATAGGAGTAGTAGTACTGTGCTGTGCCCATATATACAGGAGTAGTAGTACTGTGCTCTGCACATGTATACATGATAGGGGTAGTAGTACTGTGCTCTGCCCATCTATACAGGATAGGAGTAGTAGTACTGTGCTGTGCCCATATATACAGGATAGGAGTAGTAGTACTGTGCTGTGCCCTTATATACAGGATAGGAGTAGTAGTACTGTGCTGTTCCCATATACACAGGATAGGAGTAGTAGTACTGTGCTGTGCCCATATATACAGGATAGGAGTAGTAGTACTGTGCTGTGCCCTTATATACAGGATAGGAGTAGTAGTACTGTGCTGTTCCCATATACACAGGATAGGAGTAGTAGTACTGTGCTGTGCCCATATATACAGTATAGGAGTAGTAGTACTGTGCTGTGCCCCTATATATACAGGATAGGAGTAGTAATACTGTGCTGTGTCCATATATACAGGATAGGAGTAGTAGTACTGTGCTGTGCCCTTATATACAGGATAGGAGTAGTAGTACTGTGCTGTTCCCATATACACAGGATAGGAGTAGTAGTACTGTGCTGTGCCCATATATACAGGATAGGAGTAGTAGTACTGTGCTGTGCCCCTATATATACAGGATAGTAGTAGTACTATGCTGTGCCCATATATACAGGATAGGAGTAGTAGTAGTAGTGTGCTGTGCCCATATATACAGGATAGGAGTAGTAGTACTGTGGTGTGCCCATATATACAGGATAGGAGTAGTAGTACTGTGCTGTTCCCATATACACAGGATAGGAGGCGTAGTACTGTGCTGTGCCCATGTATACAGGATAGGAGTAGTAGTACTGTGCTGTGCCCATATATACAGGATAGGAGTAGTAGTACTGTGTTGTGCCCATATACACAGGATAGGAGTAGTAGTACTGTGCCCATATACACAGGATAGGAGTAGTAGTACTGTGCCCATATACACAGGATAGGAGTAGTAGTACTGTGCTGTGCCCATATATACAGGATAGGAGGAGTAGTGCTGTGCTGTGCCGATATACACAGGATAGGAGTAGTAGTACTGTGCTGTGCCCATATATACAGGGTAGGAGTAGTAGTACTGTGCTGTGCCCATGTATACAGGATAGGAGTAGTAGTACTGTGCTGTTCCCATATATACAGGATAGGAGTAGTAGTACTGTGCTGTGCCCATTTATACAGGATAGGAGTAGTAGTACTGTGCTGTGCCCATATATACAGGATAGGAGTAGTAGTACTGTGCTGTGCCCATATATACTGTATAGGAGTAGTAGTACTGTGCTGTGCCCATATATACAGGATAGGAGTAGTAGTACTGTGCTGTGCCCATATATACAGGATAGGAGTAGTAGTGCTGTGCTGTGCCCATATACACAGGATAGGAGTAGTAGTACTGTGCTGTGCCCATATATACAGGATAGGAGTAGTAGTACTGTGCTGTGCCCTTATATACAGGATAGGAGTAGTAGTACTGTGCTGTTCCCATATACACAGGATAGGAGTAGTAGTACTGTGCTGTGCCCATATATACAGGATAGGAGTAGTAGTACTGTGCTGTGCCCTTATATACAGGATAGGAGTAGTAGTACTGTGCTGTTCCCATATACACAGGATAGGAGTAGTAGTACTGTGCTGTGCCCATATATACAGTATAGGAGTAGTAGTACTGTGCTGTGCCCCTATATATACAGGATAGGAGTAGTAGTACTGTGCTGTGCCCATATATACAGGGTAGTAGTAGTAGTGTGCTGTGCCCATATATACAGGATAGGAGTAGTAGTACTGTGGTGTGCCCATATATACAGGATAGGAGTAGTAGTACTGTGCTGTTCCCATATACACAGGATAGGAGGCGTAGTACTGTGCTGTGCCCATGTATACAGGATAGGAGTAGTAGTACTGTGCTGTGCCCATATATACAGGATAGGAGTAGTAGTACTGTGTTGTGCCCATATACACAGGATAGGAGTAGTAGTACTGTGCCCATATACACAGGATAGGAGTAGTAGTACTGTGCCCATATACACAGGATAGGAGTAGTAGTACTGTGCTGTGCCCATATATACAGGATAGGAGGAGTAGTGCTGTGCTGTGCCGATATACACAGGATAGGAGTAGTAGTACTGTGCTGTGCCCATATATACAGGGTAGGAGTAGTAGTACTGTGCTGTGCCCATGTATACAGGATAGGAGTAGTAGTACTGTGCTGTGCCCATATATACAGGATAGGAGTAGTAGTACTGTGCTGTTCCCATATACACAGGATAGGAGTAGCAGTACTGTGCTGTGCCCATATATACAGGATAGGAGTAGTAGTACTGTGCTGTGCCCATATATACAGGATAGGAGTAGTAGTACTGTGCTGTGTCCATATATACAGGATAGGAGTAGTAGTACTGTGCTGTGCCCATATATACAGGATAGGAGTAGTAGTACTGTGCTGTGTCCATATATACAGGATAGGAGTAATAGTACTGTGCTGTGACCATATATACAGGATAGGAGTAGTAGTACTGTGCCCATATACACAGGATAGGAGTAGTAGTACTGTGCCCATATACACAGGATAGAAGTAGTAGTACTGTGTTTTGTCCATATACACAGGATAGGAGTAGTAGTACTGTGCTGTGCCCATATATACAGGATAGGAGGAGTAGTGGTGTGCTGTGCCCATATACACAGGATAGGAGTAGTAGTACTGTGCTGTGCCCATATATACAGGGTAGGAGTAGTAGTACTGTGCTGTTCCCATATACACAGGATAGGAGTAGTAGTACTGTGCTGTGCCCATATATACAGGATAGGAGGCGTAGTACTGTGCTGTGCCCATGTATACAGGATAGGAGTAGTAGTACTGTGCTGTGCCCATATTTACAGGATAGGAGTAGTAGTACTGTGCTGTGTCTATATATACAGGATAGGAGTAATAGTACTGTGCTGTGACCATATATACAGGATAGGAGTAGTAGTACTGTGCTGTGCCCATATATACAGGATAGGAGTAGTAGTACTGTGCTGTGCCCATATATACAGGATAGGAGGAGTAGTACTGTGCTGTGCCCATATACACAGGATAGGAGTAGTAGTACTGTGCCCATATACACAGGATAGGAGTAGTAGTACTGTGCTGTGCCCATATATACAGGATAGGAGTAGTAGTACTGTGCTGTGTCCATATATACAGGATAGGAGTAATAGTACTGTGCTGTGACCATATATACAGGATAGGAGTAGTAGTACTGTGCCCATATACACAGGATAGGAGTAGTAGTACTGTGCCCATATACACAGGATAGAAGTAGTAGTACTGTGTTTTGTCCATATACACAGGATAGGAGTAGTAGTACTGTGCTGTGCCCATATATACAGGATAGGAGGAGTAGTGGTGTGCTGTGCCCATATACACAGGATAGGAGTAGTAGTACTGTGCTGTGCCCATATATACAGGGTAGGAGTAGTAGTACTGTGCTGTTCCCATATACACAGGATAGGAGTAGTAGTACTGTGCTGTGCCCATATATACAGGATAGGAGGAGTAGTGCTGTGCTGTGCCCATATATACAGGGTAGGAGTAGTAGTACTGTGCTGTTCCCATATACACAGGATAGGAGTAGTAGTACTGTGCTGTGCCCATATATACAGGATAGGAGGAGTAGTGCTGTGCTGTGCCCATATACACAGGATAGGAGTAGTAGTACTGTGCTGTGCCCATATATACAGGGTAGGAGTAGTAGTACTGTGCTGTTCCCATATACACAGGATAGGAGTAGTAGTACTGTGCTGTTCCCATATACACAGGATAGGAGGCGTAGTACTGTGCTGTGCCCATGTATACAGGATAGGAGTAGTAGTACTGTGCTGTGCCCATATTTACAGGATAGGAGTAGTAGTACTGTGCTGTGTCTATATATACAGGATAGGAGTAATAGTACTGTGCTGTGACCATATATACAGGATAGGAGTAGTAGTACTGTGCTGTGCCCATATATACAGGATAGGAGTAGTAGTACTGTGCTGTGCCCATATATACAGGATAGGAGGAGTAGTACTGTGCTGTGCCCATATACACAGGATAGGAGTAGTAGTACTGTGCCCATATACACAGGATAGGAGTAGTAGTACTGTGCCCATATACACAGGATAGGAGTAGTAGTACTGTGCTGTGTTTGCTTCTTTTTCCCAGTGATGTGAGAACTAATATGAGGTCATCTGTAAAATTGGGGAAAGCCAAAAACAATTTTAAAAAAATGGTTTTTTTTTAGTTACGGTACTTAGCACCGTGTGCATGTAAGGGGTTAAACATGTGCTTGTTCTTTGCACAGAAGAGGGAGGGACTATTTTCTGTGCGATAACCTCATATCTTGTGATACTGCAGCCTCCAGTCCTCCAGAACAGAACAACACTTAGGAGAGAGGTAGGTGACCCCCAGACGCCCAATGTGGACCCCGAGGGGACCTGGAGGGTGCCGAGTGTTATATGCAGATAATCGCAGTCTGTGGACTTTTATAAGATTTTTGTCCATTAAGACTCTTAAAGGAGGCGCCGATCCCCTTAAATCTGCCCCCTGATCCCAGTCCGGGCCCCTTTATCACCACCACATAGAGAGGCCGGAGCTCTGACCATACGTCTTATTTTTCGGATACATTTGGCGCATAATACGTTCTGTTCAAAATGGCGCTGGAGAAGTTTTTGCAGTTTTTTGGGAGTAGAAAACTTGTTGACTATGTGATAAACTCTATTTGCTACCACGAACGATATGAAAGATACGAGCACATGTAAATGACCTTTAAGAACTAAGCGATAGTTATTAAAGGGATTGTCCAGGATTGGGCTAATTGGGCGGCTGAGCTGCAATACCATGCACGGCCTGAAGACGAGGGTGGCGCTGCTTTTTTTGTAACTTGTGTCTGTTTAGTATGTCCAGTACTGTTATTCATTACTATCTCATGACGAGGGTGCAGAAGAGGGATCGGGGCTTACATCTGGACTCAAAGGTATTGTCCATAAGTCGAAACACAGCGCCACCCCTTCCCATGGGTAGTGTGTGGTATTACAGCTAAGCTCCATTCATCTCTGTACACTTGAGCAGCAATACCGGCAATAACCACTGCTCGGGTGTGGCGCTGTTCTTAGAAAGCAGACATGTTTTTCAAGCTTTGGACAACCCCTTTAAGGCATCATAGCTGATTGACTTTAAAGGAAACCTATCAGAAGTAGATCCTGACAGCCTAATGTGTACTTTACTAGCCTTGTAAACTAAGTGACATGTAACTTACCTGCAGGGGCTACTAGTAGCCATTGCGGTGCCACCTCCTTGCTCGCCCTAGGCCGCTATGGAGCTCAGCGCATGCGCAGTAGCTCCCGGGAAGCCGGCACAGGAGCAGGAGCTATTGCGCATGCGCAGAGCTCCATAGCGGCCGAGGACACGCCCCCCACCACCACCTGATCCACAGTTGGTACCGGACATTGGATCTAGGGCTGTGGAGTCCGAATCGGAGCCTGTGTCGTGATAAAATGGACTAATTCTGACTCCATAAAGATGTATAATAAATTCAAAAATTATAAATCTGTTTTATTCCTGATCTAAGGATTTAGGCCAAGGGTGAAAAACTTTTAATGGTCCTAAGGGTCGCCATGTTATACCGATCAATTTTAAGGGGCCGCACCTGTAACCAGCACCCTAGATGCAGCAACAAGCCCCAGTACCCCAGTACAGAACAAAATACCACCCCAGAAATCATATATACAACAGTACAGCAATACACTCCACCCAGCAACCAAATACTGGAGACCCCAGAGCAAATATTAATATTATTGGAGACCACAGAGCAGATAATGATAATAGTGGAGACCCCAGAGCAGATCATGATAATAGTGGAGACCCCAGAGCAGATAATGATAATAGTGGAGACCCCAGAGCAGATAATGATAGTAGAGACCCCACAGCAGATAATGATAATAGTGGGGACCCCAGAGCAGATAATGATAATAGTGGAGACCCTAGAGCAGATAATGATAATAGTGGAGACCCCAGAGCAGATAATGATAATAGTGGAGACCCTAGAGCAGATAATGATAATAGTGGGGACCCCAGAGCAGATAATGATAATAGTAGAGACCCCACCGCAGATAATGATAATAGTGGAGACCCCAGAGCAGATAATAATAGTAGAGACCCCAGAGCAGATAATGATAATAGTGGAGACCCCAGAGCAGATAATGATAATAGTAGAGACCCCACCGCAGATAATGATAATAGTGGAGACCCCAGAGCAGATAATAATAGTAGAGACCCCAGAGCAGATAATGATGATAGTGGAGACCCCAGAGCAGATGATAATACTGGAGACCCCAGAGCAGATGATAATAATAGTGGAGACCCCAGAGCAGATGATAATACTGGAGACCCCAGAGCAGATAATGATAATAGTGGAGACCCCAGAGCAGATGATAATAATAGTGGAGACCCCAGAGCAGATAATAATAGTGGAGACCCCAGAGCAGATAATAATAATAGTGGAGACCCCAGAGCAGATAATAATAATAGTGGAGACCCCAGAGCAGATAATGATAATAGTGGAGACCCCAGAGCAGATAATAATAGTAGAGACCCCAGAGCAGATAATGATAATAGTGGAGACCCCAGAGCAGATAATGATAATAGTGGAGACCCCAGAGCAGATAATGATAATAGTAGAGACCCCAGAGCAGATAATAATAATAGTGGAGACCCCAGAGCAGATAATGATAATAGTGGAGACCCCAGAGCAGATAATAATAATAGTGGAGACCCCAGAGCAGATAATGATAATAGTAGAGACCCCAGAGCAGATAATAATAATAGTGGAGACCCCAGAGCAGATAATGATAATAGTAGAGACCCCAGAGCAGATAATAATAGTGGAGACCCCAGAGCAGATAATGATAATAGTGGAGACCCCAGAGCAGATAATAATAGTGGAGACCCCAGAGCAGATAATGATAATAGTGGAGACCCCAGAGCAGATAATGATAATAGTGGAGACCCCAGAGCAGATAATGATAATAGTGGGGACCCCAGAGCAGATAATAATAATAATACTGGGGACCATATCACACAGACTAATAACAATACTGGAGACCCCAGAGCAGATGATAAGGATTCCCAATATTTGTATTTTTCCGGCATATGTCTTACCTGATAGATCTTTGGCCTCTTGTTTAATTATTTAAGTTTTCCACATTAGGCAAAAAGCTCAAACCGCAATATTTATAGGGATACGGTTGATTACCTTAATAATCAATAATTGCTCAGCCACCATTGTCCTTGTGTAGACCGGAGATAAAGTTTATTACCTAATAAGTAACTAATGCGCGGCACCCGCTTTGTTTGTTTAAAAGGAGACGTCTGCAATAAAATATGTATCGCAGATTATTCTGGACTCTGTACTGATTGCTATATGCTTTATACAATGGGGCTTATTTACTAAGGGTCCGCGGATCGCATTTCTGTCAGACTTCCCGATGTTTTTGGGAGTTGCGCTGTCTTTCATGTGACAGAAATTTGGGGGGGGGGTGCCGTCGGACGAGACGACCGATTCGGACTGAGCGCGGGATTTAAGATTCAAATTGTGTCGCAAGAACAAACACGTACATGCACCAGGAAGAAGAAGGTGAACTCCGGGGACCTGAGCGGGGAAGCGACACATGCAGGATATCGGGTGCACGATCTTAGTGACTCCCCGCACAGCGCATTATACACGGACAATGCACTTACATGCACCAGGAAGAAGAAGGTGAACTCCGGGGACCTGAGCGGGGAAGTGACACATGCAGGATATCGGGCGCAGGATCTTAGTGACTCCCCACACAGCGCATTATACACGGACAATGCACTTACATGCACCAGGAAGAAGAAGGTGAACTCCGGGGACCTGAGCGGGGAAGCGACACATGCAGGATATCGGGTGCACGATCTTAGTGACTCCCCGCACAGCGCATTATACACGGACAATGTACTTACATGCACCAGGAAGAAGAAGGTGAACTCCAGGGACCTGAGCGGGGAAGCGACACATGCAGGATATCGGGCGCAGGATCTTAGTGACTCCCCGCACAGCGTATTATACACGGACAATGCACTTACATGCACCAGGAAGAAGAAGGTGAACTCCAGGGACCTGAGCGGGGAAGCGACACATGCAGGATATCGGGCGCAGGATCTTAGTGACTCCCCGCACAGCACATTATACACGGACAATGCACTTACATGCACCAGGAAGAAGAAGGTGAACTCCGGGGACCTGAGCGGGGAAGCGACACATGCAGGATATCGGGCGCACGATCTTAGTGACTCCCCGCACAGCGCATTATACACAGACAATGCACTTACATGCACCAGGAAGAAGAAGGTGAACTCCAGGGACCTGAGCGGGGAAGCGACACATGCAGGATATCGGGCGCAGGATCTTAGTGACTCCCCGCACAGCGTATTATACACGGACAATGCACTTACATGCACCAGGAAGAAGAAGGTGAACTCCAGGGACCTGAGCGGGGAAGCGACACATGCAGGATATCGGGCGCAGGATCTTAGTGACTCCCCGCACAGCGCATTATACACGGACAATGCACTTACATGCACCAGGAAGAAGAAGGTGAACTCCGGGGACCTGAGCGGGGAAGCGACACATGCAGGATATCGGGCGCAGGATCTTAGTGACTCCCTGCACAGCACATTATACACGGACAATGCACTTACATGCACCAGGAAGAAGAAGGTGAACTCCGGGGACCTGAGCGGGGAAGCGACACATGCAGGATATCGGGCGCAGGATCTTAGTGACTCCCCGCACAGCGTATTATACACGGACAATGCACTTACATGCACCAGGAAGAAGAAGGTGAACTCCAGGGACCTGAGCGGGGAAGCGACACATGCAGGATATCGGGCGCAGGATCTTAGTGACTCCCCGCACAGCGCATTATACACGGACAATGCACTTACATGCACCAGGAAGAAGAAGGTGAACTCCAGGGACCTGAGCGGGGAAGCGACACATGCAGGATATCGGGCATACAATCTTAGTGAAACGCGGCACATGTGCATTCCGGACAGATAATGAACATCGGGGAACGCGCACGGGACGGGTAAGTAAATGTGCCCCAATATGTCTATCATCCAATAATAATACTAATTATAATAATAAAAATACTGGAGACCCCAGAGCAGACATAAAAAAATCCTCCGATCTATCAAAATATAATAACACTTTTTCACTGTGTTAACCCCGTAACGGAAAATAGCGTCTGAGTTCTGGCACTTTTTTCATTTTTAAAAATATAAAAAAATTCAATAAAAAGTGTCAAGAAGGTCGCACAGTCCTAAAAATAGTAGCATTGAAAACGTCATCAAAAGTCGCACAAATTGCCACCACCCACAGCTCCGTACACCGAAGTATGAAAAACTTATTAGCACCAGAAGATTTTGTACAGGAGGTTTATATTTTTGTAAATGTATGAAAAAATTATAAAACCTATACAAATTGTTAACCCGGTGATCGTACCGACCCAAAGAATAAAGTAAACATGTCATTTGGGGCGTACAGTGAAAGCCGTAATATCCAAGCCCTCAAGAAACCGGCACAAACGCGTTTTTTCACCATTT
This sequence comes from Engystomops pustulosus, assembly GCF_040894005.1. NCBI lineage: Eukaryota > Metazoa > Chordata > Amphibia > Anura > Leptodactylidae > Engystomops > Engystomops pustulosus. The sequence goes on from NC_092414.1 coordinate 13,241,261, forward strand.
TTACTGCATTTGGAATTTTTTTCCTGCTTCCCAGTACACGGCATGGAATATTCAATACCATCACTATGAAGTGCAGTTTCTTATGCAGAAAACAAGCCTCTGTACATGGAAAAATAATAAAGTTATCGATTTTTGATCGTGGGGAGTGAAAATGGAAATGAAAAAACAAAAAAGGGGCAGGTCTATAAAGGGTTAAATAAATATATCGTCCGATAACATAGACACAAACAAATCTTGTTGTATCCGCGGAGATCTGATCTGGACCTTTGTGTATCTTTATTTTGTACTCTTTCCAATATACGAGGGCTTATGGTTCGTGCGTAAATAGGATTGTGTGGTCCCTTACATAAAAATACAAAAGAACAGTCGAATAATCATAAAATAACATATAAACAACATAAATGTCACAAAAATCAACTGTTACGACATAAGAATTGAGCCCAAAGTTCATCACAAGATCCGCCTGGATCCTCTCTCACAGGAATAGTCCTGCCATACTCAAAGCCGACCATTGTTCATCCAATTAGATGCCAAATTCCTGTATAGTATGCTATGCACGCACCCGTCCACGAAGCCGGAGTTCTGCGCATGCGCAGTAGCTCAGGCTTTGTAGCCGAGATCGCGCAGCCGCTGTCCTGTGTTTTGCGCATGCGCAGTAGTTCCAGCTTTCGAGCCGAGATCGCACAGCCGCTGGACTGTGTTTTGCGCATGCGCAGAACTCCGGCTTCCAGGACGAGTGCGTGCAGCTCCTTGTAGCTGCATGCTAAAGATATCTGGGTAGGAGGATCAAAGAGGCTATTGGGGCGTGGAGTAGCCGCTCCGTGTAGCCTCAGCCCCGGCTACTCCACGCCCCAGTAGCCTCTTTAGAAAATATGCATATTACCCTGATTTAAGAATAGAAAAGATAGAGGGAAGTAAAGGATTTGCCCTAAAAAGGACTATCCTTACATACATTAGATGCACCTACCACCGGCTCTACCATAATGGGGCAGATTTACTTACCCGGCCCATTCGCGATCCAGCGGCGCGTTCTCTGCGCTGGATTTGGGTCCGGACGGGATTTATAAAGGTAGTTCTTCCGACGTCCACCAGGTGGCGCTGCCACGCTGAAAAGCATCTGAACGCACTGGAATACAACGAGCCGGGCTGAGTGAAGGTAAGTGCAATTTTCGCGACGCATTTTTTTTTTTAAATGCAGCGGTTTTTCCGAATCCGTCGTGTTTTCGTTCAGCCACGCCCCCCGATTTCCGTCGCTTGCATGCCAGCGCCGATGCGCCACAATCCGATCGTGTGCACCAAAATCCCGGGGCAATTCAGGGGAAATCGGCGCAAATCGGAAATATTCAGGTAACACGTCGGGAAAAACGCGAATCGGTTAGTAAATGACCCCCAATAGGTCGATCCATAGTGGTAGGTTTCCTTTAACATTCCCCTCTTATACAGATATACAGATGTCCAAAATTGGTGATTTTTATTTTCTTTACATTCACAGAAAAAAAATTCTTCAAGCCTTAACTGTGAGGAAACGTGACCATCATGGCGTCTCTAAAACGCTTCATATTTGGGAAGGAAGGAAGAGACAATAAGCATTCTTCTTGGAGAAAATTGTGTGACAAGTGGAGGCTAATTTGCCTTGTCCCCAACTTGTCGAAAGAAGACTGGAATCCCTGGAGGGAATGGTGTGAAGCTTTTGACGAATTTGAGTCTTCTGGAGAAAAGCCACCGAAATCTGAAAGGTCAAGAGCGGCCATGTTCTCAGAATTGCGTAAAGCGGCAGAACTGACCGGAGACAAACTAGAAGAAGCCAAGACCATGAGACTCGGCAATAACCCCTGGAAGACAAGTTACGAGGAGCTTCAACGCAACTGGGATGCCGAAAGGCAGAGGAGAATCACAGAAGACAACGTGAACAAATCCAATCTGGAGAAGGAAGCCAAACTCAGAAGAAGAGCTGAGGCTGAGAAGGACATCTTGGAATTTCGAGTCCAAAAGGCGGAGGAAGAACTTCAACAAGTCCAAGACAAATGTCAAGAACTGGAAGGAGAACTTTCGGCTTTTCAACACAATTTGGTGAAATGTGGAAGGAAATTTGGCTTCCAGGTGACAATTAGAGATGGAATAATTCTCATTCCGGGGTTGAGTTTGAAACCAACTCCTCTTCGCCCCCAACTGGAAAACGGAGGGGCATCATTACCTCTCGATCACATAACTGATATCGCGTCAAGGCTCGGACAGGTCACCACCTCGAATGTTTTTGACTGGCTGCGTAATTTCGAGGAGGAATACAAGATTAGTAATTGGAGTAACAAAGACTTGCAGCGGATCTTCTTCCGGTGTATGGATTCGAGCCGCTTCTCCTCGCTATGTTTTGATGTGGCGGAGAACCTTCCCACCGATGGTCTTGATTTGTGTATGAAAATCGCCGAAAAGTTCTGCCCGGACATAGACCACAAGTGGGAAACAGAGAAAATGCAGGAGGATGACACCGTGATGGAATATTTCCACCGCATGTGGATGATCTATCGCATCACTAAATATCCAATCTTCAGGTCGAAGGACAACCTTACGTACAAAGATGCCATCTGTGAAGGCCTGCTCCCGCACTTACAAGAAAAAGTTGACGTTCACCGTTACGGTGACTATAAGGAGATCGAAACATTTGCGCTCATAGCCGAGAGATCGTGGCTGGAGTCCGAAGATAGGAAGCAGGGATGGTATCTGAAGAAACGGAAAGCAGGACCCGGATGTCCTCCACGTTGGAGGATATGGAGGAGGTTGCAGAACTATCCAGTTCCTTATGAAAAAATCCATAATGCCTCGTACTGGACACTTTTGGAGTATTTAAGCAAATACGAAGATCTTGGAACCTGGATGCCGAGGTCAACTCCAAACTGTGCATAAAACCGTCCCCAAAAGGTAATAGACATCGTATAAGTGGTGTTAGTGGTGTTTGGTACAAGTTTTGTACAACACTTGTACAATCTCCTTCGACAAATCTAGGGATCATAAATCCTTCAACCTTATTCTGTGCACTGAGATTTAGTACACAAGTTGCCAGCCATGTCCTGGGCCCCCTTAGATTAATAAATGTTTTATTATCAGAAATAGCAGTAGGTCAGTATAACCAGTACTAAGTATAAGTAACTGAGGCTATGGAGAAATATGCAGTTGCAGGAGTTACACAATTCTCCTTTTACTCCATTCACAATAGATGCAAGGCAAATATTACTGGATATAATTGGAGCATAAACAACTCTCTCTCAGCCGGTATTGAGCTGTATCTAAGCTGCCATTATAGAGCATAGATAGAGCTGCGCTACTGTAGAAAAGTTTTTTTGTTTCTTTATATGATATGTCTCTGGCACTTGCAATGAACCTGGTTGCTAGCACTGCATCAATGGGTCATGTGAGCTTCTAAAAGTTGTGTGGGGCCCCCAAAGCTAAACATATTCCAACTACGTTTTTAGGAAACCTCACACTTACCAAAGGGTCAAAGGGTTCTCCACACTAATGAGGCCTTTGGTAGTTTGGTGATATAATGAGATCTTAGAAACGGAGGGAATAATCACACACTATCTGAATGACCCGTAGACCGACCCATAGACCTGAAACTAAAGGACTTCATTACGACAACTAGAGATTACTACCTATGTCTTGGTTTTGTTTTGCAGAGATTCTTCTCTTCATCTGGAGTCACGGAGTCAACCCCCACCCAGAAGAAAGTGGTCCAAAATTGATGAAACCCAAAGCCAATGTCAAAAATGTTCAATAAACATCACTCCATGGTTTGTTGATGGAGAGTATGGAGAGATGGAGAGCCATTGTGGAAGGTCCTTGGAAGACGAAAGATCTAGTCCATATCTTGGACCTCCATCGTAATCGCCATCGGAGAAGACCTGGATTCCGCAGCTTCTGTAATACTCTTGAGCTTCCATACACATCGGGCATCTTCAATTTTGCTCTTTTTGTACTTTTTGGGACACGTCAATGCTGATAGAGTCCCAAAAATATCTTTCTGGCCAAAAATATTTAGTTCTCTGCTAATACTATGAAACTTTTTGGGTGGAGAGATGAGGCTTAGACTTCTTTGTTCTTTGACTCCAACTGGACACCAGTCCCGAGCTAAGTCATGAGGACCAGACCCCTTCACCAAGACCCCCAATAGAAAAAGGAACCCAAGGAAGAGAAGAGAGGACAAATAGGCTCTAGAAGGGTCTCGTTGGAAATGTCCTTCTTACAACGCCCCCAATTTCCTTTAGGTTTAGCGCCCCTTTAAATCCCGGGCAGTCAGGAGTAATAATGGTTGACTAGAGGAACATCAGAGCTGCCCGGTAGAGAGATAAATGAAGCCATTGCTGAAAAACTATGGAGGCTTTTGTTCTTTTGATCTTCCCTGTGTAATCTTCGTCTCCTCACAATAATTGTTACCGGGATTCCTGCGTTTCTAATAAATCTTTACAATATCTTATCATCTTTCCCTCACATTGTTGGCTCGGCTCCCAGAATCAATCTGCTCCTGCTCACCGGCTGCCAGCACAATGGAGCTTTTTAGCGATTTTCCCAAAAAATCTCTATCGTTCCTGCCATTTAGGTCCCTGGGGACTAGAACTTTAGAGGGCTTTAATCCATAGATCTTGAGTATGAGTATTTTTATGGTGTGATAAGGGGTTAGCCAAACGTTCAGTCTTAGAATAACAGTTGTGGAAGGGACGGTGAAGACTACCATCAATGGTTGTCGTAGGGTTGAAGGACGTACTACTACTATTCATGTACAGTCCATCGTTTTACATGGTTAATACTCAAGGTGCCCATTGTTAGGCAAAAGTGTGACATTTCATCAAGTAATATAAAATCTACACCAAACTGATCAACCACTAAGACAAACTTATCGAAGTGAGATGGGGCAACTCTAATTCTTAGTGGGACCGTAATGGGGTCCACAATGATGCTCCTTCCTTTACCTCTGGCATGAAGTGGATCTTCTAATGGAGATTTTGCTTCTAGGGAAGCCTTAAAGGCAATGCTTGGTGGGGGGGGGGGGGGAAGTATGTAAATTAACTCTCCTCTTGATAGAAGAAAATTGTCTCTAGTGTCATCGATCGGTGAATCAAAGGAATCTCATCCGCCCTCTCAACACCCAGATCTGTACTGATGTCCATCTGGAAACTACTACTTTTTAGTTACATCAGTACAGATCTGGGTGTTGAGAGGGCGGATGAGATTCCTTTGATTCACCGATCGATGACACTAGAGACAATTTTCTTCCATCAAGAGGAGAGTTAATTTACATACTTCCTTTCCCCACCCCACCAAGCATTGCCTTTAAGGCCCCTGTAGAAACAAAATCTCCATTAGAAGATCCACTTCATGCCAGAGATAAAGGACGGAGCATCATTGTGGACCCCATTACGGTCCCACTAAGAATGGGAATTACCCCATCTAACTTTAATAACTTTGTCGCAGTAGTTTGTCAATTTGGCATAAATTAAGTATTACTTAATGATATATGTAAATGAGCTTTCCTTCAAAAAAAAAAAAAAAATTCTTTATAAGTCAATGTCTGACCCATTGTAGAGCCTTGAAATATGACTGGGGTTTATCAAAAAACGAAACGTCCATCTGGAAACGGCTACTTTTTAATTACGTTGAGTTTTTTGATCGCCCCAGTCATGTTTCAAGGCTCTACAATGGGTCGGACATTGACTTACAAAGAATATTTTTTTTGAAGGAAAGCTCATTTACATATATCATTAGGTAATACAAAATGCATGCAAAATTGATAAACTACTGCGACAAAGTTATTATAGATAGATGGGGTAACTCCCATACTTAGTGGGACCGTAATGGGGTCCACAATGATGCTTCCTCCTTCACCACTGGCAAGTAGTGGATCTTCTAATGGAGATGTGGTTTCTATGAAAGCCTTAAAGGCAATGCTTTTTGTTGGGGAGTGAAGTAGGAAGAAAACTGTGTCTAGTGCCACCCATAGGTGAGTCAAAGGAATCTCATTGACCCAAACAGCACCCTGATCTGTACAAATAAGGTAGCCGTCTCCAGGTGGATGGATGGTGTTTGATAACCCCAGTCATGTTTCAAGGCTCAATAATGGGTCGGATATTGACTTCCTTTTGCCATCTATATACACAGTGCACATAATATGACGCTGCAGCTTATACATATGCCCCTTATGTATTTGATGTTATATTTATAGACCCTTCTAGATGTTTATCCTGCTCTGTATATATATATATGTCCTCAAATAAACTTCTTTCAGATGAATCCAGGACTGGTAAAATGTGTGTGTAAGGAGAAGTGCATGATTGCTATGTGCCTCTCCGTATATCAATGGTCAACTCCCCCCTCCCATCTAGATGGTTTGGTCCACTGCACATCATCAGTAGGTTCCTGTGATAAGTATTTCTGGTGCCATCATGGCTTTGTCAAGTTCATGAGCTCATAGCCTTAGGGTAGCCATAAATGTTGGCGTGATGATGGAATACCCAAGGAGATGATCCTTATCATCCACAGCATTGTGCACATCCCACAGAACCGCACCACGCCAGGGGGGGGGGGATACTTGATGTCAACAATAGCCCAACTTCCTTAATTTGGAGGATAACAGACAAGTTCCATCAGCAAATAAACAATAGGGGATAAGTCAGAATATAGTTACTGAATATCAAGGTAAAAAGAGGATTCAGGGAGAAGGAAGGGAAGAAGAGGAACCACCACAGTCACCTCGTAGACGACAAGCCGACCCGTCACCACCGAGACCCTTAGACAACAGACTTCTAAGTATCACACACTATTACCCTCCACCGACAAATGCTCAGATTTTAAGCCACTTTCCTTATGCCATGTCCTAAAATAGTGGCATCTTCGTGGTGCCAAATGACGCCCACTTTGGTGACCTTTGCTATATAACGACCCCGTGTCTGTGCTCCCTCCACCCCCAACTATATATCGCCCCCTATAGTGGACACGATTTGTATATTATCCTACCAAACTACGAAGAGCAGCCAATCCAATAACAAAGAAGGAATGTGATTCTTAGTGGGACCGTAATGGGGTCCACGGTGGGGGGGGGGGGGCAAACTGGGCAATTGCGATGACTTAGTTCCCTTCAAGAGATAAGATACACATAGTTGGGGGTGGGACAAGAAATAATAAGTTGTATTACTTCCTGGGGGCGGGATCTACCTCCAGAGACTCCAGAGGTGCCTTCATAATGTATAGAATGGAAGGCATAGTGTGAACAGGGTGTTAGACATGTAGGATGGTTCTACATTGGCTTTTATTCGATTCCTGCTCAGTCTGTATCATTTTGTGACAGAGGGGTAAGATTGTCTGACCTTGAATGTCGGAAAACGAGTGTGAGTCTTTGTGTACAAAGCTCCTCCTACCACATCGTTCAACCTCTACAAAGCCTCAGCAGTTCTCCGCCAGGGCTCTGTAGAGGTTACTAATCTGAATGTGTGCTTTCATAATGCTGGTTCATAAAAAAAAAAATTTAATCCTTATGTAATGTACCCTGAAAGGCTCTGGGGGCGTTAGTGGAGCCCCTCCAAGCTCCGGCAGCGCTTCTAACTTTCTCATCCCCTTCTCGGTAGGGAATAGTGGAGATAGCCACCGGTAGTGTTTAAGTCCATAGTGACGGTAGGTGCCGCCATCTTGGAGGGATCATCGCCCCCCCCCCCACCTACCCTAACTACCACCCCCATTATGTCATCAGGGGGGAGGGGCAACAACATGTCAGGGGTGGCACATTCTAACAAATCATCAACAAAGACACCAGGGAGAGAAGAATCTGCTCATTGTAAAAGCCTGTAAAGCTACAGCACTAAAGGGGCTCTGGAAACACCCACTTAGAGCCCCACAAGCTCATTAGCATAATTATAAAAGCGGTTTCATTTTGATAGCAGATATCCTTTAAATGCTGATGGCAGATTCTCAGTCAATATTGCAGGTGGGGCGCCAGTTTACAGTCGTAATCGGTGCTGGTGGGTGTCACTTGTGGGGTTTTGGGTCCATGTTTGGCAACTGGGCCCAAAGAGACTTTTGAAGATTGAACTTGGTTAGGCTTCCTGACAGTCATGCTTGATGATAAGGGAGCTGCCTTACATGGTAGCTAAAAGAGGCGGCTTTACTTATTTGCATATTTCCCAGAAACCCCCAGTGGAGCATCAATGACATTGGGGCAGATTTACTTACCCGGCCCATTCGGGATCCAGCGGCGCGTTCTCTGCGGTGGATTCGGGTCTTCCGGTAATTCACTAAGGCAGTTCCTCCGACGTCCACCAGGTGTCGCTGCTGCGCTGAAGTCCGCCGAGACCCGCCGGAGTGCACGAGCCTATACTTGGTGAAGGTAAGTGCGTGTCCAGCGACACGTCGCGTGCATGCCGGCGCAGATGCGACACAATCCGATCGCGTGCGCCAAAATCCCGGGGCCAGTAACCCGCCAGTAAAACACGGTTCGGGCCCTTAGTAAATGACCCCCATTGTGTTTTTGCACCCTAAGGTTGAATGCTCCAGCGGAGCTGCAGTGGTCTGATGCAACGTTGCCCCTGCAGCCTCTGCACGTGACTCGTCTCAGGTAAAACCTGACTCCTCTCTGCTCATTTTCGCAAGAGACAATGAGGGATTTATTTTTTATGCGTAAATGTCTCAAATTTATTGTAAAAAAAGGGAATTCTAGAAAGGACATTTCATACATTCACATGAAATAACCTGCAGGCGGGGTCTTGACTAATTTCTATAGTGCCCCTTAAAGAGCTGTCACCCCCTTTATCTATGTGCTGAAATATCCTGTGCCATATATTCTGCAGAGAGGGGGATTGTACATGTTATTTTCTGTTCTATTACCAAATGATAGGAGTAGTAGTACTGAGCTGTGTCCATACATACAGGATAGGAGTAGTAGCACTGTGCTGTGCCCATATATACAGGATAGGAGTAGTAGTACTGTGCTGTATCTATATATACAGGATAGGAGTAGTAGTACTGTGCTGTATCTATATATACAGGATAGGAGTAGTAGTACTGTCCTGTGCCCATATATACAGGATAGGAGTAGTAGTACTGTGTTGTGCCCATATATACAGGCTAGGAGTAGTAGTACTGTGCTGCGCCCATATATACAGGATAGGAGTAGTAGTACTGTGCTGTGTCCATATATACAGGATAGGTGTAGTAGTACTGTGCTGCGCTCATATACACAGGATAGGAGTAGTAGTACTTGCTGTGCTCATATATACAGGATAGGAGTAGTAGTACTGTGCTGTGCCCATATATACAGGCTAGGAGTAGTAGTACTGTGCTGTGCCCATATATACAGGATAGGAGTAGTAGTACTGTGCTGTGCCCATATATACAGGATAGGAGTAGTAGTACTGTGCTGTGTCCATATATACAGGATAGGAGTAGTAGTACTGTGCTGTGCCCATATATACAGGATAGGAGTAGTAGTACTGTGCTGTGCCCATATATACAGGATAGGAGTAGTAGTACTGTGCTGTGTCCATATATACAGGATAGGAGTAGTAGTACTGTGCTGTGCCCATATATACAGGATAGGAGTAGTAGTACTGTGCTGTGCCCATATATACAGGATAGGAGTAGTAGTACTGTGCTGTGCCCATATATACAGGATAGGAGTAGTAGTACTGTGCTGTGCCCATATATACAGGATAGGAGTAGTAGTACTGTGCTGTGCTCATATATACAGGATAGGAGTAGTAGTACTGTGCTGTGCTCATATATACAGGATAGTAGTAGTAGTACTGTGCTGTGCCCATATATACAGGATAGGAGTAGTAGTACTGTGCTGTGTCCATATATACAGGATAGAAGTAGTAGTACTGTGCTGTACCCATATATACAGGATAGGAGTAGTAGTACTGTGCTGTGCCCATATATACAGGATAGGAGTAGTAGTACTGTGCTGTGCCCATATATACAGGATAGGAGTAGTAGTACTGTGCTGTGCTCATATATACAGGATAGGAGTAGTAGTACTGTGCTGTGCCCATATATACAGGATAGGAGTAGTAGTACTGTGCTGTGCCCATATATACAGGATAGGAGTAGTAGTACTGTGCTGTGCCCATATATACAGGATAGGAGTAGTAGTACTGTGCTGTGCTCATATATACAGGATAGGAGTAGTAGTACTGTGCGGTGCCCATATATACAGGATCACTCAGCCCTCAGTCTCATTAAGAGGTTAAACATCTGTGTGTATAGGAAGGACGGTGGGAGGGACGTTTTTATAAAAATAGAATAGCAGTTGCTGTGGGGGGCCCAGTCCTCCAGAACTACACGGCTCAGGACAGAGGTAGGTGACCCCAGGCCGGGGGTAATCTGCCCCTCACTGCAGGCCTGGAGGGTGCGGAGTGTTATATGCAGATAATCGCCTCCAAGTCTCTGATCCTTTGTAAGATTTGGGCCCTTGAAGACGGTCATGGAGGTGCCGATCCCCCCTACATCTGCCCCCTGATCCCACCCCGGGCCCCTTTATCACCGCCACATAGGAGGGCCAGAGCTCTGACCATGGGGCTCACACTGCGTCCTTCTTATTTTTCGGATACATTTGGCGCATGATACGTTCTAGTCAAAATGGCGCTGGAGAAGTCTGTTTAATTTTTCGGGAGTATAAAACTTGTTGACTCGGTGATAAACTTTATTTGCTGCCACGAACCTGATATCCGGAAAGATACGAGCAAATGTACGCGACTAAACCCGATAGTTATTAAAGGGATTGTCCCGGACTGGGCTACGTGGCTCAACTGAAATGAGAGTGGCTAAACCGCAATACCTTGCACGGCCTGAAGATGAGGGTGGCGCTGTTTTATGTACAAAGCCAACTCAAGTGGCTTAAAGTGTTGGGAAAACATGACTGCTTTCTTCCAAAAAAACAGCGCCACCCCTGAGTATTGGTAGTGTACGGTATTACAACTGATCTACACTCATCTCTATGCAGTTCAGCCGCACTAACCACGGTCAGAGGTGGCCGCTGTTGCTGGACCATCCCTTTAATACAGCCGAGACAATTGCCTTTAATTACACTACATGTGTCTGCTTTAAAATACCAGCTTAACGTGGTTTAACCCTTTAAGGACGCAGCGTTTTTTTCTGCTCATTTTACTTCTCCATGGCGTTTTTTATTATTCCATGCCGTGTACTGGGAAGCTGGAAAAAAAAATTCCAAATGTGGTGAAATTGGCGGAAAAAAAAAACGCATTTGCGTCACTGTCTTGGGGGCTTGGTTTTTAACGACTTTCACTGAGCGCCCCAAATGACAGGTCCTACTTTATTCTTTGGTTCGGTACGATCACGGTGAGACCAAATTTATAGATTTTATTGTGTTTTTATACATTTTCAAAAATTAAAACGTGTACGAAAAATTTTTTTCGCTTTTTTTCGCTTTTCATTGCTATCATTTTGAGGACTGTGCAATATTTTGATCACTTTTTATGTGATATAAACTGGTGTAAAAGTCACGTTTCGGACATTTGGGGGCTATTTTCCGTTATGGAGGTCTCCGCCGGCGATAACCGCTTTTATATTTTGATAAATCGGGCATTTTGGGACGTGGCGATACCTGACATGTTTGTGATTTTTTTACTGTTTATTACGTTTTATATCAGTTCTAGGGAACTTTTTAGTATTTTTTTAGACTTTTTCCAAAACTTTTTTTTTACTGTTTTTTAGACCCTCTAGAGGGTCTGGTCGTTCCTACCATATACTGTAATACTACTGTGCTGCAGTATATAGCTTTTTTTTACACAGTATAGATTACAATGTGCCACTGGCACATTGTAACGGATCTGCAGATTTCATACAGCCTCGGGTCTGATGAAGGCCCGAGGCTGTCATGGCAATCAATCACCGCTCCCCGATGTCGTTCCAGGGAGTGACGATCGCGACAAAGATGGCAGTGCCCACGTTCCATCGTCTTTCAAATGCATTGGCAGGGTTTATATGCGCAATTGGTGCTAGCACCGACCCTGGGTATTAGTGGTGGGTGTTTGCTGCAATATGCAGCAAACCCCACCTCAGTATGAAGAGGGCTCTGCCCGTGAGTCCTCTTCATACAACCCCATACCACTGCACCGTACATCTAAGGCGCAGAGAATTAAGAGGTTAAAGGGGTATTCCAGCCTCCTGTCTTTTACCTCATCAGCCGGACATTCCTGTCCATAAAATGGCCGCAGATGGAGGGTCATGTGATCACCGGATGGAGGGTCATGTGATCACCGGATGGAGGGTCATGTGATCACTACCATTACAAACAAATTTATACGTGGCAAGACCCCTAACTTTCAAGACTATCGTGGCAGGCTAAGATTCCAACGTCGATCATCATCCTCTAGCGACCGATCTTCAGATTTTCGCCAATCTCGGTTTTTTTAGCCCACAGACGACGAGCTACATACCGTACACACCCAGAACCTCGCCCACAACGCGATACAAACGACGCAAACGACGCCCTGTACCAACCTCTAAGATTCCGATTGATAAATTAGGACTGTACAATAAAAGTAGTAGCTTCAATCCTCCATCCTACTGCTATCCCGTAGAAACCTACGTTACATTAGTTAACAATGAAATTCAAAAGACGGTGGGGCTCATTTACTAAGGGGCCGAATCGCTCATTTTTGTCGGGTTTCCTGAATATTTCCGAATTGCCCTGGGATTTTGGCGCACGCGATCGGATTGTGGCGCATCAGCGATGGGTTTCACGCGACGGAAATCGAGGGGGACGTGGCCGTCGGAAAACCTGACGGATTCGGAAAAACCATGGAATTTAAAAAAGAAAATGGGTCAGATTTACTTACCCGGTCCGTTTGCGATCCAGCGGCGTGTTCTCTGCGGTGGATTCGGGTCCGGCCGGGATTCATCAAGGTAGTTCCTCCGCCGACCACCAGGTGGCGCTGCTGCGCTGAAAAGCATCTGAACGCACTCAAATTCACCGAGCCGGGCCTAGTGAAGGTAAGCGCTTCCCAAGCTACACTTATTGTTTTAAATGCGGCGGTTTTTCCGAATACGTCGGGTTTTTGCTCGACCACGCCCCCCGATTTCCGTCGCGTGCAAAATCCCGGGGCAATACAGGGAAAATCGGCGCAAATCGGAAATATTCGGGTAACACGTCGGGAAAACGCGAATCGGGCCCTTAGTAAATGACCCCCAATGTGTCGCAAGATCCAGCACTCACATGCACCGGGACGGACAAGGTGAACTCCAGCGGACCTCGGCGCAGCAGCGACACCTACTGGATACCGGGCGCACGGACCTTAGTGAATCCCAGCAGAACCCAAATCAGCGTCGCAGAACGCCCCGCTGGATCGCGACTGGACCGGGTAAGTAAATGTGCCCCATTGTTGCATTCTTCCATTGCTTCACTAGTCAGTATCTAAGTGTCTCCTTCTATTTACGCTCGTGCACGCATTCCTCGGCTCCATGATACACAGTAGCGATTCTCTATACACAGAGATCGTGCACGCATTCCTCGGCTCCATGATACACAGTAGCGATCCTTCTCTCCGCTCTGTCCGGATATGCGCTCCTATGTAACACATCCACACACAGCGTTCTCCGTCTCCATAACAAAGCAGAACGCTGTTCCGCTCATGCGCAGTTCTCCCCTTAAGACGCCGATGCACGCACAGCAGGGTCTCCCGCCTCACCTAAGCGCCTTATACCTTTCCCTTTAGTAAGTATTATACAGGCAGTCCCCGGGTTACATACAAGATAGTGTCTGTAGGTTTGTTCTTAAGTTGGATTTGTATGTAAGTCGGAACTGTATATTTTATAATTGTAACTCCAGACAAATTTTTTTTAGGTCTCTGTGACAAATGGATTTTAAAAATGTTGTGTTGTCATAAGAACCGGGAGTAACAATAAATATTAACTACAGACACTTTTAATAATTGTTATAGCTGATTATTGTAGCCTAAAGCTAAAGTACAAAAATCACCAACATCCAGAGGTTGGTTTGTAACTAGGGGTCGTCTGTAAGTCGGGAGTTCTTAAGTAGGGGACCGCCTGCACCTGCATCGTAGATATGTCACTGCTGCCTACATATTTCCTCGTCTATTGTCTGCCACTTTGGCTCTTGAGGTTTTTCCTGGATGAATTATTCTGATTTTACGTTTTTCTGATGAAATCCTTTGGTTTGTATTCTTCCCTCAGTGCTCCCCTTCTACTCTGAAGGATTGAGCATCTTTCTTTTAGTTTCTCTGCCTTGTGCTCTTTTATTCTATATGAAAAAATATAGGATACTTATGAAATATTATCGTGTACACTCGAGTATAAGCCGAGACCCCTATTTTGACACAAAAAACTGGAAAAACCTATTGACTCGAGTATAAGCCGAGGGTGGGAAATGCATTGGTCACTGCCCCCCCCAGTATATAGCCTGCCAGCCCCCTGTAGTATACAGCCTGCCAGCCCCCTGTAGTATACAGCCTGCCAGCCCCCTGTAGTATATAGCCTGCCCCCTGTAGTATATAGCCTGCCAGCCCCCTGCAGTATAAAGCCTGCCAACCCCTGGAGTATATAGCCTGCCCCCTGTAGTATATAACCTGCCAGCCACTGGAGTATATAGCCTGCCCCCTGTAGTATATAGCCTGCCAGCCCCCTGGAGTAAATAGCCTGCCAGCCCCCTGGAGTATATAGCCTGACAGCCCCCTGGAGTATACAGCCTGCCAGCCCCCTGGAGTATATAGCCTGCCAGCCCCCTATAGCATATTGCCAGCCAGCCCCCTGCAGTATACAGCCTGCCAGCCTCCTGTAGTATATAGCCTGCCAGTCCCCTGTAGTATGTAGCCTGCCAGCCCCCTGTAGTATATAGCCTGCCAGCCCCCTGTAGTATATAGCCTGCCAGCCCCCTGTAGTATATAGCCTGCCAGCCCCCTGTAGTATATAGCCTGCCAGCCCCCTGTAGTATATAGCCTGCCAGCCCCCTGTAGTATATAGCCTGCCAGTCCCCTGTAGTATATAGCCTGCCAGCCCCCTGCAGTATATAGCCTGCCAGCCCCCTGTAGTATATAGCCTGCCAGCCCCCTGTAGTATATAGCCTGCCAGCCCCCTGTAGTATATAGCCTGCCAGCCCCCTGTAGTATATAGCCTGCCAGCCCCCTGTAGTATATAGCCTGCCAGCCCCCTGTAGTATATAGCCTGCCAGCCCCCTGTAGTATATAGCCTGCCCAGCCCCTGTAGTATATAGCCTGCCAGTCCCCTGGAGTATATAGCCTGACAGCCCCTGTAATATATAGCCTGCCAACCCCCTGCAGTATATAGCCTGCCAGTCCCCTGCAGTATATAGCCTGCCAACCCCCTGCAGTATATAGCCTGCCAGCCCCCAGTAGTATACAGCCTGACAGCCCCCTATAGCATATAGCCTTCCAGCCCCCTGCAGTATATAGCCTGCCCAGCCTCTGTAGTATATAGCTTGCCAGCCCCCTGTAGTATACAGCCTGCCAGCCCCCTGTAGTATACAGCCTGCCAGCCCCCTGCAGTATATAGCCTGCCAGCCCCCTGCAGTATATAGCCTGCCAGCCCCCTGCAGTATATAGCCTGCCAGCCCCCTGTAGTATATAGCCTTCCAGCCCCCTATAGCCTGCCAGCCCCCTGCAGTATATAGCCTGCCAGCCCCTGTAGTATATAGCCTGTCAGCCCCCTGTAGTATATAGCCCGCCCCCTGTAGTATGCAGCCAGCAAGCCCCCAGTAGTATACATTCTGCAGGCCCCTGTAGTATATAGCCTGCCAGCCCCTGTAGTATATAGCCTGCCAGCCCCCTGCAGTATATAGCCTGCCAGCCCCCTGTAGTATATAGCCTGCCAGCCCCCTATAGCATATAGCCTGCCAGCCCCCTGCAATATATAGCCTGCCCAGCCTCTGTAGTATGTAGCTTGCCAGCCCCCTGTAGTATACAGCCTGCCAGCCCCCTGTAGTATACAGCCTGCCAGCACCCTGCAGTGTATAGCCTGCCAGCCCCCTGTAGTATATAGCCTGCCAGCCCCCTGCAGTATATAGCCTGCCAGACGCCTGTAGTATATAGCCTGCCAGCCCCCTATAGCCTGCCAGCCCCCTGCAGTATATAGCCTTCCCAGCCCCTGTAGTATACAGCCTGCCAGCCCCCTGTAGCATACAGCCTGCCAGCCCCCTGTAGTATATAGCTTGCCAGCCCCCTGTAGTATACAGCCAGCCAGCCCCCTGTAGTATACAGCCAGCCAGCCCCCTGTAGTATACAGCCTGCCTGCCCCCTGTAGTATACAGCCTGCCAGCCCCCTGTAGTATACAGCCAGCCAGCCTCCTGTAGTATATAGCCTGCCCAGCCTCTGTAGTATGCAGCCTGCCAGCCCCCTGTAGTATATAGCCAGCCAGCCCCCTGTAGTATACAGCCTGCCAGCCCCTGTAGTATACAGCCTGCCAGCCCCTGTAGTATATAGCCTGCCAGCCCCCTGTAGTATATAGTCTGCCAGCCCCCTGTAGTATATAGCCTGCCAGCCCCCTGTAGTATATAGCCTGACAGCCCCCTGTAGTATATAGCCTGCCAGCCCCCTGTAGTATATAGCTTGCCAGCCCCCTGTAGTATACAGCCAGCCAGCCCCCTGTAGTATACAGCCAGCCAGCCCCCTGTATACAGCCTGCCTGCCCCCGTAGTATATAGCCTGCCAGCCCCCTGTAGTATACAGCCAGCCAGCCTCCTGTAGTATATAGCCTGCCCAGCCTCTGTAGTATGCAGCCTGCCAGCCCCCTGTAGTATATAGCCAGCCAGCCCCCTGTAGTATACAGCCTGCCAGCCCCCTGTAGTATACAGCCTGCCAGCCCCTGTAGTATATAGCCTGCCAGCCCCCTGTAGTATATAGCCTGCCAGCCCCCTGTAGTATATAGCCTGCCAGCCCCCTTTAGTATATAGCCTGACAGCCCCCTGTAGTATATAGCCTGACAGCCCCCTGTAGTATATAGCCTGACAGCCCCCTGTAGTATATAGCCTGACAGCCCCCTGTAGTATATAGCCTGCCAGCCCCCTGTAGTATATAGCCTGCCAGCCCCCTGCAGTATAAAGCCTGCCAGCCCCCTGGAGTATATAGCCTGCCAGCCCCCTGCAGTATAAAGCCTGCCAGCCCCCTGTAGTATATAGCCTGCCAGCCCCCTACAGTATAAAGCCTGCCAGCCCCCTGTAGTATATAGCCTGCCAGCCCCCTGCAGTATAAAGCCTGCCAGCTCCCTGTAGTATATAGCCTGCCAGCCCCCTGTAGTATATAGCCTGCCAGCCCCCTGCAGTATATAGCCTGCCCAGCCCCCTGCAGTATAAAGCCTGCCAGCCCCCTGTAGTATATAGCCTGCCAGCCCCCTGGAGTATATAGCCTGCCAGCCCCCTGGAGTATATAGCCAGCCAGCCCCCTGTAGTATATAGCCAGCCAGCCCCCTGTAGTATATAGCCAGCCAGCCCCCTGTAGTATATAGCCAGCCAGCCCCCTGTAGTATATAGCCTGCCCAGCCCCTGTAGTATATAGCCTGCCAGTCCCCTGGAGTATATAGCCTGACAGCCCCTGTAATATATAGCCTGCCAACCCCCTGCAGTATATAGCCTGCCAGCCCCCAGTAGTATACAGCCTGCCAGCCCCCTATAGCATATAGCCTGCCAGCCCCCTGCAGTATATAGCCTGCCCAGCCTCTGTAGTATATAGCTTGCCAGCCCCCTGTAGTATACAGCCTGCCAGCCCCCTGTAGTATACAGCCTGCCAGCCCCCTGCAGTATATAGCCTGCCAGCCCCCTGCAGTATATAGCCTGCCAGCCCCCTGCAGTATATAACCTGCCAGCCCCCTGTAGTATATAGCCTGCCAGCCCCCTATAGCCTGCCAGCCCCCTGCAGTATATAGCCTGCCCAGCCCCTGTAGTATATAGCCTGTCAGCCCCCTGTAGTATATAGCCAGCCAGCCCCCTGTAGTATGCAGCCAGCCAGCCCCCAGTAGTATACAGCCTGCAGGCCCCTGTAGTATATAGCCTGCCAGCCCCTGTAGTATATAGCCTGCCAGCCCCCTGCAGTATATAGCCTGCCAGCCCCCTGTAGTATATAGCCTGCCAGCCCCCTATAGCATATAGCCTGCCAGCCCCCTGCAATATATAGCCTGCCCAGCCTCTGTAGTATGTAGCTTTCCAGCCCCCTGTAGTATACAGCCTGCCAGCCCCCTGCAGTGTATAGCCTGCCAGCCCCCTGTAGTATATAGCCTGCCAGCCCCCTGCAGTATATAGCCTGCCAGACGCCTGTAGTATATAGCCTGCCAGCCCCCTATAGCCTGCCAGCCCCCTGCAGTATATAGCCTTCCCAGCCCCTGTAGTATACAGCCTGCCAGCCCCCTGTAGCATACAGCCTGCCAGCCCCCTGTAGTATATAGCCTGCCAGCCCCCTGTAGTATACAGCCAGCCAGCCCCCTGTAGTATACAGCCAGCCAGCCCCCTGTAGTATACAGCCTGCCTGCCCCCTGTAGTATACAGCCTGCCTGCCCCCGTAGTATATAGCCTGCCAGCCCCCTGTAGTATACAGTCAGCCAGCCTCCTGTAGTATATAGCCTGCCCAGCCTCTGTAGTATACAGCCTGCCATCCCCCTGTAGTATATAGCCAGCCAGCCCCCTGTAGTATACAGCCAGCCAGCCCCCTGTAGTATATAGCCTGCCAGCCCCCTGTAGTATATAGCCTGCCAGCCCCCTGTAGTATATAGCCTGCCAGCCCCCTGTAGTATATAGCCTGACAGCCCCCTGTAGTATATAGCCTGACAGCCCCCTGTAGTATATAGCCTGACAGCCCCCTGTAGTATATAGCCTGCCAGCCCCCTGTAGTATATAGCCTGCCAGCCCCCTGCAGTATAAAGCCTGCCAGCCCCCTGGAGTATATAGCCTGCCAGCCCCCTGCAGTATAAAGCCTGCCAGCCCCCTGTAGTATATAGCCTGCAAGCCCCCTACAGTATAAAGCCTGCCAGCCCCCTGTAGTATATAGCCTGCCAGCCCCCTGCAGTATAAAGCCTGCCAGCCCCCTGTAGTATATAGCCTGCCAGCCCCCTGTAGCATATAGCCTGCCAGCCCCCTGCAGTATATAGCCTGCCCAGCCCCCTGCAGTATAAAGCCTGCCAGCCCCCTGTAGTATATAGCCTGCCAGCCCCCTGGAGTATATAGCCTGCCAGCCCCCTCTAGTATATAGCCAGCCAGCCCCCTGTAGTTTATAGCCAGCCAGCCCCCTGTAGTATCTAGCCTGCCAGCCGTCTGTAGTATATAGCCTGCCACCCCCTGTAGTATATAGCCTGCCAGCCCCCTGCAGTATAAAGCCTGCCAGCCCCCTGGAGTATATAGCCTGACAGCCCCCTGCAGTATAAAGCCTGCCAGCCCCCTGCAGTATATAGCCTGCCAGCCCCCTACAGTATAAAGCCTGCCAGCCCCCTGTAGTATATAGCCTGCCAGCCCCCTGCAGTATAAAGCCTGCCAGCCCCCTGTAGTATATAGCCTGCCAGCCCCCTGCAGTATATAGCCTGCCCAGCCCCCTGCAGTATAAAGCCTGCCAGCCCCCTGTAGTATATAGCCTGCCAGCCCCCTGGAGTATATAGCCTGCCAGCCCCCTGTAGTATATAGCCAGCCAGCCCCCTGTAGTATATAGCCAGCCAGCCCCCTGTAGTATCTAGCCTGCCAGCCGTCTGTAGTATATAGCCTGCCACCCCCTGTAGTATATAGCCTGCCAGCCCCCTGCAGTATAAAGCCTGCCAGCCTCCCGTTCCAACTTGTGGCTGACACAGGAGAGCATTTTTATTATGCAGTACGTTGGACTTCCTAAAAAAAAATACATATTGTAATAAAAAAATTATATATTCATACAAAAATGTGAATTTTTTTTCTTTACCTTCGTAGAAAAATCGAGCTTCAACTGTGAGGAAACGTGACCATCATGGCGTCTTTAAAACGCTTCATATTTGGGAAGGAAGGACGAGACAATAAGCATTCTTCTTGGAGAAAATTGTGTGACAAGTGGTGGCAAATTTGCTTTGTCCCCACCTTCCCGAAAGAAGACTGGAATCCCTGGAGGGAATGGTGTGAAGCTTTTGACGAATTTGCGGCCATGTTCTCAGAATTGCGTAAAGCGGCAGAACTGACCGGAGACAAACTAGAAGAAGCCAAGACCATGAGAAGACTTTTGGAGGAGATGTCCAAGGAGAACAAAAATTTGGGAGTTATGAATTACTCCTGGAAGACAAGTTATGAGGAGCTTCAACGCCATTTGGATGCCGAAAGGCAGAGGAGAATTGAAGAAGACAACCTAAATAAGTCCAATCTGGAGAAGGAAGTCAAACTCAGAAGAAGAGCTGAGGCTGAGAAGGACATCTTGGAATTTCAAGTCCAAAAGGCGGAGGAAGAACTTCAACAAGTCCAAGACAAATGTCAAGAACTGGAAGGAGAACTTTCTTCTTTTCAAGGTGATTTGGTAAAATGTGGAAGGAAATTTGGCTTCCAGGTCACCATTAAAAATGGTATCATCATTGTTCCGGGTATCAACTTGGACACAACTCATCTTCGTCCTCAACTGGAAAACGGTGGGGCATCATTACCTCTCGATCACATATCTGATATCGCGTCAAGGCTCGGACAGGTCACCACCTCGAATGTTTTTGACTGGCTGCGTAATTTCGAGGAGGAATACAAGATTAGTAATTGGAGTAACAAAGACTTGCAGCGGATCTTCTTCCGGTGTATGGATTCGAGGCGCTTCTCCTCGCTATGTTATGATGTTGGGGAGAACCTTCCCACCGATTGTCTCGATTTGTGTATGAACATCGCCGAAAAGTTCTGCTCGGACATAGACCACAAGTGGGAAACAGAGAAAATGCAGGAGGATGACACGGTGATGGAATATTTCCACCGCATGTGGATGATCTATCGCCTAGCTAACCACCCAACCGTCACCTCGAAGGACGATCACCGATACAAAAATGCCATCTGTGAAGGCCTGCTCCCTCACTTACGCCAAGACGTCGAAATTTCCTGTTACAATTATTATAACGAGATTGAAAAATTTGCTCTGGAGGCCGAGAGATCATGGCAGGAATCTAAAGATAGGGAGTGGGAACGTTATTGGAAGGAACGACAACCAGGACCTGGATGTCCTCCACGTTGGAAGATATGGAACAGGCTTCAGAACTATCCAGTCCCTTATGAAAAAATCCATAATGCCTCTTTCTGGACACTTTTGGAGTATTTAAGCAAATACGAAGATCTTGGAACCTGGATGCCGAGGTTGACTGCTTACGGTGCATAAACCGCCGAAAAGGTAATAGTTGTGACTGGTGGTTGTGGTGGTGTTTGTACAATACTTTGATCTCTATTGACATCTACAAATTTAAGCATTATAAATCCTTCAACCTTACTCTGTGCACAGAGATTTAAGATACAAGTTGCCAGCCTCCCTTAGACATAAATTCATTGAAGCTATAGAGAAACATGCAGCTGCAGGGTTACAGTGTTCTCCTTTTACACCTTTCAGAAAATAAATTACTGGTTGTAATTAGAGTATAATCAGACATACATATATATTATATAGAGGTGTCTTTCTTAAATGTAGTTGTAGCTTGTATAGAAATCCACCTTATTTTCGGAATGGGCTTTTATAGTTTGGAGATATCATGGGGCCTGAAGAATAGAGAGAATATCCACACACTAGCTGACTTGACTTGTAGACCTCAACCTGAAGGACCTCGTTACGACAACTGGAGATGAATTCCTATGTCTTGGTCTTGTTTTACAGAGATTCTTCTCCTGATCTGGATATTTTTATATCCCTCATCCTGAAGTGGTCCAAATATTTAAGAAATCAAGAGACAACGCCAAAAATATTCAGTAAATGCCAGTCCATGGTTTGTTGATGAAGAGTAAGCCATTGTCTAAGGTCCTTAGGAGAAGACACATAGGGGCACATTTACTAACTCGGTCCAGTCACGATCCAGCGGCGCGTTCTCTGCTCTGGATTCGGGTCCGGCCGGGATTTATGAATGTAGTTCTTCCGCCGTCCACCAGGTGGCGCTGCTGCGCTGAAAGTCATCTCATCGCGCCGGAATGCACCACCTCGGACCAGGTGAAGGTAAGCGCTCCCCAAGCGACACTTTTTCGGTTTTTAAATGCGGCGGTTTTTCCGAATACGTCAGGTTTTCGTTCGGCCACGCCCCCCGATTTCCGTCGCGCGCATGTCGGCGCCGATGCGCCACAATCCGATCGCGTGCGCCACAATCCCGGGGCAATTCAGGTACAATCGGCGCAAATCGGAAATATTCGGGTAACACGACGGGAAAACGCGAATCGGGCCCTTAGTAAATGACCCCCATATAGTCCATAATTTGGATCTCCACTGTACGCACCATCGGAGAAGATTCTGTTTCTGCAGCTTCCACAAGACTACAGGCGGCCCCCTTGTTAAGGACACACAACTTACAGACGACCTCTAGTTAAAGACGGACTCCTCTGCCCAATGCGACCTCTAGTGACCTCTCTGGATGCTTTACGTTACTCCCAGACTGCACTGATACGCTGTAAGGTGTCTGTAATGAAGCTTTATTGATAATTCTTGGTTCCATTATGGCAAAAAATTTTGTCACAGGGGCAAAAAAAATATTTTCGTCTGGCACTACAATTATAAAACATACAGGGGCTCATTTACTTTCCCCGGTCCTGTCCCGATCCAGCGGCGCGTTCTCCGACGAGGATTCGGGTCTTCCGGCGATTCACTAAGGTCGTGCACCCGGTGTCCACTAGGTGGCCGAGGTCCGCTGGAGTTCACCATCCTATTCCTGGTGCATGTAAGTGCGTGTCAAGCGACACATTTTTTTTTTCCGATTTTTTTTTCCGATGGTCACCGTCTCTCTGCCCCCCTCCCCCCCAGTTTTCGTTGCGACACAATCCAATCGTGTGTGTCAAAAACCCGGGGCAATTCGGCGCAAAACGGTAAAATTCTGAAAAACCTGGCGGAAAAACACGATTCGAACCCTTAGTAAATGTACCCCACAGTTTTGGCTTACATACAAATCCAACTTAAGAACAAACCTATGGAACCTATCTTGTACATAACCCGGGGACCGCCTGTATTAAACTTCTATAACACATCAGGCATCAGATCTTCCATCCTGATGGTTCAGTTCTTTTCTTTTTGTACTTTTTTGGGACATGTCAGGCCTGATGGAATCCCAAAATGTATTAATGGCCAAAACTTTTTTATGTTCTCTGCTAAGAGTATGAAACTATTGGGTGGAGAGACGTTGCTTAGACTTCTTAGCCTCAACTGGACACCAAAAAGTCCCGTCCCTTTCGTTAGGACCAGAGCCTAGTAGAAAAGGAAGACGAGATAGAAGGATAGATAGAAGGCTAAGATTTGGTAAGACTTTTGAAGGGGCTCCAGAAGGGTCTCGTTGGAAATGTCTTACGACGCCCCCAATTTCTTTTGGGTTTAGCGCCCCTTTAAATCCCGGGCAGTCAGGAGTAATAATGGTTGACTAGAGGAACATCAGAGCTGCCCGGTAGAGAGATAAATGAAGCCATTGCTGAAAAACTATGGAGGCTTTTGTTCTTTTGATCTTCCCTGTGTAATCTTCGTCTCCTCACAATAATTGTTACCGGGATTCCTGCGTTTCTAATAAATCTTTACAATATCTTATCATCTTTCCCTCACATTGTTGGCTCGGCTCCCAGAATCAATCTGCTCCTACTCACCGGCTGCCAGCACAATGGAGCTTTTTACCGATTTTCCTTTGGCTCGAAATATCTGGTTTCTGCCACTTAGACGAAGAACTTTTGAGGGTTTTAATCCATAGATTAAATAGGAGATTTTTTTTTTTTCCACTGCGCTAAGGGCTGAGCCAAACATATTGGGGGTCATTTACTGAGGGCCCGATTCACGTTTTCGCGACGTGTTACCCGAATATTTCCGATTTGCGCCGATTTCCCCTGAATTGCCCCGGGATTTTGGCGCACGCGATCGGATTGTGGCGCATCGGCGCTGGCATGCGCGCTACGGAAATCGGGGGCGTGGCCGAACAAAAACCCGACGGATTCGGAAAAACGTCGCAATTTAAAACAAAAATCCTGTCGCGAAGCTTGCACTTACCTTCACTCAGCCGGAGCCGGTGAACTCCAGCGCGTTCCGATGCTTCTCAGCGCAGCAGCGCCACCTGGTGGACGGCGGAGGAACTACCTTAATAAATCCCGGCCGGACCCGAATCCAGCGCAGAGAACGCGCCGCTGGATCGCGAATGGACCGGGTAAGTAAATCTGCCCCATAGTCTTCTGATGAAATGTCTAACAGTTGTGGGTAAGGTAAGTGATGACTACCGTCATGGTCGTCATAGGGTTGAAGGACACTCTGCCTCCATGATGATGGTAGGAAAATGATACTTGGATGCGTGTATCACACGCCGAGAAGGTTTTCGACTTTTTTTTTTAATTACTTTTATCATCAAAAAATTACTTCTTTATTAATCAATTCTTAATTAATGAATCACTTTGATTGTCCAGATTGTACAATTTTGTTTTTGCTGTAAATTGAGACAAACTTATAGAAGTAAAATGGGATTCTTAGTGGCACCGCAATGGGGTCTACAATGACGCTTCTTCCATCACCCTGGCAGGTACTGGATCTTCTAGAGGAGAACCGGCTTATAAGAAAGCCTTAAAGGCCTTAATCTCCTGCTGAAGGAAGAAAATCGTCTAGGGCCACTGATAATCTCATTCACCCTCTCAGGAACCTGATCTGTACTGCTGTAGAGAAAGAACCGGTCCTTCTGAAGGATGTTTGCAAAGCTGTCCGATGTATTCATGAGGGGGCGGTCCGAGGCGCTGCCCCTTCCCCGGACCGCCCCGCTCGCTCCATAGGCCGGCAGTGACTGCCACGCGCTAGGCGGCAGCCACCGCCCCTAGCCACGCCCCAACCCCGCCCCCTGATGAATACGTCGGACAACTTTGCGAGCTGTCCGACAATTACATTGTACCCCGCCGCAGTGTTTGATAGCGGTACCGAAGGTTTCCGGTAACGCTATCACTCTAACACTGCGGCGTTTGATCAAGCACTAGGAGCTGCGCACTTTAGTAACATCTCCTAGTGCCGATAAATTGGGTGACAGGTCCTCTTTAAAGCTTTTTATTGGGTCGGATATTGACTGACCTTCTGGAGGAAAGCTCATTTGTGTATCATTAAGAGCTATTTGCATACACAGTGAACACAATGGGGCACATTTACTTACCGATCCGGTATGTCAGAGGAGGATTCGGGTCTGCCGCGCTTCACTAAGATTGTACGTCCAATTTCCTGCCGACGGGTCGCTTCCCCCGTCGAGATCCATCGGAGTTCACCATCTTCTTCCCGGTGCATGTGAGTGCTGATCTTGCGACACAATTCGGTTTTTAAATTCCGCGGGTTGTCCGAATCAGGCGGGTTGTCCGACGTCCACGCCCCCCAATTCGTGTCACAAGCAAGCCAGTGCCAAAGCGCCACAATCCAATCGTGTGCGCCAAAAACCCCGGAGCAATTCAGGGCGATTTGGAAAAAAATTGCGAAACCCGACGGAAATGCGTCTGACTTACCCTTAGTAAATGTGCCCCAATATGACGCCGCACTTACATATATTTTACCTGCTCTTTTGTAGACCCTTATAGATGCTTATATTATATGCTGCACTCTATATATGTATCATCCAATAAACTTCTCTGTGGACATAATCCAGTTAGCAAAATGTGTGTGATCGGTATGATAAAAGATTAGTATCAATTTATCTCTCTGTATCAATAGTCAACTCCCCCCCTCCCATTTGAATGGTTTGGTCCATCACACCTCAGTAGATTTCTCATGGTGTCTTGATGGGTTTCTCAGTCTCATTATTGAAGGGCTTGTAGACATAGGATAATCCTACATGATGTACTCATGAAGAGGAACCTTATGACCTGCAGAACACTACGTACATCCCTAAGGACCACACCAGGGGATTGTTGCTCGGGCTTGGCTGTTATCCTGTTTGGCCTTAGTACTAGGTGGGTCACAGTGACCCGGAGTTTCCTCACATTGGGGGTCATTTATTAAGGGCCCGATTCGCGTTTTCCCGACGTGTTACCCGAATATTTCTGATTTGCGCCGATTTCCCTTGAATTGCCCCGGGATTTTGGCGCACGCAATCGGATTGTGGCGCATCAGCGCTGGCATGAACGCAATGGAAATCGGTGGGCGTTGCCGAACGAAAACCCGACGGATTCGGAAAAACCGCCGCATTTAAAAAAAGAAAAGTGTCGCGGAGCTTGCACCTTCACTAGGAATAGGCCGGTGAACTTGAGTGCGTTCCGATGCTCTTCAGCGCAGCAGCGCCACCTGGTGGACGTCGGAGGAACTGCCTTAATGAATTCCGGCCGGACCCGAATCCACCGCAGTGAACGCGCCGCTGGATCGTGAATGGACCGGGTAAGTAAATCTGGGGGAATGTGACTACTATGTACTACTTGAAACGTTTGTCATGATCTATAGGAGACTGAGAAGTGGTCACTTCCTAAAGAGCAAACCGACCCAACACACAGAGCGGACCCTTAGACAACAGACACACACTACTACCCTGCACCATACCAGAAATTTTCGGAAGAAAGAGGGACACATGCTCAAATTTTCAAACCTAATCTTGTCCCACACATCCCAAAACAGTAGCTTACTAATAACCACGGTGCCCAATCATTGTACAACTCCCCTTTTCTGGTTCCCTTTCATAGGCCACGTCTGTATAATGCCCCCCATCCCAGCCATATATTGCCCCCAATAAAAGCCACCCTTAGTATAATACCTCAGTATTGTGCCATACGCTGCCAGTATGGACCAAGCTATGAAGAGCAAAGGGATAGCAGGAACCGAATGCAATTCTTAGTGGGACCGTAATGGGGTCTACAGTGATGCCTCCATGAATGTAGACCCCATTACTGTACCACAATACAAATCCGATTCATACAAACTGAAAGCCATGATTGTGCACACATCAGAACTCCGCCCTCTAATATAATAATCATTAATAATGGCTTCCTTATCCGAAGTGAAGGAAAGTTTTGTATAAGCCACGGACTCTTACCTTGTCGAGATCACCGTCGAGCACCGCGTCTACCAGGGCTGCAACACAAGAAGAAGGAATACAAGAGGTAAATACAGAAGTGCTTCACTTCATATATCTCCAGGCTGTCATCTCTTTCATTTTTAAAACAGCGCCACTTTTGCTCATGTGGATGAGTCTGGTACTGCAGTCACTGAAATGGGCAGGAGATGCAAAAGTGGTAGTGATTCTGAGATGGGGGACTAGAGGAAAGACACTTTTTTTCCAATATTGGACAACTTTTAAATGGTTAACTATATCCAGGTACAGACGGCACCGGGCAAAGCTGGACAGACGTTGAGGCCTACTATGTTCTGGTTGAGCAAAGGAAAGGAAGGACAACTATCCCAGTAGTGGGGCTGCCCATGATCTACTGCCCCATAGCATCATAGGTTTAGTCTAAGGGACTGGGGGCTTGAGCGTTGCCTAAGAACCCTTCCTTAAAGGGGTGGGCACCTGGCAAAGCTGGACAGATGTTGAGGCCTACTATGTTCTGGTTGAGCAAAGGAAAGGAAGGACAACTATCCCAGTAGTGGGGCTGCCCATGATCTACTGCCCCATAGCATCATAGGTTTAGTCTAAGGGACTGGGGGCTTGAGCGTTGCCTAAGAACCCTTCCTTAAAGGGGTGGGCACCTGGCAAAGTTGGACAGACGTTGAGGCCTACTATGTTCTGGTTGAGCAAAGGAAAGGAAGGACAACTATCCCAGTAGTGGAGCTCTCAATGATCTACTGCTTCATAGCATCATAGGTTTAGTCTAAGGGACTGGAGGCTTGAGCGTTGCCTAAGAACCCTTCCTTAAAGGGGTGGGCACCTGGCAAAGTTGGACAGATGTTGAGGCCTACTATGTTCTGGTTGAGCAAAGGAAAGGAAGGAAGGACAACTATCCCAGTGGTAGTGCTGCCCATGATCTACTGCTTCATAGCATCATAGGTTTGGTCTAAAGGACAGGGGGCTTTAGCGTTGCCCAAGAAACCTGCCTTAAAGGGATGGGCACTTGGCCAGTCGTCTCCTGGCAAAGTTGGACAGACGTTGAGGCCTACTATGTTCTGGTTGAGCAAAGGAAAGGAAAGACAACAATCCCAGTAATAGTGCTGTCCATGATCTACTGCTCCATACCTTCATAGGTTTGGTCTAAGGGACGGGGGGCTTTAGCGTTACCCAAGAAACCTCCCTTAAAGGGGTGGGCACCTGGCAAAGCTGGACAGATGTTGAGGCCAACTATGTTCTGGTTGAGCAAAGGAAAGGACGGACAACTATCCCAGTAGTGGTGATCTCAATGATCTACTGCTTCATAGCATCATGGGTCTGGTCTAAGGGACCGGAGGCTTTAGAGTTGCCCAGGAACCCTGCCTTAAAGGGGTGGGCACCTGGCCAGCTGCCCCTGGAAAAGTTGGATAGATGTTGTGGCCTACTATGTTCTGGTTGAGCAAAGAAAAGGAAGGACAACTATCCCAGTAGTGGGGCTGCCCATGATCTTTAGTGTTGCCCAAGAACCCTTCCATAAAGGGGTGGGATTCAGGGTCTTAAGTTGTGATTGTGGGAAAACCCAGAGCCAGCCCCCCTTTTTAACATCATAAATGCAACTGAGCGATGCAGTCCTACTCCGTCCACCAAACACACCTCTGCTACACCAGACAACCTCCGCTCGGCACCATGGGAGTAGAGGCATGGAGATATATCCGTCAGCCGTGCGCCTCGCTGCATTGCAGAGCGAGCAAACAATCTCATGCCAAGATTTTCTGCTGCAGTCTCTTATATTGATGGATCCTACTTGAAAGGTATTTATGGCTCCAAGCAATTACTCCGAAAAGAAACGTAACGCCGCAAGTTGTGCGAGGGCCGCGGACACTGGATAAATTACACCGCGCTGCTAAATCATTCATCTAGGGGGCGGTTTGGAACTTCCAGCTTTACTTAGTGGACCGTCTCCGAATTTATTTACTTTTCCTACTTTCAATTATTTACTTTCTCGAAGGAGAGGGGTCCAAAGCGCAAAAAAACGGCAGTCTGAAAGCCGCAGGGAATATATAAGTCAGCAAGATTTTTGGCTCGGCTCCATACAGAGTGCTCCGAACAGCAATGCCAGGGATAAGATTACAGTGTTTGATGTTATAGCGCCTCCTCTGGTAGAGCAGGTCATGAAGAGCAGGTGCCATAGTTTAGGATGGAGGTTGTAACAAATCAATCGTGATTATAGGCATTTCCCTCCAGTCAGCTCCCTCTAGTGGTGGCTGATGGCAGGTCTAATTTATGATATATTTATAGGCTACTAGCTGTAGCTGACTGTCGGCCTCCGTCCCAGACTGACTGTCGGTCTCCGTCCCAGACTGTCTGTCGGTCTCCGTCCCAGACTGTCTGTCGGTCTCCGTCCCAGACTGTCTGTCGGTCTCCGTCTCAGACTGTCTGTCGGTCTCCGTCCCAGACTGTCTGTCGGTCTCCGTCTCAGACTGTCTGTCGGTCTCCGTCTCAGACTGTCTGTCGGTCTCCGTCCCAGACTGTCTGTCGGTCTCCGTCTCAGACTGTCTGTCGGTCTCCGTCCCAGACTGTCTGTCGGTCTCCGTCCCAGACTGACTGTCGGTCTCCGTCACAGACTGACTGTCGGTCTCCGTCACAGACTGTCTGTCGGTCTCCGTCACAGACTGTCTGTCGGTCTCCGTCCCAGACTGTCTGTCGGTCTCCGTCCCAGACTGACTTTCGGTCTCCTTCCCAGACTGACTGTCGGTCTCCTTCCCAGACTGACTGTGGGTCTCCGTCCCAGACTGTCTGTCGGTCTCCGTCCCAGACTGTCTGTCGGTCTCCGTCCCAGACTGTCTGTCGGTCTCCGTCCCAGACTGACTTTCGGTCTACGTCCCAGACTGACGGTCAGTCTCTGTTAGACAAAGTGGGGTGAAAATTTCAGCTCAAAACCTAGACTGTGACGTTCCCTGAGTAGCTGTGCAAAATTTGGTGATTCTAAACGCAACGGTGCAGATTCCTATAGCGGACATACATACATACATACATACACACACCCACATACATACATACACACACACACACACACACCCACACACCTACATACATACATACACACACCTACATATACACACCCACATACATACATAAAAACAAACATATACATACACGGACATTCAGCTTTATATATGAGGTACCATAACTTTCGAAAAATGGACCAATCTGACAAAATAAGATGGAACTACAAGAACAAGTAAAAGAGATGGTTTCAGAACCAGGAGGCTCAGGATGAAATCTGAAGCGTGACCACACCCAGTGATGGAGGTTTAACAATAGAAATAATAACTCACCTTGTTCTTCTGCCGACACCGGGGATCTGAAATACAAAAACCACAATTAAAAGATGATTCAAATAGTTTTAATTGCAAATCTGCATCTAAAGTTTATATAGAATGATGCGTTGCCATGGTTACAGACTACATATGAACAGTGTGTAGTCTGGTCCTGCAGGAATGTGCTGATCCAATCTCTCTCTGTAACATAGAAGCCAAATAAACTCCTCTATAAAAAGGTACTGGACTATTCTAGAAAGCTGGGTGACATCCCTCAGGAATTCTCACCCAGCTTTCCCAGGCTCCTCAATTAATGTATTGTTGCGTTCCGATTTTTTTTCCATCTGATGTGATACATAAGCCCCAGAGACAGTGAAGAAACGCTTTGACTGAGCGCTGCTAATGAGCTGCTAACGAGCTGATAATATGACCTGGATTGCACCCAAGGATTGTAACAGGATCTATGACTGAGACATCTCACCCCCGGAGACTAAGCATCACCTCATCTACTATCAGGCCGACTGCCGGGGTCAGAGGTCCTAACACTGACAGTAACTTCCATTATAAGTAATGTCATGTATGTACACAGTGACTGCACCAGCAGCAGAATAGTGAGTGCAGCTCTGGGGTATAATACAGGATGTAACTCAGGATCAGTACAGGATAAGTAATGTCATGTATGTACACAGTGACTGCACCAGCAGCAGAATAGTGAGTGCAGCTCTGGAGTATAATACAGGATGTAACTCAGGATCAGTACAGGATAAGTAATGGCATGTATGTACACAGTGACTGCACAAGCAGCAGAATAGTGAGTGCAGCTCTGGGGTATAATACAGGATGTAACTCAGGATCAGTACAGGATAAGTAATGTCATGTATGTACACAGTGACTGCACCAGCAGAATAGTGAGTGCAGCTCTGGAGTATAATACAGGATGTAACTCAGGATCAGTACAGGATAAGTAATGTCATGTATGTACACAGTGACTGCACCAGCAGCAGAATAGTGAGTGCAGCTCTGGAGTATAATACAGGATGTAACTCAGGATCAGTACAGGATAAGTAATGTCATGTATGTACACAGTGACTGCACCAGCAGCAGAATAGTGAGTGCAGCTCTGGGGTATAATACAGGATGTAACTCAGGATCAGTACAGGATAAGTAATGTCATGTATGTACACAGTGACTGCACCAGCAGCAGAATAGTGAGTGCAGCTCTGGAGTATAATACAGGATGTAACTCAGGATCAGTACAGGATAAGTAATGGCATGTATGTACACAGTGACTGCACCAGCAGCAGAATAGTGAGTGCAGCTCTGGGGTATAATACAGGATGTCACTCAGGATCAGTACAGGATAAGTAATGTCATGTATGTACACAGTGACTGCACCAGCAGCAGAATAGTGAGTGCAGCTCTGGGGTATAATACAGGATGTAACTCAGGATCAGTACAGGATAAGTAATGTCATGTATGTACACAGTGACTGCACCAGCAGCAGAATAGTGAGTGCAGCTCTGGAGTATAATACAGGATGTAACTCAGGATCAGTACAGGATAAGTAATGTCATGTATGTACACAGTGACTGCACCAGCAGCAGAATAGTGAGTGCAGCTCTGGAGTATAATACAGGATGTAACTCAGGATCAGTACAGGATAAGTAATGCCATGTATGTACACAGTGACTGCACCAGCAGCAGAATAGTGAGTGCAGCTCTGGGGTATAATACAGGATGTAACTCAGGATCAGTACAGGATAAGTAATGTCATGTATGTACATAGTGACTGCACCAGCAGCAGAATAGTGAGTGCAGCTCTGGGGGTATAATACAGGATGTAACTCAGGATCAGTACAGGATAAGTAATGTCATGTATGTACACAGTGATTGCACCAGCAGCAGAATAGTGAGTGCAGCTCTGGAGTATAATACAGGATGTAACTCAGGATCAGTACAGGATAAGTAATGTCATGTATGTACACAGTGACTGCACCAGCAGCAGAATAGTGAGTGCAGCTCTGGGGTATAATACAGGATGTAACTCAGGATCAGTACAGGATAAGTAATGTCATGTATGTACATAGTGACTGCACCAGCAGCAGAATAGTGAGTGCAGCTCTGGGGGTATAATACAGGATGTAACTCAGGATCAGTACAGGATAAGTAATGTCATGTATGTACACAGTGACTGCACCAGCAGCAGAATAGTGAGTGCAGCTCTGGAGTATAATACAGGATGTAACTCAGGATCAGTACAGGATAAGTAATGTCATGTATGTACACAGTGACTGCACCAGCAGCAGAATAGTGAGTGCAGCTCTGGGGTATAATACAGGATGTAACTCAGGATCAGTACAGGATAAGTAATGTCATGTATGTACACAGTGACTGCACCAGCAGCAGAATAGTAAGTGCAGCTCTGGGGTATAATACAGGATAAGTAATGCCATGTCTGTGCACTGTCCTCCCTCCTAGGATACAGCGCTGAATATCGGAGTGATATAATAAATATTCAGCGCTGCTCGCGGTGACGGATCAGAAATGACATCGGTTTAGCCAGAATTTTCGGGATGGTAGCAGTTTCCATTAGTGTGGTTTGGCTTGCAGAACATATGAAGGGTCTTTGCGTTGATGTCTGGGGGGGGGGGGGCAGCGCAGATTCATAGCTGCAGGACGGATAACACTGATATTCCCTCTTTGTTTACTCTAATCCAAGGTATTTTCTTGACAAACCCAAGATAAAGGAAGGCCGGAACCCCCCCCCCCTCCCCCTCCCCTGTAATGGTGCAGTCACAGTGCCACCTAGTGGCCACATTGTGGAACCTACGTGAAAAGTGTAAGGGTAACCCATTACAACCAGACGTAGCATGGTCCTACAGGGTACCTACCTATAGAGGGCGCTAGTGTAAGGGTCCCCTGTGTATAGAGACCCAGTAAATTCCAAAAACGATGGGGGCAAATATATACAAAAATGGAATAATCCACCTCAACAATCACTATGCAATGACCTGTAGGATCCAATACACATCGGCCCCAAGACAAGGCGGCTCGGATAACGATCAAATATCGGAAATGTACACAAAAAGCAAATCACTACCTGCACCCAAAGCCATTCCCATAAATATTTCATGGATATTCATCCCAAGCCCAAGAACTTGCTGCAGGCCAAAGCTTCTCATTAATGATACATTAAGACCCAGGTCAAAGGGCGATGACCAGGTGGACCAGCGCCACCCATAGGAAAGTGCCTTCTAATGGTAGAGCGGTCATGTATCGCCCCCTGGTGTCTAAAGTGTATGTAACATTCAAAAGGGGCCTCAGCCTGTGATGGTGGAGATCCCTTTATGACAACATCACAGGGTAAGAAACAGGGTGAGACAAGCTGACCCTTCCACGAGGTGAGACAAGCTGACCCTTACACAGGGTGACACAAGCTGACCCTTCAATGAGTGAGACAAGCTGCTCTTACACAGGGTGACACAAGCTGACCCTTCCATGGGGTAAGACAAGCTGACCCTTACACAGGGTGAGACAAGCTGACCCTTACACAGGGTGAGACAAGCTGACCCTTCCATGGGGCGAGACAAGCTGACCCTTCCACGGGGCGAGACAAGCTGACCCTTCAATGAGTGAGACAAGCTGCTCTTACACAGGGTGACACAAGCTGACCCTTCCATGGGGTGAGACAAGCTGACCCTTACACGGGGTGAGACAAGCTGACCCTTCCATGGGGTGAGACAAGCTGACCCTTCCACGGGGTGAGACAAGCTGACCCTTCCACGGGGTGAGACAAGCTGACCCTTCCACAAGGTGAGACAAGCTGACCCTTCCACAAGGTGAGACAAGCTGACCCTTCCATGGGGTTAGATATGCTGTCCCTTCCACTGGGTGAGAGAAGCTGACCCTTCCACGGGGTGAGACAAGCTGACCCTTCCACAGGGTGAGACAAGCTGACCCTTCCATGGGTGAGACAAGCTGACCCTTCCACGAGGTGAGACAAGCTGACCCTTCCACGGGGTGAGGCAAGCTGACCCTTCCATGGGGTGAGACAAGCTGACCCTTCTACGGGGTGAGACAAGCTGACCCTTCCACAGGGTGAGACAAGCTGACCCTTCCATGGGTGAGACAAGCTGACCCTTCCACGGGGTGAGACAAGCTGACCCTTCCACAGGGCGAGACAAGCTGACCCTTCCACAAGGTGAGACAAGCTGACCCTTCCACAGGGCGAGACAAGCTGACCCTTCCACGGGGTGAGACAAGCTGACCCTTCCACGGGGTGAGACAAGCTGACCCTTCCACGGGGTGAGACGAGCTGATCCTTCCACGGGGTGAGACGAGCTGATCCTTCCACGGGGTGAGACGAGCTGACCCTTCCATGGGTGAGACAAGCTGACCCTTCCACGGGGTGAGGCAAGCTGACCCTTCTACGGGGTGAGACAAGCTGACCCTTCCACGGGGTGAGACAAGCTGACCCTTCCACGAGGTGAGACAAGCTGACCCTTCCACGAGGTGAGACAAGCTGACCCTTCCACGGGGTGAGACAAGCTGACCCTTCCACGGGGTGAAAAAAGCAGCATCAGACATTCACATAATAATAAATGAAGTAAAATTTTAAATAAAGATTTGATATTGATCCTGGAGCGGTGTTAGTGGGACGATCTCTCCAACTGCACAGCAGAACTGTCAAAAATTAATTTACATTTCAGGAATGAAGCTTTTACAACATGACGACACTGCTGGGCTGAATTTCGACACTGCACGGTCCTTTTCATCTGCTCTTAGTAACTGCTGTCCAGCTTTTACTAAGAGCAGAAGGGAGGGGGCTGTAGAGTGCCAAACATATGTTCATAACATTCAATATTCAAAGTCGTGTGATTGTGGAGATCTTGTTATCACAACCCGCCAGCTTTTATAGGGTTAGAAACAGGCAGACAAGTTGACCCTCCCGGAAGGCGAGAAAGCAGCATCAGAAAAGTCTAAAAAATATTTTTAGACTTTGTACATCACAGGGGATAAAACTTGTAAAAAAAGACTACAATAACGACAATATAAAAGAAACGCACCATAGAGAGGTGGTGATAGAGCGGAATGTACCGGGTACTGAGGAGGCACATGAGGCGAGGAGCCCCTCAAACAGATGAGCTCCAGGTTCTCCAGAACGTTCTCCAGATAGTCTCCTGATCGCGGCTGTGTGACTGTTAATCTCAGTCCTGTCAAGAAAGATTTCATCTTGGCCCGGGCTCCAGCGAGGACTCTCCAGTCCGTCACAATAACCTCATTACTCGCGCTTCTTATCGGTTTTCAGGTGTCTAAAATGTTGCGTCTATGGGGCAGGACGGATGTCCTCCAGTGGCCGCAGATGTGATATAAGGATAAACGTGGACTTCAGAGACAGAGGAACCTAAAGTAACTGGCAACTTATAGATAAATACTGAGTAAAGTTGCAGATTTTGGCAGTGCCAGGTGACCATCTTATGATTAGGGGGGTCTCCTGATTAGGTAGGTCTTCTAAAAGTGGTCAGACGAAAGACTCCTTCAGAAAACCACACATGTGACCAAAGTATCTTGTGAGCTTCCAGGCTACTTCCTGTTAATTTGTAGCTACTTCCTCCTATACTATATCCAACATTCCTGTTTAACTGTGGCTACTTCCTCAATTATTGTATTTACTTCCTCCTTCACTTTAGTCACCTTCATTTTTTTTACTGTAGCTACTTCCTCAATCACTGTAGCTACTACTTTATTCACAGATGCTACTTCCTGTTTATTTATAGCTACTTCCTCCTTCACTGTAGCTACTACTTTATTCATGGAGGCTACTTCCTGTTTATTTGTAGCTACTTCCTCCTATACTGTACCCAACATTCCTGTTTAACTGTGGCTACTTCCTCAATTATTGTATTTACTTCCTCCTTCACTTTAGTCACCTTCACCTCATTTTTATTTACTGTAGCTACTTCCTCCATCACTGTAGCTACTACTTTATTCACAGATGCTACTTCCTGTTTATTTATAGCTACTTCCTTCTTCACTGTAGCTACTACTTTATTTAGAGAGGCTACTTCCTGTTGATTTGTAGCTACTTCCTCCTATACTGTAGCTAACATTCTTGTTTAACTGTGGCTACTTCCTCAATTATTGTATTTACTTCCTCCTTGACTTTAGCAACCTTCACCTCATTTTTTTCCTCCTTTACTACTCTATTCAAAGAGGCTGCTTATTGTTTATTTGTAGCTACTTACTCCTAAACTGCAGCTAACCTTCCTGTTTCACTGTAGCGACTTCCTTCTTTACAGTAGCTACTTCCTCAATTATTGTATCTGCTTCCTCCTCCACTGTTTCTACTTCTTTATTCTCTGAAGTTCCTTCCTGTTTATTTGTAGCTACCTCCTCCTTTATTGTTGCTACATCCTGCTTCACTGCAGCTACTTCCTCCTTTACTGTAGCTCCTTCCTCCTTTACTGTAGCTACTTACTCAATTATTGTATTTACTTCCTCAGTTATTGTACCATCCTTTATTTTCTGAAGTTCATTCCCGTTTATTTGTAGTTACCTCCTCCTATACTTTATCCAACATTCCTGTTTAACTGTGGCTACTTCCTCAATTATTGTATTTACTTCCTCCTTCACTTTAGTCACCTTCACCTCATTTTTTTTACTGTAGCTACTTCCTCAATCACTGTAGCTACTACTTTATCCACAGATGCTACTTCCTGTTTATTTATAGCTACTTCCTTCTTCACTGTAGCTACTGCTTTATTCATGGAGGCTACTTCCTGTTAATTTGTAGCTTCTTCCTCCTATACTGTAGCCAACATTCCTGTTTAACTGTGGCTACTTCCTCAATTATTGTATCTGCTTCCTCCTCCACTGTTTCTACTTCTTTATTCTCTGAAGTTCTTTCCTGTTTATTTGTACCTCCTTTACTGTGGCTACATCCTGCTTCACTGCAGCTACTTCCTCCTTTACTGTAGCTCCTTCCTCCTTTACTGTAGCTACTTACTCAATTATTGTATTTACTTCCTCAGTTATTGTACCATCCTTTATTCTCTGAAGTTCGTTCCTGTTTATTTGTAGCTACCTCCTCGTTTACTTTGACTACTTCCTGTTTTCACTGCAGCTACTTCCTCCTTTACTGTTACTACTTCCTCAATTATTGTATTTACTTCCTCCTTTACTGTTTCTACTTCTTTGTTCACTAGAAGTTACTTCCTGTTTATCTGAAGCTACCTCATCCTTTCCTGTGGCTACTTCCTGATTCACTGTAGCTCCTTCCTCCATTACTGTAGCTATTTCCTCGGTTATTCTATTTACTATATCTTTCATTATGGATAATTTCTTTACTGCAGCTGCTCCATTCATCACTGTAACTGCTTCATAGTAATTATTTCCCCCTCCATTGTAGCTGTTTCCTCTTTCCCTTTAGTTATTTCCGCCAACATAATAAAGTCTTCTCCTTTAACTGCAATGAAGAAAGACATAATTGCAGTACTTTATGATTATTGTACCTACTTCTTTATTCATTATAGTTCCTTCGCTCTTCACTGTAACCACTTCCTCCTTCAGGGTAGCTACTTCCTCCTTCAGGGTAGCTACTTCCTCCTTCAGGGTAGCTACTTCCTCCTTCACAACAGCACTTTTACTTTTACTGTAGCTACTCCCTTCTTTACCTTAGCTTCCTTGTAATTACTTCCTCCTTAATTGTAATTATTTCCTCATTTACTGTAGCTACTCCCTCCTTCAAAGTATTTCCTTCCTCCTTTACTGTAATACTACTTCTGCTTTTCATTTCTCCTAGCATTATTGTAGTTACTTCCTCTTTCACTATAACTAGTTAAACTTTTAGTGTAGCTACTTCCTCCTCAACTGTATCTGTGACTCTTTCCCTGTAGTTACTTCCTCCTTAATTCCGTTATCGCTATTGCTTTCTCCATGTCTGTAGCCACTTCCTCCTTACCCATGGCTACTTCCTATTTCACTCTAACTGCTTCCTCCTTTACTCTACTGACTATTTCCTAACTATTTATTCATTTACTTTAAGAAGTAATTACTTCTTCCTTTACTGAAGCTACTTCCTCTTTCACTGTATCTACTTCCTCTTTTATTGCAGCTACTTATACTGCATGTAGCTCCTCTTGCACTCTGTAAGACCTGCAAATATTCCTCTCTCTGACTGTTTCCCATGACCCTTACATTGCTTCCGTTACTTTTCCTTTTCCTGATGTTATCCTGGCTTGATCCTCTTTACCCGATTTGTGATGGAGAGCTGTCACCCTAATGTGACTATTTAAAGAGGTAGCGACCCGGAGGTCTCCCTGTAACGATGTTCAGATCTCTGAATAGAGGTTAAAGGGTGAAAACCAGGGGGCCACTTAGGCTGAATTTTGAAGCGTTTAGTTAACCACTCTAACAACATTTTACCTGATTTGTGATGCAGAGATCTGTCACCGAAATGTGACCATTTCAAGAGGTAGCGACCTGGAGGTCTCCTTGTAATAATGTCCAAACCTCTGAAAAGGGGGTTAAAGGGTGAAAACCAGGAAGGTCGCTTAGGCTGAATTTTGAAGTTGTTAGTTAACCACTCTAACAAGCCTTTACCTGATTTGTGATGCAGAGATCTGTCACCCTAATGTGACCATTTCAAGAGGTAGCGACCTGGAGGTCTCCCTGTAATGATGTTCAGATCTCTAAATAGGGGGTTGAAGGGTGAAAACCAGAGAGGTCGCTTAGGCCGAATTTTGAAGCGGTTACTTAACCACTCTAACAACTCTTTACCTGATTTGTGATGCAGAGATTTGTCACGCTTATGTGACCATTTCAAATGTTAGAGACCTGAAGGTCTCCCTGTAATTATGTCAAGACCTCTGAATAGGGGGTTAAAGGGTGAAAACCAGGGAGGTGGCTTAGGCTGAATTTTGAAGTGGTTAGTTAACCACTCTAATGACTCTTTACCTGATTTGTGATGCAGAGATCTGTCATCGTAATGTGACCATTTCGAGAGGTAGCAACCTGGAGGTCTCCCCGTAATGATGTCCAATTCTCTAAATAGGGGGTTAAAGGGTGAAAACCAGGGAGGTCACTTAAGCTGAATTTTAAAGCGGTTAGTTAACCACTCTAACAACTCTTTACCTGATTTGTGATGCAGAGATCTGTCACCCTAATGTGACCATTTCAAGAGGTAGCGACCCGGAGGTCTCCCTGTAATGATGTCCAGATCTCTGAATAGGGGGTTAAAGGGTGAAAACCAGGGAGGTCACTTAGGCTGAATTTTGAAGCGGTTAGTTAACCACTCTAACAACTCTTTACCTGATTTGTGATGCAGAGATCTGTCACCCTAATGTGACAATTTCAAGAGGTAGCGACCTGGAGGTCCAGATCTGTAAATAAGGGTTAAAGGGTGTATACACCAGGGAGGCCAAACTTTTAGTTGACCACCTTACATGGACATGGATTGTTTAAGAGTCGGCTGCCATTCATTCCACAAGGTCGTGGCAGAGGTCATGTGGATCCGCCACAAGACATACACTGCATGTAATCACCCATCTCCTTCCTCTTTAGGTGGCGGCTCCAGGTGTGAGAGTATAAGGGGGGGGGGGCTTCCTCCCCTCTCGACCCCCCACCTTCCTATCCCCATCATCGACATGACTAATCAGATCCCACCTGAAATAAAACAGAATTAACGCGGCGCTCGCTTGATTAAAAAGCAGAACGTATAATTAATTTCCTCCTGCATGCCGGCAATTACAATCTCATTTTCGCGGTGCCCTGAGGACGCGCGTGTGTGATGGCGGATCACAGCCAACAAAAAAAAAAATTTTATGAAACCCTTTCACAGTGCGATGAAATTTTAATCCGTTTTATGAGAAAAACGCAATTTTCCTTTCGAGAGAATTTTTTTTTTTTATGAATTACTTGTCTCATCCAATATGGCTGCCGTTATAGCGCCCCCGCAGGATGTCCTCCTACATTACCAGCAGTGTTATGGGGTAATACATTACATAAAGGCGTCCAATCAGCAATCAAGTCCTGTCCCAGCATAGAAAGAGTTAACCAACGCAATTTCCTAATTGTTGTCACCTCCCCACCCCAAGATCAACATCCGGGGCACCTTAAATGTGCCCAGATGATGGTCCAAGGGCAAAGGTTACTTGGATTGTGCAGCAGGACTGTGAAAAATAGATTTATATTCCAAGGTTGTGTCGTGGGCATGACTCCTCACACTGCTGCGCTCTTAGGTCTCTGCATTGAACTGCAGGTATTGACGCTGGAGAGATATGTAATCACATCATTGTCTATGTTGTTAGTAACAGCAGGACTGTGGATATATGGATTTATATCCCAGGAATTGTACTAGTGATGTTCACTCACACTGCTGTATTCTGCGCTCTCTGCAGCCAGTGTAAGCCTGCCCCTGGAGAAGTGTGTAATCCGATCTTTGTATCTGTCATTAGTAGCTGCAGGACTGTGATATTTGAATTTATATTCTACTATTGAGTGACTGCTGTACCATCCAATCAGAATCCTGCTACAGCTTTAACTTGGAGCATAGGGTGGGACTGTTCAATACAGTGAGCACAGCAGTGTAAGGACACAACCCCAATACAATCCTGGAATATAAGTCCATATATCACAGTCCTGCTGCTACTAACAACCTACACAAATGTATGATTACACATCTCCCGAAGGAAAATACCTAACAATAGATGCAGAGAGCGCAGAGCACATCAGTGTGAGGACAGGCCCCAAGTACAATCCTGGAATCTAAATCCATATATCACAGTCCTGCTGCTACTAACAACCTACACAAACGTCTGATTACCCAGCAGTGTGATAACACATGTCATATGCACAGAGAGTGGTTTGTGTTGCAAGATTCCCTAATCCAACTGTAACAGACCCTCAGCTGTGAAAGCAGGCTAGATCGGCGAGCAATAGAAAATGTTCACATTTAGTGACAGCAAGCAGAGATCTTAGCAATGGTGGAGACTTACGGTAAGGCGCTGGAGGGAGGAGAATCCTGGTTCTTGTCTGAGAGCTCGTTCTGTAGAGACAACTTCCCGGGCACGCAGCTGTCACTCACAATACGTTTCCGACACGTGGGCGTCCACCACTCCGACAACCTGGGAGGAGGAGGAGTCAACACAGACCTTACTGATCACATGACATGGAACTATATCAAAAGCAACTTTATAACCCCCAGCATTCCGGAACATCAGCCCCAAATCCCCTCAATACCACTAAGCCACGCCCACTCCATAGGGATGAATGAGGATGTGTCTGTGGGTTTTTTAGGACAAACCCTTTAACATAAGTGAGGGAGATATGTGGGGGGGGGTGTCATCTATTTGGAGAACAATAGGTTGGTAGAAGGGTCTTTCAGTTTAGGACTCCACCAATTTATGTGGGAGGGGGGTGGGGGGAGTCTTTCAGCTGTGGGACCCCCTCCCTCCAACCATTCGGCAAATGACAGGTGGTGGTCTTTCATTCTGAATGATAGGTGGGACCTCCACCATTTCGGTAAATGATGGGTGGGTGGGTGCGTGGGGGTCTTTAATTATAGGACCCTCACTAATTAGGAAAGTAATAGTTGGAGGACAATACATTTTGGTCTCCCACCCAATATGAGGAACGATATGAGGGGATATATAGGGGGGTTGGATAATGTATATGGGGGCGGGGCATTTTACTTTGGGACCCCTACCAATTTGGAGAATAACCAGTGGGGGTCTTTCACTTTAGGACATCCACC
Organism: Engystomops pustulosus; assembly: GCF_040894005.1. Classification (NCBI taxonomy): domain Eukaryota; kingdom Metazoa; phylum Chordata; class Amphibia; order Anura; family Leptodactylidae; genus Engystomops; species Engystomops pustulosus. Next base: position 13,283,445 of record NC_092414.1, read on the forward strand.
TTGATAGGTGGGATTGATTCACTTTGGGACCATATCAACTTCAGGAATGAAATGTTGGGGTCTTTCACTTTGGGACCCCCACTTATCTGGAGAGTGATAGGTGGTTGAGGTTCATTCACATTGGGACTTCCAACAAATTAGGAAATGATAGTTGAGGGTCTTTGTCTTCGAGACCTCTTCGGGACCCCCACTATCTTGGAAAGTCATAGGGGGAAGATATTCACTTTGGGATCTCAAGAATTTTGGAGAATGATACGTTCATGGGGGGCTTTCACTTTCGGACCCCCATTGAATTGGAGAATGGGGGTTTAGGTTTAGGGGGGGTCTATCATTTCAGGACCATCACTAATTTCTAAATTTATAGGTGGAGGACAACTAGTTGGGTCTACTGCCGATTCGGGGAATGATGGATGAGGGAAGTGGACAACGTTGGGACCCCCACTAATTTAGAGAAGAGAATGGTAGTGGTCGAGGGGGTCTTTCACATTACAACCTCAAGACTGATAGATAAGGGGGGTGAGGTCACTAACTTTGGGACACCCATCTATTTGGAAAATGATAGGAGGTGGTCTTCCACTTTGGGACATACACCAAATTGGAGAATAAATGGGGGGGTTGATATTGTGACCACATCGGCTAAGACCCCGATGCAGGTGCTGGTCATGATAACACTACCGGGGGGTCAGCAACAGGAAGTGTTGGCATGGGGACACAAACACTCACCCCGACGGCTGTTCCACCACCAAATCTGGCATCCCCGAACCGGCACCGCCCTGCGGACTCCCTACGGCCTCGGGGTCTAATATGAAGATCTCATCCTGGGAAATCTCAGTGACAAAATGTAGATGTTCCTGTGGAGACAAACAAGCCGACAATTATCCGGTAATACGTCCAATATGTTCCCCCCTCAACACTCCCAGAATCCTTAACATCTGTGAGAATTTTAAGGGGGTCCCTGCCTTCAGTATTCCTTCGCCGTTTGAAGGCTCCAATGTCTAAAACCAACTCATAAAGTGTCTTTCTACTGTGATCACCGGCAATCAGATCAGAAACCCAACAGGAAGTGCTCAGTTTGCCTGCAGTGACACCACTGGACAAAAGAGGAATTACACCTGAACATTTACATCAATACTCTGTATGAAATGGGGCACAGGATGACTGCTCTTAGTAACCCCAAGTTTTCGAATCTGGGCACCCTCTTAAATGGAAAGCATCAACAGACTTAAGTGCCCCCTATCGTCACTCACCTGAGATCTATCTATCCGATAAAAGCGGTCAGCAGAGGTAGCTGTGCGAGAAAGAGAGATATAGAAATTGTGAGCAGTCATGTACAGATAATATACTACTGCAATATATATCTCCACTTACCATCTAGGAAGCACCAACGAGGATTGAGACGCTGAGCGGAGAGCAACCGGGGGAGAGACCCATCATGATCCTGCGGGTGGGAAATAGCGGTTATATTCTTGTACATAGGGGGCAGTATTATAGTAGTGATATTCTTGTACATAGGGGGCAGTATTATAGTAGTTATATTCCTGTACATAGGGGGCAGTATTATAGTAGTTATATTCTTGTACATAGGGGGCAGTATTATAGTAGTTATATTCCTGTACATAGGGGGCAGTATTATAGTAGTTATATTCTTGTACATAGGGGGCAGTATTATAGTAGTTATATTCTTGTACATAGGGGGCAGTATTATAGTAGTTATATTCTTGTACATAGGGGGCAGTATTATAGTAGTTATATTCTTGTACATAGGGGGCAGTATTATAGTAGTTATATTCCTGTACATAGGGGGCAGTATTATAGTAGTTATATTCTTGTACATAGGGGGCAGTATTATAGTAGTTATATTCCTGTACATAGGGGGCAGTATTATAGTAGTTATATTCTTGTACATAGGGGGCAGTATTATAGTAGTTATATTCCTGTACATAGGGGGCAGTATTATAGTAGTTATATTCTTGTACATAGGAGGCAGTATTATAGTAGTTATATTCTTGTACATAGGAGCAGTATTATAGTAGTTATATTCTTGTACATAGGGGGCAGTATTATAGTAGTTATATTCCTGTACATAGGAGCAGTATTATAGTAGTTATATTCCTGTACATAGAAGGCAGTATTATAGTAGTTATATTCTTGTACATAGGGAGCAGTATTATAGTAGTTATATTCTTGTACATAGGGGGCAGTATTATAGTAGTTATATTCTTGTACATAGGGGGCAGTATTATAGTAGTTATATTCTTGTACATAGGGGGCAGTATTATAGTAGTTATATTCTTGTACATAGGGGGCGGTATTATAGTAGTTATATTCTTGTACATAGGGGGCAGTATTATAGTAGTTATATTCTTGTACATAGAGGGCGGTATTATAGTAGTTATATTCTTGTACATAGGAGGCAGTATTATAGTAGTTATATTCCTGTACATAGGGGGCAGTATTATAGTAGTTATATTCTTGTACATAGGGGGCAGTATTATAGTAGTTATATTCCTGTACATAGGGGGCAGTATTATAGTAGTTATATTCCTGTACATAGGGGGCAGTATTATAGTAGTTATATTCTTGTACATAGGGGGCAGTATTATAGTAGTTATATTCCTGTACATAGGGGGCAGTATTATAGTAGTTATATTCTTGTACATAGGAGGCAGTATTATAGTAGTTATATTCTTGTACATAGGAGGCAGTATTATAGTAGTTATATTCTTGTACATAGGAGCAGTATTATAGTAGTTATATTCTTGTACATAGGGGCAGTATTATAGTAGTTATATTCTTGTACATAGGGGGCAGTATTATAGTAGTTATATTCTTGTACATAGGGGCAGTATTATAGTAGTTATATTCTTGTACATAGGGGGCAGTATTATAGTAGTTATATTCCTGTACATAGGGGGCAGTATTATAGTAGTTATATTCCTGTACATAGGGGGCAGTATTATAGTAGTTATATTCTTGTACATAGGGGGCAGTATTATAGTAGTTATATTCTTGTACATAGGGGCAGTATTATAGTAGTTATATTTTTGTACATACCTGGCAGTGATCTCTCACAGAATGAAGATCCTTTCAAAATCAAAAAGAAGTAAAGCAGAATCACATTAAATTTGATGATTTATTATTCCTGCAATTATTTAAACCTAAAATCCCATGGAAATATTGATTACTGTGACAGATGATGTCACCCGGTGGATATAACTGGTAGTGCAGCTCCTCCTCTGTGCTGCCACCTGCTGGTGCTCTGGATACTGCAGCTCATGTACTGCTGTTCCATGTTGCACCTTACAATCTGTTCCGCATTGCCGGGGGCCACTCTCGCACATCTGAGTCTCTTTAGCTGACACATGAGTTTATTAGGATCCTACAACGTTCCCTCCTGTCATTTTCTTGTTAACTTTCGGTGAATGTGATAAATCTATTACAGGTTCCCAAAAATCAGAGCAGAATTAAGAACATTGAATGGGGGGCAGTGCGTCCTCCTCTGCCACTAGGTGAAGCCCCTAGGGCTACATTTGGAGCAATAGGGGTCCTATATGTGCGTCTCTCACCTCCTGAAGGCGATCAATGTACATCCGGCAGGTCTCCAGGTCACAGTCTCCTCTCACCACAATGATCCCCAGAGGAATAGCTGCAGGACAGAGAGGACACATAATACCAGGCCACGTGCCACCCACAGCACCCAGCACCCCACATACATACATCACATTACTTATCCTGTATTATACCCCAGAGCTGCACTCACTATTCTGCTGCTGTGCTCCTGATCAAGTTGGTGTTTGTCCCTTTAAAATCCGACCAGCCGTTCAAAAGATATGACCCCTAGAAGTTTCTATGTGATTCAGCTTAGACTACCCCTAGGGGGCGGTAACCTTTAATTTGTATGCAGTGTACATAGACACGCCCCCAAACTAAACAAATTTCAGTGGGTGATAACCTTTGAACCGCTGGACGTATCTTAAAAAGACAAACACCAAATTGATCAGGGGAAAAGCAGTAGTTAAAGTGGGTAGATCACTCAATATTTTGAACTTGATGGAGTTCCCCTTTAAGAAGCATTTTCAGCTATATTTTTAATATCCCATCTCTATGTTTACTTCCTTGCGCCCCAGGACTTGTGTGTCAGTGGATTTTTACAGTTAATCAAAAGCTACAGCCACTCCGGGTGTTTGTGTGATATGGAAACAGGTACACGGATTCCCATGTAATTGCGCCGGGGCGTCCTGCGGCATGGCTGCTGCATCGGGCGCTTGTACCTCTCCAGTCACTATGAATAATGAGTACAGGGGATGAACACGACTCTATTAAACTGTTATCAGCAGTGTTGATTAATGACTTCTACCGTCACCCATAGAGGGACTTCATTACGCGGCGAGCACTGGCAGCGTGCGGTGGGGGAAGCGGTGCCCCAGCTGGGTTTGGTACATGCTACAAAGCAATTAAGTTGTGCACCGCTGCGGGGGGAGGGAGGGGGATATGGGGGGGACGGATAATATAACTTTCCTAGGGGTTTTTGTTATGTGTTCAGTCTTCGAGTGGCGGCTGCTCAGAAAAGCGTGACCGCCGCTCGGGGTTCGTTTAGCGCTGACTGAGCGCAGGGGGGGGGGGGAGTTGCTCCGCATACATTAGCGCTGTCTTGATTTAGATGCTTGATGTATGATTGACTCGACTCATGCTCAGTTAAGGTTTTTTTTTCGTATCCCTTTAAGAGAAGAGGTGAAAACCCATGTAGCAATGGTACACAGCGCCATAAAACGGGTAGTGGTCATGATTGGTACTGAACTCATTTAAAGGGGTTCTCTAGAAATGTTATTGCCAGCCGCCTATTGTTCAGATACAAATTGACCACCCAAGCACCAAAGCGCTATAATTCCATCATTCCTTGCCCAGCACAGCGCTAGCGACCGCATAGTGGTTGTTCTTGGTATTGCACCTTAGGGTGGTGTCACACGTTAGCGTTTTGAATCAGTTTTTTGGCCCATTTTTAAGAAGTCCGCAAAAAAAAAAACGCATGCGTTTTTGACCGGTTTTTCCAATTATCTTGTACCACGTGTGCCACCACCCTGAGTCTCATTCCATTGGATAGGACACTTCCTTAGGATAGGACAATATAAAAAAAAAAAAAATCATGGAGGATCCCTTTAAATGTAAGCAAGGCTGCAGTACCACCAATGGCCACTAGCTAGTATATGGCGCTTTACTGTTCTACTCCCTTTCGAATTCCTCTTTTAATCATCTGACCAAAACTTCTCATGGCAGAGGGTTTGTTACAGTATCCAGTGTAGACAGACCTCCGGTGACTCCGGTGACATTCTAACTGCACTGATACACTGTAACAAAAATACCAAAGTCCTTCGCAGTTTCCACACTCACAGGCTTCTCGAAGTTTGTCCTTGTCAAAGTGCAGCCCCTCGTACACCTGCAGGCGGATCCGGTTCACTCGGATGCGTAGCCGGTCCGGTATGGAGTGCGGGCTGAGGAGAGAAGAAAATTCACCTGATTTTACCGTTTTTTGGGGGTAAAAAATATTCTGCACAAAACATAAAAATTTCAAAAAGCTGCGGCTACTATGGTGGCCCTACAAAAGGGAGACCCATCCATCTATTCCTGTGTGTTATGGATACATACACAACTTATCTGACCATTGTCAAGATCTCTGCTTCCTGTCAGTGAATTGAACCCTTCCTGTGTCGTTACAATGTATCAATTTAGTCGTTGGACAAAAAAAACTATGCAAATTGCACCGATTTGCCTACAAGGATCCTGGGATACACAGGAAAGAAGGGGTTATTGTGCCGACCCTTTGTTATTCCTCCTGGGAATGTACATACGTAAGTTGCACCTTGTAGAGGTAGGTCGTTACATGCCTTGACAATCTTCACTAGAAGAGGATCAGATCATATATTAATATCCCCCACTGAAAAGTTACACAGTAACAACCAGATGTCCATTTACTCCTACATTTTCAGGAGGAATAACAGAGGAATTACATATCAGAACCCTTAATTTTTACTGGGAATATCAGTAATTACTAATTCATTCACTTGACTGGCAATGGACTAGGTAAGTGGAAGCCCCTAGGTGTCATAATATTCCTAAATTTCCAGGAGGAGCAACAGAGACACATCACAAGCCATAAGAGTAGATGCTGCTGGATTAATAGTTCATGAGGAGCACCATCATAGATCCATTTATGGTAAGTGAGTAAGTTACATGGTACCACGTGAGTGTCAATTCGCTCCTTCTTTACCAGGAGGAATAACAGAAGGTTATAAGAAGAGATGTTGCAGGATTTTTATTTTAAAGAGAATACAAATGTATACTAAAACCTAATACCTAATCAAGTGGTAATCAAGTGACAAGTGGTTTGCAGGAGGAATAACAGAGGCTCACCACAATAGTAAAGAGACTATTACATTGTTATGTATATGTGTTTACTCAATCAAACGTAGAGGTTTAAGTCTATTGAGGAAAAAAGTTTTTTTTGAAAGTAAAACGGTTTCCATTCACTGACAGTTAAAGGAGATCTGTCGAAGAATCCAAAATATTGAATGACACATCCCACGTGATTGTCACTGTTCTCCTGATCGATTTGGTGTTGTTTTTTTCAAAATCCGTCCAGCCGTTCAAAAGTTATGGCCATTCAAAGTTTATATGTGAATGCGCTCATACTAGTAGAGTGGGTGGTAACCTGTTAGTCTCATAGACACAGCCCCAAAGGAAAAAAGTCCCCGCCTTCTGGACTAGGGTGAGTTCATTCACATGTAAACTTCAAGGGGTCATATCTTTTGAACGGCTGGGTGGATTTTAATAAAATAAACACCAAATTGATCAGGGGAACAGTTCCAATCACTTGAGTCACGTCATACAGCATTTTGTACCCAGTGATAATTTTCCTTTAAGAACTTTACAACGCGAGCAAAGAGCGTCATGTTCAGTAATTAGAAACAAATTGTCCTCTAGATGCAGATGTGTTGTTCTCTCTCCTGACGAGGCGCCGAATTGGAGACAGATGATGATGATTTGGACGGAGCTTTGTGTTTGAAAGTACAAACTCATTATAAGCATGAAGGGAGAAAGTGAAAGGACCGTGAGGGGGCACCGCAGTGATGAGACTGGCGTGGGGCAGAAGCAACAAAAAAACAAGTGAGTCATCGGTAGAGAGTGGGCAGCCGATGCTGTGAGAGGGGAGGAGGGAGGTGGTGCCAGTCACAATGACCATACTTACACAGTGAAGGAGTCTGGGGGAGCGGAGACGCGTCGGTGGTCAGCGGTGGGCACTTTATGGACACTGTGGCAGACAGCACAAAGCCAGCACAAAGACAGAGTGCAAGCCAGAGGTGAGAGGGCATGAGAGAGAGAGAAGAGAGACAGAGAGAGACAGACACACGAGAGATTAACAGGAACAAAAGGAGTGAGTTACACAACTGATGAAGTGACACCCATGCATCGTAACACAGGATGGCCAAGGAGGAGGAGATTACACGTCCCTTTAAGAGAGACCCTACTCTGGTTTTGGGTAATATCCTTAGTTATCCATTCCGGGGAAAGCTGGGTGACAGTGAAGTAAGAGCTCGTAACGTGGAACGAGTATGTCTTGCTTTAAATTCTACCATCCAGGGAGACGTATAGGTTTCCATTCAGCTTTTCTGGGGTCCTGAATGGTAACATTACATGGAAATGTATTGATACACTTCCTGATCGACTGCTATTACACAAATAGAGAGAACGGATACTGGATCGGTTGTAACGGGGGACAGATTTGGTGCCACGTCACCCAGCTTTCCTAGTGGACTGAATGGCTAATTTAGATAGGGACATTCAATACCCAGAAACCCATCTGGCATCCTAAATGTTCTAACTGTGATAAGCCCCAGGGTCAACCCCTTTAAGAGGACAATCCAGCTAAAAGGGTCTATAATTCTGGGACCTCCAATGATATGCAGTTACCACCGGGGGCGCTGTGACTCACTCGTTCAGTAGGGGCATGGACGTCCTCCTCTTGCTCTTCTGTACCATGTTCGCTTGGTTCCTTAAGGATATTCGGATGAGGGAGGGGGCGAGGCGGCAGGGTTCTCCATCCACCTGCATAGGGATGGCCTTATACGTCAGCAGGGTCACCTCCCTGCATTGGTGCAACCTCTCTCCATGGCCACCTACCTGCAGGGCAGCCTGAAACACAACCAACAGGAGGGGTGGGTACAGCTGGTATAACCTGGGGATCTCCTGTATATAATGATATATGTACAGCTGGTATAACCTGGGGATCTCCTGTATATAATGATATATGTACAGCTGGTATAACCTGGGGATCTCCTGTATATAATGATATATGTACAGCTGGTATAACCTGGGGATCTCCTGTATATAATGATATATGTACAGCCGGTATAATCTGGGGATCTCCTGTATATAATGATACATGTACATCCGGTATAACCTGGGGATCTCCTGTATATAATGATATATGTACAGCCGGTATAACCTGGGGATCTCCAGTATATAATGATATATGTACATCCGGTATAACCTGGGGATATCCTGTATATAATGATGTATGTACAGCCGGTATAACCTGGGGATCTTCTGTATATAATGATATATGTACAGCCGGTATAACCTGGGGATCTCCTGTATATAATGATATATGTACAGCCGGTATAACCTGGGGATCTCCAGTATATAATGATATATGTACAGCCGGTATAACCTGGGGATCTCCTGTATATAATGATATATGTACAGCCGGTATAACCTGGGGATCTCCTGTATATAATGATATATGTACAGCCGGTATAACCTGGGGATCTCCTGTATATAATGATATATGTACAGCCGGTATAACCTGGGGATCTCCTGTATATAATGATATATGTACAGCCGGTATAACCTGGGGATCTCCTGTATATAGTGATATATGTACAGCCGGTATAACCTGGGGATCTCCTGTATATAGTGATATATGTACAGCCGGTATAACCTGGGGATCTTCTGTATATAATGATATATGTACAGCCGGTATAACCCGGGGATCTCCTGTATATAATGATATATGTACAGCCGGTATAACCTGGGGATCTCCTGTATATAATGATATATGTACAGCCGGTATAACCTGGGGATCTCATGTATATAATGATATATGTACAGCCGGTATAACCTGGGGATCTCCTGTATATAATGATATATGTACAGCCGGTATAACCTGGGGATCTCCTGTATATAATGATATATGTACAGCCGGTATAACCTGGGGATCTCCTATATATAATGATATATGTACAGCCGGTATAACCTGGGGATCTCCTGTATATAATGATATATGTACAGCCGGTATAACCTGGGGATCTCCTGTATATAATGATATATGTACAGCTGGTATAACCTGGGGAACTCCTGTATATAATGATATATGTACAGCCGGTATAACCTGGGGATCTCCTGTATATAATGATATATGTACAGCCGGTATAACCTGGGGATCTCCTGTATATAATGATATATGTACAGCCGGTATAACCTGGGGATCTCCTGTATATAATGATATATGTACAGCCGGTATAACCTGGGGAACTCCTGTATATAATGATATATGTACAGCCGGTATAACCTGGGGAACTCCTGTATATAATGATATATGTACAGCCGGTATAACCTGGGGATCTCCTATATATAATGATATATGTACAGCTGGTATAACCTAGGGATCTCCTGTATATAATGATATATGTACAGCCGGTATAACCTAGGGATCTCCTGTATATAATGATATATGTACAGCCGGTATAACCTGGGGATCTCCTGTATATAATGATATATGTACAGCCGGTATAACCTGGGGATCTCCTGTATATAATGATATATGTACAGCCGGTATAACCTGGGGATCTCCTGTATATAATGATATATGTACAGCCGGTATAACCTGGGGATCTCCTGTATATAATGATATATGTACAGCCGGTATAACCTGGGGATCACCTGTATATAATGATGTATGTACAGCTGGTATAACCTGGGGATCTCCTGTATATAATGATATATGTACAGCCAGTATAACCTGGGGGTCTCCTGTATATAATGATATATGTACAGCCGCTATAACCTGGGGATCTCCTGTATATAATGATATATGTACAGCCGGTATAACCTGGGGATCTCCTGTATATAAAGATATATGTACAGCCGGTATAACCTGGGGATCTCCTGTATATAAAGATATATGTACAGCTGGTATAACCTGGGGATCTCCTGTATATAATGATATATGTACGGCTGGTATAACCTGGGGATATTACTTACCAGAGATGCCATAGTGAAGCCGATGACCTCTATATAACCGTCGTCGTGCCGTTGAGGTTCGAAGTCTCTGTGGTCACCGGGGTTCCCCCAGGGCATTGTGCCCGCACAGTACCTGCCGACCCAATAGAACAGTAAATAGAGTGACCATCGTAGATTGCTATAGGGGCAGATGTAGCATGGATTGTATAGAAGAGTGTTGCTCACCTGGGGATATTTAAGAAGACAATACACTGAAACTTCAGCTCTTGGATTTTGGGGGTGAGGTCCGTTCCGTCACACTGTAATATCAGATGATTACACATTAGAGTGTCAGCTCCTCGAAACAGGATCCATATCACACACCTTATTATATGAGTGACACAGCTGATGGCTATAGACAACATACTCGGATGAGTGTTGCTAAGGTGAAACCAATAGGAGAGGAATTAGCTAAAGTCTAGTCTATATATTGGTTACATATATCTACATGTCTCCAAGGTAACAGACTACAAACAAACTGTGTAGTCGGATTATGCAGTCAAACCCCCACCTATCTCTCCTTAACGTGTGTTGTAGGGAAAAAATAGAGTTGTAAGAAGTCAGAAACAAAGTTATATGTCTAACATTTAAGTAGTCCTCATGTGAGGCAATAAAAGAATTGGCTGCTTATTCATGGTGCATTTACCCACTAAGCCGAAAGTAATTCTAACACAGAGGGAACTCCAGAGTTTGACTTTTGCCTAAATAATTCATCAATGCGTTTCTAGAAGGTTAAGCTGTCACCAACACTTTTCTTTCTGTGTAGGACGAAAAGGAATTTGCTGCTTATTCACGGTGCATTTACTCACTAAGCCGATGTTAACTGTAACACAGTGGGAACATTAAGTTTGACTTTTCCTAAGTGATAAAACATGCGGTTCTGAAGGATTAAGAAGTATCCAGTCAAATTGTTTCATCTGGACAAGTAATAGGCGGAAATAGCTGCTTATTCACGGTGCATTTACTCACTAAGCCAACATTAACTGTAACACAGTAGGAACCTTGAGGATGACTTTTCCTAAGTAACAAAACATGTGGTTCTTAAGGATTAAGAAGTATCCAGTAAAATTGTTTCACCTTGACAAGTCATAGTTGGAAATAGCTGTTTATTCACGGTACATTTACCCACTATGCCACCGTTAACTGTAACACAGTAGGAGCCTTAAGGATGAAAACACATGGCTCTAAAGGATTAAGAAGTAACCAGTAAAATTGTTTCATCTGGACAACTAATAGGTGGAAATAGCTGCTTATTCACGGTGCATTTACTCACTAAGCCAACATTAACTGTAACACAGTAGGAACCTTAAGGTTGACTTTTCCTAAGTAACAAAAACATGTGGCTCTAAAAGGATTAAGAAGTAACCAGTAAGATATGTTCACCCTGTACAAATTAAGATGAATCAGATGCATATTCACTGCGCCTTTACTCACTAATCCAACAGTAATTCTAACACAGAAGGAAAACCATGGTTGACTTTTCCAAAGTAACAGAAACTTGTAGGTCTAAAGGAATATGAAGTTACCCATAAAATAGTTTCCCCTTGCAAAGTAAGAAGTGGATATAGCTGCTTATTCATGGCACATTTACTCACTATGCCGACTTTAATTCTAACAGAGGGAAAACCATGGTAGACCTTTCCTAAGCAACAAAAAGTTGCGGCTCTAAATGATTAATAAGTAGCCACAAAAAACTGTTTCACCCTGTAAAGAATTAAGTTGAATCATATGCATATTCACTGCACATTTACCCACTAAGCCCACAGTAATTGTAACACAGAGAGAGCAGTGTGGTTAACTTTTCCTAAATAACAGAAGTTGTGGCTTTAAAGGATTAAGCACTGTTTCGCCCCGTGGAGAATAAAAAAAAAAAAGAGAAAATCCTGCTTATTCATGGCGCATTTACCCACTAAGCCGATTCTAACACAGAGGAAGCAGCGTGGTCAACTTTTTCTAAGTAACAAGTAAAGTAGATGTGGTTTTAAAGGATTAAAAAGTAACCAGCAAAACTGTTTCCACCTGTGAAGAATTTAAGAGGAATCATCTGCTTATTTACGGTGCATTTACCCACTGTGTCGGCAGCGGCTTCAGTACGTTTGTACATCGGCAAATAGCCTTCATTATCCTCTGTAAGGCGCCTGCACTGCTGATCAGCATATTTTCCCTTTCGGTCTGGAGATTCAATATTTTTTTTTATTGTGTTCTTTAGGAAATGTCATTATCTTGTGTTCAGCTCTAAATTGTTTTCCTTCTTTTTTTTTTTTATAGTTTTTTTTTTTTTTTACTTTTAAAAACAAGGCCCGGCGCTGCCCGATCGAGCGGAGAAAATTAGAATACGGAGAGTAAATTGGCATATGTTCTTTTCCACGGAGGACTGAATTTTCTTAAGCAATAACACCAGAGGAGTAAAAAAAAAACTGTTTTATGTGCCGCAGATTAAAGGGGAACCAGACACTAAAAGGAGGAGAATTTCCTAAAATGTTCTAAATGTCCTGTGCCAACTCTTTAAAGGAGACCTACCACCACGGATCTACCTATTAAGGTAGATCGGGTGGTAGGTGTCTCTATTGGACGTGAGGATAGCCCCTCACGTCCCCGAAATCTTTGTATAACTTTTATTCCCCTAATATGCAAATTTTCTAAAGAGGCTACTGGGGCGTGGAGTAGGCGGAGCTAAGGCTACACGGCGCGCCTACTCTACGCCCCAGTAGCCTCTTGGATCCTCCTACTAGATATACGCAGTAGCTCCGGCTTCAGAGCAGTGACCACACAGCCGCGGGCCTGCGTTCTGCGCATGCGCAGAGTGCCGGCTTCCCAGATGAGGGCGTTCTGCGCCGTGTAGCCTCACTACATGCCCCCAGTAGCCTTGTTGAACCTCCTACCAGATATCTTCGGCACACGGCCACGAGCCCTTGTTGGCAAAGCCGTAGTTCTGCGCATGCGCAGCAGCTCCGGCTTCGGAGCAGTGACCGCAGAATGCCGGCTTCACGGACGAGGGCGCTCAGCTCCTCGTAGCTGCACGGTCCGAAGATATCTGGTAGGAGGATCATAGAGGCTACTGGGGCATGGAGTAGCTGCGCCGTGAAGCCTCAGCTCCGGCTACGCCACGCCCCCAGTAGCCTCTTTAGAAAATTTGCATATTAGGGAAATAAAGGTTATAAAAAGATACAGGGGACTAGCCACACATAGAGGCACCTACAACCCAATCTACCTTAATAGGTAGATCCATGGTGGTAGGTTTCCTTTAAAGGGCTCCTCTACATAGAATTTATACAAATCTGATTACTAAAGCAGGTTCTTATAGAATGTTCATGGTTTAGTGATACTTAAATTCCATTAATTCCATTTCAAGGGGTTTTAATATGAATGATATCAAAATCTGATTACTAAGGCAGTTTTCATCATATAATGTTCATTGAGATGACTGATCATCCATTGAAAGGGGTTGCACATAGTAAAAAAAATCTGATTACTAAGGCAAATTCTCCAATAATTTTCTCTATGTTCTTTGACATTTAAAGTGTTTTTTTTTCATGGATCTCTTAAAAATCTGATTACTAAGGCAGTTTTCATCATATAATGTTCATTGAGATGACTGATCATCCATTGAAAGGGGTTACGCATATTAAAAAGAAAATCTGATTACTAAGGCAAATTCTCCGATAATTTTCTCTATGGTGTTTGAGATTAAAAGGGTTTTTTTTTTTTTACATGGAACTCTTAAAAATCTGATTGCTAAAGTAAGTGCCAGTCTGATTCTAGTCCTTCCAATCATTCTTACTAATCAGATCTCAACTAGTCCAGACTGGAGTATCCTAAAGCTACACTTGCCCTTATGAGGGGACTGTCTGAAAGCCCAGATAATCCTCCCCCGCAACTAGTCTCAGATTAGTATAGTACAGCAGCAGCGCAGTGTATCCCCTGTATAGTACAGCAGCAGAGCAGTGTATCCCCTGTATAGTACAGCAGCAGAGCAGTGTATCCTGTGCATAGTACAGCAGCAGAGAAGTGTATCCCCTATATAGTACAGCAGCAGAGCAGTGTATCCCCTGTATAGTACAGCAGCAGAGCAGTGTATCCCCTGTATAGTACAGCAGCAGAGCAGTGTATCCCCTTTATAGTACAGCAGCAGAGCAGTGTATCCCCTGTATAGTACAGCAGCAGAGCAGTGTATCCCCTGTATAGTACAGCAGCAGAGCGGTGTATCCCCTGTATAGTACAGCAGCAGAGCAGTGTATCCCCTGTATAGTACAGCAGCAGAGCAGTGTATCCCCTGTATAGAACAGCAGCAGAGCAGTGTATCCCCTGTATAGAACAGCAGCAGAGCAGTGTATCCCCTGTATAGTACAGCAGCAGAGCAGTGTATCCCCTGTATAGCACAGCAGCAGAGCAGTGTATCCCCTGTATAGTACAGCAGCAGTGCAGTGTATCCCCTGTATAGTACAGCAGCAGTGTATCCTCTGTATAGTACAGCGGTAGAGCAGTGTATCCTCTGTATAGTACAGCAGCAGAGCAGTGTATCCCCTGTATAGTACAGCAGCAGAGCAGTGTATCCCCTGTATAGTACAGCAGCAGAGCAGTGTATCCCCTGTATAGCACAGCAGCAGAGCAGTGTATCCCCTGTATAGTACAGCAGCAGTGCAGTGTATCCCCTGTATAGTACAGCAGCAGTGTATCCTCTGTATAGTACAGCGGTAGAGCAGTGTATCCTCTGTATAGTACAGCAGCAGAGCAGTGTATCCCCTGTATAGAACAGCAGCAGAGCAGTGTATCCCCTGTATAGTACAGCAGCAGAGCAGTGTATCCCCTGTATAGAACAGCAGCAGAGCAGTGTATCCCCTGTATAGAACAGCAGCAGAGCAGTGTATCCCCTGTATAGTACAGCAGCAGAGCAGTGTATCCCCTGTATAGCACAGCAGCAGAGCAGTGTATCCCCTGTATAGTACAGCAGCAGTGCAGTGTATCCCCTGTATAGTACAGCAGCAGTGTATCCTCTGTATAGTACAGCGGTAGAGCAGTGTATCCTCTGTATAGTACAGCAGCAGAGCAGTGTATCCCCTGTATAGTACAGCAGCAGAGCAGTGTATCCCCTGTATAGTACAGCAGCAGAGCAGTGTATCCCCTGTATAGTACAGCAGCAGAGCAGTGTATCCCCTGTATAGTACAGCAGCAGAGCAGTGTATCCCCTGTATAGTACAGCAGCAGAGCAGTGTATCCCCTGTATAGTACAGCAGCAGAGCAGTGTATCCCCTGTATAGTACAGCAGCAGAGCAGTGTATCCCCTGTATAGTACAGCAGCAGAGCAGTGTATCCCCTGTATAGTACAGCAGCAGAGCAGTGCATCCCCTGTATAGTACAGCAGCAGAGCAGTGCATCCCCTGTATAGTACAGCAGCAGAGCAGTGCATCCCCTGTATAGTGCAGCTCTTTCACATTGCAGCTGGCTTTATTAATCAGATTTCTCTAGATTTGCTGTTATGTTGCGAGCTATAACCTCCTAAGCCTGTCCACCTGTCTGCGTATTAATGCTATCAGTTACTACATGTAGCTTGTTAGAGTACAACTAGCTGTTTCATGGCTTTATTAATCAGATTTTTCTGCATTTCCCCATACATTGTTAATAAACCTGATAATCAGGTCCACCATCCAATCACATCCGAGTCTTCAATGATAACATGTAACAAGTCAGCAGATAACATACTATTTTATATTTCACCTTGGCTTTATTAATCAGATTTTTCAAAATTTGCTGCTACATTGTACACAAAATCTTCTGTTTCCCCCACGCTTGAATATCAAAGTCATCCATAATAATGTGTAGCATGTCAGCAGACAAGATGCTTTTTCACGTGGCATCAGATTTTTCTTCTACTGTCCCATTTTTTTTCACAAATACAGCTAGTGACAGGTTCCTATAGTCTTATTAACTAAATTACACCTTTCTTTTAGCTAAAAATTGTTTATCTTACTTGCCTTAAAAGGGGCGTGTCCCCACTTTTATTCTTCCCAACGTTATAAACCTCCTCACTGTTCAGCACTTCATGTCATGTGATCAGGGTGATGTCATCTAAGATCCTTTAATGACTAACATTTGCAAAGTCTACCCCATGAATGTATCTGATCACATGAAATCTATTAACCTTGCCCTCATGTATATATCTGATCACATGAAATCACAGCAGCCTCCATGGACTTCATAGCTTATACGGTTGAAAAAAAGACACGTCCATCACTTCTTATCCTCCCCATCCTCCATGAAGGCTGCAGTGATTTCATGTGATCAGATACACACATGAGGTTGAGGTTAATGTTACTGGGTAAAGGACCTTAGATGACATCAGCCTAGTCACATGACAAGAAGTGCTGAATGATGTAACAGAGCTCTTTCTCTCGTTCCTAGCAGTGAGACCTGTCAATCGGGAAAAAGGAGGCGGGGCAATGAAAGTAAAATTTAATATGCATTGGATATAGGTTTACATATATGATTTTTTTAACATTGCAGCCATGGAATGGAAGTATTTAGGGATAAGGGTGATGCTTTATAATCATAGCTTTTTTAAGAAGTATTTATTTTGGGTGGGTTCATTTAAACAGTAGGTTCCCTTTAAGCAGAAACTGGGTCGACAAATCATGAAGATCTCAGCACTCACCACAACTTTCACGTGTTTGGATAAATCTCTCGAGCTCCTTTGTAAAAAGTCGGAGAAGGCAGCCTGAGGAGAGAGACGCCACTGTGAGAACTGCCGGAAGAACTGATGGCGCTTCTAGTAACACCCCTGACCCCAGGGACTATGGTGACCTACCCGACAGGACACTTACCCCTGCATAGAACATCTTGTTACGAAAACGACTGTTGAATTTTTCTGGATTTGCTTCTGTAAAGAAGAGAGAGAAGATGTGAGAGTCCCCACATCAATGTCACAGGGTGCACATTGTGCTGATAGCGCCCCCTAACTGATCCTACGTATGGTACTGTCATACAGCAGCGGACCCTTCAGCTGAAATGTCAGCGTGCAGCAGGGGGAACTATAATATCATCTATCCGGTCACATACTATGCTACATAGAAGAACAACGGCTGCTTCCGCCAGGTTCCATCTCCGTTACATTCACTGGACTCTGCTGCCCCCTACTGACTGATCAGTGCAAGGAAAATCTCTAAGCTGAAGCTTCATTGTAGTGTCAGGAAGATGATTGATAGATAGATAGATATGAGATAGATAGATAGGAGATGCATAGATAGGAGATAGATATGATATGAGATAGATAGATATGAGACTGATAGATAGATAGATATGAGATAGATAGATAGATAGATATGAGATAGATAGGAGATGCATAGATAGGAGATAGATATGATATGAGATAGATAGATATGAGACTGATAGATAGATATGAGATAGATAGATATTAGATAGATAGATAGCTGATGAGATTGCTGACAACCATTGTGAGAGTTGTGATGTCCTGCTAAGGTTTGAGTCTCCAGCTACACACAGCAGCAGCCTGCGTCACAGTGTGTAATGAGCCGAGCTCCTGCTGCATTATGCACTTGAGAAGTTCGGGCTCCAGTCCATTACACACGAATGTAACCAATTTCCACCAGGCACCAACAAAGACGACGAACCAATAAATCGCAGAGAAAAATGAACAAGGGTTTACGGGCAGAATGCATAAAATGCTGAATGAGACGCCACAACACTCTCCCAGCGCGACCAGAACGCCTCCTCAGCCGTATAAGTACAAAGATTATTAACCGCCTCATGACCCAGGATCCAGATTATGTGAAGGTGATGCTCAACTCATAATCCCCCTTAAGGGGCCTTTATCACACATCACAGAGGTGAAGACGGTTTCCTAATATCTTGCTTCTAGCCTGAGATATCATCATTTGAAGTTACAGGCCCGAAGCCTGAGGCGGCAGTACTGAGAGACCTCCATTGTTTTCATCTGCTCGTCATTATCATCATCACTATTGATGTCCAAACATAAAAACTACTTGTAGGTGTCTATACTAGGCCAGACATGACACCGGGATTAATGTATAGTTTTCATTACTTGAATCTAAAGATGTTTTTAAAGACTTAGCAGTAGTGTAGCCTCAGGGCGCGTTCACACGCTGCGTTTTGACCTGCGTTTTCATTGCGTTTGAAACGCATATACAACAGCTGAGGAGGGGTAATTTGCCTAATTACATCACTGTTAACATTTCTGTTTACAAAACGCATAATAAATGCGATGTTAACGCGTGCGTTAACAACGCGTTGGCGCATGCTTTTGTTAACGCATGCGCTAACATTGCGTTTACAAACGTAAACCGTAATGTAATTAGGCAAATAACCTCTCATCAGCTGTTGTATATGCGTTTCAAACGCGACCAAAACGCAACGTGTGAACGCGCCCTCAGGGTTTGGGCCTGAAACTTCAATCGATCATATTTTGGCCTAGAAATGAGATATTGGAATCCGGTTTTCACCATTTTAGGCTGCATTCACACTGCCGTATGGGTTTCGACGTACATACACCATATATACGTCTTCAATAGATGGCAATGGGCGCACGGTGCTGTACAGGAGCATGTCCTATCTTTCACCGGATGTGGAACGGTACGATGCCGCATGTGTGCTGCACCGTACCGTTCCATATCCGGTGAAAGATAGGACATGTCCTATCTTTCCCCGGAATACGGCGCTGTGCCCCATCTTTTTCTATGCAGAGGGACGCCTCCTCTCCCCGGCGCCGTGTGCCCGCTGTACTACGGTATGGTGGGCACACCTTGGTGTGAATATAGCCTTAGGGCGCGTTCACACGTTCCGCTATGGTCGCTTTCATAACGCGACGCTAGCGCACAGTGGGTGGGGCTCGGGCCAATCGCATATGCGTTTCCCGGGAAACGCATGCAATTAATAACCCGATCGCATGCGTTTCTCTGGAAACGCATATGCGATCGCCCCGAACTCCGCCCCCTGTGCGCTAGCGTCGCGTTATGAACGCGGCGCTAGCGCAACGTGTGAACGCGCCCTCAGGGTGATGCCACACATGGCGTTTTGAACCCATTTTTGGTCCGTTTTTAAGCAGTCCGTAAAAAAACACAAAAAAAAAAAAAAAATGGATGCTTTTTTTTTAACAGACTGCTTAAAAATGGCCCAAAAATCCCGTACAACCCCTTTAAGGCAGCCATATATGTATTGCTAGGATTTCAGCCGCTGTGAGTAAATATAAAGTTTGCTGCGTGAATCAGAGCGGAGTGACACCTTATTAATAGGACTCCTACTTCCCGCCGCTCCGACCGTCACTCAGTGTGAGCCGTGTGTGCGGCGTCGTGTCAGGACAATTACGAGGAAAGCGAGAGAACAATTTGGCGCCGGTGTCGAGCACTGATTTCATCCTCCTCTGGAGGAATCAGAACTTAATGCGATCGGGGAAAGGGAGTTTACAAAGTGAAATACTTTGTTATTTGCCAGAATCTTCTGAAAAAGTTTTTATGTAATGGACAATCCCTTTCAGAAAGATGGAGAATAGAGACAATCGCTTGTAATCAGTAGAGAAACCTGGAAGCAAGTGAGTGATTTCCCTACAGCACTCCTACAGGAGCAATGAGGTATTACACAATTATTGGTGGCTTGGGAGATTACTATTCGGGTCAAAGAGGAGGGAGGGCGATATATTTTAATCTATAAGCCAATGGGAATGAGGAACCATTCACAGCTCCTTATATCCCTGGTCATGTGATGTCACACAGGTGCACAGCTCATTATATCCCTGGTCATGTCATGTCACACAGCTGGACAGCTCGGTATATCCCTGGTCATGTGATGTCACACAGGTGTACAGCACGTTATATCCCTGGTCATGTGATGTCACACAGGTGCACGGCTTGTTATATCTCTGGTCATGTGATGTCACACAGGTGCACAGCTCGTTATATCCCTGGTCATGTGATGTCACACAGGTACGCAGCTTCTTATATTCCTGGTCATGTGATGTCACACAGGTACGCAGCTTCTTATATTCCTGGTCATGTGATGTCACACAGGTACGCAGCTTCTTATATTCCTGGTCATGTGATGTCACACAGGTGCACAGCTCATTATATCCCTGGTCATGTCATGTCACACAGCTGGACAGCTCGGTATATCCCTGGTCATGTGATGTCACACAGGTGTACAGCACGTTATATCCCTGGTCATGTGATGTCACACAGGTGCACGGCTTGTTATATCTCTGGTCATGTGATGTCACACAGGTGCACAGCTCGTTATATCCCTGGTCATGTGATGTCACACAGGTACGCAGCTTCTTATATTCCTGGTCATGTGATGTCACACAGGTACGCAGCTTCTTATATTCCTGGTCATGTGATGTCACACAGGTGCACAGCTTCTTATATTCCTGGTCATGTGATGTCACACAGGTGCACAGCTTGTTATATCTCTGGTCATGTGATGTCACACAGGTGCACAGCTTCTTATATTCCTGGTCATGTGATGTCACACAGGTGCACGGCTCGTTATATCCCTGGTCATGTGATGTCACACAGGTGTACAGCTTGTTATATCCCTGGTCATGTGATGTCACACAGGAGCACAGCTCGTTATATATTCCTGGTCATGTGATGTCACACAGGGGCACGGCTCTGTATATCCTTGCTTGGCTGTCATTACTTTGTGTGTACCAGTCTGATATAGCGACATCACATGACCAGGAATATAACAGGCCGTGCACCTGTGTGACATCACATGACCGGGGATATAACGAGCTGTGCACCTGTGTGACATCACATGACCGGGGATATAACGAGCTGTGCACCTGTGTGACATCACATGACCAGGGATATAACGAGCTGTGCACCAGTGTGACATCACATGACCAGGGATATAACGAGCAGTGCACCTGTGTGACATCACATGACCAGGGATATAACGAGCCGTGCACCTGTGTGACATCACATGATCAGGGATATAACAATCTGTGCACCTGTGTGACATCACATGACCAGGGATATAATGAGCTGTGCACCTGTGTGACATCACATGACCAGGGATATAACAAGCTGTGCACCTGTGTGACATCACATGACCAGGGATAGAACGAGTCCTGCACCTGTGTGATATCACATGACCAGAGATATAACGATCTGTGCACCTGTGTGACATTACATGACCAGGGATATAACGAGCCATGCACCTGTGTGACATCACATGACCAGGGATGTAACGAGCCGTGCACCTGTGTGGCAACAAATGATCAGGGATATAACGATCTGTGCACCTGTGTGACATCACATGACCAGGGATATAACGAGCTGTGCACCTGTGTGACATCACATGACCAGGGATATAACGAGCCGTGCACCTGTGTGACATCACATGATCAGGGATATAACGATCTGTGCACCTGTGTGACATCACATGACCAGGGATATAACGAGCTGTGCACCTGTGTGACATCACATGACTAGGGATATAAACAGCCGTGCACTAGTGTGACATCACATGACCAGGGATATAACGATCTGTGCACCTGTGTGACATCACATGACCAGGGATATAACGATCTGTGCACCTGTGTGACATCACATGACCAGGGATATAACGAGCCGTGCACCTGTGTGACATCACATGATCAGAGACTGTTTTCTGTCCACAGGAAATAAACTATGAGACTTCCTATAGAATGACAGCAAGCAGAGGTCTAGTAAACTGTACGGAATTGATCCAGAAAGTATATTAGCAAATTGTATAACTTTTCATTACACAAATAATATCCATTTTTTGCTAAAAGTAGACAATCCCTTTAAGTAAAGCGCATAAATCTTGACTTCATCAACAAGAGTGAAGAAGGCCTGGGGCTACAACAAAATGGCGGCGACCTACCTCTAGACTCGTGAAACTCCAGGGTCACGTGTGCATCAAATCCCAGACTGAAGTAATTATTGAATACGTTTAATGGAAGCTGAAAGACAGGACGGAGGTCGTTACCACGTAGTCTGCTCCCCGGCAACGGAAGGAGCACAATCTTACTCCTTAGTAACGGTGTCTGACAGCCACGCAATTCTAGGCCAAAGGCGCCATCTAGTGGACACGCTACATGTTACAGTGACACTGAGTTTGAAGGAGTCATTCGATCATATTCTTACTCCCAAAAACTCCAGAATCTATTTATAGCATTAAAAATGATTACTCTATGGTGGCACGGCAGGGGATTAAAGGGGCGCGAGACGCCTCCCAAACCAGTGACGGTGCCGTGTGGGGTCCTTTAATGGGAGCAGGAACAAAACTCTGTGACCACCAACCAAAAAAGCAATGCAGAGATAATCATCTTTTTTATGAATATGCAAATCAGCTTGCAAGTGCTATGGGGGCGGGGCTATGAAGAGGGACACTGTAATGTCAATCATGATGAAAGGAGCAGCACTGGGAAGCAATGTAGTGGTACCAGAGGAGAACCAGAGAACTTCTGTCAGTCTTTAGGAAAATTTGGACCCGCCCCCAGTGCACTTAAAGGCTGATTTGCATATCCATAAAAATGCAATTATCTCCACAATGATATATTTCTGCACCAAATTTGTTCTTCCTCCCCCCCTCCTCCATACTCATACAGGTCAGAGGATGTTCCCCACAAAACCCGGATCCTCCCAGCATGAAATATCTTACAACCCCAGACTCCCGGGCAGAGCGTCTGACCTCTGACCTTATGTGTCCCATCATCCAGCTCCTCGTGGAGTAGGTCGGGGTTCCTCTCCACGTGGAGATTCCAGCGGTCCAGCTGCACGATGCTGCCATCTTCTACGTGGCAGAGGATCTTGGAGACGGGTTCATCCGTATAGCCCTGGGCAGAGAGGAGAAGGAAAACTTAGAGAAAAGGGGAAAAGGATATTTTTTAAATTAATAAAAAATAATTAAAAAGAAAAACAAACAAATAAAAATCTAAATGAAGTTCACATCTCAGGAATGTACATGAGAGCAGGAAGTCTTCTTCATGGATATCGGGCACTTACCCCTCCCCAGTTCAGGGTACGAGCAAGGTCATTCCCGGTACCAAGCGGAAGAACAGCAACAGGGGGCTGAGGGCTGAGCTGCAGCTCATTCAAGACAGACAGGATCCAGCCTACCTGTGATAGCAAGAAGGAATAGTGAGTGCAGCTCTGGGGTATAATACAGGATGTAACTCAGGATCAGTACAGGATAAGTAATGTCATGTATGTACACAGTGACTGCACCAGCAGCAGAATAGTGAGTGCAGCTCTGGAGTATAATACAGGATGTGACTCAGGATCAGTACAGGATAAGTAATGTCATGTATGTACACAGTGACTGCACCAGCAGCAGAATAGTGAGTGCAGCTCTGGGATATAATACAGGATGTAACTCAGGATCAGTACAGGATAAGTAATGTCATGTATGTACACAGTGACTGCACCAGCAGCAGAATAGTGAGTGCAGCTCTGGAGTATAATACAGGATGTAACTCAGGATCAGTACAGGATAAGTAATGTAATGTATGTACACAGTGACTGCACCAGCAGCAGAATAGTGAGTGCAGCTCTGGAGTATAATACAGGATGTAACTCAGGATCAGTACAGGATAAGTAATGTCATGTATGTACACAGTGACTGCACCAGCAGCAGAATAGTGAGTGCAGCTCTGGAGTATAATACAGGATGTAACTCAGGATCAGTACAGGATAAGTAATGTCATGTATGTACACAGTGACTGCACCAGCAGCAGAATAGTGAGTACAGCTCTGGGGTATAATACAGGATGTAACTCAGGATCAGTACAGGATAAGTAATTTCATGTATGTACACAGTGACTGCACCACCAGCAGCAGAATAGTGAGTGCAGCTCTGGTGTATAATGCAGGATGTAACTCAGGATCAGTACAGGATAAGTAATGTCATATATGTACACAGTGACTGCATCAGCAGCAGAATAGTGAGTGCAGCTCTGGAGTATAATACAGGATGTAACTCGGGATCAGTACAAGATAAGTAATGTCATGTATGTACACAGTGACTGCACCAGCAGCAGAATAGTGAGTGCAGTTCTGGGGTATAATACAGGGTGTAACTCAGGATCAGTACAGGATAAGTAATGTCATGTATGTACACAGTGACTGCACCAGCAGCAGAATAGTGAGTGCAGCTCTGGAGTATAATACAGGATGTAACTCAGGATCAGTACAGGATAAGTAATGTCATGTATGTACACAGTGACTGCACCAGCAGCAGAATAGTGAGTGCAGCTCTGGAGTATAATACAGGATGTAACTCAGGGTCAGTACAGGATAAGTAATGTCATGTATGTACACAGTGACTGCACCAGCAGCAGAATAGTGAGTGCAGCTCTGGAGTATAATACAGGATGTAACTCAGGATCAGTACAGGATAAGTAATGTCATGTATGTACACAGTGACTGCACCAGCAGAATAGTGAGTGCAGCTCTGGGGTATAATACAGGATGTAACTCAGGATCAGTACAGGATAAGTAATGTCATGTATGTACACAGTGACTGCACCAGCAGCAGAATAGTGAGTGCAGCTCTGGGGTATAATACAGGATGTAACAATCATGAAGTGACTGCAGGGCTCTTACCGTCCCATCGCCACCACAGGCAAGAATTCGTAGATTTGGCACTTTTCTATACAACTCCAGTCTGGAAAACAAAAAAAAACATGACAATACTGAGCACATGATCAGTCGGATCTTAATAATTATTATTATAAACTTTCTATCGGTGGCTTGCACGGTTGTAATTCCCTTCTTTACCTGCGGGGGGAGCTGTGGGGAAACAAGCAAGTATAACCTTAGTATAAGTGGAATATTCTGTGAATCTGTGGCACTTACGCTTCCCGTGGACCTTCCTGAGAGAGATCAAAAACCTGCCGGGGGTTCAGGTACCACATGAACATCTGCAGCACTTTCGTACCCTAGAGGGAACAGGACCGGGGTAAGAGAATAGAGGTCACATGATCCAAATAAGGCGGGGCATTGTAATGGGTGGAGTCATAGGTTAAGGGTGGGGTTAGTGTATTTGGAGGTGGGGTTAGCAGTAAATCGGGAGGGATAGATATACTTTGAGGGGAACCCTACGACCCACTTACCTGGTTTCCTCCACTTTTTGGATTCACAAACACCAGCAAAGGTTTCATGAGGGGAGAAGAGATGGGTTTTATCACAAAGGCCCGGCCTTTAATATCCTGCGGAGGAGAAGGGGAGAATCACAACGGGGGAATGGTCTCTCTACAGAGACCATACATAACACTGGCTGCACAGAGCACAGCAGTGTGAGGACACGCCCCCTGTGCTATAATTCTGGAACATAAATCCTTATATTACAGTCCTGCTGCTGCTACTAACAACATACACAAAGGTCTGATTACAGATCTCTATGGGGAACATACATAACACTGGCTGCACAGAGCACAGCAGTGTGAGGACACGCCCCCTGTGCTATAATCCTGGAATATAAATCCATATATCACAGTCCTGCTGCTACTAACTTGATATTTACCTCGAAGCCTTTTTTGCTGGCTTTCCTCTTGAACGATGTCCTCTTCTTCCGTCTACTGGAGTTTTTTGCATTAACCTGCCGAGAAAGACCCCAAAAAATCTTAAATGTTGTACAGGAGCCTACAAGGAATAACGTGGTCACGATCATAGGTGGTTGTGGCGTTACATGCGGCGCCGTGACCCCGCCCCCTGTGATGTCAGGATATTTGAAGGAATATATAGATTTTTATATAGGAAAAAGTCATCTCATAACTAACTGGTGGTCTACGGGTCACGTGTCACACACAACTTCCTGTCTCCTTTCTGATGATGTCACAGGATGATGATGATGTCATGCACGTCACATGTATAGAGGCAGTGTCGGACTGGGTTACCTTAGGTCCACCAAAGAAAATTGGGGGCACACTCTTCATTATTCTCCAGGAAATATACTCTAGCAATCTCCAAATTGTGGTGTTTTCTGATGGACCTCTGGGGTTCAGTATTGGGTTGAGCTGGGGCCCACCGGAGGATCCTCTGGGACTCTGGTGGGCCAGTCCGACACTGTATAGAGATTACTTAGACAATGCCCTTAAGAGAGATTCAAAACCAAACTACAGCAGTCGGGTAACACTGTGTTATGTTAGTAGTGCTATTGCTCTGCCACCAGGTGGCGCTCATGTTCCACTCCGCTTCCTTTGCCGCATCTGTCACCAGATTAGATACAGTACATCATGAGCGAGTACAACTCTGTTCACACCTTGCACAGGAACCTACCCAAAATATGGATGAATGAACAAATAACGGTCGTGCAAATATTCTGCACAGCTGAGGATTTGCTACAATGTATCCACTTGAGATTAGCCAACAAATGGTACAACCTAATCCGTTCTGCAATGTTCAGCAATTTACTTTATATTACAATTTGTCGCATTAACATAGACTCCTCCCCTTTTTTTATCTTGTATTACATTCTCACAGCTGAGGGTTTGTTACAAAAGTCTCCCGTCTAGAAAACACTAGAAACCAGCGGTACAAAACTATATCTTGTGCTGTTTGTTTGTTACAGTGTATCAGTCTGGAGATACTAAGAGGGGATACGAGTTGTTATAAGATGCCTTTTTCTATTTAATTTCCATATGACTTATACAACCCCTTTTAAAATATGGAACCTGCCACCGGGACTGGCCCCTAAATTTTAGGACACCCATTGAAGTACCTACTATTAGAGACATGGCTCTCGGACCTTTGGTGGAAGACTGGCTATGACATTGTGAAAGCTACTACCTTCATCCACCACTAGAGGGAGCTAGCTGCATACAGATTTCACTTTATGTAATTGGCGCCCCTAGTGGTGATTAGGATATGGGTCATTGTAGAATTGGACTAGTAGAGGACCTTTGAGTGAAGAGTGGGTCCTATGACATCTGTTTGCTATGCCAAAGTCCTGAGGCAAGGCTTATTGGTGGTAGAAGGTCCTGGTGACAGGTTCCAATTAATAGCAGTAAGGAATATGCAAATTAACTTATACTAGACACACCCCTTTGTAGACAACTGTTTGGGCTGTTACTGGATAGTCCCCATCTGTACCCCAAAACAGCATCTACAAGTAAGTGTCAATGACTTGGCTACTATGAGTCAATTTGCATAGTTTTCTTCCCACAATGCATTGCTGATAAATCGGTCTCCTCAATGAGAACCAGTAAGAAGGGAACACAAGGCCAACACATGCACACGGCCCATACAGGAGCCAGTGACACAGCCATGCAGGGTCCACAACCTCAGACCGGACACATCCAAGGCTTCACGTCATCACCTTTAATTGATTGTCATTAGCAAACAAAGGTTTAACTATGGTGCCATTAACGAAGATAAGGCCGAGGCTTGGTAATTAGCTCACATTAATGAAAAGTGGCCTAATGGGCTTTTATTGCAGCTCCAGATCAATGCCTGCTGTGTGATATTTCCACTGCCCCTCCCTCTTGGCACACAGGTGGCCCTTACCTTTAAGAGAATGTTTCCCCCTATACCTTTAATTATCCCTTCACTTATCAATAATACATAGTGAAAGCACCATAAGAAAACTGGGTGAGAAAGCTACTCATTGACTTCCATGGGAGAGTGTAGTGAGCGTGCTGTGAGAGGGAGGAGGGAGCAGCTGTCATAATCAAAGTGATATAGAAAACACAAAAGAAAGGATAAAGTGTGTGTTCAAGGCAATGTATAATTAATAAATAGTAGAGTAATGTGTAATAAATAGTAAAAGTACCAGGATATTACAAATCTAGGTTAGGAAATATAGTGAGAGTAGTGAGCATGCTGTGAGAGGGAGGAGGGAGCAGAAGTCCTAAACATAGTGATATAGGTCACATAAAAGGGAAAGGAAACTAAGGTATTTCAAGACAATGTATAATATTTAGAGGTAGTACAAGGATATTACAAATCTACCTCCAAAAATTAAATTCTATGGAAGAGTGTAGTGAGCGTGCTGTGAGAGGGAGGAGGGAGCTGCTGTCATAAACAAAGTGATATAGAAAACATAAAAGAATAAAACATGTGTATTTCAAGGCAATGTATAATATATAGTAGAAGTACCCGGATATTATAAATCTAGCTCAGAAAATTAAATTTGATGGGAGAGTTTAGTGAGCATTCTGTGGGAGGGAGGAGGGAGCAGCTGTCAACACAGTGACATAGGCAACATAAAAGACAAAAATACAAAAATGTCTATTTCACCACAATGTATAATATATAGTAGAAGTAATAGGCTATTAGAAATCCTTAGCAGAGAAAATTCTAATAATTCTATGGGAGAGTTTACTGAGAATGCTGTGCTGTGAGAGGGAGCAGCTGTTCCCATTAACTATTTACAATGCAGTGATTCAATCACTTTAGAGGTGTAATTCTTCATTGTGACATGATGCCCGAGTGTACTTCTCATTGACTTCTATGGTGAGTGTAGTGAGTATGCTGTGTGTGTATTGCTGTGAGAGGGAGGAGGGAACAGCTGTCAACTTTGACTTACCGTGATCATAGTGATATATTAAACGTGATATATGAAACATGAAAAAAATATGTATATTTAAAGAGAATTTACACAATATAATAGAAATACCAAGATATTAGAAAACTAGGTCAGAAAAATTAACTTCTATGGTGAGTATAGAGAGCATGCTGTGTGTGATGTGCTGTGAGAGAGGTGAGGGAGCAGCCATCATCATTAACTGTTGGCAATGAGGTGATCCTATGTAACAGATGTGTTTTGTAGTAATACTAATATGACTCCTGACCTGACCCCAAGTAAATTGTAAGCACTTGAAATTGTAAACCTAAAGTAAGGTGGAAGTAAAAAATGCAACCTAATAGATTTTTTTCAATTATGATGTGAAAAATGTAAATTAAAAAAAAAATGAACTGTTCATTTGAGGAGAATACACGATTCATAATAAAAAGAAACAGGATGTAAGAAAATAAGGTGAAATAACTGACTTCTATGGTCAAGTAGGGAGTATGCTGTGTGTGCTGTGAGAGAGGAGGGAGCAACTTTACAAAATCATAGTTTTTCAAAAACATAAAAGAAAAAATAACACTAAAATGTATATATAAAGAAAATGTATAATACTTATTAGAAGGAATGTGAGATCAGTCAGAAAGAGTTTAGGAAGCATGCTGTTTGTGCTGTGAGAGGGAGGAGGGAGCAGCCAACTATCCATAAACATAGTGATAAAGAAAACATAAATGAAAAAAATTACCCTGGACAATAGTATATATACAAAGAGATGTATAATACACTATAGAAGCACCAGGATATCAGAAAAAACTTGGTAAAAAAACTGACTTTCATGGGATAGAAAGCATGCTGTGTGTGCTGCGCATTGAGAGGGGGGAGGGAACAGCTGTCAACATTAACTGTTGGCATTGAGGTGATTCTCCCTCTCACAGCACAATGTCCTCTACACTTCAGAGTATGCTCACTACACTCTCCCATAAAAATCACATGATGACAGATCCTCCTCCCTCTCACAGGGACAGATGACAGATCCTCCTCCCACAGTGTCCACTACATTACAGATCCTGCACTGTACACTCTCCCATACCAGTTACATGATGTCAGCTCCTTCTCCCTCTCGAAGCACAATGTCCTCTACACCACAGAGCATGCTCACTACACTATCCAATAGCAGTCACATGATGACAGTTCCTTCTACCTCTCACAGCACAGTTACCTCTACATTACAGAGTATGCCCCCTACACTCTTTCACTGAAGTCACATTATGACAGCTCTTCCACCCTCTCACAGCACAGTCACCTCTACATTACAGCTCCTGCACTCTACACTCTCCCATAGCAGTCACATGATGACAGCTCCTCCACCCTCTCACAGCACAGTTACCTCTACATTACAGAGCATGCCCACTACACTCTTTCACAGAAGTCACATTATGACAGCTCCTCCTCCCTCTCACAGCACAGTGTCCACTACATTACAGCTCCTGCACTCTACACTCTCCCATAGCAGTCACATTATGACAGCTCCTCCTCCCTCTCACAGCACAGTGTCCACTACATTACAGCTCCTGAACTCTACACTCTCCCATAGCAGTCACATGATGACAGCTCCTTCTCCCTCTCACAGCACAGTTACCTCTACATTACAGAGCATGCCCACTACACTCTTTCACAGAAGTCATACTACGACAGCTCCTCCGACCTCTCACAGCACAGTGTCCACTAAAATACAGATCCTGCACTCTACACTCTACCATAGCAGTCACATGATGACAGCTCCTTCTCCCTCTGGAAGCACAATGTCCTCTATACTATAGAGCATGCCCACTACACTCTCCCATAACATGTACATAGTACTTACTCTCTAAAATCTGAATTTGATGAGTGAAAGGGATATTGTAGAGATTTATTATGCAGTAATATGAGCTGAGCGGCTCCTCCAGGGTGTGACATCTTATATTAATGCAATTATATGCTTTTAGCCGTGTGACCAGCACCGAGACCGGGAACAGCTCTAGGCAATTAGCGGCTGCAGGGCACAGGAGTGTATGGTGTCTATAAGGCAATTACAGGGGATTCACAAGATGAGATGAAACTGCCTGCTGTTCTGTGCAATACTAGTGGAGCGCAGCTCTGGAGTATAATACAGGATAAGTAATGTCATGTATTTATACAGTGACTGCCCCAGCAGCAGAATAGTGAGTGCAGCTCTGGAGTATAATACAGGATGTAACTCAGGATCAGTACAGGATAAGTAATGTCATGTATGTACACAGTGACTGCACCAGCAGAATAGTGAGTGCAGCTCTGGGGTATAATACAGGATGTAACTCAGGATCAGTACAGGATAAGTAATGTCATGTATGTACACAGTGACTGCACCAGCAGCAGAATAGTGAGTGCAGCTCTGGGGTATAATACAGGATGTAACTCAGGATCAGTACAGGATAAGTAATGTCATGTATGTACACAGTGACTGCACCAGCAGCAGAATAGTGAGTGCAGCGCTGGGGTATAATACAGGATGTAACTCAGGATCAGTACAGGATAAGTAATGTCATGTATGTACACGGTGGCTGCACCAGCAGCAGAATAGTGAGTGCAGCTCTGGGGTATAATACAGGATGTAACTCAGGATCAGTACAGGATAAGTAATGTCATGTATGTACACAGTGACTGCACCAGCAGCAGAATAGTGAGTGCAGCTCTGGGGTATAATACAGGATGTAACTCAGGATCAGTACAGGATAAGTAATGTCATGTATGTACACGGTGGCTGCACCAGCAGCAGAATAGTGAGTGCAGCTCTGGGGTATAATACAGGATGTAACTCAGGATCAGTACAGGATAAGTAATGTCATGTATGTACACAGTGACTGCACCAGCAGCAGAATAGTGAGTGCAGCTCTGGAGTATAATACAGGATGTAACTCAGGATCAGTACAGGATAAGTAATGTCATGTATGTACACAGTGACTGCACCAGCAGCAGAATAGTGAGTGCAGCTCTGGGGTATAATACAGGATGTAACGCAGGATCAGTACAGGATAAGTAACGTCATGTATATACACAGTGACTGCACCAGCAGCAGAATAGTGAGTGCAGCTCTGGAGTATAATACAGAATGTAACTCAGGATCAGTACAGGATAAGTAATGTCATGTATGTACACAGTGACTGCACCAGCAGCAGAATAGTGAGTGCAGCTCTGGGGTATAATACAGGATGTAACTCAGGATCAGTACAGGATAAGTAATGTCATGTATATACACAGTGACTGCACCAGCAGCAGAATAGTGAGTGCAGCTCTGGAGTATAATACAGAATGTAACTCAGGATCAGTACAGGATAAGTAATGTCATGTATGTACACAGTGACTGCACCAGCAGCAGAATAGTGAGTGCAGCTCTGGAGTATAATACAGGATGTAACTCAGGATCAGTACAGGATAAGTAATGTCATGTATGTACACAGTGACTGCACCAGCAGCAGAATAGTGAGTGCAGCTCTGGGGTATAATACAGGATGTAACTCAGGATCAGTGCAGGATAAGTAATGTCATGTATGTACACAGTGACTGCACCAGCAGCAGAATAGTGAGTGCAGCTCTGGGGTATAATACAGGATGTATCTCAGGATCAGTACAGGATAAGTAATGTCATGTATGTACACAGTGACTGCACCAGCAGCAGAATAGTGAGTGAAGCTCTGTGGTATAATACAGGATGTAACTCAGTATCAGAACAGGATAAGTAATGTCATGTATGTACACAGTGACTGCAGCAGCAGCAGAATAGTGAGTGCAGCTCTGGGGTATAATACAGGATGTAACTCAGGATCAGTACAGGATAAGTAATGTCATGTATGTACACAGTGACTGCACCAGCAGCAGAATAGTGAGTGCAGCTCTGGGGTATAATACAGGATGTAACTCAGGATCAGTACAGGATAAGTAATGTCATGTATGTACACAGTGACTGCACCAGAAGCAGAATAGTGAGTGCAGCCCTGGAGTATAATACAGAATGTAACTCAGGATCAGTACAGGATAAGTAATATCATGTATGTACACAGTGACTGCACCAGCAGCAGAATAGTGAGTGCAGCTCTGGGGTATAATACAGGATGTAACTCAGGATCAGTACAGGAAAAGTAATTTCATGTATGTACACAGTGACTGCACCAGCAGCAGAATAGTGAGTGCAGCTCTGTGGTATAATACAGGATGTAACTCAGTATCAGAACAGGATAAGTAATGTCATGTATGTACACAGTGACTGCACCAGCAGCAGAATAGTGAGTGCAGCTCTGGGGTATAATACAGGATGTAACTCAGTATCAGAACAGGATAAGTAATGTCATGTATGTACACAGTGACTGCACCAGCAGCAGAATAGTGAGTGCAGCTCTGGGGTATAATACAGGATGTAACTCAGGATCAGTACAGGATAAGTAATGTCATGTATGTACACAGTGACTGCACCAGCAGCAGAATAGTGAGTGCAGCTCTGGGGTATAATACAGGATGTAACTCAGGATCAGTACAGGATAAGTAATGTCATGTATGTACACAGTGACTGCACCAGAAGCAGAATAGTGAGTGCAGCCCTGGAGTATAATACAGAATGTAACTCAGGATCAGTACAGGATAAGTAATATCATGTATGTACACAGTGACTGCACCAGCAGCAGAATAGTGAGTGCAGCTCTGGGGTATAATACAGGATGTAACTCAGGATCAGTACAGGATAAGTAATGTCATGTATGTACACAGTGACTGCACCAGCAGCAGAATAGTGCGTGCAGCTCTGGAGTATAATACAGGATGTAACTCAGGATCAGTACAGGATAAGTAATGTCATGTATGTACACAGTGACTGCACCAGCAGCAGAATAGTGCGTGCAGCTCTGGAGTATAATACAGGATGTAACTCAGGATCAGTACAGGATAAGTAATGTCATGTATGTACACAGTGACTGCACCAGCAGCAGAATAGTGAGTGCAGCTCTGGGGTATAATACAGGATGTAACTCAGGATCAGTACAGGATAAGTAATGTCATGTATGTACACAGTGACTGCACCAGCAGCAGAATAGTGAGTGCAGCTCTGGGGTATAATACAGGATGTAACTCAGGATCAGTACAGGATAAGTAATGTCATGTATGTACACAGTGACTGCACCAGCAGCAGAATAGTGAGTGCAGCTCTGGGGTATAATACAGGATGTAACTCAGGATCAGTACAGGATAAGTAATGTCATGTATGTACACAGTGACTGCACCACCAGCAGAATAGTGAGTGCAGCTCTGGAGTATAATACAGGATGTAACTCAGGATCAGTACAGGATAAGTAATGTCATGTATGTACACAGTGACTGCACCAGCAGCAGAATAGTGCGTGCAGCTCTGGAGTATAATACAGGATGTAACTCAGGATCAGTACAGGATAAGTAATGTCATGTATGTACACAGTGACTGCACCAGCAGCAGAATAGTGCGTGCAGCTCTGGAGTATAATACAGGATGTAACTCAGGATCAGTACAGGATAAGTAATGTCATGTATGTACACAGTGACTGCACCAGCAGCAGAATAGTGAGTGCAGCTCTGGGGTATAATACAGGATGTAACTCAGGATCAGTACAGGATAAGTAATGTCATGTATGTACACAGTGACTGCACCAGCAGCAGAATAGTGAGTGCAGCTCTGGGGTATAATACAGGATGTAACTCAGGATCAGTACAGGATAAGTAATGTCATGTATGTACACAGTGACTGCACCAGCAGCAGAATAGTGAGTGCAGCTCTGGGGTATAATACAGGATGTAACTCAGGATCAGTACAGGATAAGTAATGTCATGTATGTACACAGTGACTGCACCAGCAGCAGAATAGTGAGTGCAGCTCTGGGGTATAATACAGGATGTAACTCAGGATCAGTACAGGATAAGTAATGTCATGTATGTACACAGTGACTGCACCAGCAGCAGAATAGTGCGTGCAATCTCATTCTGCTGTGTGCTACTGAAGGGTGTGGTTGTGTGCTGCTGAGCTCCTGCACCACCTGGTGGAAGATCAATCCACCCAGGCCTGCTCTCTCCTCCCCAGGGAGGGAGTGGGTTTTCTGGGATGAGTGAACCAGGAAAATCCCAGGCTTCTGCCTCTCGGACCAGGCCGGCGGGGGGCAGGAAAAGCCAGATACCGGCCAACATGGAGGGGGTGAGAAGATCTGCCCGAACCCAAGGACGCAGCGATGTGACCTCGGCTGCCACCCCCAAGACCCAGGGAAGCCGCAAGGTCTCCGGAACACATAAGATCAAGGCAAGTAACATCAGCCTGAGTGCTCCTCCTGGAAAGCTGAGTGACTGTGCGGGA
This sequence comes from Engystomops pustulosus, assembly GCF_040894005.1. Lineage (NCBI taxonomy): Eukaryota > Metazoa > Chordata > Amphibia > Anura > Leptodactylidae > Engystomops > Engystomops pustulosus. The sequence goes on from NC_092414.1 coordinate 13,318,660, forward strand.
AAGTTGGGTGGTTCAGCTGGAAAGCTGGGTGCTCACGCAGGTGTGCAAAAAGCATGGGGACATCTAAAGGCCCGGGAGTCTGCTACCATCTATGGCTCCCGGATTGCTGAGCACCTCCGTGAGTACGAGGAAGCTGGCAAGGCGATGAATAGGCTCCAGGAGGAGATAAGGGAGACCTTGGCCCTAGCGGGGGTGGCTACACAGAAGAAAAAGTCTGATCTTCTTAACACCATTGACAGACTTAAAGCCGAGGTCACCGCTCTGCAGGAGAAGCGTCATCTTATCCGCGAGCACAGCGGTCCGTTCAGGGAAAAGCTGGAGAATGATGCCCGGTTTGATGATATGCGCCAGGAGCAGCTGAGAAAGCTGAAGGGGCTTCAGATCCATGTGGATGAAGGCGATGGCGATGATGAGGAGGATGAGGAAGACCTGCCGTGTCCGTCTGGTGGCCTGCACCAACACCAGCAGGCCTCGCACGACAGGCTGCCTGCAGAGCAAGCGCCATTACCATCAGGCTGCGGCTCTGCCAACCTGGAGGAGGAAAGTGATGACAGCGGCCAGGGGGGGGCGCTAATGGCTCAGATCCGTCAGCTTGAGTCCCCAGTTCACCTCCAGAACTTTTCCTTCGGCGATGATATGCCAGATGATGACCTAAAGAGAAAGAAGAGAGCCAAGAAGATCAAGGCGTCTCAGGAGGTGAATCTGGTGTTTCGTCCCCTCCCTGTTCCCTCCGGGCGGGCAGCAGTGCCAGCCTGTCGTGTAGGCCCCGTTACCCAGCCCAGCACGAATCCTGCCGTGGACTCGGTGCAAGGGTGCGGGGAGATTGCAAAGCCACGTTCCATCATGGCGCAGAGCACCAGCCTTGTTTGTAGTAGCAAGGATGGTGCAGGGAAGGCATCGGCTGAAAGGCCGGACAGTGAGGGCGATCCAGCAGGTCCTGATACTGTGCGCTGCCCCCCAGTGGGAGGGGGGGGTGGCCCGGTGCCAGGGGCAGTGGCGGTGGCTCCTGTGGCCCCTAGCGCTGTGGCTGCATCTAGCTCCGGTGGGCAGCGGCAGTGTGATGGGGCTGCTGGGGCTTGTGGTGCGGCGCCTCCCAAGCGTCCTGTGCAGCCTGTGGGAAAGGGCGCAGGAAAAGTTTTATTTTGTATCGGTGCATCTGACCCTGGAGATGACCATAAGAGACTGTCCGGAGTCAATAAGGACAAGCGGCCTCTTTCATCCAGCGAGCAGCGATGCTCAAACCTTAGAAAAACTGCGGGACAACAAGGGGTTAATGCCAATGAGGCAGAGGGCACAAGTAAGATCGGGGTTGGAGCTGCCTCTTCTCAGGCTGTATCAGCTATGGAGGTGGCTCTACCTCCAGTGCCCAGTGACGCCGAGGCAACCCCAGGTCCTCCTGGCCCAGCTGGTGTGAGTGATGCAAGGAAGCGAGGCAGTGATGCAAGGAAGCGAGGCAGTAATGCACATAGTGTGGTGAATGTGGGGGTGGTGAATGGCGCTGAGGGGGATCCTGGTGTGAGTGCTGGTCCATCTGCACCCCCAGTGGTGGCCGCTCCCATAAGGAGCTATGCGAGTGTCACCGCTGGGGCAAGTGGGGTTAACTCCTTGTCTCCTGGCTCTGAGAATAGCGTTTTGCAAAGGCGTCTTCTGGAGGCTCTCAGGAGAGGGGAAAAGTCAATCACTGTAGAGGGGAGAGAGGTTGATCTGTCCTTCTGGACAGACAGGCATGGCCTGGCAGCCTTCCAAGAGAAAAGGGGGGGAGAGACTGTATGGTCTTTACCCACAACCGGGCCCGGAGCTTCCCGTAGGAATGTGGTTCGTCTTCGCTGGAGGGGCAGTGACGCATGCCCACCCAGGTCAAGGGTGGTGGAGCTCCTCCTGAAGATGAACTTCAGGGCTAGTGACATCTTTGCCCTGATACATCCTTATGGTACTCCGGAGTTCGATGTCAGCTTTGTTCGGCCGGAGGGCTTAGAGCTCTTCTGGTCGAATTATGAGCTGGCAAAGAACGAGCCCGCATGGCGAGACACTGCTTGTACAGCAAAGAAGGTGACCGTTTTGACCCGTAACGAGTCACTTTCTTGCATGGACATCATGACGTGGCTCAGTCGTTATGGTGAGGTTGTACAGGTACCTCAGAAAAACCGCGATGAATTTGGCATTTGGTCTGGGGCCTGGACCTTCATGATGAAGTTGAAGTGTTCAGGTGGCACAGTCGCCCACATTCCTTCTTCAGCCTTTCTTGGGCGGGACAGAATCCTGATTTTCTACCAGGGGCAGCCGAAGGTCTGTCACAGGTGCGGTGACCCCACACACTTTAGCGCCAGCTGCCAAGTGCAGAAGTGCGCTTTGTGTGGTGGGCTAGGTCATCTCGCTGCATCCTGTAAGGACATTAGGTGTAACCTGTGTGGTGAGCTCGGTCACCCTTTCAGCCGTTGTCCTCGCTCCTTTGCCAATGCGGTTGTGACCCCAGTGGAGGAGAGCCATGAGGTTGCTTCTGCTGGGGAAGGTAGCAGCAGAGGTGGAGGAGCTGAGGGGCCTGTGAAGAAAAGTAAGAATAAGTCACCTTCTCAGTTGAGGCGGCTTGAAGCCAGACAAAAAGGGAGAGAACTGGGGAAACCTCAGGTTGCTGGGGTGACCCTTGGTCCTTCCTCAGAGGCTGGTCATGCTACTGAGGCCCTGAGGGATGATGAGTTGGATGAGGAGGTCAGGAGGATGGAGCGCGAGAAAGGTGCCATGTCCTCCACGTCCTCCCATTATGAGAGTATGGATGAGGATAACAGGATTTGGCTAGAAAATAAGCGCAAGCAGAAAAAGAAAAAGCGCGGCGTATCTAAGGTACCTAAGGAAGGGAAAACTTCCTCCCCTCTGGTTGAGCTTTCCAACCAGTTCCTCACCCTCGATGAGATCGCCTCCTCGGAAGGAGAGGCTGAGGGTGGGGTTCTGGAGGTGGCGGCGGAGCAGCCTGCAGGGGGCGCCGAGTCTCTATCCTCTGGGGAAGCCGGGTCCTCAGAGTGGGAGACTGACTCAGAGTCAGGAGACAAGGACGAAGGAGAGGGTGGTCCGGGTGGCTCCTTGGGGGTCAGTAATAACATGGACACCTCGATTTCGTTAAAAAGAAGTTGCCCCAATTCTGAAGGGAAAAGGGAAAAGGGATCATCCTCAGAGGACAGTAGAGGGAAGGGAGGTAGTAAGAAAAAAGCCGTCTAACTCAATCACTCATGATGGCGGCACCCACTCCGTTGACACTGGCGTCCATTAATGTCGCCAGCATTAAGTCTGATGCGGCTAGATTTGCGGCCTTTGATTTTCTCGGCCGCGTTGAAGCCGACATTTTATTTTTGCAGGAGACCAGGCTGCCAGATTTGGCGGCCGTGTTTAAAGCTAAGAGGGAATGGAGACACGGGCCTTCCTATTGGTCTCTTGCGGCCGAGCCGTATAGCAGAGTGGCGGTCCTTTTTACCGCACCGGTAGAATGCCGACGAATTATTGAGTTAGAAATGGGGAGGTGCCTGATCCTGGATGTCCTCATGAAGGGACAAGAACTTCGCCTAATTAACATCTATGGTCCCCAGTCCAAGTGGGACAGGAAGTGTCTCTTTATGAGGATCAAGCCCTACCTTTTTACAAGTCGGCAGGTGGTCTTTGGAGGGGACTTCAATGCTGTCACGAGGTCCCAGGATAGGGGAGGTTCCAGAGACAAGCTGACTTATGATAGCGTCGCTCTTAATAGCATAGCTAGTGAGGCTCGCCTGGTGGATGTCCACATCCGGCACACCCCAGGCCACGCGGGGTTCACCTATTATAGGGGTAGCTGCAGGTCTAGAATAGACAGGTTTTATTTAAAGGAGGAAGCCATCTCTTCAGCAGTGTCTGTTGTTGAGGTGGAGTTCTCCGATCACTGTTTAATTTTGTTTTCTCTGAATGTTACAGAGACCCCCCGGATGGGAAGAGGCTACTGGAAGCTCAATTCGTCTCTCCTGGAAGAAGCAGAGATAAGACAATCCTTTGAGGACTTTCTTCAGAGCCAGGTACCATTGCTGGGCCTTTGTAGCAGTAAGTCAGAGTGGTGGGAGATGCTCAAGAAAAGGGTGGCGAGATTCTTCCGCCAGCTCTCGAGCCTCAGGAGCCTGGACAGGTACCGCCTGTATCAGGGCCTGAGGAGGAAGCTCGAGCATCTCGTCTCGACTGGAGGTAGTCGTGAGGACATCTCCAGAGTGAAATCCTTGCTGAAGAGGTGTCAGTACGATAGACACGCATCTTTGCTTTTTGAGAGGGATTACGGGAAATACCGCTCGCCCGACCCTTACAGAAACTGCAAGATGTCAGTGAATGGTAAAGTTGTCACGGGACTGGTTGACAGTACGGGATCCCTGAAAAGGTCCAGATCAGGGATCCTGGAGGTCGTCAGATCCTTCTACTCGCACCTCTTGGGCAGGAAGGATCTAGATCGGGATGTGATGTCGGCTTTCCTGGCTGAAACTGTCCCTGAGCCGGGAGTAGACCCCTCTCTTGATGTTTTGACAGAGCTGATCAGGGAAGAGGAAGTCAGCCGGGCGATTGAAGGGCTCGCCCTCAAGAAATCGCCAGGTCCGGATGGCTTAACATCCGAGTTTTATAAGACCTTTAAGGACGCCTTGGTTCCCCTCTTGACTGAGGTATTCAATGAGTGTCTTTCCTCGGGCGCTCTGCCGAAGTCAATGAGGAGGTCTGCCCTGATCATCCTGTCAAAGGGTAAGGACCGATCTCGTATTGAGAACTGGCGTCCCATAGCGCTTCTCAATACGGACAGAAAGGTTTTGGCAAAGGTGCTGTTTAATCGGCTGGTGCAGTTTGCACCCCGGCTCCTTTCGGGGACCCAGCACTGCTCTGTTCCAGGCCGCAGTACATTTAGTGCTGTGCTTTGTGTCCGGGAGGCAGTGGAGCAGGGCAGGGCTGGTAACTGGAAGGGGTACTTGCTGTCCTTGGATCAGGCAAAAGCGTTTGATCGGGTTAACCACGAGTACCTCTGGTCTGTCCTTCTGAGGTATGGCCTGCCGGGGGAGTTTGTCAATTGGCTGAAAGTTTTGTACGCAGGGGCAGAGAGTTTCCCGCTTGTGAACGGTTGGATTGGCTGCCCTTTTGAGGTCGGGTCTGGTGTTCGCCAGGGTTGTCCTCTGAGCCCACTTTTATACGTGTTCGCGATTGACCCATTCCTTAGGAGGGTTGATCGTGGGCCGTTGGTGGGAGTCGGGATGGACCAGGCGGCACCGGAAGCCACTCTAAGGGTGGTAGCCTATGCCGATGATGTCACCGTTTTTGTGTCCTCGAGAGGGGAGGCGCAATGGGTGATGTCAGAGGTTGTCTGCTACTCAGAGGCTTCTGGGTCCAAGATCAACCGGGATAAGTGTGAGAGTCTCTGGCTGGGAGAGGGGGATTCAGGGTTTGATCTCCCGGACTCTCTTCCAGGGCCCCAAGACTCTGCCAAAGTTCTCGGCATCGAATTTGGCCAGGGGGATTACCCCATGCAAAACTGGGATGGCAGGCTTAAGATTGCCGCCCAGAAGGTGGACCAGTGGAAGGGTTGGTCTTTGACCCTCAGGGAAAGGGTTAACCTGATCAAAACTTACCTGCTCCCATTGCTGATATATCTGGGCAGTGTGTGCATGTTGCCAGAACCCCTCTGGACTCGAGTGTACAGTCTGTTCTTCCAGCTGTTATGGGGGAATAGGCTGAACCTTATCAAGAGGGAGGTTACTTACCGCACGAGGAGACAAGGAGGGTTGTGTATGGTCAACCCTGTGGTGTTCCTAGTGAATACCTTTCTTAAGATCAATATCGCAAACCTCTGGAAAGAGAGGGCTCCTCCGTGGGTATACTCCTGCAGGGGATGGTTTCGGCCTTTCTTCCAGGAATGGGAGACAGGAGGGCGAGTGAAGGATCTCCGTACACCACATGGGCATCTTCCGGCTTACGCTACCCCGGTTCTGAAGGTGATTCGCCGGTGGGGTCTGGGAATGTGGGAGATCAGGACCATGTCGAGGAAACTCCTTGACAAAAGGGTTCTGTTGACCCATTTCCAGAAGCCTCTGGCCCTCAGGGATTGCCCAAGTCGGGATCTTGGGGTGGGTTTAGGTCTTTTGAATTCCATCAGGATCCCCTTGAAGTTTTGGGACTTGACTTGGCGCTGCTTCCATGGAAAGCTGTGTGTGAGGGACAATCTGAAGTGTAGGAGCTCTGAGGAAAGGGGTTGTCCCCGGGAGGAGTGCGGTGGTCTGCTGGAGAGCATGGACCACTTCCTGCTTCAGTGCCCCTTTAACACAGAGGTGTACAACCGGGTGGGCGCTTCCATCCATTGGCCCGGGTTGGCCGGTCTCTCCTATGCGGAGTGGGCCTATGGAGCATTCAGAGGCCTGGGTGGCCGGGACCGCTGCACGTTATTCCTAGTTAGCCTAGTGGTCAGGTACCACACGTGGAATGCACGGTGTTTAGTGTCGACGCAGCGTAAAATCCTCCCGGTGGATGAGGTGGTTAGGAACATTCTGGGGGACCTGGTGAAGGTGCGCTCTCTGGAGTATGAGAGGCTGGGCACGGGGAGGGCCTCTCTCCTTTGGAGGGGGTTCTCCTTTAGTGTCCCTTAGTCTGTCATCTCCTCTCCTGGTGTTGGGCTGAAGCTGACACTGTAGATTTTTGTTTTGTGTCCTGAGGTTATAGTGATGTAGGGGCTTGCAGGAGCCGAACCTGGGCTTTATGTGGTTGGTTTGTTATATGTTGATATGTTTAATGTGTTTGTATTTTGTGTACAGTGTGTATTTATGTAGTTATAGTTAATGTGTATATAGCTTGGTTGGTTTTGGGGTGTTGGTGTTAGGGTGTTAGGTTGGGAGGGGGGTGGACGGGATTTGGACAATATGATCCTGGGCACTGGTCTGGACTATATAGCGCGAACTTTGGACGTTAGACCAGTGTCTGGGTGGAAGGGTGATGGGCGTGGGATTTAGTTAGTTATATTTAATGTTTTTATTTCCTGTTTGTCTTTTTTTTGCTGTGTATTCTTTAGTTATTTATGGAAAAAAAAAAAAATTATTATAAAAAATTATAAAAAAAAAAAAAAAAAAAATTAGGTGGTGGGATTGGGTGAAGGTTTTGTTTTATAATGCTGATTGTGTGGTGTGTGTGTGTGTGGCTGGGCCAGGAGATTTTCGTAAGTCTCTTTTAGTTTGTATTATTGTTTTGTTATTATTATTATTGTTTTGTTTTGCCAGAAGTTATGGCTTGATTTATGTTTATTGTTGTAATGTTTTTCATTTTTATATATAAAATAAAAGATTTACAGGATGTAACTCAGGATCAGTACAGGATAAGTAATGTCATGTATGTACACAGTGACTGCACCAGCAGCAGATAGTGAGTGCAGCTCTGGGGTATAATACACGATGTAACTCAGGATCAGTACAGGATAAGTAATGACATGTATGTACACAGTGACTGCACCAGCAGCAGATAGTGAGTGCAGCTCTGGGGTATAATACAGGATGTAACTCAGGATCAGTACAGGAGAAGTAATGTCATGTATGTACACAGTGACTGCACCAGCAGCAGAATAGTGAGTGCAGCTCTGGGGAATAATACAGGATGTAACTCAGGATCAGTACAGGAGAAGTAATGTCATGTATGTACACAGTGACTGCACCAGCAGCAGAATAGTGAGTGCGGCTCTGGAGTATAATACAGGATGTAACTCAGGATCAGTACAGGATAAGTAATGTCATGTATGTACACAGTGACTGCACCAGCAGCAGAATAGTGAGTGCAGCTCTGGGGTATAATACAGGATGTAACTCAGGATCAGTACAGGATAAGTAATGTCATGTATGTACACAGTGACTGCACCAGCAGCAGAATAGTGAGTGCAGCTCTGGGGTATAATACAGGATGTAACTCAGGATCAGTACAGGATAAGTAATGTCATGTATGTACACAGTGACTGCACCAGCAGCAGAATAGTGAGTGCAGCTCTGGGGAATAATACAGGATGTAACTCAGGATCAGTACAGGATAAGTAATGTCATGTATGTACACAGTGACTGCACCAGCAGCAGAATAGTGAGTGCAGCTCTGGGGTATAATACAGGATGTAACTCAGGATCAGTACAGGATAAGTAATGTCATGTATGTGCACAGTGACTGCACCAGCAGCAGAATAGTGAGTGCAGCTCTGGAGTATAATACAGGATGTAACTCAGTATCAGAACAGGATAAGTAATGTCATGTATGTACACAGTGACTGCACCAGCAGCAGAATAGTGAGTGCAGCTCTGGAGTATAATACAGGATGTAACTCAGGATCAGTACAGGATAAGTAATGTCATGTATGTACACAGTGACTGCACCAGCAGCAGAATAGTGAGTGCAGCTCTGGGGTATAATACAGGATGTAACTCAGGATCAGTACAGGATAAGTAATGTCATGTATGTACACAGTGACTGCACCAGCAGCAGAATAGTGAGTGCAGCTCTGGGGTATAATACAGGATGTAACTCAGGATCAGTACAGGATAAGTAATGTCATGTATGTACACAGTGACTGCACCAGCAGCAGAATAGTGAGTGCAGCTCTGAGGTATAATACAGGATGTAACTCAGGATCAGTACAGGATAAGTAATGTCATGTATGTACACAGTGACTGCACCAGCAGCAGAATAGTGAGTGCAGCTCTGGAGTATAATACAGGATGTAACTCAGGATCAGTACAGGATAAGTAATGTCATGTATGTACACAGTGACTGCACCAGCAGCAGAATAGTGAGTGCAGCTCTGGGGTATAATACAGGATGTAACTCAGGATCAGTACAGGACACCTCCTCATGCAGGAGACCAGGGGAAATAATACCCACAATGCAACACTTACAGGGCCACATCAGAGAGTGGGTATAGGGGTTAGTCCCATAGGGGCGGGGGGGTCATGCTTGTGTACATACGGGTGGTGTCCTGGGCAGTGTCGGGGCGGAGCGGCCGCTAGTAGGTGGGAGGAGCCTGACAGACAGTAAGTAACATGCAGTTACCTGAGGTTTCTTCACCTTAATGATCCAGCTTGGAGGGACTATGACGGCGGCGTGCGCCCCCAGCGAGCAGGGCTCCTCGATGTGATGTAACAGGAAGCAGGTCACCTTGTTGTGGAACTGGGTGGGAACAGACAAGAGAAGGGGCCTTACCGCAGGAAATACATTCATATCTATAGCGCCACCTATAGGAGCTTAACAAAAGAAGGAGACCAAGAAAATATATTCCAGGATGGCAGCTGTCCTCACACTGCTGTGCTCTGTTTCCTCTGCAGCAGGCGCTTTATACTGTCCCTGGAGAGATGTGTAATTAGACCTTTGTGTATGTTGTTAGTAGCAGCAGGACTGTGATATATGGACTCATATTCCATGATTGTACTGTGGGAATGTCCTCACACTGCTTTGCTCTGTGTTTTCTGCAGCCATTGTTAATTAATTACTGTCCCTGGAGAGATGTGTAATTATACCTTTGTGTATGTTGTTAGTAGCAGCAGGACTGTGATATATGGATTTATATTCCAGGATTGTCCACAGACTGCTGTGCTCTGTGTCCTCTGCAGCAGGTGCTTTATACTGTCCCCAGGGAGATGTGTAATTACACCTTTGTGTATGTTGTTAGTAGCAGCAGGACTGTGATATATGGATTTATATTCCAGGATTGTCCACAGACTGCTGTGCTCTGTGTCCTCTGCAGCAGGCGCTTTATACTGTCCCCGGGGAGATGTGTATTTACACCTTTGTGTATGTTGTTAGTAGTAGCAGGACTGTGATATACGGACTCATATTCCAGGAGTGTACTGGGGGATTGTCCTCACACAACTGTATCCTGTGCTCTGTGCATCCAATGTTTCGTATTGGCCTTGAAGAGATGTGTAGTTAGGCCTTTGTGTATGTTGTTATTAGCAGCAGGACTGTGATATATGGATTCATATTCCAGGATTGTACTGTGGTGTGTCCTCACACTGCTTTGCTCTGTGTTCTCTGCAGCCATTGTTAATTAATTGCTGTCCCTGGAGAGATGTGTAATTATACCTTTGTGTATGTTGTTAGTAGCAGCAGGACTGTGATATATGGATTGTATTGGGATTTATCCTCACAGTGCTGTGATTTCTGCACTTTATCCCCTCAAAACCACTGCCCTCTTCTCCTACTTAAAGTGGTCTTATCAAATCAGAAGTCTACTAAAAGTTTTACTCAGAAGGGACACCACCAGTACAATCCTCGAATAATACATACATCACAGTCCTGCTGCTACCAACAACATACACAAAGGTATGATTACACATCTCTTAAAAAATCCTACACAGAGCACAGCAGTGTGAGAGCAGCAACAATCCAGGAATATTTATTAATATTTCACAGTCCTGCTGCTACTAACAACATTACTCATCTCTCCAGAATCCATTATAAAAAGTGACTGCAAAGAGTACAGAGCACAGCAGTGTGTAAAAGAAGAGAGCACCTTGGAGAGAGCTCAGAACACAGCAGTGATTGGACACATCCCCAATACAAACCTTGGAAAAATGAATTAATATTTCACAGCACTGCTGCTCCTAACATCATTACACATCTCTCCAGGATGCATAACAAAAAGTGACTGTAAAGAGTACAGAGCACAGCCGTGCATGAAAGAAGGGAGCACCTCAGAGAGAGCTAAGAGCACAGCAGTGTGAGGGCACACCCCCATTACAATCCTGGAAAAATGAATTAATATTTCACAGTCCTGCTGCTACTAACAAGATAATCAAATCAATGCATTCCAGAGCTGCTGATTTACATTGCCAAAAGAGAAACAGGTAGGTACAGGGGGGCATTCAGGGGGGCAATGTACAATGGGGGAACGGGTCATGGGAAGGGCAGAATTTTAGTATGCAGTGGGCCCTGGGAGGGTCATTACATTAGGGGTGGAGGAAGTGATATATTTATTCATACATTCCCAGGAGGAGTAACAGAGGAACGGTACAATGTAAACATAATGAACTGGTAAATTCTGGGCGCTGTAGAGGTGTTATATGAGTAACAGTGAGTGCACCGGGTGGCGCCGGCTATATATAGTGCCAGGAGTTACGCGCTGACTGTGTACAATGGGATTTTTCTTGGCGCAGCGGCACAATACACGCTAATTATAGAGCGGCAGCGGAGCCTGACATGACTAATAGCACCGGCACACTATCATTACACCGCATGGCCTGCCGTAATGCCGGGGTATATAGCGCTGCCGATCCCCGCGCACCGTCTGGAAGACACCTGCCTTTAACATGATACTAATCTCTTAGGCACTTCTTTTCGGTATCCCTTTAAGGACGGGGCAGCAAAGGTTGTGCCTGGCAGTGCATTTTATCCCTATTCAAGGCAGCTGAACTGTAATACCAAGTACTGCCTATAGACAGAGGTGGCGCTGTTGCTAAAAAAAAAATAGCAGATTTAATTTCCTAGTCCCTTTTAAGCATTCCCTTTAAAGAGGACTCTCCACCAACTGATACATGTGAAGATAACCATCTACATTGTGTAGTCGACGTTTCAAAGATTCAGGGGCACTTTGAATTTTCTTTCTAGTCCCCACGGATGCGTAGATATCAGTCCCAGTATCTGACCATTATAATCCTCTCCACGGTCAGAGAGGAGGAGCTGGAGCAGAGGAGGGGCGTGTGTTATGGTTATCTTCCACTTGTCAGAGAAGATTATCCAAACCTTACTTTTTCTAAACCACGCCCATTTCCCCACCCGCAAGCAAATTATAATATTAACCTTAATAGCCCCTACATAGAATAAAGCCCCCCTTAATGTGGCCAACCCCCCTATAATAGCCCATAATGCAACTCTGCAACGTATAAAACCCCTCTTTCATTTTATTCTCCCTTTACATTTAGTTTTCCACTTTTATTTATCTCCCCAAACTTACACATAAATCTATCTGTACACCTACCCTCCTCACATGGTGTGGTCCTCCAGTCCTCCAGCCTCCTCCTGTCCACCAGCCTCCTCGTGTAGCCTCCTGTCCACCAGCCTCCTCCTGTAGCCTCCTGTCCTGCAGCCTCCTCCTGTAGCCTCCTGTCCTCCAGCCTCCTCCTGTAGCCTCCTGTCCTCCAGCCTCCTCCTGTAGCCCCCTGTCCTCCAGCCTCCTCCTGTAGCCTCCTGTCCTCCAGCCTCCTCCTGTAGCCCCCTGTCCTCCAGCCTCCTCCTGTAGCCTCCTGTCCTCCAGCCTCCTCCTGTAGCCCCCTGTCCTCCAGCCTCCTCCTGTAGCCCCCTGTCCTCCAGCCTCCTCCTGTAGCCTCCTGTCCTCCAGCCTCCTCCTGTAGCCCCCTGTCCTCCAGCCTCCTCCTGTAGCCTCCTGTCCTCCAGCCTCCTCCTGTAGCCCCCTGTCCTCCAGCCTCCTCCTGTAGCCTCCTGTCCTCCAGCCTCCTCCTGTAGCCTCCTGTCCTCCAGCCTCCTCCTGTAGCCTCCTGTCCTCCAGCCTCCTCCTGTCCTCCAGCCTCCTCCTGTAGCCTCCTGTCCTCCAGCCTCCTCCTGTAGCCCCCTGTCCTCCAGCCTCCTCCTGTAGCCTCCTGTCCTCCAGCCTCCTCTTGTAGTCTCCTGTCCTCCAGCCTCCTCCTGTAGCCCCCTGTCCTCCATCCTCCTACTGTAGCCTCCTGTCCTCCAGCCTCCTCCTGTAGCCTCCTGTCCACCAGCCTCCTCCTGTAGCCTCCTGTCCTCCAGCCTCCTCCTGTAGCCTCCTGTCCTCCAGCCTCCTCCTGTAGCCCCCTGTCCTCCAGCCTCCTCCTGTAGCCTCCTGTCCTCCAGCCTCCTCCTGTAGCCCCCTGTCCTCCAGCCTCCTCCTGTAGCCTCCTGTCCTCCAGCCTCCTCCTGTAGCCCCCTGTCCTCCAGCCTCCTCCTGTAGCCCCCTGTCCTCCAGCCTCCTCCTGTAGCCCCCTGTCCTCCAGCCTCCTCCTGTAGCCTCCTGTCCTCCAGCCTCCTCCTGTAGCCCCCTGTCCTCCAGCCTCCTCCTGTAGCCTCCTGTCCTCCAGCCTCCTCCTGTAGCCCCCTGTCCTCCAGCCTCCTCCTGTAGCCTCCTGTCCTCCAGCCTCCTCCTGTAGCCTCCTGTCCTCCAGCCTCCTCCTGTAGCCTCCTGTCCTCCAGCCTCCTCCTGTAGCCTCCTGTCCTCCAGCCTCCTCCTGTAGCCCCCTGTCCTCCAGCCTCCTCCTGTAGCCTCCTGTCCTCCAGCCTCCTCTTGTAGTCTCCTGTCCTCCAGCCTCCTCCTGTAGCCCCCTGTCCTCCATCCTCCTACTGTAGCCTCCTGTCCTCCAGCCTCCTCCTGTAGCCCCCTGTCCTCCAGCCTCCTCCTGTAGCCTCCTGTCCTCCAGCCTCCTCTTGTAGTCTCCTGTCCTCCAGCCTCCTCCTGTAGCCCCCTGTCCTCCATCCTCCTACTGTAGCCTCCTTTCCTCTAGCCTCCTCTTGTAGTCTCCTGTCCTCCATCCTCCTCCTGTAGCCCCCTGTCCTTCATCCTCCTACTGTAGCCCCCTGTCCTCCAGCCTCCTCCTGTAGTCTCCTGTTCTCCAGCCTCCTCCTGTAGCCTCCTGTCCTCCAGCCTCCTCCTGTAGCCTCCTGTCCTCCAGCCTCCTCCTGTAGCCTCCTGTCCTCCAGCCTCCCACTGTAGCCTCCTGTCCTCCAGCCTCCTCCTGTAGCCTCCTGTCCTCCAGCCTCCTCTTGTAGCCTCCTGTCCTGCATCCTCCTCCTGTAGCCTCCTGTCCACCAGCCTCCTCCTGTAGCCTCCTGTCCTCCAACCTCCTCCTGTGCCCAACTCTCCTCCATCCTCCTCCTGTAGCCTCCTGATCTCCAGCCTCCTCTTGTGGACTCCTGTCCACCAGCCTCCTCTTGTGGACTCCTGTCCTCCAGCCTCCTCTTGTGGACTCCTGTCCCCCAGCTTCCTCCTGTAGCCTCCTGTCCTCCTGTGCCCCCCTGTCCCCCAGCCTCCCCCTGTAGCCTCCTGTACTCCAGCCCCCCCAGCCTCCTGTCCTCCAGCCTCCTCCTGTGCCCTCCTGTCTTCCAGCCTCCTCCTGTGCCCTCCTATCCTCTATCTTCCTCCTGTAGCCTCCTGTCCTCCAGCCTCCTCCTGTGCCCTCCTGTCCTCCAGCCTTCTTCTGTAGCTCCTGTCCTCCAGCCTCCTCCTGTCCTCCAGCCTCCTCCTGTCCTCCATCCTCCTCCTGTCCTCCAGCCTCCCCTCCCAGCCTCCTGTCCTCTAGCCTCCTCCTATAGCCTCCAGCCTCCTCCTGTAGCCTCCTATCCTCTATCCTCCTCCTGTAGCCTCCTGTCCTCTAGCCGCCTCCTGTAGCCTCCTGTCCTCCAGCCTCCTCCTATTGTGGCCTCCTGTCCTCTATCCTCCTCTTCCCGTGTTCCCCTAGCCTACTCCCCCTGTGGGTAATAAAAAAAAAAAAAAACCTTGTTCCCCCACAGTCACTCTCTCTTCTTCTGGGCTCGGACTGACTTCCGGAGAGGGCTGGCACAGCCAAGGCGCAGAGCTACCTCCTCACATTTCTCGTGCAGACATGATGTGACTTGGTAGCAGTGGCTGATCCCGCCTCCTCCTGGCCCTGATGCTTCATATGTTTTGTGCGAATACACAGGACCAGGAGGAGGCAGGACAAACGAGGGGATAATGGGGGAGCCCAGAACAATCTCCCACCTGCCTGTGACAGCAGGACAGCACCCAAAAAACGGGACTGTCCCGCTGAATCCGGGACGGTTGGGAGGTTTGCCTATGACCCCTCCCAGAACCTTCTGACAGTGGAGAGGAGTACAAAGGTCAGATTCTGGGGGGAGGGGTGTGTGTATAATGATAACCTGCTTCTCCACTGTCAGAGAGGAGGATTATAACGGTTAGATACTGCGACTGATATCTCATCAACCGTGGGGGCTTCTGAAGCTGTGTAAGAGCCCCTACAACATGGAATGTTCATCTTCTAGTGTATGAGGTTGTGCAAAGTCGACTAATAATGAGTCATGTGATGTCAGCAGCCAATCAGAGTCTACTAAATTAATGCCATAATCGCTAAGGTGCATGTCATGTGATCGCTATAACCACTGACTTGGCACCAAAGTCACATGGCACAAGCAGAGACTGGCAGGACTAATAGCAGCACTGACAGGTGTGAATAGGGATCAAAACCAAGATCACAGAGGGAAAAGAGATCATCACATTAATGGAATTTTTAAGTGTCACAGATCCCCGGTATTAGTTTATCTTACCGCCAGCTTACACCACGAGCAGCTGATAGCCACAATCTCCTTACTGTGGAACGAGAACTTCTGCTGAAAACCCTGCAGATAAGGAGAGAGGAACCGAGATCAGGACGATACCGAGGAAACCCGATCTCCATCAGCATGTGGCTTCTCAGGCCAGCAACACATATACATGCAAACTGTGCTCCACTGCCGAGCATTCTGGGTATTATAGCAGTTATATTCCTGTACATAGGGGGCAGTATTATAGTAGTTATATTCTTGTACATAGGGGCAGTATTATAGTAGTTATATTCTTGTACATAGGGGGCAGTATTATAGTAGTTATATTCTTGTACATAGGGGGCAGTATTATAGTAGTTATATTCCTGTACATAGGGGGCAGTATTATAGTAGTTATATTCCTGTACATAGGGGCAGTATTATAGTAGTTATATTCTTGTACATAGGGGGCAGTATTATAGTAGTTATATTCTTGTACATAGGGGGCAGTATTATAGTAGTTATATTCTTGTACATAGGAAGCAGTATTATAGTAGTTATATTCCTGTACATAGGGGCAGTATTATAGTAGTTATATTCTTGTACATAGGGGGCAGTATTATAGTAGTTATATTCCTGTACATAGGGGGCAGTATTATAGTAGTTATATTCCTGTACATAGGGGGCAGTATTATAGTAGTTATATTCTTGTACATAGGGGGCAGTATAATAGTAGTTATATTCCTGTACATAGGGGGCAGTATAATAGTAGTTATATTCCTGTACATAGGGGGCAGTATTATAGTAGTTATATTCTTGTACGTAGGGGGCAGTATTATAGTAGTTATATTCTTGTACATAGGAAGCAGTATTATAGTAGTTATATTCTTGTACATAGGGGGCAGTATTATAGTAGTTATATTCTTGTACATAGGGGGCAGTATTATAGTAGTTATATTCTTGTACATAGGGGGCAGTATTATAGTAGTTATATTCCTGTACATAGGGGGCAGTATTATAGTAGTTATATTCTTGTACATAGGGGGCAGTATTATAGTAGTTATATTCTTGTACATAGGGGGCAGTATTATAGTAGTTATATTCCTGTACATAGGGGGCAGTATTATAGTAGTTATATTCTTGTACATAGGGGGCAGTATAATAGTAGTTATATTCCTGTACATAGGGGGCAGTATACTAGTAGTTATATTCCTGTACATAGGGGGCAGTATTATAGTAGTTATATTCTTGTACATAGGGGGCAGTATTATAGTAGTTATATTCTTGTACATAGGAAGCAGTATTATAGTAGTTATATTCTTGTACATAGGGGGCAGTATTATAGTAGTTATATTCTTGTACATAGGGGGCAGTATTATAGTAGTTATATTCTTGTACATAGGGGGCAGTATTATAGTAGTTATATTCCTGTACATAGGGGGCAGTATTATAGTAGTTATATTCCTGTACATAGGGGGCAGTATTATAGTAGTTATATTCCTGTACATAGGGGGCAGTATTATAGTATTTATATTCTTGTACATAGGGGGCAGTATTATAGTAGTTATATTCTTGTACATAGGGGGCAGTATTATAGTAGTTATATTCCTGTACATAGGGGGCAGTATTATAGTAGTTATATTCCTGTACATAGGGGGCAGTATTATAGTAGTTATATTCCTGTACATAGGGGGCAGTATTATAGTAGTTATATTCTTGTACATAGGGGGCAGTATTATAGTAGTTATATTCTTGTACATAGGGGGCAGTATTATAGTAGTTATATTCCTGTACATAGGGGCAGTATTATAGTAGTTATATTCTTGTACATAGGGGGCAGTATTATAGTAGTTATATTCTTGTACATAGGGGGCAGTATTATAGTAGTTATATTCTTGTACATAGGGGGCAGTATTATAGTAGTTATATTCTTGTACATAGGGGGCAGTATTATAGTAGTTATAGTCTTGTACATAGAGGGCAGTATTATAGTAGTTATATTCTTGTACATAGGGGGCAATATTATAGTAGTTATATTCCTGTACATAGGGGGCAGTATTATAGTAGTTATATTCCTGTACATAGGGGGCAGTATTATAGTAGTCATATTCCTGTACATAGGGGGCAGTATTATAGTAGTTATATTCTTGTACATAGGGGGCAGTATTATGGTAGTTATATTCTTGTACATAGGGGGCAGTATTATAGCAGTTATATTCCTGTACATAGGGGGCAGTATTATAGTAGTTATATTCTTGTACATAGGGGGATAGTATTATAGTAGTTATATTCTTGTACATAGGGGGCAGTATTATAGTAGTTATATTCTTGTACATAGGGGGCAGTATTATAGTAGTTATATTCTTGTACATAGGGGGCAGTATTATAGTAGTTATATTCCTGTACATAGGGGGCAGTATTATAGTAGTTATATTCCTGTACATAGGGGGCAGTATTATAGTAGTTATATTCCTGTACATAGGGGGATAGTATTATAGTAGTTATATTCTTGTACATAGGGGGCAGTATTATAGTAGTTATATTCATGTACATAGGGGGCAGTATTATAGTAGTTATATTCTTGTACATAGGAGGCAGTATTATAGTAGTTATATTCTTGTACATAGGGGGCAGTATTATAGTAGTTATATTCCTGTACATAGGGGGCAGTATTATAGTAGTTATATTCTTGTACATGGGGGGCAGTATTATAGTAGTTATATTCTTGTACATAGGGGGCAGTATTATAGTAGTTATATTCTTGTACATAGGGGGAAGTATTATAGTAGTTATATTCCTGTACATAGGGGGCAGTATTATAGTAGTTATATTCTTGTACATAGGGGGCAGTATTATAGTAGTTATATTCTTACCTTCCCGCAGTGCTTGCATTTCCCCTCTTGCCGCCGGCGGTGTACCCAGTGATGCCTCACCAAATTCTGCTGGTTAGAACAACAAGAAAAATGTCTGACCTGAGAAAAAACCATTAGAGCGTGGGTCAGGCCGGATATCCAGGGTGGGCATTGGCAGCAACACAGAGAAGCGGAGACAGAGGCTTAAGGGGCGACACCACCCACAACACAGAATTATTTTTGTTATGATGCAGTGACACATAACCCTGTGCCCGTGTTACGGATTCGGGGAGGGTGGGACAGCAGCAAGACAGGAACATGTGTTCTGGGTAACATGAATGTGGTGGTGCTCTAGTGACAGTAGATGGCAGCATTGTACAGGAAGTAGTATTGTGGTTTTTGGGTCTTTGCTGGTTAGGGGGGTGTATATGGAGGGCTCCTCACCCAGGTCACTCACAGGGGGCACATACTTACCTCTCGTGGAGCTCGGGACGTCAGATCACGGAAAGTTGGTTTACACCTAAAATTAATCTGAAGAAAAAACAAAACGAAAAAAAAAAGAGACAACAAAATGTTTTTCAGCAGCTTCTCGGAGGGTCAGATTCCGCCCACCACTTATTATGTTACAATGTGCAGTTTTTATTACTTTCACATTTTTATTTTTTTAAAAACGTTTTCATGTTTGGCCCTGCAGATGGCGCCAACCTACCTTCTCCAGCTGGTCCATGCAGGCGGCGTGGACCACGATCTTGCACGCCGCGCACTTTCTCCGTACGGCTGATTTCTAACGAGACAAGAAAGGGAGTTAGTAAGCGACCTAGAGAGCGCCAGGCAGTGCCCAGATAATTATCCAAAGATTTACTAGAGAGCGCCAGGCAGTGCCCAGATAATTATCCAAAGATTTACTAGAGAGCGCCAGGCAGTGCCCAGATAATTATCCAAAGATTTACTAGAGAGCGCCAGGCAGTGCCCAGATAATTATCCAAAGATTTACTAGAGAGCGCCAGGCAGTGCCCAGATAATTATCCAAAGATTTACTAGAGAGCGCCAGGCAGTGCCCAGATAATTATCCAAAGATTTACTAGAGAGCGCCAGGCAGTGCCCAGATAATTATCCAAAGATTTACTAGACAGCGCCAGGCAGTGCCCAGATAATTATCCAAAGATTTACTAGAGAGCGCCAGGCAGTGCCCAGATAATTATCCAAAGATTTACTAGAGAGCGCCAGGCAGTGCCCAGATAATTATCCAAAGATTTACTAGCGAGCGCCAGGCAGTGCCCAGATAATTATCCAAAGATTTACTAGAGAGCGCCAGGCAGTGCCCAGATAATTATCCAAAGATTTACTAGAGAGCGCCAGGCAGTGCCCAGATAATTATCCAAATATTTACTAGAGAGCACCAGGCAGTGCCCAGATAATTATCCAAAGATTTACTAGAGAGCACCAGGCAGTGCCCAGATAATTATCCAAAGATATACTAGAGAGCGCCAGGCAGTGCCCAGATAATTATCCAAAGATTTACTAGAGAGCGCCAGGCAGTGCCCAGATAATTATCCAAAGATTTACTAGAGAGCGCCAGGCAGTGCCCAGATAATTATCCAAAGATTTACTAGAGAGCGCCAGGCAGTGCCCAGATAATTATCCAAAGATTTACTAGAGAGCGCCAGGCAATGCCCAGATAATTATCCAAAGATTTACTAGAGAGCGCCAGGCAATGCCCAGATAATTATCCAAAGATTTACTAGACAGCGCCAGGCAGTGCCCAGATACTTATCCAAAGATTTACGAGAGAGAGCGCCAGGCAATGCCCAGATAATTATCCAAAGATTTACTAGAGAGCGCCAGGCAGTGCCCAGATAATTATCCAAAGATTTACTAGACAGCGCCAGGCAGTGCCCAGATAATTATCCAAAGATTTACTAGAGAGCGCCATGCAGTGCCCAGATACTTATCCAAAGATTTACGAGAGAGAGCGCCAGGCAATGCCCAGATAATTATCCAAAGATTTACTAGAGAGCACCAGGCAGTGCCCAGATAATTATCCAAAGATTTACTAGACAGCGCCAGGCGGTGCCCAGATAATTATCCAAAGATTTACTAGAGAGCGCCAGGCAGTGCCCAGATAATTATCCAAAGATTTACTAGAGAGCGCCAGGCAGTGCCCAGATATATTATCCAAAGATTTACTAGAGAGCGCCAGGCAGTGCCCAGATAATTATCCAAAGATTTACTAGAGAGCGCCAGGCAGTGCCCAGATAATTATCCAAAGATTTACTAGAGTGCGCCAGGCAGTGCCCAGATATATTATCCAAAGATTTACTAGAGAGCGCCAGGCAGTGCCCAGATAATTATCCAAAGATTTACTAGAGAGCACCAGGCAGTGCCCAGATAATTATCCAAAGATTTACTAGAGAGCGCCAGGCAGTGCCCAGATAATTATCCAAAGATTTACTAGAGAGCGCCAGGCAGTGCCCAGATAATTATCCAAAGATTTACTAGAGAGCGCCAGGCAGTGCCCAGATAATTATCCAAAGATTTACTAGAGAGCGCCAGGCAGTGCCCAGATAATTATCCAAAGATTTACTAGAGAGCGCCAGGCAGTGCCCAGATAATTATCCAAAGATTTACTAGAGAGCGCCAGGCAGTGCCCAGATAATTATCCAAAGATTTACTAGAGAGCGCCAGGCAGTGCCCAGATAAGTTATGCAAAGATTTACTAGAGAGCACCAGGCAGTGCCCAGATAGCCTCTTAGCTCAGTATCTATATTCCCTCACCCAATGCTGGATGATTTGTTGGCATCCCTTTTACCCCAGCCCCCAACACCAGGGGCACTTCTGCAGACAAAACGAAATATTACCCCCATTGGCCATGTAGGCACTATGTGCCTATAGATACACATAGTGCCCATAATGTGCCATATTGTTCCCACTTATTGCCATGTAGACTCCATATGGAGCTATAACTAGAAATCTCAGATTGTTGCCCAAATAAACATTTCCACGTTACAGGGATTGTCCACCTTCAGCTAATAATGGCTCATTATATCCCTGGTCATGTGATGTTACACAGGTGCACGGCTCATTATATCCCTGGTCATGTGATGTTACACAGGTGCACGGCTCATTATATCCCTGGTCATGTGATGTTACACAGGTGCACGGCTCATTATATCCCTAGTCATGTGATGTCACACAGGTGCACGGCTCATTATATCCCTAGTCATGTGATGTCACACAGGTGCACGGCTCGTTATATCCCTGGTCATGTGATGTCACACAGGTGCACGGCTCATTATATCCCTGGTCATGTGATGTTACACAGGTGCACGGCTCATTATATCCCTGGTCATGTGATGTTACACAGGTGCACGGCTCATTATATCCCTGGTCATGTGATGTCACACAGCTGCACGGCTTGTTATATCCCTGGTCATGTGATGTCACACAGGTGCAGGGCTCGTTATATCCCTGGTCATGTGATGTCACACAGGTGCAGGGCTCGTTATATCCCTGGTCATGTGATGTCACACAGGTGCCCGGCTCATTATATATTCCCGGTCATGTGATGTCACACAGGTGCATGGCTCGTTATATCCCTGGTCATGTGATGTCACACAGGTGCCCGGCTTATTATATCACTGGTCATGTGATGTCACACAGCTGCACGGCTCATACTATCACTGGTCGTGTGATGTCAAACAGGTGCATGGCTCGTTATATCCCTGGTCACGTGATATCACACAGGTGCACAGCTCATTATATCCCTGGTCATGTGATGTCACACAGGTGCACGGCTTGTTATATCTCTGGTCATGTGATGTCACACAGGTGCACGGCTCGTTATATCCCTGGTCATGGGATGTCACACAGGTGCACGGCTCGTTATATCCCTGGTCATGTAATGTCACACAGGTGCACGGCTCGTTATATACCTGATCATGTGATGTCACACAGGTGCACGGCTCGTTATATCCCTGATCATGTGATGTCACACAGGTGCACGGCTCGTTATATCCCTGATCATGTGATGTCACACAGGTGCACGGCTCGTTATATCCCTGATCATGTGATGTCACACAGGTGCACTGCTTGTTATATCCTTGGTCATGTGATGTCACACAGGCGCACGGCTCGTTATATCCCCGGTCATGTGATGTCACACAGGTGCAGAGCTCGTTATATCCCTGGTCATGTGATGTCACACAGGTGCAGAGCTCGTTATATCCCTAGTCACGTGATATCACACAGGTGCACAGCTCATTATATCCCTGGTCATGTGATGTCACACAGGTGCACGGCTCGTTATATCCCTGGTCATGGGATGTCACACAGGTGCACGGCTCGTTATATCCCTGATCATGTAATGTCACACAGGTGCACGGCTCGTTATATACCTGATCATGTGATGTCACACAGGTGCACGGCTCGTTATATCCCTGATCATGTGATGTCACACAGGTGTACGGCTCGTTATATCCCTGATCATGTGATGTCACACAGGTGCACGGCTCGTTATATCCCTGATCATGTGATGTCACACAGGTGCACTGCTTGTTATATCCTTGGTCATGTGATGTCACACAGGCGCACGGCTCGTTATATCCCCGGTCATGTGATGTCACACAGGTGCAGAGCTCGTTATATCCCCGGTCATGTGATGTCACACAGGTGCAGGGCTCGTTATATCCCTGATCATGTGATGGTCATTGCTTTTCTACAGAGACCAGGACGGCATTTTGAAGCCGGGATCCCCTTGCTATGTGTCTGTCTTCAGTGCATTTCCAGCCTCGTATGCATGCATCAGGAGGCTCAGCCTGAACACTCTTCCGGATTTTCTCTCACCTAGATGTGTGCACTGCAGTGCACGTAATTCTGAGAGTCCAGATATTAAAAAAAAAAGTTAAAATATAATAAAAAAAAAATAGAATAAAAAAACTTCTTGTGACTGGAAGCTGCGGAGGTCTCCCTAGGGCCAATGATGGAGGAGCCCCCCGCTCCCTCCTCCTCTGCAGCGCTGTCCACAGACACATAACACAACGTGGCAGCCCATCCCAACGGGAGCGGACCGAACTCAGACACACTAATTCCTCTCCATGGCAACCCCCGTTGCTACGGCAACAGCCTAAAAATCTGCAGTTCGGTATTGGGGGCTAATCACTTGCTGCAGGGGATGAGCAGGGATAGCGGAATTATTACCAATACCCATAGGGGTGTGTGGCGGGGCAGGATAAAGACACACAAGGCAGCGGCCACAGGGCCCCTGGGGGGGGGGGGGCGCTCTGCTACAGACACAGTGGCTATAATTAGTGAATATTGTGTTTCTAAAAAGTTTGACTTGAATACCAAACAACAAGAGTATCCGAAACTCCAAGAAGTTTCTTATGCAAAATTCCTCAAAGAGGGAATCCGTCAGCAGGTGTGACCATACAGACTGCAGCCAGTGTCATATATTGTCCCTGTAGAGATGTATATATGTTGTTAGTAGCAGCAGGACTGTGATATATGGCTTTATATTCCAGGATTGTATTGTGGTGTGTCCTCACACTGCTGTGCTCTGTGCTCTCTGTGGCCAGTTTTAGATATTATCCCTGGAGAGATGTGGAATCAGATTGTTGTGTATGTTGTTAGTAGCAGCAGGACTGTGATATATGGATTTATATTCCAAAGTTGGAGTGGGGGTGTGTCCTCACACTGCTGTGCTCTTACCTCTGTGCACTGAGCTGCTCCACAGTCCCTATGTTCTGCTCCAAGTGACTTCTGTAGTTTTCAGCCAGAAGCATACTAAAGCTTTTACTCGGATGGGGGCAGAGGAGGAGAAGTTTGCTGCAGAGTGCAAAAAGCACAGCAGTGTGAGACCCCCTGTGCTAAAATTTTGGACAATTCATGCATATTTCACAGTCCTGCTGCTACCAACAACAAACACAAAAAGTACTTAACACAGACTGCAGGGATCACAGCAATGTACTGTCCATGAAAAACTTTGTGTTTGTTGTTATTAGAAGCAAAACTGTGAAATATGCATGAATTTTCCAAGATTTTAGCACAGGGGTCTCACACTGCTGTGCTCTTTGCACTCTGCAGCAAACGTCTCCTCTGCCCTTATCTGAGTAAAAGCTTTAGCATGCTTCCAGCTGAAAACTACAGAAGTCACTTGAAGCAGAGCATAGGGACTGTGGAATAGCTCAGTGCACAGAGGTAAGAGCACAGCAGTGTGAGACTGCATCCCTAGTGCACTTATAGAAGCTACAATCCTGAAATATAAATCTATAAATCACAATCCTGCTGCTACTAACAACATTCATAAAACTATAATTACAAATCTCTCCAGAGACAATACATAACACTGGCTTCAGAGAGCACAGAGCACAGCAGTGGGAGGTCACCAGTACAATCCTGGAACATAAATCCATATTTCACAGTCCTGCTGCTACTAGTTTTAATAAACTTAGACATCTCTCAGTCACATGTCTCAAATTTCCTCAGGATTTTGGCAACAGTGCCGCATCTGATATTACAACTTCAAGTAAATTTTTTTTTCTAATATTAGACTATCCCTTTAAAGGGGACCTTTAACCACCTTCCCCAACTACAACACTGCATATCATTTAATTGGTGTCGATCCACTGATTTCAGTGCAGTTGGAATTTTTTCTGTAGCATTCACGGCTCCAAAGCAATCAATGCCATTAGATTTAACACCCAAATAGCCGATTACACACTCTTTTGTCAGGTGGGCGGTCCTGTGATAGGGCAGACACCACCTACCTGACAATAGAGTACCTAATTAGCATACTATATGCTGAAATTACAACACTGATTGCTCCACAACGGTAAGGGCTAGAGAAAAAATTCCAACTTCGTTAGAATCAGCGGAGTTGAATCTATCAAGGGATGGGAAGAGTTGGACCGAAAACATGTGCATGGGTTTAGTTACCATTTCAACACATCCCACTGTACTCACAGAAAACTTGACTTGGCAGTTCTCTTCGCCCAGATAACACAGGTCTCCCGATACATTGGTCTCCTGCCAGAGATGTTCCCCATTCACCGCGTTCTCCTGCATGGCAAACAACCAGTTCATTTTTCTCGGATCCATTTTACAAAGTATTACATGACCAGAAATGCCACCTAAAGTCCAAAATGTGCTATAATGGAGGGGTTTCTCCTAAAAACTGCACCACAGGGTGTTGATGGAACAGCAGCAACAGGTGTGGTGCAGTTTCTAGAAGAAGGTGGCCATGTTTTGGTAAACTTCTACAGCCAACTTCTATAAGTCTACATTCCAGACCCCCAAACCCACAATGGAATGAGAAAACCTTACAGTCCAATCCAAGCTGGTACGAGGCTCTTTAAGGGGTCCGTTGGAGATGGTCAACGTGGGACAGTGCACAGGAGCCAGATGCTGAAGACCAGACCGGGAAATGGCTTTCCTGAAACAAAATGAAAGAAAACTTTATTCAGTAACGAGTTCACGAACAAGGACATGGCAGCAATTTAAAGTGGGAAGAATGAAGGTTTGGTACAGTGGCCACAACTATTGTCCACAACGAAGACTTAAAAAACAATAAGACTACTTTAGAGAGAGGTCAAGAAAGAGACAATCCAACATCGTTAAACCTCAATCACATTCCGAAGAGATGAGATAGAGGACATCCAAGAGACAATCCAACTCTTTGGAAAACACAATCAGGCTTAGGTAGGTTGAAGGAGAGGACATCCAAGAGACAATCCAAATAATTTTTTGGGAAGAGTGAACTAAAAGTGAGGCAGAGGATAACTAAGGGAATATCTAACTCACTGGAAATGTCGTTGGAGGTGATAACCAAGAAAGAATCCATCATAGTAAAAAATCAATCACATATATAAGACACGAAAAAGAGGACAACCTAGAAACAGTCACAACTTTTTTTAGAAGAACCAATCAGATTTAGAAGAGACGCGATAGAGGACAACCACGAGAAGATCTAACGCACTATAATGCACGATAAGGCTAGGAAAAGCTTATGGAGAGGACAACCAAGAAACATTCCGAGGAAGTAAAAAATCAATCACACTTAGAAGAGATATAAGAGACAACACCCAAGAAACAACCCAACTTATTTGAGAAGAATCAACTGGACTCAGAAAAGGTGACAACTAAGAGAAGATCAAAATAATTGGAAAACACAATCAGGCTTGGAAAAGCTAATGGAGAGGACAACCAAGAAACAATCCCACAAAGTAAAAAATCAATCCCACCTAGAAGAGATGGAAGAGAGAACACCCAAGGAACAATCCAACTAGGAGAATCAACTACGGTCAGATGAGATGACAACTAAGAGAAGATCAAAATAATTGGAGAACACATCAGGCTTGTGGAGAGGACAACCAAGAAACAATCCCACATGGTAAAAAATCAATCACACCTAGAAGAGATGGAAAAGAGAACACCCAAGAAACAATCCAACTTATTTGAGAAGAATCAACTAGACTCAGAAGAGATGACAATTAAGAGAAGATCAAAATAATTGGAGAAGGGATGGAAGAGTGAACACCCAAAGAACAATCCAACCAGGAGAATCAACTACGGTCAGATGAGATGACAACTAAGAGAAGATCAAAATAATTGGAAAACGCATCAGGCTTGGACAAGTTGAGTGAATGGACAACTAAGAAACAATCCAACTCATTTTGGAAGAAGAAATAAAACTTAGAAGAGAAGAGAGAAGATCCAACTCCAACAGAAGAGACAATTATGTTCTGAAGAATTGAAAGACAAGGTGACCATGCGTAGATCTTATTCAATGGAAATCAAAAGTAGGCTAAAAAGAGTTGAGGTAGAAGACAACCAAGAGGAGATCATTTTCATTGGACAACACAATCAGGCTAGGAAGAGTTGAGGGAGAGGACAACCACGAAACAATACGACTCACTAGAAAACTCAATCAGGCTCAAAAATGTTGAGGGAAAGGACGACCACCAAGAAGCTGGACACAAACACACTATGAAACAGTCTGAAGACCCCAACAGAAGGCACGTTGCTGGTGGAACACTTTTGAAATGGTCACGTGGAGACTTAATACAATATCTAATTATTCTGATAAACCTCCAAACATTACTAAGAAATTGTTCCTAAGCAAAGAAACGTTCAGCGCCGCCTCTAACACTGAACCGGTATTAACCTCCATGAGTCATCACAGTATCCAGGTTTTCTCCAGTGGGATCACTGTCAAGAGAGAGCAGACAGATGGATCCATCCAACCGAGAATGTTCACGGGGATAAAAACACACAGAGGAAAAGTGAAAGAGGCCCAGAAATATTAATAACACGTGAAATAGTACTGAAGTGTAAAAAGAAAAATTACAAAACATCATGTTTGAGATGAAATATCTCACGAAGAGGGGACAAGGACATTGCGCAATTTCAATTTTGTTCTTAAAACGAAAGGACCACTGTAACGTTGGACTCCACTTGCCAACCCAACCAGGAATTGTGAAAAACTGAGGACTTCTTAGACAATGTTGGTCCCCACCCAACCAAGAATCATGAAAAACGGAGGACTTCTTAGACAATGTTGGTCCCCACCCAACCAGGAATCAGGAAAAAATGAGGACTTCTTAGACAATGTTGGTCCCCACCCAACCAGGAATCAGGAAAAACTGAGGACTTCTTAGACAATGT
Organism: Engystomops pustulosus; assembly: GCF_040894005.1. Lineage (NCBI taxonomy): Eukaryota > Metazoa > Chordata > Amphibia > Anura > Leptodactylidae > Engystomops > Engystomops pustulosus. The sequence continues at coordinate 13,346,412 of NC_092414.1, forward strand.
TGGTTCCCACCCAACCAGGAATCGTATAAAACTGAGGACTTCTTAGACAATGTTGGTCCCCACCCAACCAGGAATCATGAAAAACTGAGGCCTTCTTAGACAATGTTGGTCCCTACCCAAACAGGAATCGTGAAAAACTGAGGACTTCTTAGACAATGTTGGTCCCCACCCAACCAGGAACCGTGAAAAACTGAGGACTTCTTAGACAATGTTGGTCCCCACCCATAGAAATACTGAAAGTACTGATGATTTTTTTACATGTAAAAGCCAAGGGATCTTGACACACAACAATGGACACTCAACCTCTCGAAGAAGACAAGCTCACTATGAGGTTACTGCAGAAATCCCAAAACACCATGGGCTAATTCTTATGGGTTGGATTTACAAATATTACGAATACTTAGATCTTATTGATTATACGTCATACATGGAAATACATAGGTCCATAAAGGATAGATGGTGGACTCTCAACCTCGCCTCAGGTAGGCCCAAAGAAGCCCCAGTTTGACGCTGAATAAGGTTAATGGAGATGCCTAGAAATAAAATACTCAGTCACAAACCTCCATAGAAGTAGTATCGCACATTACAGGGGCAATATTCTACAGAACGCAGAACCTGATGACAATTTGCTATGTATGTGGGAATTCCGCATCTGTTTTGGTAGGGAAGAAGGATGAGTTGCCTATTCAAGGGCAATTAGTGGTGCTACCTGTTCCAATGATTTATGAAGTTTTTAGTGTAAGTAGATTGGGTACAGGAGCTTCAATCCTCAAAGTGACCATACACTTAAGATGACCTTAGGTCAAGCCCACCAATTTCCATGGGACAAGAGGAGTACCTAATGAGTATTGGGGGTTCTCCACTCTCCTTCAACCACTGATTTCGAGAAAAATCCTTCTTTTTCAAATAAGAAAAAGCAACCAGGATTGGTCAGAAGGAACATCTGCCATCAAAGTAAGGATTTATTGTATCCAAGATGTATAACCACCATTAGTTACTTTTGAAGATCTAGAGGGAATTGGGTGGTAGAAACCTTCTGGGTCGCCAAGATCGTTGAGACAGGGGGCAAGCACCATGTGTCCTTTATGGTCCATCCCTGCTTTATGGCAGGACCACATGAAAGAATTTATGGCACCATCATAATACAGGCAGTCCCGGGGTTACGTACAAGATAGGGTCCGGAGGTTTGTTCTTAAGTTGAATTTGTATGTATGTCGAAACTGTATATTTTAGAATTGTAGATCCAGACAAAATAAAATTTGGCCCCAGTGACAATTGGAGTTTAAACATTTTTTGCTGTAATGGGACCAAGGATTATCTATAAAGCTTCATTACAGACACTTTACAGCTGGTTATTGCAATCTGGGACTATAGTAACATTCAGAGAGCTTCACCAGGGGTCAGAGGGGTCTGTCTGTAACTATGGGTTGTCTGTAAGTCGGGTGTCCTTAAGTAGGGGACCGCCTGTACCAGTAATCTAAAGCATTAAGATTGTACCGATTGTGCTCTACAGCCGGATAGAATTAAGTAGACCTCACCCAACCCTTAAATCTTAGACAAGATTTAGTCTTAGACTAAGGCAACGCTAGAAATTGTAGTGTCAGATCTACCATCCGTGCAATCACTACACTTATCAAGTTATTCTGCTGATCAACGTAGATTTTGTTCGACAGATATGGATCATGGTAATATTTTATGATGCTTCGACAAGCCACAAACCAGAACAACTGCATCACGGCGATAGACATCACATATTATACTGATACGTCAGTGAAAACGGAGAAAAGTAAAAAAAAAAAAATTCCAAAAAAGAGCTGACAGAATAGAACAGGTCATGTAAGGTTAAACCACTTTACACCAAACCACCTTTTGAAATCTAATCTTGATTAAAAACCTTCCAATGTTATGAACATGCAGCTCCAGCTTATAGCTATGTGTTTCCACAGTAACAGACTACAAACAAACCTTTGTAGTCTGACCTGTTGTCATAATGAAGCCAGACATTTATCCTCTACTTCTTGCCATTCTACAAAATGTATGTTGACAAGAAGTAGGTCATAGATAAAATAATGTATATGTGTATGATCAGACAACAAACGGTTTGTTTGGAGTCTGTTACCATGGAGATATATTGGACTCTCGATGAGCTGTTGACAAAGCACAGTAATATTTTTGTATTAGTAACCTTAGCCCCAACACCCTGGCCTTCTACCATTCCAACGAGGGCTGCATTAAAGAAAAACATGTGAACCTACTCTGCCCAAAATGAGGTGGAGCATATGGATTTTGATCATTTGGGAACTTATTGTGCCCTCTAGTTTGATCTCTGTGATCAGCCGGCTAGTCAAAAAACTCTGAGATGTAAACATGGTAAAAACTAACACATCAAACAGAAATAAATTACTAAGTGACTACCCAATAATATACCAAAAAAAAGTAAAATCAACCAATCTACATAAGAAATTATAACCACCCCCACTTCTTGGGTACTTTACAAACCTTGAGATTCCGTCGTCACCTTCTGAGCTGTCACTGCTGGATGTATAACTATCATCCTCTTCTTCCTGGGGTTGTAGGCTCGCCTGATTGAGAACCTTACAATCCATCCATATGTCCCAAAGCAGGTCCTCTACATTCTGAATTTTCTCAGACTTCAATGTATGTTTTTTAGTGGTCTTCACAGCAAACCTTGGGTTGACCCTAATCGGTGCTGTGCTGGATTTCCTCCGACTGTCTACATTCTTCTTGCCCACGTGGACGGACACCCTTCGCTGTGCTAGTAGTCCCAGAGATGGTCCACCAGCTCCGGATTTACGCCTGACTTTCGATGCCGCCAGACTCATTCTCCTGTCTGATTCTTTTGGTCCAGACTTGGTAAAATGGAGATGAAAAAATTTCTCCATGGCGTCTAGAGGTTGAGGACCACAAAAAGTCTTAACTTCTTCTCTAACGAGGTTGAACACTCAAACGCAACCCATGAAGTCTCTGGTTTCCTTACTCTTCCTTACGTCCTTTACTCTTGACGTTGCCTATTTCATGGTCCTCGTAGAGTCTTTGTACTCTTTGAAGGCCTCGATTCAGAGTGCCTTCACCTTTGCTCTACTTTCTTTTTTTTACAATCTTTCTTTTATGTAGGTCACACAAAACGTAACTTGTATCCTAAGGTAAGCCACTCCCGAAGAAATAAACCAAGTGTCGAGAGTCTAAAAACATGAATTAAACAGGCCCTATACTGTAAGGGTCAGGAGTTGCTGGGAGAAGAAGGAGGAGGGTGTGAGGAAGGGGTGATAAGATTGCAGCCTCGTAAATGAAAAATGTAATTGGAGAGAGTTACACTTCAGGCGCGGAGGCAATATATGAAAATCCTCAGTTGACCTATGTTTACATTAGAAGCTATAATATGAGCCTCCCGCTTCCTGTCTGCCTCGACTCTCTCGGGATTTCGATGCTATGAATTACACAGGTTGTTTCCAAATTTAGACTCAGTTCAAGACGAAGAGCATGGGGTAAAAAAACCATAAACCACAGATAGGCTTGATGTATAAGAACTGCGTGGGACATGCTACAATTCTGAAAGTCTCTTCGAAGCTCAAGTCCATAGACATCGCTCTACGGTTCTCGTTCAGACCAGATTACACTATCATAACCCAATGGGAAGGTAACAAAATACAAAATACAACTGAAATACAAATACAACATAAAATACTCAACAGAACAGGCCCGGAGTACAATATTCCTATTAAATCACAAAATCTCCAGCCTTAATCAAATCCTATAACAACCACCAAGCATACAACACACTAAAAATGCAATAAAACTAAAACAATTATTCAAAATATTTTTTTTTTTTTAAATGGGACAATAAAAAAAGTAAATAAAATGCGTGATTCTAATAACTTCAATTAGATTTTTTTGAAAATGTTGTCTATAGGTCTAAAATTTAAAAAAAAATATATATTTTAAATAAAGATTTAAGAATTATAAAAATAAAAAATTAAGAAAATGAATGTAAAAACATTAAAATTGGATCAAAATTAGAAAAGAAATCAAATTTATCTTTAAAAAAAAAAAAACTGTCAAAATCGAAAAATTCTAGTTTAACATACCGACCGACATCTTTAAATCCTGCATTAACTACCAAGCAAAGAATAAACCCCAAAAAATCCATAGCAATAAAAAAATAATTGCAATAGATATTAAAAAAAGTGTTAAAAGCTAAGATGCAAAATAAACATAAAATGTAAAAAAAGAGAGCAAAACAGATATTTAAAAAAAATTAGGAAAATCAATATAAAAAATACATGTAAAATGAAAAAAAAACTAAATATATGAAATTAAAAGAATGTAAAATAAAAAATTTACTTTTTTTTTTCAAATCAAAATATAACCAGTTATCTATCATGAGAAGAAGGCATCTGGAAGAGCGAACCCAAAAATATTTTTCCCAAAATAACTCCACTAAGTATATAACAGTCCGAGGTCACGTTCCGGAATATCCATGGCTGTCAGCTGGTGCTACACTCCGTCATCATGATGGTGGAGGTGTCAAGGGCGACATCTTGATTTGGATATTATGGGTGCCCATCGGCAGGGATGGTCTACAGGCGCTGCTCGGCTTCTGTAAGATGAATTTTTCCAAAAAGCTGCAGAAGTTTTTAGCAGAAGGATATTTTTTTTTTGTAAACAAGCAGCTGGATGTTATTCCGGTACGTGGAGTCCGGTGGGGATTGGACTTCCACATAGAAAGTGCATGGGAATCCTGAGCCTCCTGTGGGGTTAATACGAGCAACGTCCCGAAGAGATCTCGTAGAAGTTTTCTCAGGCTTTCTCTTCTTACAGTTGCAGGACGACCAATCTCCACTTCCTCTGCTATTCAGAACTTTTTAAAACTTAACTTCCTGTCTTGAAGTGAAACTTTACTTAGAAAGCTGCATCGTGGATATTTAATGAGAGCTCAAAGAACACTGTGCCGAATCCTAAAGAAGCTTAGGGGTTAAAAATTCATTCAACAGCCCCGGCCTTGTATTTAAAAGCCTTGGCCTGGGTAGAGTCACTAGTAAGCGCCCCTTTAAATAACCCTGTCAGATGCCCTACAAGCCTCTGGAGCCAAAATACTACTAAAATCCCAATTACAGTGATAAACCGACGCGTTTCGGGCCAGATATCCTTGGTCATAACTTCTAAAAAGTCTGTTTTAGTACTTTGTTGGTGTGTAAAGAGTTAATCCATTATGTCATATAACCTGGTCTGGGCAGTGGTCCTTTTGCACAACAGGGTACATGCCCCACAAGCCCCTGCTAACATGCTAGGAAAATTATCATTGTAGGCACGTTTAGGGTCAAAAATCCTTAGCCCTAGATTCCAAACAGGAGTCTTATAAATGTGCTGTTGTGTAAGGGGTTTTTCCATTTTATTCTTCTGTTTCACAAGCCCCAAGGACCAGAATACAAGACACATTCTTAAATTTGACGCATTTCAGGCCAGAAGACCTTAGTCATAGCTTCTCAACACTTTGCTTCTTAATAGGAGTCTTAGTACTGTATTGGTATGTAAGGGGTTAATCTATTTTCGCGCCTTACCCTGGCCCAGACAGATTTACTTTCACATAACCCACAATTCCCTAGAGCAAAAACACTTAAAATCCTTATTTCAGGCATATGACGCGTTTCGGATCAGTAAACCTTAGTCACAGCTTCTAAACAGGTGTCCCAGTGCTGTGCTCGTGTGTAAGGAACAAATTCAGTTCTCACAATATGCTAGCCTCGACGGTTTGACTGGTCAGTTCCCCTTTAGTACCATCAAAGTATATACTCCATGATTTCCAGAACCAAAACACTACAAATACCATCCTTCGATGATATTCTGATATGATATAGATCTGAAATCCAACATTGGTGTCTTAGAGCTTCCTTGGATTGTAAAGGGTTAATCAATCAATTTTTTCAATACGACGGCAAAGTGTACCCGTTTTTTTCCGAAACTAGGGTTCCTGCCTCACAAGCCTCTGTCTATGTTATAGTTACGCATTTCGGGCAAAGAGTTCTAAGAACTTCTTCACAGTTTTGAATTGTGTCTAAGGGGTTAATCCTTTTCTCACATTACCAGCTTAAATTGTTAGAGCCCACGATTGTCCCTGAAGCATAAATACTAATAAAAATCAATATTACAGGAATATAATGACGCGTTTTGGGTCTAAAAACCTCATCCATCACTTTGTGTCCACCGTCTTAGAACTTTTTTGTCATGTAAGGGGATTATCCAGTTCTCACATTTCCCACAACCAGGGTGCCTAACCCATGAGCCCTGAGAACAGAAGTCAAATCCTCATTTCAGTGATGTTCTGACGCGTTTCGCATCAGGAATCATTGCTTCTTCATAGCTGTGAATGGAGTATTAGGGGTTAATTCATTTCTCACTATTCATTACAAGATTTGGTTGTCAATAGCAACTTTTTGCTCCTGAAGCCAGAACACTAATAAAAATAATTTATTTCAGGAATAAATTACGCATTTCGGGTCAAAAATCCTAAGCCATAGCTTTGCAACAGCTGTTTTAGCACAATTTTTGTGCGTGTAAGGAATTCTGTCCTCACATTACTCTAGCTTAGGTAACATCAGTGTCTCTTTACACAATTGGGGTACATAACCCACCAGCTTGAGGTGTCAGAAACCTATAAAAATCCTTATTTTGGTGATAAACTAACACATTTCGGGTCATTGATTTTAAGTCATTGCTTTTTCACAGTTATGAATGGTGTATAAGGGGTTAATCCATTTCTCAGATTACATTGTCAGAGCTCCCTTTTGTCCCTGGAGCCAAATCACAAACAAAAAACCTTATTACAGTTATTTAATAACGCATTTTGGGTCTCAAATCCTTAACTATAATTTTGTAACCACTCTTTTAGCACCTTTACAGCATATAAGGGGTTTATGCAGTTCTCACATTACCCATAACCAGGATACCTGTCTCATAAGCCATGAGGGCCAGAAGGATCATTAAAAAAAATTCTAATTTCACTGATGTTCTGATGCGTTTTGGGTCAGAAATCTTAAATCTCACAGCTGCGAATGGTATATATGGGGTTAATCCATTTCTCACATTACCAGATTAAATTGACAGAGCCCACTTTTGCCCCTGGAGCCAAATCCTTATTACTGTGATACAATAACGCATTTTGGGTCTCAAATCCTTCACCATGGCTTTGTAACCACTGTTTTAGCACTTTTATGGCCTGTAAGGGGTTTATCCAGTTCTCACATTACCCACAACAAGGGTGTGCAATGATCCACAAGAGCCAAAACAACAGAAATATCCTAATTTCACTGATGAACTGATGCGTTTCGGATCAAGAACCTTAATTCATTGCTTCTTCACAGCTGTGAATGGTATATAAAGAGTTAATTTATTTCTTACTTTAGCAGATTTAATCAGCATTGCCTACTCTTGCCGCTAGAGCCAGAGCACTAATAAAAATCCTTTTATCAGCTATAACTAACGCGTTTTGGGTCTGAAATCCTTAACCATTAGTGCTCTTATGGCCTGTAAGGGGTTTTCCAGTTCTCACATCCCCCACAACAAGGGTGGGCAATGATCCACCAGAGCCAGAACAATAGAAATACTATAATTTCACTGATGAACTGATGCGTTTCGGATCAAGAACCTTAAGTCATTGCTTTAGGTGTATAAAGTGTTAATTGATTTCTCACTGTACCAGATTTAATCATCATTGCCTACTCTTGCCGCTAGAGCCAGAGCACTAATAAAAATCCTTTTATCAGTGACAACCAACGCGTTTTGGATCGTAAATCCTTAACTATGGCTTTGTAACAGCTGTCATAGCACTTTTTTAGGGGTTTGTATAGGGTTAATTTAGATTATCCCAGAGTAGCCACTTGTCGGCACCCCTTTGCGCAATTGAGGTACCAGAACACTAACTCATTTCGGGTCAGTAATCCTTAGTCACAGCTGGTGTGTAAAGGGTTAACCCCTGGCTTCTCGCACATTTAGGAGATTCGTGATGCAATTCGTCTTGGCCTCGTTATGCAGTCAGACGCTCGGGCCCTGTAGTAGATATTTCTAACAGCTGGTGCAGCCGCCGTGCCTTGTGCTGGGTGTCTGATGGATTCTGTCATCATTATCCACCGCTGAACGCTGCGGAAAAAAAAACCTCTTCGATTTACGAGAAAAATAATCAGATTATTAATCATATTGCAGATTATTATTTTTCATATATTCTTCAACCTACCAGGCGTCAGATTATGGGATAGTCTGGATTACCGGGATATTATTACATAGGATTTTCAGATTACTGCAACATTCAACTACAGGTAGTACACTGGCTCAGTGGGTAGCAGCACTGTGGCTCAGTGGTCAACACGTCTGGCCCGGTGCCCTTCCAATCTGACGCCAGTTTATGCTTACGCCACCAAAAAAAAACACAGGTCTCTTTGTGGGGTCTCTATATAGGGGTCTGGAGTGGGAGTATTCTATAAAAAACAGAGATCTGGTCTGGGGGTTGTAGAAGTGAGGATATGGTCTGGGGTCTAACCACTAGTCTGAAAAAAAGATATAGCGTTGGGGGTCTATAAAAAAAGAAAGGTCTGGTCTAGGGTTTGAGGAGAGGTCTGGGCAGGGGCCTGTAAACTGTAGGCCTGTAAAAATAAGGGATTTAGGTGTTTGGTCTGGGGTCTAAGAAACAATGGATCCAGTTTGAGGTGTGCAGGAAGGAGGAGTCTAATTTAGAAGTTGTAGAAAGGAGAGGTCTGGTTCGGGGTCTGTAAATTGTTGGGATCAACTCAGATGTGTAAAACAAGGGATTAGGGCAAACCTGGGGGAAAGAGGGTTTGGTCTGGGGTCTAAAGAAATGATGGATCCAGTTTAAGTTTGTCCAGAAAGGTGGGGTCTGATCTGGAAGTCGTAGACCAGATCAGAGAGGTCTGGTCTGGGGTCTCTGAATAGGAAGTTTTCGGGATCTGTTGTCTAGTGAAAAAAGAGGTCTGGACTTGGGGGTGTAAACTGGAAGGATGGTCTAAGACCTGTATGAAGAAGGGATCTGGTATAAGGTATTAGGTCTGGGGTCTTAAGAGGAGTCCAAACTATGGTTTCAAGAATGAAGGGGTCTGGTCTGGGGATGTAAAGGGAGGAGGCGTCCTGGGTTTGTAAAGGGAGGAGGCGTTGGTCTGTAGAAAGGAGGGGTCTACTGAAAGGAGAGGTCTGGGCTGGGGGCTGGAGAAAGGAGAGTTTTGGAGGAGTCTGTTGTCTATTGAAAAGCAAGGTCTGGGCTGGAATGATTGTCTGAGACCTGTAGAAAGAAGGGATTTGGTATGAAGGACTGGATGTAAAATTGGAGTAGTAAGGTCTGGGGTCTGGGGAAAATATTAGTATAGTCAGTGGTCTGGGAGTTGTAGTTGTAGGAGGGGTCTGGTCTGAAGTCTCTAAACATTAAGGACCTGGGGTCTCTGGAAAGGAGGGGCCTGGTCTTTGATCTGGAGAAATAAGGGGTACATTTTAAGATAATGTATTTATTTTAGTGGTCTGGGGTCTATATTAATCTAGTGTGCAAGTCCAGATATGAGAGTCTGGTGTGTCACGTGAGGACGGATAAGCACTGTATGTTGGGTGTTCCAGTACAGCTGTGGTTGTGGATGATTTACCAAACATTGGCAAAAGATAATCCTAAAGTTTATGGTTTGGTTTCTACGAGGCAACACTAGAGGGAGCCCAAGAGCCGAATGCATACTAGTACTGCAGAACCACTCCCCTCTGCCCACCCCAGCTCATACAAAACACACGGCCCACAGCGGGCAAAAACAAGCACTAAAGATCCTAATATTGGGGGTTTTATCGCAGGGTATGATGGGAGAGAAATTCAGAATATATAAGAAATGTAAATAGAGTTGCCCTTTAAGGCTTTTATGCACAGTTTGCAGAAATTGGTCGATATCTGTAGCATTTTTTTTGTTATCTGTACAAAAAGCAGAAGGAAACACTCGACCACATGTATGGTTAAAGAAAACAGAACTAGATGAATCATTAACACTTCACTACGTCAGTTTCTGGAAAAGTTGGGTGATGGCCAATAAAGTCAATAGCACAGCTCCCGCTGGGGGTTGTCATCCAGCTTTCCCCAGTTACATGATGAAATTATGTCAACCTGAAGACTCCACTAGAGGGAGCTGAGAGGATTACTGTATACAATTTATACAATAACTCTATGGCTCATTGTATTCAGTTAGCTCTTCAGCTCCACCTAGTGGTGGCTACTGGAAGTACAAATGTTCTCAGGTAGTTCTATAATAATAATAGGATAATAGAAACCTGAATCGGTTACATTTGGAGCATTTAATTAGCCATGTTGCTTGTCACCCAGCTTTTCTAGAAGTAGATAAATCTATGAACCACAGAAGCAAAGGAGATTTGTAATATGTAACAATGTGGTAGTGCCATGATCCAAGACACACAGACATTTTACTAGTAAGATAGCTATGTGTATCCAACAGAGTCCCAGTTAAAGGGGTGGTCCGGGGCTCCAAAAAAAATTCACATTCACATGAATCAGGAAGTGCCACAATTCCAGACATGAACTAGTCAAGAGTGAAATTGTATCTTTTTGGACCACCCCTTTTAAAGGGATGCCTGATTTAGAATGCAATAAGGTAACAAAGTGGAACATCCCTTTAGAACTTTCAACTAAGTCTCTCTATGCATGCATTTTGTATACGGTCCATTGTGCAGGATGTAATTTCACTTTTCACCTGTGGTGGCGCTGCAGGGAAACTGATAGGTTACAACTGATCGACACAATCAACGATTACTGCATTTTTTTTTTTTTTAATTTTAAAAAGTTGACAACCCCTTTAAAAATTTGTGTCCGAGAGTCCGATGTGTTCTGAGTAATCAGCAATTTTTTCTAAATTCCTGCAAATACTGGGGAAAAAAAAAAGGAAAAACAATGATTTAAACGTCTGTCAAATGGACGGCGAAGTGGATGAGACTGAACGTCCCGCTGGCTCTGGCTCAAAGACAAATGATGCAGAGTCCTCATTAAGAGCCCATTAATATTGCATGGCGGGCGGATGAGAGTGAGTCAGCGCCAATAAACACAGGATACCGTTACAATGAGACAAAAACATCTGACTTTCCCAAACGTTTGCCGACCGCACCGGTGTGCCGTATGTAACCTTCGAGGCGATCTCTACCGAAGTCACCATATATACATAGTCTCTGAGGGTCACTGTCAGGTTCTGGGTCTGTGGACCCTCTGGGCCACCATGAGAGGTGGCACTACCCGACACCTGGGACCGGAGTCTAAGTGGCACCTGGACTTCACCAGAGCCCGCCGCAAAGCGGGAAGGTCTTGCTGCGGCAGGGTGCCACAGGTGCAACTAGACCGTAGTAGCAACTGAGGTCAAGGTACCTTAGCGGAAGACAGACTTGTGGTCGGGTTCAGGCACAGGGTCAGGGCAGGCGGCAGAAACGCAGGGTCAAGTCCAATCCGCGGTCAGTAACGGGAGGTCCAGGCAGATGGGAAGGGGAACACAGAAACACAGGGCGCAGGAACGCAGGAGCAGGAACACAGGAACCCAGGTACATGGGAACTCAGGAGCAGGAAGACACAGGAACGCCGGAACACAGGAACGCAGGGACACGGGAACTCAGGAGCAGGAAGACACAGGAACGCAGGGACACGGGAACTCAGGAGCAGGAAGACACAGGAACGCCGGAACACAGGAACGCAGGGACACGGGAACTCAGGAGCAGGAACACACAGGAACGCAGGAAGACACAGAAACGCTGGAACACAGGAACGCAGGGACACGGGAACTCAGGAGCAGGAAGACACAGGAACGCAGGGACACGGGAACTCAGGAGCAGGAAGACACAGGAACGCAGGGACACGGGAACTCAGGAGCAGGAAGACACAGGAACGCCAAAACACAGGAACGCAGGGACACGGGAACTCAGGAGCAGGAAGACACAGAAACGCAGGAATATCGCGGGGGAGCTTTCACAAAGGCATAGGCACAAAGATCCAGCAGGGAAGGAAGGGAGGTGCTAGTTAATAAGGTGGAGGTGTTCAGCCAGTGCACCAATCAGTAGTGCGCCGGCCTTTTAAACTTCTGACAGGTGCCGGGCGCGCGCCCTAGGAGGCGGGGACTCGTGCGTACGGCAGTCCGCTGGGGAGCAGGAGCCGGGTCAGATGAGTCCAGCGCTGTGGCTGGAGCGGGGGCACACAGAGGGAAACATGGGAGCAACCATCACAGTCACGTTCCTACATAGGGTCCATGATTATCTCTCTTATTCTCCTCACCCATTCAATTATTTTATAAGGCTTAAAAATTCTGGTTGCCTAGCGACACACAACTTCCTGTCTGGGCGACCACCATTCCGGTCCATGTAGTTCTATCTTTCGGTCAATAGACTGCCTCCTCTTCGATGAACCCGCTTGCCAAATTTTTCAAGACTGTCCCCAATTTTCAGACAGATTTGGCTTTTAAAAGAGGTGTGGTTTATAAAAATATAATTATAATTTAGATTTTGGGGGGTGGGACTTAAAGGCCAGAATTCTAGTGATATGTTGGTAAGGAGATAGTAAGAGGGAACTTTACATGAATTTATAAAAATGCTATAATTTGTGATTTGTGATCTTTGGGGCATTCTGGAATGTTTTACTTTCTATTTTTAAATATTTTTATCACATTTTTTTCTTTCCTTTTCTACTTATTGTCAGTTTTTTTTTAAATTACCATTTTCCCTAGATTTTTATTCTTTACGTTTCTGTTTTATACGATTTCTATTTTATATATATATTATTTTTCATTTCTGGTATGCTTCACATTTTTTTTCTTCCCATTTTCTAGTTCACTTCTGCAACTTGCTTGTTTTTTTATTTTTCCTAGATTTTCATTCTTTTTATTTTATTTTTTATTTTAGAATTGTTCTAAAAAATTGGGGCTCATTTACTAAGGGGCTGTCGGACGCACTTTCGTCGGGTTTTCCGAATATTTCTCTTTTGCCCTGAATTGCCCCGGGTTTTTGGCGCACGCGATCGGATTGTGGCACATCGGCGCCGGCTTGCATGCAACAGAAATCGGGGGACGTGGCCATCGGACAACCGGACGGATTCGGACAAACAGCGCAATTTAAAAAAGCATTTGTGTCGCAAGATCAAGCACTCACATGCACCGGGAAGAAGAAGGTGAACTCCGGCGGACCTCGGCGCATAAGCAACAGATGCAGGAAATTGGACGCACGATCTTAGTGAATCGCGGCAGACCTGAATCCTAGTCGGACAACGCACGGCGGGGATTACGACGGGACCAGTAAGTGAATCTGCCCCAATGTCTGGTATGTTTTCCTTTTTTTCTTTTCTAGTTCACTTCTGTTATTTTTGGGGGTTTTTATTAGCATTTTTATATATTTATTGTTTTTGAATTTCTCCTTTTTGTGCTTTTTATAATTAGTTAAATTTTGTTTTTTGTTTTTTTACTTTTTCCTATTTTTGTTTTTGCTCTATTTTATCATCTTCTTATGCTTTTTGTGACTCTTCCCTCTGACAAGCAGAGAGATGACGATGATGTGATATCCCCTCTAGGTGGAGGGGTCTGACAGTCTCTCAGAATGTAACTTTATTTCATCTTTCTCCCGGACGGACGTGTCTTCAATCCGTCTCCTTTCTGTATGTTCTTCCTAACGAGTGCTCGGAGGTAGCTCTCTGTTTTCGGCTCTGCTCCTGCCCGGAGAACCGTCCTGTCATTCGTGATGAATATAACCGGCCTCATCCCTGGAGGCAGCTCATCCCGCTCCACAGCTGAACTCTACTCATATTTACATATTAATGGAAATTTTTCATTAACTCCGGTCATCTCCGGTCAGCTTTTTCCAAAAAACGAATTTTTAAAAATTGGGGGTTTATAGACTACGATCCAAAACCATTTGGGGTCACCTGGACATATCAGCACTGCTGGGTCCATAAACGTATAAAACATTCAAGACGGGAAAAATCTACTTACAGGTGGGCGTCATTTTATATGTCACATGTCAAGCTGTTACATTTTTTAAAAAAAATTCTACGGAAAAGATCAAAAATTCCCACGTTTTTAATATAAGGGAACATAACTGGTGGCCACATGTGACTTTCCAGGGCAACGACTGTCATAAGAGGCTTGGGTGATGATTGGGTGAGAGTGATCACATGGTCAGAATACCCGACAAAACGGTAATTATGGAAAAAATAGGGAATAACACTGAAGATATGGTGCTATCCATTTTTGAATTTTGCTTAAAGTAAATCTATCACCAGGATGAGGGATTGTAAACCAAGTAGACTTACATTGCCGGTGTGTGTCCCCGCTGGCAGGATCCCTTTTTCTTTTAGCTTTTTATGCCCTTCTACAAAAAAGGCTGTAAAAATTATGCAGATGAGCCTGAGGGGCTCCAGGTTCCATTAACATCTACGCATCCCAGTGCCCCTAAGGCTCATTTGCATATGTTTTAAAGCCTTTTTTCGTAAAAACTAGGGCATAAGAAACTAAAAGAAGAATGGATCCTAAGAGAGGGGGCAGACAGCATCATGTAAGTGTGCTTGGTTTACTATCCTTCATCCTGGTGGTAGATTTCCTTTAAAGGAGTTTTCGTGGAAGGTTTCGTAGAAGGTTTGAGCCAGGTTTTGGCAACTCTGACTTAGCCAACAGAATTTGTTTCGGCCAAAGTGACCTTCTTGGACCATGGAACAGAACTTCTGGAGGTGCGGGGCTTCTTACTTCAGAACATGTCCCACCCCTCAGGATCGCGGGGGAGGAGTTTTGTATAAAAGTGAAGGTTCCTCTGGGGTATAATAACCCACTATATTCCTGTTACCTGAATTGCCCCCTTAAAGGGGTGTCCCGAAGTAAAAATATAACAACACGACTCTCATCTACTGTATAGGATCCTGCTGTCCAGATAACCACCTAGATCTTCACATCTAAGCGTTGTCCCATGGTTGTGTGACCTTCTCTTCAGTCAAATACCCTCCTTCCAGTAATGGTCCCTTGCCTTGGACCTCCTTCGAAGTCCCGTTGATTGAAATGGGAATTTTTGTAATTCTTCATTACTCCTGGAGGTGGCACTGCAGCGAAATGTAATACTTACTAGCAGATCTCCCTGATTATTGATCATCTCATCATCTATGACTCACCTCAAGAACTCAACCTCAAAAACCAGCCATACATGGAGTTTCTTCTACGTCTTTGACGTTACAGGCCAAAGGCCAGAGGCCGCACTACTGTAAGATCCTAATGTCTTGCTCTCATAGAGGTGTGTGTGAGCCCTAGACATGGCTGACCTCTAGTGTCAGGTCACATGGGGCCGTGTCAGAACCTGGTAGTAGTGCATCGTCAGGCTTTGGGCCTGTAACTTCAAACTACGATATCCGGAAGTAAGATATTAGACAACAGGTCCTGACGACAGAAATTTGGGGATTCCAGTCAGACCGCATGCCACTCCCACTTTTTTGTGTGCCACACCCCCTTTTCTCTGAAACAAGACTCTTAGGCCCAGTTTCTGGCCCAGGAGCTTCTAGTAAAACCTGAAGAGCTGAAGAAGTTCTCCGGTAGCACATGGGCCCCCACCCCTCTGTGTAAGAATGGGGGGGTCCCTATTACTAGAATGGAATAGGGGCCTATTACTAATCTGATCTTGGGAAAGCTGAGTGCATTGACTGTATACCTGGAAAAGAAGGAGTTAAGAGGCCCGATATCAATATAATGTGCTTTATAACATGTTCAAGTTGCCTGTTAGAAGAACGTTCCGAACATAGATCCTCTCGCGTTTCGCCAGCCCGGCCCACTTCCCCATGTTTCCATAGAGACGGCGCCTGGATCCTTTAACATTGGTGACATTAATAATCAGGTTGTTAAATACACACAAAGAAGGGGCTGAGTAAAAATTGCGCGCCTGTCAGGGGAGGACCACCCCTCGGGAAGAATAACAGGGGAGTCAGAGCGGCTCCAAATATCTGGAGAACATGTGATGCCTCCTCTTCCCATATCTGACCACTGCTACCTGGGAGGTCATACATGGCCTATCCCTAGGTTATAGCTTAACCGTTGTACTAAGTGCCCCCACTAGGGGCTACCTAGAGGTCAAACATGGCATTTCCCCAGGTTATAGCCTAACCGTTGTACTAAGTGCTCCCACTAGGGGCTACCTAGAGGTCAAACATGGCATTTCCCTAGGTTATAGCTTAACCATTGTACTAAGTGCCCCCACTAGGGGCTACCAAGAGGTCATACATGGCATATACCTAGGTTATAGCCTAACCGTTGTACTAAGTGCTCCCACTAGGGGCTACCTAGAGGTCAAACATGGCATATCCCTAGGTTATAGCTTAACCGTTGTACTAAGTGCCCCCACTAGGGGCTACCAAGAGGTCATACATGGCATATACCTAGGTTATAGCCTAACCGTTGTACTAAGTGCTCCCACTAGGGGCTACCTAGAGGTCAAACATGGCATTTCCCTAGGTTATAGCTTAACCATTGTACTAAGTGCCCCCACTAGGGGCTACCAAGAGGTCATACATGGCATATACCTAGGTTATAGCCTAACCGTTGTACTAAGTGCTCCCACTAGGGGCTACCTAGAGGTCAAACATGGCATATCCCTAGGTTATAGCTTAACCGTTGTACTAAGTGCCCCCACTAGGGGCTACCTAGAGGTCAAACATGGCATATCCCTAGGTTATAGCTTAACCGTTGTACTAAGTGCCCCCACTAGGGGCTACCAAGAGGTCATACATGGCATATACCTAGGTTATAGCCTAACCGTTGTACTAAGTGCCCCCACTAGGGGCTACCAAGAGGTCATACATGGCATATACCTAGGTTATAGCTTAACCGTTGTACTAAGTGCCCCCACTAGGGGCTACCAAGAGGTCATACATGGCATATACCTAGGTTATAGCCTAACCGTTGTACTAAGTGCTCCCACTAGGGGCTACCTAGAGGTCAAACATGGCATTTCCCTAGGTTATAGCTTAACCATTGTACTAAGTGCCCCCACTAGGGGCTACCAAGAGGTCATACATGGCATATACCTAGGTTATAGCTTAACCGTTGTACTAAGTGCCCCCACTAGGGGCTACCAAGAGGTTAAACATGGCATATCCCTAGGTTATAGCTTAACTGTTGTACTAAGTGCCCCCATTAGGGGCTACCTGGGAGGTCATATATGGCATATCCCTTAGTTATAGCTTAACAGTAACACTAAGTGCCCCCCAATAGCCAAAGGAGAGGCCATACATGGCATATACCTTGGATATAGCCTAAATGTTGTACTAATTGCCCCCATTAGTGGCTACCTGGGAGGTCATACATACTATGTAAGGCAATCCCCCCCACCCCCCCCCGAAAGTGGCCACTGAATGTTTCCCCCACTGACCCCATAAGGGTATGTTAAAATTGGACCAATATGTTACAGCTAAATTGTTGAAGTTTAGATCCATGTAAAAATGGATGGAACTGGGCACCTTAGTAGTTATATGTAGGAGTCCTCACACTGCTGTGCTCAGCCCCTCCCCTCCAAACAGCTATCGTAGATTATTTTACTCCAACTGGAGGGGGTGGGGGTTGTACATCAGCTCAATGCAGAGCGCTAAGAGCACAGCAGTGTGATGATGGAAGCTATAAAACTAAATTATGAGCTTCAATAATAGTGTGAGGACACGACCCCAGTACAATCCTGGAATGTAAATCCATATTTCACAGTTCTGCTGCTACTAACACCATACACATGATTACACATCTCTTCAGGGTCAATACCTAGAACTGCCTGCTGAGAGCACAGAGCAAAGCAGTGTGAGGACACCTCCAGTACAATCCTGGAACATAAATCCATATATCACAGTTCTGCTGCTACTAACACCATACACAAAGGTCTGATTACACATCTTCATTAACAATATCACACTGGCTGCAGAGAGCACAGCAGTGTGAAGACACGACCCCAGTATAATCATGGCATATAAATCCATATTTCACAGTTCTGCTGCTACTAACACCATACACAAAGGTCTGATTACACATCTCTCCAGGGGAAATACCTAGAGATAGCAAAGAGCCTAGCAGTGTGAGGACACCTCCAGTACAATCATGGAACATAAATCCATATATTACAGTTCTGCTGCTACTAACAACATACACAAAGGTCTGCCATGGCTGCAAAGAGAAAAGAGCACAGCAGTGTGACGACACCCCCAGTACAATTCTGGATTCATACTTTACCGTCCTGCTGCTACTAACAATTACTCATCTCCCCATGGACAATACCTGCAGAGAGCACAGCAGTGTGAGGACGCATCCCCAGTAACAATACATATTTCTCACTCCTTCTGCTACTAACAACATACACAGAGGTCTGATTACTCATCTTTCCAGGGATAATACATAACACTGACTGTAGAGAGCACAGAGCACAGCAGTGTGAGGACGCATCCCCTGAAACAATCCATACTTCACAGTCCTGCTGCTACTAACAACATACACAAAGGTCTGATTACTCATCTCTCCTGGGACAATACATAGCACTGACTGCAGAGAGCTAAGAGCACAGCAGTGTGAGGATGAATCCCCAGAAACAATCCATATTTCAGAGTCCTGCTGCTACTAACAACATACACAGAGGTCTGATTACACATCTCTCCAAGGACAATACCTAACACTGACTGCAGAGAGCACAGAGCACAGCAGTGTGAGGACGCATCCCCAGAAACAATCCATATTTCACAGTCCTGCTGCTACTAAAAACATACACAGAGGTCTGATTACACCTCTCTCCACGGACAATACCTAACACTGGCACGTTTGCATGGTCATATCAACTAGATAATGAAATGTAGGACCCCAGCAGCACAGAGGATTTCAGAAAAATGATAGTAGTGTCTATAGGGAAAGCAGTGATGGTGACAGTCAGGAGGGGACTGGGGCGCAGAGGGATTAGGGGAAGGAACACACTGGGGGAGATTCATCAGAAGTCTCTTAGTGCGGAACTGTTCTAGTTGCTTATGTCAACCAATCAGAGCTCAGCTTTCATTTTCCCACAGCTGTTTATAAAATGAAAGCTGAGCTCTGATTGGTTTCCATGGGCAACTAGAACAGTTTTACCTCAGAAACTTGATGATAAATCTCCCCCACTGGGTTTCACAAGCAGCACAGAGGATTTCAGCCTCACTATTAATGGCGCAGAGCGCGCCAGCTATTCGCGTATAGATACCAACGCGGTTTATAGAGAATTGCAGGGATAGTTCCCTTCCGAGAAACCAGATGTCTGAGAAAAGGGAACCGGGCCCAGGATGATGATGGACGTCTCCAGAGCTGTCTGCGCTGACACATTGAGACGCACGAGCGCCTGGGAGGCAGCTGTCACTGCCGTCTCTTCGTGACTCAGTGCTGACAGCTGCACTCACTTGTTAGGCGGCGGTCTCGGGCGAGAGAGTGGGGTCTCTTGTGACATCTACATAGAAGATCTCTCCCAACCCCCCCCCTCCTCCTATCCTTCACTGTCACCAGAACCTGAGGGAATGGCGCCATCATAATCGACGACATCATCTAAGACCCGGTGATGTCATGTACGTAGGGTTGTCACATTTAACGACATCTCGATTGACTCACTTTGCCAATGACGTCATGAGGTATTAAGTGATGTCACTAAACGTGACCGCTCTAGTTCCTGACATACTGTCGTGACATCAGCATCAACTTTGATATCCATTGGTTTACAAGCCGATGACATCACTGGGTATTATGTCATTGACGGTAAAATCTCGACTTTATTTACACGTCGTGAGGTAAGTGATATCACAGTCAATGACGTCAGCTAAGACCCAGTGATGTCATCGGCATGTAACAGCATTTGAGTAAACGGAACTGACAAAGTTGATGATGTCACCTGGCACATGGTGATGTCATTGGGCTTCTAAAGTGGACAGATCTGTGATGACATCAATAACTGATATCGCCAGAGTCAAAGTTACTGTCCACGAAATCACGAGGTGATGTCACCAGTAAGGAAGAGGACAAAGTCAATTACATCATCTAAGACCTGGTGATGTCACCGGCTCGTGAGCGAATGGAGTTGTCAAAATGGATGATATCTCCGGGCACATGTTGATGTCATCGGTATGTGAGTGACTGGAGCGACCACAGTCGATGACATCATCTAAGACCTGGTGAAGTCGCCAGCATGTGAGTAAACGGAGTTGTGAAAGTTGATGACATCACCCAACACCTAGTGATGTAATGCAAGTAAATGGACGTATCACTGTCAACGGAATCACCGAAGACCTGGTGATTTCACCAAAATATAAGTGAGGGACATCATCTTAGACCAAGTGATGTCACCAGCGTGTGAGTAACTGGATCCATTGCAGTTGATGATGTCAGCTGATGCCTAGTGATGTCACCAGCATGTGAGTGACTGGATCCATTACAGTTGATGATGTCACCTGAGACCTAGTGATGTCACCAGCGTGTAAGTGAATGTAGATCCATTGCAGTTGATGATGTCACCTGAGACCTAGTGATGTCACCAGCGTGTAAGTGACTGGATCCATTACAGTTGATGATGTCACCTGAGACCTAGTGATGTCACCAGCGTATAAGTGAAAGTAGATCCATTACAGTTGATGATGTCACCTGAGATCTAGTGATGTCACCAGCGTATGAGTGAAAGTAGATCCATTACAGTTGATGATGTCACCTGAGACCAAGTGATGTCACCAGCGTGTAAGTGAATGGATCCATTACAGTTGATGATGTCACCTGAGGCCTAGTGATGTCACCAGCGTGTAGGTGAATGGAGCGATTAAAGTTGATGATGTCACCTGAGACCTAGTGATGTCACCAGCGTGTAAGTGAATGGAGCCATAGAATTTCATGATGTCACCTAAGTCCTTATGATGTCACCACACCACCATGTAAGTGAATAGAGATGCCACAATTGATGACGTCACCTAATACCTGGTGATGTCACCAACATTTAAGTTCATAGAGCTGTCACGGTCGATGACATCACTTATCACCGGGTGATGTCACCGCCATCTGTTTACTGTTCCCCTCATTTGTGTTGAATTTGCCTGACACAAAATTTCACCTACAAACTAAACAACGTCCTTCCCACCAGACAGCGCCGGCGGACTGCACCAGGGTCGGAGCCTTTCTTCAAAGCGGTGACATCACAGAGCGGGAAGCTCAGCTGTCATTGCCCTGAGCTCTCTTCCGGCAGCTGTGACATTCCCACCATTCCGGGGTCACCGGAGAGTGACAGCTGCTGGATCAGTATAGATACAGGGCCCGAGCCCGGAGCACATTGCTGCCTCCGCCGTATCCGGACACCACATCTCAGTGACACAGTGTGGACCTGGGACAATGCGAAAATATTCGCCCACGTAATCCCCTAATGACAGATTGTACACGGAGATTCTCCAAAAAAAAAAAAATTAAGGAAAAAACAGTAAAAGATTTTAACATTCTAGCCTAATAGTTTTGAAGGTTTATGGCAACTCCAGTAGCGGCTCCCTGTCTCCAGTGTTTTTGGTTCCTTCGGTTCCAAAGTTCTGATACAACATTCGTGGTGAACATGACCTTCGGGCTAACCTCCTGACCTCCCCCCTCCCCCCCCCCGTGGTCACATGTACAATGAACTTATCCTCAGCACATTCCGTCTGATAGGTACAGAGAACATCCGAGATAGAGAGCCGCTCCTGGAGATGCATAGAACCCTCCATTCTTTTCCAAAAATTCCATGTAAATAAAAATGTGGATTTCTTTTTTCAAATAAAATCTACATATTACATTTTATACCACAAAATCAAACAACAGATCGACAAAAAAAAAAAATTCTGACATTCAGATGCCGAATTATCAAGTATTCTGAACTATCAAATATTGTGGATTTTAAATCAGCCATGTAAACAGTTGATCTGTTCTAGAAATTTCCATGACTTTCCAATTCCTCTCATAACACTACACAGTACTGTGCTGCTCTATGTCAGATTTTCTGGATTAGCAGATGTCAAATTCAGTTTATGCTATATTCCCATTGGCACAATGCTGGACCCCGTGTAAAATTGACACCACTCTTTTTAAAGTGGACCTTTCACTACCTCACACGCATGGAGATGAACATACGATAATGTAGGGGCAGCTTCAATGATTCAGGAGGAATTTGAATTTTCTTTCCAGCCCAAACAGTTTCTGAGATATCAGTCACAGTATCTGATCATTTTAATCCTCTCCACTGTCAGAGAGGAGGTGCTGGAGCAGAGAAGGGGGCAAGTGTTATGCTAATCTCAGTGACGACAATAATGTAGGGGCAGCTTTAATGATTAGGCAGGAATTCAAATTTTCATTCTAGCCCACACGGTTTCTGAGATATCAGTCGTAGTATCTGACCATTTTAATCCTCTCCACTGTCAGAGAGGAGGTGCTGGAGCAGAGAAGGAGGCAAGTGTTATGCTAATCTCAGTGACATCAATAATGTAGGGGCAGCTTTAATGATTAGGCAGGAATTCAAATTTTCATTCTAGCCCACACGGTTTCTGAGATATCAGTCGTAGTATCTGACCATTTTAATCCTCTCCAATGTCAGAGAGGAGGTGCTAGAGCTGAGAAGGGGGAATGTGTTATGCTAATCTCAGTGTCTCAGTGTTTATAACAGTACACACCTTCTGCTCCAGCACCTTCTCTCTGACAGTGGAGAGGATTATAACGGTCAGATACTGGGACTGATATCTCAGAAACCGTGGGGGCTAGAAAGAAAATTAAAAATGCCTCTGAATCTATGAAGCAGCCCCCACAGAATGCTATGTTCATCTCCATGTGTATGAGGTGGTGAAAGGTCCTCCATTATGGCATCCATCAATTAGACTGAAAAAATGTTTTCAAAAGAAATTGCATAAGACTGTCAACGAGGAGTCAGACCTACGTTACTAACACTATTCTTTAAATGATACAATTTTAAGATAAAAAAAAATCCAAAACATAAAATAAAAATCTTTAAATAAATGTTTTTTTTTAAAATTGGCTTGCGGAAGTTTGTACCCATACCCATATTAGCTCTTTTTGGTTGGGTATAGTCATTGTTTGATATAATATTAGTTAACATAAAAATAACTAATAAATAAAGAAAACAAAAAGAAAATTTTATCCTGAAGATGAAAAAATAAAATAAAAATTATAAAAACAATTCATGGTATTTTTTAAAAAAAAATTATGTTGAGGTAGTTCACGTGACTCCCATTTAGGTTCAAAATATATTTTCTACGATCAATATAATGTTAGTGAACAAAAAAAAAAAACTTAATCCTACCGTATTTTTCGGACTACAAGGCGCACCAGATTATAAGGCGCACCATCAATAAATGCCTGTTAAAACATCTTATATAAGGCGCAAAGGACTATAAGGCGCACCAGACTATAAGGATGAATGACCAGCAGGTGGCAGGCCTGTGCACAGTTCAAGGGAGCTGTTGTCTGTCAGTACGGTTCATATATAAGGCGCACTAGACTGTAAGGCACACCTGATTATAAGGATGAATGACCAGCAGGTGGCAGACCTGAGCACAGTTCAAGGCGGGTGTTGTCTGTCAGTACGGTTCATATATAAGGCGCACTAGACTATAAGGCGCACCTGATTATAAGGATGAATGACCAGCAGGTGGCAGACCTGAGCACAGTTCAAGGCGGGTGTTGTCTGTCAGTACGGTTCATATATAAGGCGCACTGGACTATAAGGCGCACCTTTGATTTCTGAGAAAATCAAAGGATTTTTTGTGCGCATTATAGTCCAAAAAATATGGGTACAATAAAAAACAAACATATACAGAAAAACCAATAGGAAAAAAGAAGCCACAATAACAAAAATGTACCGTAAACCTAAGAGAAAATAAAGATAGATAGATAGATATGAGATAGATAGATATGAGATAGATAGATAGATAGATAGATAGATAGATAGATAGATATGAGATAGATAGATAGATATGAGATAGATAGCTAGATATGAGATAGATAGATAGATAGATAGATAGATATGAGATAGATAGATAGATATGAGATAGATAGATAGATATGAGATAGATAGCTAGATATGAGATAGATAGATAGATAGATATGAGATAGATAGATAGATAGATATGAGATAGGAGATAGATAGATAGATAGATAGATAGATATGAGATAGATAGATATGAGATAGATAGATATGGATATGAGATAGATAGATAGATAGATAGATAGGAGATAGATAGATATGGATATGAGATAGATAGATAGATAGATAGATAGATAGATAGATAGATATGAGATAGATATGAGATAGATAGATAGATAGATATGAGACAGATAGATATGAGATAGATAGATATGAGATAGATAGATAGGAGATAGATATGAGATAGATATGAGATAGATAGATAGATATGAGATAGATAGATATGAGATAGATAGATAGATAGATATGAGATAGATAGATAGGAGATAGATAGATATGAGATAGATAGATAGATAGATAGATAGATAGATAGATAGATAGATAGATAGATAGGAGATAGATAGATAGATAGATAGATATGAGATAGATAGATATGAGATAGATATGAGATAGATATGAGATAGATAGATATGAGATAGATAGATAGATATGAGATAGATAGATATGAGATAGATAGATAGGAGATATGAGATAGATATGAGATAGATAGATAGATAGATATGAGACAGATAGATATGAGATAGATAGATATGAGATAGATAGATAGGAGATAGATATGAGATAGATATGAGATAGATAGATAGATATGAGATAGATAGATATGAGATAGATAGATAGATATGAGATAGATAGATAGGAGATAGATAGATAGATAGATAGATAGATAGATAGATAGATAGATATGAGATAGATAGATAGATAGATAGATATGAGATAGATAGATAGATAGATAGATAGATATGAGATAGATAGATAGATATGAGATAGATAGATATGAGATAGATAGATAGATATGAGATAGATAGATAGATAGATAGATAGATAGATAGAAAAAATTATGCAAAAAAAAAAAGAAACCAAGACAGTAATATAAACCTTCAATAAATAAATGTACCAAAAAAAAATTGAGTAATTTTTTTTTAAATTTTGTCCCAATAATTTTTCCCAGCAGACCCGCATACAATTCACAAACTAGTGCCAGTCCCATTAGAGGATACAGTCATATGTTCACATCACGTGATCGACGGTAACGTCACCCCGATCCTAGATTACAAAGTGCAAAACTTTTTTTTTTTTTTGGAATATTTTATTATTAATAATTTTTTTTTTTAAATATCTATGGTAAGCTCAGTGATGCAACGCCCCCCCCCCCCCACACACACAGATGTAATAATATCCTCCTGGTCCAGTAAAAAAACTCCAGACACCTCAGATGTAAACGAACACCCACACACCCACTTCAGCAGACTGCACTTCTTAGGGGGGGGGGGGTGACTTTATGTAGCATTAAATCATTACTTAAATTTCTAAAAAAAAATAAAAAATTTTGATTTCCAATTGGAGATACAATTATTGGGAATTTTTTTTTTCGAATTTTTTGAATAATAACGTCCCCTCCCCCCCCCCCCCAGGTCCTCAGTAACTTGTCCCCAGACTCACCAGTCTTCCCAGGATGACGCGCTTCCAGAAAAACTCTGCCTAAATCTGAAGGACGGGTTGCGCCAATTCTTTTTGAAGAAGGGCTCCATGTTTTTTTTTTTCGGATGAGACGTGGACCCTCCGGCAGGAGCTGTGGCCGGCTCTGTTCTCCCTGACACAATGCCCGGGCTTAGCCACTTTCACAGTGTAGGAGACAAATCCCTGACAGCTGATGGCACGGGGGTGGGGGGGGACAGCACCCAAGGCTGGGCGACGAGCCGCAGCACAGACAGATCCCTGGCCGGAACAAAAAAAAAATCATGTCCTTCTGGAGTTTCGAATAAATTATGACCATAATAGATTAAAAAAAAAAAAAAAAAAATCAAAAATGGTAAATTTTTAATTTGGTTATTGAAACGGCCAAAAAAAGAAGGATATGGAGTCGGGAATTTATCACTAAAGCTTTGCCGGCCGACCCCACGTAGTCCTGATATCCAGGCCCTAGTCCTGCTGACCACCTGACCTCTAGGGGCAGTGAGAGTCCACCGAATCGGTGAAGAACCAAAAAAAACAAAAAAAAGATTCCGACACCAAAGTCCTAACGGATTGGCGGTTAGTGTCCCAAATCCTCCTGACAGGTTCCCTCTGATAACTTTTGCCTAATCCAGAATTATTACGTAAGGTCAACAGATTTCAAAAGGGGGGGTAACCAGACGATTCTCCAGAATTACATAGGCCCACCGGCGGGGGGGGGGGGTGCCCCTTAACCACATCAATCAATATGGAGCCAATGATGGGGTAAACATGGACCCGTTGTGGTTCATTTACCTACATACACCTTAAAGGGAATGTGTTACCAGTGTTGAGTATGCAATACTACAGATGGTGCTAGGTTTTGGTCAAGGAGAGCTGCCCTATTGTGTTGTAGGACTGCGAAAGTCCTCCCACTGCTGTGCTCTTAGCTCTCTGCATTAGGTGTCTTCCCACTGCTGTGCTCTTAGCTCTCTGCATTAGGTGTCCTCCCACTGCTGTGCGCTTAGCTCTCTGCATTAGGTGTCCTCCCACTGCTGTGCTCTTAGCTCTCTGCATTAGGTGTCCTCCCACTGCTGTGCTCTTAGCTCTCTGCATTAGGTGTCCTCCCACTGCTGTGCTCTTATCTCTCTGCATTAGGTGTCCTCCCACTGCTGTGCTCTTAGCTCTCTGCATTAGGTGTCCTCCCACTGCTGTGCTCTTAGCTCTCTGCATTAGGTGTCCTCCCACTGCTGTGCTCTTAGCTCTCTGCATTAGGTGTCCTCCCACTGCTGTGCTCTTAGCTCTCTGCATTAAGTGTCCTCCCACTGCTGTGCTCTTAGCTCTCTACATTGAGTGTCCTCCCACTGCTGTGCCCTTAGCTCTCTGCATTGAGTGTCCTCCCACTGCTGTGCGCTTAGCTCTCTGCATTAGGTGTCCTCCCACTGCTGTGCTCTTAGCTCTCTGCATTAGGTGTCCTCCCACTGCTGTGCTCTTAGCTCTCTGCATTAGGTGTCCTCCCACTGCTGTGCTCTTAGCTCTCTGCATTAAGTGTCCTCCCACTGCTGTGCTCTTAGCTCTCTACATTGAGTGTCCTCCCACTGCTGTGCCCTTAGCTCTCTGCATTGAGTGTCCTCCCACTGCTGTGCGCTTAGCTCTCTGCATTAGGTGTCCTCCCACTGCTGTGCTCTTAGATCTCTACATTGAGTGTCCTCCCACTGCTGTGCTCTTATCTCTCTGCATTAGGTGTCCTCCCACTGCTGTGCTCTTAGCTCTCTGCATTAGGTGTCCTCCCACTGCTGTGCTCTTAGCTCTTTGCATTAGGTGTCCTCCCACTGCTGTGTTCTCAGCTCTCTGCATTAGGTGCCCTTCCACTGATGTGCTCTTAGCTCTCTACATTAGGTGTCCTCCTGCTGCTGTGCTCTTAGCTCTCTGCATTAGGTGTCCTCCCACTGCTGTGCTCTTAGCTCTCTGCATTAGGTGTCCTCCTACTGCTGTGCTCTCAGCTCTCTGCATTAGGTGTCCTCCTACTGCTGTGCTCTCAGCTCTCTGCATTAGGTGCCCTTCCACTGATGTGCTCTTAGCTCTCTACATTAGGTGTCCTCCTACTGCTGTGCTCTCAGCTCTCTGCATTAGGTGTCCTCCCACTGCTGTGCTCTCAGCTCTCTGCATTAGGTGTCCTCCTACTGCTGTGCTCTCAGCTCTCTGCATTAGGCGTCCTCCCACTGCTGTGCTCTCAGCTCTCTGCATTAGGTGTCCTCCTACTGCTGTGCTCTCAGCTCTCTGCATTAGGTGTCCTCCCACTGCTGTGCTCTTAGCTCTTTGCATTAGGTGTCCTCCCACTGCTGTGCTCTTAGCTCTCTGCATTAGGTGTCCTCCCACTGCTGTGCTCTTAGCTCTCTGCATTAGGAGTCCTCCCACTGCTGTGCTCTTAGCTCTCTGCATTAGGTGTCCTCCCACTGATGTGCTCTTAGCTCTCTGCATTAGGCGTCCTCCCACTGCTGTGCTCTCAGCTCTCTGCATTAGGTGTCCTCCTACTGCTGTGCTCTCAGCTCTCTGCATTAGGTGTCCTCCCACTGCTGTGCTCTTAGCTCTTTGCATTAGGTGTCCTCCCACTGCTGTGCTCTTAGCTCTCTGCATTAGGTGTCCTCCCACTGCTGTGCTCTTAGATCTTTGCATTAGGCGTCCTCCCACTGCTGTGCTCTTAGCTATTTGCATTAGGTGTCCTCCTACTGCTGTGCTCTTAGCTCTCTGCATTAGGAGTCCTCCCACTGCTGTGCCCTTAGCTCTCTGCATTAGGAGTCCTCCCACTGATGTACCCTTAGCTCTCTGCATTAGGTGTCCTCCCACTGCTGTGCTCTTAGCTCTCTGCATTAGGTGTCCTCCCACTGCTGTGCGCTTAGCTCTCTGCATTAGGTGTCCTCCCACTGCTGTGCTCTTAGCTCTTGCATTAGGTGTCCTCCCACTGCTGTGCTCTTAGCTCTCTGCATTAGGTGTCCTCCCACTGCTGTGCCCTTAGCTCTCTGCATTAGGTGTCCTCCCACTGCTGTGCCCTTAGCTCTCTGCATTAGGTGTCCTCCCACTCTTGTGCTCTTAGCTCTTTGCATTAGGTGTCCTCCCACTGCTGTGCTCTTAGGTCTCTGCATTAGGTGTCCTCGCACTGCTGTGCTCCTAGCTCTCTGTATTGAGTATCCATCCCACTGTTATGCTCTTAGCTCTCTGAACTGAGTGTCCTCTCACTGCTGTGCTCCTAGCTCTCCCCATTAGGTATCCTCCCACTGCTGTGCTCTTAGCTCTCTGCATTTAGGTGTCCTCCCACTGCTGTGCTCTTAGATCTCTACATTGAGTGTCCTCCCACTGCTGTGCTCTTATCTCTCTGCATTAGGTGTCCTCCCACTGCTGTGCTCTTAGCTCTCTGCATTAGGTGTCCTCCCACTGCTGTGCTCTTAGGTCTCTGCATTAGGTGTCCTCGCACTGCTGTGCTCCTAGCTCTCTGCATTGAGTATCCATCCCACTGTTATGCTCTTAGCTCTCTGAACGGAGTGTCCTCTCACTGCTGTGCTCCTAGCTCTCCCCATTAGGTATCCTCCCACTGCTGTGCCCTTAGCTCTCTGCATTCACCTGCTCTCCAGCATCTCCACCCTGCTTTGAGTTAAAATTGTAGCAGGTTTCTATTTGAAAACTAATGCAGAAGGGAGGGGCTCTGCTAGCCCAATGCAGAGAGCTCACAGCACAGCAGTGTGAGGATATGCCCCCAGAATCTACAATCTTACAATATAAATCCATATTTCGCAGTTCTGCTGCTACTAAAAACATGTACAAAAATAGGATTTCAAACCTAACAGTGGGTGCAGAAAGCACAAAGAGCACAGCAGTGTGAGGACATGCCCGTAGTAGAATTCTACATTATAAATCCATATTTCACAGTTCTGCTTCTACTAACTACATATACAAGGGGATGATTATACATCTCTCCGGAGACAATACCTAACTCTTGCTGCAAAGAGCACAGAGCACAGCAGTGTTAGGACATGCCCGTAGTAGGATTCTACAATATAAATCCATATTTCACAGTTCTGCTTCTACTAACTACATACACAAGGGTATGATTATACATCTCTCCAGGGACAATGGCTAATTCTTGCTGCAAAGAGTACTGAGCACAGAGCACAGCTGTGTGAGGACATGCCTGTAGAATAATTCAATAATATAAATCCACATTTCACAGTTCTGCTACTACTAACTACATACACAAGGGTATGATTATACATCTCTCCAAGGACAATGCCTAACTCTTGCTGCAAAGAGCACAGAGCACAGCAGTGTGAGATCAGTAGAGTCCTGGAATAGCACTGGCTGTCTGATTCCTATTAAATTGGCCCAAGCCACAGCATCTACAAAATTTTACTCTGGCCCCCAGTAAGGTCGTCACATAGTTATGGAAAACTGTGAAACCAAAAACTCTGGAGGACTCTGCGCCCCTACACTTTACAATCAGCCCATTGTTTTGAATGGACAGTGTGTAATACCTCATTCCTCCTGCGGGAGCGCTGTAGGGAAATGTCTTACTATATGGTTTGCCCACCGGTCATATTTGACAATTGTCCCAAGTTGTTAGAGCCAATCTCAACAAATTCAGCTTTTTCTGGCCCAAAAAATAGAAGGAACTTGACCCGAGTTGTCATTTTTAGGGTGTACTCGGGGTCGGGGGCGTAAAAAGACTCGAATTTACCTATGCAGATCATGGTAAGTGTGTGTAATCTGCTTCTAAGAATTGGTCAAAGTGGAGCAAACCATCTCCTGCGTAGAGAGGGTCTCCCTTATAATCAAGGGTTGGCCCTACGCTTCCCCCGCAGGTGAACTGTGGTATTACACATGACAATTTCTTTTTTTTTCCTGCTTTTTTTTTGGATATATTATAATTTATTCTCTAAAATATTTGTCAACGTTCCCGGCTGCCTCGTCAAAAAAAAAAAAAGGGGGTGGGGTTTATGCAAATTTCCATTAAAAAGGCCCTTTCTTCATTGATTCCAATGCACCAGGGGAGTAATATGTTATTTTTAGCCGTATTGGATTTTACATCTTCTCGTTGCGATTCCTGGAACTTGGCTTCGCATCACTGAAGCCATAAGGGCTCCTTAAATTTAGAAAGTCACGGCGAAAAAAAAAAAATCAATCGAGGTTTCCATGGCGACGGTAACTTTCTTATCAATCAACTGACAAAGAATAAGCAGAACCACGAAACGAAAACCAGAGGGGGGGGGGGCATCAACGAGGGGGGGGGGGGGGTGGACCCCAAAATGTGGCTTCTCTACAATGATACGACCCATTAATGTAAAGTGCTCGGAATCCAGACTAACAGAGTTCCGTCTGCTCTGATACATTGTAGCGAAGTCTCAGCACTGGAATGCTGCTCATATGTCCAAGGAAGATAGAAATCTGGAGACTGTAACAAACCCTCAGCTGTGAAAAATCAAAGCTAGGACCAACGCAGGAACAGCGACTTACAGGAGAGGTTTGCGCAAATCTTGCCCCTGCAATTGATAGGTCTGGGGGTTTGTATAATAGAAGGAGCTTGGTCTGGGGTCTGTATAATAGAAGGAGCTTGGTCTGGGGTCTGTATAATAGAAGGAGCTTGGTCTGGGGTCTGTATTATAGAAGGAGCTTGGTCTGGGGTCTGTATTATAGAAGGAGCTTGGTCTGGGGTCTGTATAATAGAAGGAGCTTGGTCTGGGGTCTGTATTATAGAAGGAGCTTGGTCTGGGGTCTGTATAATAGAAGGAGCTTGGTTTGGGGGTCTGTATTATAGAAGGAGCTTGGTCTGGGGGTCTGTATAATAGAAGGAGCTTGGTGTGGGGTCTGTATAATAGAAGGAGCTTGGTCTGGGGTCTGTATAATAGAAGGAGTTTGGTCTGGGGTCTGTATAATAGAAGGAGCTTGGTCTGGGGTCTGTATAATAGAAGGAGCTTGGTCTGGGGTCTGTATAATAGAAGGATCTTGGTCTGGGGTCTGTATAATAGAAGGAGCTTGGTCTGGGGTCTGTATAATAGAAGGAGCTTGGTCTGGGGTCTGTATAATAGAAGGAGCTTGGTCTGGGGGTCTGTATAATAGAAGGAGCTTGGTCTGGGGTCTGTATAATAGAAGGAGCTTGGTCTGGGGTCTGTATAATAGGAGCTTGGTCTGGGGGTCTGTATAATAGAAGGAGCTTGGTCTGGGGGTCGGTATAATAGAAGGAGCTTGGTCTGGAGTCTGTATAATAGAAGGAGCTTGGTCTGGGGTCTGTATAATAGAAGGAGCTTGGTCTGGGGTCTGTATAATAGAAGGAGCTTGGTCTGGGGTCTGTATAATAGAAGGAGTTTGGTCTGGGGTCTGTATAATAGAAGGAGCTTGGTCTGGGGTCTGTATAATAGAAGGAGCTTGGTCTGGGGTCTGTATAATAGAAGGATCTTGGTCTGGGGTCTGTATAATAGAAGGAGCTTGGTCTGGGGTCTGTATAATAGAAGGAGCTTGGTCTGGGGTCTGTATAACAGAAGGAGCTTGGTCTGGGGTCTGTATAATAGAAGGAGCTTGGTCGGGGGTCTGTATAATAGAAGGAGCTTGGTCTGGGGTCTGTATAATAGAAGGAGCTTGGTCTGGGGTCTGTATAATAGAAGGAGCTTGGTCGGGGGTCTGTATAATAGAAGGAGCTTGGTCTGGGGTCTGTATAATAGAAGGAGCTTGGTCTGGGGTCTGTATAATAGAAGGAGCTTGGTCTGGGGTCTGTATAATAGAAGGAGCTTGGTCTGGGGTCTGTATAATAGAAGGAGCTTGGTCTGGGGTCTGTATAATAGAAGGAGCTTGGTCTGGGGTCTGTATTATAGAAGGAGCTTGGTCTGGGGTCTGTATAATAGAAGGAGCTTGGTCTGGGGTCTGTATAATAGAAGGAGCTTGGTCTGGGGTCTGTATAATAGAAGGAGCTTGGTCTGGGGTCTGTATAATAGAAGGAGCTTGGTCTGGAGTCTGTATAATAGTAGGAGCTTGGTCTGGGGTCTGTATAATAGAAGGAGCTTGGTCTGGAGTCTGTATAATAGAAGGAGCTTGGTCTGGGGTCTGTATAACAGAAGGAGCTTGGTCTGGGGTCTGTATAACAGAAGGAGCTTGGTCTGGGGTCTGTATAATAGAAGGAGCTTGGTCTGGGGTCTGTATAATAGAAGGAGCTTGGTCTGGGGTCTGTATAATAGAAGGAGCTTGGTCTGGGGTCTGTATAATAGAAGGAGCTTGGTCTGGGGTCTGTATAATAGAAGGAGCTTGGTCTGGGGTCTGTATAATAGAAGGAGCTTGGTCTGGGGTCTGTATAATAGAAGGAGCTTGGTCTGGGGTCTGTATAATAGAAGGAGCTTGGTCTGGGGTCTGTATAATAGAAGGAGCTTGGTCTGGGGTCTGTATAATAGAAGGAGTTTGGTCTGGGGTCTGTATAATAGAAGGAGCTTGGTCTGGGGTCTGTATAATAGAAGGAGCTTGGTCTGGGGTCTGTATAATAGAAGGAGCTTGGTCTGGGGGTCTGTATAATAGAAGGAGCTTGGTCTGGGGTCTGTATAATAGAAGGAGCTTGGTCTGGGGTCTGCATAATAGAAGGAGCTTGGTCTGGGGTCTGTATAATAGAAGGAGCTTGGTCTGGGGTCTGTATAATAGAAGGAGCTTGGTCTGGGGTCTGTATAATAGAAGGAGTTTGGTCTGGGGTCTGTATAATAGAAGGAGCTTGGTCTGGGGTCTGTATAATAGAAGGAGCTTGGTCTGGGGTCTGTATAATAGAAGGAGCTTGGTCTGGGGTCTGTATAATAGAAGGAGCTTGGTCTGGGGTCTGTATAATAGAAGGAGCTTGGTCTGGGGTCTGTATAACAGAAGGATCTTGGTCTGGGGTCTGTATAATAGAAGGAGCTTGGTCTGGGGGTCTGTATAATAGAAGGATCTTGATCGGGAGTCTGTATAATAGAAGGAGCTTGGTCTGGGGGTCTGTATAATAGAAGGATCTTGATCGGGAGTCTGTATAATAGAAGGAGCTTGGTCTGGGGTCTGTATAATAGAAGGATCTTGGTCTGGGGTCTGTATAATAGAAGGAGCTTGGTCTGGGGTCTGTATAATAGAAGGAGCTTGGTCTGGGGTCTGTATAATAGAAGGAGCTTGGTCTGGAGTCTGTATAATAGAAGGAGCTTGGTCTGGGGTCTGTATAATAGAAGGAGCTTGGTCTGGGGTCTGTATAATAGAAGGAGCTTGGTCCGGGGTCTGTATAATAGAAGGAGCTTGGTCTGGAGTCTGTATAATAGTAGGAGCTTGGTCTGGGGTCTGTATAACAGAAGGAGCTTGGTCTGGGGTCTGTATAACAGAAGGAGCTTGGTCTGGAGTCTGTATAATAGAAGGAGCTTGGTCGGGAGTCTGTATAATAGAAGGAGCTTGGTCTGGGGTCTGTATAACAGAAGGAGCTTGGTCTGGGGTCTGTATAATAGAAGGAGCTTGGTCTGGGGCCTGTATAATAGAAGGAGCTTGGTGTGGGGTCTGTATAATAGAAGGAGCTTGGTCTGGGGTCTGTATAATAGAAGGATCTTGGTCTGGGGTCTGTATAATAGAAGGAGCTTGGTCTGGGGTCTGTATAATAGAAGGAGCTTGGTCTGGGGTCTGTATAACAGAAGGAGCTTGGTCTGGAGTCTGTATAATAGTAGGAGCTTGGTCTGGGGTCTGTATAATAGAAGGAGCTTGGTCTGGGGTCTGTATAATAGAAGGAGCTTGGTCTGGGGGTCTGTATAATAGAAGGAGCTTGGTCTGGAGTCTGTATAATAGAAGGAGCTTGGTCTGGGGTCTGTATAACAGAAGGAGCTTGGTCTGGGGTCTGTATAACAGAAGGAGCTTGGTCTGGGGTCTGTATAATAGAAGGAGCTTGGTCTGGGGTCTGTATAATAGAAGGAGCTTGGTCTGGGGTCTGTATAATAGAAGGAGCTTGGTCTGGGGGTCTGTATAATAGAAGGAGCTTGGTCTGGGGTCTGTATAACAGAAGGAGCTTGGTCTGGGGTCTGTATTATAGAAGGAGCTTGGTCTGGGGTCTGTATAATAGAAGGAGCTTGGTCTGGGGTCTGTATAATAGAAGGAGCTTGGTCTGGGGTCTGTATTATAGAAGGAGCTTGGTCTGGGGTCTGTATAATAGAAGGAGCTTGGTCTGGGGTCTGTATAAAAGAAGGAGCTTGGTCTGGGGGTCTGTATAATAGAAGGAGCTTGGTCTGGGGTCTGTATAATAGAAGGAGCTTGGTCTGGGGTCTGTATTATAGAAGGAGCTTGGTCTGGGGTCTGTATAACAGAAGGAGCTTGGCCTGGGGTCTGTATAATAGAAGGAGCTTGGTCTGGGGTCTGTATAATAGAAGGAGCTTGGTCTGGGGTCTGTATAGTAGAAGGAGCTTGGTCTGGGGTCTGTATAATAGAAGGAGCTTGGTCTGGGGTCTGTATAATAGAAGGAGCTTGGTCTGGGGTCTGTATAATAGAAGGAGCTTGGTCTGGGGTCTGTATAATAGAAGGAGCTTGGTCTTGGGTCTATATAATAATAGGAGGAGCTTGGTCTGGGGTCTGTATAATAGAAGGAGCTTGGTCTGGGGTCTGTATAACAGAAGGAGCTTGGTCTGGGGTCTGTATAATAGAAGGAGCTTGGTCTGGGGTCTGTATTATAGAAGGAGCTTGGTCTGGGGTCTGTATAATAGAAGGAGCTTGGTCTGGAGTCTGTATAATAGAAGGAGCTTGGTCTGGGGTCTGTATAATAGAACGAGCTTGGTGTGGGGTCTGTATTATAGAAGGAGCTTGGTCTGGGATCTGTATAATAGAAGGAGCTTGGTCTGGGGTCTGTATTATAGAAGGAGCTTGGTCTGGGGTCTGTATAATAGAAGGAGCTTGGTCTGGGGTCTGTATAATAGAAGGAGCTTGGTCTGGGGTCTGTATAATAGAAGGAGCTTGGTCTGGGGTCTGTATAATAGAAGGAGCTTGGTCTGGGGTCTGTATAATAGAAGGAGCTTGGTCTGGGGGTCTGTATAATAGAAGGAGCTTGGTCTGGGGTCTGTATAATAGAAGGAGCTTGGTTTGGGGTCTGTATAATAGAGGGAGCTTGGTCTGGGGGTCTGTATAATAGAAGGAGCTTGGTCTGGGGTCTGTATAATAGAAGGAGCTTGGTCTGGGGTCTGTATAATAGAAGGAGCTTGGTCTGGGGTCTGTATAATAGAAGGAGCTTGGTCTGGGGTCTGTATAATAGAAGGAGCTTGGTCTGGAGTCTGTATAATAGAAGGAGCTTGGTCTGGGGTCTGTATAACAGAAGGAGCTTGGTCTGGGGTCTGTATAACAGAAGGAGCTTGGTCTGGGGTCTGTATAATAGAAGGAGCTTGGTCTGGGGTCTGTATAATAGAAGGAGCTTGGTCTGGGGTCTGTATAATAGAAGGAGCTTGGTCTGGGGGTCTGTATAATAGAAGGAGCTTGGTCTGGGGTCTGTATAATAGAAGGAGCTTGGTCTGGGGTCTGTATAATAGAAGGAGCTTGGTCTGGGGTCTGTATAATAGAAGGAGCTTGGTCTGGGGGCCTGTATAATAGAAGGAGCTTGGTCTGGGGTCTGTATAATAGAAGGAGCTTGGTCTGGGGTCTGTATAATAGAAGGAGCTTGGTTTGGGGTCTGTATCTTAGCAGCAAAAGTGGAAGCTTCTTCACACATAAGGTGTTTGTCGATGACCATGTCTGCCCTTTAGCCCCTCCACCTGTAGGGCTCCCGGGGGTCCACCTCTCCCCTCCCTCCCCTGGCATGACTTCGCTGTCAGCAGCGTTACCATCATGGATAATTGATAGCGAGTCCAAGCTGCAAAGAAAGGAATGACAAGGTGCAGTGACACACAAACAGCTATAAATAGACCCGCTACGAGGCTTGTGTTTGCCAATGTCTGATGAGGCAAAGACGAAAAGCAATTACGAGTCCGGCCTTGCGGGCACCAACACCGGCTCCAGAGAAACTGTCCCTGCTGCCACTGCCAGAGGCCGAGGACCGTGCACCCACAATATAATCTACAAATGTACAGGTATAGCAGGGCAGAGGTTGTCATACGTCACAACTCATTGTATTATCTGTCTTATTTACATAACACACGTGCAGAATAGTGAGTGCAGCTCTGGAGTATAATACAGGATGTAACTCAGGATCAGTACAGGATAAGTAATGTCATGTATGTACCCAGTGACTGCTCCAGCAGCAGAATAGTGAGTGCAGCTCTAAAGTATAATACAGGATGTAACTCAGGATCAGTCCAGGATAAGTAATGTCATGTATGTACACAGTGACTGCACCAGCAGCAGAATAGTGAGTGCAGTTCTGGGGTATAATACAGGATGTAACTCAGGATCAGTACAGGATAAGTAATGTCATGTATGTACACAGTGACTGCACCAGCAGCAGAATAGTGAGTGCAGCTCTGGAGTATAATACAGGATGTATCTCAGGATCAGTACAGGATAAGTAATGTCATGTATGTACACAGTGACTGCACCAGCAGCAGAATAGTGAGTGCAGATCTGGAGTCTGATCCAAACTGTAACTTAGAATCAGAACACGATTGGTTGTATTACACATTTACATTGTTGTGCAGATGATGCATACTAAGAACAGTCAGTGATGTTTATGGCATACGCCTCCTTTATAGTAGCTTCAAGTTGTCACATCACATCAGTACAAGATCAGTTCATCATCGTGCTGATCACGGAAAGTTTTTAAAATACAGTGAGACAATCAGTGGCCTGCACTGTGTTACCTCTTGGCGCCCTCTAGTGAAGCATGAAATACAGCGAGGAGTTAGCGTATAAGATCTTCCACCAGCCGGAAGGGTAACCCCAAGTTCCTGGTGATCCCAACTCAAACACCAAACTCTCAATGACACCAAGTCCTTCCAACAAATTGAAAACCCACTGAATTTTCTTCCACAGTGGTTCCACATACCAGAAGTCTAATGATTTATGGTCTCAACTTTAGAAAACTCAACAACGTCAAATCTATGATGTTTTCAAATATCAAAAAGTATATAGTGCCCAAATCACACCCGTCCATATCTGTAGTGGTCCCAAGCACCAGCATCATTCCAAGCCCAAGGTGGTGTGACATCTCAGAAACGCATCTATTCCAGGGCTTTGATGGTCACAAATGGCAGATTCTTAATGGGTCCATGTCTCCGTTGGCCAGAACTATTGGTCAGTCTAGAACTTCCATGTCTGAATTGTTCCCAGTATTCAGAAAACCACAAATAGCTAGTCTCTTGTGTCTACAAAATGTCGAAAAAACACTTTGATTCAAAATATTTGGTTGCCAGAACTTTCAGAAAACCATTAATCCCAAATATTTGTTTCTCTTTGCACATCTCACTTTAAGGTCTGTGATGACCCCAAATGGCAGGAACCCACTGGCCCCAGATCTGTGTTGGACCAACCAATAAAAGGTCAAAAGTGGTCATTAAGGGCACAAATCTACTGATCCCAAATCTGTTGTGTTCCTAATTCCTAAGAAGACATCAATTCCAAGTAAATTTTATTCCAAGCTCCTCATCTATCCCAAGTCCCAACCCTTAGAACCTTAGAGGTCCCAAAGCCCATAAACCTTAACTCTCCAGAGATCCAGAAGTCTTGAGCCTGTGTCAATCCCAATTCTGAGACCTCTTCAGCTATTCAAAGTCTGTGGTGGTCCTAGAGGATAAAACTCTATGCTCCCAAACCTGTCATGGTCCTTAAACCCAAATCGCAACAATCACAAGTCTTTGTTCTTCCAAGCCACCAGAACCCCTCAAAAACCCACCAGTCTCAAGTCTATCATTGGTCCCAATTCTTAGATTCCCACCAATACAACATCTACATTGGTCCTCAAAGGCAAAACTCTACTGATACCAAATCTGTTGTTGTCCTTTCTCTCGAAAGGCATTGACCCCAAGACTTTGTGATGACAAGCTCCGAGAAACTCATCAGTTCCAAGATCCAACTCTAAGAAACCACCAATATCTAGTCTGTGGAGTGGTCCTTATTTTGGGACAACAACTTGGTTGTTGTGTTGGTTCTTTATTATGATTCCAATCAGCCAAATGATGTAGGCATCTGTGGCAGCTTTAACGACCAAAGAGCTCAACTAATTAATTACCTGAAGCTACATAAGGCTTTCCCATCAAGGAAATGAGTCCCGACTGGTTAGACTAATAGTCAGTGATGAATAACGGACGGCCTAATGCGATAACCAGCTCAGGTAAGAAGAAGCCTTCATTTCCTCAGCAACCAATCAAAAACGCAATGGGGGGAAAAAAAAGTATGGATTGGTTTCTGTTGACGTCATCTGTGACTTTCCCTTTAAGACAGTTTTGATACATGAAGCCCTGATGAGTTCAATAAATCAATGTAGAAAGTCCTCGAAATGATGATTGAAGGTCAATCCCTAATGCCAAGTAAGAAGTGGTCATTCTGAGGCTCATTACAGTAGACACCAGGGGCATTAAAAGTGGTCACAAATGGGCCATGAAGGGCAGTAAAGATGTAACTTGTGGCCCTCAAGTACAACTAATCTATTGGTAAGTTTATGAAACACTGAGGCAATCAAAAAAACCTGGGGCTTAGAGTTCCCGTAGATGGTTTGGATGCCACCTTCCGTGAGAACATTGGTCAAGGCAAGAAGAAACAAGTTCCTTCATGGTGGTGTGATGTTCCTCCCATTGTCTATCATCTGGTGGCCTCCTGTGTCTAGCTTAGTATACTCATGGACTTTACTTAATCAGTTGGATTTTCCACATGGACCTTTTTTCCTGCAAACCCGAGGATAGTCCTTACGTCTGAGTCATACATAGTTGGTTTGGATGCCACCCTCCGTGAGAATGTTGGTCAAGGCAAGTAGAAGCAAGTTCCTTCATGGTGGTGTGATGTTCCTCCCATTGTCTACCATCTGGTGGCCTCCTGTGTCTAGCTTAGTATACTCATGGACTTTACTTAATCAGTTGGGTTTTCCACATGGACCTTTTTTTCCTGCAAACCCGAGGATAGTCCTTACGTCTGAGTCATACGTTCGGTAAGATGTTGGTGCAGGACATTGGGATAGGCTTTGGATTTAACTGGTGAACTTGCAACCCACACCCCTGGAGTAATCACTACTATTTATTACTTTTTTAGGTCCTCTAGGGTTTTTGAACACTAGGGGGGTCTGATTGCTCATGCAATATACTGCAATACAATAGTATATTGTGAATATAACGCTCTTGTATTACAGGCTGCCTCCAGCAGGCTGTGATGTTGTGTGTTTAATGAGCAGCCATAGGAGTTGCCAAAAGGCTCTGAGATGTCAGGGCAAACAATTAGCAACCCCTAATTATGTTGTGGGGGTGCCGACTGGTAGCAACATGACCGCGCCCATGTGATGCTACTGTTTATGTGAAATGATCGGCTTTGGAAACAAAACAAACAGGTCAACTGCCACAACTGTAGCCAGAACCAATCACCACGTTGCAGGTGTATAATATGGACAGGGCTCAGCCTTAACCTCTCGAGGAGGACAATCAAAGGCACCGACCAGCTGATATGTGCACGTCCCATTAGCACGCTGTCACTGGACAGGCCTCATTACATAAGGACATCTCCCAGAGGATAGACTATTACAATTCGGCTTTCATGTTCTCAGAATTTTCCATGTAATGTTCCGATGAGGACGAGGCACACAGCGTCCTGATGTTCGATGCACGAGACAGCAACCTCGTATTTTCTACCTCTGAGTGAATCTGCTGAACGTTATGTATGAGATGTTCATTTCTGGTCCAAAACAATGTGTCATCTCCATCATGGTGGTTGCAGATTCAGCGGAGCAGTGGTAGGTCTTAGTAGATGGATCACCACCAATTCTATGTTGGTGGCCAACTACAAGTCACAGTAATGGTGCGACAGCAGCCCATGGCGGAAAATAATTCTCGATCCCAAGATGTGTGGACCTCCTCAAACTTCCATAATCCACCCAGCATAGTTAGAGAGGTCTACCTGCCAGTAATTGATAGATTTCTTCTCATCAATGGGTTGTAGGACACTATAGGTCATCCAAAGCAAGAGCCACTCTTGGTGACTACTGTTCTCTCTGGTCATGAAGTCCTACTCAACTTCATTTACCAAATGGATGGAGATCAGATACGTAAGAGGGACCACCACATTAAGCCATCTTCTACAAAATGTTAGAGGAGGGCTTCGAGGATGTTTTTCTGTTGTGAAGTCATGATCCTTGACTCTATTACAACACCTGCTCATTGCGCGGACCCTGAACATGTTTTCTGACCCCCAACAAATGTCCTCCTCCATCCCGCCTAGGTAGCAGGCTCCACACCTCCAACAACGGTCTTATGCTCTTAAGCCTTCAGACGTTTAGGAGGCAATTTTACCAGCGACGCTAAATGGAACCAAAGGGGCTCTTCCCCACTGGCAAAGACCACCATCAACCAGCCAACAGACAGTAAGTGTTCAATTTCTTCTCCTTCTTATCAATGTGCCACTAAAGGTCCTCCACATTGAGAGTTACTCTTGGTAGCCACTCTTCACTCGGGTCAAAAGAGATGAAGATCCAAAAAAGAAGATCCTACCCAACATTATTTACCTAATCGGCTAAATGGAGATCAGATTTGAGAGAGGGACAACCACGTTAAGACATCCCCTTAAAGGATTGGAACGCTTTTGAGAAAGTCCCTAAGTTCTTAGCCAGGATTGTTGACTCTATTACAACACCTGCTCATTGCACGGACCCTGAACTTGTTTTCCGAGCCCCCACAAATGTCGTCCACCATCCCGCGTAGGCGACAAGCCCCACACCTCAACAACGGTCTACTGGTGGCCTCCTAGGCCATCTCCTCGGCTCCTAATTGCCGGTTTTTGAAGACTTAGCCACTATGAGATCTCATCGTCTCGATGACTCTCGTAACAAGGCAATTTGGGAGCAGCGGAGTACAGAGGGAGACAATGACGTTTCCACTGAGCTGAATTTTTTTTTTCCCCTCTGCCTTGTAAAGCTCCTTAGCGTTGAGAGGTTTAGTGGGCAATTTTCCCAGCGAAGCTAAATAGCACCAAATTGCAAAAAAAAGCTTAAGATTTACTATGGGAGGAGGGGCTCTCATGAAAGTCTAGGCTGTTTTCGATCATTCTCTTTTTTCAATATACGGCTTATTAGTCCTATTTTTTTTAGCCTCAAGCGGCTCGTGAGGAGGGGGGGGGGCTATGATATCAGTTCCATCCAGCCTTCCCTCAATATGCCTCACAGCGGAAATCCAATTAAGGTCTTCATTAGACTGGGAACGTTCTTGGTTCCCTCTACCCCCCCACCTTCCGCTCTTCCTGTAGGGTGGGGGGGGGGGGGGGGGGGACATCGAAAAGAACAACGGACATGATAACCGTGTCCTGCTTATTCTTGGGACTAGAAGGAGAGGAACAGATTGGGCTGAGGAGCAGCGAAACATGAGGACAGCTGGTCACGGCTCCGACCAGACAGAAGGGGCAAGGGAGGACCTGTTATTTCGGATGTAACCAACCGGAGACAATGCCTGCCTTGTATCTGACTGTGATGTGAGACGTTACTGCTGCATTATACAAAGGGGTGGCCCCAGGGATGAAGATCCGAGACCCTCAACACCAACTATGAGAAGGGAACGTAGATGATCGGAAAGGTCTTCACCGTGAGACAAGGGACCATAGATGGTCAAAGGAACCGGCACAAGGGGCAAATCCAGACCCAAGAGCTTTAGGAGACTCAAAATAAAGTCTTGTCCCAATATGAGGAGGCCAGTACTATAGGGGGGGAAGGGTTTAGCATTGGGGTTCAAAACAGATACAGAACACATGAAAGGGTTTAGACAGAACGGTTCCACTCAATCGTTCGATGGGTTTTCTTCTGCTGCCACCCCTCTATCATAGGGGCCCACATTGGATGTGTATGGGGTCCACCATCCCAGGATAAGCCGCCACCACATTAGGGTTGGGTAATTAGTCAAAAGATCTCAATATTTGGATAATAAGTGGGTTCACATGAGATCAGCGTATACTACAAAAACATACTGTAAGTGAACAATAAATTGATAGATGTGAAATAGATAGATAGATAGATAGGAGATAGAGAGATAGATAGATATGAGATAGATAGATAGATAGATAGATAGATAGATAGATATGAGATAGATAGATAGATAGATAGATAGATAGATATGAGATAGATATGAGATAGATAGATAGATAGATATGAGATAGATAGATAGATAGATAGATAGATATGAGATAGATAGATAGATATGAGATAGATAGATAGGAGATAGATAGATAGATAGGAGATAGATAGGAGATAGATAGGAGATAGATAGATAGATAGATAGATAGATATGAGATAGATAGATGGGAGATAGATATGAGATAGATAGATATGAGATAGATAGATAGGAGATAGATAGATAGATATGAGATAGATAGATATGAGATAGATAGATGGGAGATAGATAGATAGATAGATAGATAGATAGATAGATAGATAGATATGAGATAGATAGATGGGAGATAGATAGAAAGGAGATAGATAGATAGATAGGAGATAGATAGGAGATAGATAGGAGATAGATAGATAGATAGATAGATAGATAGATATGAGATAGATAGATAGATATGAGATAGATAGATAGATATGAGATAGATAGATAGGAGATAGATAGATAGGAGATAGATAGGAGATAGATAGGAGATAGATAGATAGATAGATATGAGATAGATAGATAGATAGATAGATATGAGATAGATAGATAGATAGATAGATAGATAGATATGAGATAGATAGATATGAGATAGATAGATATGAGAGATAATGAGACGTATGAGGATGAGAGTATTTCTATCTCTGGTGAGATTCTCTCTATACTTTCTGTACACAGCAGGGGGCCTCGGTGCGGGGGTCTCAGGTAGTCGGTGATGTAATATAAACAGTTCCGTTCTCTCCGGGGCCTAAGATTTATCCCTGGAGGAAGAGCCGCAGTCAGGGGGGATCCTGGAATCACACATTTTCGTATGAAAACGGATCTTTGGCGCAGCGTGCAGCCGAGGATGCTGGGAGTATTTACCAGCACATAAACCGCAGTGTGAAAACATACCGCCACACAAATAACATTACCACGGTATGCACCCTGCCGGATCCTTCTCTGCTTCCATGGGGGGGGAGGGTTAGGTATAAAGCGTCTGAATCCATAATAAGAAGAAATGCGATTATTATAACCGGAGCGGAGATTATAATCTAAACATAGCCGGCTATAAATAGAGAGCAATGGAGACGAGCAGCTCTTAAAGGGACGGATCTATACAGGACACATTATGTTATGGGAGGCCGAGGAGTTAACAGGATAATGGGACTGGAAAATCCATACTAATAAATGATGCATACGGCACTATAGTAATTGGATTGTCCCAGCCTGCCGTAAACAACATGATTATGGTTGGGGGGGGGGGGGCATTGTGGGTAGTGGGGTATAGTCTGTGACAGATTGGGGCCCAATCCTCCTCAGAGCAAACTAACCCCACCTTTATAAGACCGATATCAAGGATATAAGGGATTATTTCCTTTATTGTAGATTGTTGAGTTCCTCAGGGGAGGGTACAAATATTCAACAACCAATAGCAACAGGATAGGATAAAACAGAGCTATAGCTCCCAATATGTGCCATTCCCTCTATTATGGGAC
Source organism: Engystomops pustulosus (assembly GCF_040894005.1). Taxonomy (NCBI): domain Eukaryota; kingdom Metazoa; phylum Chordata; class Amphibia; order Anura; family Leptodactylidae; genus Engystomops; species Engystomops pustulosus. The sequence continues at coordinate 13,390,831 of NC_092414.1, forward strand.
CACCACCTAGGTCATGGGTGCTTATTGTGCCCTTTACATGCTCTTTTGGCCAAATTTCTGCCCCTTATGTGCTAACTGTTGGGTTCCTTGGGGGAGGATACAGGTACTCATTAACCAATAGCAAAATAGGGGGTCGACCATTCACTCACTCCTATATCTCCCAGTATATGTCACCTATTATGGGATTACCACCCAGGACAAAGTGCATACTGTCCCCTTTACATCCAACCTTTTATTTACAACTGTTGTGTTCCTCATGGGAGGGATTGAGTCGTCTTAAGCTTATAGCAAAGGGGATTAGACAAACTGAAGCTGTATAATCCTATTTGTGCCCCCATGATCTAAGATCACCACCAAGACAGAAGGGCTTATTGTCCTCTTTACATGATCTTTTGGCTAAGGCCCCATCACATAACTGTTGACTTCTTAGATCCTTGGGGGAGGGCACTAATGCACAAAACCCATAGCAATAGGGGTTGGACCATTCAGAGCTACATATCTCAGTATTTCGAGATGACCACCCACAACAAATGTGCTTATTGTTACATCTAGATGATCTTTAGGCCAATTCCCAACTTGTATTGAGTTCCTCATGGGAGGGCAAATGCACTCATAAACCTATATTAAAAGGAGGTTAGACCTTTCATAGCTATATCTCCTAAAATGTGCCCTCCAATACAGTATCACTAGTCAGGACTGAATTGCCTATTGTCCACCTTCCTTTTCCTTTACGCCTAGTCCCTACCACTTATTTTGCTACTTGTTGAGTTCCTCATGGGAGGGCACAAGTACTTCTAAACCAATAGCAAAGGGGATTGAAATAATTAAAGTTATATCTCCAAATTTGTGGCCCCCATTCCAGGATAACTTCCAGAACTCAAGGGCTTATTGTCCCCTTTACATGTCCTTTAAGCCAACCCCCTACCCCATACCTGCTAACTACTGAGTTCCTCAGGGGACGTCCTTAATGTACATCATCAAATAGCATATGGGATGAAACTTATCAGAGCTATATAACATACCCTGTACAGAATTTTGACCTCCGCTCTTCAGGCCAGAACACCCACTTTTAGGTAACATCCTGTAAATGGCATCCCCTGTACATGTCCTTTAAGCCAAGTGTCCACCCCTGGAGTTCTTCAGGGGAGGGAACAAGTACCAAAAAACCAATAGTAATGTAAAAATGTTATAACTCCCACTATTTGCATACCCCTTTGCCCCTTTGCTTTGATTTATTGCCCATTTTGGCGGAATTATCCAACAAAAACAGGATAAACTTGTAAGTGTAGAATCAGGAGGAACCATATATGAAAATGATGTAGCAGAGCCAATTGTGTGACTGAATCTCAAAATGACAAACTCAGCTCTGCTACATCTGTGCTGATCGTGTAAAAATAATGATGTATATATATAGATACATGTATATTTAACATATTGCAACAGATTAATCTGCACGTTACAAGATATTACAGGACTGCGGTCGCTTCTTCATCCTTAGAATTCCAAGTTGACAAACTCAGCTCTGCTACCTCTGTGTTGATCATATCCAAGAGTCCTGCTATACACTTGTGTGAGTGCAGCTGCATTACTGTAGTCATAGAATGTACAGTATATTTACCACAGCGCAACAGATTAACCTGCGTATTAGAGGAAATCACAGGATTGTTCTAATTACTTTGATTTTGGAGTGTCAAGTGACAAACTCAGCTCTGCTACATCTGTGCTGATCATATAAAAGAATATTGTATATATATACAGTAGATTGATATATACATGTATCTCAATCATAGTGCAACAGATTAACCTGCAGGTTACAGGATATCACAGGATTGTTCTCGCTTCTTCATTCTTAGAATCTCAAGTGTGACACACTCAGCTCTGCTACATCTGTGCTGATCATGTAAAAAAATGATGGATATATATAGATACATGTATATTTAACATATTGCAACAGATTAATCTGCATATTACAGGATATTATAGGACTGCGGCCGCTTCTTCATCCTTAGAATCTGAAAATGACAAACTCAGCTCTGCTACTTCTGTGCACATCATGTAAAAGAGTTATGGGTATATATATATATATATATATATATATATATATATATATATATATATATACACACACACATGTATATTTATCATATTGCAACAGATTAATCTGCACGTTACAAGATATTACAAAACTGCTATCGCTTCATCATTAGAATCTCAAAATGACAAACTCAGCCCTGCTACATCTGTGCTGATCATATCCAAGAGTTCTCCTATACACTTGTGTTGCCGCAGTTGTATATATACAGTATATTTATCACAGTGCAACAGATTAACCTGCGTGTTAAGAGGAAATCACAGGATTGTTCTTATTACTTTGTTTTTAAAGTGTCGACATGACAAACTCAGCTCTGCTACGTCTGAGTGGATCATATAAGAGAATTCCTGATATACAGTAGATATATATATATATCAATCATAGTGCAACAGATTAACCTGCAGGTTACAGGATATGACAGGATTGTTCTCGCTTCTTCATTCTTAGAATCTCAAGTTTGACACACTCAGCTCTGCTACATCTGCGCGTCTCCTCATACACACTGGATTGTAGGTGGGCACGGTGTGGGTTTAGGGTGGGAGTGACACCACCGCGCACACGCACCCCCCGTCACCTCGCATGACACACGGGTTCTACATGCATCCCGCTTTTCCGAAACTGCCGTCGCATCTTCGCCGGTGCCAAGGATTGTTGCCATGGAGATATTAATCCTTATCCTCTTTTCCTGCTTAGCGTTCGGACACGTGGGTCACCCCCCCCCCCCCTTATATTCTGGGTAGGGGGTGTATAGGGTGCGGATGGTGGGCTTATAGGGTGGCACCTACCACCGAGGTCCGGTAAGGAGACAGCTCTGACCTCGGATGGTGGCGCCGTCGCCCAGTGGCCGCCCGGGGAGGGGGATGGGATAATGGATGGCGCAGCCCAGGATTTAGGGGGCTTTACTCTCAGCGGTGTTTAAGATTTGCATAGCAATTCCTCTAAGCCTCTTTGCTGCTGGAATTGCCCGGCTTGGGGATTTTTGCCACCTAAATTTTATAATCCGATCTCCCGGGGGGGGGGGGGTGGAGGGGGGTTTGAGTCACAATCCTATCTGATTCCATGAATTCAACTCCCATCGGCTCCAGGGAGAAGAATAATGCCAGATGCTGGGAGTTGTAGTTCTGCTCTACATCTGTAATCATACATAATGTGCCATTCGTTTCAGCGTAAGTCCTCACACTGCTGTGTTCTGTGCGACAGACTCTCCACTCTGCTCTGAGTTCACTGCAGAGAGCCCAGAGCACAGCAGTGTGATAAGAAGCATCCAGTGATATAATCCTGGAATAGAAATCCATTATTCACAGTCCTGCTGCTACTAACACCACCCACACACACAAAGATATGAATATCCAACTCTCCAGGCACAATATAATAACACTGGCTGAGTGGAGGAATAGAGCACAGCAGTGTGAGGACACATCCCCAGTGCTACAGGCCTGGAATATTAAATTGATTATTCACAGTCCTGCTGCTACTAACACCACCCACACAAATATATGAATACTTATCTCTCCAGACATAATATAATAACACTGGCTGAGTGAAAGAATAGAGCACAGCAGTGTGAGGACACATCCCCAGTGCTGCAAGCCTGAAATATTAAATCGATTATTCACAGTACTGCTGCTAATAAAAACACACACAAAGCTATGATTATACACATTTATAGGGAGGATTCCTAGCAGCAGAGAGCACAGAGAACAGCAGGGTGAGGACGCATCCCCACTGCTATAATCCTGGAATATAAATCCATTATTCACAGTCCTGCTGCTACTAACACCACACACACAAAGATATGAATACCCATCTCTCCAGACACAATATAATAACACTAACTGAGTGGAAGAATAGAGCACAGCAGTGTGAGGACACATCACCAGTGCTACAAGCCTGGAATATTAAATCGATTATTCACAGTCCTGCTGCTAATAAAAACACACACAAAGCTATGATTATACACATTTATAGGGAGGATTCCTAGCAGCAGAGAGCACAGAGAACAGCAGAGTGAGGACACATCCCCACTGCTATAATCCTGGAATATAAATCCATTATTCACAGTCCTGCTGCTACTAACACCACACACACAAAGATATTATTATCCATCTCTCCAGACACAATATAATAACACTAACTGAGTGGAAGAATAGAGCACAGCAGTGTGAGGACACATCCCCAGTGCTACAAGCCTGGAATATTAAATCGATTATTCACAGTCCTGCTGCTACTAAAAACACACACAAAGCTATGATTATACATCTTTACAGGGGCGATTCCTAACAGCTGAGAGCACAGAGAACAGCAGTGTGAGGACGCATCCCCATTTCTATAATCCTGGAATATAAATCCATTCTTCACAGTCCTGCACATCACTGGCTGCAGAGAGAGTATAGCACAGCAGTGTGAGGACACATCCCCAGTGCTGTAGTCCTGGAATATAAATCCATTATTGACAGTCCTGCTGCTCCTTAGAACATACAATAAGGCCAGAATACATAAATCTCCAGAGAAAATACCTAACACTGGATGCAGAGAGCACAGAGCACAGCAGTGTGAGGACACGCCCCCAGTACAATCCTGGAATATAAATCCATTGTTCAAAGTCCAGCTGCAATTTATAACATACACAGAGGTCTGATTACACATCTCTCCAGAGGAAACAACACTGGATGTAGAGAGCACAGAGCACAGCAGTGTGAGGAAGACCCTACAATAGCATCCAGTTGATTACTGCAGGAAGCCTCCGCTCCCATTTCCTGTTCGGAGGTGATTGATCCGGGTGCATCCTATTACCACTATCCTATTACCCAAATCTCGATCCTCTTACTCCTCCACCGAGCAGATCCTATTATCCATCACACATCCAATTACCAGCCTGGTGGCCCAGGATGTCTGAGCCGTGGAAAGCTGGGTAACAACAAGAATGGTTCCCTCTGGGGATCCTTACCCAGCTTTGCTGTATTCCTGAAGGGTTTAACTCCACACAGCTTAATGTGCTATGGTTGAAACAGCTGATCACATTTGTAGTAACTCAGCTTTCCCAGCCCCCTGCATGACATATCCACCCGGCTATACAATGATACACATCTTCCTCTCTGTTTATTGTAGAATCAGATTCCCTCTTAATAGAAAGTCAGATGCAAATGCTTAAATAACTCACCACCCAGCCTTCCCAGCCCCCTGCATGACATATCCACCCGGCTATACAATGATACACATCTTCCTCTCTGTTTACTGTAGAATCAGATTCCCTCTTAATAGAAAGTCAGATGCAAATGCTTATATAACTCACCACCCATCTTTCCCAGCACCCTGCATGACATATCTGCCTGGCTATGCAAGGATACATATCTTCCTCTCTGTTTACTGTAGGATCAGATTTCCTTTCAATAGAAAGTCAGATGCAAATGCTTAAATAACTCACCACCCAGCTTTCCCAGAACCCTGCATGACATATCTGGGTATGAAATGATGCAAAACTAGAATCCTGTCTAAAGCACGAGCAGATCTACTTTTTTAATATAAAAATGAGGACCCAAATTAAAATCATATTTGCCATAACCCAACTTTCCCGGGCTTCTGAATGGCATTTTCCCCGTTCGAGGCATGCAACTCATAAGCAGATTACTAGTAACCCAGCTTTTCCAGACTAGGTAACTTCTGTGCTCTATAAACAAATTTAGGTTTTAGTAGCAACCCAACTTTCCCACACTCCTGACTGCAACATATAACTTTTGTTCTATAGAACAGGATGTAGATTTTAGTAGTGACCTGTCTTTCTAAGGCTTCTGAATGGCATATTGTCCAGATTACATTAATATTAAATAATGGAGGATGGAAATCAATGTCATGGTTGTAACTCAGCTTTCCCAAGTCTATGAAAGGCAAATCTTCCAGATTTTGCAACAGTACATTCCCTCGTCCAATATTTGCTGCTCATGGAAAGATGGGTGAATCAAATTGGTTGTAACTCAGCTTTCCCACTCTTCTGAATGGTAAGTGAGGCTGGATGTAGAGCGATGCAGAGGATGTAAAGCACTGGAGGGGTTAAACCTGGAGTGATACAGCGAGGTCGTATCCAAGACACAACTGACAGGGAATCATCCGCCGTATCACAGAAGCACAGCCCCGAATATACACAGACCCTGTAATTATACCCCAGCACAGCGCCCCCTACACCCACACAGGGCACAGCACCCAGACACCAAGACAGGGGGAAAGGGGAGCCCCAGGTGTATATCATGTACAGCGATTATATCTATCTATCTCCTATCTATCTATCTCCTATCTATCTATCTCCTATCTATCTATCTATCTATCTCCTATCTATCTATCTCATATCTATCTATCTATCTATCTATCTCATATCTATCTATCTCCTATCTATCTATCTATCTATCTCATATCTATCTATCTCATATCTATCTCCTATCTATCTATCTCATATCTATCTATCTATCTCATATCTATCTATCTCCTATCTATCTATCTATCTATCTATCTCATATCTATCTATCTCATATCTATCTATCTATCTATCTATCTATCTATCTATCTATCTCATATCTATCTCCTATCTATCTATCTATCTATCTCATATCTATCTATCTCATATCTATCTCCTATCTATCTCCTATCTATCTATCTCCTATCTATCTCTCTATCTATCTATCTATCTAATATCTATCTATCTATCACATATCTATCTATCTCATATCTATCTCCTATCTATCTATCTCATATCTATCTATCTATCTATCTCATATCTATCTATGTCCTATCTATCTATCTATCTATCTATCTCATATCTATCTATCTCATATCTATCTATCTATCTATCTATCTCATATCTATCTATCTCATATCTATCTATCTATCTATCTATCTCATATCTATCTCCTATCTATCTATCTATCTATCTATCTATCTATCTATCTATCTATCTATCTATCTATCTATCTCATATCTATCTATCTCATATCTATCTATCTATCTCCTATCTATCTATCTATCTCATATCTATCTATCTCATATCTATCTATCTATCACATATCTATCTCATATCTATCTATCTATCTATCTCATATCTATCTCCTATCTATCTATCTCATATCTATCTATCTATCATCTATCTATCTATCTATCTATCTATCTATCTCATATCTATCTATCTATCTATCTATCTATCTCCTATCTATCTATCTATCTCATATCTATCTATCTATCTCATATCTATCTCATATCTATCTATCTATCTATCTCATATCTATCTATCTATCTCATATCTATCTATCTATCTATCTATCTCATATCTATCTATCTATCTCATATCTATCTATCCCATATCTATCTATCTATCTATCTATCTATCTATCTATCTCATATCTATCTATCTCATATCTATCTATCTATCTCATATCTATCTCATATCTATCTATGTATCTATCTCATATCTATCTATCTCATATCTATCTATCTATCTATCTATCTATGTATCTATCTCATATCTATCTATCTCATATCTATCTATCTATCTCATATCTATCTCATATCTATCTATCTCATATCTATCTCATATCTATCTATCTCATATCTATCTATCTATCTATCTCATATCTATCTATCTATCTATCTATCTATCTATCTATCTATCTATCTATCTCATATCTATCTATCTATCTATCTATCTCATATCTATCTCATATCTATCTATCTATCTATCTATCTATCTCATATCTATCTATCTCATATCTATCTATCTATCTATCTCATATCTATCTCATATCTATCTATTCACTCGTCCATTTTTGAATCAAATTGATTCTATTTAAATGAAGTCTGCTCTTCTCTGCAGTAATACATTGTAGCAGAGAACATATTCCTGCTCTGCTGTCTCCATGTGTGGTCAGACCCCCCCGGTACACCACGTTATACACCTATAGGGAGGAGCACATATAGGGCCACATTTATCACTTTTGTGCGCCTAAGTGTAGTAGTTGCGCCTAAATTCGGGCGCACTGTTTTGCCAGAATTATCACAAGCTACAACCATCTGTGATAAGTATATTTTCTGCCTCTTATTAATCACTTTACTTTAACACAGTTTAGGCGCAGTTTAGGCGCAATGTTAGATTCAGGCACTTACATGTCATCCTGCTACAAGCTCCTCTCTGCTTCTCCCACAGCCCAGAATGAAGATAACACTCACAGCAGCACCCAGGTGTGTGACACCCAGCACCCAGTGATCTCCTCAGCAGCACCCAGGTGTGTGACACCCAGCACCCAGTGACCTCCTCAGCAGCACCCAGGTGTGTGACACCCTGCACCCAGTGACCTCCTCAGCAGCACCCAGGTGTGTGACACCCTGCACCCAGTGACCTCCTCAGCAGTGGCTTCTCCTGGAGGGGATCCCCCAGTGCTGGTCTCCTGCTGCACCCCTGTAATTCTGCACAGTATCCCCCTCAGACACTGTGCAGAATTACATGGGGGACACTTGTTTGTAGTATCTGCAACATTCTGCAAGCTTCTGCAAACTTGTGCAAACTTCTCTTGCTCTTGCTGTGAGCTCAGCGTTTTGCAGAATATTTAGTAAATAGAAGGTGATGAACTGTAAATAGAGTCTGCAGCTCCTGTCTGTAATGTATCTAATTGTATCTATTATATGTTCCAGTGTCTGTAATGTATCTAATGTATCTATTATATGTTCTAGTGTCTGTAATGTATCTAATTGTATCTATTATATGTTCCAGTGTCTGCAGAGTATCTCATGTATCTATTATATGTTCCAGTGTCTGCAGAGTATCTCATGTATCTATTATATGTTCCAGTGTCTGCAGAGTATCTCATGTATCTATTATATGTTCCAGTGTCTGCAGAGTATCTCATGTATCTATTATATGTTCCAGTGTCTGCAGAGTATCTCATGTATCTATTATATGTTCCAGTGTCTGCAGTGTATCTAATGTATCTATTATATGTTCCAGTGTCTGCAGTGTATCTAATGTATCTATTATATGTTCTAGTGTCTGCAGTGTATCTAATGTATCTATTATATGTACCAGTGTCTGGCTGAGCTTTGCTGCTAGAAATGAGCTCTTCTGCAAAGGGGCTCAGTGCTTTCTTCTCAGATAACGCCACCTTCGGGCTGGAGTGTTTTTGCGCCCGTTTTTGCGCCTAAATGCAAAAGTCGCACGTGATGAATATCATTAGGCGCAGCAAAACATCTGGAATTGAACGATAGATGAGGGAAAGGTGGTTATTTTAGCTGCGCGGCTAATTTGACGTTTAATCGCAAAAATGGCGCAAAAACGGTGCGCCTAAACGAAAAGGCGCAAAAACAACAGAAAAAACAAGTGATAAATGTGGCCCATACCTGATGTACGAGCCATCACCCCACAACCAGCTGATTTTCTGCAAAATCCCTTTAAATAACAATCCAATAATATATTGTGGAAGTAGAGGAGGACTCAGACACGTGGCTACACGAGGGGAGACCCCCACATACTGCACCCGCATCATAGCCCCAGGGGGGACACTCCCAGCAACATACCGGAGAGTATACAGGAAGACTGATATATAGAAGGATAGAACTGAACTGATATCTATTATATAGATGGATATGAGATAGATAGATAGATAGGAGATAGATAGATAGATAGATATGAGATAGATAGATAGATAGATAGATAGATAGATAGATAGATATGAGATAGATAGATAGATAGATAGATAGATATGAGATAGATAGATAGATAGATAGATAGGAGATAGATAGATAGATAGATAGATAGATAGATAGATAGATAGATAGGAGATAGATAGGAGATAGATAGATAGATATGAGATAGATAGATAGATAGATAGATAGGAGATAGATAGATAGATAGATAGATAGATAGATAGATAGATAGATAGATAGATAGATAGAAAGATAGGAGATAGATAGATAGGAGATAGATAGATAGGAGATAGATAGATAGATAGATAGATATGAGATAGATATGAGATAGATAGATAGATAGATAGATAGATAGATAGATAGATAGATATGAGATAGATAGATAGATATGAGATAGATATGAGATAGATAGATATGAGAGATAGATATGAGATAGATAGATAGATAGATATGAGATAGATATGAGATAGATAGATATGAGATAGATATGAGATAGATAGATAGATAGATATGAGATAGATAGATAGATATGAGATAGATATGAGATAGATATGAGATAGATATGAGATAGATATGAGATAGATAGATAGATAGATAGGAGATAGATATGAGATAGATAGATAAATAGATATGAGATAGATAGATAGGAGATAGATAGGAGATAGATAGATAGATAGGAGATAGATAGATAGATAGTTAGATAGGAGATAGATAGGAGATAGATAGGAGATAGATAGATAGATAGATAGATAGATAGATAGATAGATAGGAGATAGATATGAGATAGATATGAGATAGATAGATAGATAGATAGATAAATAGATATGAGATAGATATGAGATAGATAGATAGATAGATATGAGAGATAGATATGAGATAGATAGATAGATAGATATGAGATAGATATGAGATAGATAGATATGAGATAGATAGATAGATATGAGATAGATAGATATGAGATAGATAGATATGAGATAGATAGATAGATATGAGATAGATAGATATGAGATAGATAGATAGATATGAGATAGATAGATATGAGATAGATAGATAGATATGAGATAGATAGATAGATATGAGATAGATAGATAGATATGAGATAGATATGAGATAGATATGAGATAGATAGATATGAGATAGATAGATAGATAGATAGATATGAGATAGATAGATAGATATGAGATAGATAGATAGATATGAGATAGATAGATATGAGATAGATAGATAGATAGATAGATAGATAGATAGATAGATAGGAGATAGATATGAGATAGATAGATAAATAGATATGAGATAGATAGATAGGAGATAGATATGAGATAGATAGATAAATAGATATGAGATAGATAGAGAGATAGATAGATAGGAGATAGATAGATAGATAGATAGATAGGAGATAGATAGATAGATAGATAGATAGATGATAGCTGCATACATAGTGGCTGTGCTGTACAGATGTAGCAGAGCTGAGTGCAATCTCCCATGTACTATCACACAGCACAGGGCACCCTGGTAGTTACCCACCTTGTGACTAAGCGCTGACGCCTTCTCCTCCATAGTCCCCACATCTGCCTGCAGTGATGATGTCAGCAGCAGCAGAGGACAGACACCCACCTTCCCCCTCCCCACCCTCACTCCTCGGCTCAGCAGGATTCCTCAGGTGTGTGCACAGCAGTGTGAGGACAGGTCTCCACTATCCAGACTCCTCAGTCCTGCAGTCTGATCACACCTCTCTCCAGGGCCAATACATAGCACTGGCTGCAGTCTGTATGGTCCCACCTGCTGATGGTTTCCCTGTATGGTCCCACCTGCTGATGGTTTCCCTGTATGGTCCCACCTGCTGATGGTTTCCCTGTATGGTCCCACCTGCTGATGGTTTCCCTATATGGTCCCACCTGCTGATGGTTTCCCTGTATGGTCCCACCTGCTGATGGTTTCCCTGTATGGTCACACCTGCTGATGGTTTCCCTGTCTGGTCCCACCTGCTGATGGTTTCCCTATATGGTCCCACCTGCTGATGGTTTCCCTATATGGTCCCACCTGCTGATGGTTTCCCTATATGGTCCCACCTGCTGATGGTTTCTCTGTATGGTCCCACCTGCTGATGGTTTCCCTATATGGTCCCACCTGCTGATGGTTTCCCTATATGGTCCCACCTGCTGATGGTTTCTCTGTATGGTCCCACCTGCTGATGGTTTCCCTATATGGTCCCACCTGCTGATGGTTTCTCTGTATGGTCCCACCTGCTGATGGTTTCCCTATATGGTCCCACCTGCTGATGGTTTCCCTGTATGGTCCCACCTGCTGATGGTTTCCCTATATGGTCCCACCTGCTGATGGTTTCCCTGTATGGTCCCACCTGCTGATGGTTTCCCTGTATGCTCCCATCTGCTGATGGTTTCCTCATCAAGGAATATTTCACATTGTATTAACAATCCTTATAGATATGATCAGCTTTATATATAAGGATACCCCCCCCCCATTAGACATATTATTACTCCCAATATTATGATCTGTGGATGGTGCAGTATCTGCCACCTCCAGAGTGTTACAAGCGCCCGTCCTGACCTCACCCTATACTCTACATATGCCTCAATCTGCTGTTACTTGGCTGCGTCGTGACAGTGTAGTAGGACAGCGAACGCTGACTGTATGGACAGGAGCCAGCCAGACACTGCAGACATACAACATCAACAAGGGGAATCACTCCAGAGCTGCACTCACTATTCTGCTGCTGGTGCAGTCACTGTGTACATACATGACATTACTTATCCTGTACTAATCCTGAGTTACATCTTGTATTATACTCCAGAGCTGCAATCACTATTCTGCTGCTGGTGCAGTCACTGTGTACATACATGACATTACTTATCCTGTACTGATCCTGAGTTACATCCTGTATTATACCCCAGAGCTGCACTCACTATTCTGCTGCTGGTGCAGTCACTGTGTACATACATGACATTACTTATCCTGTACTGATCCTGAGTTACATCCTGTATTATACTCCAGAGCTGCACTCACTGTTCTGCTGCTGGTGCAGTCACTGTGTACATACATGACATTACTTATCCTGTACTGATCCTGAGTTACATCCTGTATTATACCCCAGAGCTGCACTCACTATTCTGCTGCTGCTGCAGTCACTGTGTACATACATGACATTACTTATCCTGTACTGATCCTGAGTTACATCCTGTATTATACCCCAGAGCTGCACTCACTATTCTGCTGCTGGTGCAGTCACTGTGTACATACATGACATTACTTATCCTGTACTGATCCTGAGTTACATCCTGTATTATACTCCAGAGCTGCACTCACTATTCTGCTGCTGGTGCAGTCACTGTGTACATACATGACATTACTTATCCTGTACTGATCCTGAGTTACATCCTGTATTATACTCCAGAGCTGCACTCACTATTCTGCTGCTGGTACAGTCACTGTGTACATACATGACATTACTTATCCTGTACTGATCCCGAGTTAAATCCTGTATTATACCCCAGAGCTGCACTCACTATTCTGCTGCTGGTGCAGTCACTGTGTACATACATGACATTACTTATCCTGTACTGATCCTGAGTTACATCCTCTTCTCTCTGTATGTAACTCTCCTGACAGAGAAGCAGATGGTGTAGGGGTTAATGACCGTCCTCACATCTGATACTTAGCACAGCAGAGCAGTCGTCACACTGTCATTAGCAGAGCTGCTTCTGGTGGTGACATTAGTGGAGGTCTCATCTCCTGTCTCTTCTCCCAGTAGACTATACACTATATTCCAGTATAACCAGCTGTGACACCCCCCCCTCCCCCAATCCTTGGGTCCTAACACTCCCCCTCCTTTCCACTCTGTGTCACCTCTCGCCTGTGAGTGGGGCTGGGGGGAGGGGGACTTGTATCTTCTGTAAAAAAAAAAAATTACAATGTTCATCCTCTTCTGGGTAACTGGGAGACAGAGAACGGTTCACCGATAAAAATGCGGGAAAAAAAAATTTTGTAGATCGGATCACCCCTTTAATAGGATGAAAACCAGACATCCCCTTTAAGAAGGGGAGCCTATTTCAGTACCTGTATGCAGCATTGAACCCTCGTTATATATTAGGAAGGATCCGCAGGCCACATGTTGGTGGTTTTTATATATGTGCGTTATCTCCTACAGCGGCCACTACAGGCGAAATGGGGTATTGCACCCAAAAATTCGTGTTTGACCTTCCTCTATGATAGTCCTTTGCCCAAATTGGGCGTCCAGGTGAAACCCCTTTAAAGGGATTTTCCAACTGCTTGATATAGGATCGGCAATCAATCGCAGATCGTGGTTGGCCCGAAAAGCGTGATCCTGAAGAGCAGCGCCATTCTCTGTGTAGTGGTCAGAGCGGGTATTACCGTTGTGTTGTCGGAGGTAATCGGAGCAGGATTCCCCGTCCTCTTTATTGTTTATTTCTCTCTCGACTTTCTCGATGTGGCGGCTGCCGGCGAGCGGGATCCCCTCTTATCAGCACAATGAGACAATCATCTACGGCAGATTTTCCGTTATTGTTTCGCTCAAGGTCATGTACAAGCGAGAGTCTGAACGTAGCGGGAGGTTTCCTCCTGCTTCAGATGATGTGTTAACGGAGACTAGTAAAAGGGAAACTCTTAAAGGCATGCGACAATGATATCAACCTGTATTCCTCCTCCGATTCTGGAGTTGCCCTCTAATTCCAACTTGGCCAATACTAGATCGGTGGTGGTCTACGTCTATATACTTTTATCGAGCTCCACAATACAGCGCCATGTCCTTGAGAGTGGCCGCGCCGGCTATTACAACATCTCGGGCCAACTCACTTGTAGAGCCAAGTATGGCCACCATCACATACGAGGGACCTCAGCACTTCTATTCCAACTCTCTCCAGACAACGATGGATTCCACTACTCCAAGTGCTTGTCCAAGCTGGGCTCACGTCTGTCTTCAGGGAAGGAGGTGACAACCTTCAGTACACTCGGATGTTCTAGAGCTCCACTACTCATCAATGCTCTTCCACTTAGGAACCCATTAACTCAGTTTCCGAAGAAGGACCCTGTAGGTGGTTGGTCAAATGTGGTGGTGACTACTCAACATGGTCTCCACCAATGGAGCATCAAGCATCTTCTGCTTGAGCTCCTGAGACAACCTACAGCCCATGAGATTTGTTGAGTTTTAGGACTATATTCCCATGTCTGGTCTTTTAGAGGTTAAAGAACCTTTGAGGAACATGAGATATTCATCAAGGGTTCTTTGACCTCTATTGGACCAGACATGGGGACATCATCAGAGAACAAAGCTGCTCTCTGTCTGCTACATGGGACAGAATGCTCTTCCACCTAGGAACCCATTAACTCAGTTTCCAAAGAAGGACCCTGTAGGTGGTTGATCAAATGTGGTGATGACTACTCAACATGGTCTTCACCACTGGAGCATCAAGCATCTTCTGCTTGAGCTCCTGAGACAACCTTCAGCCCATGAAATTCGTTGTGTTTTCTGACTATATTCCCATATCTGGTCTATTAGAGGTCAAAGAACCTTTGAGGAACATGAGATATTCCTCAAGGGTTCTTTAACCTCTATTGGACCAGACATGGGGACATCATCAGAGAACAAACCTGCTCTCTGTCCACTACATGGGATAGAATGCTCTTCCACCTAGGAAACCATTAACTCAATTTCCGAAGAAGGACCCTGTAGGTGGTTGATCAAATGTGGTGGTGACTACTCAACATGGTCTCCACCAATGGAGCATCAAGCATCTTCTGCTTGAGCTCCTGAGACAACCTACAGCCCATGAGATTTGTTGAGTTTTAGGACTATATTCCCATGTCTGGTCTTTTAGAGGTTAAAGAACCTTTGAGGAACATGAGTTATTCCTCAAGGGTTCTTTGACCTCTATTGGACCAGACATGGGGACATCATCAGAGAACAAAGCTGCTCTCTGTCCACTACATGGGACAGAATGATCTTCCAACTAGGAACCCATTAACCATTAACTCAGTTCCCGAAGAAGGACCCTTTAGGATGTTTGTCAATAGTGGTGGTGACTACTCAACATGGTCTTCACCACTGGAGCATCAAGCATCTTCTGCTTGAGCTCCTGAGACAAACTACAGCCCATGAGATTCGTTGTGTTTTCTGACTATATTCCCATGTCTGGTCTATTAGAGGTTAAGGAACCTTTGAGAAACATGAGATATTCCTCAAGGGTTCTTTAACCTCTATTGGACCAGACATGGGGACATCATCAGAGAACAAACCTGCTCTCTGTCCGCTACATAGGCTGGTGGTTGTCTCCGACGTCTCAATGCTCCTGGCCACATACTATTTACTGTCAAAGCTCGATGCATCATCTGTCTTCTTCTTTAAGACGGCTCCCTCCCTCCGTCCTCAAGGCGGTGGGAGAAGTCACTTGCAGCCTGTAGGAGAACCACGGTCTGTGACCTGGTTTGGTAGGAGAAAGCGATGAGGGACACTCGATAGACACTATCTTTAGCATCTTCCTGTAGTTCTCCCGTGAGATGTCTTCTATTTCTATCATCTTAATTTTCATCTATGTTGATTCCATCTGCAAGACCCTACAAACATCTCAGGTCACCCTCACCGCCCTCCTTCTAGACTGAGAAACTCAAACAATCATGGGCCAAGAACTCGTCATGGGACCTATCAAAAGATTCCTTCACGTGTCCAAAAGAACCTAGATTTCCTGTGCCTTCGTGGCACCAAGAACCTCCGGTGGCTCCTCCTAAGACCTATCAAAAGGTCCCTCAAAGTATCCAAAAGAACCAAGCTTACCCAGACCCATTTGGTTCCACGCAACTGATTTTCATATAATAATTTCCAGCCGTAGAGGCTGCTGTAAGTAAAGGAAACAAGTTTTGAAGAGACAGACCGTGACTCCTCCTGATTCCTGAGACCCAACAAAAGATCCTCTATTGTCTACTGATAACATCTGCAAGACCCTACAAATGTCTAAGGTCACTCTCACCTCCCTCTTTCTAGACTAAGAAACTCATAGATGTCTAACAAACAATCACGGGCAAGAACTCCTTATGAGACCTATCAAAATATTCCTTCACGTGTCCAAAAGAACCTGTGGCACCAAGAACGTGGCCATTTACACCAAATTTCCCCTTTAAGTACTCAATATAACATGATCTAGGCTCTATGTCTAGGAGGACCCATGGATGAACCATGGAATCTCATGTCCAGGCTGACCCATGGAATCTCATTCTCTAAGACTTCCTGCTGTAGAGGCTGCTGTAAGTAAAGGACAGATATTTCAAAGAGGAAGTCCAGTACAATGAAGGAGGCAATTTTTGTCAGATTTCCCCTTTAAGTACCCAATATAACATCCTCTAGGCTCTATGTCTAGGTTGACCCATGGAATCTCATTTGCAATGACTTCCTGCTGTAGAGGCTGCTGTAAGTAAAGGACACTTGCTTCAAAGAGGAAGTTTAATACAATGAACCATTGACCAGCCATAAGTAGGAGGTAGAAGGTCCATCTCTGATTAGTCATAAAGGGGTCTGAACTTTCCATACAACCCCAAAATTGGTGGTGTTCCTAGACTACAGCCTCATGATCTTCACAGCTTCCTCAAATACCTACAAGGTGGCTATTTGTACCAGATTTCCCCTTTAAGTACTCAATATAACATGATCTAGGCTCTATGTCTAGGATGACCCACGGAATCTCATGTCCAGGTTGACCCAATGGAATCTCATTTTCTGAGACTTCCTGCTGTAGAGGCTGCTGTAAGTAAAGGACACATATTTCAAAAAGGAAGCCCAGTACAATGAAGGAGGCAATTTTTTTATATCAGATTTCCCCTTTAAGTGCTCAATATAACACAATCTAGGCTCTATGTCTAGGTTGACCCATGGAATCTGATGTCTAGGTTGTCCCATGGTTGACCCATGGGATCTCATTCTCTGAGACTTCCTGCTGTAGAGGCTGCTGTAAGTAAAGGACACTTGTTTCAAAGAGGAAGTTTAATACAATGAACCATTGACCAGCCATAAGTAGGAGGTAGAAGGTCCATCTATGATTAGTCATAAAGGGGTCTGAACTTTCCATACAACCCCAAAATTGGTGGTGTTCCTAGACTACAGCCTCATGATCTTCACAGCTTCCTCAAATACCTACAAGGTGGCTATTTGTACCAGATTTCCACTTTAAGTACTCAATATAACATGATCTAGGCTCTATGTCTAGGATGACCCACGGATGACCCATGGAATCTCATGTCCAGGTTGACCCAATGGAATCTCATTTTCTGAGACTTCCTGCTGTAGAGGCTGCTGTAAGTAAAGGACACATATTTCAAAAAGGAAGCCCAGTACAATGAAGGAGGCAATTTTTTTTATATCAGATTTCCCCTTTAAGTGCTCAATATAACACAATCTAGGCTCTATGTCTAGGTTGACCCATGGAATCTGATGTCCAGGTTGTCCCATGGTTGACCCAATGGAATCTCATTCTCTGAGACTTCCTGCTGTAGAGGCTGCTGTAAGTAAAGGACACATATTAAAAGAGGAGACATTTTTTAAATCAGATTTCCCCTTTAAGTACTCAATATAACATGATCTAGGCTCTATTTTTAGGTTGACCCATGGAATCTCATTCTCTGAGACTACCTGCTGTAGAGGCTGCTGTAAGTAAAGGACACATATTTCAAAGACGAAGTCCAGTACAATGAACGAGGCAATTTTTTTAATCAGATTTCCCCTTTAAGTGCTCAATATAACACAATCTAGGCTCTATGTCTAGGTTGACCCATGGAATCTGATGTCCAGGTTGTCCCATGGTTGACCCAATGGAATCTCATTCTCTGAGACTTCCTGCTGTAGAGGCTGCTGTAAGTAAAGGACACATATTAAAAGAGGAGACATTTTTTAAATCAGATTTCCCCTTTAAGTACTCAATATAACATGATCTAGGCTCTATTTTTAGGTTGACCCATGGAATCTCATTCTCTGAGACTACCTGCTGTAGAGGCTGCTGTAAGTAAAGGACACATATTTCAAAGACGAAGTCCAGTACAATGAACGAGGCAATTTTTTTAATCAGATTTCCCCATTAAGTACTCAACATGACATGTTCTAGGTTAAAGGGGTTGTACAATTTTTTTTTTTCCATAAACAGCGCCACACCTATCCACAGGTTGTTTCAGGAACTGCAGTTTGGCTCAACTGAAGTGTTCAGACCCAAGCTGCAATACCACTAATTCTGGAACAAAGCGGCCATGTTTTTCTGTACTACTAGTCTTAAAGGGATTGCCTGAACTACCAGTCTTAAAGGGATTGTCTGAACTAACAGTCTTAAAGGGATCGTCTAAACTACCAGTCTTAAAGGGATTTTGTATGATAGTAGCCGCATGTCTCACCAGCCCGGGTCCTCTTTATCTGAGCCTCAAGTAGGTCACCAGGAGTCATGGTCTCATCTTCGCCGTACAAATGGTGAAAAGATTAGCCGCCCACCTCCGTGCACCGCCGGCGCGTACAGAGGGGGGGGGGGACATTCTAAAGGTCACGAAGGCAAATGGAAATGTGGGTCACCATCTGCCGGATCGTCACCTGTGCCCGGCGGATTTACTGCAGGATGTTCTCAGATCTGACTCATTGATCGGAGACCCCTTTAAGAGTGACACTTTAAGGGAGGGTCCAGTGCAGTCTCCCTCTGGGAGGGGGGGGGGGGTTGTAAAACATCACAGTCACAATCTCTGCTTGTTGTCAGTAACTGCAGACATGACCCTTGTTAATTGCTGGTCATGATCAAAATGTCTTCTTGCTGTCAGTGAATGGAAACTGCTCTATTGTCTAGATTTCTGTAAAAATACTATTACTGCTTGCTGTCAGTGACCACAGAAATTACTATAGTCATGCTCTCTGCTTGCTGTCGATGACTAGTAACATTACAGCAGTCTTACTCTGCTAGCTGTCAGTGACTGAAAACATTATGATCATCATGTTCCCAGCTTGCTGTCAGTGAATGGGAGCATTATTACTGTCATACTCTCTGCATGCAGTAAGTGACATTATTACAATCATGGTCTATGCTTGCTGTCAGTGGATAGAAATATTACTACACTCATGCTCTCTGCTTTCTGTCAGTGAATGGGAACTTTCTACAGTCATGTCCCCTACTTGCAGTCAATGAACAAAAACATTACTATATCCAAGCTCTCTGCTTGCTGTCAGTGAATGGAAGCTCGCTACTTTAGTACAGTCATGCTCTCTGCCAGTGAATGGAAGCTTTCCACAGTCATGCTCTATGTTTTCTGTCAGTGAATGGACACTTTCTACAGTCATGCTCTCTGCTTTCTGTCAAGGAATGAACACTTTCTACAGTCATACTGTCTGCTATCTGTCAGTGAATGGACACTTTCTACAGTCATACTCTTGGCTTTCTGTCAGTGAATGGAAGCTTTCCACAGTCATGCTCTCTGCTTTCTGCCAGCGAATGGACACTTTCTACATTCATGCCCTCTGCTTTCTGTCAGTGAATGGACACTTTCTACATTCATGCCCTCTGCTTTCTGTCACTGAATGGAAGCTTTCTATAGTCATGATCTCTGCTTTCTGTCAGTGAATGGACACTTTCTACAGTCATACACTCTGTAGAAAGCTTCCATTCACTGACAGAAAGCAGTCACACTCTTTGCTTTCCGCCAGTCATGCCCCCTACTTGCAGTCAATGAACAGAAATATTACAATGCCCATGCAAACAACAGTCCTAATATGAACAGTGCCGAGGGTGTTTCCATTCACTGACAGCAGACAAGTCCATGTAGATCAGGCGGATGTAGCTGTGGGTCCAGAGCGGACGGTACCTCTGCCGGATCGGGTTACACTGGAAGAATATAGAGCAGACAGCGGGGGACGCGGCGGTGTAGCTATGAATAGTTAATGGCGCCCGCACCTAATGAGCTAATGAGCCAACACAGCCGGCGGCTAGCCAGGTGTATCCATTACCGCAGGCCTGCGGGGGGCGCTTACTGCTTATACTGAACCACAACCCAGCTTTCCCTGCCTCCTCCTGACCTCTCTCTACTCGTGTGTCAGTTTCCACCGCCGTCCTGGCATTGTATTCACAAATCGTGTGGCGCCATCAGTTCCTCCGACATAGGATATAAGAGAAAGCTTCCTCCTAACCTGGAGACACCAGCAAGTACCAGCAAAATAATACCGCCCCAATAATAATAGTGACATACGGTGCGCTAGTGATAGTGCCCCCACCATGAGAACGGTGCGCGAGTGATAGTGCCCCCACCATGAGAACAATGCGCAAGTGATAGTGCCACCACCATGAGAACAATGCGCGAGTGATAGTGCCCCCACCATGAGAACGGTGCGCGAGTGATAGTGCCACCACCATGAGAACGGTGCGCGAGTGATAGTGCCCCCACCATGAGAACGGTGCGCGAGTGATAGTGCCCCCACCATGAGAACGGTGCGCGAGTGATAGTGCCACCACCATGAGAACGGTGCGCGAGTGATAGTGCCGCCACCATGAGAACGGTGCGCGAGTGATAGTGCCACCACCATGAGAACGGTGCGGGAGTGATAGTGCCACCACCATGAGAATGGTGCGCGAGTGATAGTGCCACCACCATGAGAACGGTGCGCAAGTGATAGTGCCACCACCATGAGAACGGTGCGCGAGTGATAGTGCCACCACCATGAGAACGGTGCGCGAGTGATAGTGCCACCACCATGAGAACGGTGCAGGAGTGATAGTGCCACCACCATGAGAACAATGCGCGAGTGATAGTGCCACCACCATGAGAACGGTGCGCAAGTGATAGTGCCACCACCATGAGAACGGTGCGGGAGTGATAGTGCCACCACCATGAGAACCTCAAAAACTGTACTTATAACTGTTCCCTATAACTACCATAGAAGAGGAACAAAAAGCACCCAAATAATGATGTCATATAAACTATAAATAATACCGCCATACGGCGAGTTAGAAATGGTGCCATAGAGTGTCTAAATGAATTAGCTGTACCATATTATCCCCAGTGCCTGAATAACAGTGCCATATAATCTCTAAAGTATAACATTATACAGTGCCTAAATAGTGCCATAGAAAACATAAATAATACCACTATACATAGTGTCCAAGAGTGTCTAAAAGGGATTACTGTTGCATATTGTCTCCATATTGTCATGCGTCACCTGAATAATGGTGCCATCATACAGTACCTAAATAGTGCCACAAATAATACCGCCATATGACATGTAATAAATAGAGCGCCATAAAGTGTCTAAATGAAATGGGTGTACCGTATTATCCACAGCACCTGGACAAAGGTTCCCTTTAATCTCCCAAATAATAACATCATACAGTACCTGTATAATAGTGCCATATAAACCGCAAATAATACCGCCATACAACGCTTTATAAATAGTGCCAGAGAGTGCCTCAATGAAAGGACTGTATCATACTATCCCCAGCAACTGAATAACAGTGCCCTATAATCCCCCCCACCAAGAATAACATCATACAGTATCTATAATAGTGCCATATAAACCGCACATAATACCGCCATACAACGCTTTATAAATAGTGCCATAGAGTGTCCAAAATAAATGATTATTTCATAAAGAACTCCGCACATTAATAACGGTGCCGTATAACACCCAAAGAATAGAATTATACAATGCCTAAAAAATAGTGCCATATAAACCGCAAATAATACCGCCATATGACCAGTTATAAATGGTGCTCAATCATACAGTAATATATACATATAAACATCAAACTATACCGCCATATAGTGCCTTATTAAAAGCGCCATCAAGTGTCCAAACTACCATATATTCCTCAATTCTGCATCTAAAAGTACCGTAGTGCCCTATAATTCCATACAGTCCATAAATAATAATCCCATAAAAACATGAAATAATACCGCCATAGAGCATCTTTTTAATAGTGCCACAGATAGTCCATATAGAAACACAGTAACATATAAAGCCTAAAGCCATGTAGCACCTACATATCACTGCCATATAATCCCTAAATAATAGTATTATACAGAGTCTAAATAATAGTGCCATATAAAACTGAAATAATACCACCAAAGAGTATCTTATTAATAGTGCCACAGAGAGTCCATATAGAAACACTGTAATATATACAGCCTAAAGCCATGTAGCACCTACATATCACCGTCATATAATCCCTAAATAATAGTATTATACAGTGTCTATACAATAGTGCCATATAATACTGAAATAATACCGCCATAGAGCATCTTATTAATAGTGCCACAGAGTGTCCATATAGAAACACAGTAACATATAAAGCCTAAAGCCACGTAGCACCTAAATATCACTGCCATATAATCCCTAAATAATAGTATTATACAGTGTCTATACAATAGGGCCATACAAATCTGAAATAATACCGCCATATAGTATCTTCTTAATAGTGCCATAGAGAATCCATATAGAAACACAGCAACATTTAAAGCCTAAATCCTATTACCTAAATATCACCGCCATATAATCCCTAAATAATAGTATTATACAGTGTCTATACAATAGTGCCATATAATACTGAAATAATACCGCCATATAGTATCTTATTAATAGTGCCATAGAGAATCCATATAGGAACACAGTAACATGTAAAGCCTAAATCTTATTACCTACATATCTCTCCCATATAATTCCTAAATAATAGTATTATACAGTGTCTATACAATAGTGCCGTATAAAACATGAAATAATACCGCCATATAGTATCTTATTAATAGTGCCATAGAGAATCCATATAGGAACACAGTAACATATAAAGCCTAAATCCTATTACCTACATATCAATGCCATATAATCCCCAAATAATAGTATTATACAGTGTCTATACAATAGTGCCATATAATACTGAAATAATACCGCCATATAGTATCTTATTAATAGTGCCATAGAGAATCCATATAGGAACACAGTAACATGTAAAGCCTAAATCTTATTACCTACATATCTCTCCCATATAATTCCTAAATAATAGTATTATACAGTGTCTATACAATAGTGCCGTATAAAACATGAAATAATACCGCCATATAGTATCTTATTAATAGTGCCATAGAGAATCCATATAGGAACACAGTAACATATAAAACCTAAATCCTATTACCTACATATCACTGCCATATAATCCCTAAATAATAGTATTATACAGTGTCTATACAATAGTGCCATACAATACTGAAATAATACCGCCATATAGTATCTTATTAATAGTGCCACAGAGAGTCCATATAGAAACACAGTAACATATAAAACCTAAATCCTATTACCTACATATCACTGCCATATAATCCCTAAATAATAGTATTATACAGTGTCTA
Source organism: Engystomops pustulosus (assembly GCF_040894005.1). Lineage (NCBI taxonomy): Eukaryota > Metazoa > Chordata > Amphibia > Anura > Leptodactylidae > Engystomops > Engystomops pustulosus. Next base: position 13,414,973 of record NC_092414.1, read on the forward strand.
TACAATAGTGCCGTATAAAACTGAAATAATACCGCCATATAGTATCTTATTAATAGTGCCACAGAGAGTCCATATAGAAACACAGTAACATATAAAACCTAAATCCTATTACCTACATATCACTGCCATATAATCCCTAAATAATAGTATTATACGTTGTCTATACAATAGTGCCATACAATACTGAAATAATACCGCCATATAGTATCTTATTAATAGTGCCATAGAGTGTGTGTTTCTATAACGGGAGCCTATGGTGGACATTTGGGAAGCTGGTGGTATATATATGGAAAGATCCTCCCGTGTATCTGCCAGGGTCTTACGGTATTATTCTGGAATTATTTCAGTCACCGAGTTAATTTGCGCCCGGATAATTCCCTCCGGCACTGAATACATTTGAAAAAAATTAAATTCTGGGTTTTTAAAAAATAAAATAAAAAATCTCATATTCACTTTTATGTCTGAATATATTGCAGCCTGGACGCACTCATAAACCAATGAGGGGAACTTCAAAGGGACGAGGGGTGGGGGAGGGGCTCGGCAGCGGCAGAGCCGGGAGCACATGAAGGCTCCCACAGGGGGGGGACACAGAAAACCGGCAGAATCCCTTTAAGGGAGCGCATTACTAATCAGATAGAACACGAAGGAAAGGAGGGGGGGTCTGAAAATCAAACAAACAGGATTTTGGGATGGGGGCTACGTGGTATGTATCGCTGTTTTACCGCCTGTCTTCATAAAAAAAAATTTTTAAATATGCTCCAGTTTTTTTTTAGTTTTCCTCAAAATTCCTTGCTCTTGTCTCAGGAGGCGGAGTCTATCTAAAAAAAAAAAAATTTGGGTAAACTTGTCACCAACCGACCAAAATTTATATGTAAAATTTAGACCCCAGACCTAACTTCAAAACATGATAATTCTGAGAACGAAGTCCAAAAATTCCTTGGTCCGGGACCCCAGACCATATCCCTATTTTATTCAACCCAAAAATATATTGTGATCCCTAACCAGACTCAAAAGTCATTGAGACCCCAGACCAAATTTAAAACACAAACCAAAAAACATTTGAGCCAATATGAAACCCCCAGACCCTTTAATTTATTAGGCCTCCTTATTATACATAAAACCCCAGACCACATCTGAAATTTTTTTTTCAGACCCCAGCCCTAACTTTATTCAGACCTCACATCAAACATTGAAAGTAATTTAGACCCCAAAATAAATTTTGACCCCCATACAAGACCCATAACTGATTGAGACCCCAGACCATAGTTAAAACACAAACCCCACCACATCCAGAGATGAGACCCCAGACCTGACTCCAAAGTTCATTCCTCTTGCCTCATCACTGATATCCTCCAGCATCGGCAGAATGTATTTACCACCAGATACGTGGTCCTGATGCTCGGTGGCATTCGAGACGGGAACGAGGCGTTATCAGGCCCCGTAGTAGTTGCTACGGCTTGTACAGTACAATGACTGATGATTGCTCAGATCTAGGACATGACTGGCCTCGTGTTAGAGCTGTCCATGGTAGCAACATGTGGTTCTACTGTCCATGGTCCTGAAGCTACTCATAGCTCCTCTGCTACAGTCATCCTAGCCAGATCCAGAGCGGCTCAATGCCAGAGAGCTGCCCCAAAGCCCCAATGCCAGAGAGCTGCCCAAAAGCTCCAATGCTATAGAGCTGTCCCAAAGCCCCAATGCCAGAGAGCTGCCCAAAAGCTCCAATGCTATAGAGCTGTCCCAAAGCCCCAATGCCAGAGAGCTGCCCAAAAGCTCCAATGCTATAGAGCTGTCCCAAAGTCCCAATGTCAGAGACTTGCCCCAAAGCCCTAATGCCATAGAGCTGCCCCAAAGTCCCAATGCCAGAGAGCTGTCCCAAAGCCCCAGTGCCAGAGAGCTGTCCCAATGCCAAAGACTTGCCCCAATGCCAGAGAGCTGCCCCAAGCCAGAGACTTGCCCCAAAGCCCCAATGCTAGAGAGCTGTCCCAATGCCAAAGAGCTGTCCCAAAGCGCCAGTGCCAGAGGGCTGTCCCAAAGCCCCAATGCCAGAGAGCTGCCCCAAAGCCCCAATGCCAGAGAGCTGCCCCAAAGTCCCAATGCCAGAGAGCTGCCCCAAAGTCCCAATGCCAGAGAGCTGCCCCAAAGTCCCAATGCCAGAGAGCTGCCCCAAAGTCCCAATGCCAGAGAGCTGCCCCAAAGCCCCAATGCCAGAGAGCTGCCCCAAAGCCAAATCAGTCCTGTACTCTTTTTGCAGTAGGATAGGTCCAGCTGATAATGGCTGATTCCACCCAAAAATGGCTAGTGATTGCTCAGATCTAGGACATGACTGACCTCGTGTTAGAGCTGTCCATGGTAGCAACATGTGGTCCTACTGTCCATGGTCCTGAAGCTACTCATAGCTCCTCTGCTACAGTCATCCTAGCCAGATCCAGAGCTTTCCTGCACCAGAGCCACAATATCAGAGAGCTGCCCCAAAGCCCCAATGCCAAAGAGCTGCCCCAATGCCAAAAAGCTACCCCAAAGCCCCAATGCCAGAGAGCTACCTCAAAGCCCCAATGCCAGAGAGCTTGCCCAAAAGCCCCAATGCCAGAGAGCTACCTCAAAGCCCCAATGCCAGAGAGCTTGCCCCAAAGCCCCAATGCCAAAGAGCTGCCCCAATGCCAAAAAGCTACCCCAAAGCCCCAATGCCAGAGAGCTACCCCAAAGCCCCAATGCCAGAGAGCTGCCCCAAAGCCCCAATGCCAGAGAGCTGCCCCAAAGCCCCAATGCCAGAGAACTGCCCCAAAGCAGGTCATCAACTTTTTGCTTAGGTCCTGCTCTCATTCCACCCAAAATGTCCCTTTTTTGGGCAGGTCATGAGCATATCCTAATCCTTATTATGGGGCGTTTGAAACATTGGGGCTGATACCATGTTGTGTCCTCTTCTTATTGTTTACTGTGGAAACAGAGGAAATGGCTCCCAGCCAATAACAAGTTGAGGTAGGTCCCTCCTTGAGTGTCAAGAGGAACCAGGAAGTAGAGAACGGTGAAGGAGCCAGGATTTGTTGAAACGGCAATGAGGAGGGGGATTTCCCATGGAGCTTTGTCCTCCCTCTTGAAACACAGGAAATGTCTCCCAGCCAATCACTGGAAGGTACTGAGGAAGTCTGAGGAAGGTAGTTTCCTGTGTGTCAAGCGGGAACAGGAAGCAGAGACTGTGGAATTGTTAAAACAGAATAAGGAGGAAGATTCCCCATGAGTTTCTCTCCTTCCTTGTAAAATACAGGAAATGCCTTCCAAACAATCACAAGCTGAGGAAGGTCACTTCCTGTATGTCAAGAGGAACCAGGAAAAGAGACTAGTGGAGGACCCACGAATTGTTGAAATGGAATGAGGAAGAGGATTCCCCATCGGTCCCTCTTTTCCCTTTTGAAGCACAGGAAATGCCGCTTAGCCAGTTCCTATTTCAGGAAGGTTAGTTCCTGTGTGTGAAGAGAAACCCAAAAGTAGGAACTGGTGGAGAAATTGGAAATAGCAACTGAGGAGGGACTCCTACTAGATCCCACTGACCACTCTTGGAACATGGGAAATGCCATTTATCCAACAACTAACTAGAGGTCAAATCCTGTGTTACAAGAAAAACCAGGAAGTAGAAGAAGGGGATTCCTTGTGGGTCTCTGTCCTTCCTTGTGAAACAAAGGAAATGCCAGCCAATCACTAACTATGAAAGGGCAATTCCTATGTGTCAACGAGAACCAGGAAGAAGAGAATGGTGGAGGACCGATGAACTGTTGAAACTGTAATGAGGAGTGGGAAACACTAGAAATGCCTCCCAGCCAATCACTAGCTGAGGAAGTAGCTTCCTGTGTGTCAAGAGGAACCTGGAAATAGAATCTGGTGGAGGACTTGGGAATAGTTCAAATGGAATGAGAAGGGAGATTCCCCATGGATCACTAGGAAGGTCAATTCCTGTGTGCAAAGAGAAACAAGGAAGAAGGAACTGGTGGAGGATACGAGAACTGGTGGAGCAGGAACTGAGGAGGGATTTATTATCGGATTCCTCTAGCCACTCTTGGAACATGGGAAATGCCTCTCATCCAACCACAAACTAAGCAAGGTCACTTCCTGTGTGAAGATGAACCAGGAAGTAGAGAACAGTGGAGGAATGGTGAATCTTTGAAAAAGAAATGATTGGAGTGACCCATACGTCTCTTAGCCAATCACTAGCCGAGGAAGATCACTTCCTGTTTGTCAAGAGGAACCAGGAAGTAGATATTGGTGGAGGAACGGGGAATGGAGGAACAGGCAACCGCTGAAAAAGAAATGGTTGTAGTGATCCATACTGGTCCTCTCTGGTCACTTTTGAAACACAAGAAATGTCTCTTAGCCAATCACTAGCCGAGGAAGGTCACTTCCTGTGTGTCAGGTGGAATCAGGAAGAAGACACCGGTGGAGGAACGGGAACTGTTGAAAAGGGAATGGTTGTAGTGACCCATACTGGTTCTCTCTGGTCACTTTTCAAACACAGGAAATGTCTCTTAGCCAATCACTAGCCGAGGAAGGTCACTTCCTGTGTGTCAGGTGGAACCAGGAAATAGACACCGGTGGAGGAACAGTAACTGTTGAAAAGGTAATGGTTGGAGTGACCCATACTGGTCTTCTATGGTCACTTTTAAAACACAGGAAATGTCTCTTAGCCAATCACTTGCCGAGGAAAGTCACTTCCTGTGTGTCAGGAGGAACCAGGAAGTAGGCACCGGTGGAGGAACGAGAACGTTTGAAAAGGGAATGGTTGGAGTGACCCATACTGGTCCTCTCTGGTCATTTTTGAAATACAGGAAATGTCTCTTAGCCAATCACTAGCCGAGGAAGGTCACTTCCTGTGTGTCAGGAGTAACCAGGAAGTAGGAACTGTTGTAACTGAAATTGAGGGGGTGGGGACTATCAGTAATAGTGAGTCAATGTGACCCTTTAAGGCAGACAACCCCTTTAAGACGTCTTGTAAACAAAGAAGGATGACGACATCCCAAACTCTTGACCTTTTTTCCTCTTAACTGGCAGAATATTTTTGTGAGGCCGGTGATATTAGTGTCATTTTCCGGATTACGGAAAACATTAGGGAAGTCTCCGGAGAGCAGAGAATTCAATTATTCTCCAGAGGGTAACAGAGAAATCCGAGTGTTTAGACAAATTCTAGAAAATGAGTGCGTTCCCCGGGGGGTGGGGAGGAACAGGTACGGATAATTAGAGAATTCCCTGAGGAAGGATAGTTTACAGCTCGGAGAACGTGTGCGGCATCGCAACATCCTCCAGGAGAGACTCTAGATTATACAACTGACGGGGCCCCTCCATATGATACACTGCAGGGGCCCAGGCTTTATGTACATGTGATCCGACGGAAGCTGATTGGCTGGAGAATTTAGCAGTTAACCAACCACTTTACGACGCTCCTTGAATCTTTTTCCCGTTTGGTGGATTTAGGATCCCGATTCTGGACCCAACTCATTTTAGGACCCCCACTAATAAGCATAGTTGAGGGATGCCCTCACACTGCTTTGATATGTACTCTCTATACCTATGACTTCCTGCAGAGCACAGAGCACAGCAGTGTGAGGACACGTCCCCAATACAATCCTGGTATAAAAGTCTATTTTTACAGTCCTGCTGCTCCTAACAACACACACAAAGGTCTGATTACATATCTCTCCAGGCAAAATACCTAAAACTGTCTGCAGCACAGAACACAGCAGTGTGAGGACATGCCCCCGGTAGAATGCTGGAGAAAAAATTCATTGATCACTGTCCTGCTGCTACTAACAACATACAAAAGGGTAAGGACAAAAGCTAACACAGGCGTTTAGGGACAATAGCTAACACAGGCTGCAGAAAACACAGAGCACAGCAGTGTGAGGACAGAATATAAATCCATATATCACAGTCCTGCTGCTACTAAGTACTTACACAAATGTATGACTGCATATCTCGCCAGGCAATACACATTACACTGGCTACAGAAAGCACAGTGCACAGCAGTGTCAGGACACTCATCCCAGTACAATCCCAGATTAAAAATACATATTTCACAGTCCTGCTGCTACTAACAAAATACACAAAGTTGTGATTACACAGATCTCCAGACATAATACCTAACACCGGCTGCAGAAAACAAGGAGACATACACAAATATTTGATTATGTGTCTCTCCAGGGACAGTACATAACACTGGCTGCAGAAAGCACAGAGCACAGCAGTGTGAGGACAGGTTCCCAACACAATTCTAGCATATAAATCCATATATCACAATCCTGCTGCTGCTAACGAAATACACAAAGATCCGATTATGTGTCTCTCCAGGGACAGTACATAACACTGGCTGCAGAGAGCCCAGTGTACAGCAGTACACGTTTCCAGTTCATATTATAAATCAATTTTTCACAGTTCTGCTGCTACTAAATATGCAAATCTGCTTCGAAATTATTCTACAGTAATTTTTATGCACTTCTGTTCCCGGTTACCAAATGTGGAATTACAATATTTGATTTGCATCCCTCTTCAGATGAGATGATGTTATGCACCCAGCTTTCCCGGGATCATGTGAACACTACCCAAGGTATTGGCTGCGGTCAGGTAGTTACCGTGACTCACGGTTGTATTTGCTGGGATTATCAGATGTTTCTATAAGATACCCGGCGCTATATTTAGATCTCTGCCCGCTATTTATAGCGACATCTCCTTCTACGGTAGAAAGCGGCGTCCCACGTATTCCTCTGCACACGCTGGGATCGGGGGGGGGGAGGGGGGATGATGCTGGCGAGGCTGACCCGCTCCGACCACCCCACGGGCCCCGGGAGACGTGGATTACACGTGTGCCCTGCTGGTAATTGCAGGGTGTGGATGTCAGGGCGGCAGCGCGTCCCCCCACCCCCCACACGTAATCATAAAGGACGGGTTATTTTTACGGATCCGCCGCGCAGCTGCGCCTTTTCTTGGGAGATGCTCAACCTCAAAGCACCGGATTGAACATAGCAATTACGTCAAGCTCCCGGAGAGACGTCTCACTGATCTGCCTGCTCCGTAACAATATATAATACCGCCATAGCGTCGCTTTCCTACATCGTCGATTTACTAAACAGAAATCTGAGGGTTTGTTACAATTTCATCCGGGCTAAACCATCCAATGTGATCAGGATTCAGCGCTGATACATTGTAACAAACTTACAGACTGATATATATATATATATAGATCGGGCACAGCCCCCGGGGCAAGTAGTAGTCATATCTACCAGCAACACTACCCCCAACATCAGCCAATAGTGTGTGATATCAAGTAATGAGACCCTCCAGCTCCAGTCTTATCTATACATCCATCTACATCATATCTATCTATCTATCTATCTCATATCTATCTATCTACATCATATCTATCTATCTATCTCATATCTATGTATCTACTGTAGATCATATGAGATAGATAGATAGATAGATAGATAGATAGATAGATATGAGATAGATAGATATGAGATAGATAGATATGAGATAGATAGATAGATAGATATGAGATAGATATGAGATAGATATGAGATAGATAGATAGATATGAGATAGATATGAGATAGATAGATAGATAGATAAATAGATAGATAGATAGATAGATAGATAGATAGATAGATAGATAGATAGATATGAGATAGATATGAGATAGATAGATAGATATGAGATAGATATGATCCTGGAGATATCAGGATGTACATAGGACGGGAGGAGGAGCCTCCCCGATACACTGGAGATGTCAGGATGTACATAGGACGGGAGGAGGAGCCTCCCCAATACCCTGGAGATGTCAGGATGTACATAGGACGGGAGGAGGAGCCTCCCCGATACCCTGGAGATGTCAGGATGTACATAGGACGGGAGGAGGAGCCTCCCCGATACCCTGGAGATGTCAGGATGTACATAGGACGGGAGGAGGAGCCTCCCCGATACCCTGGAGATGTCAGGATGTACATAGGACGGGAGGAGGAGCCTCCCCGATACCCTGGAGACGTCAGGATGTACATAGGACGGGAGGAGGAGCCTCCCCGATACCCTGGAGACGTCAGGATGTACATAGGACGGGAGGAGGAGCCTCCCCGATACCCTGGAGATGTCAGGATGTACATAGGACGAGAGGAGGAGCCTCCCCGATACCCTGGAGATGTCAGGATGTACATAGGATGGGAGGAGGAGCCTCCCCGATACCCTGGAGATGTCAGGATGTACAGAGGACGGGAGGAGGAGCCTCCCCGATACCCTGGAGATGTCAGGATGTACATAGGACGGGAGGAGGAGCCTCCCCGATACCCTGGAGATGTCAGGATGTACATAGGACGGGAGGAGGAGCCTCCCCGATACCCTGGAGATGTCAGGATGTACATAGGACGGGAGGAGGAGCCTCCCCGATACCCTGGAGACGTCAGGATGTACATAGGACGGGAGGAGGAGCCTCCCCAATACCCTGGAGACGTCAGGATGTACATAGGACGGGAGGAGGAGCCTCCCCGATACCCTGGAGACGTCAGGATGTACATAGGACGGGAGGAGGAGCCTCCCCGATACCCTGGAGACGTCAGGATGTACATAGGACGGGAGGAGGAGCCTCCCCGATACCCTGGAGATGTCAGGATATACATAGGACAGGAGGAGGAGCCTCCCCGATACCCTGGAGACGTCAGGATATACATAGGACAGGAGGAGGAGCCTCCCCGATACCCTGGAGACGTCAGGATATACATAGGACGGGAGGAGGAGCCTCCCCGATACCCTGGAGATGTCAGGATGTACATAGGACGGGAGGAGGAGCCTCCCCGATACCCTGGAGATGTCAGGATGTACATAGGACGGGAGGAGGAGCCTCCCCGATACCCTGGAGATGTCAGGATGTACATAGGACGGGAGGTGGAGCCTCCCCGATACCCTGGAGATGTCAGGATGTACATAGGACGGGAGGAGGAGCCTCCCCGATACCCTGGAGATGTCAGGATGTACATAGGACGGGAGGAGGAGCCTCCCCGATATCCTGGAGATGTCAGGATGTACATAGGACGGGAGGAGGAGCCTCCCCGATACCCTGGAGACGTCAGGATGTACATAGGACGGGAGGAGGAGCCTCCCCGATACCCTGGAGATGTCAGGATGTACATAGGACGGGAGGAGGAGCCTCCCCGATACCCTGGAGATGTCAGGATGTACATAGGACGGGAGGAGGAACCTCCCCGATACCCTGGAGATGTCAGGATGTACATAGGACGGGAGGAGGAGCCTCCCCGATACCCTGGAGATGTCAGGATGTACATAGGACGGGAGGAGGAGCCTCCCCGATACCCTGGAGATGTCAGGATGTACATAGGACGGGAGGAGGAGCCTCGCCGATACCCTGGAGATGTCAGGATGTACATAGGATTGGAGGAGGAGCCTCCATGATACCCTGGAGATGTCAGGATGTACATAGGACGGGAGGAGGAGCCTCCCCGATACCCTGGAGATGTCAGGATGTACATAGGACGGGAGGAGGAGCCTCCCCGATACCCTGGAGATGTCAGGATGTACATAGGAAGGGAGGAGGAGCCTCCCCGATACCCTGGAGATGTCAGGATGTACATAGGAGAGGAGGAGGAGCCTCCCCGATACCCTGGAGATGTCAGGATGTACATAGGACGGGAGGAGGAGCCTCCCCGATACCCTGGAGATGTCAGGATGTACATAGAATGGGAGGGGGAGCCTCCCCGATACCCTGGAGATGTCAGGATGTACATAGGATGGGAGGAGGAGCCTGCCCGATACCCTGGAGATGTCAGGATGTACATAGAATGGGAGGGGGAGCCTCCCCGATACCCTGGAGATGTCAGGATGTACATAGGACGGGAGGAGGAGCCTGCCCGATACCCTGGAGATGTCAGGATGTACATAGGACGGGAGGAGGAGCCTCCCCGATACCCTGGAGATGTCAGGATGTACATAGGACGGGAGGAGGAGCCTCCCCGATACCCTGGAGATGTCAGGATGTACAGAGGACGGGAGGAGGAGCCTCGCCAATACAATTATCCAAGTCATTAACACGAGACGATAAGTCTGAGACGCTTCCATTAGGACCCGGGCCAAGGCCTGATCTCATCTAATGACTGTTTAGAGCCGCTACACCGAGGAATCAACACAAAAGACATAATCCAAACAATTACTAAACGATTTAGAATACTCCATAGTTATTACCTATGGGAAACTGTCAGCAGGTCAGAGATCATCCAGAACGAGAGTATTCTATTATAGGATTAGGTAGTGTCCTCACACTGCTGTGCACTGCGCTCTCTGAACTCCCTTTGAAGGACTCCTGCACTATCCAACCATTAGTAAGCTACAGAATGCAGAGGCTATGGAGGAGTTCAATACAGAGTGATCAGAGCACAGCAGTGTGAGGACACTCCCCAGTACAATCCTGGAATATTTGTCCAATTTTACAGTCCTGCTGCTACTAACAAAATACACAAAGGTCTGATTACACATCTCTCCAGGGACAATAGCCCACATTGGGTCCAGAGTAAACAGGGCACAGCAGTGTGAGGTAACGCCCCCAGTACAATCCCAAATTAAAAATCCGTACGTCACAGTCCTGCTGCTAATAACACACAAAAAAGTCTGATTACACATCTCTCCAGGGACAGTACCTCCAATTGGCTGCTGAGTGTACAGAGCACAGCAGTGTGAGGACACACGACTATTATAATGCTGGAATAGAAATACATATTTCACAGTCCTGCTGCTACTAACAACATAAAAATGTTATAAATACAGATCTCTTAAGGGATAATACATAACACTGCCTGCAGATAGCACAGAGCACAGCAGTGTGAAGACCCACCCCCAGTACAATAATGGAATGTAAATACATATATATCACAGTCCTGCTGCTACTAATAGCATACACAGAAGTATGATTACAAATCTCTCCAGGAACGACCAAGAAAACCCAAATCACATCAACCCAGAAACATCATCAACGTAACTGACCAAAAAGATGGAAAACACAAGAAAAATCACCCAGAAACCAAGAAAATGAGGTAAAGGAGCAAAGCACAAATATCATAAATCCTCACCTGTATACAGTGCCCCCTGCTCCTCACCTGTATACAGTGCCCCCTGCCCCTCACCTGTATACAGTGCCCCCCTGCCCCTCACCTGTATACAGTGCCCCCCTGCCCCTCACCTGTATACAGTGCCCCCCTGCCCCTCACCTGTATACAGTGCCGCCCTGCCCCTCACCTGTATACAGTGCCCCCCTGCCCCTCACCTGTATACAGTGCCCCCCTGCCCCTCACCTGTATACAGTGCCCCCCTGCCCCTCACCTGTATACAGTGCCCCCCTGCCCCTCACCTGTATACAGTGCCCCCCTGCCCCTCACCTGTATACAGTGCCGCCCTGCCCCTCACCTGTATACAGTGCCCCCCTGCCCCTCACCTGTATACAGTGCCCCCCTGCCCCTCACCTGTATACAGTGCCCCCCTGCCCCTCACCTGTATACAGTGCCCCCCTGCCCCTCACCTGTATACAGTGCCCCCCTGCCCCTCACCTGTATACAGTGCCGCCGTGCCCCTCACCTGTATACAGTGCCCCCTGCCCCTCACCTGTATACAGTGCCCCCTGCCCCTCACCTGTATACAGCGCCCCCCTGCCCCTCACCTGTATACAGTGCCGCCCTGCCCCTCACCTGTATACAGTGCCGCCCTGCCCCTCACCTGTATACAGTGCCCCCCTGCCCCTCACCTGTATACAGTGCCCCCCTGCCCCTCACCTGTATACAGTGCCCCCCTGCCCCTCACCTGTATACAGTGCCCCCCTGCCCCTCACCTGTATACAGTGCCCCCCTGCCCCTCACCTGTATACAGTGCCCACCTGCTCCTCACCTGTATACAGTGCCCCCTGCTCCTCACCTGTATACAGTGCCCCCCTGTCCCTCACCTGTATACAGTGCCCCCCTGCCCCTCAACTGTATACAGTGCCCACCTGCCCCTCACCTGTATACAGTGCCCACCTGCCCCTCACCTGTATACAGTGCCCACCTGCCCCTCACCTGTATACAGTGCCCACCTGCTCCTCACCTGTATACAGTGCCCACCTGCCCCTCACCTGTATACAGTGCCCCCTGCTCCTCACCTGTATACAGTGCCCACCTGCTCCTCACCTGTATACAGTGCCCACCTGCCCCTCACCTGTATACAGTGCCCCCTGCTCCTCACCTGTATACAGTGCCCCCCTACCCTCACCTGTATACAGTGCCCCCCTGCCCCTCACCTGTATACAGTGCCCCCTGCTCCTCACCTGTATACAGTGCCCCCCTACCCTCACCTGTATACAGTGCCCCCCTGCCCCTCACCTGTATACAGTGCCGCCCTGCCCCTCAACTGTATACAGTGCCGCCCTGCCCCTCACCTGTATACAGTGCCGCCCTGCCCCTCACCTGTATACAGTGCCGCCCTGCCCCTCACCTGTATACAGTGCCGCCCTGCCCCTCACCTGTATACAGTGCCGCCCTGCCCCTCACCTGTATACAGTGCCGCCCTGCCCCTCACCTGTATTACAGTGCCTCCCTAGCCCCTCACCTGTATTACAGTGCCGCCCTGCCCCTCACCTGTATTACAGTGCCCCCCTGCCCCTCACCTGTATTACAGTGCCCCTGCCCCTCACCTGTATTACAGTGCCCCCCTGCCCCTCACCTGTATTCAGTGCCCCCCTGCCCCTCACTTGTATTACAGTGCCCCCCTGCCCCTCACCTGTATTACAGTGCCCCCTGCCCCTCAACTGTATACAGTGCCCCCCTGCCCCTCACCTGTATTCAGTGCCCCCCTGCCCCTCACTTGTATTACAGTGCCCCCCTGCCCCTCACCTGTATACAGTGCCCACCTGCCCCTCACCTGTATACAGTGCCCACCTGCCCCTCACCTGTATACAGTGCCCACCTGCTCCTCACCTGTATACAGTGCCCACCTGCCCCTCACCTGTATACAGTGCCCCCTGCTCCTCACCTGTATACAGTGCCCACCTGCTCCTCACCTGTATACAGTGCCCACCTGCCCCTCACCTGTATACAGTGCCCCCTGCTCCTCACCTGTATACAGTGCCCCCCTACCCTCACCTGTATACAGTGCCCCCCTGCCCCTCACCTGTATACAGTGCCCCCTGCTCCTCACCTGTATACAGTGCCCCCCTACCCTCACCTGTATACAGTGCCCCCCTGCCCCTCACCTGTATACAGTGCCGCCCTGCCCCTCAACTGTATACAGTGCCGCCCTGCCCCTCACCTGTATACAGTGCCGCCCTGCCCCTCACCTGTATACAGTGCCGCCCTGCCCCTCACCTGTATACAGTGCCGCCCTGCCCCTCACCTGTATACAGTGCCGCCCTGCCCCTCACCTGTATACAGTGCCGCCCTGCCCCTCACCTGTATTACAGTGCCTCCCTAGCCCCTCACCTGTATTACAGTGCCGCCCTGCCCCTCACCTGTATTACAGTGCCCCCCTGCCCCTCACCTGTATTACAGTGCCCCTGCCCCTCACCTGTATTACAGTGCCCCCCTGCCCCTCACCTGTATTCAGTGCCCCCCTGCCCCTCACTTGTATTACAGTGCCCCCCTGCCCCTCACCTGTATTACAGTGCCCCCTGCCCCTCAACTGTATACAGTGCCCCCCTGCCCCTCACCTGTATTCAGTGCCCCCCTGCCCCTCACTTGTATTACAGTGCCCCCCTGCCCCTCACCTGTATTACAGTGCCCCCCTGCCCCTCAACTGTATACACTGCCCCCCTGCCCCTCAACTGTATACAGTGCCCCCCTGCCCCTCACCTGTATACAGTGCCCCCATGCCCCTCAACTGTATACACTGCCCCCCTGCCCCTCACCTGTATTACAGTGCCCCCTGCCCCTCATCTGTATTACAGTGCCCCCTGCCCCTCACTTGTATTACAGTGCCCCCCTGCCCCTCACCTGTATTACAGTGCCCCCCTGCCCCTCAACTGTATACACTGCCCCCCTGCCCCTCAACTGTATACAGTGCCCCCCTGCCCCTCACCTGTATTCAGTGCCCCCATGCCCCTCACTTGTATTACAGTGCCCCCCTGCCCCTCACCTGTATTACAGTGCCCCCCTGCCCCTCAACTGTATACACTGCCCCCCTGCCCCTCAACTGTATACAGTGCCCCCCTGCCCCTCACCTGTATACAGTGCCCCCATGCCCCTCAACTGTATACACTGCCCCCCTGCCCCTCACCTGTATTACAGTGCCCCCTGCCCCTCATCTGTATTACAGTGCCCCCTGCCCCTCACTTGTATTACAGTGCCCCCCTGCCCCTCACCTGTATTACAGTGCCCCCCTGCCCCTCAACTGTATACACTGCCCCCCTGCCCCTCAACTGTATACAGTGCCCCCCTGCCCCTCACCTGTATTACAGTGCCCCCTGCCCCTCATCTGTATTACAGTGCCCCCCTGCCCCTCACCTGTATACAGTGCCCCCCTGCCCCTCAACTGTATACAGTGCCCACCTTCCCCTCACCTGTATACAATGCCCCCCTGCCCCTCACCTGTATACAGTGCCCCCCTGCCTCTCACCTGTATTACAGTGACCTCCTGCCCCTCACCTGTAAACAGTGCCCCCATGCTCCTCACCCGTATACAGTGCCTCCCTCACCTCTATAAAGTGCCCACCCTCAACTGTATAAAGTGCCCCCTGCCCCTCACCTGTATACAGTGCCCCTCACCTGTATACAGTGCCCCTCTCACCTGTATACAGTGCCCCTCTCACCTGTATACAGTGCCCCGCTGCCCATCGCCTGTATACAGTGCCCCTGTGCCCCTCACCTGTATAAAGTGCCCACCTGCCCCTCACCTGTATTACAGTGCCCCCGTGCCCCTCACCTGTATTCAGTGCTCCTAACCTGTATACAGTGACCCCTGCCCCTCTCCTGTATACAGAGCCCGATACCTGTATACAGGCCCCCTCACCTGTATAGAGTGCACCCCCTCACCTGTATACAGTGCCCCCCTGCCCCTCATCTGTATACAGTTCCCCCATCACCTGTATACAGTGCCCCTCACCTGTATACAGTGCCCCCTTCATCTGTATACAGTGCCCCTCACCTGTATACAGTGCCCCCCTGCCCCTCACCTGTATACAGTGCTCCCCTGCCCCTCACCTATATACAATGCCCCCGTGCCCCTCACCTATATTCAGTGCCCCTCACCTGTATACAGTGCCCCCCTGCCCCTCACCTGTATACAGTGCTCCCCTGCCCCTCACCTATATACAATGCCCCCGTGCCCCTCACCTATATTCAATGCCCCTCACCTGTATACAGTGCTCCCCTCACCTGTATACAGTGCTCCCCTCACCTGTATACAGTGACCCCCTCAACTGACCTGTATACAGTGCCCCCTGACACTCGCCTGTATACAGTGCCCCCGTGCCCCTCTCTGTATACAGTGCCCACCTGCCCCTCGCCTGTACAGAGTGACCACTGCCCCTCACCTGTATACAGTGCCCGGCTGCCCCTCACCTGTATACAATGCCCCCCTCACCTGTATTCAGTGCCCCCTTCACCTGTATAGAGTGCACCCCCACACCTGCATAAGGTGCCCCCTTTCCCTCACCTGTATACAGCCCCCCTCACCTGTATACAGTGCCCCCCTGCCCCTCACATGTATACAGTGCCCCCTTCACCTGTATAGAGTGCACCCCTGCCCCTCATCTACATACAGTGCCCCCCTCCCCTGTATACAGTGCCCCTCACCTGTATACAGGCCCTCTCACCTGTATACAGGCCCTCTCACCTGTAAACAGTGCCCCCCTGCCCCTCACCTGTATAAAGTGCCCCACTGCCCCTCACCTGTATACAGGCCCCCTCACCTGTATATAGTGCCCCCCTGCCCCTCACCTGTATACAGTGCCCCTCACCTTTATACAGTGCCCCCTGCCCCTCACCTGTATACAGTGCCCCCCTGCCCCTCACCTGTATACAGTGCCCACCTGCCCCTCACCTGTATACAGTACCCACCTGCCCCTCACCTGTATTACAGTGCCCCCTCACCTGTATACAGTGCCCACCTGCCCCTCGCCTGTATACAGTGCCCACCTGCCCCTCGCCTGTATACAGTGCCCCCCTCACCTGTATACACTGCCCCCCTGCCCATTACATGTATACAGTGACCCCTCACCTGTATACAGTGCCCCTTCCCCTCATCTGTATACAGTACCCCTTCCCCTCATCTGTATACAATGCCCCCTGCCTTTGAACTGTATACAGTGCCCCCCTGCCCCTCACCTGCATACAGTGCCCCCCTCACCTGCATACAGTACCCCCCTCACCTGCATACAGTACCCCCCTCACCTGCATACAGTGCCCCCTCACCTGCATACAGTACCCCCCTCACCTGTATACAGTGCCCCCCTCACCTGCATACAGTACCCCCCTCACCTGCATACAGTGCCCCCTCACCTGCATACAGTGCCCCCTCACCTGCATACAGTACCCCCCTCACCTGCATACAGTACCCCCCTCACCTGCATACAGTACCCCCCTCACCTGCATACAGTGCCCCCCTCAACTCACCTGTATAGTGCTCCCTGCCCCTCACCTGTATACAGTGAACCCACCCATATACAGTGTCCCTCTGCCCCTGACCTGTATACAGTGCCCCCTCACATGTATACAGTGCCCCTGTCCCTCACCTGTTTACAGTGACCCCTCATCTGTATACAGTGCTCCCCTCACGTATATACAGTGCAACCTCACCTGTATCCAATCCCCCCTGCCCCTCACCTATATACAGTGCCCCCTCACGTATATACAGTGCAACCTCACCTGTATCCAATCCCCCGTGCCCCTCAGCTATATACAGTGCCCCCTCACCTGCATACAGTGCCCCCTCACCTGCATACAGTGCCGCCCTCACCTGTATACAGTGCCCCCCTCACCTGCACGCAGTGCCCCCCTCACCTGCACGCAGTGCCCCCCTCACCTGTACCTGTATACAGTGCCCCCCTCACCTGTATACAGTGCCCCCCTCACCTGTACCTGTATACAGTGCCCCTTCCCCTCACCTGTATACAGTGCCCCCCTCACCTGCATACAGTGCCCCACTCACCTACATAGGGTCCCCCCCTGCCCCTCATCTGTATACAGTGCCCCCTCAACTGTACACAGTGCCCCCTCACCTGCATACAGGGCCTCCTCACCTGCATACAGGGCCCCCTCACCTGCACACAGTGCCCCCTCACCTAAATACAGGGTCCCCCTCACCTAAATACAGGGTCCCCCTCACCTAAATACAGGGTCCCCCTCACCTGGATACAGTGCCTCCCTGCCCCTCACCTGTATACAGTGCCCCCTACCCCTCACCTGTATACAGTGCCCCCCTGCCCCTCACCTGTATACAGTGCCCCCCTGCCCCTCACCTGTATACAGTGCCCCCCTGCCCCTCACCTGTATACAGTGCCCCCCTGCCCCTCACCTGTACACAGTGCCCCTTCCCCTCACCTGTACACAGTGCCCCCCTCAACTGTATACAGTGCCCCCCTCAACTGTATACAGTGCCCCCCTCAACTGTATACAGTGGCCCCTGCCCATAACCTGTATACAGTGCCCTCCTGCCCCTCACCTGTATACACTGCCTCCCCACCTGTATACAGTGCCCCCCCACCTATATACAGTGCCCCCCACCTATATACAGTGCCCCCCTCACCTGTATACAGTGCCCCCCCTCACCTGTATACAGTGCCCCCCTCACCTGTATACAGTGCCCCCCTCACCTGTACCTGTATACAGTGCCCCCTCACCTGTACCTGTATACAGTGCCCCCTCACCTGTACCTGTATACAGTGCCCCCACACCTGTACCTGTATACAGTGCCCCTACACCTGTACACAGTGCCCCTCACCTGTATGCAGTGACACCTGCCCCTCACCTGTATACACTGCCCCTAACCTGTACACAGTGCCCCCTCACCTGTATACAGTGCCCCCCTGCCCCTCACCTGTATACAGTGCCCCCTCACCTGCACACAGTCCCCCCTCACCTGTACACAGTGCCCCTTCCCCTCACCTGTACACAGTGCCCCCTCACCTGTATACAGTGCCCTCCTCAACTGTATACAGTGCCCCCCTCAACTGTATACAGTGGCCCCCTCAACTGTATACAGTGGCCCCTGCCCATAACCTGTATACAGTGCCCTCCTACCCCTCACCTGTACACAGTGCCCCCCACCTATATACAGTGCCCCCCACCTATATACAGTGCCCCCACACCTGTACCTGTATACAGTGCCCCCACACCTGTACCTGTATACAGTGCCCCCACACCTGTACCTGTACCTGTATACAGTGCCCCCTGCCCCTCACCTGTATCCACTGCCCCTCACCTGTATACACTGCTTCCTCACCTGTACACAGTGCCCCCCTCACCTGTACACAGTGCCCCCCTCACCTGTACACAGTGCCCCCCTCACCTGTACACAGTGCCCCCTCACCTGTACCTGTATACAGTGCCCCCACAACTATACCTGTATACAGGGCCCCCACACCTGTACACAGTGCCCCTCACCTGTATGCAGTGACCCCTGCCCCTCACCTGTATACACTGCCCCCTTCACCTGTACCTGTAAACAGTGCCCCCTGACATATATGCAGTGCCCCTCACCTGTATGCAGTGACTCTTGCCCCTCACCTGTATACAGTGCCCCTCACCTGTGTACAGTGCCCCCCTCACCTGTACCTGTATACAGTGCCCCCCTCACCTGTATACAGTGCCCCTCACCTGTGTACAGTGCCCCCCTCACCTGTACCTGTATACAGTGCCCCCTCACTTGTATACAGTGCCCCCCTGCCCCTCACCTGTATACAGTGCCCCCCTGCCCCTCACCTGTATACAATGCCCCCCTGCTCCTCACCTGTATACAGTGCCCCCCTGCCCCTCACCTGTATACAGTGCAGCCCTGCCCCTCACCTGTATACAGTGCCCCACTCACCTGTTTACAGTGCCCCCTTCCCCTCACCTGCATACATTGCCCCCCTCACCTGTATACAGTGCCCCCTCCCCCTCACCTGTATACAGTGCCCCCATGCCCCTCACCTGTATACAGTGCCCCCATGCCCCTCATCTGTATACAGTGCCCCCATGCCCCTCACCTGTATACAGTGCCCCCTGACCTGTATACAGTGCCCCCTGCCCCTCACCTGTATACAGTGCCCACCTGCCCCTCACCTGTATACAGTGCCCCCTGCCCCTCACCTGTATACAGTGCCCCCTCACCTGTATACAGTGCCCCCTCACCTGTATACAGTGCCCCCTGCCCCTCACCTGTATACAGTGCCCCCTGCCCCTCACCTGTATACAGTGCCCCCTGCCCCTCAACTGTATACAGTGCCCCCTCACCTGTATACAGTGCCCCCTGCCCCTCACCTGTATACAGTGCCCCCTCACCTGTATACAGTGCCCCCTGCCCCTCACCTGTATACAGTGCCCCCCTGCCCCTCACCTGTATACAGTGCCCCCTGCCCCTCACCTGTATACAGTGCCCCCTCACCTGTATACAGTGCCCCCCTCACCTGTATACAGTGCCCCCCTCACCTGTATACAGTGCCCCCTGCCCCTCACCTGTATACAGTGCCCCCCTGCTCCTCACCTGTATACAGTGCCCCCTCACCTGTATACAGTGCCCCCTCACCTGTATACAGTGCCCCCTGCCCCTCACCTGTATACAGTGCCCCCTCACCTGTATACAGTGCCCCCTGCCCCTCACCTGTATACAGTGCCCCCCTGCCCCTCACCTGTATACAGTGCCCCCTGCCCCTCACCTGTATACAGTGCCCCCTCACCTGTATACAGTGCCCCCCTCACCTGTATACAGTGCCCCCCTCACCTGTATACAGTGCCCCCTGCCCCTCACCTGTATACAGTGCCCCCCTGCCCCTCACCTGTATACAGTGCCCCCTGCCCCTCACCTGTATACAGTGCCCACCTTCCCCTCACCTGTATACAGTGCCCCCTGCCCCTCACCTGTATACAGTGCCCCCCCTGCCCCTCACCTGTATACAGTGCCCCTCACCTGTATACAGTGCCCCTCACCTGTATACAGTGCCCCTCACCTGTATACAGTGCCCCCTCACCTGTATACAGTGCCCCTCACCTGTATACAGTGCCCCTCACCTGTAGGACACCTGTTTCCGGAAGGTCAGGTTCCGTAGCTTCTCCTCCACCGTCTCCTCCCTGTCCCTGTGGCCGCTCCCGGGCTCGTGCAGTGCGGGCTCCGCTGTCTCCAGTCCTCCCTCCGCCCCCCGGCAGCCGCTCTCCCGGCTCTGCGCTCCGTCCAGCGGCGGGTTCATGTCTGCGCCGGGGAAGAGCGGGGGGTCCCGGGCGCAGTCACCGCTCCGCTCCCAGCAGCTGCAAATGGAGGAGGCGCCGCCGCAGCATCCATGGGGGGAGAGAGCCGGGCATTGTGGGAAACTCCTCCCTGGCCAATCACTGCGCAGCCCGCAGTCACGCCCCCGAGACAAGCCCCCGACGCTACACGGGACCGCCCATTATCCATCGTCATCATCATCATATATTACTATACATACTACATCATCATCACTATATATTACTATACATACTACATCATCATCACTATATATTACTATACATACTACATCATCACTATATATTACTATACATACTACATCACCATCACTATATATTACTATACATACTACATCACCATCACTATATATTACTATACATATTACATCATCATCACTATATATTACTATACATACTACATCACCATCACTATATATTACTATACATACTACATCATCACTATATATTACTATACATACTACATCATCATCACTATATATTACTATACATATTACATCATCACTATATATTACTATACATATTACATCATCATCACTATATATTACTATACATACTACATCATCACTATATATTACTATACATACTACATCATCACTATATATTACTATACATACTACATCACCATCACTATATATTACTATACATACTACATCATCACTATATATTACTATACATACTACATCATCACTATATATTACTATACATACTACATCATCATCACTATATATAACTATACATACTACATCATCACTATATATTACTATACATATTACATCATCATCACTATATATTACTATACATATTACATCATCATCACTATATATTACTATACATATTACATCATCATCACTATATATTACTATACATACTACATCATCATCACTATATATTACTATACATACTACATCATCACTATATATTACTATACATACTACATCATCATCACTATATATAACTATACATACTACATCATCACTATATATTACTATACATACTACATCATCACTATATATTACTATACATACTACATCATCATCACTATATATTACTATACATACTACATCATCACTATATATTACTATACATACTACATCATCATCACTATATATAACTATACATACTACATCATCACTATATATTACTATACATACTACATCACCATCACTATATATTACTATACATACTACATCATCACTATATATTACTATACATACTACATCATCATCACTATATATTACTATACATACTACATCATCACTATATATTACTATACATACTACATCACCATCACTATATATTACTATACATACTACATCATCATCACTATATATTACTATATATACTACATCATCACTATATGTTACTATACATACTACATCATCATCACTATATATTACTATACATACTACATCATCACTATATATTACTATACATATTACATCACTATATATTACTATACATACTACATCATCATCACTATATATTACTATACATACTACATCACCATCACTATATATTACTATACATACTACATCATCACTATATATTACTATACATACTACATCACCATCACTATATATTACTATACATACTACATCATCATCACTATATATTACTATATATACTACATCATCACTATATATTACTATACATACTACATCATCATCACTATATATTACTATACATACTACATCATCACTATATATTACTATACATATTACATCATCATAACTATATATTACTATACATACTACATCATCACTATATATTACTATACATACTACATCATCACTATATATTACTATACATATTACATCACTATATATTACTATACATACTACATCATCATCACTATATATTACTATACATACTACATCATCACTATATATTACTATACATACTACATCATCATCACTATATATTACTATACATACTACATCATCACTATATATTACTATACATATTACATCACTATATATTTCTATACAAACTACATCGTCATCACTATATATTACTATACATACTACATCATCACTATATATTACTATACATACTACATCATCATCACTATATATTACTATACATACTACATCATCATCACTATATATTACTATACATACTACATCATCACTATATATTACTATACATACTACATCATCATCACTATATATTACTATATATACTACATCATCACTATATATTACTATACATACTACATCATCATCACTATATATTACTATACATACTACATCATCACTATATATTACTATACATACTACATCACCATCACTATATATTACTATACATACATCATCACTATATATTACTATACATACTACATCATCACTATATATTACTATACATACTACATCACCATCACTATATATTACTATACATACATCATCACTATATATTACTATACATACTACATCATCATCACTATATATTACTATACATACTACATCATCACTATATATTACTATACATACTACATCATCATCACTATATATTACTATACATACTACATCATCACTATATATTACTATACATACTACATCACCATCACTATATATTACTATACATACTACATCATCACTATATATTACTATACATACTACATCATCATCACTATATATTACTATACATACTACATCCTCATCACTATATATTACTATACATACTACATCATCACTATATATTACTATACATACTACATCATCATCACTATATATTACTATATATACTACATCATCACTATATATTACTATACATACTACATCACCATCACTATATATTACTATACATACTACATCATCACTATATATTACTATACATACTACATCATCATCACTATATATTACTATATATGCTGGACATGTTAATAATGAAGGGAGGCACTGCTAAACATGTTATTAGTGAAGGGACGCTGCTGCTGGGACATTTTATTAATAAGAGAGGCCACTGCTGGACAAAGGCATTAGTGAGGGAAGGCTGCTGCTGGGACATGTCATTAGTGAGGGGAGGCCGCTGCTGCACAAGTTATTAGTGAGAGGAGGCCACTGCTGGACATGTTATTAGTGAGAGAAGGCCGCTGCTGGACATGTTATTAGTGAGGGGAGGCCGCTGCTGGACATTTTATTAGTGAGGGGAGGCAGCTGCTGGACATGTTATTAGTGAGAGGAGGCCACTGCTGGACATGTTATTAGTGAGGGGAGGCCACTGCTGGACATGTTATTAGTGAGGGGAGGCCGCTGCTGGACATGTTATTAGTGAGGAGAGGCAGCTGCTGGACATGTTATTAGTGAGGGGAGGCCACTGCTGGACATGTTATCAGTGAAGGGAGGCCACTGCTGGACATGTTATCAGTGGAGGGAGGCCGCTGCTGCACAAGTTATTAGTGAGAGGAGGCCACTGCTGGACATGTTATTAGTGAGAGGAGGCCGCTGCTGGACATGTTATTAGTGAAGGAAGGCCGCTGCTGGACATTTTATTAGTGAGGGGAGGCAGCTGCTGGACATGTTATTAGTGAGAGGAGGCCACTGCTGGACATGTTATTAGTGAGGGGAGGCCACTGCTGGACATGTTATAAGTGAGGGGAGGCCGCTGCTGGACATGTTATTAGTGAGGGGAGGCAGCTGCTGGACATGTTATTAGTGAGGGGAGGCCGCTGCTGGACATGTTATTAGTGAGTAGAGGCCGCTGCTGGACATGTTATTAGTGAAGGAAGGCCGCTGCTGGACATTTTATTAGTGAGGGGAGGCAGCTGCTGGACATGTTATTAGTGAGAGGAGGCCACTGCTGGACATGTTATTAGTGAGGGGAGGCCACTGCTGGACATGTTATTAGTGAGGGGAGGCCGCTGCTGGACATGTTATTAGTGAGGGGAGGCAGCTGCTGGACATGTTATTAGTGAGGGGAGGCCGCTGCTGGACATGTTATTAGTGAGTAGAGGCCGCTGCTGGACATGTTATTAGTGAGGGGAGGCCACTGCTGGACATGTTACCAGTGAAGGGAGGCCACTGCTGGACATGTTATCAGTGAAGGGAAGCCGCTGCTGCACAAGTTATTAGTGAGAGGAGGCCACTGCTGGACATGTTATTAGTGAGAGGAGGCCGCTGCTGGACATGTTATTAGTGAGGGGAGGCCGCTGCTGGACATTTTAGTAGTGAGGGTAGGCAGCTGCTGGACATGTTATTAGTGAGAGGAGGCCACTGCTGGACATGTTATTAGTGAGGGGAGGCCACTGCTGGACATGTAATTAGTGAGGGGAGGCTGCTGCTGGACATGTTATTAGTGAGGGGAGGCCACTGCTGGACATGTTATTAGTGAGGGGAGGCCGCTGCTGGACATTTTATTAGTGAGTAGAGGCCGCTGCTGGACATGTTATTAGTGAGGGGAGGCCACTGCTGGACATGTTATCAGTGAAGGGAGGCCACTGCTGGACATGTTATCAGTGAAGGGAGGCCGCTGCTGGACATGTTATTAGTGAGGGGAGGCGCTGCTGGACATGTTATTAGTGAGGGGAGGCCGCTGCTGGACATGTTATTAGTGAGAGGAGGCCGCTACTGGACATGTTATTAGTGAGGGGAGGCCACTGCTGGACATGTTATTAAAGAGGGGTGCCGCTGCTGGACATGTTATTAGTGATGGGAGGCTGCTGCTGGACATGTTATTAGTGAAGGGAGACAGCTGCTGGACATGTTATTAGTGAGAGGAGGCCGCTGCTTGACATGTTATTAGTGAGGGGAGGCCACTGCTGGACATGTTATTAGTGAGGGGAGGCCGCTGCTGGACATGTTATTAGTGAGGGGAGGCCGCTCCTGGACATGTTATTAGTGAGAGGAGGCCGCTCCTGGACATGTTATTAGTGAGGTGAGGCCACTGCTGGCAATATTATTAGTGAGGGGAGGCCACTACTGGGCATGTTGTTAGTGAGAGGAGGCCGCTACTGGACATGTTAATAGTGAAGGGAGTCCGCAGTTGGACATGTTATTAGTGAGGGGATGCCGCTGCTGGGACATGTTATTAGTGAGGGGAGGCCGCACCTGGACATGTTATTAGTAAAGGGAGGCTGCTGCTGGGCTATGTTATTAGTTAGGGAAGGCCACTGCTGGGACATGTTATAAGTGAGGGGAGGCCGCTGTTAGACATGTTATTTGTGAAGGGAGGCTGCTGCTGAGACATTTTATTAATAAGAGAGGCCACTGCTGGACAAAGGCATTAGTGAGGGGAGGTTGGTACTGGGCATGTTATTAGTGAGGGAAGGCTGCTGCTGGGACATGTCATTAGAGAGGGGAGGCCGCTACTGGACCTGTTATTAGTGAGGGGAGGCCGCTGCTGGTACATGTTATTAGTGAGGGGAGGCCTCTGCTAGGACATGTTATTAGTGAGTAGAGGCCGCTGCTGGTACATGTTATTAGTGAGGGGAGGCCTCTGCTAGGATATGTTATTAGTGAGTAGAGGCCGCTGCTGGGACATGTTATTAGTGAGGGAGGCTGCTGCTGGACATTATATTTGTGAGGAGAGGCCACAGCTGGACATGTTATTAGTGAGGGAGGCTGCTGCAGGACATGTTAATAATGAAGGGAGGCCGCTGCTGGACATGTTATTAGTGAGGGGAGGCCGCTGCTGGACATGTTATTAGTGAGGGGAGGACGCTGCTGGGACATGTTATTAGTGAGGGGAGGCCGCTGCTGGACATGTTATTAGTGAGGGAGGCCGCTGCTGGACATGTTATTAATGAGGGGAGGCCACTGCTGGACATGTTATTAGTGAGGGAAGGCTGCTGCTGGACATGTTATTAGTGAGGAGAGGCCACAGCTGGATAAGTTATTAGTGAGGGAGGCTGCTGGACATGTTATTAGTGAGGGGAAGCTACTGCTTGACAAGTTACTAGTGAGGGGAGACCACTGCTGGACATGTTATTAGTGAGGAGAGGCTGCTGCTGGACATGTTAATAATGAAGGGAGGCCGCTGCTGGACATGTTATTAGTGAGGGGAGGCTGCTGCTGGACAAGTTATTAGTGAGAGGAGGACGCTGCTGGGACATGTTATTAGTGAGGGAGGCCACTGCTGGACATGTTATTAGTGAGGAGAAGCTGCTGCTGGACATGTTATTAGTGAGGGGAGGCCGCTGCTGGACATGTTATTAGTGAGGGAAGGCTGCTGCTGGACATGTTATTAGTGAGGAGAGACCACAGCTGGATAAGTTATTAGTGAGGGAGGCTGCTGGACATGTTATTAGTGAGGGGAAGCTACTGCTTGACAAGTTACTAGTGAGGGGAGACCACTGCTGGACATGTTATTAGTGAGGAGAGGCTGCTGCTGGACATGTTAATAATGAAGGGAGGCCGCTGCTGGACATGTTATTAGTGAGGGGAGGCTGCTGCTGGACAAGTTATTAGTGAGAGGAGGACGCTGCTGGGACATGTTATTAGTGAGGGAGGCCACTGCTGGACATGTTATTAGTGAGGAGAAGCTGCTGCTGGACATTTTATTAGTGAGGGGAGGCCGCTGCTGGACATGTTATTAGTGAGGGAGGCCGCTGCTGGACATGTTATTAGTGAGGGGAGGCAGCTGCTGGACATGTTATTAGTGAGGGGAGGCCGCTGCTGGACATGTTATTAGTGATGGAGGCCGCTGCTGGACATGTTATTAGGGAGGGGAGGCCGCTGCTGGGACAAGTTATTAGTGAGGGGAGGCCGCTGCTGGACATGTTATTAGTGAGGGGAGGCCGCTGCTGGACATGTTATTAGTGAGGGGAGGCTGTATTTACTACATCCTCTTCATCCATCATAACACACTACATCCTCATCAGCCACATTCATATCTTCTGCTCACGGCGCTCCCATATGGCAGTCAATGGATAACACTTCCTGATACCTCCTGCACTAGTGTCACTCTCGTTTCCCCCTCTAGGGGGCAGTATACAGGTTATACTTTGTTACACTTGGACAGTTGGTTGCTTCTGTGACTCCTCACTACATAGCACCCCTTCCTCCTGTTAACGCTCTTATTACAGACTCCCCCTCATTGTCATCCCTATACTGTCACCTTCACGTCACCCTGTCCCCCGCAGCACTGATAACCAGGGCACCCTGCACCCACTCCTATTAGCAGCACTTCTATACTATGTCGTCATGTCGCTGTAATATACATTCATCACTGCACTGACCGACTCCCTGCCCACGTTCTATACACCCACCATCACAGAAGATATTCTTTTAACCATTTCATGTCTGGAAATGTTGTGTTCAGACCACTTATACCCAAGATAAGTCCCCCAGATGTTTGTTTAAATGTATAATACTGCCCCCTAACTACTATAATACTGCCCCCTATGTACAGGAATATAACTACTATAATACTGCCCCCTATGTACAAGAATATAACTACTATAATACTGCCCCCTATGTACAAGAATATAACTACTATAATACTGCCCCCTATGTACAAGAATATAACTACTATAATACTGCCCCTATGTACAAGAATATAACTCCTATAATACTGCCCCTATGTACAGGAATATAACAACTATAATACTGCCCCTATGTACAAGAATATAACTACTATAATACTGCCCCCTGTGTACAAGAATATAACTACTATAATACTGCCCCCTATGTACAAGAATATAACTACTATAATACTGCCCCTATGTACAAGAATATAACTCCTATAATACTGCCCCTATGTACAGGAATATAACAACTATAATACTGCCCCTATGTACAAGAATATAACTACTATAATACTGCCCCCTGTGTACAAGAATATAACTACTATAATACTGCCCCCTATGTACAAGAATATAACTCCGATAATACTGCCCCTATGTACAGGAATATAACTACTATAATACTGCCCCCTATGTACAAGAATATAACTACTATAATACTGCCCCTGTTTACAAGAATATAACTACTATAATACTGCCCCTATGTACAGGAATATAACTACTATAAAACTGCCCCTATGTACAGGAATATAACTTCTATAATACTGCCCCCTATGTACAAGAATATAACTGCTATAATACTGCCCCTATGTACAAGAATATAACTAGTATAACACTGCCCCCTATGTACAGGAATATAACTACTATAATACTGCCCCCTATGTACAAGAATATAACTACTATAATACTGCCCCCTATGTACAAGAATATAACTCCTATAATACTGCCCCTATGTACAGGAATATAACTACTATAATACTGCCCCTATGTACAGGAATATAACTACTATAACACTGCCCCCTATGTACAAGAATATAACTACTATAATACTGCCCCCTGTGTACAGGAATATAACTACTATAATACTGCCCCTGTTTACAAGAATATAACTACTATAATACTGCCCCTATGTACAGGAATATAACTACTATAAAACTGCCCCTATGTACAGGAATATAACTTCTATAATACTGCCCCCTATGTACAAGAATATAACTGCTATAATACTGCCCCTATGTACAAGAATATAACTACTATAACACTGCCCCCTATGTACAGGAATATAACTACTATAATACTGCCCCCTATGTACAAGAATATAACTACTATAATACTGCCCCCTATGTACAAGAATATAACTCCTATAATACTGCCCCTATGTACAGGAATATAACTACTATAATACTGCCCCTATGTACAGGAATATAACTACTGTAACACTGCCCCCTATGTACAAGAATATAACTACTATAATACTGCCCCCTGTGTACAGGAATATAACTACTATAATACTGCCCCCTATGTACAAGAATATAACTACTATAATACTGCCCGTGTTTACAAGAATATAACTACTATAATACTGCCCCTATGTACAGGAATATAACTACTATAATACTGCCCCTATGTACAGGAATATAACTTCTATAATACTGCCCCCTATGTACAAGAATATAACTGCTATAATACTGCCCCTATGTACAAGAATATAACTACTATAACACTGCCCCCTATGTACAGGAATATAACTACTATAATACTGCCCCCTATGTACAAGAATATAACTACTATAATACTGCCCCCTATGTACAAGAATATAACTCCTATAATACTGCCCCTATGTACAGGAATATAACTACTATAATACTGCTCCCTATGTACAGGAATATAACTACTATAATACTGCCCCCTATGTACAAGAATATAACTACTATAATACTGCCCCCTATGTACAAGAATATAACTACTATAATACTGCCCCCTATGTACAAGAATATAACTACTATAATACTGCCCCCTATGTACAAGAATATAACTACTATAATACTGCCCCCTATGTACAAGAATATAACTGCTATAATACTGCTCCCTATGTACAAGAATATAACTACTATAATACTGCCCCCTATGTACAAGAATATAACTACTATAACACTGCCCCCTATGTACAAGAATATAACTACTATAATACTGCCCTCTATGTACAAGAATATAACTACTATAATACTGCCCCCTATGTACAAGAATATAACTACTATAATACTGTCCCCTATGTACAGGAATATAACTACTATAATACTGCCCCTATGTACAGGAATATAACTACTATAACACTGCCCCCTATGTACAAGAATATAACTACTATAATACTGCCCTCTATGTACAAGAATATAACTACTATAATACTGCCCTCTATGTACAAGAATATAACTACTATAATACTGCCCCCTATGTACAGGAATATAACTACTATAACACTGCCCCCTATGTACAAGAATATAACTACTATAATACTGCCCTCTATGTACAAGAATATAACTACTATAATACTGCCCCCTATGTACAAGAATATAACTACTATAATACTGCCCCAATGTACAGGAATATAACTATTATAAAACTGCCCCCTATGTACAGGAATATACCTACTATAATACTGCCCCCTATGTACAGGAATATAACTAGTATAATACTGCCCCCTATGTACAGGAATATAACTACTATAATACTGCCCCTATGTACAGGAATATAACTACTATAATACTGCCCCCTATGTACAGGAATATAACTACTATAATACTGCCCCCTATGTACAAGAATATAACTACTATAATACTGCCCCCTATGTACAAGAATATAACTACTATAATACTGCCCCCTATGTACAAGAATATAACTACTATAATACTGCCCCCTATGTACAGGAATATAACTACTATAATACTGCCCCCTATGTACAGGAATATAACTACTATAATACTGCCCCCTATGTACAAGAATATAACTACTATAATACTGCCCCCTATGTACAGGAATTCTATATCAGAGATGAATGTATATGTATGTGGCTTCTGTAGTGATCAGGTTTAGCAGCGCTCTTAGTATATGAGAAGTTATATTACTTCCTCGTCTATAGAATGTGATCTCTCTGTGCTCCAGTGCTGCCACCTAGTGTTAATTTCAAAATATGCAGTCAGAAGAAAAATATTGAGGCTTATTTACTAAGCAGATCGCACTTTTATTGGATTTTCCAACGTTTTCGGGACTTGCGCAGCTGTGACAGGTATTTAACTGGGGATTGTGGCGCACGTGATCGGATTGTGGCGCGGCTCCGCTGGCTTTCATGCAACAGAGATCGAGAGGGGAGGGGGCGTCGGATGATCCAGCTGATTCAGACTGAGCGCGGGATTTAACTTTCAAATTGTGTCGCATACAATGCACTTACATGCACCAAGAAGAAGAAGGTGAACTCCGGCGGACCTGAGCGGGGAAGTGACACATGCAGGATATTGGGAGCGCAAATCTTAGTGAATCGCTGCACAGTGCATTCCAGTCGGACAATGCACTTTGGGTGAACTCCTCGGACTGGTAAGTAAATGTGCCCCATTGTGACAAACTCTCAGTCTTAAAGGGAATCTGTCACTAGAGTCATACCTCCCAACCTTTGGACGAGAGAAAGAGGGACAAAAGCCCCACCCATTCTCCTCCTGTAGCCTCCTGTCTTCCAGCCTCCTCCTGTAGCCTCCTGTCCTCCAGCCTCCTCCTGTAGCCTCCTGTTGCCTCATGTCCTCCAGCCTCCTCCTGTAGCCTCCTGTCCTCCAGCCTCCTCCTGTAGCCTCCTGTCCTCCAGCCTCCTCCTGTAGCCTCCTGTCCTCCAGCCTCCTCCTGTCCTCCAGCCTCCTCCTGTAGCCCCCTGTCCTCCAGCCTCCTCCTGTAGCCCCTTGTCCTCCAGCCTCCTCCTGTAGCCTCCTGTCCTCCAGCCTCCTCCTGTAGCCTCCTGTCCTCCAGCCTCCTCCTGTAGCCTCCTGTCCTCCAACCTCCTCCTGTAGCCTCCTGTCCTCCAGCCTCCTCCTGTAGCCTCCTGTCCTCCAGCCTCCTCCTGTGCCCTCCTGTCCTCCAGCCTCCTCCTGTGCCCTCCTGTCCTCCAGCCTCCTCCTGTAGCCTCCTGTCCTCCAGCCTCCTCCTGTCCTCCAGCCTCCTCCTGTAGCCTCCTGTCCTCCAGCCTCCTCCTGTAGCCTCCTGTCCTCCAGCCTCCTCCTGTAGCCTCCTGTCCTCCAGCCTCATCCTGTCCTCCAGCCTCCTCCTGTAGCCTCCTGTCCTCCAGCCTCCTGTCCTCCAGCCTCCTTCTGTAGCCTCCTCCTGTAGCCTCCTGTCCTCCAGCCTCCTCCTGTAGCTCCTGTCCTCCAGCCTCCTCCTGTAGCCCCCTGTCCTCCAGCCTCCTCCTGTCCTCCAGCCTCCTCCTGTAGCCTCCTGTCCTCCAGCCTCCTCCTGTAGCCTCCTGTCCTCCAGCCTCCTCCTGTAGCCTCCTGTCCTCCAGCCTCATCCTGTCCTCCAGCCTCCTCCTGTAGCCTCCTGTCCTCCAGCCTCCTGTCCTCCAGCCTCCTTCTGTAGCCTCCTCCTGTAGCCTCCTGTCCTCCAGCCTCCTCCTGTAGCTCCTGTCCTCCAGCCTCCTCCTGTAGCCCCCTGTCCTCCAGCCTCCTCCTCCTGTCCTCCAGCCTCCTCCTCCTGTCCTCCAGCTCCTTCTGTTCTCTATCCTCCTCCTGTGTCCTCCAGCCTCCTCCTCCTGTCCTCAAGTTCTCTATCCTCCCCCTGTCCTCCAGCCTCCTCCTGTTCTCTATCCTCCTCCTGTGTCCTCCAGCGTCCCTGTTCTCTATCCTCCTCCTGGCTCCTCTCCCTGAGGCCCCCCCTGTCCTCCTCCTGTGCCCCAGCCTCCCCTGTCCTCCTCCTGTAGCCTCCAGCCCCCCTGTCCCCTCAGTCTCTTACCTGCAATCATTCAACTTCTCCCGGGCTGGAGTCCAACTGACTCACGGGGGGGGGGGGGGGCGTGGCCAGCCGGGGGAGGAGCTACCTCCTCACATGATTGGTGCAGACATCATGTGAGGAGGTAGCAGGGGCTGGTCCCACCTCCTCCCGGCCACCATTCCTCGGCTGCTCTGCAGCTCTAAACTACGGGGTCTGGAGCAGGCGGGACAAATCGGGAAAAGTGGGGTTGTGTGTATGTAGTTTCTCAATATATTTTATTTTATATTTTTCACTTGCATGAATATATGTATATTTGGGTACATTTATTCACATTTATCCATTTTGCTATTTTTTTTACACTGAAGTTGCATCAGGGGTCCTTGGGTGGTCAGGTCCTGACTCTTCTGTCTTCTGCCCCTGTAGACAGACGTCATCTGGTAACGGGGTTGATGATAAATGTAGCTAATGGGGCACATTTACTTACCCGGCCGCTCGAGTTCACGAGCTACGGAGTGTCCGACGATCAGGCAGTCTGACGCTATTCACTAAAATCGTGCGCCTGATTTCCTGCAGGTGTCGCTTCCCCGATCAGGTCCGCCGGAGTTCACTATCTTCCTCCCGGTGTATTGTTTTGCAACACAATTTTTGCAACCCGATTTGTGTCGCATGAAAACCGGCACAATTACGACACAATCCGATCGCGTGCGACACAATCACCTACTTAATACCTGTCCCAGCTGCACGATCCCCAAAAATGACGGAAAACCAGACGGAAATGCAGCCATGGGACCCTTAGTAAATAAGCCCCAATATGTAAGTGGAAGTTTAGTGCAAATACTCCCTACGGCTGAAGTTCCAGAGAGTCCTAAGGTTCCTGCAAATTGGTGATCATCACAAGGTCTGCAAAGTTTAGCAGTCTGCAGCTGCTGTCTCCCCTCAGAGGCCTTCCCCTCCGCCAGGCCTGCAGCTGCTGTCTCCTCTCAGAGGCCTTCCCCTCCGCCAGGCCTGCAGCTGCTGTCTCCTCTCAGAGGCCTTCCCCTCTGCTAGGCCTGCAGCTGCTGTCTCCTCTCAGAGGCCTTCCCCTCTGCCAGGCCTGCAGCTGTTGTCTCCTCTCTGAGGCTTTCCCCTCTGCCAGGCCTGCAGCTGCTGTCTCCTCTCAGAGGCCTTCCCCTCCGCCAGTCCTGCAGCTGCTGTCTCCTCTCAGAGGCCTTCCCCTCTGCCAGGCCTGCAGCTGTTGTCTCCTCTCTGAGGCTTTCCCCTCTGCCAGGCCTGCAGCTGCTGTCTCCTCTCAGAGGCCTTCCCCTCTGCTAGGCTTGCACCTGCTGTCTCCTCTCAGAGGACTTCCCCTCTGCCAGGCCTGCATCTGTTGTCTCCTCTCAGAGGCTTTCCCCTCTGCCAGGCCTGCAGCTGCTGTCTCCCCTCAGAGGCCTTCCCCTCTGCCAGACATGCAGCTGCTGTCTCCCCTCAGAGGGCTTCCCCTCTGCCAGGCCTGCAGCTGCTGTCTCCCCTCAGAGGGCTTCCCCTCCGCCAGGCCTGCAGCTGCTGTCTCCTCTCAGAGACCTTCCCCTCTGCCAGGCCTGCAGCTGCTGTCTCCCCTCAGAGGCCTTCCCCTCTGCCAGGCCTGCAGCTGCTGTCTCCTCTCAGAGGCCTTCCCTTCCGCCAGGCCTGCAGCTGCTGTCTCCCCTCAGAGAGCTTCCCTTCTGCCAGACCTGCAGCTGTTGTCTCCTCTCAGAGGCCTTCCCCTCCGCCAGGCCTGCAGCTGCTGTCTCCTCTCAGAGGCCTTCCCCTCTGCCAGGCCTGCAGCTGTTGTCTCCTCTCAGAGTCCTTCCCCTCCGCCAGGCCTGCAGCTGCTGTCTCCTCTCAGAGGCCTTTGCTTTTGCCAGGCCTGAATCTGCTGTCTCCTCTCAGAGGGCTTCCCCTCCACCAAACCTACAGCTGCTGTCTCCTCTCAGAGGCCTTACCCTCTGCTAGGCCTGCAGCTGCTGTCTCCTCTCAGAGGCCTTCCCCTCCGCCAGGCCTGCAGCTGCTGTCTCCTCTCAGAGGCCTTCCCCTCTGCCAGGCCTGCAGCTGCTGTCTCCCCTCAGAGGCCTTCCCCTCTGCCAGGCCTGCAGCTGCTGTCTCCCCTCAGAGGCCTTCCCCTCTGCCAGGCCTGCAGCTGCTGTCTCCCCTCAGAGGGCTTCCCCTCTGCCAGGCCTGCAGCTGCTGTCTCCCCTCAGAGGGCTTCCCCTCTGCCAGGCCTGCAGCTGCTGTCTCCCCTCAGAGGGCTTCCCTTCTGCCAGGCCTGCAGCTGCTGTCTCCTATCAGAGGCCATCCCCTCTACCAGACCACCGATAGAGCTGATTACGGAGAGTGCAGGCAGCTGACGGCTCTCTTCACTTTCATTATTCTTGTGCCCCTGCTCGCTGGCTTCACTGCTACACACAGCAGAAGGAGAGGATAGAGAAGCTGCTGCGGGGGAAAGGTTAGTATATGTGTTCTGTATTGGCACAATAAGAGGGGGAACTTCTGGGGTGGCACAATAATAGAACAAACTGCTGGGGGTGCACTAGAATAGGGGAGCTGCTGGAGGGCATTATAAGAAGGGGGACTGCTGTAGTGGGGTCACTATAATGGAGGAAGCTGCTGGAGGGTACTATAAAAGGGAAGAGCTGCTAGGGGCACTATAAGAGGAATCGCTGCTGGAGGGGCGCAATACGAGGGGGGGCAGCTGGGGGAACTGCTGGGGTTGGGCACAATAAGATGGGAAGCTGCTTTAAGCACAGTCAGAGGGGGTAGAATAAGTGGTTGAGCTACTGGGGGTGCTGTGCATTTGTGGCCTTGGGAGACAAGACAACAATGGCATTTACAGAAGTGGATTATAATATAGGCAGTTTGGGCAGCAGGCCAGGGCCCAATTCCTGCGAGAAGGACCTTCATCCATGAAACCCTTGTACATCTGCCCCTGAACACAGTACACATGTACACAAGAGCCATTTCAGGACCGTAAATTGACCTTAACGGTCCATTCCTCAAGAAGCTTGATTCTAGTACGATATGTAAGAAGTGATTCCAGACTTGTATGGGCTATAATATTCACACAGCCCAGAGCCCATGGTGGTCTTAATTCTCACTTGGGGATATGTGGCAATTATCCTGTCTCTCTGTTTCTGGGGCCCTAGCAGCAGTTTCTTGGCTAATTCCTAGCGGGAAAGGGTTGGTTGCAGCTTTTGGTTGATACCTAGAGGCGCCTGCACATGGTCGTTTGACCTGGTGTCCTTTAGCCCTTAGGCCGGTTTCACACAAACTGATCACTATGCTGGGGACTGAACTCCGTGCATAATATTGATATATTGCTTCTTGCTTCCCCGATATGTAGCAGTGCTGACGGGGGGGAAGTCGAAAAACTCTCAAGAAGGATATTAATTAATGAAGTGAGGACAAAAGTAACGAGAAAAGGAAACATCTCTCGCCTGTATTACTTGAGGAACCTATAATTGGCTCTGGGGAGATTGACTCTTAAGCTAAAAATTGGTTGGCCACGGATACCAGTTTGGAGTTCGAAAGAGGAAAAGTTGGAATGGAAGATTTAGAAGCCGTGTTCTATCGGAAGAAAATGGACGAGTTATGTGCGTTGGTCAAGTTTAGGTGGTAATCTAAATTAATTTGTTTTTTTGTTTTGTGAAACTTGGCTAGAGGAGGAACATTGGTTTCTTTTCCAGGATTCCAGCCTAATTCAGTTGATAGGGATCTCAGTGCGTCGGGTAAATGTGAGGTGTTTGCTGCTGGGGTGGTCCCACCCAAGACACATTTCGGTAAAGGAAACTTTTTGTACTCCACATATAGAATTATTGGTAGTGAGTCTAAGGCCGTACTATGTACCCAGGGAGTGTGGTCTTGTGTAATGTCATATACATCTCCTCCGGGAAAGGTTACGATTGAGCTATTCCAAAAGAGAATTGCACAGGAACAAACAAGAAACGCTCAATCCACCAATTTGGTGGCTGGAGACTTCAATCATACAGTCCTAGAATCAGCCTATCCAGATTTTGTGCAATGTGTGGCTACCATTGGTGACAGGACCTTAGACAAGGTGTTCATGATGCTTATTTGTCTTTGGTGCTACCACCATAAGGCGGCTCAGACCATAATGTGGAATTGCTAAGACCACAAGTTTCTGCATGTAGTCAAATCAGTATGAAGGTGGAACAGGGAAAACAGGGAAGCTCTTAAAGGAAATTACCACCAGGATCCAGGACTGTTAACCAAGCACACTTACATACTGGTGTGTGCCCCCCTCATGCAGGATCTGCTCTTCTTTTTGCTTTTTATGCCCTCATTTTTACAGAAAAATAGGCTTTAATTGAGCTCCGGGCTCAATTAAAATCTTTGGATAATTTTTAAAGACTATTTTTGCAAAAACAAAGGCATAAGAAGCTAAGAAAAGCAGATCCTGTCAGAGGGGGCACACGCCAACGTGTAAGTGTGCTTGGTTTACAATCCTTTATCCTGGTGGTAATTCCCTGGTGTGGATGGAACAATGCCACTGGAAGCCGGTGTAGAGTGTGTAAATGATTACATATTGTTTTGTGTCGATAGTGTTGCACCAGAACATCAATCACCATTTATGCTAATAACAAGCCATAAATAACGGGGTACTTGAAGGGTTTGTTAAAAGAAATCTACCATTTGATTTGATGCATTATGACCCAAACATACCTTGAGAACGCTGTAGCTACACTGATGCAGGATCATATCTTGTTTAATCCCTGAGCTGAGTGGTTTTGCTGAAAAAAACTAGAAAATTATGATAATGAGGCTCTGTCGCTTCTGTGTTGGGGCTCGGCGCTTCTCCTCTGACATTAAGTATGCACTGCTCGAGAGAATGATGTAAATCTCTGTGTTGTGCCTCACAGACAGAAGTAATCAATTGCTGCACCATCCCCCAGCTGCTGTGTACGAGTGATCCAGCTCAGGTTGCAGGAAGCTCCATGTGTAATGTGTTTATGTATGGCAGTCAGCAGCAAGGTCCTGAATGTTATAATTGTTTTTTCAGCAAAACCACTTGGATCAGGGATTAAACAAGATATTTTTCTGCATCAATGTAGCTACAGAATTCTCAAGGCCGCACAGGGCCGCAACTGTCATGAAGTGGGATGATAATCCCGCCTCAAGCGGCTGGTTGCAGCCCCCTTTCGGGAGCGGCGTTCGGGCTGATGTATTATGCTCAAGCCGAAACCGCCGCTGTGTCCCGGGTGGTGTTGCCGGGCAGTTGTGCAGCAATACATTTCTGCTCTCTGTCTCGGCCCCCCACAAGCGCTTCAAAGGACCTCCCTCACTTCCTCTGGCGGCAGAACATCAGGCGCGGAATAAAAACAGAAAATCGCCCTGCCGCTGTCACCACTCCTAACCTTGCTCTGACTGAGGTAAAATCTAAGGCCTGTGCCGGACTGGTGTGTCTTTGACTGGCATACGACATCCAGTCTGAGACACACCAGGTGGCAGGCCAATGGAAATTTTCTGTACTAACCCTATCACCTTGCCCTGTCCAATCCAATCCAATGGAAATCAAATTTATTAACCAATGGATGCCTGGATTTGGAGCCACCCTCAAAATTAAAGTGGAAAAACACACTATAGGATGATCCAACTTTAAAGTATATCAGGATCAGAGGTAGTGGTCGTTCCACAGGCGCGACTGTGTCCGCGGTGGCGGCCAAGGCGTAGTGTAGAATCGTAAGGAAAACTCATGGTCAGGGTCAGGCAGGATGTCAAGACAGGCAGCACGGGTCAGAGTCGGGAAAGTAGCAATAGGTCAGGACAGGCAGCACAGGATCGGAGTCAGGAATGAAATCAAGGTCTTAACAGGAAATCAGGATAATCGCAAAGGGCTTGGAATACAGCTTTCTCTGCAGATCTGGCAGGGGTCACAGGAAGAGGATGAGCATATATAGGTTGTCAGATGGTCAGCGCCAATTAGCGGTGTGCTGGCCCTTTAAATTTCAGACGGCCGGCGCACGTTCCTTAGAAGGCGGGGACGTGCGGGCTGAAGCGAGGAGACCATCGCTGGAACGCGGCTAGTGAGGCTGCTGGCGAGAGGGGGCATACGGAGGCACACGGGTGCTCCTGCAACCCAAAACATGGGTTTATCTCCAGGAGAGAAAACTAGAGCAGGCCTACGTTTCCTGTCAGCATGTGTGTTGGTGCGGGCAGATGCCCAAAGTAGAGAATGGCTAGAACATCAGAAGGAATGGCAAG
Source organism: Engystomops pustulosus (assembly GCF_040894005.1). Taxonomy (NCBI): domain Eukaryota; kingdom Metazoa; phylum Chordata; class Amphibia; order Anura; family Leptodactylidae; genus Engystomops; species Engystomops pustulosus. The sequence continues at coordinate 13,453,822 of NC_092414.1, forward strand.
AGGAAGAGGTGGGAGGGGAAGTCGTCCATTGACAATGTAGATGGGAGCAGCACCGGTGGATTCAAAGTCTAGAGAATCATAAGAAAATTCAGCCCGAGGTAAGAGGGAGGACCAATTGTCCTGTAGAGCAGAGATAGAAGTGCCGTAGATAGAAGCCTAGAGTGTGGTTGACTCTCTCTACTTGCCCGTTAGTCTGAGGATGGTATGCGGAGGAGAAGTCCAGCTTGACCTGCAGTTGATTGCAGAGGAAACGCCAGAATCTGGAAACAAACTGGACAATGTGCAGAGGGAGTCCATATAGCCAGAAGATATGGAGGAAGAACAGACTGGCCAGACGAGAAGCTGGCGGAAGACCTGGCAGCGGAACAAAATGAGACATCTAGGAGAACCGGTCAGTTACCACCCAGATGACGGAATTCAAAGAGGAAGATGGCAGATCTGTAATAAAATCCATGGCTATTCGAGTCCACGGGCAACTGGGTATCAGCAACGGCAGGAGCAGACCTGCTGGCTTGAGACATGATGACTTGTTACGGGCACACGAAGCACAGGAACTCACAAAGTCTCGAACGTCCTTCACCAGATCTGGCCACCATTAGTAATGAGATATGAGAGTGGCAGACCTATGCACCCCAGGGTGCCCAGACACACGAGAGCAATGTCCCTTTTCCGAAGAGCATGTCGAACATAAGTCTTGCCAGGCGGAAGCTGCCACAGATCCACAGGAGTGGCCACAACCAGTCATTCTAGAGGAACAATATGACGAGGAACCGGTTCTTCCCCAATGACATCAGAGGCATGAGAGAAAGCATCGGCCTTAAAATTCTTCTCTGCTGGACGGAAGTGTATCACAAAATTGAAACAGCAGAAGAAGAGGGACCAACGCGTCTGTCAAGGATTGAGACGCTGGGTGGTCTGGAGGTATAGGATGTTCTTGTGATCCATGTAGATACAGACCGGATGAAGAGCTCCTTCCAGCAGATAACGCCACTCTTCCAAGGCAAGTATTATGGCCAGAAGCTCCTGATACCTACTGAGAAGATCCTCTCTGCAGCAGAAAAAGTCTTTGAGAAGAAACCACAGGTGAGCGTTAGGCCATTGAACCCTTTCTGGCTGAGGACGGCTCCAGCTCCTACAGAGGAAGCGCCAAACTCAAGCAGGAATGGTTTCTCCGTATTAGGCCGTGTGAGAACAGGAGCTGAGGCAAAGGCAGGCTTCAATTTAGAAAATGCTTCTTCAGCCACCAGAGGCCAAAGCTTATGGTCAGCATTTTTCTTTGTTAACACCACAATAGGCGACACAAGGGAGGAGAAATGTGGTATGAACTGGCGGTAGTAGTTGGCAAAGCCTAGGAATTTCTGTATATCTCGTATACTGGGCAAGGCCAGTGGAGAACCGCAGACAACTTGGAGGGATCCATCTATAGACCCTTGTCAGAAATGATATACCCAAGGAACGGAAGACTCTTCTAGTGGCACTTCTTGAGTTTTGCATATAGGCGATTGGCCCTTAGATGCCTGAAAACTTACGTGGGCCTGATGGGATTCTTGGTCAGTAGAGAACACCAGGACATCGTCCAAGTAGAACTTGACACAGGAATATTACAAGTCTCTGAAAATGTTGTTAACAAAATTCTTCAAAGACAACAGGCGTATTGCAGAGTCCAAAGGGCATGACCAGATACTCAAAGTGCCCATCTCGAGTGTTGAAGGCAGTCTTCCATTCATCCCCTTCACGGATGCGGATGAGATTATATGCCCCCCGAAGGTCCAACTTAATGAAGACCTTAGCTCCACAGAGGCGGTCAAAGAGTTCCGTGATCAAGGGTAATGAGAAGCGGTTCTTCACGGTAACTTTATTAAGCCCACAATAGTCTCTGCAGCGGTGGATAGAACCATCTTTCTTGGCCACAAAAAAGAATCCAGCACGGCAGGAGACGAAGACTTGTGGATGAACCCTTTCTGCAGATTCTCTTTGATATAGGCTGACATAGCCGTGATCTCAGGTATACCTGTAGCTCTATAGGGCAGTCATAAGGATGGTGTGGTGGCAGAGTCTCTGCTTGCTTTTCCGAGAAGATGTTGGCAAAGTCTGTTTAAGCAGCGGGAAGACCCACCAGAGGCTTGGAGGATACCAAAGCAGACATGGTGGACACCGGGCGAAGAACCAAGAGACAGCGAGTCTGGCACTCTGGACCCCAGCGAAAAATGTCCCCAGTCTGCAATGTCCCCAGTGAAGCAAGGGAACATTTTGCTATAACCACGGGAGATCCAACAGAATGGCAGACGTAGATCGGGGAAGCACATAAAACGACAGTCTCTCCTTGTGCATAGCCCCAACTTGCAGAGACAGAAGCTTGGTGCGGTAATGAACTGAATCGCTAAGGACCTGTCCAATGACAGAGGAGATAACCAACAGCTTCTCTAGGCGGACCACAGGAAGGTGATACTGGGAGACCAAGGCAGCATCCACGAAATGTCCTGTGGAACCAGAATCCAAGAAGGCTGTGGCTGTAAACTGAGTACCTGTTCTGGAGCTGAGTAAAACAGGCAAGTTCTTTCGTAGTGAAGCTTTGTTCTCACCTAGGGACGCTCCTCCCAAGAACCCTAGGTACATGCGTTTTCTGAACACTTAACGGACTGGACAAGACTTAAGAAAGTGTTCAGGGCTGGCACAATAGAGGCAAAGGTTCATGCCTTCTTCATCGGGAGTGCTCTTGTGGTGTCAGACAAGCTTTATCCACCTGCATGGGTACCTCAGCAGCAGACTTGGAGAGTGGCAGAGGTGGACTTTGGAAGACAGGAGCCAGACGGGGGCAGGAGAATCTTGGATTGCACTTGTTCAAGACGCTGCTCCTCAAAATGCTCAGTAAACCGAATGATCTGAGTGGCCAGAGAGATGAGATCACTCAGAGTAGACAGCAGGTCACGTGATTTGTCCAGAAAACCCCTTTTTAAAGGTTGCGACCAAGGCGGCTTAGTTCCAGGCTAGATCAGAAACGGAACCGCATTATCACCGACAGATGAGTCCCCTTGACGCAAGTTCAGCAGGGCGGTCTCAGCAGAAGATGCCCAAGCTGGTTTTTCAAAGATGGACCGGAACTCGGCGAAGAGGGTAGTGATATTATCCGATGTCAGGGTTCAGGATCATAGAACCCCCTGGACCACCAAGGGAGATGGTACTAGCCGACACCTGGGACCGGAGTCTAAGTGGCACCTGGCCTTCACCAGAGCCCGCCGCAAAGCGGGGTGGTCTTGCTGCGGCAATGTGACACCAGGTCGTTCCACATGTGCGACTAGCCAGCGGTGGCAGCCGAGGTCGCAAAACAGAATCGGAGTCCAGGCTTGTGGTCAGGCACAGGCAGAAAGTCAGGGCAGGTGGCAGAGAGATGCAGAAGTCAAAGGTCAGGTTCGAAGTCACAACAGGAACTCAGCAGAGCAGGAACAAGGAACAGCGTAGGGAGCACCGGGAGCTTTCACAGTGGCAAGGTAGCTCAAAGATCCTGCAGGAAATCCTGGGAACAGTGGCCTTTAAGTAAACCTGGAAGTGCCAGCGCCAATCAGCGGTGCACTGGCCCTTTAAATTCTAGAGTGCCAACGCTTGCGCCCTAGGAAGCCGAAGTGCGCAGAAGCGTGGATTGTGGGAGCTGGGTCTTTCCTGTCCCAGAGGGGAGGAGCACATGCAAGAGCCTTCCCGGAGAGGAGGCTGATGATGAAAGCCATTTTAGACCATTCTGTGCATAGGCATTTCAATGTGCAGGGAGTTATAAAGCCCCGGCACAACTTGGGATCCCCATCATATTTAGGCGGCATGAAAAGTCTCAGCTTGGGATCAGCGGAGGGCAGACAAACCATAGTAGCAGAAGAAACCGCAGGAACTTGACGCTGGTGCTAAGTAGCCATCACTTGCTGCAACATGGTGGTGACTTGACAAAGTTGCTGACCTTCCGCGGCAATCTGCCCGGGACTGCTGGGCCACTACGATGGTAAGATCAGCCAGCACCGGTAGCGGAACCTCAGTGGGATCCATGGCCGGATCTTACTGTCAGGATCAGTGGTAGTGGATGCTCTGTACCACCGTGGACGATGACGAAAGCCGACACCTGGGACCGGATTCTAAGTGGTACACTGTTTTCACCAGAGCACGTTGCAAAGCAGGTTGGACTTGTTGTGGCGTGGTACCACCCCGTCATTCCACAGGTGCGACTTTGTCCACATGCCTGTATGACCTCCCTACAACGCCTTGCCATGCTCCTGATGAGGCTCAGTATTGTGTGTGGCCTCCAGTGCCTGTATGACCTCCCTACAATGTCTTGCCATGCTCCTGATGAGGCTCAGTATTGTGAGTGGCCTCCAGTGCCTGTATGACCTCCCTACAACGCCTTGCCATGCTCCTGATGAGGCTCAGTATTGTGTGTGGCCTCCAGTGCCTGTATGACCTCCCTACAACGTCTTGGCATGCTCCTGATGAGGCTCAGCATTGTGAGTGGCCTCCAGTGCCTGTATGACCTCCCTACAACGCCTTGCCATGCTCCTGATGAGGCTCAGTATTGTGTGTGGCCTCCAGTGCCTGTATGACCTCCCTACAACGTCTTGGCATGCTCCTGATGAGGCTCAGCATTGTGAGTGGCCTCCAGTGCCTGTATGACCTCTCTACAATGCCTCGGTATGCTCCTGATGAGGCTCAGTATTGTGTGTGGCCTCCAGTGCCTGTATGACCCCCTTACAACAACTAGGCATGCTAAACTAAAGCATCCGCCAACTCCTGGACAGTCTGTGGTGCAAACTGACGTTGATGGATGGAGCGAGACATGATGTCCCAGATGTCCCTCCCCCATGTTCCCTCAGCACTTTCTCCTCCATTTGCCTGCTGTAAACTTTCCCAGTGGGAGGGAGAAAGTGCTCCTGCACAGTGTAATAACATGTGAAGCTGCAGCACTCAGGGGCTCTGATAAAGCCACCAGAGCCCTTCAGGCTCATTAGCACAATCATAAAAGTTTGCTATAGAAGGAAGGAGGCCATGGATAACAAATATAATTGTTATTTAGTTAACGTTTAAAAGCCCTTTTCATCTACCAATTAGAACTTTACCTGCTATCAATGGGAATATCAATGTCATATTTCGTTTGTATGTCAGCCAATTGTAATACGGCCCACGGTCTATGGGAAAACTTCTATCAACTTCTACTAATACTTGATCTCTAAAAGTTTTGCCATCACTGGAGTAGGGGATTCCTTGTGTAGACGAGGCTAAATCTCCAACTAGGTGAAATTGCAAATTATGTACAGCGCGGCTGTCATCAGGTCACCAGTAATGGGGGCAGCGCAATGATCAGGCCTCCAGTGATGGTGACAGGGAGAGGCTACTGGGGCAGTGCAGCAGGTGGCTTCTTATACAGAATAGGGGTAGTAGTACTGTGCTGTGCCCATACATACAGGATAGGAGTAGTAGTACTGTGCTGTGCCCATACATACAGGATAGGAGTAGTAGTACTGTGCTGTGCCCATATATGCAGGATAAGAGTAGTAGTACTGTGCCCATATATACAGGATAGGAGTAGTAGTGCTGTGCTGTGCCCATATATGCAGGATAGGAGTAGTAGAACTGTGCTGTGCTCATATATACAGGATAGGAGTAGTAGTACTGTGCTGTGCCCATATATACAGGATAGGAGTAGTAGTACTGTTCTGTGCTCATATATACAGGATAGGAGTAGTAGTACTGTGCTGTGCCCATATATACAGGATAGGAGTAGTAGTACTGTGCTGTGCCCATATATACAGGGTAGGAGTAGTAGTACTGTGCTGTGCTCATATATACAGGATAGGAGTAGTAGAACTGCGCTGTGCTCATATATACAGGATAGGAGTAGTAGTACTGTTCTGTGCTCATATATACAGGATAGGAGTAGTAGTACTGTGCTGTGCTCATATATACAGGATAGGAGTAGTAGAACTGTGCTGTGCTCATATATACAGGATAGGAGTAGTAGTACTGTTCTGTGCCCATATATACAGGATAGGAGTAGTAGTACTGTGCTGTGCCCATATATACAGGGTAGGGGTAGTAGTACTGTGCTGTGCTCATATATACAGGATAGGAGTAGTAGTACTGTGCTGTGCCCATATATACAGGATAGGAGTAGTAGTACTGTGCTGTGCCCATATATACAGGATAGGAGTAGTAGTACTGTGCTGTGCCCATATATACAGGCTAGGAGTAGTAGTACTGTGCTGTACCCATATATACAGGCTAGGAGTAGTAGTACTGTGTTGTGCCTATATACAGGATAGGAGTAGTAGTACTGTGCTGTGTCCATATATACAGGATAGTTGTAGTAGTACTGTGATGTGCCCATATATACAGGATAGGAGTAGTAGTACTGTGCTGTGCCCATATATACAGGATAGGAGTAGTAGTACTGTGCTGTGCCTATATATACAGGATAGGAGTAGTAGTACTGTGCTGTGTCCATATATACAGGATAGGAGTAGTAGTACTGTGCTGTGCTCATATATACAGGATAGGAGGAGTAGTACTGTGCTGTGCCCATATATACAGAATAGGAGTATCATGCTGTGCCCAAATATACAGAATAGGAGTAGTAGTACTATGCTGTGTCCATATATACAGAATAGAAGTACTGTGCTGTGCCCATATATACAGGATAGGAGTAGTAGTACTGTGCTGGGCCCATATATACAGGATAGGAGTAGTAGTACTGTGCTGTGCCCATATATACAGAATAGGAGTATCATGCTGTGCCCAAATATACAGAATAGGAGTAGTAGTACTGTGCTGTGTCCATATATACAGAATAGAAGTACTGTGCTGTGTCCATATATACATGATAGGAGTAGTAGTACTGTGCTGTGCCCATATATACAGATTAGGAGTATCATGCTGTGCCTAAATATACAGGATGGGAGTAGTAGTACTGTGCTGTGTCCATATATACAGGATATAAGTAGTAGTACTGTGCTGTGTCCATATATACAGGATAGGAGTAGTAGTACTGTGCTGTGCTCATATATACAGGATAGGAGGAGGAGTAACTGTGCTGTGTCCATATATACAGGATAGGAGTATCATGCTGTGCCCAAATATACAGGATAGGAGTAGTAGTACTGTGCTGTGCCCATATATGCAGGATAGGAGTAGTAGTACTCTGCTGTGTCCATATATACAGGATAGGAGTAGTAGTACTGTGCTGTGCCCATATATACAGAATAGGAGTATCATGCTGTGCCCAAATATACAGGATGGGAGTAGTAGTACTGTGCTGTGCCCATATATACAGGATAGGAGTAATAGTACTGTGCTGTGCCCATATATACAGGATAGGAGTAGTAGTACTGTGCTGTGCTCATCTATACAGCATAGGAGTAGTAGTTCTGTGATGTGCCCATATATACAGGATAGGAGTAGTAGTACTGTGCTGTGCCCATATATACAGGATAGGAGTAGTAGTACTGTGCTGTGCTCATCTATACAGCATAGGAGTAGTAGTTCTGTGCTGTGCCCATATATACAGGATAGGAGTAGTAGTACTGTGCCGTGCCCATATATACAAGATAGGAGTAGTAGTACTGTTCTGTGCCCATATATACAGGATAGGAGTAGTAGTACTGTGCCGTGCCCATATATACAAGATAGGAGTAGTAGTACTGTGCTGTGTCCATATATACAGGATAGGAGTAGTAGTACTGTGCTGTGCCCATATATACAGGATAGGAGTAGTAGTACTGTGCTGTGCCCATATATACAGGATAGGAGTAGTAGTACTGTGCTGTGCCCATATATACAAGATAGGAGTAGTAGTGCTGTGCTGTGTCCATATACACAGGATAGGAGTAGTAGTACTGTGCTCTGCCCATATATACAGGATAGGAGTAGTAGTACTGTGCTGTGCCCATATATACAGGATAGGAGTAGTAGTACTGTGCCGTGCCCATATATACAAGATAGGAGTAGTAGTACTGTGCCCATATATAAACTGTTATAAGCACATATTTTTAATACATCAATAACTGTTATATATTATCTTGCCACTTTTCCCCCTTCATCCCCCACAGAGCGCATCACCCTGTGAAACACTTCTGTCGGACTTTGCATGTCCGACAACACCCCCTTCAGTGCAGAAATTTGTGCCGCATGAAGAATAGTGCAGCCGCGAAAGAAATGTGGCACGAACACTTCTTAAATACCTGTACAAGCAGTTTACACCCAAAAGAACGTACACAGTCAGAGCAGATAACTGGCGCAGGGACCTTAGTAAATGTGCCCCGGTGTCTCTTCACACCCGATGTCTGCATTGATGTGAGACACTGCATGAGATCCCACTAAGTAAAAACATAACCTAATATTTATCTCCTGAACTGGGAAGAGGGGGCGCCATTCCAGAGCCCCCCTCAGGTAGCAGAGCGTTTAGGTTTACCCCTGGTAATACCCCACTAGTAGCTGCGTCACTCGCCTTAGGAACGAGAACAAGTAGTAATGGTGTCTTTATATGGTTTATATAATAATATTATAGTGCAACACAAATACAAACATACAATACAACAGTGACAGGGAACATGCTGGGAGTTGTAGTCCTATTATTAGGTTTTACTGTAAAATACATATAACTACAACATGTAATAGGCAGCAGGACATACATGGTTTATGGTGTAGTATATAGTATAGTGCAGTGGTGGCAAACCTATGGCACGGGTGCCAGAGGTGGCACTCAGAGCCCTTTCTGTGGGCACCCAAACCTTCACACCAACACAGAGTTTGCAAGATCTGACTCAAGGCTTCCTCCTGTGGTCCAGTACAGCCCAGGATGTGCCATGCTCAGCGCTATTTTAAAGCGACACATCCTTTGCTGCCAGCACTACAGGAGGAGCAAGAAGGTATGGATAGAGATGGATTGTCGTTTGAGCTCCTGTTCTGGGTCCCTTGATTCTTCCACTTCAAGGGACCCGGGAAGGAAGTTACAATCCAAAACCAATACAATCATCTTTCTGTTGTATAGGTGAACTCAGGAGGCCAATATGATTAAAACCTGTGATACAGCAGGGATCAATAAGTTACTGCTTAAATCATCATGTTGGCACTTTGCGACATACAAGTGGGTTTTGGTTGTAGCTTGGGCACTCTGCCTCCAAAAGGTTCGCCATCACTGGTATAGTGTATAGTTGTATATATATGCAACACCCTCGCCGATGCAATGGCGAGGTAGTGCTTGCGAATACGTCCCACCTGTAGGTAACACCACATTACACTACATGGTCCTGATAGGACATAGGGGTATTGCAGTGGTTAATCCTGCCTGGCAAGGCAGATGTTAATTTGTGATGTAAGATTCTGTCATCCAATGATATGTGTTACATCCTGTGCTCTGTAAGCTGAGATGTGATTGGAGGAGCAGCCACCACCTGACCAAAGGGAGGTAATAAAACCTCTGGCCAGGAATGTTCTGGAGAACATTAGGGGATTCTCAGTGAAAGAGATTCCAGTGTAGGAGAATCAGTGAGTGAGTGAGAAATCTCTGTCTAGCCCATACCAGAGCAGGAAGAGCCTAGCCCCTGCCTCTGAAGAGTGGAGTATTAGACTAGAGTTAGTGTAGTGAGGAAAAGGGGTATTATCTTACCTTTGAAGGTGATACCTGAAGCCCTACAGGACAAGCTGAAGCTTCCTACCAGGACACAGCTGCCTCCCAGCCTGCCCTCTACATCCAGGCTGGTGAACTATCTCCTGAGGCTCCCTCCAACTCACATCTCGGCACCCTACCTACCTGTTAAAGGCACGTTTGCTGCGGTTCCTGCGGTTCAAATAAAGAACTGTAAGTTGTTTTCTTCAACTTCTGTCTCCGTCTGGTCCCTGCTAATACGGCTGCCTTCATCACCGGCACCCTGTCCATCACCCAGAGACTCACACTCGGGACATTAAGGGGTTGCCCCAGGGAGATCCGCTATAGCAGCCTCTCCCTCATCTTTTCTTGCCAACACCACCCTGCTGGAGACCTGCCAGGCTGTAGGACAGCCCTCCGGTTCCCCCGTACCAAGCACCGTGACAATAGCGTGCTTAGGCCGCAACCGCCAGCCACTCCGGTACCGCGGGCCCCGGCTGACTCCAGGCCTCACCGCAAAGGGCTAGGCCCCGGTGGGGGATGTTGCAAGTGGCGTCACGAACAGGATATATACTTCTGTGCCTTATCCTGGCACTAAAGACTGTACTTTATTAAGAAAAAGACTGTGCTGCCTAACCCTGCTGCCATCCGGGTTTAGGCCCAAGTAATTGTGTGTTTCTGGATTGAACTGTGTTATACTGCTGCCACGTGCTGTCGAGCACCGCTCCAGCACTCAAGAGGTTAATCGCTGCAAGAACTGTACCAGCTCTGCTACATCCGGCGCTGCCGCGCCTGAAGATTTTACCTCAGAAACTGTGGCGCAGCAAGTAATTCCAGCCCGCCAAAACTTTCACTGGCGGGAAACCCAGAGACATCGCTAAGCTCCGCCCCCTGCGCGTATGGCGCGAATCCTGCCTCAGCGCGCTGTGGCGCAGCAGAAAATTCAGCCCGCCACAACTCCTGGCGGAAAAGACTCAAGCTCCGCCCTCTGGCGCGAAACTCTCCCGCGCTGCAATGCCAGTGAGAGCCCACGAGGTACCTCAGAGTCAGCGCAGCCGCCATCCAGCATCAGAGAGGTTAATCGGCCATCTTGGATTTCTCCACGTGCTGTCTCCTGTCCTGCCGACATGCCGCACAGCCTTCGAGATGAAGAACCAAGTGTCGCATGGCTTGCCCACAAGCCTCGGGCACCTTCCTCTGCTGCACCGCTTACTGCTGTCTCCCGTACGCAGTCTCCAATGGCGGATTCTCCACAGCGGCTGCCTCCTCCGATGACGGACCTCCTGAGGACCACCGCGGATGTGAGTACCATGGCCCCCAGGGCCTATATCACAGTGACTGTCACTATATCTCCCTTAGCCCCGGCTGGGGTACAGTCCGGCCTCCCTGCAGAGGGTCAACATCTCCCCATAGGAGGCCCGGCTACAAAAGGGACTCTCTTAAAGGGGCCTGACCCCTTATCTAATGCTGCTGACCGTCCTGCGGAGTATCCAGGACCACCTGCTAAGAGGCCCAGGCTGTCCGGTGAGAACGCCCTGCCAGCTACAGAGTTTACCACCGCCAGCGCAACAGCGCCCCCAAGAGCTACAGGTCAGTCCAGGAACAACAATCCTTCAGCTGTCAGCAATGAAGAAGTTACAGCTCCTGCGGTCATCATCATGCGCTCCACAGCGCCCCCAGCTACAGAAGGTCAGCCAGAGAAGTGCCTGTCTCCTTCCTTTGCTGAGATGCCTGCCGCCGCAGATGACCTCCCTGCTGTTCCAGCTTCTGGGTGTTCCAGGTCAGCAGTTCCAGTGTCTACCACCAGATGTCTTCAGGTGACAGATCTCAACACTGCTTTCTTCACCCAGGCTGATGATGTCCCTGCTGCAGTTCCTGCTCCCATGCCTGCAGCCATTGCTCTTGAGCAGCAAGATTAACCCCTGAAGGGCTGTAGCCCACTTCAGGTACTGTACATATTGTGTATATTTATGTCCTCTTAACCCCAAAGAGCCAGAGACTTTCCTGAGACTCTTACCCTTATTTATCTCAGTCAAGAGACTTTCCTTGAACTGCCTACTGTCAAGTGCTATGATAGCACCCTTCCTCTGCCACAGCAGAGATTTCTTCAAAGGACTCTGTCCCTCTCCAAATAGAGGAGACCCTTTGCTTCTTCATTGCACTTTTTCCCCACATCAAGGGCTGTACCCAGAAGATGGACTTTGTTACTAGAGACCTTCTGAGAGACTTTTGCCAACCTCAAGGAAAAGTTGCAATGTAATTGACTATTATTTTGCACTTAATGCCTTCCTTTTAGGTACGGACATTATGCTTGCACTTTTTATGCCTTTCCTTTGCAGGAAAAGAGACATTTGCTACCGTGCTACCCTGAGTAGCCTATCTATCTGTAACGTTATGTTATAAGATGTGTACCCATTGGGCTCCTAAGCCAATGTGATCTTAACCTGTTTGCACACTGTCAGAAGATATGCCAGTAGTCTGCACTAACCCTTTCATAGGCTTTTCAGGTTGTAGTGTGGCTGTGTCGGACCGTCTCTATGTAGTACAATGTTTTATTGTGTCACATATGCCAATGTATGCATATATACACTATATAATTGCCGCCAGGGAAGAAGCGTTGATAAAACAAATATACAGGCCTTGGTGCAAGGAGTGGATTACAGGACATGACACCACACCTTTCCTACTGTACAGTTCGGTTTAATGGCGTCAGCGACCAACTGTCATACAGCTACATGTTTTGTCTTAGTCCGACACCAACCCAGGTGCCTGTCTCCAGGACCATGGGCGGTTTGTCCCTACACCTCACATAGCCTGCACTTCCTAGAAGTGCCCTTAGCCCCCTCTGTGCCCAAACCATCGGTAGTCGAGCCGAGGGCGGCTCTTTCAATTGCCCCCGGGGTATGCAACACCCTCGCCGATGCAATGGCGAGGTAGTGCTTGCGAATACGTCCCACCTGTAGGTAACACCACATTACACTACATGGTCCTGATAGGACATAGGGGTATTGCAGTGGTTAATCCTGCCTGGCAAGGCAGATGTTAATTTGTGATGTAAGATTCTGTCATCCAATGATATGTGTTACATCCTGTGCTCTGTAAGCTGAGATGTGATTGGAGGAGCAGCCACCACCTGACCAAAGGGAGGTAATAAAACCTCTGGCCAGGAATGTTCTGGAGAACATTAGGGGATTCTCAGTGAAAGAGATTCCAGTGTAGGAGAATCAGGGAGTGAGTGAGAAATCTCTGTCTAGCCCATACCAGAGCAGGAAGAGCCTAGCCCCTGCCTCTGAAGAGTGGAGCATTAGACTAGAGTTAGTGTAGTGAGGAAAAGGGGTATCATCTTACCTTTGAAGGTGATACCTGAAGCCCTACAGGACAAGCTGAAGCTTCCTACCAGGACACAGCTGCCTCCCAGCCTGCCCTCTACATCCAGGCTGGTGAACTATCTCCTGAGGCTCCCTCCAACTCACATCTCGGCACCCTACCTACCTGTTAAAGGCACGTTTGCTGCGGTTCCTGCGGTTCAAATAAAGAACTGTAAGTTGTTTTCTTCAACTTCTGTCTCCGTCTGGTCCCTGCTAATACGGCTGCCTTCATCACCGGCACCCTGTCCATCACCCAGAGACTCACACTCGGGACATTAAGGGGTTGCCCCAGGGAGATCCGCTATAGCAGCCTCTCCCTCATCTTTTCTTGCCAACACCATCCTGCTGGAGACCTGCCAGGCTGTAGGACAGCCCTCCGGTTCCCCCGTACCAAGCACCGTGACAATAGCGTGCTTAGGCCGCAACCGCCAGCCACTCCGGTACCGCGGGCCCCGGCTGACTCCAGGCCTCACCGCAAAGGGCTAGGCCCCGGTGGGGGATGTTGCATATATATACTATGCTGACAGAGTCCAATCACCGCAACACAGAACATTTATCATCCCCCCAAAAAATAATCACCTCACAGAAGTTGCTTCCTCCATCATGTGATCTAGTCATAGGGACTTCTGCCGTGTACCAATCATCACCTGTATTTATCTTACTGGCTAAATAAGCCACCAATCAGATTTAACCTGTGGATGATTTCTTAGCTTATGGTTTTTTCCAGTTCCTGACTCCCCCTAATATCTTTATAGAACCTTCCATTACCCATAATGCAGCATGAAGGGGCTCGGTGAAGGTGGTGGTGAAGGTGTGTAAGTGTCTGATGGGGTCACACAGCTCATAGAAGGACAACTCCCCCGCCTCATAATCCAGACAGATCCGGACTCTATCACTGGAGATATTGTCACGTAACCGGATCTCATTACTGTCATGTATCACATAATACTGATTATTATTATATCTCCACAAACCCCAGGACTTCTTATTAGTCCCAATGTATGACTGGTGCCCCCTCCTGTCTATACTGGGATAACACATCCCGACCCTCCACCTCCCTGATCTACTGATCTCCACATCCCAGTAATGTCGTCCTGAGGTAAATCTCCGGCTGCTCATCACCTGATAATCCTGGAATCTCTCTGCTGTTTCTGGACGATTCTGCTTCTCTTGTGTCCTGGTTGCAGTTTTCAGGTCGTCTGATATATGGAGATTATTATGAGCCGTGTTTACATCCAGTAATATGTCTCCAGGGACCATCACATAGATCCCGCTCCTTATACCTGATATTATGTCACGTAATGTGTGTAATGTGTCTGAGATCACAGTCACATCCAGACCATCTACATCATGGCGCTGGTTATCATGTCCCCCTGTGTCCTCATCACCTCCCCCCTCCTCAGGATCACACAAGTCACCTGTGTCTGGTTCCTGTAACACAGTCAGTGGATCAGTCATGTTACACAGCTCCTCAATGTGCCTCATCTTCCTGGACAGCTCGTCCTTCTGTATCTCCAGCTTCTGGATCAGAGCAGACAGTGAGAGGGACTTTTCCTTCTCCTGCCTGGAGATGTCACTCAGGACCCTCTTCTCCAGGTCGTCCAGTCGTCTCCTGATGTCTATAAACAGGGCAGTGACTCTCTCAGCATCTCCAGAGGCTTTTTCTTGAGCTTTTCTCCTGCTCTCCTCCAGACTCTGGACTCTTTCCTCAGTCTCCTCTCTCTTAATGATCAGTTTCTGAAGAACATTTCTCAGTTTCTTCTTCTTCTTTTTAGAAGCCTCATCCAGTGACTCCATGTTATGTCCATTATGTTCTCCAGTTATACCACAGGACACACAGATACAGATGTTCTCCTTAGTGCAGTAATATTTTAACAGCTCCTTATGGACAGGACATTTCCGGTTCTCCGGGGAAGTGCTGGGATCAGATAAGACGTGTTCTGGTGACTTGTTGTGGACTTTCAGGTGTTTATCACACAGAGAAGCCTCACAATGTAGACAGGACCTCACAGCAGGTACAGGAGAGTCCACACAGTAAGTGCAGCAGATCCCGGTTCCTCTCCTTGTTGGTTGAGTAGTCAGTAAATTCTCCATTATCTTCCGCAGAGCTAAGTTCCTCATCAGTGCCGGCCTCTCCTGAAACTCTTCTCTACATTCAGGACAGGAATAACCCCCAGACCCGTCCTGTGTATCCAGCACACGATCAATACAGACCCGGCAGAAGTTGTGTCCACATCTCAGCATTACAGGATCTGTATAAGTGGTCAGACAGATGGAGCAGTCCAGCTCCTCTCTCAGGTCGGCAGACGCCATGGCTGACGGAGGAGGAAGAGAGAAACGAAACTACAATTCTAAGACAATCAGGAAGGAGAAGTGTTGTACCTGTGTGCACAGGGCGGGGCTCAACAGCACAAGATCAGTCTCATTTAACCTGTTAGTAGACACCATTTTCACGCCACCTTTGATTGAGTTTCTAATTACCTTTAGGTCTCCACTGGTAATCCCAGGAGTGAAGTTGTTGTGAACTTACCTATAATATGTCTCTTATACAATTTGTGGATCCATATCATATTTTACCCATAGCTTTGTTGCAGGTGCAACGCCCCTGCCAAAGCAGTGTTGCAAAATAAAAAAAACTTAAACTTAAATGGAACCTGTCACCGCTGTTTGAAAAAATTGAGTTGCGGGCAGGTTCTCCTAGAACCCTTATAGCATAAGGGCAACCTTTCTTCAACTAATAAAATCTCTGCTCCGAATAGCCACAAATTTACATTTATTCTCTTCCTGGTAACCAGGCCGAGAGTCTAGCGAGTCGATGTGGGCAGATACATACGTGCGAGTCTGGTGGCTTGCTCACACCTCCTTTCTCTACGTCAATCGTCTGTCGGCAGAATTATCACACAAATGCCTACGGTTGCCAGTGATTTTGCAGTGAGTATTTTTTAATTTTTCATTAAAAATCGCAATATCACTCCACCATGGAGCACGCTGAATATTCCCACCATCTATTTGTGCAGTGCATTAATACAGACGGAGACATATAAATCACTTTGTGTGAGCCAAGAAGTTAATTAGAGGAGGGACATTTGTGGATCATATTATTGTTTAAAAAAAAATTCTATTATTTTTTTTAATGAAAATTTTTATATTTGGATCTTTAAAGCCTCAACCCCTTAATGGGTTGCACGGGCTGAGCCCTCTCCACAGCCGGTAAGTCTTTGCTGCATATTGTCGCTCCTCGTGATGTCATCGGGGGGTGTCGATCGGTTGACATGACAGCCTCAGGTCTTCCGAAGACCCGGGGCAGTCTCATTATTTGCACATTATAATGAATGAGGAGGAAAATCCCCATGTACTGCCATACTGTAGTATGGCAGTATATGGTAGGATCAATCAGACAACCTAGGGTTAAAGTACCCTAGGGGGTCTGAAAAATAGTAACAATAAAAAAAAGTAAAAAAAAAAACCTCAATTCAAATGACCCCCTTCCCCTAGAAGTCATATAAATATTAATAAACAGTAAAAACCATAAACACATTAGGTATCGCCACATGCAAAAATGCCCGATCTATCAAAATAATAACATTTTTTCACTGTGTTTAACCCGTAACGGAAAATAGCCCCCAATGTCGAAAATGGCACTTTTTAGCCATTTTAAAAAATATAAAAAATTCAATAAAAAGGGATCAAAAGGCCATACAGTCCTAAATGGTAGCATTGAAAACGGCATCCAAAGTTACAAAAAATGGCACCACCTACAGCTCCGTATACAGAAGTATGACACAAGAAAAAATTGTGCCAGAAGATGGCAAAATAAAAAAAATAATTTGTTCTGGAGGTTTTAATTCTTGTAAAAGTATGAAAACATTATAAAACCTATACAAATTTGGTATCCCTGTAATCGTACCGACCCAAAGAATAAAGTACACATGTCATTTGGGGCGCACAGTGAAAGCCGTAAAATCCAAGCCAACAAGAAAATGGCGCAAATACGTTTTTTCACCATTTTCACTGCATTTGGATTTTTTTTTTACCGCTTCCCAGTACACGGCATGGACTATTAAATACCATCACTATGAAGAGTAATTTGTTTCTCAGAAAACAAGCCATCACACAGCTCTTTACATGGAAAAATAAAAAAGATATAGATTTTTGAAGGTGGGTAGTGAAAAATGAAAAAAAAATGGTCGTTAAGGGGTCAACAGAAACACATTTTGGAGAAATGTTCTTTGCCATTTTAATAAAATGTAAAAAAGAAATATAAAAATTCTGTTTTTGTTTTTTTTTTATAAAAATGCCCATAAACCCCATAACATATAAAGAGACATATAATGAGCAAAAAAAGTCTAAATCATAACACAAACCCCACATATATAGTATCACTGTGTGCGTAACAACCCATAGAATAAAAGTAAATAATTGTTGAACCCGCACGATTAACACCGTAAAAAAAACCTATTAAAAACCAGCCCAAAATTATGATTTTTACCTATTTAATCCCACAAAAAATACTATACAAAGTGATCAAAAAAACATATGTACAGGCAGTCCCCGGGTTACGTACAAGATAGGGTCCGGAGGTTTGATCTTAAGTTGAATTTGTATGTAAGTCAAAACTGTATATTTTCTAATTGTAGATCTAGACAAAAAAAATTTGGCCCCAGTGACAATTGGAGTTTAAACATTTTTTGCTGTAATGGGACCAAGGACTATCAATAAAGCTTCATTACAGACGCCTTACAGCTGGTCATTGCAATCTGGGACTATAGTAACATCCAGAGAGGTCACCAGAGGTCACAGGGGTCTGTCTGTAACTATGTGTGTCCTTAAGTAGGGGGCCGCCTGTACTCCAAAATTATACTGTTGCAAAGTACAACATGTCCCGCAAAAAACAAGCCATCAACCAGCTCTGTAGCCAAAAAAGTAAAAATGTTCTTGGAAGACGGCGATGCAAAAATGATAGATTAGGGCTACTAGGGTTTTATTTCACAAATTTAGTAAAACGTAAGAAAAAATATTCAAATCTGGTATCCCCGTAATCATATCGACCCATAGAATAAGGATAACATGATTATTAGGCTATACGGTGAACACCAAAAAAAAAATTTATGCTTTTCTACTCCTGACCCCCCCAAAAAAAGTTCCTACATTTTCAACGATAGGGGAAACCAACCCCAAAATGGTAACACTGGAAAAAGCGTCTCATCCCTGCAAAATAAATGCCATCACATGGCCCCAATAACGAAAAAGCGAAAATTTTATAGCCTACAAAAGGGATCAATTAGGAAACTAAAATCCTGGCGATGAGTTTGAATTTTGAAAATGGAAAATTTCTTTTTTTTTTTGCAAATAAACACAAAACTTATCTGACAAAATTTACCACTAACATAAAGTATAACAAGGTCGAGGTGACGAATTTCACGGGTTCAACACCCACAGAAAAAAGTGCAAAGCTGCTCAACTGACTGCAGAAACAGAAACTTCCAGCCCCTTAGCAACCACAGACATGTCCTCTGTAGGGATGCTTTTGATTGGCTGGCCTGGACATGTGACCCTGCAGTATAAAGCAAGGTCACAAATGCAGATGCCAATACACAGAGGAGACAGAGCTAGGGAGAGGTTGCTGCTTGTCATAGGGTCAGTCAGCTAGGCAGGGACTTGTGAAACAGCAGCAATTGCCATACCCCGGGCCATTAGGTGTATATAAAAGGGCTCTTATTAATTAGGGACAGGTGGAAATCTGAAATAATTACTCATTTCAGGACAACCCCTTTAAAGAGATTTATGTGCATCTCTGTAATAGAAAGGAATCTAATAACTATTATTGGCCACATGTAATGATCTATTGTCCCCCTAAGTCCTCATCACCTCCCCCCTCCTCAGGATCACACAAGTCACCTGTGTCTGGTTCCTGTAACACAGTCAGTGGATCAGTCATGTTACACAGCTCCTCAATGTGCCTCATCTTCCTGGACAGCCCGTCCTTCTGTATCTCCAGCTTCTGGATCAGAGGAGACGGTGAGAAAGATTCATCTTTCTCCTGCCTGGAGACCTCACTGAAGACCATATTCTCCAGGTCATCCAGACGTTTCCTTTTTTTCCCCATCGCTTTTCCAGACTCTGGATTTTTTCCTCCATCTCCTCTTTGTGTTCAGTTCCTGGAGGACATTTCTCAGTTACTTTTTCTTCTTCTCAGAGGCCTCATCCAGCATCTCCACCTGGTGTCCACCCTCTATTCATAGCCCCCAACCATGCTGGATTTGCCAGGGCTGTGCCAGTTTTTAGGCAACTGGGAGAATGTCTACAATCTGACTCACTAGAGTGCAGACCACTCTTTAGCACAGATGTGTGGAGGTAGCTTAAAATTTTAGTGCAATTTGACTCCAGGAGGGGCACTGCATAGAGTTGTATGCCAGTGTTGCTAGCTACTGGATAATTTAAGAGGCCAGACCCTTCTGATAATTTCAGCAATGAGGAGAGGTGGGTTTTCATCATACAATAGCTCACAATGTGCCAGCGTATGATTAATTCCTCCGTTAGTACAATGCAGAACCATATACAAGTTGCATGGGTTAACCTCTGTTAAGTTAAAACCAATGAAAATTAATTGTAAATTGATTAAAGTTCACCTATTTTAAAAAACGGCCTCTACCATAAACCCCTACAGCCGTCCTAGCCATCACCAGACAAGGTGAATATTCTATCATTTCAGTAGAAGTAACATTCAATCAATTTGCCAAACATTTGGGCAAAGTGACAGGACAGTCTTACAGCCTGCTCTGGGACTGGTCCAGGAGTCTTACAGCCTGCTCTGGAACTGGTCCAGGAGTCTTACAGCCTGCTCTGGAACTGGTCCAGGAGTCTTACAGCTTGCACTGGGTATGGCCCAGGAGTCCTACAACCTGCTCTGGGAGGTGACCCAGGACTCTTACACAAGATAGGGGTTAACTTGCTGTGTGGGCCTCTGTGATGGGACCCCCACAGATCACAAGAACAGTGGTCCATTGTACTCCTGCCGTAACCCAACATCTATTCATCTCTATAGCACTCAAGGAGATTGTAGGGAATGGCAGCTTTCTTCATCTTGGGTTACGATGGGGGTACCACAAACCCCCACTCCAGTGATCCATGGGGGTCTCATCACTGAGACCCCCAAAATGTCAGCAAGTTAGCCTCTATCCGATGGATAGGAGCTAATTTGTATGTCACTTAAGAACCATTATATAATCAATTGTAAATTGATTAAGGTTCATCTTTAAAAAACAATTGGCCTCCTCCATAGTCCTCTACAGCTGTCCTAGCCATCACTAGAATTGGAGAATATTTTAGCATTTAAGTAGAAATGACCTTTAATTATTTAAAGTGACAAGACATGCAACTCCCTGTAAACACTATTACAATTCATACACTCCTGCACAGCTTATTAATATGCAAAGTGAAGCCTCCTGTTTTCTACCTC
This sequence comes from Engystomops pustulosus, assembly GCF_040894005.1. NCBI lineage: Eukaryota > Metazoa > Chordata > Amphibia > Anura > Leptodactylidae > Engystomops > Engystomops pustulosus. Next base: position 13,474,262 of record NC_092414.1, read on the forward strand.
ATCAGCCAGACATTCCTGTCCATAAAATGGCTGCAGATGGAGGATCATGGGATCTCTATCTGTCCATGAGCAATCACCCTGCCAGGACCTTAGGATTTTAATCAGGAATATAAGATGAAGGTCCTGGCAGGGCGATTGTTCTTGCACAGTGATCACATGACCCTACAACTGCGGCCATTTTATGGACAGGAATGTCTGGCTGATGAGGTAAATGATGGGAGGCTTCACTTTACATATCAAGAAACTGGAAAAGAACTATTACTAGATAAATATTGTCAAATTATCTAATATCCTGCCCCCACACACATTACACACATTGGGGCACATTTACTTACCTGGTCCAGTCACAATCCAGCGGCGTGTTCTCCAACGAGGATTCAGGTCTGCCAGGATTCACTAAGGTCCGTGCGCCCGATATCCACCAGGTGTCGCTGCTGCGCCGAGGACCGCCGGAGTTCACCTGCTTCTGCCTGGTGCATGTGAGTGCTTGATCTTGCGACACAAATTTCCGAATCCGTCGGGTTGTCTGACTGCCACGCCCCCCAATGCGCGATGCGTGTGCAGCAAAATCTCGTGGCAATTCGCTGCAAATCGGAAATTTGGACCCTTAGTAAATGAGCCCCATTAAGCAAAAATGTTATCACAGTTCATAGGCATGAAAACAGGCGTACAATGCATGATGTAGTCAAAATTGCAACCTCTCCGACCCCATACACCTGTTGGACGTTGAGGGGGAGGTGTCGGGCTTTTCTGGCGCAGTTCAGATGCCACTCAAAGCCCTGGGCCCTGGAGCCACCTCCCCATTTGCCCCCTTGGAAGCTACCCCTCTACTTGTTCAGTGACTTTGTTGCTGATTCCTGTCCCTCGTTTTGTTCGTTTGTGATCCTGTTCTCCCTGCCACGACCCTCTGACAGTCACCTGACTCTGGACTGACCTTGATTATTTGCTGTCCCGATCCCTCTGTACCACGCACTGGTGAGGTGTCTCACTGGGAACCACACAAAAGTCCCGATTCCGGTAAAGGGGTGAATATTGGAAAGATCCAGGGATCCCTTAGTGTGTGGCCCAAAACCCATTACAAACTCTCACTCTTTTTTGGAATTTTATTTTATATTTTTTACTTGCATATTTAGGGAATAGAACCACTTTATTGGGGCAGGAGTGACGAGCTGTACGTGATCACATGATCACCAGGTCCAATAGGAACATCAGCATCGCAGAAGTCAGGAGAGACGAGCAGAGCAGAAATTGCTGGTTGGGAGCCAGGTAAAGTTTCTCATACTTTATTTTAAACACCATATAACACAGACATTTAAAAAAAACATATCTGGCATATACAATACTTTGTCTATAGTAACCCGTACCCTGATAAAAAGAGAACTACCACCAGGATGAAAAATTGTAAACCAAGCACACTGACATACTGGTGTGTGCCCCCTCTGGCAGGATCTTCTGTTCTTTAAGCTTCTTATTCCCTGATTTCTACAAAAAAAAGGATTTTAAAATTATGCAAATGAGCCTCAGTGGCTCCGGGCTCCAATAGTTTGAACGTAACCTGGAGCCCCTTGTGCTCATTAGCATTATTTTTAAGCCATTTATTCTTAAAAACAAGGGCATAAGAAGCTTAAAGAAGAGCGGATCCTGCCAGAGGGGGCACACCAGTTTGTCAGTGTGCTGGGTGTACAATCCTTCATCCTGGTTGAAGATTTCCTTTAAGTACTATAATGGCAGCTTAGATACAGCAGTTCAGCTCTATGTACGGTGGATACCTCTATAATGGCAGCTTAGATACAGCAGTTTAGCTCTATCGATGGTAGATATCTCTATAGTGGCATCTTAGATACAGCAGCTCAGCTCTATATGTGGTAGATACCTCTATAATGGCAGCTTAGATACAGCAGCTCAGCTCTATGTATGGTAGATACCTCTATAATGGCCGGTTAGATACCGCAGCTCAGCTCTATGTATGGTAGATACCTCTATAATGGCAGCTTAGATACAGCAGCTCAGCTCTATGTATGGTAGATACTTCTATAATGACAGCTTAGATACAGCAGTTTAGCTCTATGTATGGTAGATACCTCTATAATGGAAGCTTAGATACAGCAGCTCTATGTATGGTAGATACTGCTATAATGGCAGCTTAGATACAGCAGTTTAGCTCTATGTATGGTAGATACCTCTATAATGGAAGCTTAGATACAGCAGCTCTATGTATGGTAGATACTGCTATAATGGCAGCTTAGATACAGCAGCTCAGCTCTATGTATGGTAGATACAGGCCCGGCGTCAGCACCCGGCTGACCCGGGCAAGTGCCGGGGCCCCCGGAGCTCCAAAGGGGCCCACCACAATCTACTACTTGCCCGCAGGTCGGTCAAGCGGGCGGAGAGGTAGTGGGGCGGGCGGAGAGGTAGTGGGGCGGGCGGAGAGGTAGTGGGGCGGGCCCTCTGCCCTGCCCAACCCACCTCTCTTGTGACGTGTCGCGTCCTGAGCCATGCGTCAGGCCCGGCCTGCGCGCCGTGCGCCCTGCCCGGCCTGCGCGCTTTGCCTCAGGCCCGGGCCGCACACCTCGCGCCCCGGCAGCCCGCACACCTCGCGTCCCGTCCGACTTTTGCCCGGCCTGGCCCGTCCTAGCACCTCACAGCGCTGTCCACCTTCTTCCTGATCCTGCCACCACGTTCCGACCGAGCGACATCCAGCTGGGGTAAGTATAATTGCTATATATGTAAATGCATGTATACTGTATGTGTTTGTGTGTATATGTGCTGTATATGTGTTTTTTTGTGTATTTATGCTGTATATCTGTTGTGTATACTGGATGTGTGTATATATGCTGTGTATGGTGTATATATGCTGTATATCTGTGCGTATGTGCTGTATATACTGGATGTGTATGTATATATGATGTATATCTGTGCGTATGTGCTGTATATACTAGATGTGTGTGTATATATGCTGTATATCTGTGCGTATGTGCTGTATATACTGGATGTGTGTGTATATATGCTGTATATCTGTGCGTATTTGTTGTGTATACTGGATGCGTGTCTATATATGCTGTATATCTGTGCGTATGTGCTGTATATACTGGATGCGTGTGTATATATGCTGTATATGTGTGTGTATGTGCTGTATATACTGGATGCGTGTGTATATATGCTGTATATCTGTGCGTATGTGTTGTGTATAGTGGATGCGTGTCTATATATGCTGTATGTCTGCGTATGTGTTGTATATACTGGATGCATATGTATATCTGCGTATGTGCTGTGTGTATATATTGGATGTGTATGTATATATGCTGTATATCCTGGATGTGTGTGTATGTTGTATATATATTTGGTGTGTATGCTGTATATATGGGATTCGTGCATATATATGCTGTACATACAGGATGTGTGTGTATATATGCTGTATATCTGTGTGTATGTTGTAAATTTGATGTGTATATACTGTATGTGTGTATAAATCTGTAGACACGTATATGAGTGTAAAAATGATTGTGATTGTGTAAAAACATGCAAGGAAATGGTCTGCTATGGAGCCCATTACGCTCCTGATCAGAAAATTTAATTACATCAGCGACGGCATCCTTGTTGCCGATGTAATTGAAATATGATTGTCTTTTACTGTGTCTGAGCTCAGCTGCCAGGGTCATGCCACCACATGAGTTCACTGTTAAGGGGCCCACTGAGGCTCTATCGCCCAGGGGCCCACTGAAACCTGGAGCCGGCCCTGGGTAGATACCTCTATAATGGCAGCTTAGATACAGCGGCTCAGCTTTATGTATGGTATACACCTCTATAATGGCAGTTAAGATACAGCGGCTCAGCTCTATGTATGGTAGATACCTCTATAATGGAAGCTTAGATACAGCAGCTCTATGTATGGTAGATACTGCTATAATGGCAGCTTGGATACAGCAGCTCAGCTCTATGTAAGGTGGATACCTCTATAATGGCAGCTTAGATACAGGACTTTAGCTCTATGTAGGGTACATACCTCTTTAATGACAGCTTAGATACATCAGCTCAGCTTTATGTATGGTAGATACTTCTATAATGACAGCTTAGATACAGCAGCTCAGCTCTATGTACGGTGGATACCTCTATAATGGCAGCTTAGATACAGCAGCACAGCTCTATGTAGGAGGGGCGGGGGGGCTCAAAATATGTGCATTATATAGTAAGGATAGGTTCCTCTCTCTGTGGGTAATACGAAGTAATCTCCGAGTGATGGATTACCCAGGCCTCTCAGGTATATACAAGTACGGTTTCAAAAAACAATAAATCCGGCATACAGCATGAATCAACGTCATGATAAAGCATCAGGTTTTATAAGAAGACGGTAGCGAGATTTATCATGTTTTTGTACTTTGACCGGCCTGTTATCACGGTTCATTCAGAGTACGGTGTCCCAGGCTGACCACACCACAGTGCTGGACACCATGGGAACTATCACTACCATGTAAGGAGTTCTGTCCCCAGCACTGCGGTCACCCAGGTCGTCAAAGTGTATGACAGAAAACATACATTTCTGACAGAAGAGAGGAGTTTGTGGCGCAGCTTTCCTCCAGCTTCTCCCAGTCCGGCCTAGTAGGAGTGAATTATCTCTCATACATATAAATATAAAAAGACACTTGTCAATCAAGGCCTACACAAAATTTGAGGAGGATTTGTGAACATCGCTAGACTTTTTTGGATTGCTGGACATAATTCTGAATCCAACACCAGATGTCTTCTGGTTACTCATCTCCTCAGGCCCCGACTGGAAGAAGTCCAAGATGGAGATTATCTATATCCTCTATATGGGTGGTAGTTGTTATGGGCAGGGATCCTGTATACGGGTGGTAGTAGTTATGGGCAGGGATCTTCTATATGGGCAGTAGTAGTTATGGGCAGGGATCCTCTATATGGGAGGTAGTAGTTATGGGCAGGGATCCTCTATATGGGAGGTAGTAGTTATGGGAAGGGATCCTTTGTATTGGTGGTAGTAGTTTTGGGAAGGGTTCCTCTATATGAGTGATAGTAGTTATGGGCAGGGGTCCTCTATATTGGCGGTAGTAGTTATGGGAAGGGATCCTCTATATGGGCGGTAGTAGTTATGGGCAGAGGTCCTCTATATGGGAGGTAATAGTTATGGGCAGGGATATACCATATGGGCTGTAGTAGTTATGGGCCGGGATCCTCCAAATGGGAGGTAGTAGTAATGGTCAGGGATATTCCATATGGGGGGTAGTAGTTATGGGCTGGGATCCTCCAATGGGAGGTAGTAGTTATGGGTAGGGATATTCCATATGGGGGGGGGGGGTAGTAGTTATGGGCCAGGATCCTCCAGATGGGAGGTTGTAGTTATGGGCAGGGATATACCATATGGGCTGTAGTAGTTATGGGCTGGGATCCTCCAAATGGGAGGTAGTAGTTATGGACAGAGATATTCCATATGGGAGGTAGTAGTAATTGGGCAGGGATATTCAGTACGGGTAGTAGTTTCGATCAGGGAGCCTCTATATGGGTGGTAGTAGTTATGGGGGGTGTCCTCTGATTTGAGAACTGCAAAGCTGAGACCAGGAGGTGCATCCTGCTCCTGCTTAAAGAAAGAACCCTTACTCCAATCCCTGGGGCTCCAAGATGATGAGGCAGAGCAGGCGGGGCTATCCGAGGGGAGGTGCCACAGCCGGATTGCCCCTTCTCATTGTATCTCGGAGCCCCGGGAACAGGAGGAAGCAGGACTGTGGGGGAACGATGGAAAGGTGAGTAAAATCCTGCAGAACTTGGTGCCGCTGGAGGACAGGAGGCCACAGGAGAAGACTGGAGGACAGGAGACCACAGAAGGAGTCTGGAGGTCAGGAGGCCACAGGAGAAGACTGGAGGACGGGAGACCACAGAAAGAGTCTGGAGGACAGGAGGCTACAGGAGGAGGCTGGTTTTAGAGGGTCCCTACTCTAATGGGTGCAGTATTACATGGCATGGACAACACAACATCAGCACAGTCCAAGACCCAGGACCTCACAGTATCTTTACTGACAGCTTAAATCTGTCAGATACTGATTGAAAGCAAATAGGTGGTTACAATAAGAAGCCTGTGCATGATTTCTTAGGTTACGCTGGTTTCTTCCAGTTCCTGCCTCCCCCTAATATCCTTATAGAACCTTCCCATACAAATAACACAGCATGAAGGGGCTCGGTGAAGGTGGTGGTGAAGGTGTGTAAGTGTCTGATGGGGTCACACAGCTCATAGAAGGACAACTCCCTCGCCTCATAATCCAGACAGATCCGGACTCTATCACTGGAGATATTGTCACATAACAGGATCACTTTTCTGTCATTTATCACATAACACTCATGATTACACTTCCCCCACAAACCCCAGGATTTCTTATTACTTCCGATAAGTGACGGATTTCCCCTCCTGTCTATACTGGGATAACACACGCCCCCAATCCACCTCCCTGATCTACTGATCTCCACATCCCAGTAAAGTCGTCCTGAGGTAAATCTCCGGCTGCTCATCACCTGATAATCCTGGAATCTCTCTGCCGTTTCTGGACGATTCTGCTTCTCTTGTGTCCTGGTTGCAGTTGTCAGGTCGTCTGATATATGGAGATTATTATGAGCCGTGTTTACATCCAGTAATATGTCTACAGGACCCTCCACATAGATCCCGCTCCTTATACCTGATATTATGTCAAATAATGTGTGTAATGTGTCTGAGATCACAGTCACATCCAGACCATCTACATCATGGCGCTGGTTATCATGTCCCCCTGTGTCCTCATCACCTCCCCCCTCCTCAGGATCACACAAGTCACCTGTGTCTGGTTCCTGTAACACAGTCAGTGGATCAGTCATGTTACACAGCTCCTCAATGTGCCTCATCTTCCTGGACAGCTCGTCCTTCTTTATCTCCAAGTTCTGGATCAGAACAAACAGTGAGAGGGATTCTTCCTTCTGCCTGGAGATCTCACTCAGGACCCTCTTCTCCAGGTCCTCCAGTCGTCTCCTGATGTCTATAAACAGGGCAGTGACTCTCTCAGCTTCTCCAGATGCTTTTTCTTCTGCTTTTTTCCTTTGCTCTTCCAGACTCTGGACTCTTTCCTCAGTCTCCTTTCTCTTTGTGATCAGTTTCTGGAGAACATTTCTAAGTTTCTCCTCCTTCTTTTGGACAGCCTCATTCAGTGACTCCATGTTATGTCCATTATGTTCCCCAACAGTAGCACAGGACACACAGATACAAGCATCGTCCTCTGTGCAGTAATATTCCAGAAACTTTTTATGGACAGAACATCTTCTGTTCTCCAGGGAAGTGCTGGGGTCAGATAAGACGTGTTCTGGTGACTTGCTGTGAACATTTAGGTGTTTATCACACAGAGAAGCCTCACAATGTAGACAGGACCTCACAGCAGGTACAGGAGAGTCCACACAGTAAGAGCAGAAGATCCCGGTTTCTTTCGGTGTTGGTTGAGTAGTCAGTAAGTTTTCTATTATTTTCATCAGAGTAAAGTTCCTCATCAGTGCCGGCCGCTCCTTAAAATCTTCTCTACATTCAGGACAGGAATAACCCCCAGACCCGTCCTGTGTATCCAGCACACGATCAATACAGACCCGGCAGAAGTTGTGTCCACATCTCAGCATTACAGGATCTGTATAAGTGGTCAGACAGATGGAGCAGTCCAGCTCCTCTCTCAGATCAGCAGACGCCATGGCTGACAGAGGAGGAGGCGAAACTAAACTACAATTCTATGATGATCAGGAAGGCCAAATTTGTACATGCGTCCACAATGTGGGCTGAACTGCACAAGATCTGCTTCTGTTAACCTGTTAATGGATGCCGTTCATTATTATATTCTGTTTCTCTCGTGCTAGCTTAAACAGGGTCCTTCCTTTAATTAAACCTTGCACATTGTCTTTCATATAACAATATATTGCCTGTCATGAATTATTAAATGAATTATATTTATAATAGTGTATTACACAAAAACATCACCAGGACCAAGCTCAATACATAAATACAGAACCAAGACCCGGGTCCCCTATACACATCTATAAAGTATCCTAAATGATTTCACATACTTACATAACCCTCTATTTCACACATAAATATATACTACCACCTATAATGAATAAAGACATATACTGTGACAGCGGTGATGAATATAGAGATATATATACTGTGTCCCATATAAAGAGATATATACATATATACTGTGCCTCTTACAGAAAGATATTGATATGTACTGTGCCCCATAGAGAGAGCTATGTGCACCACACTCCTTCCAGAGAGTGTCACGGGCATGGGTGCTCCTGCTACCCATATCCCGGGTCGCAGGTGAACCTGTGCTCCTCCCGGTGTTTCTGGACCCAGCCTACAAGGTCACTTACATCCCCTGGCTCCAGAGGTGGTCTCCTCGGCTCCCGGGGTCCGGTGCACGTGTCCCAGTCTCCTAGGGTGCGCGCACGCCGGCTCGCTAAGATTTAAACGCCCAGTGCACGATAACTGGAGCTGACCAATCACCTTCTCTGATAAATTCCCAGCCCCTTCCTGTGTCCCCTGCTAGATCTTTGAGAAAAAGCTTTGTTCCATGCCCTTTACAATTATTCTGAACTCGATTCCGTTCCTGACTCCAATCCTGTGCTGCCTGTCCTGACCTCTCCCGGTCTATGCCCTCTGTGCTTTTGGGCCTCCCGTGGTTGCAGCAACATGCTCCAATGCTCGACTGGCAGACTAGGGAAATTCTTCATTGGAGACCAGAGTGTCTCATGGCTCTCCATCTGGTGTCCACCATGTCTTCTGCGGATTCCACCAAGCAGCTGGCGAGTCTTCCTGCTTCTTATATGGACTATGCAGATGTCTTCTCTGAGAAACAAACGGAGATTCTGCCACCGCAACGTCCCTACAACTGCCCCATTGACCTGCTGCCGGGTACATCTCAGGTATACCCATTACCTGTGCACGAAACCGCGGCTATGTCGGCCTACATCAAGAAGAATTTGCAGAAGGGATTCATCCGCAAGTCGTCTTCTCTTGCTGGTGCTGGATTATTCTTTGTGGCTAAGAATGATGGTTCCCTCCGTCTGTGCATCAATTACCTTGGTCTCAATAAAGTCACGGTGAAAAACCCTTTGCCTCTCATCCATGAACTTTTTGATGGCCTATGGGGTGCCAAGGTTTTCACCAAGCTGGATCTCCAGGGGGCATATAACCTCATGTGCATCTTTGAAGGCGATGAATGGAAGACAGCCTTCAATACTTGCGAGTGACATTTTGAGTATCTAGTCATACCCTTTGGACTCTGCAATGCAGTGTTCCAGGAATTTGTCAACGAGAGACTTGCTCTACACTTGTGTCGTTGTCTAGTTGGACAATATTCTGGTGATTTCTTCTGACCTGTCGTCTCATCAGATCCACATCCGGCAAATTCTCAGGCAGCTAAGGGCTAATCAATTATATGCCAAGTTCGAGAAATGCCAATTTCATCAGAATACTCTTCCGTTCCTGGGATATATTATTTCTGACAAAGGACTACAAATGGATCCTGCCAAGTTGTCTGCCATACTTCAGTGGCCTCGCCCACTGGGACTACGTGCCGTACAGAGATTTCTGGGCTTCGCAAATTATTACCAGCATTTATTCCACATTTTTCCTCTCTCGTGTCTCCCATTGTAGCGCTGACAAAAAAAGGAAGCAAATCCTAAACTACTGGCCATTAAACTTGCTTTAGAAGAATGACGGTATCTTCTGGAAGGAGCTCGCCATCCGGTCTTCGTCTATACAGATCATAGGAATGTCCTTTATCTCCAGATTGCCCAACGCCTCAACATAGTGAATCATGCTCTTCTGCACAGGTTCATCCATTCCAAGAAGAGGGGGCTGAAGGAGGGGTTACTGTCAAAGGCACAGGGTCGCCGGCGCACCCGTGTTCCTCCCGGTGCCTCTGGACCCAGTCTGCAATGTAACTCCCCCCCAGCTCCCGCAGCGGTCTCCGAGGCTTCCACATTCTGGCCCGCAAATCCTCATATTCTAGTGCGCTCGCTAAGATTTAAAGGGCCAGCATGCCGATAATTGGCGCTGACTGGCAGCCTTCCCTGATAAATCCCCTGCTGGATGTTTGTGCTTCTATGCCTGAGAGAAAGCTTTGTTCCATGCCCATGGTGATTATCCTGATTTCCCGTTGTGACACCGACTCTGATACTGTGCTGCCTGTCTCCAACCACGAGTTTGCCTAACGATTCTGTACTTCGACTTGGCTTCCACCACGGAGAAAGTCGCACCTGTGGAACGACCTGGTGGTACCACGCCGCAAGAAGTCCAACCTTTTTTGTGGCGGGCTCTGGTGAAAGCCGTGTGCCACCTATACAACGGTCTATGTTATCGGCCAATGCATTTATTTGATTAATTACTTTCTGCTTGGCTGTTTTTGGATTACTCTAACAATACTGTCCTCCATTACAGAAGTATTGATATATACTGTGCCCCTTAGAGAGATCTATATGCACCACGCCCCTTCCAGAAAGATATAAATATGTATGTTGTGTCCCATAGCAGAGATATAAATATATATTGTTAAAGTAATTCATAGTTAAATAGAGTTAATAGAGAATTAGTCAAAGCTTCATTACTTGTATATGCAATGAACTTATCAACTTCTTCACTACATGTGAGAGTGAACTTAGTGCACAGTGGAAGCATAGGACACAGGAATTTGGGGTCTGATTAGTTGAACAATGGTTGGCCTTGAGCTGGCTAGACACTTCCTGCGAGAAAGGACCCAGATGAACCCTAATTTATGTCTAATAACAATAATGATAACCTTCATCTTCTTTCTCATGTTGAGACATTTGATTTATTTGACAATTATGTTGTGCGGCACCGTACCGATCCATACCCGGGAAAAAGATAGGACCTGTCCTATCTTTACCCGTAGTACGGCGCCGTGCGCCATGTATCCCTATGGAGAGGGGCGGGGGTGAGCTGCGCTCACCTCCTCCTCCTCTCCCCGTGCAATGCCGTTGCCCGCTACGGTAAGCCCCCCCCCCTCTCCCCCCTCCCCAGAAGGAGAAAGGGAAACTCTCTTAACCTGACCTCTGTGGGGACAGGAAGAACACTGGCAGGAGGATGTGGGAGGAGTCCTTTTAACCTCTCTTCTTTCTGTCCCTGCAGAAGTCAAGGGGTATCCTCCAGGTGGAATTGTCATGGGGGACGAAGTGGAAAATATGAGTTTTCATGGAAAACAGAAACCAAACTGTTGAGCGGTAGTGTATATGGGGACACACAGTACTACTACTCCTATGCTGTATATTTAGGGCAACTGTAGAAACAAAAAAATATATATAAATGTATATAATGATATAAATATTCACATGTAGATATCCAGTCATATATACATGTATAGATACATCTATTTATAACAGTTTACCTGCATATATGCATGAATACATTTATGTTTAGTGGCATTTTTATTGGGGATCAATATGAAGGGTCCTCAGTAATGCTTTACTTTAGCCAATGCACTGAAATATGGTGACATGCACACTGCGTCCCGGCGGTGGAAGTATTAGCTGTGTATCTCTGCTCCATCATCTTATAGGACACCAGCAACGTCATTGATTTATCATTAGTCAAAAGAATGAAAGAAAAAAATAAAGTATTTGAAGGTGCCATCTGGACATAGGTAGATAGCCATCTTGTGTGGTCTATAACTTCACCCTAACTCACCCTCTGAGGTGATTTCTGACATAAGTGGGGAAATCCTCCATTTTATCCTTGTCAGCCATCTTGTGTGGTTCATTACTTCACCCTAACTTAGATCTGTGAAGCCGGCTAAACCTACAATTCAGTGGGGGTCATTAATATTTATTTTTTTTCCTGCTTTTTTGAGACATTTTTTGGTATATTGCAAATTTTGGGGACATTTGTTTTGCGTCATTAAGACACATTTATCTTCTATTCCAGATGTGCTAAATATCGCAAATGACATTTATCCTTTCAAAATGTGCTACATTTATTGGCACAAAAAACTACAGACAAACCCATACTTAGAAAATGGAAAAAAAAACTCATTTAACACAAGGAAAAAGTGAGATTGATAAATTACCAAAGAAGCAGACGGAAATAAGACAGGCAAAAAACAGCCAAAACAAACAGAGATAAGATAAATGACAACCAGTAAGTTTCCTCTGCCTCTGAGGTGATTTCTGACATAAGAGGGGAAATCCTCCATTTTATCCTTGTCAGCCATCTTGTGTGGTTCATTACTTCACCCCAACTTAGATCTGGGAAGCGGGCTATACCTACAATTCAGTATGTTTCCTTAGCCTCTGACATAAGTGGGCAAATCCTCCATTTTGTTCTTGTCAGCCATCTTGTGTGGTCTATAACTTCATCTTAAAATAGATCTGGGAAGCGTGCTATACCTACAATTCAGTATGTTTCCTCCACCTCTGAGGTGATTTCTGACATAAGTGGGGAAATCCTCCATTTTATCCTTGTCAGCCATCTTGTGTGGTTCACTACTTCACCCTAACTTACATCTGGGAAGCGGGCTGTACCTACAATTCAGTATGTTTCCTCTGCATCTGAGGTGATTTCTGACATAAGTGGGCAAATTCTCCATTTTATCCTTGTCAGCCATCTTGGGCAGCACGGTGGCTGCGTGGGTAGCACTTTTGCCTTGCAGCGCTGGAGTCCTGGGTTCTAGTCCCACCTAGGTCAACATCTGCAAAGAGTTTGTATGTTCTCTCCATGTTTGCGTGGGTTTCCTCCTTGTCATCCGGTTTCCTCCCACACTCCAAAACATACTGGTAGGTTGTTTAGATTTTGAGCCCCATGGGGACAGGGACCACTTTGTCATTCTTTGTGCAGCGCTGTGTAACCTGTGTGCGCTATTATTATAATTATCTTGTGTGGTTCATTACTTCACCCTAACATAGATCTGGGAAGCGGGCTATACGTACAATTCAGTATGTTTCCTCTGCCTCTGAGGTGATTTCTGACATAAGGATAAAATGGAGGATTTCCCCACTTGTCAGCCATCTCGTGTGGTTCATTACTTCACCCTAACTTACAATTGGGAAGCGAACTATACCTACAATTCAGTATGTTTCCTCTGCCTCTGACCTAAGTGGGGAAATCCTCCATTTTATCCTTGTCCGCCATCTTGTGTGGTTCATTACTTCACCCTAACTTAGATGTGGGAAGCGGGCTATACCTACAATTCAGTATGTTTCAACTGCCTCTGAGGTGATTTCTGACATAAGTGGGCAAATCCTCCATTTTATCCTTGTCAGCCATCTTGGGCAGCACAGTGGCTGAGTGGGTAGCACTTCTGCCTTGCAGCGCTGGAGTCCTGGGTTCTAGTCCCACCTAGGTCAACATCTGCAAAGAGTTTGTATGTTCTCTCCATGTTTGCGTGGGTTTCCTCCTTGTCATCCGGTTTCCTCCCACACTCCAAAACATACTGGTAGGTTGTTTAGATTTTGAGCCCCATGGGGACAGGGACCACTTTGTCATTCTTTGTGCAGCGCTGTGTAACCTGTGTGCGCTATATAAAGAATTATTATTATTATAATTATCTTGTGTGGTTCATTACTTCACCCTAACATAGATCTGGGAAGCGGGCTATACGTACAATTCAGTATGTTTCCTCTGCCTCTGAGGTGATTTCTGACTTAAGGATAAAATGGAGGATTTTCCCACTTGTCAGCCATCTTGTGTGGTTCATTACTTCACCCTAACTTACATTTGGGAAGCGAACTATACCTACAATTCAGTATGTTTCCTCTGCCTCTGACCTAAGTGGTGAAATTCTCCATTTTATCCTTGTCAGCCATCTTGTGTGGTTCATTACTTCACCCGAACTCAGATCTCAGAAGCCAGCTATACCTACAATTCAGTATGTTTCCACTGCATCTGAGGAGATTTCTAACATAAGTGCGGAAATCCTCCATTTTATCCTTGTCAGCCATCTTGTGTGGTTCATTACTTCACCCTTACATCTGGGAAGCGGGCTGTACCTACAATTCAGTATGTTTCCTCTGCATCTGAGGTGATTTCTGACATAAGTGGGCAAATTCTCCATTTTATCCTTGTCAGCCATCTTGGGCAGCACGGTGGCTGAGTGGGTAGCACTTTTGCCTTGCAGCACTGGAGTCCTGGGTTCTAGTTCCACCTAGGTCAACATCTGCAAAGAATTTGTATGCTCTTTCCGTGCTTGTGTGGGTTTCCTCCGGGTCATCCGGTTTACTCGCCCACTCTACAACATACTGGTAGGTTGTTTAGATTGTTAGCCCCATGGGGACAAAGACCACTTTGTCATTATTTGTGCAACGCTGCGTAACCTGTGTGCGCTATATAAAGAATTATTATTATAATTATCTTGTGTGGTTCGTTACTTCACCCTAACTTAGATCTGCGAAGCTGGCTATACGTATAATTTAGTATGTTTCCTCTGTCTCTGAGGTGATTTCTGACATAAGGATAAATTGAGGATTTCCCCACTTGTCAGCCATCTTGTGTGGTTCATAACTTCACCCTAACTTACATTTGGGAAGCGGACTATACCTACAATTCAGTATATTTCCTCTGCCTCTGACCTAAGTGGGGAAATACTCCATTTTATCCTTGTCAGCCATCTTGTGTGGTTCATTACTTCACCCTAACTTAGAGCTGGGAAGCGGGCTATACCTACAATTCAGTATGTTTTCCACTGCCTCTGAGGTGATTTCTTACATAAGTGGGGAAATCTTCCATTTTATCCTTGTCAGCCATCTTGTGTGGTTCATTACTTCACCCTAACTTACATCTGGGAAGCGGGCTATACCTACAATTCAGTATGTTTCCTCTGCCTCTGACCTAAGTGGGGAAATACTCCATTTTATCCTTGTCAGCCATCTTGTGTGGTTCATTACTTCACCCTAACTTACATCTGGGAAGCGGGCTATACCTACAATTCAGTATGTTTCCTCTGCCTCTGACCTAAGTGGGGAAATACTCCATTTTATCCTTGTCAGCCATCTTGTGTGGTTCATTACTTCACCCTAACTTACATCTGGGAAGCGGGCTATACCTACAATTCAGTATGTTTCCATAGTAACTGTTCACTGTCTGGCTTTGTGATCTGTGCTCTGCTCATCGAGGGCTTTAGAGAAACAGATGGTAGGCCTTGCTTGAAAGTACAACAGCAACATAGCAAGGAAGTACGGAGTGACCAGGAGTGGTAGTTCAGATATAAATTGGATCTAGTAGCCTAAGCAACGTGATGGCCACGTTGAGAAACGTACAAAGACCCTTTATACCATATGTGTCACATAGGGTTGGGTTTCAGAAGACCAAAGAGACCATATTCTCTTTTTGACACCCATCTCGTTTCAGTGAAGGGGGACTTTGTCACCAGATTTTTCCTATTAAACTTTCAGCCCCCTCATAGAATGAAATGGCCTTTCCATAATTCCCTCTTATGTGATACCTCGCCTCTGTTTACCTATTTTTTTTTTTTTTTAAATCACGAGCAGAGAAGAGTCATATTTTGCCTGAGGTGAGTCACGTGTAGAGGTTGCAAGTGAAGTGTCAATTCAGTAGCCCCTATATTTGGTTTTATAGTACCTAGAAAGATGCTTATGGTGTCATTTTAAAGATAAGAATCACATCTTTCAGATCACATCAGGATTTCTGATTAAAGAAATAGAGATTCAGGCAGTTAAAATAATAGGCTCAAACCAAATCTTTATCTGCAGCTCACATTTCCAACTATGTATTTTATTGCCTTCATCTCCAGTTCTGTAGCTTCCTTTACATACTACTGAACCAAAGATAGTGGCATCTGAAGTGACACTGCCCGCCACCTCTAAACTGTTTACAATTACTTTGGCAAAAAATTTTTGTTTATAAAAAAGTGTGAGATTTCACAGAAAAAAATGGATTCTACAAACAACATTTTATACCCTACCTGAGGGGGCTAGTAGCTTAATGGAATAAAATCCGGGGACATTGTCCCTTTTAAATTAAGATCATGCTACTTTTGCATGCCTCTTCCATGCCTCAGTGAAGTCCACCAGTTTTGGGTGTTACACATCTCCTTTTTGTGACGTGGTACTTAACATGAAGGTCACAAAGAGACTTACTGATCAATATTATAATACCCGAGTATCTGGGAGTGTGGTAGAGACACTAGAAAACATATTTTACCTAATTTTACTAATTTTACAACTTTTTGTGGGAAATAAAAAAAAAAAGGCATGCACCGAATGTACAGATATATATTTACTATAACCCCCCCCCCTTCCCCCATACATATAATACGTATATATGTTGATACGCAATATGGGGGAGATTTATCATAAGTCTCTTAGATCAGAACTGCTCTAGTAGCACATGACAACCAATCAGAGCTCAGCTTTCTTTTTCCCACAGCTGTTTATAACATTAAAGCTGAGCTCTCATTGGTTTCCATGGTCAACTAGAACAGTTTTACCTCAGAAACTTGATAATAAATCTCCCCCATATTGCGTATCAACATAAGATCATTCACAAGGAGACAGTTGTGTTCTTAAAGTACATAAGTTCCAGTATACCCATCCCTGCTATACCTAAAAATCACTTGGCATCTGATATTTTTAAAGAGCCATCCCATACACACAAGGCAACATGAAGCGGCTCGGTGAAGATGGCGTTAAAGGTGTATAAGAGTCTGATGGAGTCACATAATTCGTAAAAGGACAGTCGCCCAGCCTCGTAATCCAGACATATACGAAATTTATCACAGGAGATATTGTTTAGTAACCGGATCTCTTTCTTGTTATGCATCACTGAACATTCGTTATTGAACCAAGTCCTCCTCTTCAAGCTCCAGGACTTGTTATTATTTCCAATGTATGACTTATCACCTTTCCTGTCCATACTGGGGTAACACATCCCCACCCTCCAACTGCCCGTGCTACTGCCCTCCACATCCCAGTAATGTTGCCCTGAGGTAAATGTCCCTCTGCTGATCACCTGAGGATGCTGGAATCTCACTGCGGTTTCTGGACGATTTTGCACCTCTTGGGTTCTGGTCGCACTTTTCAAGTCTTTTGATATGTGAATATTATTACCAGCTGTATTTATATCCAGTAAAATGTCTGCAGGATACCCTAGATAGGCCCCGCTCTTTATACCTGATATTATATCATGTAGTGCGTCACAAATCACAGTCACATCCAGATCATCTACATCAGGTCCACCAGTGTCCTCATCACCTCCCCCCTCCTCAGGATCACACAAGTCACCTGTGTCTGGTTCCTGTAAAACAATCAGTGGATCAGTCACGTTACACAGCTCCTCAATGTGCCTCATCTTCCTGGAAAGCTCGTCATTCTTTATTTCAAGCTGATGAATCTGAAAACAAAATAAGTGTGATACTTCCTCCTCCTGATTGCAAAACTCAATAAGGATCTTCTTCTCCAGGTCATCCAGACGTCTCCTGATGTCCATAAACAGGGTTTGGACTCTCACGTGTTCTCCAGATGCTTTTTCTTGGGCTTGTATCCAGCGCTCCCTCATACTCGAGATCTTTTTCTCAGTCTCATCCCTTTGTGTCATCAGTTTCTGAAGAACATTTCTCAATTTCTTCTTCTTATTATCAGAAGCCTCATCCAGTGACTCCACCTGATGTCCTCGATGTTTTCCAACCAAAGTACAAGACACGCAGATACAAGTAGCGTCTTCGGTGCAGTAATATTCCAGGATCTTCTTATGGACAGGGCATTTCATGTTCTCCAGGGAAGTGCTGGGGTCAGATAAGACGTGTTCTGGTGACTTGCTGTGGACTTTCAGGTGTTTATCACACAGAGAAGCTTCACACAGAAGACAAGTCTTCACAGCAGGTACAGGAGAGTCAATACAATAAGTGCAGAAGATCCCAGCAAACGCCTTTGGGCGAGACTCAGTATGTAGGAAATTCCTCACAATGTTACTCAGAGTAAAGTTCCTCATCAGTGCCGGCCTCTCCACAAACTCTTCTCTACATTCAGGACAGGAATAAAGACCACACTCGTCCTGTGTATCCAGCATTTGGTCAATGCAATCCCGGCAGAAGTTGTGTCCACATCTCAGCATGACAGGATCGGTATAAGTGTCCAGGCAGATGGAGCAGTCCAGCTCGTCTCGCAGAGCAGCAGCCGCCATGGCTGACACAGGAAGTGAAACGTTCTCAGAAACCAGAGGGCGGGTTTCATGCTAATCTCCATAGGCAGCACAATCCAGGCACTATTAACCTGTTAATGGCCACTTCTCTGAATAGTATAGGGTATTTGCTGAGAGTGCGTTAACAAGTTAAATTTTTCCGACGCAGTTTTTGAAGCTAAATGCAAATGTGATAATCGGTGAGAACATATAATGGAGAGAAGCTGCTCCTCTTTTTTTTCACTCCACTCCTGGTTTGAACATCAAAAACGGTACATCCAAAACTGATAGTGTGAATTTTCCCTTAAACATTTAAGGCTTATGGAGCCGGATTGTTATATTACAATAAGGATTCTTACAGTAACACGATTGTTCAGTTTCTACAGGATGAATTCACATTTATGCGGATGTGATGTATGATATACGGTCAGTTGCTAGGATTCAGTATTTCTGATTATATTTACAACTGTGACCTGCACCATGTCTAAAGATCATTTCGACCCTGAAATATCACAACTAACGTAAATGTTTTTTGTCACATTGGCAATGAACTTAGTGAAAATGTACCTTACGATGAAACCCATTTAGCAAAAAGAAAATCTCTGGGTACAAGATTGGAATTCAGATTTATTAGTAGTGATGAGCAGATCTATCAGTATTCAGATCCGGTGGTTTTGTGGTCACAGACCGAAATCCGAATAACTGTGAGCGGTGTTAACCCTTTAAATGGGTCCGCTCACCCACTCGTGAGCAACAGTTGTTGTCCTTTACATACCGCCTGATGTTACAGGGAGACCCACAATTGGTGCCAGCATCCAAAACGCAAGGTCTTCCTGAAGCGCATTTTGTGTACCTTGAGTAATTTACGTACACCTATGAGCCCTCCTATATTGACAGAGGTATAAAATAAAGATACACGAAGGTCCAGATCAGATCTCTTTGCCTCCCCTTGCCCCCCACAACGAAGTCGTGCCTGTGGAGTGACCTGGTGGTTTCCTGCAGCAGCCAGTCCAACCCACTTTGCGACAGGCTCTGGTAAAAACCGTGTGTCACTTAGGTGTCGGCTTACATCATCGCTTGCAGTGGTGGTTCAGTAAGACCACTACCTCTGACCCGGACATCCACGCTGGGCAGGGATCCGGCAGGCGGATTGTATGTGCAAAGGATCTGCAGGTAGACGTTAGAGGGGAAGACATTGATCTTAGTGGCAGCCAGGGATCACACGTAGACAAGAGATGTAGAACTTTATTCCAGAACACAGCCAAGGTAACAGTCCAATTTGTCCAGGTCCAAGGTAGATGGTTGGATTATGACTGGCAAAGGATGCTCACAGTCTAGTTTCTGTAGTTTTAGGCTGGAGAAGTTAGGAGCTATTTTAGCAGCGAGGTTTAGGCAGACTCGGTTAGGGATCAGAGTTGCTGTAGGAGGCCTGATATCTGCCTGGCGGCGTGTCTGGACAGCAATTACTGTCAAAGAAAGCACTGAGAGTGGATACTCAAACTTTCAAAGTGCTGGACAGTCCCAATTCTAGTCCTGCCTACAGAAATTCAAGGACCTGTAAAATATTAGGGTTAGCCTGAGATCGTGGTTTGTACTTACAATAAGTAAGATGAGTTAAACTTTTTCCATATTTTATTGTATACTCCTTTCTGACTGAAGGAGAAAGTCCCTGGAATCTTAAATATTTGGACATAGGATCCATGCTGACAACTATAGTCTTCCTGGATGTGGATGCTGGATCGGGCCCTGGAACAGAAGGTTCTTTGATATTGGTAGGTTTATTGGATTCCTGAAGGGACATACCTTTTAGGAGCAGATATCAACTCCTATTTGGCCAATCCAGCAGATCAGGCACTCTCCTGATATATATTTTCCATAACTCTTGCAATTAGGGGAATACCAGAAGGAGAAAGGGAAACTCTCTTAACCCCTTAGCGCTCTGCGCCGTAGCTGTACTGCGCTGAGTCCCGCGATTAGCGCTCCGCGCAGTACAGCTACTGCGCAGAGCCGATGCCGGTTCAGCGCTGCATAGCAGCCGAACCGGCATCGTTAGCCACGGGATTTCAACGGTAATCTACCGTTGACATCCCTGGCTAACACCCGCGGTCGGAGTGGGCTCCGATCGCGGGTGTTTAACCCGTTAAATGCCGCGGTCAACGCGACCGCGGCATTTAACATGCCTTCTGGGGGTCTTTACCCCACGATCGGCCCCCCCGCACCGTTTTCGGGGGGGCCGATCGCTGTTTTGGCTCCTCTGGGGTCCGATCGGGACCCCAGAGAAGTCTGGAGGGTTTACCTTTAAGATGGCGTCTGTGACGTCATCTTAAAGGCAAAGTGTCAGCCTATGCATCTGCATAGGCTGGCACTGATAATACCCTGCAATACATTAGTATTGCAGAGTATTATCAAGAACAAGCAATCAGATGATTGCTTGTTCATATCCCATGGTGGATCATGTAAAAAATGTAAAAAATAATGTTTTTCAATAAAAAATTACTTTATAAATCACTAAAAATGCCCATAAGCCCCAAAACATATAAAGAGACATATAACGCTCAAAAAAGTCTAAATCATAACACAAACCCCACATATATAGTATCACCGCGTCCGTAACAATCCATAGAATAAAACTAAATAACCCATATGATGAACGCCGTAAAAAAAAAACGTCAAAAACCCGCCAAAAATTATGATTTTTACCTATTATATCCCACTAAAAATGCAATAAAAAGTGATCAACAAAACATATGTACTCCAGAATGATATTGTTGCAAAGAACAACATGTCCCGCAAAAAACAAGCCATCAACCAGCTCTGTAGCCAAAAACGTAACAATGTTATGCCACTTGGAAGACAGCGATGCAAAAATGATAGATTTTTCCCCACATTAGGGTTTTATTTGGCAAATTTAGTAAAACATAAGAAAAAATATTCATGTCTGGTATCCCCGTAATCATATCGACCCATAGAATAAAGATAACATGATTATTAGGCTATACGGTGAACACGAAAAAAAAAAAAAGTAAAAAATCCAGTACAGAATTGATGCTTTTCTACTCATGACCTCAAAAAAAGTTCCAAAATTTTCAACAATAGGTGATACCAACCCCAAAATGGTAACACTGGAAAAAGCATCTCGTCCCGCAAAAAAAATGCCGTCACATGGCCCAAATAACGGAAAAGCGAAAATTTTATAGCCTTCAAAAGGGACCAATGAGGAAACTAAAATCCTGGCAGCTGCAGGGTGCTCCTTCCCTTCTGCGCCTCGCTGTGCCCCCATAACACAAGTAGCGGCCACGTGTGGGGGGTCGCTGCACTCAGGAGAAATTGTAGAACAAATTTTATGGTGAGTTTTCTCTTTTTATCTTTTGGAAATGTGTAAATTTTAGGGCTAAATGAACGTATAACCGACAAAATTTGACCATTCTAAATTTCACCGCCATTTTGATTCAATTACTATGAAGATCTCAAAGGGTTAACAATCTTTGTAAATGCTGTTTCTGATAGTTTGAGGGGTGCAGATTTGAAAATGGGTTGGTTATATAGGGGGTTTTGTTGCTAAATATGTAAAATTTGATTTCAAACAGTATTTATCCCCAAAATAGTCAATTCCGAAAATACGGAAAATCGCTATTCGATTTGTAGGCCGCGTGACGTCAAAATAAATTATCCAAACATTTCAAAAATTATGAAAATGTAAAGTAGACAAATGGGAAATGTTATTCTGCAAGTTATTTAGGTGGTAAATCTATCTGCCTGAAAACGCGGTGATTTTGAATTTCGAAAATGGCAAATTTTTCTAAAAATTCATCATTTTTTTCTTTTTTTTGTAAATAAACGCAAAACTTATCAGCCAAAATTTACCACTAAAATGAAGTACAACATGTGGGGAAAAAACAATCTCAGAATCGCTTTGATAAGTAACAGTGTTCAAAAGTTATTACCACAGGAAGAGACACTGGTCAAATTTCAAAAAAAAGTTCCGAGCCTTAACCTGCAAACAGGCTGCGTCCTTAAGGGGTTAACCTGACCTCTGTGGGGACAGGAAGAACACTGGCAGGAGGATGTGGGAGGAGTCCTTTTAACCTATCTTCTTTCTGTCCCTGCAGAGGTCAAGGGGTATCCTCCAGGTGGAGTTGTCATGGGGGACGAAGTGGAAAATAGGAGTTTTCATGGATTACCCCAAACTGTTGAGCGGTAGTGTATATGGGGACACACAGTACTACTACTCCTATGCTTTATATTTAGGGCAACTGTAGAAACAAAAAAATATATATAAATGTATATAATGATATAAATATGCACATGTAGATATCCAGTCATATATACATGTACAGATACATCTATTTATAACAGTATACCTTCATATATGCATGAATACATTTATGTTTATTGGGGATCAATATGAAGGGTCCTCACTAATGCTTTACTTTAGCCAATGCACTGAAATATGGAGACATGCGCACTATGTCCCGGCGGTGGAAGTATTAGCTGTGTATTTCTGCTCCATCATCTTATAGGACACCAGCAACGTCATTAATTTATCATTAGTCAAAAGAATGAAAGAAAAAAATAAAGTATTTGAAGGTGCCATCTGGACGTAGGTAGATAGGTACCCAGCCATCTTGTGTGGTCTATAACTAACTAACTCACCCTCTGAGGTGATTTCTGACATAAGTGGGGAAATCCTCCATTTTATCCTTGTCAGCCATCTTGTGTGGTTCATTACTTCACCCCAACTTAGATCTGGGAAGCGGGCTATACCTACAATTCAGTATGTTTCTTTAGCCTCTGAGGTGATTTCTGACATAAGTGGGGAAATCCTCCATTTTATCCTTGTCAGCCATCTTGTGTGGTTCATTACTTCACCCCAACTTAGATCTGGGAAGCAGGCTATACCTACAATTCAGTATGTTTCCTTAGCCTCTGACATAAGTGGGCAAATCCTCCATTTTGTTCTTGTCAGCCATCTTGTGTGGTCTATAACTTCATCCTAACTTAGATCTGGGAAGCGTGCTATACCTACAATTCAGTATGTTTCCTCTACCTCTGAGGTGATTTCTGACATAAGTGGGGAAATCCTGCATTTTATCCTTGTCAGCCATCTTGTGTGGTTCATTACTTCACCCTAACTTAGATCTTGTAGGCGAGCTATACCTACAATTCAGTATGTTTCCTTAGCCTCTGACATAAGTGGGCAAATCCTCCATTTTGTTCTTGTCAGCCATCTTGTGTGGTCTATAACTTCATCCTAACTTACATCTGGGAAGCGGGCTGTACCTACAATTCAGTATGTTTCTTTAGCCTCTGAGGTGATTTCTGACATAAGTGGGGAAATCCTCCATTTTATCCTTGTCAGCCATCTTGTGTGGTTCATTACTTCACCCCAACTTAGATCTGGGAAGCGGGCTGTACCTACAATTCAGTATGTTTCCTTAGCCTCTGAGGTGATTTCTGACATAAGTGGGGAAATCCTCCATTTTATCCTTGTCAGCCATCTTGTGTGGTTCATTACTTCACCCCAACTTAGATCTGGGAAGCAGGCTATACCTACAATTCAGTATGTTTCCTTAGCCTCTGACATAAGTGGGCAAATCCTCCATTTTGTTCTTGTCAGCCATCTTGTGTGGTCTATAACTTCATCCTAACTTAGATCTGGGAAGCGTGCTATACCTACAATTCAGTATGTTTCCTCTACCTCTGAGGTGATTTCTGACATAAGTGGGGAAATCCTGCATTTTATCCTTGTCAGCCATCTTGTGTGGTTCATTACTTCACCCTAACTTAGATCTTGTAGGCGAGCTATACCTACAATTCAGTATGTTTCCTTAGCCTCTGACATAAGTGGGCAAATCCTCCATTTTGTTCTTGTCAGCCATCTTGTGTGGTCTATAACTTCATCCTAACTTACATCTGGGAAGCGGGCTGTACCTACAATTCAGTATGTTTCCATAGTAACTGTTCACTGTCTGGCTTTGTGATCTGTGCTCTGCTCATCGAGGGCTTCAGAGAAACAGACGGTAGGCCTTGCTTGAAAGTACAATAGCAACATAGCAAGGAAGTACAGAGTGACCAGGAGAGGTAGTTCAGATATAAATTGGATCTAGTAACCTAAGCAACGTGATGGCCACCGCAGTGAGAAACGTACAAAGACCCTTTATACCATAGGGTTGGGTTTCAGAAGACCAAAGTGACCATATTTTTGACACCCATCTCGTTTCAGTGAAGGGGGACTTTGTCACCAAATTTTTCCTATTAAACTTCCAGCCCCCTCATAGAATGAAATGGCCTTTCCATAATTCCCTCTTTTATGTGATACCACGCCTCTGTTTACCTATTTTTTTTTTAAATCACGAGCAGAGAAGAGTCATATTTTGCCTGAGGTGAGTCACGTGTAGAGGCTGCAAGTGAAGTGTCAATTCAGTAGCCCCTAGATTTGGTTTTATAGTACCTAGAAAGATACTTATGGTGTCATTTTAAAGATAAGAATCACATCTTTCAGATCACATCAGGCTTTCTGATTAAAGAACGAGAGATTCAGGCAGTTAAAATAATAGGCTCAAACCAAATCTTTATCTGCAGCTCACTTTTCCAACTATGTCTTTGATTGCCTTTATCTCCAATTCTGTAGCTCCCAGAACTACAAGCCAAATGTTTTACATACTACTGTACCAAAGATAGGGGCATCTGAAGTGACACTGCCCGCCACCTCTAAACTTGACTCATTTCAGAAATAATCTGACTCTTCTATGCTCATTTTACAATTACTTTGGCACAATTTTCTTTTATAAAAGTGTGAGATTTCACAGAAAAGAATGGATTCTACAAACAACATTTTATACCCTACCTGAGGGGGCTAGTAGCTTAATGGAATAAAATCCGGGGACATTGTCCCCTCTAAATTAAGATCATGCTCCTTTTGCATGCCTCTTCCATGCCTCAGTGAAGTCCACCAGTTTTGGGTGTTACACATCTCCCTTTTTGTGACGTGGTACTTAACATGAAGGTCACCAAGAGACTTACTGATCAATATTATAATAACCGAGTATGTGGGATTGTGGTGGAGACACTAGAAAACATATTTTACCTCATTTTACAACTTTTTGTGGGAAATTAAAAAAAAAGGCATGCACCGAATGTACAGATATATATTTACTATAACCCACCCATACATATAATACGTATATACACATAGGGGGAGATTTATCATAAGTCTCTTAGAGCAGAACTGCTCTAGTAGCACATGGCAACCAATCAGAGTTCAGCTTTCTTTTTCCCACAGCTGTTTATAAAATTAAAGCTGAGCTCTCATTGGTTTCCATGGTCAACTAGAACAGTTTTACCTCAGAAATTTGATAATAAATCTCCCCCATATTGCGTATCAACATAAGATCATTCACAAGGAGACAGTCGTGTTCTTAGAGTACATAAGTTCCAGTATACCCAACCCTGATATACCTAAACATCACTTGGCATCTGATATTTTTAAAGATCCATCCCATACACACAAGGCAACATGAAGCGGCTCGGTGAAGATGGCGTTAAAGGTGTATAAGAGTCTGATGGAGTCACATAATTCGTAAAAGGACAGTCGCCCAGCCTCGTAATCCAGACATATACGAAATTTATCACAGGAGATATTGTTTAGTAACCGAATCTCTTTCTTGTTATGCATCACTGAACATTCGTTATTGAACCAAGTCCTCCTCTTCAAGCTCCAGGACTTGTTATTATTTCCAATGTATGACTTATCACCTTTCCTGTCCATACTGGGGTAACACATCCCCACCCTCCAACTGCCCGTGCTACTGCCCTCCACATTCCAGTAATGTTGCCCTGAGGTAAATGTCCCTCTGCTGATCACCTGAGGATGCTGGAATCTCACTGCGGTTTCTGGACGATTTTGCACCTCTTGTGTTCTGGTCGCACTTTTCAAGTCTTTTGATATGTGAATATTATTACCAGCTGTATTTATATCCAGTAAAATGTCTGCAGGATCCCCTAGATAGGCCCCGCTCTTTATACCTGATATTATATCATGTAGTGCGTCACAAATCACAGTCACATCCAGATCATCTACATCAGGTCCACCAGTGTCCTCATCACCTCCCCCCTCCTCAGGATCACACAAGTCACCTGTGTCTGGTTCCTGTAACACAGTCAGTGGATCAGTCACGTTACACAGCTCCTCAATGTCCTTCATCTTCCTGGAAAGCTCGTCATTCTTTATTTCAAGCTGATGAATCTGAAAACAAAATAAGTGTGATACTTCCTCCTCCTGATTGCAAAACTCAATAAGGATCTTCTTCTCCAGGTCATCCAGTCGTCTCCTGATGTCCATAAACAGGGTTTGGACTCTCACGTGTTCTCCAGATGCTTTTTCTTGGGCTTGTATCCAGCGCTCCCTCATACTCGAGATCTTTTTCTCAGTCTCATCCCTTTGTGTCATCAGTTTCTGAAGAACATTTCTCAATTTCTTCTTCTTATTATCAGAAGCCTCATCCAGTGACTCCACCTGATGTCCTCGATGTTTTCCAACCAAAGTACAAGACACGCAGATACAAGTAGCGTCTTCGGTGCAGTAATATTCCACGATCTTCTTATGGACAGGACATTTCATGTTCTCCAGGGAAGTGCTGGGATCAGATAAGACGTGTTCTGGTGACTTGCTGTGGACTTTCAGGTGTTTATCACACAGAGAAGCTTCACACAGAAGACAAGTCTTCACAGCAGGTACAGGAGAGTCAATACAATAAGTGCAGAAGATCCCAGCAAACGCCTTTGGGCGAGACTCAGTATGTAGGAAATTCCTCACAATGTTACTCAGAGTAAAGTTCCTCATCAGTGCCGGCCTCTCCACAAACTCTTCTCTACATTCAGGACAGGAATAAAGACCACACTCGTCCTGTGTATCCAGCATTTGGTCAATGCAATCCCGGCAGAAGTTGTGTCCACATCTCAGCATGACAGGATCGGTATAAGTGTCCAGGCAGATGGAGCAGTCCAGCTCGTCTCGCAGAGCAGCAGCCGCCATGGCTGACACAGGAAGTGAAACGTTCTCAGAAACCAGAGGGCGGGTTTCATGCTAATCTCCATAGGCAGCACAATCCAGGCACTATTAACCTGTTAATGGCCACTTCTCTGAATAGTATAGGGTATTTGCTGAGAGTGCGTTAACAAGTTAAATTTTTCCGACGCAGTTTTTGAAGCTAAATGCAAATGTGATAATCGGTGAGAACATATAATGGAGAGAAGCTGCTCCTCTTTTTTTTCACTCCACTCCTGGTTTGAACATCAAAAACGGTACATCCAAAACTGATAGTGTGAATTTTCCCTTAAACATTTAAGGCTTATGGAGCCGGATTGTTATATTACAATAAGGATTCTTACAGTAACACGATTGTTCAGTTTCTACAGGATGAATTCACATTTATGCGGATGTGATGTATGATATATATACGGTCAGTTGCTAGGATTCAGTATTTCTGCCTTTATTTACAACTGTGACCTGAACCATGTCCGAAGATCAGTTCGACACTGAAATATCGCAACTAACGTAAATGTATGGAGTCACATTTGCAATGAACATGGTCCTCTTGAAAATGTACCTTACGCTGAAACCCTTTTACCAAAAAGAAGATCTCTGGGTACAAGATTGTAAATCAGATTTATTAGTAATGATGAGCGGATCTATCAGTATTCAGATCCGGTGGTTTTGTGGTCACAGACCAAAATCCGAATAACTGTGAGCGGTGTTAACCCTTTAAATGGGTCCGCTCACCCACTCGTGAGCAACAGTTGTTGTCCTTTACATACCGCCTGATGTTACAGGGAGACCCACAATTGGTGCCAGCACTGATTGAGGGTGCCTTCCAACGTGGCGTTTTCATTGCGTTTTTAAACGCATCCAAAACGCAAGGTCTTCCTGAAGCGCATGCGTTTCATTGCAAATGTCTATGCGTTTTTACCAAACCCCCTCCCACTTTCGTTTTGGATGCATTTAAAAACGCGACGAAAATGCCACGTTGGAAGCAGCCCTGAGGGTGTTAACGGTGGGGAGAGAACCTTGTGGTCCAGGTCCAGCTATCCTCATTAATAAGCGAGATCTTCACAGTGGAAGTCCTTCAGGTTCAACGATTAAACAGAATTTTCGTTGGGGCAGATTCAGACTGGCGTGCCGTTGCATCTTCTATCCGTTTTGCTTCCATTTTTTGTTTGCATCTGTTTTAGCTTCCGTTGTTCGCATGCAAAAAAAACCCTGAAGGTTTAACACATAAACGGTGATAAAAAAAATAACACTTGGATCCCCAGCATCATCAGTGAAAAAAACTGTTCTGTCATCATTTTTTTTTTTTTTGCAGATCCTTAGACTACTATTGCCTTTTGTGATTCACATGCACAACACCCATAGAAAAGAATGGTTCCGTAAAGCTACATTGAAAACCACAGAATAGGGGATGAGAAAAACTATGGCAGTGTGAAAGCACCCTTAGGGTGATGACACACGTAGCGCTTTGTCTGCGTTTGAAAACGCAGACAAAGCCGCTCCCACCGGGCCGAGCCTCGGCCCTATCGCATCGGTGTTTCTATGGAAACGCCTGCGATCGGGAATGAGCCGCCAGTGTTTTGCGTTAATTTAATGCAAAACACCGGCGGCTCGTTCCCGATCGCAGGCGTTTCCATAGAAACGCCGATGCGATCGGGCCGAGGCCCGGTGGGTGCGGCTTTGTCTGCGTTTGCGTTTTCAAACGCAGACAAAGCGCTACGTGTGTCATCACCCTTAGGCTACATTCACACTACCGTATGGAGGACGTACATACGGCCAACGTATATACGGCCGATATACGTCCTCCATAGACGGCAATGGGCGCACCGTACCGCTCCGTACCTGGGAAAAGATAGGACCTGTCCTATCTTTCTCCGTAGTACGGAGCCGTGTGCCATAACTTCCTATGCAGAGGGGCGGGGGTGAGCTGCGCTCACCTCCTCCTCCTCTCCCCGTGCGCTGCCGTTGCCCGCTACAGTACGGTACGGGCGGGCAACGGCAGTGTGAATATAGCCTTAGGGCGCTGTCCCACGGTGCGTTTGCAAACGCAGACGCAGACCAAACCACACCCACCGGGGCGGTCCGCGGTCCGATCGCATCGGCGTTTCTCTATGTTTCTATGGAAAACGCCGATGCGATCGGACCGCGGACCGCCCCGGTGGGCGTGGTTTGGTCTGCGTCTGCGTTTGCAAACGCACCGTGGGACAGCGCCCTCAGGGTGCTGCCACATGGGGTATTTTTGACCATTATTGGATCATTTTTAAATGCATGCGTTTTTGTATGTTACCATGCGTTTGGCTGGTTTTAATCCGTTTCACAGCTGCCTACAGTTCTAGAAATGAAGATAATCAGGTACAAACCAGCCAAACGAGTGGTAACATACAAAAACGCATGTAAACATGCAAGGTCCAAGAACGCACTGTGTGGCAGCACCCTAAGGGTGGTGGCACAAGTGGCGTTTTGAACCCGTTTTTAGGACAATTTAAGCAGTCAGTTAAAAAAAACGCATGCGTTTTTGAAACCGCTTCCATTTTTGACTAATTATCTTAATTAAGATAAGATGTTTTTTCATCCATGATTTTCAATGATGCCTTACAAACCCATTCTTTTCTACCGGGGTTTTTAGAACCTTTCCTGGTTTTTTTCACTGATGATTCTGGGGATCCAGGTGTTATGTTTTTTAACGACCGTTGAACCTTTCATTAAAAAAAAAACAGAAACAATGTTTTCTCTTGTTTATTGGTTGAAAAATCAAATAAAATGCTTTTCAAAAAAAAAAAAAAAACATAAACAAAGCAAAATGGACATGAAAGAAAGAGATCAAGACGAAAAATGGAAGCAAAAGGGAAACAAAATGCAGCCCGAATGTATGTAATGGAAACAACTGTGCAAATCCACCGTAAAGATTACCATTGCCAGTAAAAAAAACTCTTGGCGATAGTAATTTAAACAAAATTAACATGTTCAGACTGGGAGATGGGGCGATGTTTTGTCTATGGTTAACACCACGCCTTTCCACTGCGCATACATATCTAATGATCCCACGCTGTGGGTGCTTTTGTTAGCATTTGTGATTTTTGTTTAGACACGGCACCATGTTTTAGGCCGACGCCACACAGGGCGCTTTGTCTGCGCTTGCAAACGCAGACAAAGTCGCGCCCACCGGGACGGGCCTCGGCCCGATCGCATCGGCGTTTCTATGGAAACGCCTGCGATCGGGAACGAGCCGCCAGTGTAAACGCCGATGCGATCGGCCCGAGGCCCGCCCCGGTGGGCGCGACTTTGTCTGCGTTTGCGTTTGCAAGCGCAGACAAAGCGCCCTGTGTGGCGCCGGCCTTAGCATTGAAAATATTGGCTTCCCACTCACAAATGACAATTGTAAGGAAAAGATGTAAATCTGTTTAACTGGCAGCAACATATGTTGTATGTATATCTTGTACATATAAGATGTGGGAGGGGGGGTTCATCACAAAACACCAATTACAAGGCTTTTCTAAGGCAAAATAGGAAGCACTGGAGACAATGGGGGTCATTTACTAAGGGTCCGATTCGCGTTTTCCCGACATGTTACCTGAATATTTCCAATTTGCGACGATTTCCCCTGAATTGCCCTGGGATTTTGGCGCACGCGATCGGATTGTGGCGCATCGGCGCTGGCATGCACGCGACAGAAATCGGGGGGCGTGGCCGAACGAAAACCCGACGGATTCGGAAAAACCGCACTTACCTTCACTCAACTTGCACTTACCTTCACTCAGCCTGGCTCGGTGAACTCAGTGCGTTCCGATGCTTTTCAGCACAGCAGCGCCACCTGATGGACGGCAGAGGAACTACCTTAATAAATCCCGACCGGACCTGAATCCAGCGCAGAGAACGCGCCGCTGGATCGCGAATGGACAGGGTAAGTAAATCTGCCCCAATATATTTATAAAATAGAAGTGGAAACCACATCTTGGATATTGTATATTAAATATGGTTTTCTCAGTAAGAAGATTAATAGTTGGCTTTCTCAGCTTAGGAGAAGGATGATAGAGGAAAGCAACATAATAGAATAATGAAAGAAATATAGTCTAATATAAGTCTAAGTCACAATGAAATATGGGACTGTGTGAAGCTCCATAGAGAATAATGGAGCAGAACAGAGGGGTCCGACTGAGGTACGAGGAGGCAGCCGGGGCCCAGAATACGGGAGTGTCTGGCGGTTGCAGCCTTGGGCACGCTGATGTCATGGTGCTTGGTACAGGGACCGGAGGGCTGTCCCACAGCTTGGCAGGTCTCAAGCAGGTGGTGTGTGCAAGAAATATGGAGGTAGAGGCTGATGTACTGGTTCTCCCTGGGGCAACCGCTCAGTGTCTGTAGTATATGTCCCTGCGTAATGGATGGGGAAGCCCTTGGTGGACAGCCGTACCCAGTGATCAGACAGAGGCAACGTTGAGCAAATCAACTCATGGTTCTTTATTGAACAACAGGTAGCAGGCAATGGGCCTAAATGGTCAAAAGCAGATTCTGGTACTGGAGTGGTCATGGAGAGGGGTTTTCAGGAATGGTGCACCAGCCTGGTAGTAGATGCAGGCTGGGATAGTTGAGATGGAGCTGTGTCCAAACACAGCTGCAGCTCTGGATTAGAGTCTCCTGACTGTGTTCCTAGGAATGGTTTCTGTGACAGCACCTAAGGTTCACTCGGTGGTAACACCACTGCAGACTGGACTAAGACAGACTCCTGAGAAGGAGCATGAGGTCTGGACGATGTGCATCCACTGCATCCACTGCACATTTTTTTATACTCCCCCTGGTCAGGTGGTAGCACCTCTCCAATCACACTCCAGTGTACAATACAGCCACATAATTGGATAACATCTTACACACATTTAACTATTGCCTTTCCAGGGAGAGGCTACCGCTGCTATTACACAATGACCAGGTTCCAGAACCTTCAACTCCCCCTAACAGCTCCTGACCTGGAGAGGGCGCTATTCGCAACTACCAGCCTGACTATGTATTGCAGATCCATTAATCAGATCTTGATTTCTGTCAGAAGTTTGTAGTAGACCATATAGAACCTTCCCAAACACATAACACAGCACGAAGGGGCTCGGTGAAGGTGGTGGTGAAGGTGTGTAAGTGTCTGATGGGGTCACACAGCTCATAGAAGGACAACTCCCCCGCCTCATAATCCAGACAGATCCGGAATCTATCACTGGAGATATTGTCACATAACTGGATCTCATTACTGTCATGTATCACTGAATACTGGTTATTATACCACTTTAAACCCCAGGACTTATTATTATCTCCAATGTATGACTGTCGCCCAATTTTGCTTATACTGGG
The DNA here is from genome assembly GCF_040894005.1 of Engystomops pustulosus. NCBI lineage: Eukaryota > Metazoa > Chordata > Amphibia > Anura > Leptodactylidae > Engystomops > Engystomops pustulosus. Next base: position 13,506,796 of record NC_092414.1, read on the forward strand.
ATAACACATCCCCACACTCCACATTCCTTTTCTACTGCCCTCCACATCCCAGTAATGTCGTCCTGAGGTAAATCTCCGGCTGCTCATCACCTGAGGATAATCCTGGAATCTCTCTGCTGTTTTGGGATAATTCTGCTTCTCTTGTGTCCTGGTTGCAGTTTTCAGGTCGTCTGATATATGGAGATAATTACCAGCCGTGTTTACATCCAGTAATATGTCTGCAGGGACCATCACATAGATCCTGCTCCTTATACCTGATATTATGTCACATAATGTGTGTAATGTGTCTGAGATCACAGTCACATCCAGACCATCTACATCATGGCGCTGGTTATCATGTCCCCCTGTGTCCTCATCACCTCCCCCCTCCTCAGGATCACACAAGTCACCTGTGTCTGGTTCCTGTAACACAGTCAGTGGATCAGTCATGTTACACAGCTCCTCAATGTGCCCCATCTTCCTGGACAGCTCGTCCTTCTGTATCTCCAGCTTCTGGATCAGAGCAGACAGCGAAAGGGACTTTTCCTTCTCCTGCCTGGAGATGTCACTCAGGACCCTCTTCTCCAGGTCGTCCAGTCGTCTCCTGATGTCTATAAACAGGGCAGTGACTCTCTCAGCTTCTCCAGAGGCTTTTTCTTGAGCTTTTCTCCTGAGCTCCTCCAGACTCTGGACTCTCTCCTCAGTCTCCTCTCTCTTTGTGATCAGTTTCTGGAGAATATTTATTAGTTTCTTCTTTTTCTTCTCAGAGGCCTCATCCAGCATCTCCACCTGGTGTCCCCGATGTTCTCCGGCCAAACTGCAGGACACACAGATACAGATGTCATCCTTAGTACAGTAATACTTTATAAGTTCCTTATGGACAGAACATTTCCTGTTCTCCAGGGAAGTGCTGGGGTCAGATAAGACGTGTTCTGGTGACTTGCTGTGGACTTTCAGGTGTTTATCACACAGAGAAGCCTCACAATGTAGACAGGACCTCACAGCAGGTACAGGAGAGTCCACACAGTAAGTGCAGAAGATCCCGGTTTCTCTCGGTGTTGGTTGAGTAGTCAGTAAATTCTGTATTAATTTACGGAGAGCAAAGTCCTTCAAGAGTGCAGGCCGCTCCTGAAACTCTTCTCTACATTCAGGACAGGAATAACCTCCAGACCCGTCCTGTGTATCCAGCACACGATCAATACAGACCCGGCAGAAGTTGTGTCCACATCTCAGCATTACAGGATCTGTATAAGTGGTCAGACAGATGGAGCAGTCCAGCTCCTCTCTCAGGTCGGCAGACGCCATGGCTGACAGAGCAGGAAGAGAGAAACGAAACTACAATTCTATGACTGATACTCAGAAACTAGTGGGTGGTTATAGGTTAAGTGAAGACAATGGAAGCTTAAGGTCAACTCAGCGTCTGATTGCAAGCCTGAAGTGTACACTCGACTGTATAAGAAGGGTGCAGACAGACTATAAGCGTCAGGAGTTAATTTGCAGTTATTTACAGGGTTAAATGCACTTTAGAGAAGAGGGGTGGGTTAGATGTTTTCCCATGATTCACTAGGGCCTCCCCACCCCCTTCTACATTGTACCTCATGAAAGGGGGTTGTGTCCAGATCTGGCCCTCTTTAATCTTTACCTCAAACTTGAAGAAACTGTGAAGCAGAACTGGAGACTGTTTCCTGGGTCACATCCCTGCCAGATACTTTCAGGGATCCCCTTATTGCAGCCTTGCAAGACCATGTTCAGAGAGAAGAAGTTGCATGGCTTTTCCAGCTGGTTACCGTCCTTGTGACTCCTTCATTTACTGCACTGATGCCGCCTCCGGGCCGTGTCTCAGCCTAGCCGGCGGTCCGCTCTTAGATAGTGGCTGTCGGCTCGTTTGAGTCACTCCCCACTCCACCCCCTCTGCGGCTCCATCGCAGTTCACGGTGCGGAGCAGCAACTTGCACGTGTGCACTGGGATCTGCTTGCACCAGGCAGCAGCAGCGCTCAGGGATCAGAGCCATTCTGCACAGGTGACAGGTGCCTTGGCGGTTGCTATCCACACGCCCTCTTCACTTCCTCCTGCCTCAGCATTTGTGCCACACGCCTTCATGGGCACCAGACCAAGCTCTCCTGCCTCCTCTGAGGAGCTTAATGCCATGTCTCAGCCAGAAAGCCTCCTCCCTCAGCAGCTGCACCCTCCAACCCCGTTGCCAGTAGCTCCACTGGATTTTGTGATGGACAATGTCCCTGGGAACCCCACTAGTGCGGCGCCTGTTCCCCCAGCGGCGGTGGTCCCCCCGCTACTGCCGCCTGTAGCCACCGCAGTCGTGGTGCCTCCAGCTAGTAGGGAGGCAGTCCCAGACCTGCGCTATAGGTGCAGCAGATCCAGCTCTATTTCATTCGCCCAGGATGCTAGTAGGCGGCGACACCGCATCCGTCTTTATTAGATTTGTCAACGAATCGGAGGTTCCTGATTATTGTAGCCCTGAATGGGCACAACAGGAATGTAGTAGGTCTTCCTGGTTCATCATACATCATACATCATTGCTGGGTGACTCTGCGCCACCTATGAGTGCTTCTCTGGATGCTTCTTGTACTGGTGAGTTTCAATTTGCCGGGACTTGGGCAGTAGAGGGTAGTCAACCCAGGGTGGGTGAGGAGATAGTACAGTCTTTAAAAACCCGGCTGGATAGGCTCCCACTCTCTAAAGCTCTATCCACCCTTCCCCTGCTTCTACACCCCAACTGTCTGGAGTCCATAAGGATTCTGTCTTTTGGGCAGTTAGCCCTCCAGGTTCACACCTGGAGCCTGAGGTTAGAGAGAAGATTTGGGTCAATTCTAACATGGACATATGGTCCTTAGTTCTGGTTGACCAGCCTACTTTAGATAGGGATAGTAGGGTTTTGTCGAACAAACTCCAGGACAATAAGCCTAGGGTCACTAAGATCATAAATAATTGGCTGCAAGTGTTTGCGGCGTTAGGTTTTGTGATAGGGCAGAAGCACTCGGAAAGCTGTTTCGAGCTCTTCACTTGTATGGATGTTATTCATTCATCGTACAAGACTCAGGATCAGGGTGGTGGTGATACGATGAAGATTTTTGTTGAGTCTTATTTATGAATCCAGAAATAGGTTGGGGAGTTAAGGTGGCAAATGTATGACTGCACTTTATGGTTTCATAGATACCTCCCTTTCAGCCCATGGCCACTTAACCCTCCTCCGGTGCAGCCCATGGCCACTTAACCCTCCTCCGGTGCAGCCAATGTGGGCAGCCCCCGGGTGCAGCCCACGTAGACCAGGAGCACATTAGCTCCTCAGTGAGGGCCACTGCAAATTCCTCTGTTTGTACAAACACTAATGCTCCTCCTGCGGCGATGCCCACGCCACTTCCTGTTGCCTGAGACCCCCAGTTAAGTTAGGAATTGATTGCTACCACCTGGCAGGGCACTGAGTGCATTTCCTATATTACTACAATGCTTGCATGCCTATGGGTTGTTTTATCCCGTGCCCTATTTTGATATATTCAGCTCTTTACTGGAGTGGGTTGTATGTCAGGAGTCTCTTCATCGCTGGGTCATCCATTATTTGGATGACTTCCTGTTCATCGGCTGTGCGGGTAGCTCAGTGAGTGCTTTTTTGTTGTCTACTTTCCGCCTTCTCATGCAGTGTTTTGGAGTTCCTTTGTTGGAAGAAAAAAACAAGGGTCCCTGGACGGTGAGCACTTTCTTGGGAATCGAGATTGCCATGTTTTTTTGCCTTCCCGAGGACAAACTACGGCACTTGCTTGAACTGGTGGACGGATTATGCCAGGTAGTCTTTGGTGGGAATGCTAGTTGTTGCATGTAGAATAATGACGATGTGTCCTTTTTTTTCCCCGCCGTTTGTCCCTGGCGACCAAAGGGGCAACTTAGCCTAATCATCACATTAGGATTACTCGATCCTTTCGAGTAAAAGACCTGATGGTATGGCAACGTTTCCTATTTGTCATACAAACTTGCTGGCTGCCTCCCCCTGTCTCTAACGCTTAGCTGTCATTGTGCACTGATGCAGCTGGTTCCACCGGCTTCAGTTAACAGGAACTATTGGTGTTCTGCACCATGGCCAACTTGGTTGCAGGAGTCAGGCCTGTGCAGGAACCTGAACCTGTTGGAACTTTTCCCATCGTAGCAGCGATCAAAATCTGGGGCCCTCAGATGTCAAACAAGAGCATATACTTCTGGACAAATAATGCATCGGTAGTGTGTTGCATTAATAAATAATCTTCTTCTTTTCTCCCAGTGCAGTCCCTCCATCTGGAGTTAAGCTGTTTGCAATACAGCATTGTTTTCAGATCCCGTCAGGTTCCAAGCGCGCTTACTTCCATTGCTGACTCCTTATCTTGGTTTCATTAGCAGGAATTCTGGTACCTGCTGCCATCATCCATCCCAGGGAGGCGATGGGAATGATCCAAGCTTGATATCGCTAGTGCGTGCCTCAGAGGCCCCATCGACGTGGCAGCAATATGCTAAGGCTTGGGAAAACTTGGCTGTCATTGGTATGGGTGAGACTAATGGCCACCAGTGATGCGGAAAGGCTGGCTGTTACGTGTCAGTACATGTTGGTCCTGTGGGAAAGTTGAGTATTGGGCACTGTCACAAAGAAGCGACTTGCTGGTGTTTCATCCAACTTCCAGTTGTTGGGATGGGCTGACTCCACTAAGTCCTTCATAGGGTCCCAAGACTGACATTTATGGGATGGGTTCCTGGGTCCGTCTCCAGGCAGTGACAGGCCCTGTCTGCCCTTTAGCGCTAACATCCAGATTTTTGCCACTCCCACTGGAGGCCTACAGTTTTTTAGTGCACGAGGAGGCCTCTCACCCATTTACAATTTACTTTGGTTTTTAAGAAATGCTTGGAGGTCTTGGGGTTAACCCTGCGGAATTAGCCTGGGGGAATGATTTGTTTTTGACTAGGGCAGCAAAATTGCTAACTTTGATGAGGTCGGATATAGAGAGGCTTACCTCTTTCTTCCCTGAGATACTCTTGGTGTGTTCGGAGATAATCCCGAGGGGTGGTGTGGCAGGGTGCCAGGGCAGTGGAATGTTTCTGGAACATGGTTAATGCTTGTATGGCCCGCTTTGTGAGAGCACGATATGGGTGGTTGCCAGCACATCGTGAGCAGAGAGAAGCTGCAAACTACAAAAAGATAAATGATCCGGGAGAAGGGAGAGGCAGGCACACATCTGTGAGAACAGATATGTAGCAGAGCTGATAGTGTAAAAGCTTGTCATGCCTCTGTGTAATAGGCATCTGCAACATCCCCCACCGGGGGCCTAGCCTTTTCCTGGGGCCTGGAGGAACCCGGGGCCCAGAATACCGAAGTGGCTGCCGGTTGCGGCCTAGGCACGCTAATGTCGCGGTGCTTGGTATGGGGACCGGAGGGCTGTTCCACAGCCTGGCAGTTCTCCAGCAGGTGGTGTGTGCAAGAAATGATGGAGGGAGAGGCTGTGATACTGGATCCTTAGAGTCTGTATTATGTGTCCATGGTAGATGGATGGGGCACCCTTGATGGTGATATAGCTATAGCAGGGACCAGACGGAGGCAATGTTGTGCATAAAAGTAACTTACAGTTCTTTATTCGAACCAACCGCAGCAACAAGCCAAACAATTCTGTACAAAGGCAATACTGGAGTGATCTTGGAGAGGGAACCTTAGGAGTTGAATCACCAGCCTGGATGCAGGGGCAGGCTGGGATGTAGCTGTGTCCAATGCTGGAAGCTGCAGCTTTGTCCTGTTTGTCTTTTGTCACTCTGTGTGATGTTGCTGAGGCCTAGGAGGTCTGTAAGCAGAGCATGTGCTCTGAGGTGGTGCTTCTCCGTCAGAAGCTGGATTCCAAGAGATCTGCTCTCTAGGAGAGCTGGGTTCCAAGAGACTGACTCCTCCCCTGACCAAGGGTTTAATTCATCCCTGGTCAGGTGATCTCCTTCTCCAATTACACTCCAGTTCACAATTAAGTGCATTGAGACATATCATTGGATGATAACAAGAAATAATGTTTAACCCTTGCCTAACCCGGCAGTATCTACCGCTGCACAATTACCTCTATATTTACTGGATGGTACAAGGGGCTTATTTGCAACTACTCCTCTGCCCATGCATTGGCAGGGGTGTTGTATACCCCCAGGGCAATTGAAAGAGCCACCCACGGCTTGGCTATGGACCGGATGGGAGTAAAGAGAACCAACGCTGTCCAGCAGCTAATAATCCATATACTTGTCTCCTTACTTTTCTCTGTATCAATTTCAGTCTTCTTTCTAGATCTCCGTTTGGTGTCATTGTATAGGAAGAGTCATTGTTTAATTCCTGTGAATAGTAATTGCTCCATGATCTTGTGACATGTCTCGTGATATCACAGTGAGTAATCAGAGCCGTGCACCTGTGTGACATGGCCAAGGATATAACAAGCAGTGCACCTGTGTGACATGGCCAAGGATATAACAAGCCGTGCACCTGTGTGACATCACATGACCAGAGATATAACAAGCTGTGCACCTGTGTTACATGACATGATCAGGGATATAACAAGCCCTGCACCTGTGTTACATGACATGACCAAGGATATAACAAGCCCTGCACCTGTGTGACATCACATGACCAGGGATATAACAAGCCCTGCACCTGTGTTACATGACATGATCAGGGATATAACAAGCCCTGCACCTGTGTTACATGACATGACCAAGGATATAACAAGCCCTGCACCTGTGTGACATCACATGACCAGGGATATAACAAGCCCTGCACCTGTGTGACATCACATGACCAGGGAAATAACAAGCCCTGCACCTGTGTTACATCACATGACCAGGGATATAACAAGCCATGCACCTGTGTGACATCACATGACCAGGGATATAACAAGCCCTGCACCTGTGTTACATGACATGACCAGGGATATAACAAGCCCTGCACCTGTGTGACATCACATGACCAGGGATATAACAAGCCCTGCACCTGTGTTACATGACATGACCAGGGATATAACAAGCCCTGCACCTGTGTGACATCACATGACCAGGGATATAACGCGCCGTGCGCCTGTGTGACATCACATGACCAGGGATATAACGCGCCCTGCACCTGTGTTACATGACATGACCAGAGATATAACAAGCCGTGCACCTGTGTGACATCACATGACCAGGGAAATAACAAGCCCTGCACCTGTGTTACATGACATGACCAGGGATATAACAAGCCATGCACCTGTGTGACATCACATGACCAGGGATATAACAAGCCCTGCACCTGTGTTACATGACATGACCAGGGATATAACAAGCCCTGCACCTGTGTGACATCACATGACCAGGGATATAACAAGCCCTGCACCTGTGTTACATGACATGACCAGGGATATAACAAGCCTGCACCTGTGTGACATCACATGACCAGGGATATAAAAAGCCCTGCACCTGTGTTACATGACATGACCAGGGATATAACAAGCCCTGCACCTGTGTGACATCACATGACCAGGGATATAACAGGCCCTGCACCTGTGTTACATGACATGACCAGAGATATAACAAGCCGTGCACCTGTGTGACATCACATGACCAGGGATATAACAAGCCCTGCACCTGTGTTACATGACATGACCAGGGATATAACAAGCCCTGCACCTGTGTGACATCACATGACCAGGGATATAACAAGCCCTGCACCTGTGTTACATGACATGACGAGGGATATAACAAGCCCTGCACCTGTGTGACATGACATGACCAGAGATATAACAAGCCGTGCACCTGTGTGACATCACATGACCAGGGATATAACAAGCCATGCACCTGTGTTACATGACCAGGGATATAACAAGCCCTGCACCTGTGTGACATGACATGACCAGAGATATAACAAGCCGTGCACCTGTGTGACATCACATGACCAGGGATATAACAAGCCCTGCACCTGTGTTACATGACATGACCAGGGATATAACAAGCCCTGCACCTGTGTGACATCACATGACCAGGGATATAACAAGCCCTGCACCTGTGTTACATGACATGACCAGAGATATAACAAGCCCTGCACCTGTGTTACATGACATGACCAGAGATATAACCTTATCTGCTTTTATGAAGAGGTGAGCAGGTGCCTGGATGGAGGAGCAGCTGTGGATATTGTGTTCTTGGACTTTGCAAAGGCATTTGACACTGTCCCTCATAGACGCCTGATAGGTAAAATTAGGGCTATTGGTTTGGCAGAAATCATTTGCAATTGGATTGAAAACTGGCTGAAGGATCGTATCCAGAGAGTTGTGGTCAATGATTCCTACTCGGAATGGTCACCAGTTATGAGTGGTGTACCCCAGGGTTCTGTGCTTGGCCCACTACTATTTAATATATTTATTAATGATATAGAGGTAGGAATTAATAGCACTGTGTCTATTTTTGCAGATGACACCAAACTGTGTAGTGTAATACAGTCTATGGAGGATGTTCACAGGCTGCAGGGTGACTTGGACAAACTGAATGTTTGGTCATCCACTTGGCAAATGAGGTTTAATGTGGATAAATGTAAGGTTATGCACCTGGGGGCCAATAATCCAAAGGCAAAATATGTCCTTGGGGGAGTAAATCTGGGAGAGTCACTTGTTGAGAAGGACCTGGGGGTACTAGTAGATCATAAATTGAATAACAGCATGCAATGTCAATCAGCTGCCTCTAAAGCCAGTAGGATCTTGTCATGTATCAAAAGTGGTATGGACTCTCGTGATAGGGATGTAATATTACCACTATACAAGGCACTGGTTCGGCCTCACCTGGAATATGCTGTCCAGTTCTGGGCACCGGTCCATAAAAAGGATGCCCTGGAGCTGGAGAGGGTTCAACGTAGAGCCACAAAAATGATAAGGGGTATGGAGGGTCTCAGTTATGAGGAAAGATTAAAACAACTAGATTTATTTAGTCTGGAAAAGAGACGACTACGAGGGGACATGATAAATTTATTTAAATATATGAATGGTCCATACAAAAAATATGGTGGGAAGTTGTTCCAGATTAAATCAAATCAAAAGACGAGGGGGCACTGTCTCTGTCTGGAGAAAACAAGGTTTAATCACTGGGGACGACAGGGCTTTTTTACTATGAGAACGGTCAATCTGTGGAATAGCCTGCCTCAGGCGCTGGTCACAGCAGGGACAGCAGAGAGCTTCAAGAAGGGTCTAGATGCCTTTTTACACCTAAATAACATAGATGGTTATGTTATATAGAATTGTTTCCCCTAAATCCCTTCCTCATCCAATCCCTTCCCTTCCTTGGTTGAACTTGATGGACATGTGTCTTTTTTCAACCGTAGAAACTATGAAACTATGAAACAAGCCGTGCACCTGTGTGACATCACATGACCAGGGATATAACAAGCCCTGCACCTGTGTTACATGACATGACCAGGGATATAACAAGCCATGCACCTGTGTGACATCACATGACCAGGGATATAACAAGCCCTGCACCTGTGTTACATGACATGACCAGGGATATAACAAGCCATGCACCTGTGTGACATCACATGACCAGGGATATAACAAGCCCTGCACCTGTGTTACATGACATGACCAGGGATATAACAAGCCCTGCACCTGTGTGACATCACATGACCAGGGATATAACAAGCCCTGCACCTGTGTTACATGACATGACCAGGGATATAACAAGCCCTGCACCTGTGTTACATGACATGACCAAGGATATAACAAGCCCTGCACCTGTGTGACATCACATGACCAGGGATATAACAAGCCCTGCACCTGTGTTACATGACATGACCAGAGATATAACAAGCCGTGCACCTGTGTGACATCACATGACCAGGCATATAACAAGCCCTGCACCTGTGTTACATGACATGACCAGGGATATAACAAGCCATGCACCTGTGTGACATCACATGACCAGGGATATAACAAGCCCTGCACCTGTGTTACATGACATGACCAGGGATATAACAAGCCCTGCACCTGTGTGACATCACATGACCAGGGATATAACAAGCCCTGCACCTGTGTTACATGACATGACCAGGGATATAACAAACCCTGCACCTGTGTGACATCACATGACCAGGGATATAACAAACCCTGCACCTGTGTGACATCACATGACCAGGGATATAACAAGCCCTGCACCTGTGTGACATCACATGACCAGGGATATAACAAGCCCTGCACCTGTGTTACATGACATGACCAGGGATATAACAAGCCCTGCACCTGTGTGACATCACATGACCAGGGATATAGCAAGCCCTGCACCTGTGTAACATCACATGGCCAGGGATATAACGAGCCGTGCACCTACGCGATATCACATGACCAGGGATATAACAAGCCCTGCACCTGTGTTACATGACATGACCAGGGATATAACAAGCCCTGCACCTGTGTGACATCACATGACCAGGGATATAACAAGCCCTGCACCTGTGTGACATCACATGACCAGGGATATAACAAGCCATGCACCTGTGTGACATCACATGACCAGGGATATAACAAGCCCTGCACCTGTGTTACATGACATGACCAGGGATATAACAAGCCCTGCACCTGTGTGACATCACATGACCAGGGATATAACAAGCCCTGCACCTGTGTTACATGACATGACCAGGGATATAACAAACCCTGCACCTGTGTGACATCACATGACCAGGGATATAACAAACCCTGCACCTGTGTGACATCACATGACCAGGGATATAACAAGCCCTGCACCTGTGTGACATCACATGACCAGGGATATAACAAGCCCTGCACCTGTGTTACATGACATGACCAGGGATATAACAAGCCCTGCACCTGTGTGACATCACATGACCAGGGATATAGCAAGCCCTGCACCTGTGTAACATCACATGGCCAGGGATATAACGAGCCGTGCACCTGCGCGATATCACATGACCAGGGATATAACAAGCCCTGCACCTGTGTTACATGACATGACCAGGGATATAACAAGCCCTGCACCTGTGTGACATCACATGACCAGGGATATAACAAGCCCTGCACCTGTGTGACATCACATGACCAGGGATATAACAAGCCCTGCACCTGTGTTACATGACATGACCAGAGATATAACAAGCCGTGCACCTGTGTGACATCACATGACCAGGCATATAACAAGCCCTGCACCTGTGTTACATGACATGACCAGGGATATAACAAGCCATGCACCTGTGTGACATCACATGACCAGGGATATAACAAGCCCTGCACCTGTGTTACATGACATGACCAGGGATATAACAAGCCCTGCACCTGTGTGACATCACATGACCAGGGATATAACAAGCCCTGCACCTGTGTTACATGACATGACCAGGGATATAACAAGCCCTGCACCTGTGTGACATCACATGACCAGGGATATAACAAGCCCTGCACCTGTGTTACATGACATGACCAGGGATATAACAAACCCTGCACCTGTGTGACATCACATGACCAGGGATATAACAAACCCTGCACCTGTGTGACATCACATGACCAGGGATATAACAAGCCCTGCACCTGTGTGACATCACATGACCAGGGATATAACAAGCCCTGCACCTGTGTTACATGACATGACCAGGGATATAACAAACCCTGCACCTGTGTGACATCACATGACCAGGGATATAACAAACCCTGCACCTGTGTGACATCACATGACCAGGGATATAACAAGCCCTGCACCTGTGTGACATCACATGACCAGGGATATAACAAGCCCTGCACCTGTGTTACATGACATGACCAGGGATATAACAAGCCCTGCACCTGTGTGACATCACATGACCAGGGATATAGCAAGCCCTGCACCTGTGTAACATCACATGGCCAGGGATATAACAAGCCCTGCACCTGTGTGACATCACATGACCAGGGATATAACAAACCCTGCACCTGTGTGACATCACATGACCAGGGATATAACAAGCCCTGCACCTGTGTGACATCACATGACCAGGGATATAACAAGCCCTGCACCTGTGTTACATGACATGACCAGGGATATAACAAGCCCTGCACCTGTGTGACATCACATGACCAGGGATATAGCAAGCCCTGCACCTGTGTAACATCACATGGCCAGGGATATAACGTGTCGTGCACCTGCACGATATCACATGACCAGGGATATAACAAGCCGTGCACCTGTTTGACATCACATGACTGGAGCCATTTCTAATGCACAGGAAGTAAACAAACTTTCTATAGAATAACAGCAAGCAGAGATCTAGAAAACCGTGAGAAATGTAAAATGGAGGGATTACAATGCAGAATCCCAAATGGTTGGGTATAAACGAGTGTCTGGTAATAGCATTCTCACTGCACATAATCCATTTTAATATTTAGCATAAAAGTGAAAGACGAGCATGAGAAATAAGGCTGCATTCAGATAGCTGTGTGCTCGCCTGTATCCCGTATAAGCACAGGGCCGGGAGGAAGAGGGGTGAGGGCTCCTCATCTCCTTCCTCCATAGGAAGATGAGCGAACGTCCGACTCCATAATAATAATTCCTTTATTTATATAGCACACCCGGGGCGTTTCTAGGGTCACAAAAGGTCTGGGGCACGGGCCCCAATGCATATACCCTCACACAGCATTATACTCCAGATTTCGGTTTACTATTATGGCCCTCACACTTTGGGCTGTTTCACATTACTCAGTGATCACGGCCGTGACGAGTGTCCTGTGCCACAGACTGATCACAATGATGGGGATTGAACATTATATTGAGTCATCAGTCCATGGCTTGAGACTCGCCACGGCCGTGATCACAGACTTATCACAGAATAGTGTGGAAAAGCCCTTTGTAATATGCCCCTTTTTATTAATTTTACAATTAAGCCCAAATTAGGGCCCCACACAGTGTAGAGAGCGATACTTTACATCACACCCCTCTCTTGTGGCCCTCACACTTAGTAAGGTGGCCTGACATGTAATAATGTCACTCATAAATAGACCCCTCCCCCCACCCATTAAGAGTCTCACCGCACTCATTAATAGCCCCTCACACTCACTTTTAACCCCCCTCCCATTCACTAATAACCACCTTACATTAAAGGGGTTGTCCGAGTTTTGAAAAAGAACTATATGTGGCCGGGAGGGGGCTGTTTAAAACAATAACGATGTACTTATCTTCTGGTGTAAGAAAAATCTCCACAATGTTATTACACTAAATGGAACATGGCGAAGAAGCTTGGAGTTTGAACGTTGAGGAGGCACCGAGAAGTTAAGGTGGCACTGGGACGTCACATCTCAGAACTAGATGTGGCCGGGAGGGGGCTGCTTAAAACAATAACGATGTACTTACATTCCGGTGCCCTCCGGTATCCAGCACTGCTGTCGCTCCAGTCCGGGGGCCATGTAAACAAACATGGCCGCCGGAGCAGCGCTGGATTCGGCTTCCAGCACTGCTCCGGCGGCCATGTTTGTTTACATGGCGCCCGGACCGGAGCGACAGCAGCGCTGGATACCGGAGGGTACCAGAAGATAAGTACATCGTTATTGTTTTAAACAGCCCACTCCCGGCCACATATAGTTCTTTTTCAAAACTCGGACAACCCCTTTAACTAATAGCCTCCTCACTAATAACCCCCACATTTAGTAAAAGGCCCCACATTCAGTAATAGCCTTCACTCTAATAGCCCCCACATTTTGTAATAGGCCCCCCACACTCATTAACAACAATCCACACTCACTAATAGCCCCCCCACACACACACATTCAGCAACAGTCCCATCACTAATAGTCCTCACATTTTGTAATAACCCCCGACACACACACACACTCGCTATGATCCCCCTCACAATTAGCCCCAACATTTTGTAATACGCCCCCCACACTCACTAATAGCCCCCCACACATTCATTAATAGCCCCCATATTTTATAAAAGCCCCCACTCTCACTATTAGCCGCCATATTTACTACTAGCACTCACATTCAGTAATGGCCCCCTCACAGTCAGCAATAGCCCCATATGTAGGAATAGCCCCCTCACATTCAGAAATAGCACTTAATTCACTTATAGCCTTCCCCTAACTCATGGATAGTAATGTCCCCCACAGTAATGCCCCCCAACTGGGGCTCGGATCTTTTGACCTAAAGATGCACCTGTAGCACACAGAGATTCCTGTCCCTGTGGGGCTCACAATCCAATCAACCTACCAGTATGTTTTGGAGTGTGGGAGGAAACCGGAGGACCTGGAGGAAAACACACGCAAACACGGAGAGAACATACAAACTCTATGCAGATGTTGACTTGGATGGGACTTGAGCCCAGGACCCCAGGACTGAATGTAGTGCTAGCTGTAGTGCTAGGCCACAATTACGGCCAACTAAATGAGGCCTAATTATGAAAAAAATCCAACATTGAAAAAATGAAACTTAATTAAATTAAAAAAAATAGAACTTTATTAACTCCAAGCAAAAGTTAAGGAAATTTTACAACCTTATAAGGTAAAATATAAGTAATAGTCTAATGAAAAACAGACATTAAAAACACTTATACCGTAAAATTACAGAGATTAAAAGAAGCTAAAATACTAATACAGGATCTACTGCTCGCACCTCTCACCATACGTTTTGAGCCTACATTTTCACCCCCCCCCCTCCACGCTTTCCAAAATCCACTTATTAACCACCATATACAGGAGCCATTGTCTGCTGCTGCTGCTGTGGCAGTTGGAAGCTGAGTCGTGATTGGTTGCTGTTCTGCCACGGGTCGTTAATATGAGCTCTGAGCTGTGATTGGTTTCTATAGGCAATGAATATAACACAGCATAGGTGTGAGGTAAAATGTGAAGTAATATGTGAGGTAATATGATAACCACATAAACAGGAGCCATTGTCTGCTGTGGCAATAAGAAACCAATTACAGCTCAGCTTCTATTCTGCCACAGGTCATTGATATGAGCTCTGAGCTGCTATTGGTTACTATTGGCAATGAGTGTAATGCAGCTTATGTGTCAGGTAAGATGTGAGGTAATATGAGGTATTATGATAACCACCATATACAGGAGCCACTGTCTGCTGCTGTGGCAGTTGAAAGCTGAGCCCTGATTGGTTGCTGTTCTGCCACAAGTCATTAATATGAGCTCTGAGCTGTGATAGGTTACTAGAGGCAATTAATATAATACAGCTTAGGCTGTGTTCACACGTTGCGTTTTGTTTGCATTAAAGCATGCGTTTTCAAACGCGTCACAACAGCTGAGAAGAAGAGATTTGCCTAATTACATTGTCAACATTGCATTTACAAAATGCAAGCCTTAACGAGATGTTAACACATATTTTAACAAAGTGTTAACACATATGTGGTGTGTTAAGAAAATGTTAGCATAAATGTTAACGTTGCGTTAACACATATTTGTAAACACAATGTTGACAGCAATGTAATAAGGCAAATCTCCTCTTCTCAACTGTTGTGATGCGTTTGAAAATGCATGCATTAACAAAATGCAACGTGTGAACGCAGTCTTAGGTGTGAGGTAAGATGTGAAGTAATATGATAACCACCATATACAGGAGCCATTGTCTGCTGTGGCAATAAGCAACCAATCAAAGCTCAGCTTCTATTTTACCACAGGTCATTAATATGAGCTCTGAGCATTGATTGGTTACTGTAGGCAATGAGTATAATACAGCTTATGTGTGAGGTAGAGTGAGTGACAGAGACAGGCGGGGAGAGTGAGACAGGCAGGGTGAGTGAGTGACTAACAGAGAGACAGCCAGTGAGTGTGAGTGAAAAACAGATAGGTAGAGTGAGTGACAGAGACAGGCGGGGAGAGTGAGACAGGCAGGCCGAATGAGTGAGTGACTAACAGAGAGAAAGCCAGTGAGTGTGAGTGAGAGACAGATAGGGAGAGTGAGTGACAGAGAGACATCCAGTGAGTGTGAGTGAGAGACAGGGAGAGTCACTAAGAGACTGCATAGAGAGCGAGTGACAGACATGGAGAGATAGATGTATAGAAAGATATATATTATTTTTTTGTTAACCAATTCTATTTTGTTATAACTAAGTGAAGTTATTTTCTATCCCGGGCAACACCGGGATCTGCAGCCAGTATATATATATATAACGCTGGATGTATGTGTGTGTGTATGTATGTATGTCCGCTAAAGGAATCTGTACAGTCGCGTTTACAACACAGGTCATTCATATGAGCTCTGAGCTGTGAGTAGAAGACAACTTATGTGTGAGGTAAGATGGATAGGAGTACAGAGATAGGGGGAGAATTATCAGAAATGTCTGAGGTAAAACTGTTCCATCTGCCCACGGAAACCAATCAGAGATCAGCTGTAATTTTATAAACATCTGTGGGAAAATGAAACTTGAGCTCTGATTGGTTGCCATGGGCAACTAGAGCAGTTCTGCTCTCAGACACTTCTGATAAATCTCCACATAGACAAAGTGACAGACGGAGACAGAGACAGTGACTGGAATTAGAGTATCAGAGACAGAGACAGTCACTGGAATGAGAGTGTCAGAGATAGACAGTCACTGGAATGAGAGTGTCAGAGACAGATAGTCACTGGAATGAAAGAGTCAGAGACAGACAGTCGCTGGAATGAGAGTGTCAGAGACAGACAGTCACTGGAATGAGAGTGTCAGAGACAGACAGTCACTGGAATGAGAGTGTCATAGACAGTCAGTCGCTGGAATGAGAGTGTCATAGACAGTCAGTCGCTGAAATGAGAGTGTCAGAGACAGACAGTCGCTGGAATGAGAGTGTCAGAGACAGACACAGTCGTTGGATTGAAAGTGTCAGAGACAGACACAGTCGCTGGAATGAGAGTGTCAGATAGAGACAGTCGCTGGAATGAGAGTGTCAGAGACAGACAGTCACTGGAATGAGAGTGTCAGAGGCAGACAGTCGCTGGAATGAGAGTGTCAGAGGCAGACAGTCGCTGAAATGAGAGTGTCAGACAGATAGTCACTAGAATGAGAGTGTCAGAGCCGGACAGTCACTGGAAGAGACTGTCAAAAAAGTTTATACAAAAGGGACGGTCAGTGACAGTTTTTTTTAACCTATTCTATTTTGTTGTAGCTAAGAGCAGTTATTTACTATCCCGGTCAATGCCGGGAGCCACAGTTAGTATCTTTATAAAGCTTTTATAAGAATATGTTAATACACATAATACAGCATGAAGGGGCTCGGTGAAGGTGGTGGTGAAGGTGTGTAAGTGTCTGATGGGGTCACACAGCTCATAGAAGGACAACTCCCCCGCCTCATAATCCAGACAGATCCGGAATTTATATTTAGAAATATTACAAGTTAGTGTGGTTATTTTCTTGTCATAGATCACTGAATACTCATTATTAGACCAGAACAGAGCCCAGGACTTGTTATTATTTCCAATACATGACTGATCTCCCCTCCTGTCTATACTGGGATAACACATCCCGACCCTCCATGATCCTGATCTACTGCCCTCCACATCCCAGTAATGTCGTCCTGAGGTAAATCCCCGGCTGCTCATCACTTGAGGATACTGGAATCTCTCTGCTGTTTTTTGACGATTCTGCTCTTCTTGTGTCCTGGTTGCAGTTTTCAGGTCGTCTGATATATGGAGATCATTATTAGCCGTGTTTACATCCAGTAATATGTCTACAGGACCCTCCACATAGATCCCGCTCCTTATACCTGATATTATGTCACATAATGTGTGTAATGTGTCTGAGATCACAGTCACATCCAGACCATCTACATCATGGCGCTGGTTATCATGTCCCCCTGTGTCCTCATCACCTCCCCCCTCCTCAGGATCACACAAGTCACCTGTGTCTGGTTCCTGTAACACAGTCAGTGGATCAGTCATGTTACACAGCTCCTCAATGTGCCTCATCTTCCTGGACAGCTCGTCCTTCTGTATCTCCAGCTTCTGGATCAGAGCAGACAGAGGGATGGACTTTTCTTTCTCCTGCCTGGAGATCTCACTCAGGATCCTCTTCTCCAGGTCCTCCAGTCGTCTCCTGATGTCTATAAACAGGGCAGTGACTCTCTCAGCTTCTCCAGATGCTCGTCCTTGAGCTTTTCTCCTGCGCTCCTCCAGACTCTGAACTCTTTTCTCAGTCTCCTCTCCTTTTGTGGTCAATTTCTGAAGAACATTTCTTAGTTTCCGCTTCTTGTCATAGGCCTCATTCAGTTTCTCCACCTGGTGTCCCAGGTGGGTCCCAGATAATCTGCAGGACAAACAGATGCAAGTTGTGTCCTCAGTGCAGTAATATTCCAGGATCTTCTTATGAACACAACATTTCCTGTTCTCCAGGGAAGTGCTGGGGTCAGATAAGATGTGTTCTGGTGACTTGCTGTGAACTTTCAGGTGTTTATCACACAGAGAAGCCTCACACATCAGACAGGACTTTACAGCAGGTACAGGAGAGTCCACACAGTAAGTGCAGAAGATCCTGGTTCCTCTCTGTGTTCGCTGAGCAAACAGGAAATTCTCTATTATCTTCCGCAGAGCTAAGTTCCTCATCAGTGCCGGCCGCTCCTGAAAATCTTCTCTACATTCAGGGCAGGAATAACCCCCAGACCCGTCCTGTGTATTCAGCACACGATCAATACAGACCCGGCAGAAGTTGTGTCCACATCTCAGCATTACAGGATCTGTATAAGTGGTCAGACAGATGGAGCAGTCCAGCTCCTCTCTCAGATCAGCAGACGCCATGACTGACAGAGAAAGTGAGGGAAAACTCCACATAACGGATGTACAAGAATTAGAGGGCGGGTTCTTTATGTCTACAGGGCAGGGTTGAGCAGCACAAGCTCGGTCACTCTTAACCTCTTAATGGACTCTTGTTATTTTCATATATTTTATCTGTTGTGTAATATATTTAATTTTTACACAAGATAAAAGTACATTAAGACCTCACAAAGTCACCAATTTGGTGCACAGAAACATTTGTATCTGCTATTTAAAGAGGCTATAGTACATTTTTGTCTAATCTTCTCCTATAAGACCTGAATAGGGTAAAAAAGTTGATATATGAACTCTCAAATGAACTAAAAACAATGGCAACAATTGGATCCTTGATTGGTCTCGGGAGAATTCCAGTCTGACCCACCAAAGATCTTTTGTACGATCTCAGAAATGTCTTCAACAAAATAGAGGTTTCTGTTTTAGAATTTAGAACTTTATAGAAATGTGTTTTTACTAAAAGGTTTTTAATTTTCCAGGGACAGCAGTCAAACAGAGAGATCTTGTCACAAGTGCTCCTGTGACCCCCCTTTCGGGTCGCAGGGGCACCCGTGTGCCTCCGTGTGCCCCCTCAGCGTTGCGGCAAGCTCACTTACCTGTCCGCAATCCAGCGATGTGTCCTGCGATCCGGCACACGCCGTTAACTGTCGTTAGCCACCTGGCAATCTAATAAGTAGACAGCCTCTTCCCTTATGCCCCACAGCATCTTTGTGCCTCGTGCTTTAGGGTGGTGGCACACATTTTTAGGTCGTTTTTAAGCAGTCCGTTAAAAAAAAAAAGTATTTTTTGACAGTTTTTGTCCGTTTTCCAATTATCTTAATTAAGATAATTGAAAAAAACGGTAGAAAGCCCCATGCGTTTTCAAAAACCGCATGCGTTTTTAATGGACCGCATAAAAACAGACCAAAAACAGGTCCAAAACGCCACATGTGCCACCACCCTTAGTGAAAAGCTTCTTCCAATGCTCTGTGATTGTTTGGCCAAATTGTCGGGGTCATAATCAACAATATCCTCTTCTCTCAGACACCCCGAATTAGTGAAGCATGTGTGCACATAGTAAGAAAAAGACACAAGTTCTGTTTCAGTCTTAGCACATGCTCTTATCTCGCCATGTAGAAACAGAACTGAACTAACTTTTATTTCCTGATGCACAACTTTTTATATTCATACAAAGAGGCGTGTTTACACACATTAAAATCATTACAATTGGCTAAGCATATATGTCTGGCCTTCGACCCCTGCTGATTGGTCCTCAAAACTATGTTTCAGTTATTATGCCATGGGAATTTCCAATCATCGTTGTCTAGAGGAAATCGACCGTTGGTCCGGATGCCGGTGCTATTCTTAAGAAACATCTGCTTTTGATCATAAGACTTGAGTTTCGCTGACAATGCTATATATCTGGTTAAAACTGGTCTAAGGGAAAAGCTCTGTATTTCATAATATGCGGAGTACAAAGATATATATATATATACATATATATACTGCAGAGTTTACATGTATACAATCATAAAGCATGTAATCATTATAAACATATAATCATTATCTCGACCCTCACACTGTTGTGACCCCGGTTCTGTCCCTGACTACGCTCCTTTGCCACCTGCCCTGACCTAATGCTACGTCCCTGACTCTGATCCCCTACTCCCTGTCCTGACCTCCTGCCTGTCCCTGACTACGATTCTGCTCTACGACTCTGCACTTCGCCTTGGCCGCCACCGCGGACAAAGTCACGCCTGTGGAGTAACCTGGTGGTACCACGCTTCAGCAAGTCCAACACGCTTTGCGGCGGGCTCTGGTGAAAATTGGGTGCCACTTAGACTCTGCTCCCAGGTATCGGCTTCCGTCATCGTCCGTGGTGGTACAGAGGGACCACTACCACTGATCCTGACAGATCTTATAGACTGCTAGTACAGAAATTGATTTGTAAAATTTCGTGAAGGAGACAATGGGCCACATTTACCAAGGGTCATGCGGCATTTTTCTGTTGGATTTTGCACGGTTTTTACACGGAACTTAGTGTGAAAGCTCCAGCTCTAAGTTAAAGGAAACCTACCACCACGGATTTACCTATTAAGGTAGATCGGGTGGTAGGTGCATCTATTGGACTTGAGGATAGCCCTTTTAAGGGCTGATCCTCATGTCACTGCAATCTTTTAATAACTTTTATTTCCATAATATGCTAATTTTCTAAAAAGGCTACTGGGGCGTGGAGTAGCCGGAGCTGAGGCTACAAGGCGCAGCTACATGCACCCCAGTAGCCTCTTTGATCCTCCTACCAGATATTTTCGGCGCGCAGCTATGATGACCCTTGTCCGGGAAGCCGGCGTTCTGCGCATGCGCAAAGATATCTGTTAGGAGGATCAAAGACTCTACTCTACTCAGTTCTGGCTACTCCATGCCCCAGTAGCCTCTTTAGAAAATGATAGTGAAATAAAAGTTATAAAAAGATTGCGGGGACGTGAGGATTAGCCCTTAAAAGGGCTATCTTCATGTCCAATAGATGCACCTACCACCCAATATACCTTAATAGGTAGATCTGTTGTGGTAGGGTTCATTTAAGTAATGGGGGGTATACAATAATATAGAAGAAAGACACAGCTCTCATAAGTTACATACATGGATGTTTACTAATTCTCCCAAATTTTCAGCATATCCATACAAAGATCTCATACCCTTCACCTGAAATACAGTGAATTAAGCTACATGCTATGTGATCTGGACTTAATTATAATTAAGAAAAAAACAAAAATGATCTAATTTACCCTAATATTGAAGAACTAAGAAATATATAAAATTAAAAATCAGATATTCTAAATTATTGTGCTGTTTTAGAAAACTATACAAACTTTACTGACAGGGTGGAGAGGCTCAAAGAAGATACAATACCAATACAAAATCTGATTCTGATTTTTCACTGGTTCTATGGTGAAATCAAGTGCTGGATTATCAGAATTACTGGAGTATCAGATGACAGATTACAGGAATATCACTGTATATGTTCTGACCTTTTGCATATGACTTATCCCTTTAATATGAAAATATATGAAGTAATAGTAAAGTTTACATGTTGTATCTGAAGCGGCAGGATTTATGTGGGCTGTTCTTCTGGTAACGAATGTCCTTTGACTGGATCAGGTGGTTATAATAGTCGGGATGATATCATTCTATAGCGCAAAATAAGCAATGAATAGAAATGACCAGACCCGATGGTTGGGTTTGGCCGTCTGACCTAGACATATTACTGTATTGTAGGCCAAATAGACTTGAACCGCCATTTATTTCTCTGGGTGTATTCACTTTGGCTTGTATTTTCACTGATCCATTGTCCGTAGAAAAAAAATATTAAATATTTTTTTCATGGGACCGGATCTCGGAAGGCAATAGAACTCTATGGGTCCGGAAAAAAACCGAATGCAACATCCATTTTTTTTTTTCACTAATGAGGCTGAAAAAACAGCTGATGTTTGCAGAGCAATGTTACATCTTCAATGCTTGGAGTTTTGTTTGTATGTAAACAATGCAAAACACGGGGCGTCCATTACCGATCACATGCGTTTGTTGCATATGCGATCAGGCCTAACTCTCCTCATTCCATGTGAACACAGCCCAAATGCCCAATTTCAGTAAGTTTCTAGTTGAGTTTGTATCTTCCAAATTGACCTGCTTACCTCTCGTTAAATACGTTTCTCCCAGTTCCTGCCTTCCCCCAATATCTTTATAGAACCTTCCATTACACAAAATACAGCATGAAGGGGCCCGGTGAAGGTGGTGGTGAAGGTGTGTAAGTGTCTGATGGGGTCACACAGCTCATAGAAGGACAACTCCCCCGCCTCATAATCCAGACACATCCGAACTCTATCACTGGAAATATTGTGAGGTAATGGGATTTCCTGACCACCATGTCTCACTGAATCATACCAACAGTTATTCTTCCATAAACTCCAGGCCTTGTTACTATATCCAATACATGACCGATCTCCCCTCCTGTCTATACTGGGATAACACATCCCCACACTCCACCACCCTGATCTCCTCATCCCCACATCCCAGTAATGTCGTCCTGAGGTAAATCTCCGGCTGCTCATCACCTGAGGATCTTGGAATCTCTCCGATGTTTCTGGACGATTCTGCCTCTTGTGTGTCCTGATTGCAGTTTTCAGGTCGTCTGATATATGGATATAATTACTAGCTGTGTTTATATCCAGTAACAAGCTGGCAGGTTCCTCCACATAGATCCCTCTCCTTATACCTGATATTATGTCACATAATGTGTGTAATGTGTCTGAGATCACAGTCACATCCAGACCATCTACATCATGGCGCTGGTTATCATGTCCCCCTGTGTCCTCATCACCTCCTCCCTCCTCAGGATCACACAAGTCACCTGTGTCTGGTTCCTGTAACACAGTCAGTGGATCAGTCATGTTACACAGCTCCTCAATGTGCCTCATCTTCCTGGACAGCTCGTCCTTCTGTATCTCCAGCTTCTGGATCAGAGCAGACAGTGAGAGGGACTTTTCCTTCTCCTGCCTGGAGATGTCACTCAGGACCCTCTTCTCCAGGTCGTCCAGTCGTCTCCTGATGTCTATAAACAGGGCAGTGACTCTCTCAGCTTCTCCAGATGCTTTTTCTTGGACTTTTCTCCTTTGCTCCTCCAGAGTCTGGACTCTTTCCTCAGTCTCCTCTCTCTTTGTGATCAAGTTTTGGAGAACATTTGTTAGTTCTTTCTTCTTCTTCTCAGTTGCCTTTTTCAGTGACTCCACCTGATGTGTCCTGTGTTCTTCTGCTAAGCAATATACACAGATACATGTAGCATCCTCAGAGCAGTAATATTCCAGGACCTTCTTATGGATAGAACATTTCTGGTTCTCCGGGGAAGTGCTGGGGTCAGATAAGACGTGTTCTGGTGACTTGCTGTGGACTTTCAGGTGTTTATCACATAGAGAAGCCTCACACATCAGACAGGACCTCACAGCAGGTACAGGAGAGTCCACACAGTAAGTGCAGAAGATCCCGGTTTCTCTCGGTGTTGGTTGAGTAGTCAGTAAATTCTCCATTATCTTCCGCAGAGCTAAGTTCCTCATCAGTGCCGGCCTCTCCTGAAACTCTTCTCTACATTCAGGACAGGAATAACCTCCAGACCCGTCCTGTGTATCCAGCACACGATCAATACAGACCCGGCAGAAGTTGTGTCCACATCTCAGCATTACAGGATCTGTATAAGTGGTCAGACAGATGGAGCAGTCCAGCTCCTCTCTCAGATCAGCAGACGCCATGGCTGACTGAGGAGGAGGAGACTCTCAGGAACTAGAGGACAGGTTTTTATGTCTATGTCCACAAGGTGGGGCTGAACGACACAAAATCAGTAACTATTAACCTGTTAGGGGACACTTTATAATCATATCTCCTTTCTGCTGCATATTCAATGCTTACATGGTGTAAAGATTTGCTTAGTAATTAATAATAATAATAATAATAATATTAATATTAATAATTATAAAAGAGCCTTAAATAATCACCAGTTTGGTTCACAGAAACTTTTATATTCATTTTTTGCAGAGGTTTCACTGTCTTTTTCTAACATCTTCTCATAAAGTACCTGATTGATCAAGGCTCCTTCCAATTGTGATGAGGACTAGGAGATCCACGGCTATCTGTTTGTCAAAGAAACTAAAGCTCGAAGAGTAGAAAGTCAAAGATAAGAAACCTATTATTATAAAAGATTTTACTATGTTCACCATGGATACATTTCTGTTGCTTTTGATAGGTCAAATAAAGTAACCTTCATTAGATTGTGATACCATTAACGCCGAGCGCTGTAATAGTACGGTGCGCGTCGGGTGCGGGTACATGGAGAGGGCTTTGCTGCATATTGCTAGCACCGATCGTGGGTGTTACCCTGCCGATTGCCGTTGTCAAAGCTGCCAGCAGCTTCAAAAAGATGGTGGCGCATGGTCGCCACCATCTTGCCGAGTATCGTCGTTTCCTGTGACGTCATCGGGGAGCGGCGATCCTTTGATATGACAGCCTCGGGTCTTCAGAAGACCCGAGGCTGTTTCGTTATCACCCATTCATTACACTGTGCTAATTGCACAATGTAACGAATGAGGAGGAAAATCCCCATATACTACCATACTGTAGTACAGCAGTATATGGTAGGATCGATCAGATAACCTAGGGTTAAAGTACCCTAGGGGGTCTGAAAAATAGTAAAAATAACAAAAAGTTTTTTAAAAAAAATATAATTAAAAAAACATAAAAATTCAAATCACACCCTTTCCCTAGAAGTCATATATATATAAATAAACAGTACAACAGGTATCGCCATGTGCGAAAATGCCCGATCTATCAAAATATAACAACGGTTTTTCACTGAATTTGACCCTGTAACGGAAAATAGCGGCCAAAGTCGAAAATGAGACTTTTTTGCCATTTTAAAAATAAAATATAAGGTTATATAAATAGTGATCAAATGTTGTACAGTCCTAAAAATGGTAGCATTGAAAACGTCATGAAAAGTCGCAAAAAATGACACCACCCACAGCTCTGTACAACTTAGTATGAAAAATTTGTACAGGAGGTTTTCATTTTTGTAAATGTATAAAACGTTATAAAACCTATACAAATGTGTTATCCCCGTGATCACACCGACCCAAAGAATGAAGTAGACCTGTCATTTGGGGCGCACAGTGAAGGCTGTAAAATCCAAGCCCACAAGAAATTTGGAATTTTTTTCCCGCTTCCCAGTACACGGCATGGAATATTCAATACCATTACTATGAAGTCCAATTTGTTACGCAGAAAACAGAGCTTTTTACATGCAAAAATAAAAAAGGTATAGATTTTTGAAGGTGGGGAGTGAAAAATGGAAATGAAAAAAACAAAAAAGGGCCACGTCGTTAAGGGGTTAAAAACAGTGTAAGAAATGGGAAGAACCTCCCAAGGTAGAGGTGGCCATTGTGAAGCTGCACTCATAACTTTGTTGGGTCCAACTTTCAAAAACATAGAAACATGGCTCCTAGAATTGATTATGCCTTTCACAAGGGTTTCCAAACAGGTGGAGGTCAAGTTAAGACAAATTTGACATCTACTAAAGGTGGCTTAGAACCGAAGAGGTTGACTCTTCAGTGTTACTGAAGATAACATACTAAATTCCAATGGGTGATGGCTATATACTATAGGGGCTAACTATAAACTACTGGAGGCTGGCTATATACTACAGGGGGGTAGCTATATACTACAGTGGGCTGACTGGCTATATACTACAGGGGGCTGGCTATATACTACAGGGGGCTAGCTATATACTACAGGAGACTAGCTATATACCACTGGGGGCTGTCTATATACTACTGGGGACTTGCTGGCTATATACTACAGGGACTGGCTGTATACTGGGGAGGCTGTGACCAATGCATTTCTTACCCTAGACTTATACTTGAGTCAATGGGTTTTCCCAGTTTTTGGTGGTAAAATTAGGGCCCTTGACTTACACTCAAGTACATATGGTAAGTAAAAGGTTACAGTACTCCCAAAAAACACCACTTACAGAGCAGTGGTAGGTAAAGAGCCATTGACCAATCCCAGAGCCTGTCACATTCACAATCTTCACAGCTCGTACAGGGTTATCAATTATCAGAAGCAGGAGTTCTTTTGGGTCTAGTAGGGAGAGGTTTGGTCACGTCCTCAGGAGGAGGTGTGCGTCCAAGGGAGAGTAGTGAGGTCTCTTGGCGAGATCTCCTGTGCCAGCCCTACCCACGTCTTAGAGGTCTCACCATGGAAAAAGTCAAGGACCCGGGAATAGGCTGCTGATAAATAGTAGAAGCGACAGTCTGGTATCTCAATTCCAATGTCTTTGGGGCATGTCAGGATCCTGGGGTGACCGGTGGACGAGATGAAGGGCCCGAAGCATTTTCGACCTTCTTCCAGAAGGAGAGGGGTATGAAGATCAGGATGGCCTGTACAAGATAGAGCAGTCGTGGCAACAGGGTCATCTTGAGGATGTTAAATTGCCCTAACCAGGAAAATTCTTTCTTTTTCCAGGTGGCTAGATCTGTCTAAAATCTGGTCAGTAGAGGAGCATTGTCGCCAAATAGCTTGGATAAGTCTTCGCAGATTTTGATCCCTAGGTATTTAATGCCTCTTTGGGACCAAACGAAAAGAAATCCTGACATCAAAGGAGGCGGGTCGGCGGAAGGGAGTGAGATATTGAGGGCTTCAGATTTGGTCATGTTGACCTTGAAGTTCAACCAACGGCCAAACTTGTCCAGCTCAGTCATTAAAACGGGAAGGGAAGAGTGGGGGTCTGTTAGGTGGATCAGTAGGTTGTCCGCAAAAGGCTGAACATTTGTACTCCGTCCCGGCAACCTGGACCCCTCTAATGTCTGGGTTGTTCTGATTCGCTGCCAGGAGGTGCTCCATCACCAAAACGTATACGAGTGGGGATAGGGGGCAACCTTGGAGGGAGCCATTGTGGATGGGGAACAAATCAGTGAGGCTGCCATTAATTTTAAGAGTGGCAGAGGGATTGCGATAGAGGCAGAGGATTTGGGCTGTGAAGTTCGGGCCTAAACCTATGTTGGAGAGGGTCTGTCTAAGGGAGAGTCAAGATATTCTATCGAAAGCCTTTTCGGCATCTAGGGAGAGAATCATTGTGGGTTTTTGGTGTGATTGGGCATACTGCATTATGTCCAGGGTTTTTAGAATGTTTTCTCGGCCCTCTTTGCCCGGCATGAATCCCACCTGGTCCCTGTTGAAGAGGGCCAGCAATAGGGGGTTGAGTGTTTTAGCTAGGAGCTTTGCAAAAATCTTTAGGTCTACATTAAGTAGAGAGATGGGACGGTAGTTGGAACACAATTGTGGGTCTTTTACCGGGCTTGGGAATGACAACAACATGAGCAGATGTGGATTGTGCCAAGAAGGAACAGTCAGGGGAGACTGAATTAAAGGCCTTAAAAAGTATTGGGTTCAGTTCTTGCAAGAAATGTTCAAAGAATTTGCATCTGAATCTGTCTGGGTTTTTACCGCCCTTTAGGTTCTTGACCACCTGAGCAAATTCCGATGGGGTGACAGGCTCCTCCAAATCAGCTATGAAGTTTACCGGTGGGGTGGTGAATGGTGACATAGGGGGTAGGAGGGAGTGACCAGGGGTCGGGTCTTGGGATTCAGTGGGTAGGTTGGGTAAGCGCTGTGTACAATTAGAGAAAGGTGTCCACTATCTCTGGGGTGGTATGGACCACTTTATTCTGGTGGATTTACTGCAGGGAATAAAAGAATGTGCTATGCGACTCCTGAGGGCTTTAGCGGTCGTACTCATAAAATTTGCTACGACACACTTGCAACATTCTCCCATAGGCTTTCTCTAGTAGGCGCTTAACCGCTAGCCTAGCCGCCTGGAGGTCACGTAGAATTGGGGTGGATAGAGCTTGTTTGTGTCTTAGCTCCAAAGAGGCGACCCGCTCCAGTTCTGTCCGTAGCATGTGGGCTTTTTCTTGCTTAATGCGAGCACCATGTGTGATAAAAACCTGACGTATGTATCCCTTAAGGGTTTCCCATTGCGTTAGTGCAGGAGAATAGTACAGCCACGACACAAAAGGTTTGTGTGCGACACATATGTGGTGCAGGCACTTCTTAAAGAAAGTGCAAAGTCCGACAAAAACCTGTCGCACGTCCCAGTAAATGTGCCCCCTGTTAAAACCATTTCCCCCTGCGTCCCTGTGCCATTCTGTCCACCACGCACCATACCACTATGGGCACCCTCGTTTAACATCAGCCAGGGACGGACACGGAGGAATCCCCAGGAGGCAGTGACGTCTTATCTGCGGAATACCCCCTTACCCAATGTAGGATCTTCAAGGCGAACCAAGGCGTTCGTCTTCCAAGGGACCCATGCCTACCCAAAGCCAGGTCCTACATGAACATGTGGTCTTCAACTGCCAGAAAGAGGTCAAATAGCTTTAACTTCAAAAACTCTATACTCACCTCCGGCTTCTCTCCGCGGCTCCTTCTTCTCCTCTTCCTGCCTGTATGTACACTTCACCTTCTTCTTCCCGGTGCATGTAAGTGCATTGTCTTGCGACATAATTCGAATCTTAAATCCTGCGCTCAGTCCAAATCAGTCGGATCGTCCGACGGCACGGCCCCTGATTTCTGTTCCATGAATGCCAGTGCAGCTGCGGCAAAATCTGATCGCGTGCAACACAATCCACAGTTAAATACCTGTCACAGCGGCTCAAACCCCGAAAACTCTGATGAAAGTGCAGCAGCGGACCCTTAGTAAATAAGCCACAATAACTTGTGTTTCCATTTTATATGTATTTCAGTTTCTGATGAAGGTCATGTAATAAGACCGAAACGTTATTTTTTTTGGTTTGCATTCCTGTTTCAAATTGAACCCAATCAAAAAAGAAAAATTGCATGATCCCGAGTGCCAAGTATTTCCTTTCTAGCAGTAGACATTACACTAATATCTCCTTATATGCGTTGACAGAAACACCAAATCCCCTTATTATTTTTATTATCATAGAGCAGCATTAATTCCATGGCGCTGTACAATCAGTAAGGGGTTCACATACATTACATTAAGACTAGAACAAATGCAAATACAAGACTTAAGAGATCTGGGAGGAGGACCGTGCCCAGGAGGGCTCACAATTTATATATGGTTAAAAAGGTAGGTTTTCAGGTTGTGTTCGAAGGTTTGGAAGGTGGGGGACATTATAACACATTTTGGTAGAGTATTCCAGAGTATGGGGGAAGCACGGGAGAAGTCCTGGATACGGTTGTGAGAAGAGCGGATGGTAATAGAGTGAAGATGAAATGCGGGGTCGCAGATGGGGGGAACCTGCATCATTTTGGAGTTCAATATTACTCAGGGACATTTTGCTGCAATTGACTAGTATATTTTTAGGGGCGCAGTGTGGAGATGCCAGATGGGGCAAATTTAGCAGCAATAAATCTAAGCCAGAAGTTATCTTGTTGTCCTGAACGCAAAAAAAAAGAAAAAAATTGTTAAATGTCACTTCTACCAGTGTCTCATCATTAGTATGGTCACTGGATGACCTTCTAGGGTGTGTGCTATGTATGTAATATGGCGGATGCTGGCAAACTGTCGTTTGCACTGGAATTGAAGGGTTCATCAAATTTGTCTGCATGTAGCCCCGAAATTTGTGATCACAGTATATCTGTTACAGATGATCTATGGCAGCTAAAGCTGGGGACATAGGTATTGGACAATCCTATCCCAGGTTTTTGTGGCTCTCTTCCTGGTAACAGCCTTAAGCTAATGGCGATGTGCTGGTGTAAGTATGTGCTGTAGCTTATACAGGGCCAGGGTACCCCTGCTGTCCACTGCCGAAGAGCCTGAAAATCCAGCTGATACTTGTGCCCCTAAGTCCATGGCTGTCCGTTGTGGTTGGAGTGAAGACATCTGCCGGTGGAAACTCTACCTGACTGATTATAGGACATAGGATGGTAAGTGTATGAGTGAGTAGTAACAGAATGTCCATACTGTGTCTGTCAATTACATCTTATTCATTAAACGCACAGAATTTTAAGCAAAGAAATTGGAAATGTACTGGAATTCTCTGAAGCAGAATAAGGACAGAGCTCAACGTCATAAAGGATTTATATAACATTTTCTATAAAGTTATAAGAAATCAGCCATTTTATCAGCCATGACAGGAAAAAGAGTCAATCATCAACTCAAGTATACAGGTGCACCCAGAGAGGGATCAGCAGGTAGCTACACAGCCGATCACCCACCATGTGATCTAGTCATAGGATCCATCATATATAACCCATCTATTCATCCCATTGGTTGAATCACGCACCAATTAGCAGCCTGTGGATGATTTCTCAGGTTATGATGGTTTCTCCCACTTCCTGCCTCCCCCTAATATCTTTATAAAACCTTCCCATACCCATAATGCAGCATGAAGGGGCTCGGTGAAGGTGGTGGTGAAGGTGTGTAAGTGTCTGATGGGGTCACACAGCTTATAGAAGGACAACTCCCCCGCCTCATAATCCAGACAGATCCGGACTCCATTACTGGAGATATTGTGAGGTATCTGGATCCCTTCACTGTCATGTATCACATAATACTCATTATTATACATCCACAAACCCCAGGACTTGTTATTATCTCCAATGAATGACTGATTTTCCCTCCTGTCTATACTGGGATAACACATCCCGACCCTCCAATTCCCTGAATTACTGATTTCCACATCCCAGTAATGTCGTCCTGAGGTAAATCTCCGGCTGCTCATCACCTGAGGATAATACTGGAATCTCTCTGCTGTTTCTGGACGATTCTGCTTCTCTTGTGTCCTGGTTGCAGTTTTCAGGTCGTCTGATATATGGAGATTATTATGAGCCGTGTTTACATCCAGTAATATGTCTCCAGGACCCTCCACATAGATCCCGCTCCTTATACCTGATATTATGTCACATAATGTGTGTAATGTGTCTGAGATCACAGTCACATCCAGATCATCTACATCATGGCGCTGGTTATCATGTCCCCCTGTGTCCTCATCACCTCCCCCCTCCTCAGGATCACACAAGTCACCTGTGTCTGGTTCCTGTAACACAGTCAGTGGATCAGTCATGTTACACAGCTCCTCAATGTGCCCCATCTTCCTGGACAGCTCGTCCTTCTGTATCTCCAGCTTCTGGATCAGAGCAGACAGTGAGAGGGACTTTTCCTTCTCCTGCCTGGAGATGTCACTCAGGACCCTCTTCTCCAGGTCGTCCAGGCATATCCTGATGTCTATAAACAGGGCAGTGACTCTCTTGGATTCTCTAGATGGTTTTTTTTTAGTTTTTCTCCAGTTCTCCTCCAGGCTCTGGACTCTTTCCTCAGTCTCCTCTCTCTTTGAGAACAGTTTCTGAAAAATATTTCTCAGTTCCTTCTTCTTATTATCAGAGGCCTCATCCAGTATCTCCACCTGGTGCCCCCGATGTTCTCCATCCAGCCTGCAGGACACACAGATACATGTAGCATCCTCTGTGCAGTAATATTCCAGGACCTTCTTATGGACAGAACATTTCCGGTTCTCCAGGGAAGTGCTGGGGTCAGATAAGACGTGCTCTGGTGACTTGCTGTGGACTTTCAGGTGTTTATCACACAGAGAAGCCTCACAATGTAGACAGGACCTCACAGCAGGTACAGGAGAGTCCACACAGTAAGTGCAGAAGATCCCGGTTTCTCTCGGTGTTGGTTTAGTAGTCTGTAAATTCTCATTTTTCTTACGCGGAGCAAATTTCCTCAACATTGCTGGTTTCTCCTGAAACTCCTATTCTGGACAGGAATAAAGAGGAAGAGAAAAAGAAAACTCCAACACTTATTAATAAGCTCAGAAATCAGAGGTCGGGTTTATACCTGTGTACAAAGGTTACAAGGATGAACTCTACAAAATCAGTCACTGTTATCCTATGAATAGACTCTTGCAAGAATCATAAAATTCTGTATTCTATATAGTCGATATTCCCTTGACTGGGAGGTAGTAAACTTGCACACAAATTTCCCAATAAGGCACTTTAAACAGACCCGTAATATTAAAAGTTATAAACTCTACCAAAACATCCCCACAAGAATAAAAAGGCAATGAGGCTTCCTGTTGGGTGTAAAAAGGTCACAGCTATTTATTTTAACATTTTAACAAATCTCCAAAACTTAAACGGCACTGTTAGATGTTCATTCTTGGTGCCAAACCGGCCAACACTGTGTCTTCCGGGCAAATCTCGATCAATATCTCCACATCTCCACAAATCTCTTCCTTTTTACCGCAAACTGTGACTTCGCATTATGTAATACAAAAAGAGTTATCAAAAACACAAAACAAGTAAACCGTAGGGAGAGAGGGAGGGACAGCTTCACCGGTGGCGCGGGCAAGAAGAAGTAGCTCGCCCAGGCCCCCAGCTTATAAACCCAAGGGGAGGGGAGAACAAAAGAGAAGGGGAGGAGAACCCAACAACAGAGCACTAACGCCCATTAAAGTGCTAACGCAGCAAACACATTGGGGGTAATTTACTAAGGGTCCGATTTGCGTTTACCCGACTTGTTACCCGAATATTCCCGATTTGCTGTGATTTTCCCTGAATTGCCCCGGGTTTTTGGCGCACGTGATCGGATTGTGGTGCATCGGCGCCAACATGCACGCGATGGAAATCGGGGGGCGTGGCCGAACGATAACCCGACGGATTCGGAAAAACCGACGCATTTAAAAAAAAAAAAGTGTTGCGGGACACGCGCTTACCTGCACCAGTTATAGGATGGTGCATTCCAGCAGACCTCGGCAGATTTCAGCACAGCAGTGACATCTGGTGGACATCGGAGGAACTACCTTAGTGAATTGCCGGAAGACCCGAATCCACCGCAGAGAACGCGCCGCTGGATCACAAATGGACCGGGTAAGTAAATCTGCCCCATTGAGTGCAATTCCTGGACACCCCCAGTCAGAGGGCACCCTCCATAGTCAGTCAGGGGTACCCTGCAGGTGCATACAATGTGCTCATATACTGGATCAGCAGTATCACAGGGTTTGTAGGCTCCCATTGAATCCCAGTCAAAAGCTGAAGGTTTTGCCCTTAAAGGACATCTACCACCAGGATGGAGGATTGTACACCCAGCACACTGACATACTGGTGAGTGCCCCCTCGGGCAGGATCCACTTTTCTTTAAGCTTCTTATGTCCTTGTTTTTAAGAATAAAAGGCTTTAAAAATTATGCAAATTAGCCTGAGGGGCTCCTGGCACCATTAAATATTTGACTTTCTGCATACATGTTACAAATTACAGACATGATACCCAAAGGGACTGGCATTTTGATTTCCGGAACATTTCCATGTGAAATCTTGGATGCTGTCCTTGAAGAGACATGTCTCTTCATAGGTCTATATCTTCAAATCACTCTGTCTTCCCAATTCAGGACAAGGTACGCCAGTTCCCTGTCCATCTTTTTGGAAAACCGAGGTGAATTTGAGGAAGGGGTAGTGGTCCTCAGGGGGAAATTCAATGCGGCCCTATATACAACTTTAGATGTCTCATCTGGGGTCTCTCAACTTTCATGCTCGTCCATACACTATAACTGATGCACATTACACAACCATAGACTGGTTGATCTCTGGCAACTGCACATACTGTACTTTTTACTCACCTCTCCATTTAGATATGTTCTTCATCAAGCATTAGCATCTTCCGGCTCTCTGGGGCTTGGGGATTGACAGATTGTTCTCTTACCACGCCCTTACTACTGTCGCCGTCTTGTTGTCAGTCCCTATCCCTTGGCAGTGACAATCGAGCCTTAAGCCCTTGCTACTTGATGATGCACTTGCTTTGGCAAGTGTCAAATCGGATGTTCATTACCCACTTCACTCGCTGCCCTGATGACATTTCCGACCCCTAAATGGCATTAAAGGTCCATAAGATTTTGACCTCTGGGAACTCTTATGTGTAACAGCTCAAAAAGGAAAAGGCAGCCAAAATCATGTCCTCACTTGGGCTCTTCAGAGGCTTAGAAACACACATGCCCGGTTAGAGTGTCCGAGAGTTTAAGATGCTGCTACTAGACAAATCCAAAAATACTCAAAGTCAAAGTGCCGTAGATTCTTCTACAGATCTTCAACAAGAGCAGGGAGGGGCCTGGCAAGAGCCCTTCAGGCTCAGAGATCCATTACCAATGTTTCCATGATAATGACTTCCTCCAGTAATCGGGTCTCCCTACCGAGGACATTGCAGTGGCGTTCAGTTGTTACACTCTACTCAGTTCATTGGTCTAATCGTGACACTTCATGACAAGATTTAAGCTCTCCGGTTTGGAAATATTTTGCGAGCTCTGGTCTCCCCATGCTCCGAAACATTACATTCCTTGAATCCCTGGTATCCGCGTCATCAGCTAAAGAACTGCCCACAGCTATTATGACCTCCAACAGGGAGGCCACTGGACCAGATTGATTAGCGGGGAACTTGTCCTATAACATGTTGACGCCTTCTGAGCTTATATCCTGTATCATAGTATATAAGGCCGGAAAAAGACGTAAGTCCGTCAAGTCCAACCTTGGTCCTTCCAAAGTAAAGCCCTTGCAAAGTGTCCCACCTACAGACCCATTTCACTCCTTCACATAGACATTAAATTATGTGCCATGATACTGTCAATCTGCCTCATGCCGTTAGTCATCTAAATGATACACCCTGATCAGACCTTCTTGGTCGCGAGGTCAAAGATAACAACACAAGGGCCATAAGCCTGATTCACCACGCCCGTACTAACTATCTTTAGCACCATTGTCTAGGGATACCAAGAAGGCATTTGATAGGGTCTGTTAGAATATAGAGCCATAGAGAGCAGAAGAAGAATGAAGAAATCAGGCGATACCTTTTTGAGGCTGAGTTTATTTGATGATGGAGCTTTGGAGAATACTAGTTCTTGCATGTTATGCATGAAACCAAAAAAATTCACACGATTTTATACACACCCGGCCCAACCTTATTAGTCCTGTCAAGGAATACTCTCATTGGCCAAATCTGAAGCATCTACAATGTCTCTACCTCATGCAGAGAAGAAATGCCTGGCTGATTCGTTCCCCTTTCGATGGTCTACTGAGGCTCTCTCATATTTGGGCACAAGTGTTCATTGTCCTGTAACGTCCCAGCCAATCGCTGCTGTTTATTCACATGAGACTGTTGAGGCCAGTGATTGGCTCATCAGTCTTTTGCATTATGAATGTGATGTTGTCACTTCCAGTGTGATGGGGGCTATAAGCACCGGTGCTGGAACCGGGACATCTGCAGGGAAGTGAATATATATTATTAGCTACTTTACCAATTGTGAACTTCAACCATGATAAACGCTCCGATCCCATTGGCTCTGTAGTCTGTAATGGCTAATTACAATGTAAGGAAAAGTTCTATGGTACAATCCTGGAATCTATCGCACAATCTTTACAGCCCGTCCCCACAACCTCTCTTTATCTTCTTAGATTATATATTTATGCTCAGATTTCCTTGTATCGTTCTTTTTTCCCATTTCTCTCTATTCACATTTGACTACTTATCACACTGTGTCACATATATGGCACGATCCTGGGATCTCCTTCCATATATCATTGACGTCTATTTTCTTTGTGTTTCCTTATTGCATATTCCTCTCATCCTCGCGAGATATTTGCATTATCCTTTGCCCTTAGTAATATTTTATCTTCACATAAGTTATATGACGCTGTTTTTACTATATCATAAAAAGTCCAGAGTGCAAAAAGATTCATCAACCACCAGCCAGAGGTGTAACTTGTACCTGCAGGACCCAAATGTAAAATCTGTAATAGCCCCGTCCCCCAACTGTAATGTATTGTGTATAGCAGTGGCCTCCTAATATGGGGAAGAGACACCATATGGGTCCCCAAACAGACCTGGGCCCAGGTGCCACCGGTTGTACCAATTCATATATCCCGAAAAGTTCATTGAGCCAGTAAAAAGCCCAAATTCAGAGAGCTATATACATGTATACCCTATTACAAATTCAAGACCATCACTTAACTAAAAATTTTCTACTGATTTGTAGCTCCCCAGTCTTCGATACGTTCCATACAGTGCGGAGACTTATACAACCGGTTTTACACATTCAGATTTTATGGCTGCTCCTTGTTCCATGTTCCTCTGCTGTTGGTCACCTCTTCATTCCTTGCCCCACAAATAGTTTTTTCACCATGGTTACTATTCAGTACGCTGAGTTGGCCATTCCGGGACGAGGTGTATGTCTTAGTCACACAAGCTCACGGATACTCAGGACTCCCGATGCCAAGTTGTTTCCGGCACTCAGACAACAAAAGCAGAAGTCCAGCTCTATTTTCTGTGTAGTGGTCAGCCACGGAAATGTAGTTTTTTAGTTAGTGGTCGGCCACAGAGAAGGAGGTATTATTCAATGGGGCCAAAAGAAGAAAACCTTATAAAGTGTGGGTGGATTCAGGAAAGCGGGCATCAACATGAAGGTCAATGGCAGGTCAATGGCATGACCCTAGGGTGCAAGGGGGGCCATGGCAGTCCAATCAACTCACCCACTATAACAATTTCAGGATGCATTACCATTGGGTCATGGGGAGTGGGCAGTCTTGTTCCTGATTGTTGTGGGTCTCCTGCTTTGAAGAAGGAGAACACCTCCCTGATTATCGCACCTGGTAACAGTCTCGATGAGGCTAATGTGTTGGGGCTTATACATGTCCAGAGCCACCTTTCTGCCCACTGGCTTTAAACCAGGAAATTACAGATGATATATGTGCCCCCTCAAT
Organism: Engystomops pustulosus; assembly: GCF_040894005.1. Taxonomy (NCBI): domain Eukaryota; kingdom Metazoa; phylum Chordata; class Amphibia; order Anura; family Leptodactylidae; genus Engystomops; species Engystomops pustulosus. The sequence continues at coordinate 13,543,792 of NC_092414.1, forward strand.
GGCTATCCTGGGTGAAGACCTCTACCTGACAGGTCAAAGATCATAGGTTAGTGTCCGTATAATTGTATACCATTGCACCATTGTTAGTGAGCGTATATGTGTAATTGTGTTTAGCTAAGTTGGGGGCAAAAGGACGTCCCTTATTTCTATCAATCTGATGCAGTGGTCTGCACCTCAATGGTTTGTACATAGGGAGTGTTTTATATGTTTATGTCATTTTATATGTTGTGTGAATATATATATATCTTCAGATTCTCCATAGATTCTCATGTGGGTCATAATGACGGGATCCTGCGCCTTCAGCTCTGCTGCCTTGATCTTCCACCTTCCATCATACCTGGTGGTAGCAGCAGGAAGCCCACAAGGATTATATCAGGTGGCTCCTCTAAGTACTAGGCCCCGGAACCTTAAATGGAGAAAGTCGTATAAAAATGAAAGGTTACTCAGGTGTATATCAGGTGTATATGTCCCAAAAAGAATTAGGTTTACAGAAAGGAACATGACTGAGTATGTATTCCCTTATTACATCCTATCCAGTAGTGGACTGTAATAGAGCTGGTTTGGGTGGAAGCCCAGAGCCAAAGCCTTTTAAGGGGCACATGGACGTGTCTCTGCCGGCTGTTACAGCAGAGAGAAGACAGAAGAGGAACCGCCGTGACCGAAGCATCAGGGAGCCGCACTGAGCATCAGGACCACCCGAAGGTGAGTATGTAAGTTTATTTTTTTACGTGCTTGTCAAACTGCAGGCTGGCTATATACAAAAGGGGGCTGGCTGTGTACTTAAGGGGGCTGCCTGGCTGTATACTACATTAATGTGTACTCTGGCCCCATCTTGACAGAAAAAAGAACTGTAAATATTTTTTGATAATTTATTAAACAAGAAAAACAGAGAGATAAGTATTCAGCCCCTAGTGATCAGTATTCGGCCCCTGGTGATAAGTATTCGGCCCCCAGGGATAAGTATTCAGCCCCTGGTGATAAGTATTCAGCCCCCGGTGATAAGTATTCAGCCCCTGGTGATAAGTATTCGGCCCCTGGTGATAAGTATTCGGCCCCTGGTGATAAGTATTCAGCCCCTGGTGATAAGTATTCAGCCCCCGGTGATAAGTATTCAGCCCCTGGTGATAAGTATTCGGCCCCCGGTGATAAGTATCAGCCCCTGGTGATAAGTATTCGGCCCCCGGTGATAAGTATTCAGCCCCCGGTGATAAGTATTCAGCCCTGGTGATAAGTATTCAGCCCCCGGTGATAAGTATCAGCCCCTGGTGATAAGTATTCAGCCCATGGTGATAAGTATTCAGCCCCCGGTGATAAGTATTCAGCCCCTGGTGATAAGTATTCAGCCCCAGCTGTGCAGCCAGAAGTCTTCTTGGGAAGATGCTACAAGTTTCTCACCCCTGGACTTGGGGATCCTCTGCCTCTTCCTTGCAGATCCCCTCCAGTTGCCTCAGGTTGGAAGGTGAACGTTGGTGGTGGCCATTTTCCAGTCTCTCCAGAGATGCTCAACTGGGGTTAGGTCGGGGCTCTGGCTGGGCCAGTCAGGAATGGTCACAGAGATGTTCTCAAGCCTCTGCTGTGTGCTTAGGGTCATCTTCTTGTTGGATGGTGAACCTTTCTCCCAGTCTAAGGTTCAGAGCACTTTGGAATAGGCTTTCATCCAGGATATCTTTGTACTTGATCGCTTTTGTCTATCTTTCAATTACACACAGTGGTCCTGCTCCTCTTTCCCCCCCACACATACCCCTTAGAATTAAATTAAGTTCAATCTTTTATGCAGTAATAGTTGACTTTGTGGAACTGTCTCCCATCCCCCTACTGCATCTGTGGAGCTCAGCCACAATGATCTTGTGGATCTTCTTTATCTCTGTGGATCTTCTACCAAGGTTCTTCTCCCACAATTGCTTAGTTTTGGCTGGATGGACAGGTCGAGGAACAGTTGGGGTCGTGCCAACTTTCTTCCATTTAAGGATCATGAAGGCCACTGTGCTCTTAGGAACCTTGAGTGCTGCAGAAATTCTTTTGTAACCTTGGCTAGATCCATACCAGATCTGTTCTGATCTTCTAACAGTTGCAGTAAAATCTATATTCAAAGAAAGATTTTTCTTACGTTGTTTTATTCTCTTATGCCTATACTGAAAGCTACAGGAGAACACATGAAAAATCTTAATCTCAGAGCACGCTGAGCAAGGAATAACAGGAGTAATAGGAACACAAAGGAAATGAATGCAATGGATAAAATGATGTTCAAAATATTTTTTTACTTAATTGTATATTACAATTGTCTGCAACATTTATACAGCCCAGGGCACATGGTAGCTGTAGTTCTCCCGTGTACATGAGGACACTTACATACACAGATCTGGTGTCCCCTTGTAAATTAGCAAAATAAGACGCTTGGCATAAGGTGATTATTATAAGTTATACAACAATCAGAAATTATCTATCATTTTCCTTCAGCAGCCGGTGGATGATTTCTTAGGTTGTGATGGTTTCTTCCGGGTCCTGACTCCCCCTAATATCTTTATAGAACCTTCCCCTACCCATAATGCAGCATGAAGGGGCTCGGTGAAGGTGGTGGTGAAGGTGTGTAAGTGTCTGATGGGGTCACACAGCTCATAGAAGGACAACTCCCCCGCCTCATAATCCAGACAGATCCGGAATCTATCACTGGAGATATTGTCAGGTAACCGGATCTCATTACTGTCATGTATCACATAATGCTTATTTTTAAATGTCCACAAACCCCAGGACTTGTTATTACCTCCAATACACGACTGATCTCCTCTCCTGTCTATACTGGGATAACACATCCCCACCATCCACATCCCTGATTCACTTATCTCCACTTCCCAGTAATGTCGTCCTGAGGTAAATCTCCGGCTGCTCATCACCTGAGGATAATCCTGGAATCTCTCCGATGTTTCTGGACGCTTCTGGTTCTTTTGTGCCCAAGTTGCAGTTTTCAGGTCATCAGATATATAGACAAAATTAAGAGCCGTGTTTACATCCAGTAAGATGTCTGCAGGCCCCTTCCGGTGTTTATCATACAGAGAAGCCTCACAATGTAGACAGGACCTCACAGCAGGTACAGGAGAGTCCACACAGTAAGAGCAGAAGATCCCGGTTTCTCTCGGTGTTGGTTGAGTAGTCAGAATATTCTCCATGATCTTCAGCAAAGTAAAGTTCCTCATCAGTGCCGGCCGCTCCTGAAACTCTTCTCTACATTCAGGACAGGAATATACTCTAGACCCGTCTTGGGTATTCAGGTGCTGATCAATACAGACCCGGCAGAAGTTGTGTCCACATCTCAGCATTACAGGATCTGTATAAGTGGTCAGACAGATGGAGCAGTCCAGCTCCTCTCTCAGATCAGCAGACGCCATGGCTGACGGAGGAGGAAGAGAGAAACTACAATTCTTACAAATGACACTCAGATACCGGAGATGGAGTTTATACTTGTGTCCACAGGGCGGGCTGAGTAGCTCAGGATCAGTCATTATTAACCTGTTAATAGTTAACCTGTTACATACTAAATCACTTTTCCACTGAACAGCTGTTTTACATCTAAGCGGAGATACAGTACGTATCCTGAGAGAGAGACTCAAACAGAAGGGTTATCCTCCTCACATTATTAAGGATGCCTACCGGAAAACAAATACTCTCACACAGGAGGAATCTCTACCCCCGTCCACAAAATCCTCCTCTACAAATAACGACTGGAACCGCAATTTTCTCATCACATATTCCTCGGATCATAAAATCATTAGGACGGTCCTAGAGAAACACTGGCCGTTCGGCAGAAGGATCCGTATTTGGTAAAAACCCTATCAAAGATGCCCAGACTTCCCAATAGACGAGAGGCCCTACTGTGAAGACACTCCAGGCACCAATAAAGATGCGGACCTCCAAAAGGGACCTAACATCCGGCACGCAACAAACAACTATGTCCCCAACCTTGAAAGACAATTTTAGATGTAACAATTCTCGATGTCTAACCTGTGAAATTATTCAACACAGGACACGGACCTTTACATCATATACAACGACCGAATCATTTGAGATTCAATCCTTCGTTAATTGCTCCTCAGATTTTGTAGTACATCTGTTAGAGTGCCCGGGCCGCACCTCCCAGCCTGTCAGAGAACGAATTAACACACATCGCAGCAAAAACTAAAGCGGTCTACCTGCTACACAGCGTATCCAGGCATTTCATACTCCATCACAATAAAGACTATAGTGTCGCCGGAGCCAGAAGAATTGAACAAATCCCCCCAAAAATCACCCGAATAGACTCAACCAGCTGATAAAAAAGGAAAATTTCTGGATCTACAAGCTCAACACTATGAGCCTTTATGGCCTAAATGAGACCATTGAAAAGATTTGAATATATAGAAACATCTAGCTTCGCATCTTTTCTACCCAAAACTTCGATAACTCCGATTAATAATATAGAGCATACAACCTAAAGATTCCTCCTCTAACCTACCACTTGCAGGACCAGTAAGACCCCTGACATGAACATAAAAAACCAATATAGCATTCACTGTAACAAAGATCCCTTGGTCATCCTAGTTACTCATAAAAGTCAATCCAGAATACTTTAACCACTCCCCCAGACTCCTGTTCTATCTTCACAGTCATCTAAAAAATCTTAGGGTTTCGAGGAATAGTGTTACCGAGCGATATCTTCTACATATCCAATTCTTACTCCAATCACCAACACAGTCAGCTCAGCGGGCGAAACGATGCCCGGCACCATCAGCATAGTGAGCCTAACCAGCCCTCCTTTACAATACATCGGGTAAGACTCCGATTGTCAGCACCACCGGCAACGAGCGGGGCGTGCGCACTAAGCCGGATCCCTGTCCACCTAATGCGCAGGCACGCATCCAAATCGCACTATAAGAACCCAGCCACAGGAAACAGCGGATATTACTAGCGCTGCTGCCGGCCGGTGCGGACACAGGATCTCGTAAATATGAGACATCAGTAACTTCTATGTCAAGCTTTCTTTCTCTCCTTCCCTCAGTATTGAATAAGCTCCCACTTGGAATTTTATGAATTGTGTCTTAAAGGAAATCTACCACCAGGATAAAGAATTGTAAACCAAGTGGTGAGTGACCCCTCTGGCAGGTTCAGCTTTTATTTCAGCTTCTCAGAACCTTGTTTTTACAATAAATAGGTGTCACAAAGTATGCAAATGAGCCTCTGGTGCTCCAGACTCTATAGATGTCAATGGAGCTTGGAGCCCTGAAGACTCATCTGCATAATTTTTAAAACCTCTTTTTCTTAAAAACAAAGACATACGAAGCTACAAGAAGAGCAGCTTCTGCCGAAATGGGCACAAACCAACATGTCAGTGTGCTTGGTTTACAATCCTTCATCCTGGTGGTAAATGTCTTTAAACTCTCTATGAATTTCATGTTAAAGACTAGAGATGAGCGAGCACTAAAATGCTCGGGTACTCGTTATTCGAGACGAACTTTTCCCGATGCTCGAGTGCTCATCTCGAATAACGAGCCCAATTGAAGTCAATGGGAGACTCGAGCATTTTTCAAGGGGACCAAGGCTCTGCACAGGGAAGCTTGGCCAAGCACCTGGGAACCTCAGAAAAGGATGGAAACACCACGGAAATGGACAGGAAACAGCAGGGGCAGCATGCATGGATGCCTCTGAGGCTGCTTAATCGCACCATTATGCCAAAATTATGGGCAACAGCATGGCCATGACAGAGTGACCGAATGAGGCTAGATAGCATCTAAAACATCCAATAATTGACCCTGACACTATAGGGGACTATGCAGAGGCAGCGGCAGCAGCGGCAGGCTAGAGAGTGTCTTGGCAACATACCCCAAATGGACTCAGGCTTAAAACCAATGGGTGGCAGAGAGGAACCAAAGGAGGTGAGCAAGAAGCGCTCAAATAATATTGGTAAATGATAAAAGTTTGCCAGTATATTTTGTGGACTACACAGCAGGGTGGCGACAAAGTTAACAAGTTTGATGTGGAAGCCATGAAAACAACCCAAAATTCTGCCTGACACAGCTCGTTTGATAAGGGGACCATGTATGGAGGCAGTGAACTAGTAGTAGATTAAAGCTGCTGCAGTTAAAACTATGTTAGTTGGATCTTGGGATGGAGCTGGCGCTCCGCTGCCAGGCGAGCTTTCGCCAATCAAAGCCCCTGTCTCTAAGCTACTCCCCCAAAAAGCACTTCTAAGAACCTTTTGTATAAGATCAAGTGTAGTAGCGTTCTTATAAGTTTGGGTTCTGACGGGTGAGGGGAATGTAAACAGATGCGCAAGAAGCGCTGAAATAATATTGGTAAATGATAAAAGTTTGCCAGTATATTTTGTGGATTGCATAGCAGGGTGGCGACAAAGTTAACATGGAAGCCATGAAAACAATCCAAAATTCTGCCTGACACAGCTCGTTTGATAAGGGGACCATGTATGGAGGCAGATATATGGACTACTTTTGGAGGCAGCTATGGCGATGACGTGTGGAGGTAGCAATGGAGACAACGTGTGAAGGCAGCTAAAAAGACGACGTGTGGAGGCTGCTATGGAGACAATTTAATTTGGATAGTGCCTGTATGTGGCAGTCCAAAAAAGTTTTCAAACCAGAGGAGCAGGTAGCTGGTCCACCAGAAAAATTACATAGATTGAGTGCCTGTATGTGGCACTCCCAAAAATTGTTTAAAACAGAGGACAGGGTAGTTGGCCCTCCAGAAAAATTAAATACATAGAGTACTATAGCCAGAGCCAGTTAGCCCTGGCAAAATAGCCAGTTTCCTCTGCTTTAGTGTACAAAGAGGAGGAGAAGGAGGACAATGAGGAGGAGGAGTGCATACATTATTCAGGTTCAGCTTCTTTCACCTGGTGGAGAATGGAAATGCGGAGAAATCCAGGCTTTATTCATCTTGATAAGCGTCATCCTGTCAGCGCTGTCAGTCGACAGGCGTGTACGCTTATCGGTGATGATGCCACCAGCTGCACTGAAAACCCGCTCGGACAACACGCTAGCGGCAGGGCAGGCAAGAACCTCCAAGGCGTACAGCGCCAGTTCGTGCCACATGTCCAGCTTTGAAACCCAGTAGTTGTAGGGAGCTGTGTGATCATTTAGGACGATGGTATGGTCAGCTACGTACTCCCTCACCATCTTTCTGTAAAGATCAGCCCTACTCTGCCGAGACTGGGGACAGGTGACAGTGTCTTGCTGGGGTGACATAAAACTGGCAAAGGCCTTGTAAAGCGTAGCCCTGCCAGTGATGGACAAGCTGCCTGGTCGCCTACTCTCCCTCGCTACTTGTCCCGCAGAAGTACGCCCTCTGCCGCTAGCGCTGTCAGAAGGGAAATACTGTTTCAGCTTGTGCACCAGGGCCTGCTGGTATTCATGCATTCTCACACTCCTTTGCTCTCCAGGTATGAGAGTGGAAAGATTTTGCTGGTACCGTGGGTCCAGGAGAGTGAATACCCAGTAATCGGTGCTGGAATAAATTCTTTGAACGCGAGGGTCACGGGATAGGCAGCTTAGCATGAAATCTGCCATATGCGCCAGAGTCCCAACGCGCAAGAATTCACTCCCCTCACTGGCCTGACTGTCCATTTCCTCCTCCTCCAACTCCTCTTCTTCTGCCCATACACGCTGAACAGTGAAGGACTGAACAATGGTCCCCTCTTCTGTCTCGCCAACATTCTCCTCCTCTTCCTCTTCCTCCTCATCCTCCTCCACCTCCTCCGATAGGCGCTGAGAAACAGACCTAAGGGTGCTTTGGCTATCAACAAGGGAATCTTCTTCCCCCGTCTCTTGTGACGAGCGCAAAGCTTCCGACTTCATGCTGACCAGAGAGTTTTTCAACAGGCCAAGCAGCGGGGTGGTGAGGCTGATGATGGCGGCATCACCACAGATAATCTGTGTTGACTCCTCAAAGTTACTCAGCACCTGACAGATATCAGACATCCACATCCACTCCTCATTGTAGACTTGAGGAAGCTGACTGACCTGACTACCAGTTCTGGTGGAAGTTGACATCTGGCAGTCTACAATCGCTCTGCGCTGCTGGTAAACTCTGGATAACATGGTTAGTGTTGAATTCCACCTCGTTGGCACGTCGCACAACAGTCGGTGAGCGGGCAGTTGGAGGCGGCGCTGCGCTGCCCTGAGAGTGGCAGCATCTGTGCTGGACTTCCTGAAATGCGCACAGATGCGGCGCACCTTCGTGAGCAAATCAGACTGGGGTATGTCTTGAGGAAACGCTGAACTATGAGATTTAACACATGGGCCAGGCATGGCACATGTGTCAGCCTGCCGAGTTGCAGAGCTGCCACCAGGTTACGGCCGTTGTCACACACAACCATGCCTGGCTTCAGGTTCAGCGGTGCCAGCCACAGATCAGTCTGCGCCGTGATGCCCTGTAATAACTCTTGGGCGGTGTGCCTTTTATCGCCTAGGCTCAGCAGTTTGAGCACCGCCTGCTGTCGCTTAGCGATGGCACTGCTGCTGTGCCTAGAGCTACCGACTGATGGCGCCATGCCCACGGATGGTAATTCAGAGGAGGAGGTGGAGGAGGGGTGGGAGGAGGAGGAGGCATAGTAGGCCTTTGAGACCTGGACCGAGGTAGGCCCCGCAATCCTCGGCGTCGGCAGTATATGACCAGCCCCAGGGTCAGACTCGGTCCCAGCCTCCACCAAGTTAACCCAATGTGCCGTCAGCGATATACAGTGGCCCTGCCCGGCAGCACTCGTCCACGTGTCCGTGGTCAGGTGGACCTTGTCAGAAACGGCGTTGGTCAGGGCACGGAGGATGTTCTCTGACACGTGCTTGTGCAGGGCTGGGACGGCACATCGGGAAAAGTAGTGGCGGCTGGGGACCGAATACCGAGGGGCGGCCGCCGCCATGAGGTTTCGAAAGGCCTCGGTCTCTACCAGCCTATAGGGCAGCATCTCCAGGCTAAGCAACTTGGAGATGTGGACGTTGAGGGCTTGGGCGTGTGGGTGGGTTGCGCTATACCTCCTGTTGCGCTCCCGCATCTGGGGTATGGAGAGCTGAACGCTGGTGGATGCTGTGGAGGATCGTGGAGGCGAAGATGGGGTTTTCGCACGGGAGGTGTTTGGGCCGGGGTCCTGGGCAGGGGGCTGACTAGCAGATGACACAGGGGAAGGAGCAGTGGTGTGCCCGGCCGGAGGTGAACGGGCTTGGTGCCATTGAGTGGGGCGTTTAGCATTCAGATGCCTGCGCATACTGGTGGTAGTTAAGCTAGTAGTGGTGGAACCCCTGCTGATCCTGGTTTGGCAAAGGTTGCACACCACAGTCCGTCGGTCATCCGGTGTTTCTTTAAAGAACCTCCAGACTTCTGAAAATCTAGCCCTCGCCACGGGAGCTTGACTACGGGCAACATTTGGCGCTGATGCACCAGCTCTGGCCCTGCCTCTCCGTCTGGCCCCACCACTGCCTCTTCCAACCTGTTCTGCTATAGGACTCGCCTCCGTCTCAGAAGCACTGTGTTCACCCGGCCTATCAACCCAGCTTGGGTCTGTCACCTCATCATCCTCCGATCCCTCAGTCTGCTCCCCCCTCGGACTTCCTGCCCTGACAACAACTTCACCACTGTCTGACAACTGTGTCTCCTCATCGTCCGACACCTCTTTACACACTTCTTCCACTACGTGAATAATGTCATCATCAACCACAGACTGCGACTGGTGGAAAACCTGGGCATCGGAAAATAGCTCAGCAGCAGCAGGACAAGTGGTTTGTGACTGTGGGAAGGGTCCAGAAAACAGTTCCTCAGAGTATGCCGGTTCAAATGCCAAATTTTGGTGGGAGGGGGCAGACTGGGGGGAAGGAGGCTGAGGTGGAGGAGCTGGAGGAGTGCCGATTTCGGTGACATGGGTGGACTGCGTGGAAGACTGACTGGTGGACAATTGGCTAGAAGCATTGTCCGCAATCCACGACATCACCTCTTCGCACTGTTCTGGCCTCAACAGTGCTCTACCACGAGTCCCAGTAACTTGAGACATGATGAACCTAGGGAGTGTACCTCTGCAGCGTTCCCCTGCTCCCCCATCAGCAGGTGGTGTCTCACCCCGCCCAGGACCACGGCCTCTGACCCCTGCAGTAGTTGGACGCCCACGTCCACGCCCTCGTCCTCTACCCCTAGCCCTCGGGTTAAACATTTTCCAAATTAAAGTGTAAACTTGAAAAAAAAAATTTTTTGTGTTTATTTTTTTTTAGTTTTTTATTTTTTTTAACAAAACGATGCTATCCTATTGCTAAGGCTAGTTTCTAACCTACACTGACAGCACAAAACTGGATTTTGTGCTTTGCAAGATGAGTTTGAGCTATAAAATGAAATAAAGGTAAAAAAAATAAATAAATCAGCAGACTCTGCCTAATTCTACTCAAACCCCTAATAAATTGTCCCACTTTGGTGTTTGAGGTGGATATGTGTGTCACTAAGAGCTAAACACAACGGTCGCAGGTCTCCCAGCAAATTCCTCACAGTATGGTACTAGCTGCACTACTAGTGCCAGCAAGCCCAGCCACAAGCAAACAAAAAAAAGGAAAATATAACGCTATTGTAGGCCTAAGTAAGCCGTTGGGGTTCTCCTATGGCTATTTTGTAGCCTACAATGAGAGCACACTGCTTTGCAAGATGAGTTTGAGCTATAAAATGAAATACAGCTAAAAAAAAAAAATCAGCAGACTCTGCCTAATTCTACTCAAACCCCTAATAAATTGTCCCACTTCGGTGTTTGAGGTGGATATGTGTGTCACTAAGAGCTAAACACAACGGTAGCAAGTCTCCCTGCAAATTCCTTACAATATGGTACTAGCTGCACTACTAGTGCCAGCAAGCCCAGCCACAAGCAAACAAAAAAAAAAAAGTATAACGTTATTGTAGCCCTAAGAAGGGCTGTTGGGTTCTTGTAGAATCACTCCTGCCTAACACTTTTCTAATAGAACACCCTAACGCTTTCCCTGACGAGCAGCAGCTCTCTCCCTAGCGGCATCCAGACAGAGAATGATACGAGCAGCGCGGGCAGGGGCTAGTCTATTCCAGGGTCACCTGATCAGGCCAGCCAACCACTGCTATCGACATGTAAGTGATGCTGGGTGTAGTGCAGAGTCTCCTGGCTTCTGATTGGCTCTTTTTCTGGCCGCCGAAAAGCAAAACGGCGGGAGATGCCATTTTCTCGTGCGGGCGAAGTATTCGTCCGAGCAACGAGCAGTTTCGAGTACGCTAATGCTCGAACGAGCATCAAGCTCGGACGAGTATGTTCGCTCATCTCTATTAAAGACCCACTAGATTAAGATTATCTGGGCAAAAAAAATGATACCTGTACTGCGTCCATGATTTTTTATTGAAAATATTTAGGTTAAAATATATCCTTACATGTATATGATTATGTGTACATGACCAAAAAAGCCTTTACTTTTACATGTTACAGAAATATGGGGACCTGAAGAAGGGGCAAGTTATGCCGGAAACGCGTCGTCCTATTCTCTCATTTATCATGTCAACTATTTTGTATACGCAATAAATGTTCTTTGTTATTTATATACGCTGGACTAAGTATATATCAATTTACATACATTAAGCAGCATAGATCTCTACACATGAGCAGCGCGACCTACTTACTGGTCATATACCCCTAAACCCTGGTTTCTGCTCTGTGGAAAGACCATGAGGTCTGGTCCATGTGTTCCCACTGCACTGGGGTTTTATACTCCCCCTGGTCAGGTGGTAGCACCTCTCCAATCACACTCCAGTTTACAATACAGCCACATAATTGGATAACATCTTACACCCATTTAACTACTACCTTTCAGGCAGATGCTACAGGTGCAGATTACCTGAGATCTCCCTGCATTATCCCTTGGGTGACTTGCGCAGGCTCACCGGATGGATCCTGACAGATAGAGGGCTTTATTCACAACGTTGGCAGGGGTGTTGCAGTTGTCTATTGAAACTTAGAGGCCTGCAACCTACAAACAGCCTGTGGATGATTTCTTAGGTTATGATGGTTTCTCCCACTTCCTGCCTCCCCCTAATATCTTTATGGAACCTTCCCATACACATAACACAGCATGAAGGGGCTCGGTGAAGGTGGTGGTGAAGGTGTGTAAGTGTCTGATGGGGTCACACAGCTCATAGAAGGACAACTCCCCCGCCTCATAATCCAGACAGATCCGGAATGTATCACTGGAGATATTGTCACGCAACCGGATCCCTTTCCTGTCATGTGTCACATAATACTGATTATTATATCTCTCCAAACCCCAGGACTTGTTATTACATCCAACACATGACTGACCTCCCCTCCTGTCTATACTGGGATAACACATCCCGACCATCCACCCCCCTGATCTACTGATCTCCACATCCCAGTAATGTCGTCCTGAGGTAAATCTCCGGCTGCTCATCACCTGAGGATAAACCTGGAATCTCTCTGCTGTTTCTGGACGATTCTGCTTCTCTTGTGTCCAGGTTGCAGTTTTCAGGTCGTCTGATATATGGAGATTATTATGAGCCGTGTTTACATCCAGTAATATGTCTCCAGGACCCTCCACATAGATCCCGCTCCTTATACCTGATATTATGTCACATAATGTGTGTAATGTGTCTGAGATCACAGTCACATCCAGATCATCTACATCATGGCGCTGGTTATCATGTCCTCCTGTGTCCTCATCACCTCCCCCCTCCTCAGGATCACACAAGTCACCTGTGTCTGGTTCCTGTAACACAGTCAGTGGATCAGTCATGTTACACAGCTCCTCAATGTGCCTCATCTTCCTGGACAGCTCGTCCTTCTGTATCTCCAGCTTCTGGATCAGAGCAGACAGTGAGAGGGACTTTTCCTTCTCCTGCCTGGAGATGTCACTCAGGACCCTCTTCTCCAGGTCGTCCAGTCGTCTCCTGAGGTCTATAAACAGGGCAGTGACTCTCTCAGCTTCTCCAGATGCTTTTTCTTGAGCTTTTCTCCTGCTCTCCTCCAGACTCTGGACTCTTTCCTCAGTCTCCTTCCTCTTTGTGATCAGTTTCTGGAGAACATTTCTCAGTTTCTTCTTCTTCTTCTCAGAGGCCTCATCCAGCATCTCCACTCTATGTCCCCAGTGTTCTCCGGCCAAACTGCAGGACACGCAGATACAAGCCGCGTCCTCAGTGCAGTAATATTCCAGGACCTTCTTATGGACAGAACATTTCCTGTTCTCCAGGGAAGTGCTGGGGTCAGATAAGACGTGTTCTGGTGACTTGCTGTGGACTTTCAGGTGTTTATCACACAGAGAAGCCTCACAATGTAGACAGGACCTCACAGCAGGTACAGGAGAGTCCACACAGTAAGTGCAGAAGATCCCGGTTTCTCTCGGTGTTGGTTGAGTAGTCAGTAAATTCTCCATTATCTTCCGGAGAGCTAAGTTCCTCATCAGTGCCGGCCTCTCCTGAAACTCTTCTCTACATTTAGGACAGGAATAACCTCCAGACCCGTCCTGTGTATCCAGCACACGATCAATACAGACCCGGCAGAAGTTGTGTCCACATCTCAGCATTACAGGATCTGTATAAGTGGTCAGACAGATGGAGCAGTCCAGCTCCTCTCTCAGGTCGGCAGACGCCATGGCTGACAGAGCAGGAAGAGAGAAACTAAACTACAATTCTAGGACAATCAGGAAGGAGAAGTGTTGCACCCGTGTGCACGGGGCGGGGCTGAACAGCACAAGACCAGTCTCCATTAACCCATTACTGGACACCTGTAAGAATCCTAAAATCCATATTCTGTACATTTGCTCTGCTATATATACACATGGAAGCCACTGCTGACAAAAGGAAAACTAAACCACAATTCTGTGACAATAATGAAGGGAAAGTTTTGTAGTTATTTCCGCAGGACAGGGCCGAACATCACAAGATATGTCCTATGTAACCTATTGATGGACACTAGTAAGAATCATGAAGCATCTATTCTATACATTAATGTTCTCATATATACAATACATTGATGTGCAGTACCACCACTCGGCCACTAAGCAGAAATCTGCGGCGTTCTTTCTGCTCCATTCTCTGTTGATCCTATGGGTCCCAGCAACTGAAAGCAGCCAGAACAACCAATCTGTACAGGGTCTGGAAATGGACCTAGCCAGTGCGGGGCTCCGGTGCATGAAAAGTAACCATCCCATATGTAGAGATTAGAAATGAGTGAGCATTAAAATGCTCGGGTTCTCGTTATTCGAGTCGAACTTTTTCCGATGCTCGAGTGCTCGTTTCGAATAACGAACCCCATTGAAGTCAATGGGAGACGCAAGCTTTTTTCAAGGGGACCACGGCTCTGCACAGGGAAGCTTGGCCCAAAACCTGAAAACCTCCGAAAATTATGGAAACACCACGGAAATGGACAGGAAACAGAAGGGGCAGCATGCATGGATGCCTCTGAAGCTGCCTAATTGCACCATTATGCCAAAATTATGGGCAACAGCATGGTGATGACAGAGTGACCGAGTGAGGCAAGATAGCATCTAAAACACCCAATAATTTACCCTGACACTATAGGGGACGGCATGCGGAGGCAGCAGCGGCAGGCTAGAGAGTGTCATGGCGACATACCCTAAATGGACTCAGGCTTTAAACCAATTTAAAAAATTCCTTTTGGCGAGGATAACGTGTAGCACTGTATGTATCAGTATTTGGCCTGGTTATGGCGGCAGAGAGGAACCAAAGGAGGTGAGCAAGAAGCACTGTAATGAATACCTATGTGAACAAAAGGTTGACGGTATATTTAGTCGATAACACTGCATGGTGGCGACGTAGTGACCAAGTTCCATAACGTATCTGGTGAAACACCTGAAAAATGAGCCTGGCACAGCTCGTTTGCTAAGGGGACGACATGTGGAGGCTGCTATGGAGACAACATGTGGTGGCAGCTATGGAGACGACATGTAGAGGCTGCTATGGAGACAGCATGTGGAGGCAGCTATGGAGACGGCGTGTGGAGGCTTCTATGGAGACAACGTGTCGAGGCAGCTATCGAGACGACGTGTGGAGGCATGTGGGGGGGGCGCAGACTCAGTCATACAGCTTTGCATCCATTGTCAAAATTTCCTATGTGAACAAAAGGTTGATGGTATATTTAGTCGATAACACAGCATGGCGACGACAGAGTGACCAAGTTCCATAACGTATCTGGTGAAACACCCGAAAAATTAGCCTGACACAGCTCGTTTGCTAAGGGGATGACATGTGGAGGCAGCTATGGAGACGACTTTTGGAGGCAGCTATGGAGACTACATGTGGAGGCTGCTATGGAGACAACGTGTGGTTGCAGCTATGGAGACGACATGTGGAGGCTTCTATGGAGACAACGTGTGGAGGCAGCTATGGAGACGGCGTGTGGAGGCTGCTATGGAGTCGATGTGTGGAGGCAGCTATGGAGACAACGTGTGGTGGCAGCTATGGAGACGTGTGGAGGCTTCTATGAGACGACATGTGGAGGCTGCTATGGAGACGACGTGTGGAGGCATGGGGGGGGACGCGGACTCAGTCATACAGCTTTGCATCCATTGTCAAAATGAGTGACCCATATAAAACACCAGAAAATTACAGCCGGTAAAACACCCAAAAATGTAGCCTGACACAGCTCGTTGCTAAGGGGACGACGTGTGGAGGCAGCTATCCAGACAACGTGTGATGGCAGCAATCGAGACGACGTGTGGAGGCAGTGAGGACGGTTATGGCACCCGAGGTGAACGTAAGGAGGTGAGAAAAGAGGAGTGAAAAGATAGATTTTGGAGCTAAAAGGTCATAGTAGTAGATTAGAGTTGCTGCAATTAAAATGATGTTAGTTGGATCTTGGGATGGAGCTGGTTTAAGCAGAGATTTTTAGAACATCTAAGGGGTATAAATAATTGGTACAAATTAAGCATTATGGAACAAAGTGAAAAAAAGAAGAGTCTATCTGGTGTAGCGCGACACTTTATTGAGGTACACCAAGGAAAGATAGCATCCTTATATGGGGTGGTAATTGAACAGATAAAGCCCTTGGTGAGAGGAGGAGACAGAGCTAGGGTCCTACGGGATCGTGAGGCTTATTGGATCTTTTGTCTTGACACAAGGTTTCCAAAGGGTCCAAATCATAAACATGAAATTATGTTTCATTACTAGTCTTTATCTGAGACACTGTTATGTCTTTTGCCCCTAACATCTCTTGTTCCAACTACCTTTTCTTTTACTTAACTAGAATTAACCATGAGTGCACTCGGGTCTAGTTACAATCAGGTGTAAATTTATAAGAAAAACTAGGCGTATAGTGTTGCAGGAGAGGATATACTATGTAGCATCCTATGCACTTATTTGTTAGTCGGATACAATCTGTCCTTCTTAAATATATTGCATGTACAAGCCAACCGGAACACCAAACCCCGGACTGGAATATCTGTTGTGCTGAGACATGATAATATAGTGACTATCATTATCGGATACATATATAATGCAAAAAGTTGAATGAACTTACCTGTGAACATGTAGGAGATTTTTTCTTGAATTTCTGTTTTAATATTATATCTTTGATATCTTTATATCTTTTATTTGTGGTGATATGTTGTACCTGTAATATGTTGGCATTGCGTGCCGGGATTCGGTCCGTTTTCCTGCAACAACCTACTCACGTGACGGAGGTGGGGCAGGGGAGCGGCTCTTATTCCGACACACACAATGGAAGTTTAGCCATGACTAAGGGTGCATTGTGCACCAGGCTTATGTGACCTTACTCGCACTTGCGGGGATTATGCTTGCCACTTTTTAATGGACTTACCCGAAATAAAGAGCTCTTCGATGGAAGACAAACATTTTTAATCAGCACTGTTGCGGAGTCTCGTGTTTTCTTTGGATCCAGGCGAGCTTTCGCCTGTCCAAGCCCCTGCCTCTCGGCTCCTCCCCACCCAAAATGGACCTGGGGGCCCGAAGCGTATACTTTATTAATGTGAACAAAAAAACATATTAGATTACGCCACACGTGACGTACATTACGCTTCACCGGCAGAGAGAATGTGGATTGGGATTTCTGGGGACTAGCTTGCTAAACAGTAGCAGGCAGACTAAGCTAGATGAAATTGCATTTGCAAAAGGATTTTGTGCTGTGACTTTCACTTTTAAAAAAAAAAAAAAAATCGTCAGACTGTGCCTAATTCAATCAAACCCCCCAATCAATTGTCCCACTTAGCTGTTTGAAATGGATATGTGTGTCACTAAGAGCCAAAAATAACGTTTGCAAGTCTCCCTGCAAATTCGTCACAATATGTACTAGTGCCAGCAAGCCCAGCCACAAGCAAATAAAAAAATAAATAAAAATAACGCTATTGTAGCCCTAACAAGGGCTGTTGGGTTCTTGTATAATTACTCCTACCTAACAGTAATCTACTAGAACACCCTAACGCTATCCCTGACCAGCAGCAGCTCTCTCCCTAACGGCATCCAGGCAGAGAATGACGCGAGCAGCGCGGGGAGTGGCTAGTCTATTCCAGGGTCACCTGATCAGGCCAGCCAACCACTGCTATCGACATGTAAGTGATGCTGGGTGTAGTGCAGAGTCTCCTGGCTTGTGATTGGCTCTGTTTCTGGCCGCCAAAAATCAAAACGACGGGAGATGCCATTTTCTCAAGCTGGCGAAGTATTTGTCCGAGCAACGAGCAGTTGCGAGTACGCTAATGCTCGAACGAGTATGTTCGCTCATCTCTAGTAGAGATGAGTGGACCCGCCTAAGCCAAACATATTGTCAGATTAGCGGCCGAACAGCCAATCCGGCAAAATAACCCTTTGTAGGAACAAGCTATGGCTAAGATTGGCCGGGGGATGTGAGGGCGGGTTCCCACATGGCGGTTTTGTCGTGGTTTTAAACACATCCAAAACTCAAGTGAGAAGGGTTTTGGCCAAAACTCATATGCATTTCCAATGAAAGGCATGCGGTTCATTGGAAATACATTTGCGTTTTGGCCAAACACCATTCCAATTGTGTTTAAAAAACGTAACAAAAACGCCATGTGGTAACAGGCCTCAGGGTCAGGTGCTCAGACCAGACCATGGGCAGAACGGCAGCTCAGTGGTTAGCACTACAGCCCTGCAGTGCTGGGGTCCTAGATTCTAGTCCCATCCAGGTCAACATCTGCAAAGAGTTTGTATGTTCTCTTCGTGTTTATGTGGGTTTCCTCCGGGTCCTCCGGTTTCCCCCCACACTCCAAAACATACTGGTAGATTTATTAGATTGTGAGCTCCATTGGGGACAGGGACTGATTTGGCAAGTTCTGTGCAGCGCTGCGTAATCTGTGTGCGCTATATAAATAAAGGAATTATTATTATTATACTACGGCTAGCACAGGACTCCAGTCTCTTGTATGGGCTCATGCAAAGGGCTGTTTCCATTCCATTTGCGGCTCCTGCAGTCTTGTATTACTGTCCCCGATGGAGGAAATGACTGTTGTTTGCAGTCAGCACTATTTCATGTGAGGGCAGCCTGATAGGCAGACAGGGGGCCCCCCTATAACAATTATATACAATCCCCCTATAAAAAACTATATACAGTCCCCCTATTATAGCTATATGCACCTCCTATAATAACTAACTATATACAATCCCCCTATAAAACCTATATACCGTCCAGGGTAAAATAATAAAATTATACTTAACCTTCCGCCTTTCCCCCAACCTTATCTTCTTCCCTCGCAGTGTCTCTCGGAGGTTACCAAGAGGGCGGCGCCATGCCGGCAGGAAGCGTAATGACGTCTCACTCTGTGTGACACTCTGTGAAGTCACTGCTCCGGCACCAGCAGCACGGGCGCCGCCATCTTGGTTTACCTTAGACCATCTAATGGAAGAGCAAGGAACTTATTACACAGACCCAAACCAGGCAGTCGTGGGACCGCTCGAATCGCCCACATTTGGTGGGGTCCTTTTTAAGGGTAAAGTGGTGAAGTCCCCTCTTGGTGTGAAGGGCAAAATAATGGCAGTGTCTGGTGAACCACAAGGCATTGTGATTATTTCAGGGCTTGTACGGCACAAAACTGACACATAAGCCCTGATAAATGTCTCCTATCACACTCTGACCTTTAGCATTGTATGATCTGAGTGTCCTCCCTCATGCCTGCTGTGGAGCTGCTCAAGGTCTGAAGCTGCTGGAAAGGGCAGGGGGCGCATGACCCTCCCCTCTGCACCTACACAATTATTAGGAGATGCAGAGTAGTTTCCCGAGTGTATGGCCGGGTCACATCTCCTGGTTAGTGATGGGTCGCTCGCCAACAAGTCAGCAGGAAGAACCTGCTCTTTCGTTTGAACAACAGGACTCAGCTCCCTTCAGCGAGCCGATAGCTCACCTTACCACGCCCCCAAATTGGCTCACCAATCAGGTTACAAGTAGAGTGGAGGTTATATATTTAATAGGGAGCCTTTCAGGAGCTAGAAGAGCCGACTCTTCTTAGTGAGCATGACTTCCCTTCATTACTGTCTCTGCAGTCATTGTGTCCCAGGACCAGGAGACGGTCCTCAGACTCTCGGTCCGGGACAATGCAGGGCTCAGCGGGAGAATATGCCAACCACCCGGGGAGATAAAAACTCAGAACTGTCCCGCCAAATCCAGGAAGGTTGGAAGGTATGCAGGTGTACAGTAGTAGTAGGGAGAAGAGGACAGGGAAGACACTTGGGGCATTTCCTGTTCATCTCCCTTTCCTCTGTTTCGTCTGCTGGAGAAGCCCCTTTGCTGGTACACAAAGGTCCCGGACTGGTAGGCGGGACCTCCATCCGAAGCTAAGAAACAGATTATCATTGTCAATGTTGGAGCTTCCTCTGTTATTGCCCCCCCCCCCTAGCAGCTCTCCCTCTTATTGTGGCCCCACAGTAAAATACTAAACACATTTACTCCCCTTTCCCTGTTTCCCAGCAGCAGTTCCTTTCTTCTCTGCTTCTGCTGTGTTTAGCAGTGCAGCCGGCAGGCAGGAATGACATCATCACATGGCGCCTACTACATACCTCAGTATCAGAGGCACAGTGATAGTGCAAGAAGCTGCTGGCTCTATAATCAGCTCTGTCGTCATCCGTTGATGTTCCAGTACTTACCTCCCGCCGGGCAGGACAGTGGGACAGAACCTGAAAGCAGAATACACGGCACACTGTAGTGTCTGCAGATTTTGATGGAGTTTTTGAGGTGAATACAGGAAATTGTTTACTAAGAAACTGAAAATCTGATGAAAACGCTGAATCCAATCCTGGTTCAACCAGCTGCAGCAAAAATTGATTTTAATATTTTGTCTTTCAATTATTTTCTATTCCTATAACAAAAACTACAGGAAAATCTTTAAACTAAGAGCATGCTGTCCTTCCAGACAAATGTCAGAGACACAAGAATAAACAGGATTTTTTCTATTAATTAATGTACATGTGCAATATACCCCACCGGGGCCTAGCCTCTTCTTGGGGCCTGGAGGCAGCTGGGGCCCACAATACCGGAGTGGCTGGTGGTTGCGGCCTAGGCACGCTAGTGTCTTGGTGCTTGTTATGGGGACCGGAGGGCTGTCCTACATCCTGGCAGGTCTCCAGCAGGTGGTGTATGCAAGAAATGATAGAGAGGGAGAGGCTGTAGTACTGGGGCAACCCCAGAGTGTCTGGGTAATGGATGGGGAGCCTGTGGTGGTAACAGCCGTATCCAGGGATCAGTCGGAGGCAACATTGTGCAAATCAACTCACGGTTCTTTATTGTACAGGTAGCAGGCAACGGGCCTAAACGGTCTAACCAGATTCTAGTACTGGAGTGGTCATGGAGAGTGGTCCTCAGGAATAAAGCACCAGCCTGGTAGTAGATGCAGGCTGGGATAACTGAGATGGAGCTGTGTCCACACTGTGGAAGGTGCAGCTCTGGATTACAGTCTCCTGATTCTGGTCCTCGGATTGGGTTCTGTGACAGTACTGAAGGTGTACTCTCTGGTCACTCTGTCCATGTGCTAAGAGACCTTGTGGTAAAGAGACCTAGGGCCGAAGAGACCTGTGCTACCACTGCCCAGGGGCTTTATCCTTCCCCTGGTAAGGTGGTAGCACCTATCCAATCACACTCCAGTTTACAATACAGCCACATAATTGGATAACATATAACACCCACTTAACTTTTGCCTTTCCAGGCAGAGACTACCGCTGTTATTACATAATGACTAGGTTCTAGAACCTTCATAGAGATTTCGAGACTCCCCCTAACAGCTCCTGACCTGAAGAGGGCACTATTCACAACTACCAGCCTGCCTATACGTTGGCAGAGGTGTTGCACATGCTAATTCTTAGTTATTTATCCAAAAATTATCTCCATAATACCTTTTTAGGGTTGTCCTAAGACTACACCGACACAGAAAATTTGAGTTTAAAAGCCAAGATTTATTGAAAAATAGTAAGAATTTATTAAAAATTAGAAACGATTAATTTTACATTTACAGGTAGGATTAACACACCATAAACAATTGTGGGCTCATTGGGGGTTCCTCTATGCTGCTTATAATTTTTAGTAAAAGCCTGTTGTTTCACATTATACAGCAACTTATACCTTACTATATTTTTCCCTTACTGGGAACTGCATTGCACATGTATATTAATTATTGCATAAGCTCCTCAATTAATTAATTGCTAAGACTATACTGCACTTTTCCCTTTGTAATCAAAATCTCATTAATCTCATAATTTTATAGTAAAATGAATGCACGACCGATTTGACATGCTTTGTGCAGCGCTGCGTAATCTGTGTGCGCTATATAAATCAAAGAATTATTAATTATAATTATTACTATAGGATTGGAAGGCAGCACAAAGTGGCAAATAAGTGACCAGCAACCTACGAAAATGACAGGGGCAAAAGATGAAAGGAGAGAGGAGGATTCCCAGCGTCCACAACTCACCCTGTCCACTGAACCGTGGAGGCCTGAAGCCTTCATACAGCCTGTGGGTGATTTCTTAGGTTATGATGGTTTCTCCCACTTCCTGCCTCCCCCTAATATCTTTATAAAACCTTCCCTTACACATAACACAGCATGAAGGGGCTCGGTAAAGGTGGTGGTGAAGGTGTGTAAGTGTCTGATGGGGTCACACAGCTCATAGAAGGACAACTCCCCCGCCTCATAATCCAGACAGATCCGGACTCTATCACTGGAGATATTGTGAGGTAACTGGATTTCATTACTGTCATGTATCACATAATACTCATTATTATATCTCCCCAAACCCCAGGACTTGTTATTATATCCAATACATGACTGATCTCCCCTCCTGTCTATACTGGGATAACACATCCCGACCCTCCACCTCCCTGATCTCCTGCCCTCCACATCCCAGTAATGTCGTCCTGAGGTAAATCTCCGGCTGCTCATCACCTGATAACAATGGAATCTCTTTGCTGTTTCTGGACGATTCTGCTTCTTGTGTGTCCTGGTTGCAGTTTTCAGGTCGCCTGATATATGGAGATTATTATGAGCCGTGTTTACATCCAGTAATATGTCTCCAGGCACCATCACATAGATCCCGCTCCTTATACCTGATATTATGTCACATAATGTGTGTAATGTGTCTGAGATCACAGTCACATCCAGACCATCTACATCATGGCGCTGGTTATCATGTCCCCCTGTGTCCTCATCACCTCCCCCCTCCTCAGGGTCACACAAGTCACCTGTGTCTGGTTCCTGTAACACAGTCAGTGGATCAGTCATGTTACACAGCTCCTCAATGTGCCTCATCTTCCTGGACAGCTCGTCCTTCTGTATCTCCAGCTTCTGGATCAGAGTAGACAGAGGGATGGACTTTTCCTTCTCCTGCCTGGAGATGTCACTCAGGACCCTCTTCTCCAGGTCGTCCAGTCGTCTCCTGATGTCTATAAACAGGGCAGTGACTCTCTCAGCTTCTCCAGATGCTTTTTCTTGAGCTTTTCTCCTGCGCACCTCCAGACTCTGGACTCTTCCCTCAGTCTCCTCTCTCTTTGTGATCAGTTTCTGGAGAACATTTCTCAGTTTCTTTTTTTTCTTCTCAGAGGCCTCATCCAGCATCTCCACCTGGTGTCCCCGATGTTCTCCGGCCAAACTGCAGGACACACAGATACATGTAGCATCCTCAGTGCAGTAATATTCCAGGACCTTCTTATGGACAGAACATTTCCGGTTCTCCAGGGAAGTGCTGGGGTCAGATAAGACGTGTTCTGGTGACTTGCTGTGGACTTTCAGGTGTTTATCACACAGAGAAGCCTCACACATCAGACAGGACCTCACAGCAGGTACAGGAGAGTCCACACAGTAAGTGCAGCAGATCCCGGTTTCTCTCGGTGTTGGTTGAGTAGTCAGAATATTCTCCATTATCTTCCGCAGAGCTAAGTTCCTCATCAGTGCCGGCCTCTCCTGAAACTCTTCTCTACATTCAGGACAGGAATAACCTCCAGACCCGTCCTGTGTATCCAGCACACGATCAATACAGACCCGGCAGAAGTTGTGTCCACATCTCAGCATTACAGGATCTGTATAAGTGGTCAGACAGATGGAGCAGTCCAGCTCCTCTCTCAGGTCGGCAGACGCCATGGCTGACGGAGGAGGAAGAGAGAAACGAAACTACAATTCTACATACGCTAATTCTCAGGAACTAGAGGACAGGTTTTTATGTCTATGTCCACAAGGTGGGGCTGAACAACACAAAATCAGTAACTATTAACCTGTTAGGGGACACTTTATAATCATATCTTCTTTCTGCTGCATATTCAATGGTTACGTTGTGTAAAGATTTGGTTAGTAATTAGGAATAATTAGTTAGCAGTTAGGATTATTAAGCAGTGAATTAAAAAAAATGTAAACTTTTATGTTCATTTTTTAAAGAGGTTTCACTGTCTTTTTGTAACATCTTCTCATAAAGCGCCTGATTAGGGTGAAGATTTGATTGACCAAGGCTCCTTCCAATTGTGATGAGGACTAGGAGATCCATGGCTATCTGTTTGTCAGCGCCTTTACTATTAATCCCCTTTAATGAGACTAATGGCCAAAGAGTAGAAAGCCCCAGATAAGAGACCTATTATTATTAAAGATTTTACTATGTTCACCATGGATACATTTCTGTTGCTTTTGATAGGTAAAATAAAGTAACCTTCATTAGATTGTGATACCATGGATAAAAAAACAGTGTAAGAAATGGGAAGAAACTCCCAAGGTAGAAGTGGCCATTGTGAAGCTGCACTCATAACTTTGTTGGGTCCAACTTCCAAAAACATAGAAACATGGCTCCTAGAATTGATTATGCCTCTCACAAGGATTTCCAAACAGGTGGAGACAAAGTTAAGACAAATTTGACATCTTCTAAAGGTGGCTTAGAACCTCAGTGGTTGACTCTTATGATGGAAGAGAAAGATAATAGTGTTACTGAAGATAACATACTAAAGTCCACTAAAGAGATATCTGGCTTGTAGTTTTCTTGGTTATGTGGCCATTTATGAGGCAACTCGTGGAGTTCATGCTATGGCTCTTTCTTCTGCAGGGTGAAGATCCCTTTAGATGAAGTTCTCGAGAGTAGACCTCCAATAAATTCTGAAGAGAATTCCATCCAAACTAATTGTTTTGAGCAAAGCTTGACTCTAAAGCAGAACGTGTTAAACATATAGGAGCAGATTTACTTATCTGGTCCTGTCGCGATGCCATGGTGCATTGTCCGACGTGGATTCGGGTCTGCCGCAATTCACTAAGGTCGTGCGCCCGAGTTCCTGCATCCGTCTCTTCTGCGCCAAGGTCTGCCGGAGTTCACCTGCTTCTTCCTGGTGCATGTGAGTGCATGTCTTGCAACACAATTTCGTTTTTAAATTCTGTGGTTTGTCCGAACCCGTCGGGTTGTCCGATGGCCATGCCCCCCCCCCCCCGATTTCTGTTGCATGCAATCCGGCGCCGATGAGCCACAATCCGACCGCGTGCACCAAAAACCCGGGGCAATTCTTTGCACAATGGAAATATTCTGGAAACCCGACGGAATCGCGGTCCCGCGGACCCTTAGTAAATGAGCCCCATAGAGAACATGTCTGCTGGAGGTACGGAAAAGTAAATAGAAATTCTTCCTTTTTATTCACTCCAGATATCAGTACAGAAGAGCTAGACAAGATGAAGAGTAGAATTCTTCTGGAAATAGTTCCAGAGAAGAGGCAGTGTCCAGGGGTGAACCTAAATTCTCGTTTGTGCCGCTATCATTTTTAAGGTATGTTTAGGTGTTTAGGATGAACTGCTAAAAAAACAAACCTCGAGCTAGCAAACACATTGGGGCACATCTACTTACCGGTCCTGCGCATTCCCCAAAAGTGCATTGTCTGACCGAAATGCACATGTGCCGCGATTCACTAAGATCGTGCGCCCGATATCCTGCAAGTGTCGCTTCCCCGTTCAGGTCCGCCGGAGTTCATCTTTTTCTTCTGGTGCATGTAAGTGCTTGATATTGCGACACAATTTAATTGTTAAATCCCGAGCTCAGTCCGAATCAGTCGGATCGTCTGACGGCACGCCCCCCAATTTCTGTCGCATGAAAGCCAGCACAGCTGCGCCACAATCCAATCACGTGCGACACAATCCCCAGTTAAATACCTTTCACAACGGCGCAAATCCCGAACATTTCAAAAATCCGATGAAAGTGCGATCCGCGGACCCCTAGTCTGGAAAAAATGATCAATACATTAAAAACTATAGCAGCACAAACAAAAATTTTCCCTCCACAAACCAGCACAAACATAGCAAAAACTTTTGACACCACTTTTGTTTGATTCGGTTAATGTTGGGGGGGCTGATTGACCTTTTGATCTTTACAAATTAGTTAATATCCTCCAAATAAAAGCAGCACAAACAAAAATTTGAGCAGCACAAACCAGCACAAACCTAGTAGAATTGATTGGCACCAGTTTTGTTTGATTTGGGTAATGTGGGGGGGCTGGTTGACCTCTGATGACCTCTGGAAACTTATTAATATCTTAAAAACGATACAAACGAAAATTTCTGCTGCACAAACGTATCACAAATGTTTGACACCAATTTTGTTTGATTTTTTGTGAAGTGATTTTATGAAAATTTAAATTTTTGGCGAGTTTTTCGGGTTGTGTTTTTACGGCGTTCACCGTACGGGTCCAATAATGTTTCTGACTTATTGTACAGATTGTTACGGATGCGGCGATACCAAATATGTGGGGGGTTTTGATGATTTTCAGGTCATTTTTTTTTCTGGTTCTTTTACTTTATTAGATGTGTATAGGGAATGTTTGTGTTTAGGGGACTTTAACTTTATTTAATTAATTCTTTTTATTAAAAACTGTGTTTATTTAGTGTTTTTTACTTTTTTTCTTTACTTTTACAGGTTAGCTTGAACAAGTGATCCACTGATCGCTTGTTCAAGCTATTCTTCACCTAATACAGTGTAATACAGAAGGCAGGGACCCGGCACCCGGAAGGAGACCGCGCAGTCCCGGGGCTGCGATCGGAGCAGCGGACGCCAACCCCCCCCCCCCCCGGTAAGCGCCGCGGGGGGGACCCAATCCAGTTAAACGCCCCTAGCACGCCGTGGTCAGCCCGTGGCGTGTTAGGGGTTAACACCCAAGATCGGAGAAATCTTCGATCGCGGGTGTTAGAGGCAGGTGTCGGCTATAATATATAGCCGACACCCGCAGCTTCTGGCCCCGGCTACGTTCAGGAGCCGGGGCCAGAAGTTTGACGTACTATTACTGCATATTGCAGGACCGCACCTCCCGCCATGCAGTAATAGTACGTCAAATGTCGGGGAGAGGTTAAAGATAACAATAGTTTTCTAACTAAATTAGAGACTGTCAATTGCTCTGAAGTTACTTGGCTTTGTACATTAGACATAAAACGCTTGTACACAAACATCCCATATCAAGAAGGTACGAGGGCAACACATGAAGCCCTTAAAAGCGAGAGCTCATAGAACAATAGACATATACAATTCATTATGACATTGTTAGAAGTTATTTTGAGAAGAAAAATTACTTTAGATTTGGCGATGAATATTACTTGCAGCTTCAGGGCTCCTCAATGGGGGCCCCTGTGGCTCCAAGTTCTGCCAATATCTTTATGACATATTTTGAAGACGTCTACATCCACATTAGTCAGTGGTCTGAGTCCATTATTTTATGGACCAGATGACGTGGATGACGTCTGCTTACTATGGAAAGATTCAGAACAGCACACGCAGATATTACACTATTTACATGTCGCAATAAAGAAGTCAGGCGATCAGTTCATGACCACTCTGTGCTCTAAAGAAACCCATCGTAATAATCTGCTTAAAGGGCACCTACCACCCCGATTGTACCTATAAAGGTAGGTGGATGAATGGGACGTGAGGATAGCCCTTTTTTGGGCTAATCCTCACGTCCTGGCTATCTTTTAAAAAAGTTTATTGCAGGCATATGCAAATTTATTTATGCGGCTACTGGGGCGTGGAATAGCCGGACCTGAGGCTACTAGTCGCGGCTACTCCACGCCCCCAGTAGCCACGTTACTCTGCCTACCATTTAATCTTCGGATGCGCAGAACACAGGCCTTGGGCTGCGCGGCCCCGAGGCCGGAGCTACTGCGCATGCGCAGAAGGCCGCAGATGCCGGGGGACTCGGATGAGGGCCGAAGATTAAATGGTAGGCGGAGTAACGTGGCTACTGGGGCGTGGAGTAGCCGTGGCTAGTAGCCTCATGTCCGGCTACTCCACGCCCCAGTAGCCGCATAAAAATATTTACATATGCCTGCAATAAAGTTTTCTAAAAGACACCCAGGACGTGAGGATTAGCCCAAAAAGGGCTATCCCCACGTCCCATGCATCCACCTACCACCCCTTCAACCTTTATAGGTAGAATCGGGGTGGTAGGTTCCCTTTAAATATGATAGCTACCATGCCCCTCAGACTTTTAAAGGGATCCCAAAAAGTCAATTTGTACGTGCACGTAGGATCTGCAGCAGCGAGGAAGAATACGATATTCAGAAGGAAAAGCTAGTTCAGAAATTTGTTGAACGTGGATATCCAAAAGAGGAGGTAGAGAGAGTTGGGCAGGAGGTTTCCCATGAGATCGAGAAGAGACGTTAGGTCTGTTAAAATAAAGAAATCTAGAGATCAAGTCGCGTACATCTCCCGATAGGATAGGCACCTCATTAAAAAGACCATCGTACAGAACTGGCCGATACTGTCCCATGATCCAAAATATGGATTGCTGTTTAAGGATCCCCCTAGTTTTATCTATAAAAAGGGACGTTCAATAACTAATGAATTAATTAGATCAGACAGACAGGAGGTGAAAAAATTGCGCCAAACATTTTTGGCAGCCAAAAGAAAAGGCACTTTTCCTTGTCTTGCGTGTCATAATTGTAATTGTATTATTAAAGGTGAAACATTTAACCATCCTAGACAAGGTACGAAAATTCTAATTAGAGGGTTCTTTACTTGCAATACCCAATCTGTGATCTATATGCTTAAATGCCCGTGTGGGCTGGCATATGTTGGGCAGACAGCTAGAGCCATTATAACGAGATTGAATGATAAGACAATGGGGCACATTTATTAAGGGGCCGATTTGTTTTTTTTCGTCTGATTTACCGTTTTTTTCCGTTTTGCGCCGAATTCCGCCGGGATTTTGGCGCACACGCCGGGTTGCATGCGATAGAAATCGGGGGCGTGGCCGTTGGAAAACCCGATGGATTCGGAAAAAACGCTGTATTTAAAAAAAAAAAACGGTCGCACGAGCCATACTCACATGCACCAGGAAGAGATCGGTGAACTCCGGCGCACCTCGGCGGACCTCGCCGCAGCAGCGACACCTGGTGGACATCGGGCGCAGGACCTTAATGAATCGCCGGAAGACCCGAACGCTCGTCGGAGAAGCCGCCGCTGGAACGCGAATGGACCGGGTAAGTAAATGAGCCCCAATATCTCACTAAGAATGCTGAAGAACCTAACACTGGTAATGAAAGGGTTAAGCATGAGACGGGCGTTGCTAGACACTTTCGCAAACTGAAACATAGGGGCAGATTTACTTACCCGGTCCGTTCGCGAACCAGCGGCGCGTTCTCTGCGGAGAATTCGGGTCCGGCCGGGATTCACTAAGGTAGTTCCTCCGACGTCCACCAGGTGGCGCTGCTGCGCTGAAGTTCCCCGAAATGCACTCGGTCTATTCCTAGTGAAGGTAAGTGCAAGTCTCGCGCCACTTTTTTTTTTTTTAAATGCGGCGTTTTTTCCAAATTTGTCGGGTTTTTGTTCGACCACGCCCCCCCCCCGATTTCCGTCGCGTGCATGCCAGCGCCGATGCGCCACAATCCGATCGCGTGCGCCAAAATCCTGGGGCAATTCAGGGGAAATCGGTGCAAATCACGTCGGGAAAACGCGAATCGGGCCCTTAGTAAATGACCCCCATTATGTCAATGAGCTAAGGTGGTTAGTGTTAGAAAATGTAACACATGGAAATGAGGAGATTAGAAAAAAGAAATTACTACAAGGTGAGGTTTACTGGATTACTAAATTGGACACCTTATACCCCCATGGGCTGGATGAACAATGCAACTTTAATGTGTTTCTATGATATTCATCTATTTCATTAACTTTATGGTCTTAAGTGGATTTGCTGCACTGTCAGTTCATGACAGGTTATTGTATGTAAATGTTAATAGTTTTCACTAGATTTCTTATTGTATTGTTTGTAGACTTTATTGTATTTAAGGTCTTACCCTGTCACTACGGCGCATGTCTGAGGAAGGAGGCACTACCTCCGAAACGTCACGACACTCCGGACGTTCCCTGTGCATGTGTGGACTTTTCCAATGGACTATGGCACCGTTTGCCGAAGTTTGGTGATGTACTTTGACCCAATAAAATCAGGTTAAAAGTGGAGTGGTGTGGAGTGACTGACTGTCCGGAGGCACCCAATTATATATTTAATAGGGAGCCGTTCAGGAGCCAGAAGAGCCAGCTCTTCTTAGTGAGCCGGACTTCCCATCACTACTGTCTCTGCAGCCATTGTGTCCCAGGACCAGGAGACGGTACTCAGACTCTTGGTCCGAGACAATGCGGGGCTCAGTGGGAAAATATGGCAACCACCCGGGGAGGTGGTACACAGGTAAAAACCCGGAACTGTCCCGCCAAATCTGGGACGGTTGGGAGGTATGCAGGTGTACAGTAGTAGGAGGG
Organism: Engystomops pustulosus; assembly: GCF_040894005.1. Taxonomy (NCBI): domain Eukaryota; kingdom Metazoa; phylum Chordata; class Amphibia; order Anura; family Leptodactylidae; genus Engystomops; species Engystomops pustulosus. The sequence continues at coordinate 13,573,987 of NC_092414.1, forward strand.
TGCAGAGGACAGGGAAGAAACTTGGGGCCTTTCCTGTTCTTCTCCCTTTCCTGTCCCATCACCTCTGTTTCATCTGCTGGAGAAGCCACTTTGCTGGTACACAGAGGCCCCGGATTGGTAGGCGGGGCCTCCATCTGAAGCTGAGAAACAGATTATCATTGTCTAACTGTTATTGAGCGCACCCAAGCAGCTTCCTCTGTTATTGTGCCTCCCAGCAGCTCCCCCTCTTATTGTGGCCCCACAGTAAAATAATAAACACAGATACTCCCCTTTCCCTGTTTCCCAGCTGCAGTTTCTTTCTTCTCTGCTTCTGCTGTGTGTAGCAGTAAAGCCAGCGGGCAGGAATGACATTTCCACATGGCGCTTACTATATACAGTAGAACCAGAGGCACAGTGATAGTGCAGGGAGCTGCTGGCTCTGTAATCAGCTCTGTCGTCGCCCGGAGGATGCCGGAAGAGTTATCATTCCGGTACATACCTCCCGCTGGGCAGGACAGTGGGACAGCACCTGAAAACTGGGACTGTCCTGCTGGATCTGGGACAGTTAGTAGATATGCTAAAGTGGCTGAAAACAGAGACTGCATGCATATCACGAACTAAAGCCACCCAACATACCCCCCCTTTACCGAATAACCACAGACACGGAAATAACTTTAAACCATGTGGAGTGACAACAGGGAGTCGGCCACAGCTTTATTAAAACTATGTTAACCATTTAAACACCTACTCATAGAGTAGTAACTTCTTTTCAACTTTTAACAAAAAGGAACTCCATTTTTCCAGGGGCACCTGAAATGCCAGCCTCGTTAGAGGGCATGTAGGTCCTCACCCCCTTCTGTACAACCGCCAGCTGTGACTTACAATTACATAAAATATATAAGACCGCATATGCGTAGATATAAAAATGGTATATGATGGTTTTTTTTTTTTTTTTTTTTTTTTTTTTTTTTTTTTTTTTTATAAAGTTATAGCAAGAATACAATAATACAAAATAATAAGGGCGGGCGGGAGGGGAAGGATTCCTGAAAGAGGGTGAGCCAGGTTACCGTCCCTCTTTTATGCCCTAGGCTCAGCCCCCCAGGTGTGGCTAACACTCGCCCTGCCCCCAGTCACGTAGCCCACGAACTCAATACCCGCTCCTACTGTAAAGGAGGGGGAGGGGGGAAGGAATAGATTAACCCTTAGCTACCCACCCCCTGCCTGCAGTCCCTAGCCCAACGGCTATATGCCTACGGGCTACCAAGACTGCATGCATATCACGAACTAAAGCCACCCAACATACCCCCCCTTTACCGAATAACCACAGACACGGAAATAACTTTAAACCATGTGGAGTGACAACAGGGAGTCGGCCACAGCTTTATTAAAACTATGTTAACCATTTAAACACCTACTCATAGAGTAGTAACTTCTTTTCAACTTTTAACAAAAAGGAACTCCATTTTTCCAGGGGCACCTGAAATGCCAGCCTCGTTAGAGGGCATGTAGGTCCTCACCCCCTTCTGTACAACCGCCACGGAGGAGGACATGCAAACCTACATGTCCCTCCGACCCCCCACCAGAAGGGACATTGCCCTCTCAATCCCATCCTGAAGACCAGACAGGAAAATATCCATCCCGATATCCGTGAGATGGACACCATCAGGCAGCAACAAGCCCCGATTGTCCCCTTCCAACTCCCTGTGTCGCACTACTACGCCCCCCCTCTCCCTAACAAAGCGGGAAACCTTCGTATTCAGCAGCCTCCTGCTCCTCTCAATACCGGCCCCGTCCCTGGCCCCTTCCCAAATTGCCCTAGGGATAATTTCCGACCACACTAGCACGAACCTGGAGAAGAAGGAGGAAAACCTCTCCAGGTCCGACTGTATCAGTGGGACCAATTCCCCAAAACGAACCGAACACAGGTCGTTACCCCCAAGATGCAGAACCAGAATGGAGGGTGAGACTGAATATCTGCTAATGTCCACCACCTCGGGCAGTGCTTGCATCCAGCGCAGGCCTTTAATTCCTCTCCAGCGGACGTCGGCGTCAAAAAAGCCCAGGGACCTTCCTCCAGGACGAACCATAGCCCTCTGTTCGGCCCAGTAAATGAACGAATGCCCAAGGATCCATACCGTCGGGCGGGAATCTAAAATGAACAAAATCAGTTAATAAGCAAGTCAGGGCGAATGTAACCAGCAAAACATTCAGACCTCCAACGCCCAATTCTTTGCACCTCAGCATCAGAAAGGCCAAGCTCACTTGCAGTAGTCGCAGCGCCAATCCTAAAAGAATGCGTGCCAAATTCCCCAGGAGGAAACCCAGCAGCCGCCAGCGCTTTTTTAAACAAAACCGTAAATTGGAAACGTGTAAGCGGGGAACTATCAGCATGGGAGAAAAATTGAACCCCCCCAACCCTGATCGCTAAAAAATTACTAACCGCCAGCACAGGACATGCTGAGCCTCCCACCTGACGCAGTGACACCCAGCAACCTCGCCCAAATACGTCTGTCTTAGAACGACGTATACGCAAACGCAAGCCACCAGAAGACACTGAAACATCCTCAAACAACAACCCCCCAGGTTTATTAGCACTAGGAGGGACCAATTCCGAAATTCGCAAAGCGCCAAAAAACGCCGTGACAAAAGCTGCACTGACCAACTTAACCTCAAAACCATCTCGACAGACCGTGTCCAGAACCGCCAGAAGACGCAACAGGACCGAATAAGAAACAGGACGGCGGGATTCCCGTCGAACCGAATCTTTCTTCCATCCCTTAATAACCTGTTTTATGAAAAAACACTGGGTCACATCCACCCACCCATGCAATTTAAAGAAAAAGGCTATGCCTGCTAACCGACGCTGCGCACACAGCCCCGATACACCCTTATCCCTTAACCCTTCCAAATAGCGCAAGGTAATGTCCAAGCGAACCCTCGCATCAGACGAAAAAACCACCGACCCGGCTACTACAGACCATTCCGCCCAAGCTTTACCATATGCTGTCCAGGTAGACGGAGCAAGAGACGACTGAACTAAAGCCCGAAGTTGACTTCCAGAGTTGACCACAGGGAACCCGGGCACGGAGTCCCTTCCGCATCCGCCAGAGGGCAAAGGGATCGAAACACCTGCCAATTAAAACGTGAAAGAGCGTCAGCGATGCTGTTCTCTACCCCCGGCACATGACGAGCTCTAAAAACAATATTCCACTGTAGGCAACGTAACACGAGCCGTCGCAACAAACACAACACCGGTAGTGAGGAAGAAGAAATGCTATTCACCGCATGGACCACACTCATGTTGTCAGACCAAAAAACTACCGCCTTGTTCGCCATACTCTTACCCCACAGCTCAACCGCCACCACGATAGGAAAAAGTTCTAACAAAGCCAGGTTCCCACACCAACCCCGCTCATGCCAATGTGGCGGCCAACTTTCCGCACACCAAGCCGTGCCTAAAATAACCCCGAAGCCTAACGATCCCGCCGCGTCGGAAAACAACTGCAAATCGGGGCTGGAGATCTCCTTTTCTCTCCAGCAAGTACGCCCGTTGTAATCAGCTAAAAAAGAATCCCAAACCCGTAGATCAGCCTTGATACCTTTGGTCATACGAATGCGATGATGTGCGACACGGACTCCAGCAGTGGCCAAGGAAAGTCTACGTGAAAAAACCCTACCCATAGGCATAATGCGACACGCAAAAACTAGCAACCCCAACAACGACTGAACCTGCTGAAGAGATGCCTTCCGGGCCGCAAGACAGGCTGTTATCGCTGAGCGCAACTTAAACAATTTATCCTTAGGAAGCCGGAATTCCATTGCAATGGAATCAATTTCTATCCCTAAAAAGGACAAGATCGTACATGGACCCTCCGTCTTTTCAGCTGACAAGGGCACCCCGAACTGCTGGGACAAAAAACGAAATGAAGACAACAAGCCTGCGCAGTGACCTGAATCGCGCGGGCCCACAAAAAGAAAGTCATCCAAATAATGGGTCACCAGCGAGGAGGACGTTTCAAACTTCAAAACCCACTCCAGGAAAGTACTGAAGACTTCGAAGTAATAACAGGAGATGGAACAACCCATGGGCAAACACATGTCATAATAGAATTCATCATCCAGCTGGCAACCCAATAAGTGAAAACAATCCGCATGCACTGGCAAGAGCCGGAAGGCCGACTCTATATCCGATTTTGCCATAAGGGCCCCTGGACCTGCGGCACAAACCAACGATATAGCTTTGTCAAAGGAAACATATGATACAGACACCAAATTCTTGTCAATACCATCGTTGACAGATGATCCCTGGGGATGAGACAAATGATGTATAAGCCTGTACTTACCCGGCTCCTTTTTAGGAACCACCCCCAATGGAGAAACCCGGAAATCAACAAAAGGAGGGGAACTGTAAGGGCCCGACATTCTCCCTAACTCAACCTCCTTAGCAACCTTGGCTCGAGCTATTTCAGGCATCTGCAGAACGGATTTCAAGTTCTTTGCAAAAACAGGGGCAACGTTGGGGATGAACGGAATGAAAAACCCAAAAGAAAAACCCGTTCTAAGTAGCGCGGCCTCCGCCTTCTTGGGGTAGAGAGCGAGCCATGGCAGCATCTTTTCCACGCGAACCGGCGTCCTCTGGCTTACCACTACCGAGAGACCGCGAGGAGGCAGCCGCAGGACGGGAACAGCGGAGGGAGGCATGAGCCCCGCCACAGTTGGAGCACTCGTGCCTGAATTTGCAAGACCCGTAAAATCGACAGTGTCCTTCATTGAACATCCAACAAGTTCCCGACCTGCGAGCCGCCCCCGGCCCAAGGGAACCTGCCGGAGCTGAGGACGAGGAGGAGGCGTTCCCTATCCACCGTCACAGAGTCCACGGAAATTAAGGACCAAATGTCCACATAGTGGTTGTGAAAAATTTTTTCTTTTGTTTCATCAGAGAGATGATAGCCAAGAGGGGATACACCACAAAAATACGTATCCCTATAGGCCGGTAAAGACGGTGTGAAGGTGGACGTGGAAGCCTCAACCGTAGCTTTTGCCGTTGAAGGAAGCGACGCCGTGGCCGAAGGCGCACCAGGCGCCGCCCCCAACAAGGATCTAATGGACGACAATACTGCAGAATCAGATCCCGACCCACCCCACGCCTGCAAGCAGGCCGACTCACCAGACGCTGATGCAGGCCTCGGAGCCGAAGACGACCTTCCAGGAGCTGCCATCGCCAACGCCGCTGAAGGACCGGACACCTGCTCTCTGCTGGAACGATGAGACCTCACCGAGCTCCCACGGGACCTGCTACCACCATGCTGTCTTTTCGGAGATGGAGTACCAGATGACCCAGAGGAAGCCCGCTGTGATGACCGAGACGATCCGGACCTTGAAGCAGACCTGCGGCCGCGGGAGCGGCGCCTTTTTTCCCGCCCTGACCGGGAGCGAGAAGCCCGCCGGCGCCTGGATGAAGACGAGCGACGGCTACGACTAGAGCTGGCCCTAGACCGCACTGAAGAGGCGCGCCGCTGGCCTTGGGCCAGCACATACCCCGTGCCCAATTCCCCGGCCATCAGCGGAGCAACCAGGGGGGGCGGGACGACCAGGGTGTTCGGATCGAGGGGTGAGAATTCCGATCCAATGATGTCTTCCTCAGAGGCAGCACCTTCATCCGGATCGGTGGGCCCTAGGATGGACGAAGGCTGGGGGTTAACGCTTAAATCCTGAGGATGCCAGGGGTGTACATTACGGGCCAAGGCCGGGGGCTGGGAGGGCAGATGTAAACCAGCTGCCCCCGGGCCTTGTGCCAAAGCTAGGGCAGGGTAGTGGCGGGAAGTGGGTCTGATGGAGGAGCTACTCCTGGCTGCGGTGCGTGTGGCGACGCAGCCTCTGCTGGCAGCGCGGGGAGGAGGATTAACCCCCCCTGACCCGGCTGCCACACTAACTATTGGGCGCCGGCTCCGGCCTGCAGAGGACCTGGCCGGAACCGGAGTGGGGGGGATGAAATCAGGGGACTCCTCTCTCCTCACCGCTTCCGGGCGCGGTGACAGAGAGGGATTGCGTCCCCCGTTCCGATGGTGAGGGGAGGGAGGTGCTGGGGTGCGCGCGGCGGGAGACGGAGCCGCCGCGGGCAGAGGAGTACTCACGGCCGCCTGCGCTGAAGGAGACAAGCGCTGAGGCGGCCGTGTCAACCTACCGGAGCGGCGCACGTCCTGAGATGGGGGAGCCGACGGCGCCAAATCTGTCGCTTGCGCCTCCGCAAGCAGGGAGGACAGCCAGGCAGAGCCCTCGGCCCGCAGACGCTGTCGGATGGCGTCATCAGTGGCCATCTTGATCCGGATCCTGCAGGAGACGATTCCACCGGGAAGGAGAAGGATTCCTGAAAGAGGGTGAGCCAGGTTACCGTCCCTCTTTTATGCCCTAGGCTCAGCCCCCCAGGTGTGGCTAACACTCGCCCTGCCCCCAGTCACGTAGCCCACGAACTCAATACCCGCTCCTACTGTAAAGGAGGGGGAGGGGGGAAGGAATAGATTAACCCTTAGCTACCCACCCCCTGCCTGCAGTCCCTAGCCCAACGGCTATATGCCTACGGGCTACCAAAAACAAATGAATGTATTGCCTGCAGGGCAAAAGAAGAAAAACTGGGAAACATAAGTGTAGACACCAGTGACCTGCAAGCTTAAAGGGGTTTTCCCACGAAGGAAAGTTAAGCCCTATCCACTTTATAGGGCCTAACTTGCTAAACAATGGGGGTCTCAGTGCTGAGACCATCGCAGATCGCAAAAACGAGGGGTCCTTCGCCCCTCGTCGCTCTGTCAGATTAATTGAGCAGACGGCCGCGCATGACCGTTCTACTCCATTAATCTTTATGGAGCTGACGGAGATCGGTGAGTGCAGCGCTCGGCAGTTTCCATCAGCTCCATAGAGATTAATGGAGCAGAGCGGTCATGTGCGGCGGACCCCTGGTTTTTGCAATCTGTGGGGATCTCAGAAGTGAGATAGGGCCTAACTTTCCTTCGTGGGAAAACCCCTTTAAGGAAACATAAGAAATCATAAGAAAGCATTTGCAACACCCCTGCCAATACATAGGCAGGCTAGTAGTTGTGAATAGCGCCCTCTCCAGGTTAGGAGCTGTATGAGGGAGTCATGAACCCTCTAGTAGGTTTCTAGCACTAGGTCACTATGTAATAGCAGCTGTAGCCTCTGCCTGAACAGGCAACAGTTAAATGGGTGTAGGGCAGTGATGGCAAACCCTTTAGACACCGAGTGCCCAAACTACAACCAAAACCCACATATTTTTTGCAACATGCCAATGTGACAATTAAAGCAGTAACTTATTACTCCCTGCTCTTTCACAGGTTTAAATTGTATAGGCACCTGAGGACACCAATACAGTAGAAAGAAGGAGAGGAATTTTGGATGATCATTGTAGCTTCCTTCCAGGGTCCTGGGCTGCCTGGGACTGCAAGAGGCCTTGAGTCCTGTCTGCCGATTTCTGTGCTGGGGTGATTGTGCAGGTGCCCATAGAGAGGGCTCTGAGTGCCACCTCTAGCACCCGTGCCATAGGTTCGCTACCACTGGTGTAGGGTGTTATCCAATTATTTGGCTGTATTGTAAACTGGAATGTGATTGGAGAGGTACTACCACCTGACCAGAATGAGTATAAAACCCCAGTGCAGTGGGAACACATGGTCCAGTCCAGACTACAGGAGTCTGAGAGTGTACAGAGAGACAGTGTTCAGTACACCTTCAGTGTTGACACATAACCCATTCCCAGGTCCAGAGTCAGGAGACTCTAATCCAGAGCTGCAGCTTCCAGCCTGCATCTACTACCAGGCTGGTGCTTTATTCCTGAGGACCACTCTCCACGATCACTCCAGTACCAGAATCTGCTGTTGACGGTTTAGGCCCGTTGCCTGCTACCGTGAGTTGATTTGCACAACTTTGCCTCTGTCTGATCCCTGGATATGGCTGTTACCACCACGGACTTCCCCATCCATCACCCAGGGACTTATCTTACATACACTCAGGGGTTGCCCCAGGGAGAACCAGTACATCAGCTTCTCCCTCCATATTTCTTGCACACACCATCTGCTGGAGACCGGCCAGGCAGTAGGACAGCCCTCCGGCCCCCATACTAAGCACCGTGACATCGGCACGCCCTAGGCCGCAACCGCCAGCCACTCCAGTATTCTGGGCCCGGCTGCCTCCAGCCCCAAGAAAAGGCTAGGCCCCGGTGGGGGATGTTGCACAAACTACAAGAAAATCTTTAAACTCAGAGCATGCTGTGCTTCCGGACAAATAAATGCCAGAGATACAAGAATAAACAGGATTTTTTTTTACTAATTAATGTACAAGCTAATTGTTAGTTGTCTATTGAACCATGGAGGCATGAAGCCTTCATACAGCCTGTGGATGATTTCTTAGGTTATGATGGTTTCTCCCAGTTCCTGCCTCCCCCTAATATCTTTATAGAACCTTCTTCTACATATAACACAGCATGAAGGGGCTCGGTGAAGGTGGTGGTGAAGGTGTGTAAGTGTCTGATGGGGTCACACAGCTCATAGAAGGACAACTCCCCCGCCTCATAATCCAGACAGATCCGGAATCTATTACTGGAGATATTGTCAGGTAACCGGATCCCTTTCCTGTCATGTGTCACATAATACTGATTATTATATCTCATCAAGCTCCAGGACTTGTTATTATATCCAATGTATGACTGGCGCCTCCTGTTGATACTGGGATAACACATCCCGACCATCCACCCCCCTGATCTCCTCATCCCCACATCCCAGTAATGTCGTCCTGAGGTAAATCTCCGGCTGCTCATCACCTGAGGATAATCCTGGAATCTCTCTGCTGTTTCTGGACGATTCTTCTTCTCTTGTGTCCAGGTTGCAGTTTTCAGGTCGTCTGATATATGGAGATTATTATGAGCCGTGTTTACATCCAGTAATATGTCTCCAGGACCCTCCACATAGATCCCGCTCCTTATACCTGATATTATGTCACATAATGTGTGTAATGTGTCTGAGATCACAGTCACATCCAGACCATCTACATCATGGCGCTGGTTATCATGTCCCCCTGTGTCCTCATCACCTCCCCCCTCCTCAGGATCACACAAGTCACCTGTGTCTGGTTCCTGTAACACAGTCAGTGGATCAGTCATGTTACACAGCTCCTCAATGTGCCTCATCTTCCTGGACAGCTCGTCCTTCTGTATCTCCAGCTTCTGGATCAGAGCAGACAGTGAGAGGGACTCTTCCTTCTCCTGCCTGGAGATGTCACTCAGGATCCTCTTCTCCAGGTCGTCCAGCCGTCTCCTGATGTCTATAAACAGGGCAGTGACTCTCTCAGCTTCTCCAGATGCTTTTTCTTGAGCTTTTCTCCTGCTCTCCTCCAGACTCTGGACTCTTCCCTCAGTCTCCTCTCTCTTTGTGATCAGTTTCTGGAGAACATTTCTCAGTTTCTTCTTCTTCTTCTGAGAGGCCTCATGTAGCGTCTCCACCTGGTGTCCCTGATGTTCTCCATCCAGTCTGCAGGACACACAGATACATGTAGCATCCTCAGTGCAGTAATATTTCAGGATCTCCTTATGGACAGAACATTTCCGGTTTTCCAGGGAAGTGCTGGGGTCAGATAAGACGTGTTCTGGTGACTTGCTGTGGACTTTCAGGTGTTTATCACACAGAGAAGCTTCACAATGTAGACAGGACATCACAGCAGGTACAGGAGAGTCCACACAGTAAGTGCAGAAGATCCCGGTTTCTCTCGGTGTTGGTTGAGTAGTCAGTAAATTCTCCATTATCTTCCGCAGAGCTAAATTCCTCATCAGTGCCGGCCTCTCCTGAAACTCTTCTCTACATTCAGGACAGGAATAACCTCCAGACCCGTCCTGTGTATCCAGCACACGATCAATACAGACCCGGCAGAAGTTGTGTCCACATCTCAGCATTACAGGATCTGTATAAGTGGTCAGACAGATGGAGCAGTCCAGCTCCTCTCTCAGGTCGGCAGACACCATGGCTGACAGAGCAGGAAGAGAGAAACGAAACTACAATTCTAGGACAATCAGGAAGGAGAAGTGTTGTACCTGTGTGCACAGGGCGGAGCTGAACAGCACAAGATCAGTCTCTATTAACCCATTACTAGACACTTGTAAGAATCCTAAAATCCATATTCTGTACATTTGCTCTGCTATATATACATGGAAGCCACTGCTGAGAAAAGGAAAACTAAACCACAATTCTGTGACTATAACAAAGGCCAAGTTTTGTAGTTGTTTCCGCAGGACAGGGCCGAACATCACAAGATATGTCCTATGTAACCTATTGATGGACACTAGTAAGAATCATCAAGCATCTATTCTATACATTAATGTGCTCATATATACAATACATTGATGTGCAGTACCACCGCTCGGCCACTAAGCAGAAATCTGCGCCGTTCTTTCTGCTCCATTCTCTGTTGATCCTATGGGTCCCAGCAACTGAAAGCAGCCATAACAACCAACCTGTACAGGTTCTGGAGATGGACCTAGCCAGTGTGGGGTTCCTGTGCATGAAAAGTAACCATCCCATATGTAGAGATTAGAAATGAGCGAGCACTAAAATGCTCGAGTGCTCGCTATTCGAGTCGAACTTTTTCCGGTGCTCGTTTCGAATAACGAGCCCCATTGAAGTCAATGGGAGACTCGAGCATTTTTCAAGGTGACCACGGCTCTGCACAGGGAAGCTTGGCCAAAAACCTGGAAACCTCAGAAAATGATGGAAACACCACGGAAATGGACAGGAAACAGCAGGGGCAGCATGCATGGATGCCTCTGAGGCTGCATAATTGCACCATTATGCCAAAATTATGGACAACAGCATGGCAATGACAGAGTGACCGAGTGAGGAGAGATAGCATCTAAAACACCCAATAATTGACCCTGACCCTATAGAAGACGGCATGCAGAGGCATCGGCAGGCTAGAGAGTGGCATGGCGACATACCCCAAATGGACTCAGGCTTCAAACCAATTTTAAAAATTCCTTTTGGTGAGGATAACGTGTAGCACTGTATGTATCAGTATTTGGCCTGGTTATGGCGGCAGAGAGGAACCAAAGGAGGTGAGCAAGAAGCGCTGAAATGATTTCCTATGTGAACAAAAGGTTGACGGTATATTTAGTTGACAACACAGCATGGTGGCGACAAATGACCAAGTTCCATAACGTACCTGGTGAAACACCGGAAAAATGAGCCTGATACAGCTCGTTTGCTAAGGGGACGACATGTGGGGGCAGCTATGGAGACGACTTTTGGAGGCAGCTATGGAGACGACATGTGGAGGCTGCTATGGAGACAATGTGTGGTGGCTGCTATGGAGACGACATGTGGAGGCTGCTATGGAGACAACGTGTGGAGGCAGCTATGGAAACGGCGTGTGGAGGCTGCTATGGAGACGATGTGTGGAGGCTGCTATGGAGACAACGTGTGGTGGCAGCTATGGAGACGACATGTCGAGGCTGCTATGGAGACAACGTGTGTAGGCAGCTATGCAAACGACGTGTGGAGGCTGCTATGGAGACGACGTGTGGTGGCAGCTATGGAGACAACGTATGGAGACGGCGTGTGGTGGCAGCTATGGAGACGACATGTAGAGGCAGTGGGGACGGTTATGGCACCTGAGGTGAAGGTAAGGAGGTGAGAAAAGAGGAGTAAAAAGATAGATTTTAGAGCTAAAAGGTTATAGTAGTAGATTAAAGTTGCTGCAGTTAAAACAATGTTAGTTGGATCTTGGGATGGAGCTGGCGGTCCGCTGCCAGGCAAGCTTTCGCCTGTCCAAGCCCCTGCCTCTCGGCTCCTCCCCACCCAAAATGGATCTGGGGGCCCGAAGCGTGTACTTTACTAATGTGAACAAAAAAACGTATTAGATTACGCCACACGGGACGTACATTACGCTTCACCGGCAGAGAGAATGTGGATTGGGATTTCTGGAGACTAGCTTGCTAAACAGTAGCAGGCAGACTAAGCTAGATGAAATTGCATTTGCACCACTGACAGCACACAAAAGGATTTTGTGCTGTGACTTTCACTTTGATCCAAGCAGCGTGGGGAGTGGCTAGTATATTCCAGGGTCACCTGATCAGGCCAGCCAACCACTGCTATCGACATGTAAGTGTACCACGTGATGCTGGGTGTACTGCAGAGTCTCCTGGCTTGTGAATGGCTCTGTTTCTGGCCGCCAAAAATCAAAACGGCGGGAGATGCCACTTTCGCGAGCTGGCGAAATATTCATCCGAGCAACGAGCAGTTGTGAGTACGCTAATGCTCGAACTAACATCAAGCTCGGACAAGTATGTTTGCTCAGAGATGAGTGGACCCGCCTAAGCCAAACATATAGTCAGATTAGCTGCCGAACAGCCAATGCGGCAAAATAACCGCTTGTAGAAACAAGCTATGGCTAAGATTGGCCGGGGAATGTGAGGGCGGGTTCCCACATGGCGGTTTTGTCGAGGTTTTAAACACATCCAAAACTCAAGTGAGAATGGTTTTGGCATGCGGTTCATTGGAAATGCATTTGCGTTTTGGCCAAACACCATTCCAATTGTGTTTAAAAAACGTAACAAAAACGCCATGTGGTAACAGGCCTCAGGGTCAGGTGCTCAGACCAGACCATGGGCAGAACGGCAGCTCAGTGGTTAGCACTACAGCCTTGCATCGCTGGGGTCCTAGATTCTTGTCCCATCCAGGTCAACATCTGCAAAGAGTTTGTATGTTTTATCTCCGTGTTTGTGTGGGTTTCCTTCGGGTCCTCCAGTTTCCTCCCACATTGTGAGCTTCATTGGGGACAGGGACTGATGTGACAAGCTCTGTGCAGCACTTTCCAAATCTGTGTGCGCTATATAAATAAAGGAATTATTATTATTATTCTACGGCTAGCACAGGACCCCAGTCTCTTGTACGGGCTCATGCAAAGGGCTGTTTCCATTCCATTCAAAGCAGGTCCTATTCCTGTCTGAGTTTGCGGCTCCTGCAGTCTTGTATTACTGTCCCCGATGGGTGAGATGACTGTTCTTTGCAGATGGAGATCAGCACTATTCCATGTGAGGGCAGTCTGATAGGCAGACAGGGGGCCCCCTTCCTACTCGGCCCCTGTGCAGCTCTACAGGCTTCAGCAATACTATGGCCGTCCCAAAGGAAAACCCCTTTACAGATACAAGTAACTTGTCAAAAAGATTCTGCATTGTATAAGAGAAAATCTTTTGATCACTTTTTATACAATTTTTTTATATGTTGCGGAATGGCGAAAAAGTTGCGTTTGGGACATTTCGCTGCTACTTTCCGTCACAGGGTTAAATGTCGAGAATAATTCTATTTTCATAGATCGGACATTTTGGGACATGGCGATACCTAACATGTCTGTGATTTTTCACTGTTTTTTATCATTTCTTGGGAAAGGGGGTGATTTGAATTTTTGACTTTTTTTTCTATTTTTTTACTATTTTTCAGACCCCCTAGGGTACTTTAACCTCAGGTTGTCTGATGCTACCATGTACTACCCAATGGCTTTATATGGGGATTTTACTGATCATTTATTACAATATGCCACTGGCACATTGTAACAAATGGCCAGAAAGCATAGCCTCGGGTGTTGAGGCTGTCATGGAGACAGATTGTCACTCCCTGATGACGTCAGGGAATGACGATCTACCTGTGGACTGGTGGGTCTATCTATATACTGAGGGGACATGTGCTGGGGCTGTCTATATACTGAGGGGACATGTGAAGGGGCTACCTATATACTGAGTGGGCACATGCAGGATCTGTCTATATACTAAGTGGGCATGTGCTATGGCTGTCTATATACCGGATTAAGGGCTGGATTAAGGTTGGTGGGGGCCCCCAATTGAATGTAGTTTAGACAGGGTAGAGCAATCGCTTTATACAGCTCCCCAGCAATCACTATATACAGCCCCCAGTAATCACTGTATACAGCCCCCAGCAATCAGTAAATACAGCCCCCAATAATCACTATATGCATCCCTATCATTAACTATATAGCTATATGCACCTCCTATAACTATCTATATACAATTCACCTAAAAAACCTATATACAGTCCAGGGTAAAATAATAAAATTATACTTAACCTTCCGCTTTTCCCCCAACCTCATCTTCTTCCCTCGCGGTGTCTCTCGGAGGTGTACCAAGAGGGCGACGCCATGCCGGCAGGAAAAGTAGTGATGTCACAATCTGTGTGACACTCTGTGAAGTCACTGCTCTGGCGCCGCCATCTTGGTTTACCTTGACCAGTGATGGCGGACCTTTTAAGAGGCGAGTGCCCAAACTGAACCCAAAAACCCCCTCATTTATAGTGAGGTGCCAAGCAAAAATTAAAGCAGTAACTTACTGCTCCCTGTTCAACAACTTTTATTTGCCTCCTGAGGACAGCAACACAGTAGAAAGATGGAAATCTTTCATCATGTTAGCTTCTTTCCAGTGTCCCTCTGTACACAGAGAATCGTGGGGCCAGTAGGAGGTCCTCCAAAGATAATTCGGCCCTGTCTACACATTCTCCCTCTTCCTACAGTCCCAAGTAGCGAAGTAAGTATCAAAATATGACTGAAAGCAGCATCTTTTAAGTTGTTTGGAACTGGAGGAAGATTTTGAGTCCTGTCTGGTGTGAGTGCCACCTCTGGCACCCGTGCCATAGGTTCGCCACCACTGCCTTAGACCATCTAATGGCAGAGCAAGGAACTTATTACACAAACCCAAATCGGGCAGTAATGGGACCGCTCAAATCGCCCACATTTGGTGGGGTCCCCTTTAAGGGGAAAGTGGTGGGGTCCAGAGCGTGTGTCCCAGGCGTCATCCCCCCCTATAATCTGTCCCGTGAGCCCTCTACATACAACCACAGCCGAGGTTTGTACTAATACATGACACGTTGGTAAGGAGTTAACACCATTATGATGTACATAATGCATTAAGTGGTAAATCATCCTGACAGGTTCCCTTTAATTACTGATCTCCAGCACCAATTCCTGCAGGATACATACACAAGAACATGTCTGTACAATCTTATTTACACACATGGGGGGTTATCATAGGATGAAGTCCCCAATTCCCCGGATACATCTGGGCTGCGCAGCGTACAATGATACGGCATGGAATTGCTCAATAACCTAGAAACTTTCACTCATGAACGGTCATAGGTTATAGCGAGGGTGCAGGCGCTGCTGTCTGCATCTCCTTTATCCCCTCTTGGCGTGGAGAAGGCGTGAAGGGCAAAACAATCACAATGGGGGTCATTTACTTACCCGGTCCTGTCGCGATCCAGTGGCGCGTTCTCCGATGAGGATTCGGGTCTCCCAGCGATTCACTAAGGTCGTGCACCCGATGTCCACCAGGTGTCACTGCTGCGCCGAGGTCCGCCGGAGTTCACCAACCTATTCCCGGGGCATGTGAGTTATTGATTTTGCGACACATTTTGTTTTTTAAATTCCGTGTTTTTTCCAATTCCGTTGCGTTTTCCGACGGGCCCCCCCCCCCATTTCTGTTGCGTGAAAGCCGGCGCCGATGCGCCACAATCCGCTCGCGTGCGCCAAAATCCCGGGGCAATTCGGCGCAAATCGGAAAAATTGGGGAAACACAATGAAAATGCACGATTTGGACCCTTAGTAAATGACCCCCAATGTCTGGCCTTTAGCATTGTATGATCTGAGTGGCCTCCCTCATGCCTGCTGTGGAGCTGCTCAAGGTCTGAAGCTGCTGGAAAGGGCAGGGGGCACATGACACGAGCTGCTATCTAACCTCTCTGTGCTGCCCCCCTGCCCTCTGCACCTACACAATTATTAGGAGATGCAGAGTAGTTTCCTGAGTGTATGGCCGGCTCACATCTCCTGGTTAGTGATGGGTCATTCACGAGCAAGCTGGCAGGAAGAGTCAGCTCTTTTGTATGAATGAAAGGAGTCGGCTCCCTTAAACAGCTCACTTAACCCTGCCCCTAATTGGCTCACCACACCCCCTTTGACCTGATAAAATCAGGTTAAAAGTTGAGTGGATGGGGTGACTGACTGGCCTGAGGCTCCCTGTTACATATTTTAAAGGGAGTCGTTCAGGAGCCAGAAGAGTCAGTTCTTCATAGTGAGTCGGACTTCCCACCACTACTGTCTTTGCAGTCATTGGGGCAGATTTACTTACCCGGCCCATTCACGATCCAGCGGCGCGTTCTCTGCGCTGGATTCGGGTCTGGCCGGGATTTATAAAGGTAGTTCCTCCGCCGTCCACCAGGTAGCGCTGCTGCTCTGAAGAGCATCGGAACGCACTGGAATACACCGAGCCGGGCTGAGTGAAGGTAAGTGCAATTTTCGCTGCACTTTTTTTTTTTTAAATGCGGCGGTTTTTCCGAATCCGTCTGGTTTTCGTTCGGCCACGCCCCCCCGATTTCCGTTGCGTGCATGCCAGCGCCGATGCGCCACAATCCGATCGCGTGCACCAAAATCCTGGGGCAATTCAGGGGAAATCGACGCAAATCGGAAATATTCGGGTAACATGTCGGGAAAACGCAAATCGGGCCCTTAGTAATTGACCCCCATTGTACTTCAAAGTAATAGAAACATTTTGATGATATCTTTTGTGTTTAGTCAGGGAAGACACTTGGGGCATTTCCTGTTCTTTTCTTTTTCCTGTCCCCTCACCTCTGTTTCGTCTGCTGGAGAAGCCACTTTGCTGGTACACAGAGGCCCCGGACTGGTAGGCGGGGCCTCCATCCGAAGCTGAGAAACACAATGGGGCAGATTTACTTACCCAGTCCATTCGCGATCCAGCAACGCGTTCTCTGTGGAGGATTCGGGGTCTTCCGGCGATTCACTAAGGTAGTTCCCCCGATGTCCACTAAATGTTGCTGCTGCGCTGAAGTTCCTCGGAGTTCACTGAAGTTCACCAAGCCAGGCCGAGTGCAGGTAGCAGTGAAGACGACAGACAGGAATGACATCATCACATGGCATTACTACATATAGTAGAATCAGAGGCACAGAGTGCAGGTAGCTACTGGCTCTGTAATCAGCTCTGTCATTGTCCGGAGGATGCCGGTAGAATTGTCATTCCGGTACATACCTCCCACGGAACAGGATAGTGGAACAGAACCTGAAAACTTAGACTGTCCTGCTGGATCTGGGACGGTTGGTAACTATGCTAATGCAACATCCCCCACCGGGGCCTAGCCTTTTCTTGGGGCCTGGAGGCAGCCGGGGCCCAGAATACCGGAGTGGCTAGCACGCTGATGTCATGGTGCTTGGTATGGGGACCGGAGGACTGTCCTACAGCCTGGCAGGTCTCCAGTGGGTGGTGTGTGCAAGAAATATGGAGGGAGAGGCTAATGTGCTGGTTCTCCCTGGAGCTACCCCTTAGTGTCTGTAAGATATGTCCCTGGGTAATGGATGGGGAAGCCTGTGGTGGTAACAGCCGTATCCAGGGATCAGACGGGGGCAACATGGGCAAAATAACTCACGGTTCTTTATTGAGCAACAGCAGGCAACAGGCCTAGATGGTCTCACAGCAGATTCGGATTACTGGAGTGGTCATGGAGAGGGTCCCTGGGACTAGTGCGCAAGCCTGGTAGTAGATGCAGGCTGGGATAATTGAGATGGAGCTGTGTCCAAACTGTGGAAGTTGCAGCTCTGGATTGAAGTCTCCTGACTCTGGTCCTGGGATTAGGTTAAGTTTCAGCACTGAAGGTGTGCTGAACACTGTCTCCCTCTTCACTCAGTCCATGTGCTGAGAGTCTTGATGGTAAAGCATGTGCTCTCCAAGAGAGCTGGTGTTAAAGAGAGCAGGCTCCTGAGAAGGAGCATGAGGTCCAAAAGACCGTGCTCCTCCCTGTCCAGGGGTTTTATTCTCCTGGTCAGGTGGTAGCACCTCTCCAATCACACTCCAGTTTACAATGCAGCAACATCATTGGTCAATAACTTACACCCACTTAACTATTGCCTGTTCGGGCAGAATCTACTGCTGCTATTACCTGAGATCTCACTGCATTATCCTTTGGGTGAGTTGATCAGAGTCACTATATGGATTTCGACAGGTAGAGGGCCCTATTCGCAACTACCTCTTTGCCTACACGTTGGCAGGGGTGTTGCACTAACGTGGCGGAAACAGAAAACAAATGAACCTATTGCCTGCAGGGCAAAAGAAGAAAAAATGGAAAATATAAGTGTAGACACCAGTGACCTGCAAGCTTAAAGGGGTTTTCCCACAAAGGAAAGTTAGACCCTATCCCGTGGAGATCGCGAAAACGGGGGTCCGTCGTCCCCCCGTCAGATTAATGGAGCAGACGGCCGTGCATGACCGTTCAGCTCCATTATTCTCTATAGAGCAAAACGGTCAATGCGCGGCCGTCTGCCTCATTGATCTGACAGAGCGATGGACCCCTCTTTTTTGCGATCTGTGTGGGTCTCATCAATGAGCAACCCCCTAATCAGCAAGTTAGGCCGTGGATAGGGCCTAACTTTCCTTCGTGGGAAAACCCCTTTAAGGAAACATGAGAAATCATAAGAAAGCATTTCAAGCATTAACTTCTTTTCTATTCCTATAACAAAAACTACAGCAAAATCTTTAAACTCAGAGCATGCTGTGCTTCCGGAGAAATAAATTCCAGCGATACAAGAATAAACCAGATTTTCTTTTAAGTTTTTCCTAATTAATGTACATGCTAATTGTTAGTTGTCTATTGAACCGTGGAGGCCTGCAACCTTCATACAGCCTGTGGGTGATTTCTTAGGTTATGATGGTTTCTCCCACTTCCTGTCTCCCTCTAATATCTTTATAGAACCTTCCCTTACACATAACACAGCATGAAGGGGCTCGGTGAAGGTGGTGGTGAAGGTGTGTAAGTGTCTGATGGGGTCATACAGCTCATAGAAGGACAACTCCCCCGCCTCATAATCCAGACAGATCCGGACTCCATCACTGGAGATATTGTGAGGTAACTGGATCCATTTACTGTCATGTATCACATAATACTCATTATTATATCTCCACAAACACCAGGACTTGTTATTATATTCAATACATGACTGACCTCCCCTCCTGTCTATACTGGGATAACACATCCCGACCATCCACCTCCCTGATCTCTTGATCTCCACATCCCAGTAATGTCGTCCTGAGGTAAATCTCCGGCTGCTCATCACCTGAGAAGAATCCTGGAATCTCTCCGATGTTTCTGAACGCTTTAGCTCCTTTTGTCTCCAGGTTGCAGTTTTCAGGTTACGTGATATACAGATGTTATTATTAGCCGTGTTTACATCCAGTAATATGTCTACAGGACTCTCCACATAGATCCCGCTCCTTATACCTGATATTATGTCACATAATGTGTGTAATGTGTCTGAGATCACAGTCACATCCAGATCATCTACATCATGGCGCTGGTTATCATGTCCCCCTGTGTCCTCATCACCTCCCCCCTCCTCAGGATCACACAAGTCACCTGTGTCTGGTTCCTGTAACACAGTCAGTGGATCGGTCATGTTACACAGCTCCTCAATGTGCCTCATCTTCCTGGACAGCTCGTCCTTCTGTATCTCCAGCTTCTGGATCAGAGCAGACAGTGAGAGGGACTTTTCCTTCTCCTGCCTGGAGATGTCACTCAGGACCCTCTTCTCCAGGTCGTCCAGTCGTCTCCTGATGTCTATAAACAGGGCAGTGACTCTCTCAGCTTCTCCAGATGCTTTTTCTTGAGCTTTTCTCCTGCTCTCCTCCAGACTCTGGACTCTTTCCTCAGTCTCCTTCCTCTTTGTGATCAGTTTCTGGAGAACATTTCTCAGTTTCTTTTTGTTCTCAGAGGCCTCATCCAGTGACTCCACTCTATGTCCCAAGTGTTCTGCGGCCAAACTACAGGACACACAGATACATGTAGCATCCTCTGTGCAGTAATATTCCAGGATCTTCTTATGGACAGAACATTTCCGGTTCTCCAGGGAAGTGCTGGGGTCAGATAAGACGTTTTCTGGTGACTTGCTGTGGACTTTCAGGTGTTTATCACATAGAGAAGCCTCACAATGTAGACAGGACCTCACAGCAGGTACAGGAGAGTCCACACAGTAAGTGCAGCAGATCCCGGTTTCTCTCGGTGTTGGTTGAGTAGTCAGTAAATTCTCCATTATCTTCCGCAGAGCTAAGTTCCTGATCAGTGCCGGCCTCTCCTGAAACTCTTCTCTACATTCAGGACAGGAATAACCCCCAGACCCGTCCTGTGTATCCAGCACACGATCAATACAGTGTGATTGGAGAGATACTACCACCTGACCAGGGTGAGTATAAAACCCCTGTGCAGTGGGATCACATGGTCCAGTACAGACTACAGGAGTCTGAGAGTGTACAGAGAGACAATGTTCAGTACACCTTCAGTGTTGACACATAACCCATTCCCAGGTCCAGAGTCAGGAGACTCTAGAGTCCAGAGCTGCAGCTTTCACAGTGTGGACACAGCTCCATCCAAATTATTCCAGCCTGCATCTACTACCAGGCTGGTGCTTTATTCCTGAGGACCACTCTCCACGATCACTCCAGTACCAGATCTGCTGTTGACTGTTTAGACCCGTTGCCTGCTACCTGTTGTTCATTAAAGAACCATGAGTTGATTTGCACAACTTTGCCTCTGTCTGATCCCTGGATACGGCTGTTACCACCACGGACTTCCCCATCCATCACCCAGGGACTTATCTTACATACACTCAGGGGTTGCCCCAGGGAGAACAAGTACATTAGCTTCTCCCTCCATATTTCTTGCATACCATCTACTGGAGACCGGCCAGGCAGTAGGACAGCCCTCCGGCCCCCATACTAAGCACCGGGGCATCAGCGTGCCCTAGGCCGCAACTGCCAGCCACTCCAGTATTCTAGGCCCGGCTGCCTCCAGCCTCAAGAAAAGGCTAGGCCCCGGTGGGGGATGTTGCACAAACTACAAGAAAATCTTTAAACTCAGAGCATGCTGTGCTCCCGGACAAATAAATGTCAGAGATACAAGAATAAACCGGATTTTTTTTTACTAATTAATGTACATGTTAATTGTTAGTTGTCTATTGAAGCGTGGAGGCCTGAAGCCTTCATACAGCCTGTGGGTGATTTCTTTAGTTATGATGGTTTCTCCCACTTCCTGTCTCCCTCTAATATCTTTATAGAACCTTCCCTTACACATAACACAGTATGAAGGGGCTCGGTGAAGGTGGTGGTGAAGGTGTGTAAGTGTCTGATGGGGTCACACAGCTCATAGAAGGACAACTCCCCCGCCTCATAATCCAGACAGATCCGGACTCTATCACTGGAGATATTGTCAGGTAACCGGATCTCATTACTGTCATGTATCACATAATACTGATTATTATATCTCCTCAAACTCCAGGACTTGTTATTATCTCCAATATATGACTGGCGCCCCCTCCTGTCTATACTGGGATAACACATCCCGACCATCCACCACCCTGATCTACTGCTCTCCACATCCCAGTAATGTCGTCCTGAGGTAAATCTCCGGCTGCTCATCACCTGAGGATAATCCTGGAATCTCTCTGCTGTTTCTGGACGATTCTGTGTCCAGGTTGCAATTTTCAGGTCGTCTGATATATGGAGATTATTATGAGCCGTGTTTACATCCAGTAATATGTCTCCAGGACCCTCCACATAGATCCCGCTCCTTATACCTGATATTATGTCACATAATGTGTGTAATGTGTCTGAGATCACAGTCACATCCAGACCATCTACATCATGGCGCTGGTTATCATGTCCCCCTGTGTCCTCATCACCTCCCCCCTCCTCAGGATCACACAAGTCACCTGTGTCTGGTTCCTGTAACACAGTCAGTGGATCAGTCATGTTACACAGCTCCTCAATGTGCCTCATCTTCCTGGACAGCTCGTCCTTCTGTATCTCCAGCTTCTGGATCAGAGCAGACAGTGAGAGGGACTTTTCCTTCTCCTGCCTGGAGATGTCACTCAGGACCCTCTTCTCCAGGTCGTCCAGTCGTCTCCTGATGTCTATAAACAGGGCAGTGACTCTCTCAGCTTCTCCAGAGGCTTTTTCTTGAGCTTTTCTCCTGCTCTCCTCCAGACTCTGGACTCTTTCCTCAGTCTCCTCTCTCTTTGTGATCAGTTTCTGGAGAACATTTCTCAGTTTCTTTTTTTTCTTCTTAGAGGCCTCATCCAGCATCTCCACCTGGTGCCCCCGATGTTCTCCGGCCAAACTGCAGGACACACAGATACATGTAGCATCCTCTGTGCAGTAATATTCCAGGATCTTCTTATGGACAGAACATTTCCTGTTCTCCAGGGAAGTGCTGGGGTCAGATAAGACGTGTTCTGGTGACTTGCTGTGGACTTTCAGGTGTTTATCACACAGAGAAGCCTCACAATGTAGACAGGACATCACAGCAGGTACAGGAGAGTCCACACAGTAAGTGAAGAAGATCCCGGTTTCTCTCGGTGTTGGTTGAGTAGTCAGTAAATTCTCCATTATCTTCCACAGAGCTAAGTTCCTCATCAGTGCCGGCCTCTCCTGAAACTCTTCTCTACAATCAGGACAGGAATAACCTCCAGACCCGTCCTGTGTATCCAGCACACGTTCAATACAGACCCGGCAGAAGTTGTGTCCACATCTCAGCATTACAGGATCTGTATAAGTGGTCAGACAGATGGAGCAGTCCAGCTCCTCTCTCAGGTCGGCAGACGCCATGGCTGACGGAGGAGGAAGAGAGAAACGAAACTACAATTCTAAGACAATCAGGAAGGAGAAGTGTTGTACCTGTGTGCACAGGGCGGGGCTGTACAGCACAAGATCAGTCTCTATTAACCCATTACTGGACACTTGTAAGAATCTATGTTCTGTACATTTGCTCTGCTATATATACACATGGAAGCCATTGCTGACAAAAGGCAAACTAAACCACAATTCTAGGACAATAACAAAGGGCAAGTTTTGTAGTTGTTTCCGCAGGACAGGGCCGAACATCACAAGATATGTCCTATGTAACCTATTGATGGACACTAGTAAGAATCATGAAGCATCTATTCTATACATTAATGTGCTCATATATACAATACATTGATGTGCAGTACCACCGCTGGGCCAAGAAGCAGAAATTTGCGCCGTTCTTTCTGCTCCATTCTCTGTTGATCCTATGGGTCCCAGCAACTGAAAGCAGCCAGAACAACCAACCTGTACAGGGTCTGGAGATGGACCTAGCCAGTGTGGGGTTCCTGTGCATGAAAAGTAACCATCCCATATGTAGAGATTAGAAATGAGCGAGCACTAAAATGCTCGAGTACTCGCTATTCGAGTCGAACTTTTTCCGGTGCTCGTTTCGAATAACGAGCCCCATTGAAGTCAATGGGAGACTCGAGCATTTTTCAAGGTGACCACGGCTCTGCACAGGGAAGCTTGGCCAAAAACCTGGAAACCTCAGAAAATGATGGAAACACCACGGAAATGGACAGGAAACAGCAGGGGCAGCATGCACGGATGCCTCTGAGGCTGCCTAATTGCACCATTATGCCAAAATTATGGACCCCAGCATGGCAATGACAGAGTGACCGAGTGAGGAGAGATAGCATCTAAAACACCCAATAATTGACCCTGACACTATAGAAGACGGCATGCAGAGGCATCGGCAGGCTAGAGAGTGGCATGGCGACATACCCCAAATGGACTCAGGCTTCAAACCAATTTTAAAAATTCCTTTTGGTGAGGATAACGTGTAGCACTGTATGTATCAGTATTTGGCCTGGTTATGGCGGCAGAGAGGAACCAAAGGAGGTGAGCAAGAAGCGCTGAAATGATTTCCTATGTGAACAAAAGGTTGACGGTATATTTAGTCGATAACACAGCATGGTGGCAACATAGTGACCAAGTTCCATAACGTATCTGGTGAAACACCTGAAAAATTAGCCTGACACAGGTCGTTTGATAAGGGGACGACATGTGGAGGCAGCTATGGAGACGAATTTTGGAGGCAGCTATGGAGACGACATGTGGAGGCTGCTATGGAGACGACGTGTGGTGGCAGCTACGGAGACGACAAGTGGAGGCTGCTATGGAGACAACGTGTGGAGGCAGCTATGGAAACGGCGTATGGTGGCTGCTATGGATATGACGTGTGGTGGCAGCTATGGAGACAACGTATGGAGACGGCGTATGGTGACAGCTATGGAGACAACATGTAGAGGCAGTGGGGACAGTTATGGCACCCGAGGTGAACGTAAGGAGGTGAGAAAAGAGGAGTAAAAAGATAGATTTTAGAGCTAAAAGGTTATAGTAGTAGATTAAAGTTGCTGCAGTTAAAACAATGTAAGTTGGATCTTGGGATGGAGCTGGCGGTCCGCTGCCAGGCAAGCTTTCGCCTGTCCAAGCCCCTGCCTCTCGGCTCCTCCCCACCGTATTAGATTACGCCACACGTGACGTACATTATGCTTCACCGGCAGAGAGAATGTGGATTGGGATTTCTGGAGATTAGCTTGCTAAACAGTAGCAGGCAGATTAAGCCAGATGAAATTGCATTTGCACCACTGACAGCACACAAAAGGATTTTGT
This sequence comes from Engystomops pustulosus, assembly GCF_040894005.1. Taxonomy (NCBI): domain Eukaryota; kingdom Metazoa; phylum Chordata; class Amphibia; order Anura; family Leptodactylidae; genus Engystomops; species Engystomops pustulosus. Next base: position 13,598,528 of record NC_092414.1, read on the forward strand.
GCTGTGACTTTCACTTTTTAAAAAAAATACATAAAAAATCGGCAGACTGTGCATAATTCAATCAAACCCCCAATAAATTGTCCCACTTAGCTGTTTAAAATGGATATGTGTGTCACTAAGAGCCATAAATAACGTTCGCAAGTCTCCCTGCAAATTCGTCACAATATGGTAGTAACTGCACTACTAGTGCCAGCAAGCCCAGCCACAAGCAAATAAAAAATAAAATATAACGCTATTGTAGCCCTAAGAAGGGCTGTTGGGTTCTTGTAGACTCACTCCTGCCTAACAGTAATCTAATAGAACACCCTAACGCTATCCCTGCAGCAGCAGCAGCTCTCTCCCTAACGGCATCCAGACAGAGAATGATCCGAGCAGCGCGGGCAGCGGCTAGTCTATCCCAGGGTCACCTGATCTGGCCAGCCAACCACTGCTATCGACGTGTAAGGGTACCACTTCATTCTGGGTGGAGTGCAGAGTCTCCTGGCTTGTGATTGGCTCTGTTTCTGGCCGCCAAAAATCAAAACGGCGGGAGATGCCATCTTCTCGAGCTGGCGAAATATTCATCCGAGCAATGAGCAGTTGCGAGCACGCTAATGCTCCAATGAGCATCAAGCTCGGACGAGTATGTTCGCTCAGAGATGAGTGGACCCACTTAAGCCAAACATATTGTCAGATTAGCGGCCGAACAGCCAATCCGGCAAAATAACCGCTTGTAGGACCAAGCTATGGCTAAGATTGGCCGGGGAAAGTGAGAATGGTTTTGGCCAAAACTCATATGCATTTCCAATGAAAGGCATGCGGTTCATTGGAAATACATTTGTGTTTTGGCCAAATACCATTCCAAGTGTGTTTAACCCCTAGGCGCACCTGGACGTTATAGTACGTCCCCGGGGCTAGATGCTTAGCGCACGGGGACGTTCTATAACGTCCTGCTTCTGGCACCGGCTCACGAACGGAGCCGGTACCAGAAGCAGCGGCTGTCAGCTGTCTAGTACAGCTGACAGCCTGCGCTAACACCCGCGATCGGAGCCGGCTCCGATCGCGGGTGTTAACCCCTTACACGCCGCGGTCAAACATGACCGCGGCGTGTAACGGTGTTAGCGCTGTGGATCGGATCCCCCGTGCCGCTTACCGGGGGATCCGATCCTCTTCCGGGCAGCTCCGAGGACTGGCATGTGCCCCGGAGCTGCCCGGTCTCCATGGCAGCCAGACCCCTTCCGGGTCTGGCTGTAAACTGTCTGAGCATGCGCAAGCTTGCTCAGACAGTTTACACTGCTCTACAATAAAATAGTATTGTAGAGCAGTGTATTGAACTTAAACCAGTGATCAGAGCATCACTGGTTTAAGTTCAAGTATGTATAAGTAAAAAATATGCAAAAACAGTTAACACTACACATTATAATAAATAAAAAATAAATACATAAAAATATAAGCCCCTAAAATGTCACTTTCCCATAAAAAAACTTAATAAAGTATAAAAAACATAAAAACACAAAAAAAACCCGCATATTTGGTATTGCCGCGTCCGTAACAATCTGCATAATAAAACAGAATCGTTACTGGACCCGCACGGTAAACGCCGGAGGAAAAAAACGCAAAAAACATTCCGAAAAAAGATAATTTTTAATTAATACCCTATAAAAAATGCTCTAAAAAGTGATTTAAAAAATGTTATGCACTCCAAAATAAGCCCACTAAAAAGAACAACTGTTCTCGCAAAAAATAAGCCCCTAACAAGATTTATCTGCCAAAAAATAAAAAAGTTATGCATATAAAAAGATGGTGATGCTAAAATGAATAAGATTTTCTCCAAATTAGTTTTTATTCAGTACAATTGAATAAAATACACAAAACCCCCACATATTTGGTATCCCTGCGTCCGTAACAATCTGTATAATAAAACAGAATCGTTATTAGATCCGCAAAGTGAACCCCGTAAAAAACAACCTAAAAAAACTCTCTCTGCTAAAGATGATTTTTTATTAATGCCCTTTAAAAATGCTCTAAAAAAGTGATTTTAAAAAGTTACGCAATCTAAAATAAGAACACTAAAAAGAGCTATCATTCTTGCAAAAAATAAGCCCTTAAACAGATTTTTGAGGTGAAAAATAAAAAAGTTATGCATATGAAAGACGGTGATGCTAAAATTAACAACAATTTTGCCAAATTACTTTTTATACAGTAAAAATGGGAAAAAATAAAAAAATATATATAAATGAAGTATTTTCATAAACGTGGCGACCCAAAGAATAAAAATAATATACTATTTTCATGGTATGGTTAACGGCCAAAAAAAAAAACACATAAAAATTTTCCTAAAAATTGATGATTTTCATTTCCTCCACCAACAAAGAGTTAATTAAATCTCACCAATTAGCTATAGATGCCCCAAAATTATGTATTAGAAAAGTGCATCTCATGTGGCAAAAGAAATAAGCCCCTATAGGTCCTCAATAAAAAAAGAAAAAAATTATAGCCTGTACAATGTGACATAGCAAATCTGATTTGAATGGCGCCTCCTTCCCTTCTATGCCCGGCCGTGCGCCCATACAGCAGGTTACCACCACATGTAGGGTATCGGTGTACTCGGGAGAAATTGCGTATCAAACTTTGTGGAGCCTTTTTTCATTTTATCCATTAGAAATGTAAAATTTTCCACCCAAAATGAGTGTATTGTGAAAAAATATTACAATTTGCAGACTCCACCTCCATTTTGTTTTAACCCCTATAAAACACGTAAAGGGTTAACAAACTTCTTAAAAGTGGTTTTTCATATGTTGAGGGGTGTAGTTTCCACAATGGGGTAATTTACGAGTCTCGCTATTATTTAGGCCTCTCAGTGTCAATTAGAAGTTGAGCAGGTCCATCTAAATACAGGTTTTGGCGATTTTACAAAAAATGTGAAAAATGGCACCCAAATTCTGAGCCTCATAACATTCTAGTAAAATATGTGGAATCTTAAAAAACCATGCCAACATAAAGCAGACATTTGGGAAATGTAAGTTATGAATTTATTTGGGTGCTATGACTTTCTGAATCAAAAGTAGAGAATTTAGAACGTTGAAAATAAAGAATTTTTCAAAATTTTTGCCAAATTTTGTTTTTTTTCATAACTAAACGCAAAAGATTTCATCCAAATTTTTAAACTAATTTGAAGTACAATGTGTCACGAGAAAACAATCTCAAAATCCCCTGGATATCTCACAGCGTTCCCACGCTATAACCACTTATAGTGACACAGGCCAGATTTGAAAAATGGGGCTGCGTCCTTTAGGCCAAAAGATGCTGTGTCCCGTAGGGGTTAAAAAACGTAACAAAAACGCCATGTGGTAACAGGCCTCAGGGTCAGGTGCTCAGACCAGACCATGTGCAGAACGGCAGCTCAGTGGTTAGTCCCATCCAGGTCAACATCTGCAAAGAGTTTGTATGTTTTCTCTCCGTGTTTGTGTGGGTTTCCTCTGGGTCCTCCGGTTTCCTCCCACACTCCAAAACATACTGGTAGATTTATTAGATTGTGAGCTCCATTGGGGACAGGGACTGATTTGGCAAGTTCTGTGCAGCACTTTCCAAATCTGTGTGCGCTATATAAATAAAGGAATTATTATTATTATACTACGGCTAGCACAGGACCCCAGTCTCTTGTATGGGCTCATGCAAAGGGCTGTTTCCATTCCATTTGCGGCTCCTGCAGTCTTGTATTACTGTCCCCGATGGGCGAAATGACTGTTGTTTGCAGTCAGCACTATTTCATGTGAGGGCAGCCTGATAGGCAGACAGGGGGCCCCCCTATAACAATTATATACAATCCCCCTATAAAACCTATATACAGTCCAGGGTAAAATAATAAAATTATACTTGACCTTCCGCCTTTCCCCCAACCTCATCTTCTTCCCTAGCAGTGTCCCTCGGAGGTTACCAAGAGGGCGGCGCCATGCCGGCAGGAAGCGTAGTGACGTCACAATCAGTGTGACACTCTGTGAAGTCACTGCTCTGGCGCCAGCAGCACGGGCGCCGCCATCTTGATTTACCTTAGACCATCTAATGGAAGAGAAAGGAACTTATTACACAGACCCAAATTGGGCAGTCGTGGGACCGCTCGAATTGCCCACATTTGGTGGGGTCCTTTTTAAGGGGAAAGTGGTGAAGTCCGGAGCACGTGTCCCGGGCGACCCCCCCATAATCTGGCCCGTGAGCCCTCTCCATACAACCACAGCCGAGGTTTGTACTAATACATGACACGTTGGTAAGGAGTTAACACCATTATGATGTACACAATGCATTAAGTGGTAAATCATCCTGACAGGTTCCCTTTAATTACTGTGCTCCAGCACCAATTCCTGCAGGATCCATACACAAGAACATATCTGTACAATCTTATTTACACACATGGGGGGTTATCATAGGATGAAGTCCCCAATTCCCCGGATACATCTGGGCTGCGCAGCGTACAATGATACGGCATGGAATTGCTCAATAACCTAGAAACTTTCACTTTATGAAAGGTCATAGGTTACAGCGAGGGTGCAGGCGCTGCTGTCTGCATCTCCTTTATGCCCTCTTGGTGTGAAGGGCAAAATAATTGCAGTGTCTGGCGAACCACAAGGTATTGCGATTATTTCAGGGCTTGTACGGCACAAAACTGACACATAAGCCCTGATAAATGTCTCCTATCACACACTGATCTTTAGCATTGTATGATCTGAGTGACCTCCCTCATGCCTGCTGTGGAGCTGCTCAAGGTCTGAAGCTGCTGGAAAGGGCAGGGGGCGCATGACCCTCCCCTCTGCACCTACACAATTATTAGGAGATGCAGAGTAGTTTCCTGAGTGTATGGCCGGGTCACATCTCCTGGTTAGTGATTGGTCGCTCGCCAACAAGTCAGCAGGAAGAGCCTGCTCTTTCGTTTGAACGACAGGAGTCAGCTCCCTTCAGCAAGCCGATAGCTCACCTTACCACGCCCCCAAATTGGCTCACCAATCAGGTTACAAGTAGAGTGGAGGTTATATATTTAATAGGGAGCCTTTCAGGAGCCAGAAGAGCCGACTCTTCTTAGTGAGCATGACTTCCCTTCATTACTGTCTCTGCAGTCATTGTGTCCCAGGACCAGGAGACGGTCCTCAGACTCTCGGTCCGGGACAATGCAGGGCTCAGCGGGAGAATATGCCAACCACCCGGGGAGGTGGTACACAGGTAAAAACTCTGAACTGTCCCGCCAAATCCTGGAAGGTTGGAAGGTATGCAGGTGTACAGTAGTAGGAGGGAGAAGAGGACAGGGAAGACATTTGGGACATTTCCTGTTCATCTCCCTTTCCTCTGTTTCGTCTGCTGGAGAAGCCCCTTTGCTGGTACACAAAGGTCCCGGACTGGTAGGCGGGACCTCCATCCGAAGCTGAGAAACAGATTATCATTGTCAATGTTGGAGCTTCCTCTGTTATTGCCCCCCCCCCCCCTAGCAGCTCTCCCTCTTATTGTGGCCCCACAGTAAAATACTAAACACAGATACTCCCCTTTCCCTGTTTCCCAGCAGCAGTTCCTTTCTTCTCTGCTTCTGCTGTGTTTAGCAGTGCAGCCGGCAGGCAGGAATGATATCATCACGTGGCGCCTACTACATACCTCAGTATCAGAGGCACAGTGATAGTGCAGGGAGCTGCTGGCTCTATAATCAGCTCTGTCGTCATCCGTTGATGTTCCAGTACTTACCTCCCGCCGGGCAGGACAGTGGGACAGAACCTGAAAGCAGAATACACGGCACACTGTAGTGTCTGCAGATTTTTATGGAGTTTTTGAGGTGAATACAGGAAATTGTTTACTAAGAAACTGAAAATCTGTTGAAAACGCTGAATCCAATCCTGGTTCAACCAGCTGCAGCAAAAATTGATTTTAATATTTTGTCTTTCAATTATTTTCTATTCCTATAACAAAAACTACAGGAAAATCTTTAAACTAAGAGCATGCTGTCCTTCCAGACAAATTTCAGAGACACAAGGGGCCTAGCCTTTTCTTGGGGCCTGGAGGCAGCTGGGGCCCACAATACCTGAGTGGCTGGCGGTTGCGGCCTAGGGCACGCTGATGTCACGTGCTTGTTATGGGGACTGGAGGGCTGTCCTACAGCCTGGCAGGTCTCCAGCAGCTGGTGTGTGCAAGAAATGATGAGGGAGAGGCTGTAGTACTGGTTCTCCCTGGGGCAACCCCGGAGTGTCTGGGTAATGGATGGGGAGCCTGTGGTGGTAACAGCCGTATCCAGGGATCAGTCGGAGGCAACATTGTGCAAATCAACTCACGGTTCTTTATTGAACAGGTAGCAGGCAACGGGCCTCAATGGTCTAACAGCAGATTCTGGTACTGGAGTGGTCATGGAGAGTGGTCCTCAGGAATAAAGCACCAGCCTGGTAGTAGATGCAGGCTGGGATAACTGAGATGGAGCTGTGTCCAAACTGTGGAAGCTGCAGCTCTGGATTACAGTCTCCTGACTCTGGTCCTGGCATTGGGTTCTGTGACAGTACTGAAGGTGTACTCTCTGGTCACTCTATCCATGTGCTAAGAGACCTTGTGGTAAAGAGACCTAGGGCCGAAAAGACCTGTGCTACCACTGCCCAGGGGCTTTATCCTTCCCCTGGTAAGGTGGTAGCACCTATCCAATCACACTCCAGTTTACAATACAGCCACATAATTGGATAACATATAACACATAACATTCATAGAGATTTCGAGACTCCCCCTAACAGCTCCTGACCTGAAGAGGGCACTATTCACAACTACCAACCTGCCTATACGTTGGCAGAGGTGTTGCACATGCTAATTCTTAGTTATTTATCCAAAAATTATCTCCATAATACCTTTTTAGGGTTGTCCTAAGACTACACCGACACAGAAAATTTGAGTTTAAAAGCCAAGATTTATTGAAAAATAGTAAGAATTTATTAAAATTTAGAAATTAATAATTTTACATTTACAGGTAGGATTAACACACAATAAACAATTGGGGGCTCATTGGGGGTTCCTCTATGCTGCTTATAATTTTTAGTAAAAGCCTTTTGTTTCACATTATACCGCAACTTATATCTTTCTATATTTTGCCCTTACTGGTAACTGCATTGCACATGTATATTAATTATTGCATAAGCTCCTCAATGAATTAATTGCTAAGACTATACTGCACTTTTCCCTTTGTAATCAAAATCTCATTAGTCTCATAGTAAAATGGATGCACTACTATAGGATTAGAAGGCAGCACAAAGTGGCAAATAAGTGAAAAGCAACCTAGGAAAATGACATACAAAAAAATAACAAAAGAAGCACAGTGTAACAGTGGTAGAATCTAGTGACAGTGATATCGACCAATGTAGCCAAAGGAAGGCCTCTTACTGATAAACTACAATTGTACATTTTACATTTGTTCATGTATTTTAGGACGTATTACCTGGCGTGCTTTTTGTATCTTTTCTGAGATGCTTCTCAGTCTATTTTATGCATTCCCATTGTTGTTTACTAAATAAAGATTTTCCCTTTTATGTTGTTGCATTGAAGCCGTGTCCTTTCCTCTTGTTTTTATTTATTTGGTATTTTGAACCTAGGAAAATGACAGGGGCAAAAGATGAAAGGAGAGAGGAGGATTCCCAGTGTCCACAACTCACCCTGTCCACTGAACCGTGGAGGCCTGAAGCCTTCATACAGCCTGTGGGTGATTTCTTAGGTTATGATGGTTTCTCCCACTTCCTGCCTCCCCCTAATATCTTTATAGAACCTTCCCTTACCCATAATGCAGCATGAAGAGGCTCGGTGAAGGTGGTGGTGAAGGTGTGTAAGTGTCTGATGGGGTCACACAGCTCATAGAAGGACAACTCCCCCGCCTCATAATCCAGACAGATCCGGACTCTATCACTGGAGATATTGTGAGGTAACTGGATCTCATTCCTGTCATGTGTCACATAATACTCATTATTATATCTCCACAAACACCAGGACTTGTTATTATATCCAATACACGACTGATCTCCCCTCCTGTCTATACTGGGATAACACATCCCCACCATCCACCTCCCTGATCTACTGATCTCCACATCCCAGTAATGTCGTCCTGAGGTAAATCTCCGTCTGTTCATAACTTGAGGATAAACCTGGAATCTCTCTGCTGTTTCTGGACGATTCTGCTTCTCTTGTGTCCTGGTTGCAGTTTTCAGGTCGTCTGATATATGGAGATTATTATCAGCCGTGTTTACATCTAGTAATATGTCTACAGGGACCATCACATAGATCCCGCTCCTTATACCTGATATTATGTCACATAATGTGTGTAATGTGTCTGAGATCACAGTCACATCCAGACCATCTACATCATGGCGCTGGTTATCATGTCCCCCTGTGTCCTCATCACCTCCCCCCTCCTCAGGATCACACAAGTCACCTGTGTCTGGTTCCTGTAACACAGTCAGTGGATCAGTCATGTTACACAGCTCCTCAATGTGCCTCATCTTCCTGGACAGCTCGTCCTTCTGTATCTCCAGCTTCTGGATCAGAGCAGACAGTGAGAGGGACTTTTCCTTCTCCTGCCTGGAGATGTCACTCAGGACCCTCTTCTCCAGGTCGTCCAGTCGTCTCCTGATGTCTATAAACAGGGCAGTGACTCTCTCAGCTTCTCCAGAGGCTTTTTCTTGAGCTTTTCTCCTGCTCTCCTCCAGACTCTGGACTCTTTCCTCAGTCTCCTTCCTCTTTGTGATCAGTTTCTGGAGAACATTTCTCAGTTTCTTCTTCTTCTTCTCAGAGGCCTCATCCAGCATCTCCACTCTATGTCCCCAGTGTTCTCCGGCCAAACTGCAGGACACACAGATACATGTAGCATCCTCAGTGCAGTAATATTCCAGGACCTTCTTATGGACAGAACATTTCCGTTTCTCCAGGGAAGTGCTGGGGTCAGATAAGACGTGTTCTGGTGATTTGCTGTGGACTTTCAGGTGTTTATCACACAGAGAAGCCTCACAATGTAGACAGGACCTCACAGCAGGTACAGGAGAGTCCACACAGTAAGTGCAGCAGATCCCGGTTTCTCTCGGTGTTGGTTGAGTAGTCAGTAAATTCTCCATTAATTTAAGCAGAACTAAGTTCCTCATCAGTGCCGGCCGCTCCTGAAACTCTTCTCTACATTCAGGACAGGAATAACCTCCAGACCCGTCCTGTGTATCCAGCACACGATCAATACAGACCCGGCAGAAGTTGTGTCCACATCTCAGCATTACAGGATCTGTATAAGTGGTCAGACAGATGGAGCAGTCCAGCTCCTCTCTCAGATCAGCAGACGCCATGGCTGACAGAGCAGGAAGAGAGAAACGAAACTACAATTCTAGGACAATCAGGAAGGAGAAGTGTTGTACCTGTGTGCACAGGGCGGGGCTGTACAGCACAAGATCAGTCTCTATTAACCCATTACTGGACACTTGTAAGAATCTATATTCTGTACATTTGCTCTGCTATATATACATGGAAGCCACTGCTGACAAAAGGAAAACTAAACCACAATTCTGTGACAATAATGAAGGTAAAGTTTTGTAGTTGTTTCCGCAGGACAGGGCCGAACATCACAAGATATGTCCTATGTAACCTATTGATGGACACTAGTAAGAATCATGAAGCATCTATTCTATACATTAATGTGCTCATATATACAATACACTGATGTGCAGTACCACCGCTCGGCCACGAAGCAGAAATCTGTGCCGTTCTTTCTGCTCCATTCTCTGTTGATCCTATGGGTCCCAACACCTGAAAGCAGCCAGAACAACCAACCTGTACAGGGTCTGGAGATGGACCTAGCCAGTGCGGGGCTCCGGTGCATGAAAAGTAACCATCCCATATGTAGAGATGAGTGGTCCCGCCTAAGCCAAACATATTGTCAGATTAGCAGCCTAAGGCTGCGGTCACACGTACCGCTAGACGTCGATCTGCTTAACAATCGCATGCGTTTCCCTGGAAACGCATGTGCATTCGGGCCGAGGACCTCCCCCTGTGCGCTAGCGTCGTGTTATGACGGACACCTAGCGGTACGTGTGACCGCGGCCTCACAGCCAATCCGGAGAGAAGCTATGGCTTAGATTGGCTGAGAAATGTGAAGGCGAGTTCCCACATGGCAGTTTTGTTGCGGTTTTAAACACATCTAAAACGCAAGTTGGATTGGTTTTGCCCATAACTCATATGCATTTCCAATGAAAGGTATGTGGTTTATTGGAAATGCATATGCTTTTTGGCCAAACCCCCTTCCACTTGCATTTAAAAACGTGACAAAAATGTCACGTGGGAACAGGCCTCAGTGTCAGACAGCCAGACCAGACCAGCATGGTGGCTCTGTGGTTAGCACTACAACCTTGCAGCGCTGAGATCTTGGGTTCAAATCCCATCCAGGGTCCACCGGTGTAAAGAGTTTCTATGTTCTATCCGTGTTTGCGTGGGTTTCCTCCGGGTCCTCCAGTTTCCTTTCACACTCCAAAACATACTGGTAGGATGATTAGATTGTGAGCCCCATTGAGGACAGGGAATGATTTGGAAGCTCTATGCAGAATTTGTGTGCGCTATATAAATACAGGAATTATTATTATTATTATTCTACGGCTAGCACAGGACCCCAGTCTCTTGTATGGGCTCATGCAAAAGGCTGTTTCCATTCCATTTGCGGCTCCTGCAGTCTTGTATTACTGTCCCCGATGGGCGAGATGACTGCTGTTTCCAGATGGAAATCAGCACTATTCCATGTGAGGGCAGCCTGATAGAGACTCTGGTCTGACAAAGACTGGTCACTTCCTGATGACGTCACGGGAATGACGATCTAAGCCAATATGGCAGCACCCACACGCCGTCGGTGCCTTTGCCCGTGGTGATCGAAGGTTTAACAGCACCGATCGTGAATGTTACCAGTGGGTGTTTCCAGCAATATGCAGCAAACACCCACCTTGTATGGAGCTTGTGAGCCCTCTCTATACACCCGCAGCCGACGTGTGACGTACTAATACGGTTACAGGTTAAAAGCTCTGCTCCACTTTCTTCATATGTGAAGCTTATGGTCTTTTACCTCATCAGCCAGAGATTCCTGACCATAAAATGGCTGCAGATGGAAGGTCATGTGATCTTTTACTATCCATGAGCAATTGCCCTTCCTACTTGGCAGGGCGATTGTTGTATGAACATATGATCTCAGTCTGTCCATGACCACAGACCCCTCCACAAGATTAGAGTAACACAATAAAAACCACTGGATATGCTGCTACTTTTTATTGAGTTTTTCATTTTATAAAAAATTATTATACCAAAAAAACAAGCTTAAAACAAGGAACAGAATTATGCCCCTCCCCAACCCTCTTAGTGCCATATTGATATTGCCCGCTCCGGCTTATCATACAGAATGGTAATGCTGATTAATCCCAGAATCCTTAGCTGGCCACAGAGAACCAGAGGGAGCTCTAAGAGTCAGGATGGGGTTTGGTTTCCCTGTCACGGTCCTGCACATGTGTACATGGGGCACTATGTACTGGCGATAATAATCATTGGACAGAGGTGGGGGGGGGGAGAGCGCCCTCTACTGGGCTATTGATGATAAAAAAGTAGCGAATAAAACTAATAAATACTATTTACAACAGCAGGAGGGGCAGCTCTGTGGCATCGGGGCAAGTACTGGAAGCTGAACCAGTCACTTGTATAATGAAGCGACACAATTCAATGGACTATAGAAAGAAATGGCTCCGTGTCACGTCCCAGTACATACAGAGCAGTGGAGAGGACAATAATGGGGGTTTATAGGCTGAAAGTTCGGAATATAATTCCGGAATATACGGCACTGACTGATGCTGGATAACGGGGCAGGGTATTAGGGGAACCTTTACGACGAGTGGAACTAGAAGTTCCAGTATGGTTCTTCATGGCAGTGCCTGATCCAACCCGAAATGTTTTCATACTTTCCATCCACCCAGTTTCTCTCTGTGGGTGGGGCTTAAAGCTGTCTACCAAAGGGGAACTGCTAATATATGTATGTGCCTAGTGGGCTGGATGATACTAGTCATGTCTCGGGTGGAATGTCTTCTTCTGGTCTTCTCTGCGGAGAATTCTCGCAACATTTTGGGTTGAAAAGGTTAATAATCGTATAAATAATAAGTCTTTATTTATTCATCACCAGGGCGATGGGCTGCGGAGACCGTTTCCTTCGAGTCTCCAAGCTATGAATCATCAGTAATCTTCCGATGAATAAGACGTTCAAGAAAATCGGGGGCAGATCCTGATCGTCTCGCCGTTTTTTTTTATCATCCGCCACCATCAAGTCTAGAGTCCCGGCTTCCTTCGCCTGACAATGGAGGCTTAAAGTCCGAAGGGGCCGGCTCAGTGCGGGAACTTGAGGATGTGGCTGCGTCGGAGGAGGGAAGGGGGCTGTAAGAATTGAGGAAAGGAAGGGAAGTTGATACTAAGACGTGGTGTTTACTCTTCTGTCCAGTTCTATTACGTTGGTCGTTTCGCTTTCTCCGAAATCCGAATGGAACCTGTGTAGTAAAGAAAGTAACGTCAGCACTTGGAGAGGGTTCGGTCCATAGAGGTGTCATACAGGGCCCCTCTATGGACCTTTGATCACTTCCCACCACAATTTCCGGTGCGCTCACCTGTGCCGTAGTGCCGGGTCCAGGCTGCTGTCGTTGGACAGTGTGAGTGTCTTCTCCTGAGACAGGCCGAGCTCCTCAAACGCGGCCGGGTGATGCTGAGACATGACGTCTTTGCTCCTTTCCAAGGCGTCCGCAGACTCCACTGTGACGGCAGAGCTGTACAACTCTTCCCAGCCGTGATGCTCCTCGAAGGAAAGGATATTTCTAGACCGCACTGCGAGAGAAACCGGACGTGGTCAAGGACTGCCGTGGGATGTAACCACAGGTCTCATCACATATAAAAGTGTCACTCACCTATCGCCGCTGCGTAGGACTCCTGCCCTGAATGCACACTAGGGTCTGGTAATGCCTTGGTGGCTGATGGGTAGGGGTCAAAGGTCTGTGAGAAACTGCCGAAAATGACTGCAAAGCACAAGACGACAACCTGAGAGGAAAAAAGTGAAAGAAGGGTTCAGAAATGGAGAAGAGAGCAGAGCACAGCTCTGGAGTATAATACAGGATAAGTAATGTCAGGTATGTACACAGTGACTGCACCAGCAGCAGAATAGTGAGTGCAGCTCTGGAGTATAATACAGGATGTAACTCAGGATCAGTACAGGATAAGTAATGTCATGTATGTACACAGTGACTGCACCAGCAGCAGAATAGTGAGTGCAGCTCTGGGGTATAATACAGGATGTAACTCAGGATCAGTACAGGATAAGTAATGTCATGTATGTACACAGTGACTGCACCAGCAGCAGAATAGTGAGTGCAGCTCTGGAGTATAATACAGGATGTAACTCAGGATCAGTACAGGATAAGTAATGTCATGTATGTACACAGTGACTGCACCAGCAGCAGAATAGTGAGTGCAGCTCTGGGGTATAATACAGGATGTAACTCAGGATCAGTACAGGATAAGTAATGTCATGTATGTACACAGTGACTGCACCAGCAGCAGAATAGTGAGTGCAGCTCTGGGGTATAATACAGGATGTAACTCAGGATCAGTACAGGATAAGTAATGTCATGTACGTACACAGTGACTGCACCAGCAGCAGAATAGTGAGTGCAGCTCTGGGGTATAATACAGGATGTAACTCAGGATCAGTGCAGGATAAGTAATGTCATGTATGTACACAGTGACTGCACCAGCAGCAGAATAGTGAGTGCAGCTCTGGGGTATAATACAGGATGTAACTCAGGATCAGTACAGGATAAGTAATGTCATGTATGTACACAGTGACTGCACCAGCAGCAGAATAGTGAGTGCAGCTCTGGGGTATAATACAGGATGTAACTCAGGATCAGTACAGGATAAGTAATGTCATGTATGTACACAGTGACTGCACCAGCAGCAGAATAGTGAGTGCAGCTCTGGAGTATAATACAGGATGTAACTCAGGATCAGTACAGGATAAGTAATGTCATGTATGTACACAGTGACTGCACCAGCAGCAGAATAGTGAGTGCAGCTCTGGGGTATAATACAGGATGTAACTCAGGATCAGTACAGGATAAGTAATGTCATGTATGTACACAGTGACTGCACCAGCAGCAGAATAGTGAGTGCAGCTCTGGGGTATAACACAGGATAAGAGAAGTTAGAATTATATGATAATATACTGCACCCACCACTAGGGGGAGCTCACTCCAAGCAGATTTACACATGTGAACAAAATGAATTGTGTCCCTCTAGTGGCAGCACTAGGAATGTGTTACTTTTTATTGAGTCTTTTCTCTAGAATAGCACAGATGATACTACAGCTACTATTATACAGAACTTTCCCCTTTTATTACATGACGGCGGCTTCCATCATCTTTATCTGCCATTAACCCCGCGTGGAGATGTAACAATAGGATCCTCTGCTGGAGGCAGCATAACCCAGACAGATCTGGTTACGTTATAATTAGAACGGCCCAGATAAACAATGTAACGAAAACCATTGTCCGGATGTCAGCAAATGAACGGTTAAAGAGACTTCTTCTAGGAACCCCCGGCTTCATGCCCCTCTGATAAGGAGCTGAATAGTAATGCCCATGTATAAGTGCTGCCCCTACACGTTAAAGTGCGTATCAGCCGTGACATCATGTCTATGGACGTATGTTTTTTGGCCCACAGTCCTGGGGCAGAATATGAATGAATAAGGCGGGGGGGGAGCTGCTGTACTATATATTAATGAGGTGGTGCTGCCTCTGCATATGAATTAATCAGGGATTACTGTCCCACCATATAAATGTTTGTTCTGTTTAAAAAAAAATTAGTGGGTGCTACATATGATGGTATCTTTAGGTGCGCAGTGTGGAGATGTGCTACAAACACCTAATGACGCCTCTGTAGCAAATCCTGAAGCAATAACTCAATGAAGGGAGAAGTCACCACCAGACAGACCTGTCCAGAAAAGAGTAAGAAGGCAGCAGCTGTGACTGATGATAGCAGTAAGTTATGTCTGTCTAACTCTGCCTGTTGGCAGCCCTAGTGTAATGTATTTTATGGTATATATTTTTATGTGCGGTATAGTCGCTGCTGGTATATACTTTTTACTGCGGTACAGTCACTATGTGTATATATTTTTTTATGTGTGCTACAGTCACTGCGTGTATATATTTTTTAGTTGCGGTATATTCAATGATGATAGATTTTTGGGTGCAGTATAGTCACTGCTAGTATATGTTTTTCGGGTATGGTATAGTTAACTGCTGGTATATATTTTTATGTGCACTGCTGGAATATATATTTTTGTGTGCGGTATACTCACTGCTGGTACATATTTTTTATGTGCGGTACAGTTACTGCTGGTATATTTTTTTTATGTTCAGTATAGGCACTGTGTTTATATATTTTTTATGTGTGGTATAGTCACTGCTGGTATATATTTTTTTAATGTGTAGTATACTCACTGCTGGTACATATTTTTTATGTGCAGTACAGTTACTGCTGGTATATTTTTTATGTTCAGTATAGCCACTGTGTTTATATATTTTTTTTGTGTGGAACAGTCATTGCGTTTATATATTTTTATGTGTAGTATAGTCACTGCTGGCATATATATATGTGGTATATTCATTACCGGTATATATTTATGTGCAGTATATTCACTGCTGGTATATTAGTATCATATTGCATATGGAACCCTTATCCAAAGTTCTGTACAAATTAAATTTGCAGTGAGCTCCCCCTAGTGGTGGTAGAATTTAAAACCTCCAGAGATAGAGATACATCTCTCAAATAGAGGTAATTTACTTACCATGAGGCAGGTACTTGTTTGGGTGCTGGCAGCTTTATACGAGCGGGATACTTTGCCGGCGACCATTGCCTGTAGACGCTGCAGCTGTTGTAAGAGGGTCCTGAGGAGTAGAATGAGATTGAAGTATGAGTTCAACAAATCCTCTCTGGACCCCAAAGACTAAAAAGGCCCCAAAGTAAACCCAACCCACAGTTCCGGGGGGCACTGAAGAAGGAGATGGCCTCACCTATTAGTGTTTTCTAGGACTTCCACCTTCTTGCGCAGGTCAC
Source organism: Engystomops pustulosus (assembly GCF_040894005.1). NCBI lineage: Eukaryota > Metazoa > Chordata > Amphibia > Anura > Leptodactylidae > Engystomops > Engystomops pustulosus. Next base: position 13,614,656 of record NC_092414.1, read on the forward strand.
CGTTTTCGGAGGAACAGTTCTCCACCCTATCGGAAATAAGTCAGAGTCAAGGAGAAGGAAAATGAATGGAGGACATATTGGTTGTCACCCAGCTTTCCCAGAAACAGAAAAATTCTATCTGGCCAAGACTCACAACATGTACAAACCTCTTCTCCAGGCTGTCCATATATTCCTTCTTCTTCCTACGACTTTCCTGGGCTGAGATCTGAAGAGATGTAATAATGATATACGTTACTGATTCGGCGCTGATTACGGAGACGCTCCAGCTGTCATTAGGGGGCGTGGCTTATAATTGGGGGCGTGGTCTGCATCCTGCCCGTTACCTTGTTCTTTATCTTCCTGCGGATCTTCTTCAGGGCCTTCTCCTCGGCCTTGGTGAGCGGCAGCTTTGTGGGGATGGGGTATCCTTCAGCCACCAGGGTTCGTTTCTCTTCTTCAGTGAGCATGAGGGGGCCAGTGCCCTGCAGCTTCTGCAAAGAAAAAAACAAAACTTTATTTAGATCCTAGGAGCTGGACATGAAACGTAACCCTTGTAAAGAGAACCCTCGGTCAGCAGTTGGGGTCATGCAGACTGTGGCCTGTGTTGGGCATTTTCCCCAAGAGTGATGTGTAATTATACCTCTGTTTATGATCTTAGTGAAAAAAATATATTTTTATTCCAGAATAAAAAATTTAGGGGCGTGTCCTAACACTGCTATGCTTTTAGCTCTGTGCAAAATGCTGAGAGCACAGTCGTGAGAGTATAGAGGCTATATTTCACAGTCCTGCTGCCAATAACATACACAAAGGTATGATTACACATCCAGGGGAAATACATAACACAGGCTGCAGAGAGCACAGCAGTGTGAGGACACACCCCCAGTATGATCCTGGACTATTGATCCATATTTCACAGTCTTGCTGCCATTTACATACACAAAGGTCTGATTACACATCTCTCCAGAGAAAATACATAACACTGGCTGCAGAGAGCAGAGAGCACAGAGCACAGCAGTGTGAGGACACTCCACCAGTACAATCCTGGACTAACCAGTACAATCCACGGAGTGAACATACAAACTCTTTGCAGATGTTGACACTGGGATATGAACTCAAGTCCCCAGCGCTGCAAGGCTGTAGTGCTAACCACTGAGCCACCATGCTGCAAGGCTGTAGTGCTAACCACTGAGCCACGAGCTTACAAATACATATATTTTCAATTTTAAAAGTTGGACATTCCCTTTAACTGTTCATATTCCTACCGAGTATTGTAACAGTATAGTTTCATTATCATTGGCACATCCTAGAAGATGATGGGGGGGGGTTTCTACAATTGAAAGAGGTCTCTCCAGTCTCCGGATCATGACATCACAACGGCCAAAGAATGGGCACACGCCTCACGCTTATGACATCACTCCTAGTCTGACAGAAATGTTTGAAATCCCCCTTTAACCACTTACAGTAGATGCTGTGGTCAATATCCACAGCTGCATCTAAGGGGTCTTCAGGATGCTAAGCATGGCAAACTTACATGAGGAGCAGTCAGGAGAGGAGAATTGGAGAGCGCGGAGGGACTGCGGACCGCCCCTTTATTTCCGGGCTGTGACTGGATGGGGCTGGAGGGCGGCAGGGATCTGCTCGGGCTTTGGCCTCCTTCGGAATCGCTTCCATGGCTGCTCGGGGGAGTCGGGGGCAGTTGTAGACTATCGGATGAGACAACTGTAAGGAAGGGAGGAAACGGTCAGTAAGGTAGAGATGATCCGACATGTGGCGAGCAGGGGGGGGGGACGTGGCGAGCAGGGGGGGGGACGTGGCGAGCAGGGGGGGGGGACGTGGCGAGCAGGGGGGGGGACGTGGCGAGCAGGGGGGGGGACGTGGCGAGCAGGGGGGGGGACGTGGCGAGCAGGGGGGGGGACGTGGCGAGCAGGGGGGGGACGTGGCGAGCAGGGGGGGGACGTGGCGAGCAGGGGGGGGGACGTGGTGAGCAGGGGGGGGGACGTGGCGAGCAGGGGGGGCGTGGCGAGCAGGGAGGGGGACGTGGCGAGCAGGGGGGGGGACGTGGCGAGAAGGGGGGGGGACGTGGCGAGCAGGGGGGGGACGTGGCGAGCAGGGGGGGGGACGTGGCGAGCAGGTGGGGGGACGTGGCGAGCAGGGGGGGGGACGTGGCGAGCAGGGGGGGACGTGGAGAGGACCTCACCTTCTTTAGGACACAGGTTCAGGAACTGATCCACCTCGTGGGGCTCCAGTTTAATCTGCGGCATGGACTTTGGGCTCAGAGGCTTGTGCTGTAGATGAGAGAAGAGGGAAGATATTAGGATTGGAAGGGGCACAGTCAATCAGATGTGGTACCTACATACACAGGCCCAGGTGGACCCTATAGATGAGGGCACTTACCTGGTCTGGCTCCGGCAGTTGTGGCAGTGCTTCTACCTCCAGAGGAGTCGTCACCGTGGTGGTGGTGGAGGTGGTGGTGGTGAGGGTCACGGAAGGAGCCAGGCCTGGGTTTTCCTCCACGGGGACTTCCATCTTAATTTTGGTAGGAGTCAGTTCCCCTCCTAGGCACCAGTCTTCTCCTGTGAGATCCCCTATGGTGGGAAGGATATAGGATAAGTGTGGGACGGGAGAATATAGGGTGAAACTCCCTAATAGGATACAGTTCTAATAGGGTGACATCTCCAACCAAGGACTTGAGAAGATGCCGCCTTATAGAAGACCCGTCCTGGTATCTCAATGAGTTTCGAAAACTCTGGTCGTGATATCCCTGGGGGTAGGGGACTGTCTCCGAATGCGTAGGCACACGGGATGGGTTCGGCCCAACAGAGAACGTAGTGTTTATTGACTGACACCGGGTCTAACAATAGGGTGATGTTCTGATAGGGTGACATCTCCAACCAAGGACTTGAGAAGATGCCGCCTTATAGAAGACCCATTCTGGTATCTCAATGAGCTTCGAAAACTTGGTTGTGATATCCCTGGGGGTAGGGGACTGTCCCCGAATATGTAGGCACGCGGGATGGGTTCAGCCCAACAGAGAACGTAGTGTTTATTGACCGACACCAGGTCTAACAATAGGGGGATGTTCTGATAGGGTGACAACTCCAACCGAGGACTTGAGAAGATGCTCCTTATAAAAGACCCGTTCTGGCATCTCAATGAGCTTCGAAAACTCGGTTGTGATATCCCTGGGGGTAGGGGACTGTCCCCGAATATGTAGGCACACGGGATGGGTTCGGCCCAACAGAGAACGTAGTGTTTATTGACCGACACCGGGTCTAACAATAGGGCGATAATATGAAACACCACAATGTGACATATTCTTGGCCGGCCCGTGCACTATGACAAGCGCTGAGGACCTGTCAACCGTCCAGCAAGGAAAAGAATTAGAAGTTTTCCCCGAGAAGCGTCACTTGACGTCAGCGGGAGAATATGACACCTTACGGCTTCTGGGTGTCGCCTCGGTTTAGACTTTAACCCTTGCCTGGACTTTGAATGCTCACGCTATGTATAGAGACGACCAGGAAGAGTAACGCTATACACAAACACAGCGCGCTGGTGGAAGACTCCCTCGCATTGTCCCGTCATGAAGGTGTCAGGTTGTCCAAACAATAGAAGACCAGTTACACCAGGAAATTCCGCCTGACAGCCTGGACGCCTACAGCAGTGGAGAATAAGACCCGACTCTTCACTTGTCAACATCAGGGTGGAGAACCTGTTACAGTCACTCTCGCTGACTAAGTAATCGGGGTCTCTGCTTGGCAAGAGTCATAAAGGGACCCTCACAACCCCAATCTGAATCAAAGCCCCAGTGCCCGTTCCCACCCAGATCCCACGCCGAGCCCCCGTGCCCGATCCCACGACAAGCCCCAGAGCCGCATCCGACTCCGAGCCCCAGAGCCGCATCCCACGACGAGCCCCAGAGGCCGATCCCACGACGAGCCCCAGAGGCCGATCCCACGACGAGCCCCAGAGGCCGATCCCACGACGAGCCCCAGAGGCCGATCCCACGACGAGCCCCAGAGGCCGATCCCACGACGAGCCCCAGAGGCCGATCCCACGACGAGCCCCAGAGGCCGATCCCACGACGAGCCCCAGAGGCCGATCCCACGACGAGCCCCAGAGGCCGATCCCACGACGAGCCCCAGAGGCCGATCCCACGACGAGCCCCAGAGGCCGATCCCACGACGAGCCCCAGAGGCCGATCCCACGACGAGCCCCAGAGGCCGATCCCACGACGAGCCCCAGAGGCCGATCCCACGACGAGCCCCAGAGGCCGATCCCACGACGAGCCCCAGAGGCCGATCCCACGACGAGCCCCAGAGGCCGATCCCACGACGAGCCCCAGAGGCCGATCCCACACAAAGCCCAAGACCCCGATCTACCACGATGCCCAAGATCACAGGAAGCTTTAAAGAGGACTAGTCATACAACTTTAAAAGGTTGGAACATTCAACAGACGGTTGGCCCCAATGAAATTGGGGCTAGGTGCCATCAATATGAGGCCAGAACAGTCAAACTTTGCAAACCAGGGAACCCGTCACCTCAGACCCACAACTAAACCCCCTGACAGGTAGGCTGTAAATGCGTCTCCGTGGTTCTAGTGTGGCTCTCGTACGTTGTGGACAATACTTTTGGCGAGTTTTTGGGCTGAAGAAGCAACTTTTAGGAGCCACACTGGAAGCAAGGAGACATAATTACAGTCTTGTATAGGGTACTAGGGTTTTGTGTGTGGCTTTGAGGTGATAAGTTCCCCTTGAAGATATACGAGGCCCGACCCGTAGGACCATATATAAAAATACCAATTATATACCATCACTGAAGTTGTCATCTGAAGATCCGTGAGTGAAGGGCGACTGCGGGCGCGAATCCCCACACAGGGAGTAGCTGTGTTCTGCCTTAATCATGGGAGAAGGAGAACTCGGATTCTCCACTTCCATCATTTCGTACTTCTCGGTCAGGAAGGGGTCTCCGATGAGTTGTCCCAGGGCGTCCAACAGGGCCGTGTCATCCAGGAGCTCCGAGAAGGGCTGTAGAAAAGAAAGGAGGAAATTCAGACCTCTGATATCACTCTGGATCTTCTAGTCGTGTCTAGATTACAGGGCTGTAGCTCCGAGGGGGCGTGTCCTCACACTGCTGTGCTCTTCTCTCTCTGTACTGAACGGTGCAGAAGCCCTTCCCCTCTCAATAAGTGCAGTAATATTCTGCAAAAACTTTTACTGAAGTGTGGCTGAGTAACAGCTCCATGCAGAGAGCTAAGAGCACAGCAGTGTGAGGACCCCTCTCCCGGCGGTGTAAACCTTGATAACAGTCCTGCTGCTCCTAACCACATACATATAATTACACATCTCTTCAGGGACAATACTTAATACGGTCTGCATATAGCACAGGAAACAGCAGTGTGAGGAAACACCCCCTATACAATACTAGACTATAAATCCGTATTTCACAGTCCTGCTGCTACTAAGTACATACATAAAAGTAGAAAATACACCTCTCACCAGGGACAATACCTAACATGTTCTGCACAGAAAACAGTAATGTGTAGACATTGGCCCCAGCACAATCCTCTAATATATATCCATATTTCACAGTCCTGCTGCAACTAAGTACATACATAAAAGTAGAAAATACACCTCTCACCAGGGACAATACCTAACATGTTCTGTACAGAAAGCAGTAGTGTATAGACATAAACCCAGCACAATCCTCTAATACATATCCATATTTCACAGTCCTGCTGCTACTAATCACATACACAGATATGATGACACATCTCTCCAGGGACAATACCTAACACTATCTTCATTTATAGCCATAATGGTAGCCCCCCCAGCTTTCCCTGTAGACAAATGTAGGTCTTCCCCCCCCCCCCCCATGTATATAATGACAGGTAAACGTTACACTTTCCCATCATGCACTGGTGAGAAAAGACAATAAGGGACAATGTTTATGGTGGTGGTGACAGTAGAGGGGGGAGATGTAAACAGGCCACCAGTGAGCGGTGGGGACCTCCCGCTAGGACCACAGCTGGGGACAAGCAGCACAGTGTAAACAGGATGTAAGTCACCATCGCTGCACCCAGCTTAACCCTTGAAGGAACAAGGAAGTTCTCCAAAAACTTCATACCCCCAGCCCTTCTATGTAAATCGTGAGCCCTACAGAGAAGCCTCTGCTCCTCTGTCCCCATGATAACACTTCTTGCCTTCTGTCCTACCACTCGGCCGAAATAAGATCACCCTGCACTCAAGAGTCCAATGTAGTAGCCAGGATGAGGCTGAGGCTGATCCCCCAAAAATATACAGACAGGACAGAGGCTGAAAGGGCCTAAAAACTCAAGAAGGACGACCTTCCAGACAAGCTGCAAATTTGAGCCCCGAAACCCCCCTACAAAACATACAGAGAGAATCTAGAAACTATTAGGATTTAGGGGTTTTGAGGTCCGGTCTGGGGTCTGTTTATCTACAAGGTCCGGTCTGGGGTCTATTTATCTACAAGGTCCGGTCTGGGGTCTATTTATCTACAAGGTCCGGTCTGGGGTCTGTTTATCTACAAGGTCGGTCTGGGGTCTGTTTATCTACAAGGTCCGGTCTGGGGTCTGTTTATCTACAAGGTCCGGTCTGGGGTCTGTATGTGTTTTGAGGGTCGTGTCTATGGCCCATTTCTCAATATGGTTTCTGGTCTGGGGGGGGGGGGGTCAGTACTGGTATATAAAGTTAAAAAGTTTATGATAAAGTTTATGATCTGGGGTCTGTATATTATCATTATCTGGTCTGGGGTCTGAGTTTATTTTTTGGGTTTTTATTTGTCGAAGGGTAGAACTTTTTATTTGAAGTAACCTGCTCTGTAATTTTTTAAAGGATACGGTCTGGGGTCTATACCTTAAAGTAGTAAGTGTTTTGCGGGTTATTTCTGGTCTGGGGGCCAATACTTGTTTAAGGGATACGGTCTGGGGTCTGTATGAGTTTTGAAGGTTGTGTTTAGCCTGGGGGGCCTGTATTTGTTTAAGGGATACGGTTTTAGATATGCATGTGTTTTGAGAGTCCATTGAGTCACAATGAGGAAACGTCTACTTCCTGAGTTTCTGAAATTTGGTCAGACAGCAGTGACCCCTCCAGCGCTGCGTCGCATTATTATAAGATCTCTCAATGGGGACCTTACACTTACAATTATAGACATTGCATTCTAAGCAATTTTCCAATATAAAGGATATTTACCACTGCTTGTTGTTGTCACCCAGCTTTCCAAGGTGAAGAAAGGATTTTACAGGATTGTGAGGACAGGATGCCACCCGGTCTCCCCTCCCTACTATGTAAACAGCTGAGCATATCCCATATGGCCGTCCCCATACAAACGCCCATTGTGTGTACAGTACACGAGTGAGAACTGAACCAGCCGCCCATCAGTGTGAAAAGCCTCAGCAAACACATGTGTACATAGGGCCCGGGGCTTCTACCTGCAGCCACCGGGGGGGGGGGGATCTGTAGGTGTTTCGTGGCACCCGGCCTGGGGTCTGTAGGTGTTTCAGGGCACCCGGCCTGGGGTCTGTAGGTATTTCGAGGCACCCGGCCTGGGGCCTGTATGTATTTCGAGGCACCCGGCCTGGGGCCTGTATGTATTTCGTGGCACCCGGCCTGGGGCCTGTATGTATTTCGTGGCACCCGGCCTGGGGCCTGTAGGTGTTTCGGGGCACCCGGCCTGGGGTCTGTAGGTGTTTCGGGGCACCCGGCCTGGGGTCTGTATGTATTTCGGGGCACCCGGCCTGGGGTCTGTAGGTGTTTCGGGGCACCCGGCCTGGGGTCTGTATGTATTTCGGGGCACCCGGCCTGGGGTCTGTATGTATTTCGGGGCACCCGGCCTGGGGCCTGTAGGTATTTCGAAGCACCCGGCCTGGGGTCTGTATGTATTTCGGGGCACCCGGCCTGGGGTCTGTAGGTATTTCGGGGCACCCGGCCTGGGGTCTGTAGGTGTTTCGGGGCACCCAGCCTGGGGTCTGTAGGTATTTCGGGGCACCCGGCCTGGGGCCTGTAGGTATTTCGGGGCACCCGGCCTGGGGCCTGTAGGTATTTCGGGGCACCCGGCCTGGGGCCTGTAGGTATTTCGGGGCACCCGGCCTGGGGCCTGTAGGTATTTCGGGGCACCCGGCCTGGGGCCTGTAGGTATTTCGCGGCACCCGGCCTGGGGTCTGTATGTATTTCGCGGCACCCGGCCTGGGGTATGTATGTATTTCGGGGCACCCGGCCTGGGGTCTGTATGTATTTCGGGGCACCCGGCCTGGGGTCTGTATGTATTTCGGGGCACCCGGCCTGGGGTCTGTATGTATTTCGAGGCACCCGGCCTGGGGTCCGTATGTATTTCGAGGCACCCGGCCTGGGGTCTGTATGTATTTTGGGGCATCTGTATATAAGGGGCATTTGATCTGGGGACTGTATACATTTAGGGGTCTGGTCTGGGGTCTGTCTGTATTGAGGGGATCTGTGTGCATTTCCAGCATCTGGTCTGGGGTCTGCATACATTTATGGGATTTGGTCTGGGGTTTGTATTTGTTTAGAGGGATCTTATCAAAGAGCGGGCTGGTATTGGGTTAGAATTTGTTAAAGGGGATCTGGTTTGGGGCATAAAATTATTTAGGGATCAGATCTGCAATCTGTATATAATTGTGGGGTCCGTATTTATTTATGGGGGTCTATTTAGGTGATTGGTCCATAATAAGAACATCCACTATAGAAGGTTTTGTGTTAATCTCGATAGGTGCTGCGAAATTATAAGATGCCAACTTAAATCCCTTTAAGAAGCGGCAGAGGTGGAGTCATCTGGCACCTCGTCAGCTGCAATCATCCGAGCCTTAACCCTTTACCACTTCGGGAAATGCTTCGGGAAAAGTAATAAAGTCAGAGACATCTGCAGCATCGACGGCGTTAAGAGGTCAGACCCACAGATGAAACGTAAATCCAGACAGTAACGTGGAGTCACCACAAATCCAGACAAACACCCCGAGTCTGAAACCCGATCAGTTTTCCATGAGTCATGGCACATTTTCCACCAAAAAAAAAAATTGGAATGTGCTAAAGACGGAACATGAAGTCGGGGATATCTCCTGCAAAGCCACTGGCGCTGTCGAAAAAGGAACTGGTGATGAGAGCTGAAATTTTGGAACTTTTAAATATACTTAAAGGGGAAATTTCATCACCTCCAGGTCTCTGCATCCTTTGATAGACCTCACTCTACTGATTCCAGTGCAGTTAGAATTTTTTCTCTAGCCCTTGCCATTCCCGAGCAATCAGTGTCGTTAGTTCAGACTCTATTGTCAGGTGGGCGGTCCTGGGATGGAGCCCTCCACCTCCCCATCTAACTCTAGAGAGCCTAATTAGCATATTAACTGTAGAAACTACCAGCAGCAATTGCTCGGGAACGGTAAGGGCTAGAGAAAAAATTCCAACTGCGCCGGAATCAGTTGAGCAGCGCCTAAAGGATGCAACTATTATGAATTCGGAAATGCCCTTTTCAAGACCCTGCTAGCTGTCAGTGAATGAAGGGTGGAAAGGAAGCAGTATGGCAACCAGCAGTAGACAGGATGAGGTTTATGTAGAGGCAGGCTGTGCAATGGAGAAGGGATGGGAACCAGATGTTTGAGGCTGCACACACTTTCCAGAGTCAGGATTACACAGACCCGATCCGGCATTGCATCATCTCTTCCTGAAGCCCCCCATCCACCCTCCCTACCATACAAGAAACAGACGGTGATTTATTTTCCAACAGGGGGTCCCCTGATCGCATCCACATTCGCTTTACTTTCTAATCTATCCTGGCTGTGGACCAAAGGGAGCCCCGGGCTCAGTGTTGACTAGAACAACAGTGGGGGGGAAACAGGGAAACGTTTACTGCCCCCGATGGGTAATCTGCCAATCAAAACAATGAAATCCATTTGTCTTTACCGTTGATGTTTACACAGAAAATGAATAAAGACGCTTTATCGGATAAATGGCGACTCTACTTCTATGATGTCATCAACCAAAAAATATTACAAGATGGCCGCCTCCTGCTAGCCTTACAGAAGATGACAAAGGACTTAGACTAATCTGTGAGGTCGTTAGGTCCCTGAGGGCAGATATAAACGATTTGAATCCAAAAATGGACAAAAATTTATCCCCTGAATTTCCCCTTTAAATTTAGGCTCCGCCCTCCAGACTTCTAAAGAAAATAGATAAAAGTTATATATTACATGGTACATGTGGTACAATGGCCACCTACTCCTCTGGGTTAGTGGTTTCTAGAATAGAAACATGTTATTTCTTCTCTATTCAGGTAGTTCTTCCACAGCGCCCCCAATGGACTGGAGGTCAATTTTATAATTTTTTTTTTTAATTCATAAAATGGAGATCGAAGATTTATTAAAATGTTTAACCCCAATTCATAACAAGTTCAGACAGGTGGAGAGGGAAGAGGTGAAGCTAGCCCCTAAGCCTGACCATACCACCGAGCCGGAGTCGTCTATTCCGAGCCTTGGAGGTAAGTAGACATGTCTCGACGAAATCCAGGCTTGCCGAGCGCAGAAATGTGAGCCCAGGTGGTTACCTGGAAGCGAGAAAAAAAAAAAAAGTACAAAGAATCTCTTCATGAGACAGGAATCCATCGTCCGGCAGAGGAGGGAGAAGACATTCCTGCCGGGGACTCGAGATACCTGGAGGCTCCGGCTCTTCATAGAAGGAATGTTCAGGGAATTTTCACTTTTTCTTTCTAGAAACTTCTTAGGACACAGAGCAAGTAAAGTTTATGAGGAGGGAGGTCAGTTACACTGATAGTGATGCGCCGTCCAACGACTTTAACTGAAAGTGTTATCTGGCTACATCTTGCAAAGATTTCAGCTGTGTCTTACGTTATCTTACGAAATTGAGTGTTAGTGGGAGCCCCCACCACCTCCATGTCTCAGCATCCTTTAATGGGTGCCCACACACAGATACTGGCACATTGACATGGATCAGTCATGACGAATCGAGCGCTGATTAACTTGTACGTCAATCAAATAGAAAATTGAATGGTTTAGTTCCAATTACGTGAAGCATCATTGATCGATCAAGAGATCACACTGGAGATCATCATCGAGAGATCGCATTCGTCATGACTGATCGCACTTGAGAAGGATCAGTCATGACAAATTGAGCGCCGATTAACTTGAACGTCCTTCAGATAGAAAACTGAATGGTTTAGCTCTATTTACGTGCTGCGTCGTCGATCACCGATCGCACTCAAGAAGGATCAGTCTTGACGAATGGAGCACCGATTCACTTGTTCGTCAGTCATATAGAAAACTGAATGGTTTAGCTCTATTAACATGCTGCGTCGTCGATCACTGATCGCACTTGAGATGGATCAGTCATGACAAATCGAGCGCCGATCAACTTGCATTAATCGCCCTATGAAAATTGTTACATAAAATTCTACCAGGTCTTCATATATAACAGGAGAGTATCAATCGTACCCTATAAGGGTATATGGACATTACAGAGTGGGGCACCCGATCTAGGGGCCCTTTAAGACCTCCGAAAAGATAGACCCTTTGAAACGGTCATCTTAGGCAAGGGTTAACACGGCAAGTATAGTGTGTACATCCCCATGTGTGAAATCATATTCTCTATCTATAATCTGTGGGTTCAGTAACGGCAAATTTCCTGTTGCGAGCACTTTTTATGTTTTTTTTTTTTTTATACTTCAAACCCGCCCCCAGCCCCCCCCCCCCACCAACAAAACTTTTTTCGCAAAGTAAAAATTGTATTCCGAATGGTTCTAAGACGGAATAATAGAATTGTACTGAATACGCAGAGGCGCGGTGACCTTGCCCGTGACCACGTCCAGGGCTTTAGGACCTTTCTGGGGGGCAGATGATCCGGATTCTGGCTGCGATCAGGAAACGGGACTCTAGTGTAGGAGGCGGCCAGGGTCCGGCCTGCTCCATACAACATCTGGAGTCCATCATAGCAGAACCTCGCTTGGCAGCGCAGCTTATAGAAGGGTAAGGGGGGGGGGTGCGACATTCAAACACAACAATCGCTGTATAGACGGCGCGGCTGAGGGACGTACAGCGAGAGGAAACCCACATCATCGGGGGGGGGGGGGGCGGGGGGCCTTCCCTTTATCAACAAACTGTGTTTATACATAGATAAAGGGTCTATACAATGACTGAGTGTTTATGGGAAAGCTGGGTAACAAAGTACCAACGCTACAATTACTGTCCTCACTCAGCTTTCCCAGGCCCCTGAATGTCAAATCCACCTAGTTATACATGTACAAGGAGGATCCTGTACACAGGTCTGGCCTTGGGGGATGTGCAACCGTGGGACCGAAGTTTGGCCACACCTTGATGGTACCATTTTAGCAACAGAACTGTAGGCAGCAGTTACCCGAGCACCATATGGTGGTATTATATGAGCTCTGTATGGCGGTATTATATGAGCTCTGTATGGCGGTATTATATGAGCTCTGTATGGCGGTATTATATGTGTTCTGTATGGCGGTATTATATGAGCTCTGTATGGCGGCATTATATGTGTTCTGTATGGCGGTATTATATGAGCTCTGTATGGCGGCATTATATGTGCTCTGTATGGCGGTATTATATGAGCTCTGTATGGCGGCATTATATGTGTTCTGTATGGCGGTATTATATGAGCTCTGTATGGCAATACTATATGAGCTCTGTATTTCGATATTATAGGAGCTCTGTATGGCAGTATTATATGAGTACTATATGGTAGTATTATATGAGCTCTGTGTGGCGGCATTATATGAGCTCTGTATGGCGGCTTTATATGAGCTCTGTATGGTATTATACGAGCACGGTATGGCGGTATTATACGAGCACGGTATGGCGGTATTATACGAGCACGGTATGGCGGTATTATACGAGCACGGTATGGCGGTATTATACGAGCACGGTATGGCGGTATTATACGAGCACGGTATGGCGGTATTATACGAGCACGGTATGGCGGTATTATACGAGCACGGTATGGCGGTATTATACGAGCACGGTATGGCGGTATTATACGAGCACGGTATGGCGGTATTATACGAGCACGGTATGGCGGTATTATACGAGCACGGTATGGCGGTATTATACGAGCACGGTATGGCGGTATTATACGAGCACGGTATGGCGGTATTATACGAGCACGGTATGGCGGTATTATACGAGCACGGTATGGCGGTATTATACGAGCACGGTATGGCGGTATTATACGAGCACGGTATGGCGGTATTATACGAGCACCGTATGGCGGTATTATACGAGCACCGTATGGTCATATTACCTGAAGTGAAACCTTCCCCACCACACTATAAATCCCACCTTATGTCCCTATAAGGATCTGCAGAGCATCTGGGATCAATATGCAGTATACGGCCCGTGTATAGCGGAGCCTCACTATAGGTCGGTATTAGTTACAGAGCGCAGGGCCTGTGCCGCCACGCGGGGGGTGAAGTGTTAATTACACCTGGAACCGAGAGACGATTTTCCAAGAACTTTGCTCATAAATGAGGGGTGATTATGCGCCGTGGGATGAATGGCCGATCACTAATCCCTGGAGGTGACAGCGGGGGTCCGGTGTCATGGAGGGGGCGGTAATATAACCAATGCTGCGTCATTAATAATCCGCCTCATTGTGAGAGCTAATCACTTCTGTGCGTCAGTAGGTCCTCACCCAGCTTTCCCTGCTCCGGAGAGGGAGGAACTAGTATAGAACTGGATGCAGATGTCATTTACAGAATACAGGCACCTACTTAGAGCACTGTATGGCGGCACTACTGGAGCACTGTATGGCGGCACTACTGGAGCACTGTATGGCAGCACTACTGTAGTATGGTGATACTACTAGAGCACTGTATGGCGGCACTACTGGAGCACTGTATGGCGGCACTACTCTAGTATGGTGATACTACTAGAGCACTGTATGGCGGCACTACTGGAGCACTGTATGGCGGCACTACTGGAGCACTGTATGGCGGCACTACTGGAGCACTACTCTAGTATGGTGATACTACTAGAGCACTGTATGGCGGCACTACTGGAGCACTGTATGGCGGCACTACTGGAGCACTGTATGGCGGCACTACTGGAGCACTGTATGGCGGCACTACTGGAGCACTGTATGGCGGCACTACTGGAGCACTGTATGGCGGCACTACTGGAGCACTGTATGGCGGCACTACTGGAGCACTGTATGGCGGCACTACTGGAGCACTGTATGGTGATACTACTAGAGCACTGTATGGCGGCACTACTGGAGCACTACTGTAGTATGGTGATACTACTAGAGCACTGTATGGCGGCACTACTGGAGCACTGTATGGCGGCACTACTAGAGCACTGTATGGCGGCACTACTAGAGCACTGTATGGCGGCACTACTGGAGCACTGTATGGTGATACTACTAGAGCACTGTATGGTGATACTACTAGAGCACTGTATGGTGATACTACTAGAGCACTGTATGGTGGCACTACTGGAGCACTGTATGGTGATACTACTAGAGCACTGTATGGTGATACTACTAGAGCACTGTATGGTGATACTACTAGAGCACTGTATGGTGGCACTACTGGAGCACTGTATGGTGATACTACTAGAGCACTGTATGGTGATACTACTAGAGCACTGTATGGTGGCACTACTGGAGCACTGTATGGTGATACTACTAGAGCACTGTATGGTGGCACTACTGGAGCACTACTGTAGTATGGTGATTCTACTAGAGCACTGTATGGCGGCACTACTGGAGCACTACTGTAGTATGGTGATACTACTAGAGCACTGTATGGCGGCACTACTGGAGCACTGTATGATGATACTACTAGAGCACTGTATGGCGGCACTACTGGAGCACAGTGTTGTGATACTACTAGCACCATGAGAGGACCGTATAACTATAGGATTAAAGCCATGTATGGCAGTACAATAAGAGCATGAGCACCGTATGGAAGTGCTATGAGAGCAACATATGGCAGTACTAATGTGAGTTCTGGCACAGCACCGTATGGCAGTACAATAAGAGGATTGTATAGCTGTAGAATTAAAGCCCTGTATGGCAGAACAACAGCACGAGAGCACTGTACTAATGTGAGTTCTAGCAGAGCACCGTATGGCGGTACTAATGTGAGTTCTAGCAGAGCACCGTATGGCGGTACTAATGTGAGTTCTAGCAGAGCACCGTATGGCGGTACTAATGCGAGTTCTAGCAGAGCACCTTATGGCGGTACTAATGTGAGTCCTAGCAGAGCACCGTATGGCGGTACTTTCTAAGTGCTCTACAGTGTTACCATTAGAACATTGCAAGCTACTTGGGCATTTCATGTGTCTGCAATAAGGTGGTACGTATGGCGGTACTATTTGTGTGATATGTGGTACTCTCCCGCATTGTATCATTGTTCAACTCTTCTCAACTTGTACCTAACCTCATGATGATAAAACTTGGGGCCGACGTGGCATTCTGCTAGCTGGTCTAAAGTAGGAATTTAAAAGTACCATGACAGTACTATATGGCGGTATTATATGAGCAGAGTATGATGGTATTACTTGAGCAGTGTATGGCGATATCATTTGAGCAGCATATGGTGATCTTTGAGCAACGTATGACAGTATTATTTGAATGGTGTATGACGGTATTATTTGAGCAGCATATGGCGGTATTATTTGAGCAGCATATGGCGGTATTATTTGAGCAGCATATGGCGGTATTATTTGAGCAGCATATGGCGGTATTATTTATATAGATAAACTCTCTGACTGGAGGCAATGACTTTGCTCAAAATTTCTGGGACTGTCTTCCTAAAGACCCATAAATACAAGATCCGGAGTACTGGCGAGGAGGAGGAGGCGCTGCCCGGAGGGTTAGAGGGACTGGTCGTATTACATTGTGTCTACATACCACGAAAGCCATCGCCGATATACACTGTATATACAGACATATGTGTGCGCCGCCCCTTTAAGAAGGCAAAAATGTGATGTCAGATAGCCCTCCGGTCCATGTCACTGGATATCATCTTCTAGATTTGTTGTGTGGCGCAAGCACATGGGGTCAAAGGGTAAAGAAAACGGGCAATGAGAAGCAGATTTACTCCACGGGGGACCAAGGATGCTGAGCCCCAAGAAAGGGGCCATACAGTCCCCTGAGGAGCCGGTGTGCCCTGGTGCTACAACCTCGGACATCATCGGTCAAGAAGATCCAAAATACGGCCTTCGAAACAATCTTGCTTTGGTAGAAGCCGATCACAGTGATCAGTTTGGATCGAGAAGGAGACCTTGTATTCTCCACAGTGCCACCACTGTCCAGAAGGGGGTATTACATGGTTCCTATTGAAATTCAATCTACCTCGGGTCCTCCAGAGCAAGAGAAACCCCACGTAGTTATAGTTTGGGACTGGGCGACCCAGGGGACCCCTATGGATCAGCTGATTTGATAAGGACAGCTCCGTTGTCTTGTTTAGTGGCCGGCTTGTGTTACTGACCCGATCGATTGCATAGAAAACTGAGCCGTTCCTACAAAATCAACTGATCGACAGTGGGGTAATACAGTTGGACCTCCAAGGAACGACTTATCCCATCGGTAAATCCCCTTTAAAAGAGAGAGTGACCACTATTCTGATCCAGAAATTCTACTCGTGGTGGTTGTCACTTCCCTTCTCCCGATCCTCGTAGAGCAAATTTGTTCAACGAGTGGGAAGACCACAGGAAAAAAAACTTATGCAATCTGGACTCTATCCTGAAGCATGATGGGAAAAAAATATTGATTAGCCGTCTTTAAGGACAGCGCACAGGTCAGTGTGGATGACAGGTACACGTTATCTCGTTATGCATTGTCCTATCTGCAGAATCCGAGCCAAATCCAATACGGTTCAAGGTGACCCTGATTTCCGACATCAGAGTCCACAGCGGAGGCGCGGGCTTGGACAATGACCCCCTTACCAGGAATTACAGAAAGAAAACAGACTTGGTCGGGTATGATGTAAGTAAACTTTGTAATTTGGGCTCAACTTTCCTCATACGACCATCTAGTCTTTACTTCGCCATCTTAGCCATAGAGCCATCTAGTCTCAGTCAAGACTTGTAGGACCTCTTAGATCTAAATGGAGCCTCAACTTTTTATCCCCATGTACCATCCAACTGGACCTTCTCATCTCTGACTCTGAAGTCTTGATGAAGCCTCAACTTTTTATCCAATGGAGGACCTCACAGTCCCATCTGGCTTCTAAGGCTGAAGACGCAATCAATTTCCGTCCACTTGTAGGAACTCAGAGGACAATCTGGTGTTGACTTCAATTCAGCCTGAAGTTCTTTATCCCCGGTAAGGACCATCTGATCTCCGATTCTGAGATTTCAATTGAGCTTCAACTTTTTGCCCGCACGTAGGAGCTCACAGTAACATCTGGCTTCTTAGGCTGAAGTCTCAGTCAAGACTCAAAATGTTTGTCCACTTGTAGGACCTCTTAGATCTAAATTGAGCCTCAACGTTTTATCCCCATGTACCATCCAACTGGACCATCTCATCTCTGACTCTGAAGTCTTAATGAAGCCTCAACTTTTTATCTAATGTAGGACCTCCGGTACCATCTGGTTCCTATGCTGAAGTCTCAATCAATTTCCGTCCACTTGTAGGAACTCAGAGGACAATCTGGTGTTGACTTTAATTCAGCCTGAAGTTCTTTATCCCCGGTAAGGACCATCTGATCTCCGATTCTGAGATTTCAATTGAGCTTCAACTTTTTGCCCGCACGTAGGAGCTCACAGTAACATCTGGCTTCTTAGGCTGAAGTCTCAGTCAAGACTCAAAATGTTTGTCCACTTGTAGGACCTCTTAGATCTAAATTGAGCCTCAACGTTTTATCCCCATGTACCATCCAACTGGACCATCTCATCTCTGACTCTGAAGTCTTAATGAAGCCTCAACTTTTTATCTAATGTAGGACCTCCGGTACCATCTGGTTCCTATGCTGAAGTCTCAATCAATTTCCGTCCACTTGTAGGAACTCAGAGGACAATCTGGTGTTGACTTTAATTCAGCCTGAAGTTCTTTATCCCCGGTAAGGACCATCTGATCTCCGATTCTGAGGTTTCAATTGAGCCTCAACTTTTTGCCCACACAGTAACATCTGGCTTCTTATGCTGAAGTCTCAGTCAAGATTCAAATTTTTGTCCACTTGTAGGACCTCTTAGATCTAAATGGAGCCTCAACTTTTTATCCCCATGTACCATCCAACTGGACCTTCTCATCTCTGACTCTGAAGTCTTAATGAAGCCTCAACTTTTTATCTAATGTAAGACCTCCGGTACCATCTGGTTCCTATGCTGAAGTCTCAATCAATTTTCGTCCACATGTATGAACTCAGAGGACAATCTGCTGTTGACTTGGGGACTCAATTCAGCCTGAAGTTCTTTATCCCCAGTAAGGACCATCTTATCTCTGAGGAGAAACTGAGGTTTCAATTGAGCCTCAACTTTTTGCCCACACGTAGGAGCTCACTGTAACATCTGGCTTCTAATGCTGAAGTCTCAGTCAAGACTCAAATGTTTGTCCACTTGTAGGACCTCTTAGATCTAAACCGAGTCTCAACGGTTTACCCCCATGAAGGACCATTTTGTCATAGATTATATAGTCTCAATCGAGTCTCAACTTTTTGCCCCCACGTAGGACCTCATAGGACTATCTGTTTTCTGATCCTGAAGTCTCAATCGAGTCTCAACTTTTTGCCCCCACGTAGGACCTCATAGGACTATCTGTTTTCTGATCCTGACGTCTCAATCGAGCTTCAACTTTTTGTGCCAACGTAGGACCTCATCGTACCCCTGGCTTCTATTCTGAAGTCTCAATCAAGACTGAAACATATGCCCTCATGGCAAGTACCATCTTGCCTCAGATCCTTGGATTATAAAGTTTCCGTAAAGTTCTACATTTTTACCCCCCATACCGGTCCCCATAGGAACATCTAACCTTCCGATTCCAAAGCCTCTATAGAGTCTCAATTTGTAACCTCCTTGTAGGACCTCAAAGGACCATCTAGTCTTGGACTGGGATGTCTCAATCAAGACTTAATTTATATCTCCTACATGTGTCCTCACTGGAGCATCTGGGTATATTTTTCCTCAATTTACCGAAAAAAATTAATACATTTACAGTAATATTTCTGAATAATATACTCCATCGAGAACAATAGTTCCAGTGTCTTCACCAGGAGACAAAGAAGTTTTCTTGAGAACTCGTCATTTTTTATTTCTTGGCATCGGTCGAGAACGGCGCAGTCCAGTTTATCAGCCCTTAGAGACCCTCGGAGCTGGGCCGAGGACTGAAAGAGCTTACAGAAATGGTATTCGTGGTGAGTCACTTCGCATATCTCTAGCTGCTAGCCGAGTACAGGGTGAAGTTTCCAGAAAGCCAATCGTCCTGTGGGCCAACAGGATGACCTAACCAGAAAAACAAACTATGGTTGGGGCCTGGACATGATCTCAAAATGTAGTTTTAAAAAAATTAACTCCTTCTGGCCTCGGAAGAAGAGAGCCAAGAATTAATGGCTTTGTCTTTAGCTCAATCTTAAGGGAGGACTTTGCTAACGTCTCTTCCGACACGGTTCTATTAACCCAAAGTCGATCTCCTGGTCTCCTGGACTCTTCGTTATGCATAGGATCCCCAGGTTTCTGATCTGAGTAATGGTCCAAATAGCTGGCCAGGCCAGATCGTTTTGGCAGGATCTAAATGTATGCAGAGACCTCGGACAACCCTCACGAGAAGAGAGAAAGAAGGATGGGGCATGTTGAGTTTCACCACTCAATCTCTTTGTTCCCGGGATAGGTAAGCCAACAAAAGTTTTTTTTACCGATCTCTATAGAGGTTTTGGGAGAAACAAATGTTGGCTGACTGATATGGAATAAAATAACCACCTACAAAAAGTGTCCAGGACTTGGACATAGTACTCCTATATTTAGGAACAGTCTTTAATTTCAGACTGAAGGGTCCAACAACCAATGTGCCAACATTGTGCCAACAGGTGTGCCGCCATATTGCAACTCCGCTCCGATCCCCTAAAGTGGGAGCTGAGCCGCAATACCCCGGAATGGCCACTATTCATTGTACGGAGCTACCTGCAGGTGCATTAGATGATCGTGGAGGTGTCGGATACCACCTTGTGATCCTATCCTAAGGAAAGGCCAACGGTATCTCTTTAAAAAAACATCATTACCCGTAAGACAAAGCGATTTTCTCGTGAATTTGAACATTTCTGCAGAAGTCCTGTGAGGATGGCACACTTTCAAAAAAAAGAACGATTTCAAGACAGCCGATACGCATTCCTCCGGGAGGAGGTGAGGAGATTTCACCGAGCCAATCACACCTCATCGACTGTATGCCTTATTCCTCGACGTTACCTTAAAGGCCCCTCTTTCCTCCTCAAAGCGATTTTCAAAAAGTTGCATTTAAAAAGTTGTGCACGGTTTTGGACATTTCATTTAATGCCCGAAGGGGGTCACTGTTAATGATACCCTATGTGCATCCAATTAATACTGCAGTACCCCCCTAACCAACCGGACTTGTCAGAACACAAAATGTGGAGTAGACTGAAATGCCAGACCCCGTAATTAACCCACCAGGTACCGCAAATGCCACACAGCTAATCGCCCCGAGGGGGGAACTGACATTTCAATTGTCTGTCAGTAAACTAATCCCATTCAGTACGCCCGGGTGTCTGTACACATGGAAAATGTCAATTAAAGGGAATGCACGTGGAGACTTGCAGGTGCAGCTTACGTAAATGGTAACACGGAACCAGAAATACAAGAGACTAGATTAGTCTGCCCCTCTGGGCACAGCAGGACACAATGGAGAGCCTCCTTAGCCGTCAATAGTTTTGGCCATATTATAGGGGTAGGTATTGGCTCGGTGAAGCTATATAATCATACCATTACAGTTTACAATAAAGATAACACTAAGTACCATGGGCAAGCTATGCCAGACTTAGGAGAAGTTGTCGATCCAGAAGAAAACGGAGAACAACGTTGACTGCTCACCAACTAACGCATCCACTGTTGACTAGACGTATGTTGTAGCCATGTCGAAGGTTGGGTATGACTTTCCTTTTGCTATACAGGAGAGGTCTTTAGACACCCATAATCCCAAGCAACCAAAAGTTTTATGGTCTTGTAAAAATGTAAAAGTAGTGAATCAGTTGTCTGGAGGGAGCATCTTCTTTCTACCATAGAAGGTTCTTGTGATGACTAAGTTTCTAGGTCATCCCTCAAAATAATCACCAACGACTGAGGAATTCACATAGAGAAGAACCAAAAATACTTGATAACCCTCGAGGGGAGGTAAGTTTTTCTCATAGAGTTGTCCATGTGAACATTGTAAGGCCCTAGTTGAGGGAGGTCTAAGAGACATCAGACAATGGTTCATCCTAAAGCCTTCTGAGTAGTAAAGACCATGATCTCTAGAGGTTCTCTTCTCTTCCTTGAGTACAAGGTCCAAGTATTTGGACAAATTAGCTCGCTTTTCCGTGGCCAAGACGAAAAGAATGAGTTTTCAGCCTGGATTAACACCTTCAGAAGATCTCTGGTTAGGATGAACACTAAGAGTCATGGTGGCACACGGGTTGGGTGTGGATATCTAGATACTGTGATACGTTTTTCATTAAACCTTAGAGTAGACCATCATGGTTTGATCTGTAGAGTTCCGAGCTCTAGAAATGGTCTCTTTCATGGTGGTGACCCGTGGGGTCCTGCTTGATCATACATTGATGGCCATCAATGTTTAAGCGAGGAATTTGCGTAAGAGATACTCGGCTCAAAAAGCAGTGGAAATATGAAAATAAAATTTAAGAGAAGAGAAATTAAAGAAGAGACCAAAAAATAGACGGTAAAAAAGTGATTTGGAAACCCCCACGACCACATCAGAGAAACCTTAGTGTGACCCCGTAATATAAACAAAGCAGAATAGTGACAGGTCGTCCCGAGACAGTCCACCATCAGACTGTTTTGTTTTCTTCAAGGTCTGGCAGTACCAATGTGACAACACCACCAGTCCTTCTGGCGAAGCTACAGCCACATCTGGCAGCCATTAGTGATCAGCTCCGTCATAGAACTCTTTAACATCTGTATTTAGTTTGGCTGTTTTTCAAACTTTCTTCCCATCCTCCACCAGGAACGGAGGCTCGAAAAGACTGAAAGAGTTTACAAGAAGGAAAATACAGATGTCTTTCTTGGCTACACTGTCTACAATCGGGGGAGAGTTTATAAACTTGAGCTCAACTTTTTGGATGCGACTGGAAAAAACTTACTTCGATACAAGTAAAACTTTAGTTGTTTACAACGATTGGCAAATAGAAAGAAGTGGAACAGCAATTTTCTGGGGCTAGAAGACCCATTAAAGGAAAACGCAAACACCACAACAAGGATCCAGTCCTTGTATAGTCCCCACGTGAGGACTTTCGATCCTAAGGGAAAGTCCATTTGTCTCAGAAGGAGGACACACAATTTCTCTTCGTAGAATTATATCAAACATCTGATAGGAGAAGTAGGAGCGTAGCAATCTTTAGACTTTGGCACAAAGATGACAAAGTGTAGGGAAAGAGACTCATGCCTGTTCACAAATAAAATGTGAAAGGTAAAAAAAAACCTCCCCAAAAAATGTGGTTTGATCCTTCACTTCACTTCCGCCTCTGTCAAGCTGGTATGAGGTCTATCAAGCCATCAGGTGTCTATCCAAAGTCAAACCTTCCATTGTCATAATCTGTCAGGTCGATGTCGGGTCTCTCAAGACATTAGTTTGAACTAAGTCGGAGACTTGGAGGTCCTTACCTTGTCCTCGTTTGTCCTAAGTTTGAACTAAGTAAGTCGGAGACTTGGGGGTCCTTGCCTTGTCCTTGATTTGAACTAAGTCGGAGACTTGGAGGTCCTTGCCCTGTCCTCTTCTGTCAGAGCGATATCAGATCTATTAAGACATCAGTTAGAGCTAGGATGACTTGGAAGTCCTTCCGTAGTTCTTGTCTGTTGGGTCGATATCAAGTCTATCGAGCCAAGAGGTAGAGCAAAGCAAGTCAATTGCTTGGAGATCCTACTGTCGTCCTCGTTGGTCAAGTCAAAATTAGGTCTATCAAGCCATTAGGCAGAACAAGTCAATGAGTTGGAGGTTCTCCTACTGTCCTCATCTGTCAGGTCAATGTTTGGTCTATCGAGACGTTGGGTTGAAGCGAGTAAGGTTCGTAAAATGGAGGTCTTTCCACTATCCTCATCTGTTACATCGATATCTGGTCTCCCGAACTATTAGGTAAAAGCTAAATTAGTCATTGACTTGGGGGTCCTTCTACTACCAAACCATTAGGTAAAAGCTAAATTAGTCATTGACTTGGGGGTCCTTCTACTACCAAACCATTAGGTAAAAGCTAAAATTAGTCATTGACTTGGGGGTCCTTCTACTACCAAACCATTAGGTAAAAGCTAAAATTAGTCATTGACTTGGGGGTCCTTCTACTACCAAACCATTAGGTAAAAGCTAAAATTAGTCATTGACTTGGGGGTCCTTCTACTACGAAACCATTAGGTAAAAGCTAAATTAGTCATTGACTTGGGGGTCCTTCTACTACGAAACCATTAGGTGAAAGCTAAATTAGTCATTGACTTGGGGGCCCTTCTACCATCATCATCTGTCAAGTTGATGTCAGGACTATTGAACCATTTAGAAGCTAAGCAAATCACTGACTACAATCGGGAGTCTCCAAACTTTCTCAGATACCTAGATGGTACGTTTGCACCTCTCGCCCCTTCGTGAAATTTAACATATCCTAGAATGCCGAAAAATGAGCAAGCCACAGAAATTCTGCTGCTTGTGGTCACTTTCAATGACTCTTTGTTGTCTGAATTGGCCTTTTACAGTAGCTCAGCCCCTAACGTGAGTGAGCCAGCACCCGAAGAACACGGACCGCGCTGTATCGGGACAACGAGGCCTTTGATGGTGGAAACCAACTTCTCTTTCAAAATGCCTGGTTGCAATTTTTAGTTTTTACATACATTATTACGTTAGCCTGATGTCCTCTTCATTATGGTCTGATGGGTGACAACCAGGGGTGGCAGTCATGATAGTTCCCTTAAAGGCATTTCTACCAGGCCCTCTACAATAATTCTGATTCAATGTGTTACCCTAACTCTGTGGGAAAACATGGTAGTCAGGGTTCAACTTCCATACAGCGCCCCCATCAGGAAAAATTAAAGTATTACACAATGTCCATTCAAATTCATCCAACCTGTTCCCAATGTAATCAAGGATTGGACCTCTATCGTCGCTCTTTGTGGCTATCCTCCATTCTATTTAGGACTGTCTTCTCTAAGCCAGAAGACCCACACTCTAAACATTGATATTTATTATTTTATATAGCGCACACAGATTATGCAGCACCGCACAGAGCTTGCCAAATCTGTCCTTGTCACAATCTAATCAACCTACCAGTATGTTTTGGAGTGTGGGAGGAAACCGGAGGAAACCCACGTAAACACGGAGAGAACATACAAACTCTTTGCAGATGTTGACTTGGATGGGACTTGAACCCTGAATGGGACATGAAGCGCTGCAAGGCTGTAGTGCTTACCACTGAGCCACCTATAATTTCCTAACAGGGTGAACGATAATGGGTTTTCTAAACAGTAGGTAACCCCTTTAAAGGGAATATTGGTTTCAAGTGGCAAGCCTAGCTCTTTATTTAGAGGGTGTAACATTGCAACTTTCTAGCACGCTCCTAAAGTCAACTGTACGCTGTACAAGATTTTGAGGAGACAATCCCTTTAAGAGTTGCCACTGAGCTTTCTTTAGATCCTGCATGACTTGACACACCATTATGATTATTTTGCACAGCAACGTTCTATACAGAAATCAAGTTAACAGTCAAGGTCTGTAGAAAGCTGGGTGACAGCCTTAAAGGGGTTGTACACCATTTAAATAAGAATACTGTTTTCGTTCAGAAACGGCACCACATCCGTCCTTTGGTTTATGTGGTATTGCAGCTCAGATCCACTAAATCTGGGCTGCTCTGCAATCCCACACGTAACCTGTGGACAAAAGGTGGCGCTATTTCTATAAGATGTTTTTCCAGTCCCGGACAACCCCTTTAATGGAAATATAAAGTTGTTATTTGCCATGCAATTAGCACTATGGCAGGAGCGAAATGACTCCACAGCTGACTGTTCTCAAGATACAAGAGCATTTTTAACGCATTCCAGTGAAATTTAGGAGGAACCAAACAAAAATGCAAAACAGTAAAGTTTCCCACAATGGAAGATTTGGGGGGGGGGGGGGGTTTGTCAGAGACACCCCCACCCCCCAAAACAATATCCAGCCCACCCTGTGAGTCATAAGGAAAGATTCTGGCTGAGTTAGCTCACTTTTTCCCTATGGAATGAAGAATGTAGGATGCAGGAAACATGAACGCTTAGATTTTCTTAAAGGGATATCTAATGCAAAGTCTTTGCTTGCTTTGCAAGCTAGTGCTCCCCTTTATCAGCCACGGGGCAGGGGTTAGAGTCAGAAAAGCCAACACCTCCGCCCCTATGTCTGACTGATATCAGCATCACTTGTTTACAGGGATATTCCAGCTTTTTATGATCTATCTGCACCTAGGAAAGCTGAGTGACAAGTAAAAATCGAGATTTTTACATGAAATGTCTGTCCAGCTCCGTCATTTTGCCCCACGTCACAGCAAAGCAAAGTTAATTTGCCATTCAGGGGTTTGGGAAAGCTGGGTGCCATCTAATGTAGATGTAAATTGCCCTTTAATTGCCAGAAGGTTAAAGCGTGACCCCGACTGACCAGACGTGATAAAACAAGTACAAGCCCGACCATTGGAGGGCAGATAAATACATGTCTGGGTTGTAAAGATGATAGCCCCGGGGGTAAGTGCCCATCACAACAGTCCCCCCACTGAGGAAACGTCTCCGTTTTGGGATGAGCCGGAATTCTCGGCAGTCAGCAGCTGGAGAGTCACACGAGGTGAAACAGGGGGGAGAGGAATGTGCAGAAGTCTTCCCACAACCTCAGCCATATACAGCCGGGCACATCCCGGGCCTGGGGAAGGAGCAAGAGCAGTTACCCAATCAGATCGCTGCTCTTATTTTCTAACCTGCACTGTAAAGATGCAAGCTGGAATCTGATTGGTTGCTAGTGGCAACTGTTCAACTCTACACTGGCTCAGCATGAGGCCTACAATATTTTACAGGCTGATTCAGAACCGCGTCTATAGATCCTAGTCTAGGGAGCAGATCTGAACTAAGGGGACTTGGGCTTGTAGTTTAAGGGTCTATATTAGTTTTAGGGTGGTTGTTTTTTGTCTGAATCAGTATAGGGGACATGTTTTGGTTTGGGGGTCTACATTAAAGGAGTCATGGTTGGGCATTGCATTAGTTAAATAAACCCTGTCACCAGGTTTTAGGCTATTAAACTACTACCCCCATCAGATAGGGTATGAAATGTCCTTTCTAGAATTCCCTCTTATGTAAAATATCATTTGTTTACCTTTAAAAAAATCTCCTCTAAAGACATGTGACAATGAGCAGAGAAGGGTCATATTTTACTTGAGATGAGTCAAGTTTAGAAACATTCTGCTGGTGTCATATGAAAGAATAGAATCTCATTCTCCGGATCGTATCAGGATGGTGGTTCTTTGAGCAAACAGAACCGGAGATACAAGCAAAATGTGAGCTGCAGATGTAGATCCAATTTAGCTGCCTGTACGTCCAGTTCTGTAGCACAAGCCTGATGCCATCTGAAAGATGAGATTTTTATCTTTAATATGACACCAGCCGCATGCTGTGTACTACAGAACGAAAAGAAGGGGTGACTGAATTGACACTCCCCCCTCTTCCGGCCTCTAAACATGACTCATCTCAGGTAAAATATGAAGGTTTATTGAGTTTACAATAGGAAATTGGGGATAATTACCCCCCACTTAAAGGGATACGAACACCGTACTGAAGTCACATCTCGGTTTTCGTCATATGACTATAACAATACACGATTTCTCTTTTGATAACAGAGGAATAGGAGCCGGGGGGGTGAAGGGGCCCTTTGTCCGATCTTCGCCCCCTTCCCCCACACACAGAGATTCCGTCTATGCGGAGATATATATTTAGCTGTGTTATTATAAGGCTCTTGTTCCTGCCTGGCACCAGCTCGGCAGACACGGCTATAACTACACGGCTCTTTGTGGTTGTGGTGAAAGAACCCCTCATTAAAGGGACGGTCTTTTTGTTTAAAAAAAATTGTATTTAAAGGGAGACACAATCTTTCAGCCACTTTTCTTTTGCGTTGTTTTTGAACAGGCGGCCATTTTTATACGGTAGTGACAGGCCGCAGACCGTCAGCGCTGCCAGCAGCATCTGGTCTAGTGACATCCAGTCATCTGTAGACGGAAGCTTCGGGATCACATTTCAAAGGGTTTCGGGAAGACAACGAAAACCTGCACCCCCATAACCCCCTGCCAGATGTACGGCTCTGTGATTAGGACGCGGTTATGGTCGCAGGATTATGGAGATGCGGGATTCTAACAAAAATATATATTATTGGGCAAAGACACAATAATATATGGGGTCTCAGCTTACAGACCCCCCCCACCACCACCACCATTTCCAACGCCAGATAAGCGGGCCTCGTGAGCCCCTTCTCCAGTTGACTTTGTTCAGTTAGAAGATTTCGGAGTAGAATTTCCATACGTAATTGCATGTCGAAAATCTGACGCGTTTGATATCAATAAGATTACGTAGCATTGAGGAAGCCAATCCGCAGCAGATTTCTTGTGGGTTTACGGCCAGATTTAGATGCATTCATCTTCATCTACACTTAGGATTGGGGGTTTCCAGCAAATTTCCCTGCGGAAAATCTGCTCCGTAAAGTATTAAATGACATTTGTGAAACCTTATCAACAGGTTGCCATTTGCAAGCCGCACCGAAACGCGTTGTAGATGTTACAATCCGCATATTGGTTTTCTGCTGAACGTGGGTGTAGATTTTGCACTCTGCAGCAGGTTAATTTTCTGCTGCGGATTACACATCTCTCACTCTCTGCTCCATACGCGACCAAATTCGGAATTGTTTGTGGATTACTGTGCCCCGGGGGGTGGTACTGCGTGGAAGGAACCTTGTAATATACGCACAAGTTCATTTTCTGCTGCGGATCGTCATGAGAAAGTTGAACATTTCTCCTGAATCTGCAGTGAATCCGTGTGCAGGTTCACTGGATTTTCTAACGGAATTGGTGGTGGTTGGCTGTGCGTAAGGGCCGTACTGTGTCGGGGGGACCTTGTAATACACAAAGAGGGTCAGCATAACCTAATTTACAGCATCTTAATATTCTGCTGCGGATCGCTTCTGCTGCGGGACTCCTTGAGAGTGTTAAAATTCCCGGTAAATCTGGACAATCTTTAGTGAATCGGGTGTATCGAGTATATTCAGGTTAAGGTTACATTCACAGATGTGTGCCCGTAGTACGGCGGGCACACGTTGGCGCCGGGGAGAGGAGGATGGGGGTGAGTTCTGCACACCCCCGCCCCTCTCCATAGTGATACATGGCGCACGGCGCCGTATTCCAGGGAAAGATAGGACGTGTCCTATATTTTTCCCGGCTGCGGCACCGTACCGCCCCTGTACGGCGCAGTGCACCCATTGCCATCTATGGGGGATGTGTATATGCCGTATATATACGTCGGCCATATATACATCCCCCATACGTTCGTGTGAATGTAGCCCAACTGTGTATTTTCTATCGGAATCGGTGGTGGTTGTCTGTGCGAAGGGTGTAGAAGGAATTTTGTAACACACGGAAATAGCCAGCGTAACCTAATTTACAGCATCTTTATATTCTGCTGCGGATCCACTTGAAAGAGTTGAAATTCTTAACCAAATCTGTAATAAATCGTTATTCGGGTGAACTGTAGATTTTCTATTCAAATTAGTGGTGGTTGTCTGTGCGAAGGGGCCCAACTGTGTGTAAAAAAACCTTGTAATACACACATATATAACCTAATATAAGGCATGTTCATATTCTGCTGCGGGTCTCCTTTGGAGAGTTGAAATCCCCTACTAAATCTGCTAGGAGTTGTAGTTTTCCATACCACGTGTAGTATCCATATATACCGTAATTATAGTTGAAGTCGTGGAAGTCTCTCGTCAGGAGCCGGCACAGAGAGAGGCCGCTGGGGGCTCCTGGTACAGGAATGAGTCTTTCCAGACATTCTGTACCACGGCCAAGAATTCCACACCAGCGAATTCCGTCTGTCTACACGGAGGAGGTGAGCGACGGACATGCGAGGGCCTGCACAGAGCAAGCAGATGTAGATGTAGATTCAATTTAGCTGCCTGTACGTCCAGTTCTGTAGCACAAGCCTGATTCCATTTGAAAGATGAGATTTTTATCTTTAATATGACACCAGCAGCATGTCCCTAGGTACCGGGTACCAGATTGAGAGTTGGCGGCCATGTTTGCCATATTTCTGCTCAATTTTGTCCAGGGTAAGCACTGCCAGGGGACGGGGGTGGCATTTATTACCCTATTACCATCCACAGAGGTAGTAAACCTATAAAGAGCGAATAGGTTTGTATCCAGTCTATGCAAATTCACCTGTAGAATCCATGTCTCCATGGTTACAGACTACAAACAAACGCTATGTAGTCCCGTGCTGCAGTCATAATCCCTTCCATCGCCTACTTCTTATACACATAAGAGAGAATTCTGACAACTGGCTGTCAACTGAATGAGCATTTAAAGGGGTCATCTGGAGGCTGACAAACATGGCTGCGCCATACCTGAACATGGTTTGCGTTGGCATTGCAACTCAACTCCATTCCTCTCTATGCCGCTGAGTTGCAATACCGGCACAAACCATGGTCAAGGGTGGCGCTGTTTTTGGAAAAAAGCAGCCTTGGTTTTTTTTTTCCAACCTCCGGCCAACCCCTTTAATTAGAACCTATACAAGTTGTAAGTGTAAGATGGAAGCGGCAATAAAGGCGTGATCAGACTACACACAGGTTTGCTTGTAGTCTGTTACCATGGAGACACTTAGGATGAGTCACACAAAAAAAAAAAACTATCACATGGCTCTATTTGCTACCGATATATAAACATGAGGGATTTGCCGGAAAGGTCAACGTTTCATCTCAGAGCAGGTGACCTTTAAGGTAAATCCTGTTTAACAAACCTTTCCCCAACCCCGCTGATTACACATCGGTATAATGTATATATAGGGACTTAAAGAGGACCCCCCCCTCCTTAAAGTCCCACTCCGACACTGACAACCTGATTCTACAGACCAAGACCAACAGTTATGGTCCATAATCTGTGGTGGAATCTAATTAATAACAAGTGTTCTATTCCGCTACAGCGCCCCCAGAGGACGGATGAAGTATTACACAATTTACAATTCAATACAAGAGCTGTCTGTGTAATGTATGGACATGCCAGGACCTGCAAAGCAAGAGGAGGTCTCTGGAGCCAAAAGATAAGGGTCCTGAAGACCCCCCTCAAAAATCTGGTTTGTGAAAATGGTATTTTTCGGGTTTAACAAAATTTCTACAGAACTTTTCAGAACTGTACAGACTTTTCTCAGCTGAGGGTTTGCGACAATTGTCTCAAATTTGTTACTCGAAACTTTAGGTCCGCACTGATACACTGCAACAAACCTTCAGGAGAGAGATGCATGGTGCTGATATATACATCTATATACACACAGTGTTTAGACAGAATACAACTGTAGCAAACGCTCAGCTGTGCAATTTTTCCATGATGGTCCATCATCTGATGGGGCTAATTCGCAAAATTTGACACGTGTGAACGCACACAGGTTTTTAATTTCTAAACGGAAGGCGTGTTTCTACTCACTGACAGCAAGCAGATCTAGACACAAGTTGCAAAACTTTATACAGGAGAGCCCCTTTAACTCAATGTGAACGACTACGAGGATGGAAACATCAACAACGTCCCCAGGATCAAGGAATCGGTCCTGTTGCCAGGCAACGAGCCGTCATCAAGGTACGCAACTAATTTACGACCCCTCTAGTTTCACAAGAATCCCATGAATTTATTTACAACCTAAGAAGATGACCCCCTAATGAGTGCGAAGTCACTTTACAAAAATTATTTTAAAAAATAACAGCTGGTCAGGAACTACACAGGGGGGCGACGGGAGAGGAAATAAAACTAAAAAAAAAAAAATTTTGCAAAAATAATACATTTTTTAATTTTTCAAAACTAAAATCTGCAGGAAAATGGAAAAACAGCTGCACCATTTTTGCACCCTGGTCAAAAACTAGCCTCAGGCGAAACCGTACACAGGGGGCGTCAGAACGAGAAAACAAATTCATAACCAAAAACTCTAAAAAAAAAACTTTAAAAAATGTAGTGTAATTAAAAAAATTATAAAATTTGCAAAAAAGCTGTAAAAAAGTAACAAATTCATAATCAAAAATTCTAAAAAAAAATGAAAAATAAAAAAATTATAAAATTTGCAAAAAAAAAAGAAAAAAAGTGCAGTGAAAAAGTGTAAAGTTTTCGCATGTGTTCCCCCCCCCCCCTTTTCTTCTTGTACAGTGAGCACAGCTGCTGGCCCCCATCCAGGTGTGCAGAGTTATAACATCTGCAGGCAGCCGCATCTTCCCCTTTAAAGGATCCGGATGGAGAAAATGGGAAGAAGTCGTCTAAAAAAAAAAAAACTTCCAAAAATAAATCTGAAAGCCCCAAAAACGAGTATCGGTTGGTCATTAAAGGGAGCGCTCTAAGTTATTTTTTTTTTTTTAAGAACATTTTGTAAATTGGGTGACTACCCTTACAACCCATTATCCTGAGTTTCAGAGACGAATTAAATAAACTTTATCGACAGCGGCGCACGCTTACCGTATTGTAGAGCGAGTCGCTCTCGGCCACCTCGGACAGCTCACTCAGCTTACGGTCCCATTGTATGACCGCGTCTCCGCTCTCCAGTATCTCCATGGTCAACGCGAAGGGTTAATTGCACTTTTTTGGGGGGAATTTTTGGGGTTAATTGTTAAAGGGATCAGCTGATGAGTCCGGTTAAAAGGGGGAAAATTAGTAATTTTGGTAATGGAGGGTCTTGTAGGATCAGTGGTGAGGCTGCTATGGAGAATTAGGTGATGGCAGAGGCTTCAGTCCAATGTGAGGGTCTGTAGGGTCCAGTGGGAGGTCAGGGTGATAGTAGTCAGTGCAAAGCTCAGAGATCCAACTGCCTCAATGTCCAGGATCAGACTGACAGTCTCCCAGAGGCAGCACACGCCCTCCTGTACACAAAACACGCCCCGTTTCCCTCTCCGCCAATGAGGGCGTTGGCAGCTGTGCTCCCGACCAATCGGCGAGCACTTGATGCCTCGAGGGAAAACGCAGCTGCAGTTCACAGGAATGCGGGCGGGGCTTCTGGTGTTTGATACCTGCGTCTGCCAATCAGAGAGCGCGGTGCGAGTTAAACCCGGTAGAGAACGCGAGTCGGGTAGATGACTGACGCGCCGACAGACCAATTAGGCGAGAGAGGTAAGATGGCGCGTCCAATGAGATAAGGACAAGAATATCTGTGCAGCCAAACACACGCGAAGCCCCGCCCACACGTGCGGCTATAAGGAGGCAGCTGAGTTGTGAGGGTTTATTATAAGGGCTGAACTTGTAATATGGTTATTACAGGATGGAGGCAAGGATTACAGTGTCCCAATGGGACAGAGAGGCATTCTGGGATATCACCGATCCTGCGTTATAATGCTATAATAAAGCACATAATAAAGTATAATGACTAATAATAAATAAATGCAATTAATATAACTTCATAATAGTGATGGTTGTTGTAAAACCGGACTCCATTAGCCAGGGCTGTACTTTCCCCCGAATTCCAGTCCGGATAGTCAATCGCTTCACTCATTTACATAACCCAAAATGCCCCACAATTTCTAAAAAATTACTTGCAAGCCCAAAATCTTGACCCCCCCTAGACTGTCCACTAAGTATATTTTTGGCCCAAACATATAATGTTCCCTTCACCAGCCCCCTTCCATAGCTCACCGATTTATGCCCCCTTTCCTGTAGCACCCCCATATAAAATACCCCCCCCCCCCCCCCACCAAATATATAATACCCCCTTCTATTTTGGCTACTAACTACATGCATCAATTCAACTGTCAAAATGTTGGTTGTGGGGGTGAGTTTCCGGCACACAACCCAAAAAGTAGATTCTGCTCACCTACCCTCCCACAAAAAGTCCCCTCTTGGCCCTGCACTTATTAGTCAATCTCTGCTACCCAATTCTTGATATTGGGACCCTCATTTTACTACTTCTAGCATCTCATCCACCAACTAAGGTTGTCACCAGAAGTGGATTATAATACAGGCAGTTTGGGCGGTAGCCCGGGGCCCGAGCCTTCTAGGGCCCACCAAATTTTGTACCGAGAAGGATCTTCAACCATGAAATCTTTGGACATCTGCACCTGCTCTCAATACACATTTACACAAGTGCCATTTTAGGACCCTTGAAGGTCCTCCAAATGTCCTGAAACCATAGATTTAAGAAGGCAGAAGGGACACTTCCTCCATTCCCCAAGAAGCTAGTACCACATGTAGGGAATTAATTTCAGACTTGTAGGGGCTATACTACAGCCCGGGGATCATGGTAGTCTTAATTCAGCTTTGGTTGTCACTTAGCCAACACAGTACCAACCTGGTCAGTAATTATTTACCAGCCCCATTAATGTGTTAGCAACTACAGTCCCTGAGTTGCGTAGTCTTGGACTGGCCCACCAGATCCCGAGAGGATCCTCCGGTGGGTCCAGGTACTCACACAATACTTGGCACCTGAGGATCAGTAGAAGACATTGCATTTAGGGGCAATTAGGGTCTTTTTACTAGGGGTTGATGTAGGACAGGCCCTCAAAATTATTTTATCGGTTGGGCCCAAGTAACTTTAGTCGGATACTGGCTACAGAAGGGACACCTCCTCCATACCCCAAGAAGATTAATTCTAGTACCACATGTAGGAAGTGAATTTCAGACTTGTAGGGGCTATACTATTCATGCAGCCCAGGGACCATGACAGTCTTGGTGGTCACTTAGCCAACACAGTACCAACCTGGTCAGTAATTATTTACCAGCCTCATAAACGTGTTAGCAGCTTCGGTTCCTGAGTTGCCCAGTGTTGGACTGGCCCACCAGATTCCCAGAGGATCCTCCGGTGGGTCCGGGTACTCACACAATACTTGGCACCTGAGGATCAGTAGAAGACATTGCATTTAGGGGCAATTAGGTTTTTTTTTACTAGGGGTTGATGGAGGACAGGCCCTCAAAATTATTTTATCGGTTGGGCCCAAGTAACTCCAGTTGGACACTGACTGCCCCTTATTGTGTCCAGTATTTTTTACCCCCAAAAACATAGTCAGTGCCGTTTCCCTTCTGACGTGTTTCCATACCCCCATTACAATAATGCTTGTTATGGACAATGAGCCTCTTAAAGGAGCTCCCTGGCTCTTATTATAGAAGTGTCATAGGCACAATGACTGAATCATCATTTTCAGCCATTTTTAACACCTCTTTAACCCAGTTTCCATTATAGGACCTCATTAGTGAGATGCTGGGGGCCGCTGTACAGATATATGGCCTTATTATTTTCAGTCACCCATATTTCTGTTTAGATTGGATTTATCCCGAGACCCAAAATATCCATGTAGCTAGGCGAATCATGTTCTGCTGAAGAAAATTGGCGGCCATCTTGGTTGTGGCCTAGGAGAAAGAACTGAAATAAAATCTGAGGTAAATTATGAAAGAATTTAATGAGGGAGGATGGGGTGTTGAGAAAATTTTACACTTTGGGCTTTACCAGTTTGAATTGAGGGAGCGGATCGGAATAAGCATCTCATGATTACATTAGTATTGTAATGCGGCCATTTTGTGGCACCATGATGAGTGACCTGCTGTGAGTTATCAGCACTGTTTGAAGAGGATTGCCCCTATTCTATTATGTCTGGAGGGAAGGAGTTCATCCCCACCCACATAGACACACATTGTTTACGTCTGTGTAAAGAGTATACCCTCGGGGGCATCTCAGTTTAAGAAGCTACACTAAAAGACTCCATTGCTGCAACCGCAAGACCCTAAAAGTTCCTTCTTTGTAGACTATCGGGACTTTTATCGGACATGACACAATGATGTTTCCCTTATTCCTGTTCCAATAGATGCCATATGCTGCCCATAGGTTCCTATTTACATAAAAATGGCCTTAAAGGGATACCCTGATACTGTCAAGTTCCTTATTAGTGAGGGTCCAACCATTGGCACACTGGTTCCCAGGGGCGTAACTTTAGGGGGTGCAGAGGTTGCGATCGCGCCTGGGCCCAAGAGGTTTAGGGGGCCCCTATGGTGTCACTTTCCCATATGAGAAGACTATTACTATTAACCATACATTATAGGCGGGGGCCTGGCACAGACTTTGCATTGGGGCCCATCAGCTTCTAGTTAAGCCACTGCTGGTTCCCTTGTACCCTGTGAGTAGAGATGGTGGTCACATGTGCCCATCCGTTCCTCTCCAGAATTCCCATCAAAGTGACCATCCAATCCCTTTATTGGGGGATGCAATAATCCCTGTTCTCCTGATCGTGGGGGGTCACAGTAGTTGGACCTCTGAAAGTTACCCGTTAAGCTGTCGATAGGGGATAACCTGTTATGACCTGAATACACCTTCAACGTGGTGTGATATGGTATTAATTGTATTACTTAAAGGGGATGTCTGAAAGTTTAAAATAAAAGTGAACGGAAATATTGGTCACATTTAGTCTACAGCTAAATTTCCCTCTGTTCCTGCTGCAGAACTCCATTCCCTGGTCCTGACCATGTTACTTTCCTGAGTAACCACCTATGCACCATCTATGACAAACAGCATCTATGCAAACCTATGTGTCACCCCTGGTAACAGACTACAAACAAACCCTGTATGTAGTCTGATCCTGCAATCCAGTTTTTTTCTCATTCTACCTCGTTTTCTACTGTCCGTAGACAGAATGTAGATGGATTACACCACACACAGAGTATGTTTGTAACCCAAGACACACATAGATCTGCATAGGAGCTGCATACACAATACGACAAGAAAGTCTCAGTCAAATCTTTTCTGAATAAATGCTTTGTCTTTCATAGTACAAGCAGTGGAGCAATAAAGAAGTGATTGCAAAAGTATACATACCCTGTAAGCCATTAAAATTAATTAGCAGGGATGTAAAGGTTGTTGACTCTCACCAAGGGGAATGCAGCCAGGCCAAAAATTACATAAACACACGATGTAAAAACAAGTGATAGTGAAATGAGAGTGTGAGAAGCACAATAGGAATGTAAATGTCTCTTCCAGGTGTGAACTGTGGGTTTGGACAGCTGGGGAGCTCCTGCTCCTCAAAGGGAACGCCGCAGCGTCCGACCTGTATCCCAGGTCAGACAGGAAGGTTGTGTCTATTATTGGATACATCGTGATACGGTGCACACTCAGGAATTCGCCCTGGTATCTGTGGAAGAATATGGGTAATTTCTGGTGACATCACGTAACGCCAAATTTATAGGGATTTCCAGGATCCACCAGTACGATCACATCATATAGTTTGTGCTTGAATTTCTCACTGTGTCCAGGATTTCTGCTTGCTGTCAGTGAATGGGAAAATCCTCATTTTCATACAGTAGCTGTAACCCTAGTGCTTCTCACAGCTGAGGCTTTGCTACAGTTTCATCCATTCTAGACAATCCTTTGTAATCTAAGCAGCCTGGGCTACAGACTGAATTAATTAAGCCTTTGGAAAGTTGTACATGTAGTAGAACGCCAAGTGTCAGCATGTCCCCGTCCTGTACACCAAGCAGGGCCGGCGCCAGCACTGGGCATACCCGGGGCCAATATAAGGCTGCACATAAGGAATCCATGTGGGTGAGGGGGGCTGTATCCAATGAATCCATAGGAGGTGAGGGGGATTAATATAAAATACCCATGAGGGGGCTGTTTGGAATGATAAACTAGGGAATATTTTAGGGAACAGGAGACTCTTTTAGTTTCTGAATTTTTAATGCAGATTACTGAAAAGGAGCCCACTGAGGCTCTGTCGCCCAGGGGCCTACTGAAACGCGGAGCCGACGCTGACCCCAAGTGTCATTGTGTAACCGTCCTATACCTTAAGGTCAGCGTGTCTCTGCCCTGTCCCCCAAGTGTCAGCGTGTCCTTGTCCTGTCCACCAAGTGTCAGCGTGTCCCTGCCCTGTCCCCCAAGTGTCAGCGTGTCCCTGCCCTGTACCCAAAGGGTCAGCGTGCCCTGTCCTGTCCCCCAAGTGTCAGCGTGTCCCTGTCCTGTCCCCCAAGTGTCAGCGTCTCTGCCCTGTCCCCCAAATGTCAGCGTGTCCCTGCCCTGTCTTGTCCACCATGTGTCAGCGTTTCATTGTCCCATACCCCAAGAGTCAGCGTGTCCCTGCTCTGTCCCTCAAGAGGGGGCTGTTTGGAATGATAAACTAGGGAATATTTTAGGGAACAGGAGACTCTTTTAGTTTCTGAATTTTTAATGCAGATCACTGAAACAGAGTCCACTGAGGCTCTGTCGCCCAGGGGCCTACTGAAACGCGGAGCATGTGTCAGCATGTCCCTGCCCTGTCCCCCAAGTGTCAGCTTGTCCTTGCCCTGTACCCAAAGTGTCAGCATATCCCTGCCCTGTCCTGTCCACCATGTGTCAGTGTGTCCCTGTCCCCCAAGTGTCAGTGTGTCCCTGCCCTGTCCTGTCCACCATGTGTCAGTGTGTCCCTGCCCTGTCCCCCAAGTGTCAGCGTGTCCCTGCCCTGTCCTGTCCACCATGTGTCAGTGTGTCCCTGCCCTGTCCCCCAAGTGTCATTATTTATCATTGTTTTGCACCTCGGGTGTCATTATTTCACTGTTCTCAGTCTTCCATTCTGAAAAATCTTCTTACAGTCATTTAGAAGAACAATTACACCCTTCCAGTGCCTATGATGTTATTACTTATCTCCTTGTTTATATGTCGCACCACCTACAATACACTAATGTTCTGTCTCTTCTCTGTAAGCACCATGACCTACAAGACAAGATAATAGCTAAAGGTAGGGTTTACCTAGTCTACAAGCCAAGATCCAGAGATAATGGCAGTCACTGGAAGGTACATGAATAGTCATGAGTCTGTCAATGTATAATACTTAGAGGGCCGGGTGGGGCCGAGTACGTCCCATGACCTCTAGATAATTACTGGAGGATTTGTTGGGGTACAGGTACATCTTTTGTGTGACGAACATGGTTATAGATTATACTTCCAGGACGGGAATCTACCATAGTCAGGGGCGTAACTACAGTGGTAGCAGCCAAAGCAGCCGCTATGGGGCCCACAGTGTCAGGGGGCCCCGTCATCCAACCTGATAATAAAGAATGGAGCATGTGAACGATATATATATATATATATATATATATATGCAACACCCTCGCCGATGCAATGGCGAGGTAGTGCTTGCGAATACGTCCCACTTGTAGGTAACACCACATTACACTACATGGTCCTTATAGGATCAAGGGGAAATTGCAGTGGTTAATCCTGCCTGGCAAGGCAGATGTTAATATGTGATGTAATTTCTATTATCCAATGATATGTGTTGCATCCTGTCTCTGTGCACTGAGAGGTAATTGGAGGAGCAGCCACCACCTGACAAAAGGGAGGTAATAAAACCCCCTAGCCTGGAATGTTCTAGAGGAGAAAGAGAGAAATCTCTCTCAGGAGAGAGACCGGTCCTAGTCAGGCCCTCTGGGTCTGCAGGACGCAAGCAGAGAGTAGTTAGCTGAGCAGTAGCTCAGAGTCTCTAGCACACCAGACCAGTGCAGGAAGAGCCTAGCCCCTGCCTGAAGTGGAAGATAAGACTAGAGCTAGTGTAGTGAGGATAGGGGTATCATCCTACCTTCAAGGGTGATACCTGAAGAGATCCAGGACCGAGCTGAAGCATCCTCTAAGGACACAGCTGCCTCCCAGCCTGCTCTTACATCCAGGCTGGTGATCTACATCCTGTGGCTCCCTCCAAATACCTCTCCAGTACTCCACCTGTTAAAGGCACGTTTTCTGCAGTTCCTGCCGGTTGCAATAAACGAACTGTAAGTTGTTTCCTTCAACTTCTGCCTCCGTCTGGTCCCTGCTACTACCCCTGCCTACATCACCGGCACCCTGTCCATCACCCAGAGACTCACACTCGGGACATTAAGGGGTTGCCCCAGGGAGATCCGCTATAGCAGCCGCTCCCTCATCTTTTCTTGCCAACACCACCCTGCTGGAGACCTGCCAGGCTGTAGGACAGCCCTCCGGTTACCCCGTACCAAGCACCGTGACAATAGCGTGCTTAGGCCGCAACCGCCAGCCACTCCGGTACCGCGGGCCCCGGCTGTCTCCAGGCCTCACCTCAAGGGCTAGGCCCCGGTGGGGGATGTTGCAAGTGGCGTCACGAACAGGATATAGACTTCTGTGCCTTATTACGGCATTAGAGACTTTCCTTTATTAAAAGACTGTGCTGCCTAACCCTGCTGCCATCCGGGTTTAGGCCTAAGGACTTGTACGTTTCTGGAATGAACTGTGTTATACTGCTGCCACGTGCGGTCGAGCGCCGCTCCCGCACTCCAGAGGTTAATCCTGGCAAGAACTGTACCAGCTCTGCTACATCCGGCGCTGCCGCGCCCGAAGATTTTTACCTCAGAAACTGTGGCGCAGCAAATAATTCCAGCCCGCCAAAACCTTCACTGGCGGGAAACCCAGATGACGCATCAAGCTCCACCCACGCGCGAAGCGCGCGAACCCCGCCTCCTGTGGCGCAGGAAAAATTAGAGCCCGCCACAGCTCTTGGCGGGAAGGACTCGGACTCCTCCCACTGGCTCGAGGCGGACTTCCTGCCCTGCCTCAGAGAAGCGCCAGAACTGGAGTGGACTTTGGACAGAGAGGACAACGCCATGTGGGGTCCTCCGCCTTTCCCTCCTGTGGAGCGTCCGGAGTTTTATGAGGTCTTAGAGACTATGGTGGTGGTCTCTGCGCAGCCCGTCCGAAGACCCTCCGCTGGACATCGGCTGCACCGAGGATTGACTCGGGCCTTCGTCACCAGGACATGCTACCAAACGGTGACGCAGTACCAAATCCCACCCGGGCGGTTCCTCGTCCCTATCCCGGCTACCATTCCGGTACCGCGGGTCCACGTGGAGGCGCCACGTGGGGAGGCCCCGACTCCTGCTGAGCCAACGCCTGGGCCTAGTGTGGCCGCTCCACCTGCTCCGAGGCCTACTACTCCTGCTGCGCGGCCTGCTAGCCCCGCTGTAGTGGCTCCTGACCCTCCGGTGGTTCCTGCTCCTGTTCCGG
Organism: Engystomops pustulosus; assembly: GCF_040894005.1. NCBI lineage: Eukaryota > Metazoa > Chordata > Amphibia > Anura > Leptodactylidae > Engystomops > Engystomops pustulosus. Next base: position 13,655,022 of record NC_092414.1, read on the forward strand.
CACCGACCTGTCGCCCAAGGAGATCCGAGCCTGAACCGGAGCCACGAGCCCCAGCACCGAAACCTCCGCAGCCTCAAGGCCGAGGTGAGGCCGCCCGCCGGCGACTCCGAGACGCTGTCTCGGACCAGCGACGCAGAGAGAAGGAGGCCCAGCGGTACATGGCCGGTCGATCTACAGCTGGAGCTTGGGTCGAGAAGAACCGCACCACCGGCATGGTCCGGTTCTTCGACAAGCGGAAGGGCTATGGCTTCGCCACCCAGGACTACACCGGACGGGAAGTATTTATACCCCGCCGGTCCGTCAAGAGACCTGATCTGCCGGAGAGCCTGCACAACCTGAAGCCGGGAGAGTGCATCGAGTTCTCCCTGCAGGAAGGACCTCGAGGACCCTGGGCGGCTGGCGTGATCCGGATCCCCGATTCCGACGAGGACCGCTACTTCCCGCAGGACGACTGGTATGAGGACGACGAGTGGCCGGAGTCTCCGAACACCTCTTCCTCCTCGGCTGCAAGTCCCCGGGCGGTGACCCACGTGAATGCCCCATCCACAGTAATTGTGAGTACGGGTCCCATTGCCATCCATGGGCCGGGCATGATACAGGGCGCCACCCCCACCGGTTCCCCTGCCGGGAGCATTGCCAGGTCCCGCGGCTCTTCTGTGGGAGAAGACATCCCGGCTAGCGAACCTTGTCCGGAGGTTCCATCTAGGCCCGCATCTCCCCTTGCCGGTTACCAATGGGGTGATGACCCGGCCCCGGAAGAACCGGAGCTGGAAGGAGCCGCGGCGCGGCCGCTGGACTCCGTTTATTTTTTCCTGGACCCCTCCGTGGTCCCTGGCTCAGTTGAGCCCCCGGCTGGAACAGCCGACACCCCGGGCGACAGCGCTCCTCCCCCTGAAGGTCCGGAGGATGTTGCTGCACCTGCAGTACCCACTGCTGCCACCGGGTGTCCCCAGCCGGTACCTACTCCCGCTGAGGACGCACAGGATTCCCTGCAGGAGCTGGATCCTGTCTTTGCTGAACCCAGCGATACTGACTAATCCCTGAAGGGCTGTAGCCCTCTCCAGGTACTTTGTACATATTGTGTGTATAGCTCCATTTTCCCCAAAGAGCCAGAGACAGTCCTGAGACTCTTACCCTTATTTATCTCAGTCAAGAGATTATACATTGCCATGTGCTATGATAGCACCTCTTCCTCTGCCACAGCAGAGATTTCTTCAAAGGACTCTGTCCCTCTCCAAATAGAGGAGACCCTTTGCTTCTTCATTGCACTTTTCCCCCACATCAAGGGCTGTACCCAGAAGATGGACTTTATCATTAGAGACCTTCTGTGAGACTTTTGCCAGATACTCCAGGGAAAAGTTGCTATGTCTATTGACTTATTATTCTGCACTTAATGCCTTCCTTTTTAGGTACGGACATTATGCATGCACTTTTATGCCTTTCCTTTTCAGGAAAAGAGACATTTTATGCTGCTACCCTGAGTAGCCTATTTACCTATGTAACGTTGTCACGTTATAAGATGTGTACCCATTGGGCTCCTAAGCCAATGTGATCTTAACCTGTTGCACACTGTCATATCTGCCAGTAGTCTGCATTAACCCTTTTATAGGCTTTTCAGGTTGTAGTGTGGCTGTGTCGGACCGTCTTTTTGTGTAAAACACTGACCGCTACCTGATCCCTCAAACTGAGGTTTGCACATGGGGGTAGTCCGTAAACTGCGGGTCTTTAGGGGACCGGGGGTGTTACACAGATAGCACCTGGATGCCACTCATACATGGGTAAGGTTGTCAGTCAGGAGGTACTTGTGTCGCATATGCTAACGCAATGCAGATAGACACCATATAATTGCCGCCAGGGAAGAAGCGTTGATCAAACAAATATACAGGCCTTGGTGCAAGGAGTGGATTACAGGACATGACACCACACCTTTCCTACTGTACAGTTCGGTTTAATGGCGTCAGCGACCAACTGTCATACAGCTACATATTTTTGTCTTAGTCCGACACCAACCCAGGTGCCTGTCTCCAGGACCATGGGCGGTTTGTCCCTACACCTCACATAGCCTGCACTTTCCAGAAGTGCCCTTAGCCCCCTCTGTGCCCCAAAACATCTGTAGTCGAGCCGAGGGCGGCTCTTTCAATTGCCCCCGGGGTATGCAACACCCTCGCCGATGCAATGGCGAGGTAGTGCTTGCGAATACGTCCCACTTGTAGGTAACACCACATTACACTACATGGTCCTTATAGGATCAAGGGGAAATTGCAGTGGTTAATCCTGCCTGGCAAGGCAGATGTTAATATGTGATGTAATTTCTATTATCCAATGATATGTGTTGCATCCTGTCTCTGTGCACTGAGAGGTAATTGGAGGAGCAGCCACCACCTGACAAAAGGGAGGTAATAAAACCCCCTAGCCTGGAATGTTCTAGAGGAGAAAGAGAGAAATCTCTCTCAGGAGAGAGACCGGTCCTAGTCAGGCCCTCTGGGTCTGCAGGACGCAAGCAGAGAGTAGTTAGCTGAGCAGTAGCTCAGAGTCTCTAGCACACCAGACCAGTGCAGGAAGAGCCTAGCCCCTGCCTGAAGTGGAAGATAAGACTAGAGCTAGTGTAGTGAGGAAAGGGGTATCATCTTACCTTCAAGGGTGATACCTGAAGAGATCCAGGACCGAGCTGAAGCATCCTCTAAGGACACAGCTGTCTCCCAGCCTGCTCTTACATCCAGGCTGGTGATCTACATCCTGTGGCTCCCTCCAAATACCTCTCCAGTACTCCACCTGTTAAAGGCACGTTTTCTGCAGTTCCTGCCGGTTGCAATAAACGAACTGTAAGTTGTTTCCTTCAACTTCTGCCTCCGTCTGGTCCCTGCTATTACCCCTGCCTACATCACCGGCACCCTGTCCATCACCCAGAGACTCACACTCGGGACATTAAGGGGTTGCCCCAGGGAGATCCGCTATAGCAGCCGCTCCCTCATCTTTTCTTGCCAACACCACCCTGCTGGAGACCTGCCAGGCTGTAGGACAGCCCTCCGGTTACCCCGTACCAAGCACCGTGACAATAGCGTGCTTAGGCCGCAACCGCCAGCCACTCCGGTACCGCGGGCCCCGGCTGTCTCCAGGCCTCACCTCAAGGGCTAGGCCCCGGTGGGGGATGTTGCATATATATATATATATATATACAGTATATGTACATTGTACAGCATATGTACATAACATATATATGATGTATATATGCTGTATATGTGTGTGTGTGTATATGCTCTATATGTGTGGGTACAAGAGTCTATAAAAGTGTGTGAATTAGTGAAAAACTGTATGTTTATGTATACAGATATATAAGTGTTATATGTGAGGGTAATATGCATATTTGAAAGCGGGAAGGGGGCCCCATTCAAACGTCTGCTATGGGGCCCTGCTTCTACTAGTTACGCCCCTGACCATAGTACCCTAGAAGTGAATAGAGCTCTGGGGGATTCTGGGGTACTTGCGGACCCCTATAAAGCAAACAGACATTTGTCGTCGATCACATAAGTTGTATGCAACCTCCATGTCACTCCAACTTATGGAAAAGAGACAAAGTTTTATAGGGTGACCATGTCTATGTGGCCATGCATTGGGACATTGAGACTCATCACGTGACAAAATCCCCCATGTATTGTTCGCCTAATCCAATATGGGCTTATTATACTTAATGACACTTTGATTATCCTAATTACCGGCGTCGAGGGCGGTCAGAAAGCGCGTGCAGGTAAATTTAGCAAGGTCCTTGTCAGGACAGGGCCTCGTTGTCAGTGGCCCGGCTTGTATTATTTCAGAGAATTTGGCGGATGACAGGCCCCTGTGTAAGCCGGGAGACGGGTATAAATAGCACACTGTGCTGCTAAGCCGTCTTACATAATGGTGAATACCTCTTACAAGTAAAGTCCTCTGTATAGCGCCCCCCTCCCCGACGCTCTTCCTGTTAACACCCCACCTCAGACCTTCTTCAGGTGGGAGACCTCAGTGACCCTGATCCTTATACACACAAGGCGAGGAAACACTGTCTCACAAAGACCTCCTATTCTGCTCCCGGACGGGTACAATGGCTCCTGTGTTACCTGCTGTCTATAATCCCCCCTCTCTACGGTTAATATGAGATTTCAAGGGTTCATTATTTTATAGAACTTATCTTAAAGGAGAAACCCTTCCTAGAAGAATTTTTTACCTCATGTATTTTTGTCAGAAAAAAAATCTGATTAGTAAAACAGCAGACATAGTACTGTGGTGTCAGACAGAGCATTAAATATGTGGTAAATCCGGCTCAAAATTTGTGAATTCTCAGAGAATTACTCTCATAGACCAACTAGCCACAGTCACTTCTATAGAATTGTCAAACAAAATACAGGCTGTCCCCTACTTAAAGGGCACCTACCACCACAAATCTACCTATAAAGGTAGATCGGGTGGTAGGTGAATCAATGGGATGTGAGGATAGCCCTTTTAAGGGCTAATCCTCGCGTCCCCGCACTTTTTTGGAAACTTTTATTACCCTAATATGTAAATTTTGTTATGGGGCTACTGGGGCGTGGTGTAGCCGCATCTGAGGTTACACGAGGCGGCTACTCCACGCCCCGGTAGCCACTTTACTCCTCCTACTCACCATCTTCGGCGCGCAGCTGCTCGTAGCTGCGCGCCCTCGTCCGACGATCCTGCCGTGTGCGCATGCGCAGAACAGCAGGCCTGCGCCTGTGCAGCCCCGGCTTCGGAGCAATGACCGCGCAGGCGCGGGCCTACTGTTCTGCGCATGCGCAGACCGCAGGATCGTCGGACGAGGGCGCACAGCTACGAGCAGCTGCGCGCCGAAGATGGTGAGTAGGAGGGGTAAAGTGGCTACCGGGGCGTGGAGTAGCCGCCTCGTGTAACCTCAGATGCGGCTACTCCACGCCCCAGTAGCCGCATAACAAAATTTACATATTAGGGTAATAAAAGTGCGGGGACGCGAGGATTAGCCCTTAAAAGGGCTATCCGCACATCCCATTGATTCACCTACCACCCGATCTACCTTTATAGGTAGATTTGTGGTGGTAGGTTTCCTTTAAGAACACCCTACTTACAGACAACCCCTACTTACAAACGGACCACTGGATATTAGTCATTTACTGTACTTTAGCCCTAGGCTACAATAAACAGCTGTAACAGTTATTAAATGTATCTGTAATTAAGCTTTATTGTTAATCCTGGTTCTTATGACAATCCAACATTTTTAAAATCCAATTGTCACAGAGAACAAAAAAATTCTGGCTGGGGCTACAATGATAAAATATACAGTTCCGACTTACATACAAATTCAACTTAAGAACAAACCTACATACCCTATCTTGTATGTAACCCGGGGACTGCATGTATGTGGAAAATCTGCAAATTCTTCAAGGATTTTTCCTCTATCATTAGGTTATATGGACAACTGCCGCTTTTTCTATAAAGTTGTCAGAGAAAGCAGTACATCTGTGATAAATCAAGGCCGAAATCTGTGAATTGGACTGTGTCCATGCTATGGACACTTTTCCTAATGACCACTGTTCTTTCTATAGAGTTGGAGGACAAGGTGTTAAATCTGAGGTATCAGACTGTCAGACGACACTTTGCCTAACAAACACAGCTTTTTCTTTAGATTTGGCGGACAGGTGGTAAAATCTGTGGTAAATCTGGTCTAAAATCTGTGAATTTTTACAGAATTATGTACATTTTCGAGAATTATTTCTCTCTTGCTTCAAGTACAAACCTATGGACCCTATCTTGTATATAACCCGGGGGCTGCCTGTAATAGGGAGCCGGAGGCCAGTCAGTCACCCCACACCACACCACTCCACTTTTAACCAGATTGTATGGGGTTAAAGGGGGCGTGGTGAGCCGGTTAGGGGCGGGGTTAAGTGAGCCCAACGGGAGCCGGCTCCCGTTGTTCACATCACTACTAATTAGTAATGTAACAGGTTATGTATTTATATATATATATTTTTTTGTAAGTGGGGCCCCCGATGCTGCACACCCCATTTTGCAGCAAGGGGTGCTGCCTTTGGCAAAAGGCTCAACTCGCCTCCTGGTGTCTGCACCCCTGCATGTATCTCCAAAATGTTGTGGCAGAAACCCTTTGCCCACTCCATGGGTTCGACTTACATACAAATTCAACTTAAGAACAGACCTACAGAACCTATCTTGTACGTAACCCGGGGACTGCCTGTAATTTATGCATACATTGGTTACTCGTTGACGTAGTGTGCAGTACAAGTAGTCGCGCCCGCGCAGTACTCCGTCACCCGGCATCACCCATTGTAATCATTTTTTTGCTTTGCATATATAGTGTCACTATTATCATATGCTTGATTTAGATATTGTGGATTATTTAGGGCATCGACCTGAGATAATGCCATGACATGCCTCTGACGTCCCATTGTGTACGCGGCAAACACTCCCAGGGAAGTTAACCGTGTCCCTCCCAGTGAAGTTTGCCTCGTTTGACGTACACAGGACCATCCTAGGCAAACATGGGTTTATTGTACTGGTAATGAACTGCAACAAAGACGCAGATCTGCCGTAGCGCCCATGTAATAGCACCTGAAGATCCGGCTGAGCAAACGATTGCAGAACAATTAAACTGAAAGATGCAAAGTGGAAACCATCAGCAAGTTGCTGTTGACAGATATGGAGGGAAATATCTAAAATGAACAGGGTCTTGTATTTTACTGATAACCTATCATATCAATGGGGGTTCAAAACTCAACACACCCATTGATCATCCAGAACGCGGAAGTCCAGCTCTCAAACGGGCACGGTTAAAGCAGTTCAGCTTTGCCAGTGACATAAAATTCAAGACCGGCCTCACAAAGATAGAGAACCCCTTTAAAGCTACATTCACACGATGTATTCCCGCCGTACCGTGACGGGCATACATCGGCGCTGCGCAGAGGAGCTCACCCCCGGCCCTCTCCATAGGAATATACAGCGCACGGCACCGTGTTATGGTGCTGCACCGCTCCCGTACAGCACCGTGAGCCCATAGAAGTGTATGGAGGACATGTATACGTACCCCACACATTCGTGTGAATGTAGCCTAATTTATTGACATCAAACACAGAAATCTTAGAAGAAAACCCCCCTAAAGATGTATCAGCAGCATATATAAAAATAAAAAATAAGAATTAGGGGTGAATTTATGTCCTTAAAACTTAAAGGGGTATTCCACTTTCATATACACTTGCATAAATATTCTGCAAGGGTCTACATAGCAGTCAGTGAATAGAAATACTCTTATTTACATCCATAGGCCATGTCCTTCATGTACAATTGCAAGAGAAAGCCTTAAAACACTGTACCAAGTACCGCATCTGTGAACAGCATATAATTAGGGTCAGTTTTTAGCATCTGGACATAACTAGAATATAATTCAGTACATTCACAGCAAGCAGAGATCTTAAAAATGGCAATTAATTAGTATAAAAGTGAAAAGGCCTTTGATGTCCATTGAAAGCAATCACAGAGCAGCTGTCATGTTTCAATAGATAAATTCAAAATGAAAGCCGTGCTGTGATTGGTTGCTATGAGTATCATAAGTAGTTTTAATTTGAGGCCTGTCTGGGCCTTGGTAAACAGTGTCACAAGTGTCCACAGGTTGTGCTGGAGGTACATTACCACACATGACCTGTAGATAGGAGTGGCGCTGTTTGTGGAAGAAAGCAATTGTTTATGTGGAGCCAAAATGGAGTTTCCCTTTAAGTTGACTTATGGACTTAGTGGCCGTTTCTTGGAATGAATGTCACACGGAAATCCAATAAGGGCGTTTAATAAAGTATAATTGCCATGGGTGTGCGGGCGAGGGATGACTGAGAGAATTATTATAGTTGATTAAAATGACGGAGGAACATGTTTACATAAGGGAAAGTACAGAGCAAACAGCGCTCCAACACAAAACACCACGAGACTACAACTCCCAGCATGTCCTCAGGCTGAGCTTCCCTATACTTACAATGTATACTTCAGTCAGGGAACGGTGAGAGTTGTAGTTCTCCAACTAATAAGAGGATCACTTGTTAAGGACCACCACCCTACACTAGAGAACTAAAAGTATGTGACCCCCACTTATAAGTAGAATGTTTGTTTTTGTTGGGTGTGAGGGCATGCTGGGAGTTGTAGTGTCCTAACAACAGATTGAATACCGCTGCTTTACCCTAGAGCAGTGTTGGTGAACCTTTTAGAGATCGAGTGCCCAAAGTGAGACTCAAAAACCACTAGCTTTTCCCAAAGTGCCATCACAGCAATTTAGGCAGTAACAAACTTATTGCTACCAGAATCTTTGAGCTCCAATCCGACACCTTTTCACTCTTCGGACAGGACCAGGCAGCACAGGATGGGTCACTTTACAATAGCAGGGCACTACTTGGACTGCCTGAGACTGCAGGAAGATGCCATGTCTCGCAAACTCTGTGCCTGGGAGACAGCCTGTGTGCCCACAGAGAGGCCTCCGAGTGCCATCTCTGGCACCAGTGCCATAGGTTCGCCACCACTGCCCTAGAGGATCAAAAGTATGTGCTCCTCTCTAAACGGAGGGTTTCCCAGATCAGGGCATGTTGGGAGTTGTAGTTTCCAACAACTGGAGAACCACATATTGTATAGAGTAGGCAAGTGACTTGGAAACTACAACTCCCAGCATGCCCTGATCAGAGCAAGCTTTTATTATGAGGGGGGGCACATACTTTGGATTCTATAGTGTAGGGTAGTTGGACACTACAACTCCCAGCATGCCGTGACTAGACCCTTTAGAAGATTTGAACAGTGATATTTAGCCTTTTCTTAGGAAACTACAACTCCCAGCATGCCATGCGGCTAATGGAAGGAACCACTCTACTAAATGGGGGGGGCATGTTAATTTTTTTTGTATTTCATTGTAAAATATGGGACCCCCCATAGTGGCATCTTACATCAACTGCAGGGCACAGTGGGAGTTGTAGTTTGACGAGATGTAGTAATGCTTGCTATCAATAAGCCCCCTCCCTCTAATAAGAGCTGTTATGTCATAATGTACACCTCCTCCTAACTTACCTCCACTATAGGGCATGCTGAGAGATGTAGTTTGCTGGTAAAAAGCAAAAATATGTGCCCCCTTTACGTGACGTTTACTGCAGTGCATGCTGGGAATTGTAGTCTTCCAACAACTGGAGCGCAGATGTTGCTACGATTTAATCTAGGGGATCTTTCTCTGTTCTGTAGAAAGATGGGTGACCATTAATGGTTAGTGCTCTTAAAGGGGCGGGCACCAAATTTTCCAACCTATGGGGGTGTGTCTCTGTATAACTAGACAGCTGGCGTATAGTCAGAGTATTTAATAGTGTGACAGCAGGTGAAGCGGATTTAAAGGGGATGCAGGGTGGAAGGATAACAGACGTAGTGCGGCTGTAGCTTTAACATCCATCAACCTGGAGGATCCCGCGCCAAAGCAAATGTTTGCAGAACAGTAATGGACGTTTCGCTCCGGTGGAAAACGCACTATAAAAGGAACTAGGATCGGAGACAAATTCAATATCCAGGGGGAGGAGCCATCCTAGACAATTCCTCAATATCCAATCACCATCCAGCTGTGTAGGGAGCCTAAGGCCAAGTTCACGCTACACTCAGGAATTCTCTCCATCTCCGTCAGAAAAAACGGATGATAAATAAACTGAAGACGTGTCGGTTATTGTCCGTTTTTTAACATTTATTGTGACAAATCGTCCATTATTATCCGTGGGTGTCCGTAGTGACCGCCATTTTTCGGATTCTATTCCCAGATAATTAAGGACAACCCATCGGAAAGGCTGGTCTTTTTTTTACGCATCAGGGTTCGCGGTGACACCCCTCGCTCCATTCAGAGCATGTAAAGTTTCCCATGTGTCAGTCTTCACTGTCGTTTTGGGATAAGGACTCCGACTCTCCCCAGGGACTCCGACTCTCCCCAGGGACTCCGACTCTCCCCAGGGACTCCGACTCTCCCCAGGGACTCCGACTCTCCCCAGGGACTCCGACTCTCCCCAGGGACTCCGACTCTCCCCAGGGACTCCGACTCTCCCCAGGGACTCCGACTCTCCCCAGGGACTCCGACTCTCCCCAGGGACTCCGACACAAGGAAGCAGTGCTTCCAGTCCTACCCCCTCTCTCCATGGAAGAGCAGGGCTTGTAAATGATTTCCATGTGTCAGTCTTTACCGTATTTCTAAAATTCTATTCATCAACAAGGGAACCTGTCATTGTATTTGGGACCCCTAAACAAGGGGCGTATCCTTATACAACTGGGAATCATGGTGCCCAAAACAGTCCTGACTGGGGTCACCTAACCCCCCACATTATAAGGATAGGCTTCCAGTTTAGGGGCCCTAAACACAGCTGACAGGTTCCCTTTATATATATCCTAGAATCCTAGAGCGACAGTGAAGACTGACACGCGAAAAACGGTCACAGGTGCCGGGTTCTGACCAAGATGGGTGACCAGATTTGGGGCACCCCCGATGTAGTGACACATTCCCTTTAAGATAATGAGCATGTGCTGTAATAAAGCAGATGACGGGTGTCCTGATATCCTCAGCGCATGTATGTAAGCGTTTGCCACATCCGGATCTTCCGTCATTCCGGAATTCTATCCGCGAGTCATGAGACCAGGACGCTCCGTTCTTAGAAAATATTTTATTCCCTTAAGAATATACAAAGAAAAGAAAATGTTCTAACGCCTTCTAGGCTAAGAGCTCTATGTACAGGGCGCCCCCGCAGGCGGGAGGACATCATGACCGGTCCCGCATGTCGCTCAGGAAGATGATGTTATCTGTGGAAGAAGAAGAAGATGGAATCGGGAATTGAAGTATTTGAATAAACTCAGCTTTTCAAGACTCCTGAACGGCAGCTGAGTGACTACCAATATGACTACCAATACAGTTCGCAAACGGTCACTCAGCTTTTCCAGGCTCCTGAATGCAACATCAACCAAAACAAGTAGCGAGGCATTATCAATAGTCATTGGGTTTGCCATCATGGGGCTTGGGAAAGCTGGGTGAAAATGTAATAACCATCGTTAAATGTCGCTACTTGGCTTTCCCAGACCCCTGAATGGTAACAAAGCATAGAAAAGCAGTGGTTTATATTATGTTTTCCCAATAATATTCTTGAGTGTGGGAAAGCTGGGTGATTATCTGTGTCCACCACATGAACAGTCATTCAGCTTTTCCAGCCTCCTGAATGTCACATCAACCTAAACAATCAGCAACACATCATCAATATTCATAGCATTTGGGAAAGCTGGGTGAAAATTTTATGACCATCATGGTGGCTGCCCGAGTGTTGCTACTCAGCTTTTCCAGACATCTAAACAGCATCTCAGCCTAGATAAGATGAATGATTGTTCTCAGGATTTCAGTTCTTAGTGTTCTGGAGTGTGGGAAAGCTGAGAGACTACAAACATAGACACCATAACAGTTCCCAAATGAATGGCCACTCAGCTTTACCAGGCTCCTGAATGTCACATCAACCTAAACAAGCACTAACACATCATCAATATTCAATAGGATTTGCTGTTATGGCGTTTTGGAAAGCTGGGTGAAAACAATAAGTGTTGCTGCTCAGCTTTCCCAAACTCCTGAATGGTAATAGAGCCTAGACAAGCAGTAGTGTATACTATGTACATAGTCATCTGAAATGTGGGAAGCTGGACAACTAGCTGGAACACCAATACAGTTCCCAAACGGTCACTCAGCTTTTCCAGCCTCCTGAATGTCACATAAATGTAAACAATCAGCAATGCCTGATTGCAAAGCAACTTCAATATTCAAAGGATTTGCTGTAAAGGGGCTTAGGAAAGCTGGGTAAAAATAGTATGACAATCATGGTGGCTCCACAAGTGTTGCTACTCAGCTTTTCCAGACTTCTGAACGGCAGCTAAGCAAAGGTAAGATATATCCCAGGTTCCCATTTCTTAGTGTTCTGGAGTGTGGGAAAAATGGGTTATTACCAATATGGGCCCCAGGACAGATACCAAATGGTCACTCAGCTTTCCCAGGCTCCTGAATGTCACATCAATCTAAACAAGCAACGACACATCATTCATTTTCATAAGATTTGCTATCTTGTGATCTGGCAAAGCTGTGTGAAAATAATAGGACCACAAGCTATTCAGCTTTACGGAACCCCTGAATGGTAATAGAGCCTAGACAAACAGTAGTTTATACTATGTTCCCCATAGTCTGGAGTATGGAAAAGCTGGGTGATTACCAATACAGACCCCAAATGAATGGTCATTCAGCTTTTCCAGCCTCCTGAATTTTCCAACCTAAACAAGCAGCAAATCATCAATATTCATAGTATTTGCCATTATGCAGTTTGGGAAAGCTGGGTACACCATGAGTGTCACTACTCAGCTTTCCCAAACCCCAAAATAGTGCAAGTATAAACCACCGCTTGTCCATGATCTCTGGAACCATAGTCTTCTGGAGTGTCGGAAAGCTGGGTGATTACGAACAAGGACAACATTACAAAACAAATTGTCACTCAACTTTTCCAGTCTCCTGAATGGCAAATTAACCTAGACAAGCAGTGACACATTGTCACGTCTTAAGAGTTGCTGTTCTGAAGTTTAGAAAAGCTGGATAGAAAAAAAATTAGATGATCTTCTTTTCCTCAAGGGTTGCTACTCAGCTTTTACAGACTCCTGAAAGGAAGATGACCCTACACAGCCAACTATATATCCCAGGTTTCCATCTGTTTGCATGGTGTTCTAGAGTGTAGGAAAGCTGGGTGGATACTAATTTGGACACCATTACTGTTCCCAGATGATCACTCAGCTGTCCCAGACTCCTGAATGACAAATCAGTCTAGACAAGCACTGATACATTGCTACCTATTAGCAATTTAATTTCTGTTCCAGAGTGTAACAAAGTTAGGTGATTGATGATAAACACTTTTGCAGTTCCCATAGGGACAGTCACTCAGCTTTTCCAACCATGACAAGCAGTGACACGCCATCAAGGTGGGTTTGCTAAAGCTGAATACCCCATACTGTAGAATTCTTAAGTGCTGCTACTCAGCTTTCCAATATTCCTGAACTGCAACGTTGCCTACTAGAAAGTGATCACATTTCTTTGCATAAGATTTTCAACTACAGCCATCACATAGGCTGTCACTCAGCTTCCCCAGGCCCCTGAATGTCAAAACTCCCCAGACAAGTAGTGATGCATCCGGTGCTTGCATTTCTTTGCTGAAGATTTGCAGTTGCTTCACATTGGTGGTCACTCAGCTTTCCCAGGCCCTGAATGCCAAATCTGCCTAGACAAGTAATAATACATCCTGTGCTTCCCTCTAGAAACCTAAAAAAGCCGGGTGATCACAAATAAAGACACTAACGGTGTATCACTCAGCTTTCCCAGTCTCCTGAATGTCAAATCAATTGAGAAAACATCCAGAACTTCTCTTTGGCCAAGATTTACTGTTTCTGGAAAAGCTGGATGATTACCAATATAAACATGACACCACTACATGGGTTGTCACTAAACTTTCCCAGTGTCCTGAAAAGCAAATTAAGCAAGATTAGTTATAATAAACCTGGAATTTATATTGAAAACCAATATGGCTGCTGCTTCCTTTCCAACAAGAGTTGGTATTCAGCTTTCACAGGCTCCTGAATGGCAGGCAAGTCTACACAATCAGTGACACATTCCTACGAACTCAAGAACCTAGGAAAGCTGGGTTACAATCTGTACGGGGGCAAATTGGTAATTCTGAGTGTGACCTTCTGCCTTTGTTAGCTAACTAACAGGAGACGATGGGAGTTGTAGTCCAAGCTCCAACCGATCCCCAGTCGTGTCCTGTCGCCTCTCACCATTCATGTTTGGATCCCGGCCCAGTAATTATCCAGTCACCACTGACAACCGGACCCGGGAATTTATTAATAACAGCAAATATTTTCTCTGCTGCAATAATCTGCAGAGCACAGAACGTCCCGAGAGGAGCCGCAACCTGCAGCGGGAGATGCCCCGACCTACACCCTGCAGCCCCCACTAATACCTCATCATCCATCACCAAATACATCCTGTATTATACCCCAGAGCCGCACTCACTATTCTGCTGCTGGTGCAGTCACTGTGTACATACATGACATTACTTATCCTGTACTGATCCTGAGTTACATCCTGTATTATACTCCAGAGCTGCACTCACTATTCTGCTGCTGGTGCAGTCACTGTGTACATACATGACATTACTTATCCTGTACTGATCCTGAGTTACATCCTGTAATATACCCCAGAGCTGCACTCACTATTCTGCTGCTGGTGCAGTCACTGTACATACATGACATTACTTATCCTGTACTGATCCTGAGTTACATCCTGTATTATACCCCAGAGCTGCACTCACTATTCTGCTGCTGGTGCAGTCACTGTGTACATACATGACATTACTTATCCTGTACTGATCCTGAGTTACATCCTGTATTATACCCCAGAGCTGCACTCACTATTCTGCTGCTGGTGCAGTCACTGTGTACATACATGACATTACTTATCCTGTACTGATCCTGAGTTACATCCTGTACTATACTCCAGAGCTGCACTCACTATTCTGCTGCTGGTGCGGTCACTGTGTACATACATGACATTACTTATCCTGTACTGATCCTGAGTTACATCCTGTATTATACCCCAGAGCTGCACTCACTATTCTGCTGCTGGTGCAGTCACTGTGTACATACATGACATTACTTATCCTGTACTGATCCTGAGTTACATCCTGTATTATACCCCAGAGCTGCACTCACTATTCTGCTGCTGGTGCAGTCACTGTGTACATACATGACATTACTTATCCTGTACTGATCCTGAGTTACATCCTGTATTATACTCCAGAGCTGCACTCACTATTCTGCTGCTGGTGCAGTCACTGTGTACATACATGACATTACTTATCCTGTACTGATCCTGAGTTACATCCTGTATTATACCCCAGAGCTGCACTCACTATTCTGCTGCTGGTGCAGTCACTGTGTACATACATGACATTACTTATCCTGTACTGATCCTGAGTTACATCCTGTATTATACTCCAGAGCTGCACTCACTATTCTGCTGCTGGTGCAGTCACTGTGTACATACATGTTACACTATTGCCCCCTGCTGGCAGATCGTAAAAGACAGTCATTTCTATATCCGAAATCCTCATTCATTCATCTTATACCTCGGCTCTTTTTCCAACACAAAGCCCCAAACCCGCAGCTAGAAAGTTATATGCACAGATCCTACCACTAGGGGGAGCTCATTGCATACAGATTTCAGTGATTGGGAGCCAAATAAATCTTATGTAATCTCCGCCTATTGGTGAGGCGGCTCAAAATCCTTTAAAACTTGATGGTATTGGCTAGGAGATAGTGGGCGGAGCTATGCAGATCACTTTAGCAGGAAAATATTGATAAAAAGGGATTTTAATAAGGAGGATATCACCGCACCCACCTGCAATGACAGTGGTCGCCTGCCTGCGGACGTTGTTCTTGTCCACGTACTCGCCGTAGTCAATTTTGCCTTCTACATAGACCCGAGCCCTGGGAAAAGAAATTTACAGAATGGTCATATAAGCAATTCGGTGGAGAGACTACAACTCCCATCATATCCTGCCAGCTGGAGGACTCACCCTTTCTTGATGTGCTGATACGCTACATCCCGGAGCCCAGGGCGGAAAACCGAAATCCTGTGCCAGGTCGTCTTCTGGTTGATGTCTCCCGCTGATAAAGAATGAGGTCACAGGTGATGACATCACATTTCCTAATATGTATATCTTAAGCCCCTCCCCTTCAAAGATGGCTGTGCACCCCCCGGCAGTAGAATTTGATGGTGGGACTCTAAGAAATGAATGCAGCTGCAGTACCGGCAATGGCCACATATAGGGAGGTGGCGCTGTTTTCTAATTAGTTGTGACTATTGGGTATAATTGTAGTGGGGTTAAAACGTTCACATCATGTCCTCACTTGTCTGATAGACCTCGCTCTCTCCCGACCTCCAGAGTTCATTGGTGGCCACCGAGAAGATAGTAACCGGGTTCTTGCCGTCGGCTTGTCTCATTACCGGATCCTGCCCGACTCGGCCCAAAAGCTGCACCCGGTTCAGAGCTGGAAAAAAAACCACGATTTATTTAATTGTCATTTTTTTTTTAATGTTTATTTTTCCCATTATTCCTGAAATATTATGTGTCCCACATTCTTCAATCCTATTGAAGGACCTAGGTCCGAATCAAGAACCAGTTGGTCCTGATGTCATATATTCAATACATCTATGATGGCAGTTCTGCTAACAGGAACTATAGGGGAGGTCCCATGTCAAAGGTCCTGGAACCTGCAAGCATCAGGACCTTGTGTACGGTTGTATCTGGAAGCTTTGGGTCCGAATTAAGTTAAGGTTCTGGTTTGGGGGTCACAATAGATCTACGGTTCAGATCTGGGAGTTCCTACACTATTTGGCTTCTTCTCTATTGCAGGTATGAAAAAAGACCAGTACTAGTCAGTATTAGGACCTTAGGTGCCGGAAAATCTGGGGGATCAGTTTAAGGGTCGGGTTTGGGGTCTCAATTTGTTTAGGATTCAGGTCTGAGAGCTGCCACACCATCAGACTTCGTCTCTAGTGCACAAACAAGATATAACACAAGTCTCATGGCAGTCAGCTTCAGCATCTTGAGCGCGGTATTGAAAATTAATCTGGGGTCTGAATCAGTTTAAGGGTCTGGTTTGGGGTCTGAATTTGCCTAAGTCTCAGTATTGGAGGTCTTACACTCTCTGGCTCCTTCTCTAGTGCACACATGAGGAAAACCAGATATAAGACTAATGGCAGTCAGAATCAGGTCCTTGTGTGATGTGTTGCCTAAAATCTGGGGTCTAAATCAGTATTAGGGTTTGGGGTCAATTTTTAGGCATCAGGTCAAGGAGTTTCTATACAATGTAGCTTCTTCTCTATTGCACCCCTGGGAATTTGCAACCAAGATGTAACATAAGACTCATGTAAGGATATCAGGACCATATGTGATGTGTGTGGGGTCTAAATCAATTCAATCGTCTGGTTTGGGGTCTGAATTTGTCTAGGTATCAGGTCAAGGAGTTCCTATACTATGTAGCTTCTCTATTGCACTCCTCGGACTTTGCAACCAAGATGTAACACAAGACTCAGGCGCTGTGTTGCCTAAAAAAATCTGGGGTCTAAATCAGTTTAAGGTTCTGGTTTGGGGTCTGAATTTGTCTAAGTCTCAGGGTTGGAGGTCTTACGCTGTCTGGCTTCTTCTCTAGTGCACACATGAGGCAAACCAGATACAACATAAGACTCATGGCAGTCAGAATCAGGTCCTTGTATGATGTGTTGCCTAAAAATCTGGGGTCTATATCAGTTCACTGCTCTGGTTTGGGGTCTGAATTTGACTAGGTATCAGGTCAAGGAGTTCCTATACCCTGTAGCTTCTTCTCTAGTGAACTCCTGGGACAATGCAAGCAAGATGTAATAAACGGCTCATGCCAGGACATTATGTGCTGTGTTGCCTAAAAATCTGGGATCTGAATCAGTTTGAAGGTCTAAATTCATCTAGGTTTCAGGTCTTTGAGTCCCTACACTATCTGGCTTCTTCTCTAGTGACCACCTTAGACAAGATATAAGACAAGCCTCATGCTAGTCAGCATCAGGACCTTGTGTGCTGTAGCGCAGGCCGGTGGAGTAGGACTTCTATGAACTCCTGGGACAGTACAACAACAAGTACTAGAGACTCAGGACCTTAGAAGTCTAGGGTCTGATATAGGGTTTGAATACGTTCAATCGGTAGGAACTGGTCCTGTTTGGGGTAAGGTGGGTCTAGGAGTTCCTGCACGATCTGGCTTCTTCTCTAGTGCACTCCTGGGACAGTACATGCACAGGACGGATGTGACAAGCTCTGTGCAGAGCTGTGTAATCTGTGTGCGCAATATATATAGGAATTATTATTACTACTACATTAGCCCTTTATTTTAAAAGGGTTTTCCCACGAAGCAAAGTTAGGGCCTATCCACGGGATAGGGCCTAACTTGCTGATCAGTGGGGGTCTCAGTGCTGAGACTCCCACAGATTGTGAGAACGAAGGATCCATCAGACCCCTCGTCGTTCCATCAGAATGGAGCAGACGGCCGGGCATGACCATTCTGCTCTATTACGGTAATCTCTATGGAGCTGACGGAAATTCTCCATAGAGATTAATAGAGCAGAATGGTCATGCGCAGCCGTCTGCTCCATTAGTCGGACAGAGCAACGAGTGATCCCTCGTTTTGGGGATCTGCTCGGGTCTCATCACTGAGACCCCCACTGATCAGCAAGTTAGGGCCCATCTTTGCTTTGGTGAGAAAACCCCTTTAAGGGAAACACCAAAGGACATTTATCTTTTTTTTCAGTATAGGACACAAGTATCTGATTGCTTGAGGGGAGGAGTTCTGACTCATTGGACCCTTTTTACTCACATCTTTCCAGAACCCCAGAATCTGAAGTCTGAAACCGGACAGACTGCCGGAAAATCTGTAAACAAAAATAAAACGAAAAAAAAAATTGATTCTAGAAGGTTGACAGCAGGGATCTGATTGGCTGTACAGGCTGGGATACACAAAGGTGATGATACAGACCTGCGTGGCGGCTCTGCGAAACATCAGCGACGATCTATGCGTCCGGATCCTCCAAAAATATTTATCACCTATGTAAAAAAGATACAAAATTTTAGGTCAGACCCTTCTCTACTATGGGGGAACAGTATTTTAGGGCTAATCCTTCACTCTGCGACTGACATTTCTGTGGAACAATTTCCTCTATATCCATCACTATATCTTATGTGGAACTACAAGTCCCAGCATGCCACATACGTGTAGTCCATTATATACAGGGGTGATATCATATCTTTCCTAACCCCACTGCCTCGCACTCACCTCACCAGGGTCACTGTCTCCTACACGTGATCAGCAGCTGGGGGAAGACAAATTCGGCTACACAACGCCTCACTTCCGGCACAGGTCCGTCATATCCGCCCCACTTCCGGCACCGTCCCGTCAGCCCCACTTCCGGTTTGAAGTAAACTTTAATAAACAAAACAAAGAAATTTCCTTCGAGCTAAAGACAGCGATAATCCCAGTCAGACTTTGCGTTTTGCTAAGCATCTGATTTGTGAGTATTTATTCCGATTTTGAATCTTGCTCTGATGCAATTCCTGACGCTGTCAGCGGGTGGCGCTGTCAGTAGGGGATTGTGTAGGTAATTCCTGGAGTCGCCTGTAGGTGGCGCTGCATGTCGTTGTGATGTGATGATAGAGGTGGACTATTATAACCAGTGTAATGCTATATATCAGGGCTGTGGCTGTGGTAATGGTAACATGACTATAATATTGAATCATTTTCCTTCACATTGTGGTCATAGGAAACACATTTTCCCAAAAAATAGCAGTGAGCAATGTAACGTCTGAACCCTCACAACTTTTGGGCTAGAGAAAGAGGGACATTTTGTTTCAGGAACCAAGGAACATTGTCCCACCCTCAAACATAATCTTTATCCTCCCTCATATTGTGGCCTCTGTCCTCCATCCTCCCTCATATTGTGGCCTCCTGTCCTCCATCCTCCCTCATATTGTGGCCTCCTGTCCTCCATCCTCCCTCATATAGTGGCCTCCTGTCCTCCATCCTCCCTCATACTGTGGCCTCCTGTCCTCCACCCTCCCTCATATTGTGGCCTCTGTCCTCCATCCTCCCTCATATTGTGCCCCCTGTCCTCCATCCTCCCTCATACTGTGGCCTCCTGTCCTCCATCCTCCCTCATATTGTGGCCTCCTGTCCTCCATCCTCCCTCATATTGTGGCCTCTGTCCTCCATCCTCCCTCATATTGTGTCCTCCTGTCCTCCATCCTCCCTCATATTGTGGCCTCCTGTCCTCCATCCTCCCTCATATTGTGGCCTCCTGTCCTCCATCCCTCTCATATTGTGTCCTCTGTGATCCCACTCATATTGTCCTTCTCTTTTGTCCTCATCCATCCCTTTTATATAGTCCTGCCCTCCATGATCCCTCTCATATTGTAGCCTCCACATCCCAATTCTCTGCAGCTCTAGTATGCCAGGGCTGGGACCATGCCCATGAAAGAAAGTTCTCAAATTTTAATCCCCTTGTGATGTTTACATAAGATCATTAACCCCTTTCTTTACCAGCTAAAACAGCAATAAAGCTCTCTCAGTGCAAAATTCCAGGGTGTGGGCAGGGTCTCTAAGCAGAAACTTCATGATCCCTCTGTGCTGTAAAATGCTATGTACTGACAATGTGCTTAGATTATCAGGGTACAGGGTTTATCTCTACATGTATTTAGGTTTTAAACATTCTACTTGTATCTGACACATATCAGAAATAGAGAGCATAGATGGAGATCCATGAGATGAATATAACACACAATGGACTCCACTTCGGATTTGTCTTAACTAGAACAGTCAGCTCTGCTATACCTCTTTCCCCTGCTATACACTGCGGCTTGCCAATAGGAAATGCCTGAACTGGTCTTTAATGCAGGTGGAGGGGAAGGAGGCAGAGAGCACTGCAGTGTGCAGACAGGAGAAGCTATTCAAGAGAACAATCCGACCAGTCATAAAATTTACGGTTGTATCCAAGGACAACCATAATTGTGTACGCCGGGACTAATAGAGACAGGTTAGACTTATATCTGTGAAATGCTGTATTTGTTAATAACAGTGTATAAGAGAATGTTTTTTTTGTTATCCTGAGTACATTAAGAATATTTTCTCCAGGGGAAAACCCCTTTTAAACAATTATCTGTCTGGTGGTACAATACCGGCCCAAGAGACATGAATGTCCATATTATGGCCAATAGTCCTGCATCTTATTCACAGGGCCATCGACACCCCACATAGGGTAAGAGCAGCAAATCAGGTTATTGGACCGACAATTGGGCCTCACGTGCAGCGGCAGATCTTACCTGGGGTGTTACATACAGGATAGAAGGTAGGTTATTGCTGGGTGTGACTGATGGGACCCCACAGAGATCATGAGAACATGACGACTACCAATGTGACGGGACAATAAACTTAGAGAGGCAAAACTTTTTTTTACCCTTCATCACGACGGCACCACCAGAGAGATAGGGATCCGCCCTCCAAGAACAGGAAACCTGAGCATAAAAAAGAGGCTCCTCCTACTCCAACTCAGTTTGGTTTCCTGTCCTTGGAAGGAGACCTGAGCACGCCGTGATGAAGGTGTCCCTGCGGTGTCTCACTTACCCTTCTCCATGAAAGGAGTGTGGGACGCCGTCAGTTCTATCCTCCGGTGTGGGGATGAGGTAGTGGCGCTTCCTCCCTCTGTGCGTGCAGAACCGCGGCCGGAACTTGGCTGGTAGGACAACGGGGGTGAGTGGATAGCGCGCACCGGAAGTGATGCATAGTCACTTCCGGTTTCGACTACGAGCACCCGAAGTGGCGCTCGGAACAGGAATGGAGCGGGCCGCATGTCTTCTAAAGCAGTGAGGCTCACCCTTTCTTTATTATTCCAAGGGAAAGTGTTTTTTTTTTCTGTATTTGGTCACTTTTTTGTGTTTTTCTCGCCGCTAGCAGCCAGACCGGAAGTAAGGTCAGGGGCCACGCCCACTTGGCGGGAGTTTTAAAAATGGAAGAGTGGGACTGCTGAGTGCTGGTTACAAGTCAGCTGTGTAGCATGGCAGACAAACGAGATCTTGCAGAGACACCCAGGACTCCAGCCCCGGTAACTATACTGCAGGGCGGTGAGTGTTTTCACTTTTTTTGTATTAATCTTATAACGGGTGTATTGTTTGCCTATCTTAGGGAGAAGAGGGGCCTAAAAAGGCTACCCGTAAGACGCACCATAGAGAGTGTAAAATTTGCGCTCATAAACTCCCTTCCAGTTATGAAAAAGCCACCTGTAACACTTGTATTGGCAAAATCTTAACTGAGGAATCTGCCGTTTGGATGGAATCATTAAGGAGCGTGGTTAGAGAAGAAGTCCAAAGGGCCAGAGAGTTGTCAAATCCTAACCCACCCCCGCTCACTCAGGATCAGCCAGGCACCTCCGCGGCAGTATATGTTGCAGAGGGGTCAGGATCAGAGGAGGAAGGTGTGGCCTCAATTAGCGATTCAGGTTCCCTGGCCTCTGAAACAGAACAGGCAGGGCGTCCTCTGTTTAATATTGACGACTCTGATCACCTTCTTAAATTAGTCAGGATGACTATGGACATTGAGGACAAGAAGCAACCTAAGTCCGTTCAGGATATTATGTTCGAAGGCCTTAAAGAAAGACGTAAATTGTCTTTTCCCCTTCATGAGACAGTGTCATCTCTGATACAGAAGGAATGGGAGAAGCCAGATAGGAAATCGTATATTCCTAGATCAGTCAAGAGGAAGTATCCAGTGCATGGGGCTCTGCTCCTAAGGTGGATGCGTCTGTAGCAAAGGTCAGTTGCAGGTCATCTCTCCCGTTTGAAGATCTAGGTTCCCTAAGAGATCCCATGGATAAGAAAATTGAAAGTTTTCTCAAAAGGTCTTGGGATTCGGCTACCTCGGCCTTTAAGCCTAATATTGCAGTCGCTTGTGTTTCCCGTTCTATGTTGTTTTGGTTAAATCAACTAGAAACAGATATTCAAAATAAGGTGCCGAGGGATGCCCTAGCCTTGTCGGTTTCTAATGTACAGAAGGGAGCCGCCTTTTTAGCAGACGCCTCTGTCGATGCCCTTAGACTCACTGCTCGTTCATCAGCTTTGTCCAATTCAGCCAGAAGAGCCCTCTGGCTAAAAAACTGGCCAGGGGATATAGGGTCAAGGAATAGACTATGTGGAATCCCTTGTGACGGAAAATTGTTAATTGGGAAGGTGTTAGAAGAGTTATTGGAAAATGTGGGGAGTAGGGTAAAATCTTTTCCTTCTACCCAAGGTGGTTCCTTTCGTCCCTTTCGGAGGCCGAGGTCTCAAAGAAGGGGGGCAGAAAGGAATCAGAATTTCAGACCCTTTCAAAAAAACAGAGGACTCCTGTTCAATCAATCCAGAGACCCCAAGCGTCAGAGACCAAATACCTTATGACGCCAGGCTCCCCGTAGGGGGAAGACTGGCCCACTTCTTCGAAGCCTGGTCGTAGATATCAGGGAGCAAGTGGGTGTTACAGACAGTTCAAAAGGGCGTCTCGATGGATTTTCTCTCTCCTCCTCCCTCTCGATTAGTCATCACGTATCCCACTTCCAGAGAAAACAGAGAAGCGATGTTTACCGAGGTCCGGACCCTGGTCCAGAAAAAGGTACTGTGTCAAGTTCCTCTTGCCGAACAGGGCCAGGGATTTTATTCAAATCTATTTCTGGTAAAGAAACCGGGGGGTTCATTAAGGGTCATTTTGAATCTAAATCCCCTAAACAAATTCCTGGTTGTTCCAAAGTTCAAGATGGAAACCCTGAAAATCAGCGGTAAACCTGTTGTTCCCCGATTGCTTCATGGCCTCTATAGACCTAGCCGACGCATATTACCACATCCCCATACATCAGGACTTTCAGAGATACTTAAGGGTGGCCATTCAGGTAGACTCGGAGATTCATCATTTTCAATACAGAGCACTACCTTTCGGAAAGGGGCTATTGCCCCTATGAATCTTTACAAAGATAGTGTCAGAAATGGCAGCCCACATACGAGAAACACGGGGGTTGTTCATTCCATATCTGGACGATTTCCTACTGGTAGGGTCATCGAGTCAGGAGGTACAAAGTCAACTGTCCAGGGTCCTTCAGATATTGAAGAAATTAGGGTGGCTGATAAACAAAGAAAAATCATCTATGGTTCCCACAACAAGAAAGCTCTTTTTAGGGACATGGTTAGACTCCCAAAGACAGAGGACCTTTCTTCCGGTAGAAAAAGTAGTAAAAATAAGATCACTAGTGCTAGAGGTAAAACAAAATCCCCTAATTTCCTTAAGAAAGGGTATGTCTCTTCTGGGTCTTTTTTCAGCCGCCATCCCTGCTGTTCCTTGGGCTCAGTTCCACTCAAGAAGTCTACAGAATTTCCTTCTAGAGAAGTGGGACAGGGATCAGACCTCCTTAGAAGTAAAAGTTCTCCTCCCCATAAAAATCTTAAACTCCCTAGATTGGTGGTTAAACGTAAGAAATCTAGAGGTTGGTCTTCCCTGGAACCCCAGTCAGGACAGGCTAATCACTACGGATGCCAGGCTCTGGGGGATGCCACTGATAGATCTTTTTGCCACAAGGAGAAATCTCAAGGTAGAAAGATTTTTTTTCCCTCAACAGGGCAGACCTTCCTTTAGCTGTGGACGCCTTTTCTCAAAAGTGGGACAGTCCTCTTCTTTATATGCTTTTCCTCCCATGATTCTCCTCCTGCCCAGGACTATCAGGAAGATAAGACAGGACAGGGCAAAAGTAATATTGATAGCTCCCTTTTGGCCTCGTTGGGCATGGTTCTCAAGTCTAAGGGAGCTGCCAGTAGCCGATCCTTCCGGAATCCAGGAAATTATTGTCGCAGGGCCCGATCCTCCATCCAGAGATAAAAGCCCTGCATCTGACGGCATTGGCTATTGAGAGGATGATTCTCCAAAAGCAAGGAAAGAATAAGGGGAATAAAGCATCTTACACAGCCATCGCTAGATGGATTAACCCCTTAACGCTCTGCGCCGTAGCTCTACGGCGCAGAGGTATAAGGGATGTATGAAGAGGTCTCACGGGCTGAGTCCTCTTCATACAGAGGTGGGGGTTGTTGCATATTGCAGCAAACCCCCACCGCTAATAACCCGCTATTAACCCTTTCAACGCCGGCGGCAAAGTCGCCGGTGGCGTTTAAAAGACAGTGGCGCGCGGGCGCCGCCATCTTTATTGCAATCGCCGCGCACCCGAACGTCATCGGGGGGCGGCGATCGGTTGCCATGGTAGCCTCGGGTCTTCGTTTGACCCGAGACTATCTGGCATCTGCAGATTCGTTACAATGAGCCAGTGGCTCATTGTAATGAATGTGCTGCAAAAATGCCATATATTGCAAAAGTTTAAAAAAGTTTAAAAAAAAAAAATTAATAAAATATTAAAAATTCAAATCACCCCCCTTTCCCTAGAACGGATATAAAACATAATAAACAGTAAAAATCACAAACATATTAGGTATCGCCGCGTCCCAAAATGCCCGATCTATCAAAATATAAAAATGGTTACGTGCAGCAGTGACCTCCGAGGCGGGAAATGGCGCCCAAATGTCCGAAGTGCGACTTTTATACCTTTTTACATAACATAAAAAATGAAATAAAAATTGCTCAAAATGTCGCACAGACCTCAAAATGGTAGCAATGAAAACTTCGCCTCATTTTGCAAAAAATGACCCCTCACACATCTCCATGCGCCAAAGTATGAAAAAGTTATTAGCGTCAGAAGATGGCAAAAAATGTTTTTTCTTTTTTGTACACATTCGTTTAATTTTTGAAAATGTATTAAAACACAATAAAACCTATATAAATTTGGTATCACCGCGATCGCACCGAACCAAAGAATAAAGTAGGCGTGTTATTTGGAGCGAAGAGTGAAAGTCGTAAAAACTGAGCCCACAAGAACGTGACTGGCTCAAATTTTTCCACATTTGGAATTTTTTTTCAGCTTCGCAGTACACGGCATGTTAAAATAACATTACGGGAAAGTAAAATTTGTTACGCACAAAATAAGCCCTCACACAGGTCTGTACACGGAAAAATGAAAAAGTTATGGATTTTTGAAGTTGCAGAGCGAGAAATGAGCCGAAAAACCCAACGTCCTTAAGGGGTTAAAGTGACTATTCAGATGGCCTATGAGATTTCAGAAGTTCCTGTCCCGGACGGCATCCGTGCTCATTCAACTATATCATTAGCTACATCATGGGCCGAGTGTAGGGATGCTACGCTGGAACAGATCTGCCAGGCGGCCACCTGGTCTACCCCTCACACTTTCCTGAGACACTATAGGGTGGATGTAATGGGTTCTTCTTCTCTTTCATTTGGAAGAAAAGTCTTATCCTCTATTATCCCCCCCCCTAATTGTTTGTGATTTCTCTGCAATTCTCTCTGGTGGTGCCGTCGTGATGAAGGGGAAAACAATGAATTACTCTTACCGGTAATGTTGTTTCCTCAAGTCACGACGGCACCTGGTATTCCCACCCGGGTGTTACTTTTTTGTGTGGTGTTGGTTCAAGAGACATGAAGAAGAGATATATGCCGAATGAATATGTGTATATGTTTTGTCAACTAACTAAACGGCTCTTCCAAGAAAATCTCTGTAACCAAACTGAGGTGGAGTAGGAGGAGCCTCTTTTTTATGCTCAGGTTTCCTGTCCTTGGAGGGCGGATCCCTATCTCTCTGGTGGTGCCGTCGTGACTTGAGGAAACAACATTACCGGTAAGAGTAATTCATTGTTTTCCTCACCCCTTTCTCCATCCCCACAGTAAAATACCCCCCATCTATGGCTCCTTCATATTCAGGCCCTGCCCCCTCCATACTGTGTCATCTCTCCAATATCTCTAACAGTAGGTTACATGAACTTAAAGGGGTTTTCCCACAAATCCCACAGGATAGGGCCCAACTTGCTCATCAGTGGGAGTCTCAGTAATGTAATCCATGAGAGTAATGAAGGCCACGCATGACCGTTCTGCTCCATTCATCTACATGGAGCTGACAGATCGCCGAGCTCGTCAATTTCCGTCAGCTCATTGAGACCGAGCAACGTGGGACCCCATCAGGCTCCTCGTTTTCGTGATCTGTGGGGGCCCCATCACTGAGACCTGTGGATTGGGCCCAACTTTTATTTGTTGGAAAACCCCTTTAAACTCCTACAGGGATAGAAGGAAAGTCTACCAAAGATAAGCAAAATCTACCCCCCCCCCTTCAAACTTTTTGTGGCCGTCCCCTTTAAATAGACTTGAACTAAACAGATAACAGGTGTATCCTTGACGTCACCATCAACTGAAGTGTTGAGATTAACTTTTGGATTTACCAAAAAAAATATTCAATTTAAAATTTTATTTAAAGGAAAATACACAACATAAGTTAAAACTTAAAACATGACATTTACAGGGTCGTAAGAAAAATATTTAAAAAAACACATCTATAGAGGAGGAGGCAGTATGTACAGAGAGTAATAAAGACGCAGGGCGGTGAGACGTGTGGGATCGGAGGCCGGTGCTCTGACCGGGGAAAATCCAGATTTATTTTTTTTCATTTTAAACACTTTGCATTTTGTAAAGACGAGATTTGTCATTACGAGTTTTACATCTAATATCCGCCGCAGTTGAAGCTCAAGGAACGGGTGTTTCGGCCGCCCACCAGCCTCTTCCTGCTTTTACAGATCAAGTCCGACTTGGAGGGGAGGTCCGTGCACTCGTCCTTTCCAGAATTTTGGGCTTGTTTTGCCGCTTTAAGTTCCCTGTGGAGGAAAAGAATAAAAAATAGGTAAAAATCTAATTCCTACGGTATATCAGCCCTGCCCTGGTGAGAGGTGGGCACAAATGGCTGCATCCCTTATGCATAAATACATGGGATCTGTTCACCAGTAGTAAAGGGGTTAATGGTAACTGTAGCAGGGGCAGGGCAAGCCCAGGGTTCTGCAAAATGGCAAGACGACACATGTTTGCTTTTGAAATGCAGCCTCCCCCCCCGGGACTTGCTGGAAGATGCTAGCAGGGAGCCAGGTAACGTTTACAATCGCTTATTTCGGGAACAACAAAAGACATGGGTACAAGAACAGCACATCTGCATACTACTTTACAGCGTCTATGGGAACCTGTCCCCAGGGTAAAAAATAGCCCCCCTGATGACTGGTTCCCTTTAACTTCTTATCCCTGGCAGCATGAGGACCGATGCTTCTAACATCACTCCAGATCCTGTTACAGTCAGTGCCTCACCCGATCTCCATTACAGTGGTCAGGTGGGTCTTGCAGTGCTGGGTCCTCCTGACATTCGGACTATAACAGGCACTTTTTGGCAAGATTTTTTTCTTAGTCCGAAAAAGATAAATTTTTTTCCGGTTGGTTTATCGTCCCGTGATGCCCAAATGACTGCACCCTGTGGCGTCCGAGGGCAGCAGCGGGCTGAATGATTGATTAATCATAGCCCTTTACTAATCTTAAGTTATCTGGGGACACAAGCCACTAGAAAGAAATTGCAACCTTATTGGGTTAAGCCATTTAAGTTCTTTCAAGACCCCTCCCTCACTGACTACAACCACATTGCAAGAGTTCACCTACCTCTCCAGCATGGCGGTCTTAAACTTCTCCACATTGAGCTGTTTTTGGAGCTGTGCAGCCTTTCCGAGGGACCTCCTCAGGACGGGATGCTTCACCAGAGATGCTGCAGAAGGTCTGGATGCAGGATCCGGATGAATTAGCATCTGGTGGAAGTACAAAAGATTAAGAAAATACCTTCTAATGTGGCAGAGTTTAAAAAATGAGAACGAAAGTGGTATTCTGGTATTCTTGCCATAGCTCTACATCTACTGGATATTATTGGGGGTGGGGTGGGGCGGTCTTTGGGTTACAGAGTTGAGGTGATCAATGGAGGTCCAAGTAGTGAATGGCTGATAATTGAGTAATAGAGTAGAATACCCCATGCAAAAATCACAATGGAATAAAGCTTATAGATGGTTGCTCCTTAATTTTGTTGCGTCCAACATCAAGCCAACACCATACACCAACATCACACATGGGGTTATCCATGCCATGGTGTTACCCAAGAGACCTTCACTTACCTTAAGCAGGTCAAGAAAGGCCAACGATAGTGATTGAGGAACCTCTGGCAGGTTGCCCTTTCTGATGTAGTGCCAGCTGTCGTCATTGCACGGGAGAGGGTTCGCGCCAGCTGCTGCGGTGATTGTGAGGCCAAGAGCAAAGAGGTCAGCCTTAGGAAGCCGGCTGTAATCCTGAAAGAAAGATATATAGCCTGAGGATAGAGGCTCTTTAGGTAAAGTCTGTCCTTCAAGGGGAAATCCAGTGAAAACAAAGTCATATTACAGATTTACAAAGTTCCCCCCTAGGCACCCCTAGTCTCAGGTATGAGAAGGAGTCAATATTGATGCCTCCAGTAGTCTAGGGTTCGAAAATTGTTCAACCTCAACACCCCTAGTAGACTAGGGTATGGGAGGGCTCAACCCAAGAACCCCTAGTGGTCTAGGACATGAAAAGGGACCTAGGGTACAGGCTCGACCTTGGCACACCTAGTGGTGTAGGGCATTGGTGGCACAGGTGATTCCCTGTGTACAGAGGGACACTGGAAAGAAACTAAAATTATGCAAATTTTCCAGCTTGTCCTCAGGAGGCCAATATGATTGAACGTTGTTGAGGAACAGGAAGCAATAAGTTACTGCTTTCATTTTTGGTTGGCACCTCGCGATAAATAAGATGGGTTTTGGCTTGCAGTGTGGGCACTCTGCCGCTAGAAGGTTCGCCATCACTGGTCTAGGGTATGGAAAAGGATCAAGTTCAGTGGTTTTAAAAGGGTTTAAACTCTGCACCTCTTAGTGTCCTAGGGCTCACAACTGGTGGTCTGGAGAACAGGAAGGCTTTAACTTCATCCTTGTCAAAGGTAACGGATCCAACCCATGCATCCCTGGTGGTTTAGGGTATTGAATGGCTCAGCTTCTATATCCCTCATTGTCTATGGTTTAAAGCTTAGCATCCCTCTGTCGATCTAGTGTTTAGCTTCCTATGGTAGGATTGGGTAGGTACAGGGCACTCAACACTGTAGACAGGAGTGATGTGCCCAAGGAGGGGTTCTATAGACAAATTGGTAAGCAATTATGACCAGAAATTCTCAATCTGCTAGGATTTACTTAAAAACCTAAACTCAAATTTGGCAATGTACGTGCCATCGACGTGGCCGTTATCGGCAACACACATTTTGTACTTGCCTCCTGTAGGATCTCGTTGGCCAAGAACCTGCTGTCTCCTTCCTCCACTTGTGGGTTCGTAATCGAAGTGACATGACCCAGGTCACCTGAAACCCCAAGAAAATCCGTACATAGATACCATACATCTTTATACATCAGACCCAGGAGGACCCCATGTAGCATCACCATACACACCAATCTTATACATTACACTGGTGGAGGAGATCTCATCTTCTCCATCGCTGTCCTCCTGCCCCATCTCAGTCAGCTTCCGACAGATGAAGATATTACCTGGAACAAGGCAGGCAATGGAGGATTAGGATGAGAATACCCCAACATCATATTCTAGGTTGTCCAAGATTGGAAAAAACATGGCACCACACAGTTGAGATGGGCTGCTATACATGGCATGACCCAAAGACTGATGTGGGGGTCATGCCATGCTACCAGGCTCCATACAAAGCCAATACCCACTTGGCTTGATATCCATGTGTACCAGGCCCGAGCTGTGTATATACTTCAGACCCATGGACACTTGCAGAAGGATCTCCTTCAGCTCCTGCTCCAGCACCAGCTGCCCGCTCTTCGTGTTCTCCATGATCACATCCTGAAGGCTCCCACCTGAAAATTATTATACCAGAGCATATTTATCAGTGTTCTGGTGGTTAACCAAGAAGAGTTCAGAGCTGACCATCATCCATAAGTCCTCCCAACGTCCTAACGCTAGGTTTATGGGAAATTACTCAAGTGCTAACCCCTCCCGATATAATTACAGTCTAAACACTGGAGTCCTCCAATACACCTCTTTGGTCTTCAAGTTATTGAAAAGAGCAAACAGAAGAAAAACCCATGACAGGAGGATCAGACTACACATGGTGGATTTGTAGTCTGTAACCAAGGAAACCTAGGTCTGCTTAGCAGCTATAAACTCAAAACCATGGTGCAATTTTAAAATTTTTTAAAAAATACGTGAGTATAGAAGTAAACAGATGAGCGAACCCAGTGGTCTAGTTTGGCCATCGGTGGCCAAACAGCAAAATCCGTAAATTGACCGATTGGCCGGTAGCCATGGCTAGTTGATAAGGGCATCAATTTGGCAAATTGATTCTTCAGCTTTCTCCATCCGGCAGTATGTCTGGGTTAATTGGTCGAACCTGAACTCCACCATTGGGTCTACTCATATCTAGTAAACGTAACTTTACTATGCTGATGGGTTTCCCCATGGTCAGTCAATAACATCATTGTGAGGAGTCACCCACCAGTGGCCTTACCGTTGCAGTATTCATTCTGTATGATCATGTGGTCATCCTCTGCCCAGGCAGAGTAATAGCGCACAACATGAGGGTGGTGACCCAGCACGGCATGGGCGTAGACTTCTCTTAATGCCAGCTGCCTGCGTACAGAAATGGACCACAGTTCTCAGACTCCAGAACAGTTATTATAGCACTTATTATTTCAAGTCCTCACACTGCATCGAGCTACTCCACAGTTCCTCTATGCTCTGAGTAAGAGCTGTAGAATACTAGAAGATGTTACTCAGAGCATGTGGATTCGCTTGATGCACAGAGTACAGCAGTGTGAGGTAGCACCCCCCAGTGCATGTAAAGCTGTTGTATTATAAGTACAAGAACAACAACTCACTCATCCGTTGATCCCGCCAGGGGCTTCTTGGATCGCTTTATGGCGTAGATGCAGCCGTCGAGTCTCTTGACGCACTTGTAAACTGCTCCAAATTCTCCTGCCCCGATCCTTTCGATTTCCAGGAATTCAGTCTTGTATCGGGACACCATGTTCGTTTCGCGTAGTAGAAACCTCTAATGGGCGACACATTCAAGAAGTAATAGGTGGCCAATATGGTAGTACACAAAGTGGAGGTCAACTCAATTGGGGAACCCTACACTATTACCAGGGGCCTCTCATACTCTGGAGGACCTTTCCTATCGTACATTGTACAATTCATTGATTTCAGGTGTAATACTGCACTCCTCCTGTGGTGGTGCTGTGAGGAAATTGAACACTTCGTCCCAGGATTGTGCACCGATCGATTGCAGCTGATCAGTGAACATTCCAGCATAGAAATTTAAGGGGATGCAGAAGTGAAAATTTTGTCTAAATCTTTATTGAGAACCACTTTTGAAGTCGCAATTTTAGAGGTTGGCCAGATTCCTAATCCCCGCCCATACACACCTTAGAAGGAAGACCTGAAGAAGTTTCTCGTTCTCTGTATTTCAATGGTGGATCGGTGCTTAAAAAAATATATATATATATATATAAATGTAAATTTGTGCAGGTTAAACATTTTTTAGGACACTTTAACGCAAACTTTTTAAACTCCACCCACTTTGTAGCCAATTTGATTGGAAAACACAGCTGAAAATGGGACCTACAACTAAAATTCCAGAAGAAAAATCTACCACAATTTACGTAGGAGGTCTACCAGTACCATAAATATTCGGTCACCTGCATTGCTCCGCCTTCCTCTTCCCATTAGGGTTCAGTTGTATTTGACGATACGTGTCAGGGGTAAAAGGGTTAATGTTGACCAGCGCTGGGTCTTCTAGATCGGCACCAGTGCCAGCCGCAAACCTCAGAAGACGCTGCCCCCTGCAGGGCACCCGAGCACCAGGGGATGGGAGGTTCTTGTACAGTAAACTCTGAAGGTAGAAAATACTCAAATTTTTGAAGGCCTACACGGCGAGGCTCCCACAACAACCCAACCACCTCCTTCCTTTATCGCACATAACGCCATTCCTTCAAATACCTTGGGGGTGTAGGGAGTATCGCAAAGCTTCAACTTCTTCCACGTGCTATAATGGAGGGGGGTTCCCGGACCATCTCCCTCAGCGTAGAGCTTGGCCGGTGGAGAGCAGTCACTGTCAGGGCTGGCCTCCTGTGACGGGGAGAGCCCCCTCTCATTCCTCTGAGGTGTGACCGGATACGGGCTCTTACGGTCTCTCCACATTAGGATATCATCAGCTCCTTCTTCTGAAGATGGAGACCCCTTCCCAATCTCATTGCCTACTCCATCTTCTTCATCACCACTGGAGAAGTCCAGCTTCTGCACAATCCCTGAATCACGTGGCATGGTGCACATCATCAGACCTGGTGGGGGTAAGGGGTGGAGATCACCAGAGGTGCCCCAGATTGTCCCGACACTACAATACTGAGGCCACGCGACACAACAAAAACATCAAGTGTGAACAAGGCCTGAAGCGTACAACCAAGGAGAAGAAACCCCCCACCACAATCTTAAGTATCAGGGAATCCAAAACCAACCACCATCTAATATAGGAATCTGTACATAACCCTATGACCCCCACACCAAAAAACTGTGTTTTTGGCTCAGAATTTTTTTTTTTCTTTTTAACCACAACCTCATGGTCCATACCCCAGGCCCAGGCTCACCAGCTACTCCCATCCTCCGCTGGGTTTTAAAAAACAAAAAAAAAGACCCAGGTCCTCCCCAACCCTAGTTATATAATGTCCTACAGCTGCCGATTAGCAGCTTCTCACCTGACCGCTCCTCCCTGTTAACCTCCTCCTGGCTGGAAGCCTACTGCCTTTGGGCGCCATCCCACGTGGTGTTTTTCCCACGTTTGTAAATCATCCAAAACGGGAGGGGGGCTTGCCTGACACGAATTGCAAACCCATGTGCGTTTTGGTCAAACCCCCCTCCCACTTTCGTTTTGAAAACGCAACGTTGAAAACGCAAGCGCAGACAAAGCCGCACCTACTGGGGCGGGCCGATCGCATCGGCGTTAAATTAACGTAAAACACTGGCAGCTCGTTCCTGATCGCAGACGCTTCCATAGAAACGCCAATGTGATCGGGCCGCAGCCCGCCCCGGTAGGTGCGTCTTTGTCTGCATTTTCAAACGCAGACAAAGCGGTGCGTGTGGCACCGGCCTCACGCGACGCAAACGCACAGGGGGCGGACCTCGGCCTGATCGCATGTGCGCTTTTCAGAGAACGCAACGCTAGCGGAACGTGTGAACACGCCCTCAAATGTTTTAACTTGCCATTTTCTCCCCTGCGTTTTTTTGTCTGCGTTTTTCGAGGTGCGTTTTCAGGACGCGGTCACACGTTGCGTTTTGAAATGCATTACAACAGCTGAGCAGAGGTCATTTGCCTAAATACAATACTGCTAACATTTGCGTTTACAAAACGCAATGTAAAGGTGATGTTAACATACGCACATGCATTTTGTTAACACCTTGTTAACACGTGCGTTAACATCACATTTACAATGCGTTTAATGTAAGTAATGTAATTAGGAAAATGACCTCCCCTCAGCTGTTGGAACGCAATGAAGACGCTGCCAAAATGCACTGTATGACCACGCCCGGATAGCGTTTTTCAAAGTGGTTGCGTTTTATAAATGCATGCGTTGGTGGCCAGTGTTTTGAAACGCATGTGATTACATGCACAAATACCAAATTGCAAGAGACGCAGCTCCCTGCAATTACCGCACATCAAGCATCGCGTTTTTAATGTGTTCGAAAATTGCAGTAGAAACACGACAAAAACACAGTGTGTGTCCCTGGCCTAACACTTGCGTTCACTTGTGTGCTTTTTAAAAACGCAACGCAAAGGTCAAAATGCAACATAGAGACAGGAAGGCCACAAACACAGACATTCAGATGGAACAGGAACAAAAAACGTGACACAACGCATCGTGTGTACGCAGCCTAATGGGAAGCGGTTGTAAGTCATTGGCCCCCAGGGCAATAAAACTGCAATGTGTGAATAAGTTCCAACAGCGGGTTAGATTTGATGTCCCCTACACTGTCGATGTAGGGTCATGCATTGGCCGCGCATTCCTTATTGACCCTTGTCCAACCAGCTGAATTCAGTGTTCATTACCCTAGGACGGCTGTGAGACATGTAGTAATTGCGTTTGTTAACGCAATGTTAATGTATGCGTTAACACAAACGTTACCATTTGCGTTTTGTCAATGCAAGTGTTAACAGCTGTTTAATTAGGCAAATCTCTCTACAGCTGTAGCAATGCGTTGTTAAACGCAACGTGTGACAGCACCCCGAGGGCGCCTTCCCACGTGCCATTTTCGTTGCGTTTTTAAGCCCAACCAAAACGAAAGTGGGAAGGGGTTTGGCCAAAACGCATATGCATGCATTTCATTGGAAACGCATGCGTTTCAGGCAGACCCCCTCCCACTTTCGTTTTGGATGCACATGGGAAGGCGCTCTCGGGGTGCGGTCACATTATAATATATAGCCTTCAGGGCGCGGTCACACGTTGCGTTTGCAAACGCAGACGCAGACCAAACCGCGCCCACCGGGTTGGTCCGCGGTCCAATCGCATCGGCGTTTTCAATAGAAACATAGAGAAACGCCGATGCGATTGGACCGCGGACCGCCCGGTGGGCGCGGTTTGGTCTGCGTCTGCGTTTGCAAACGCAACGTGTGACCGCGCCCTTAGGGCACGTTCACACGTTCTGCTAGCGCCGCGTTCATAACAGTGGGCGGGGCTTGGGCCGATCACATATGCGTTTCCCTGGAAATGCATGCGATTAATAACCTGATCTGAAAAAGGATATGCGATCGCCCCAAAGTCCGCCCCCTGTGCGCTAGCGTCGCGTTATGAACGCGGCGCTAGCGGAACGTGTGAACGCTCCCTCAGGGTGAAGACACACGTGGCGTCTTTAGGCCGTTTTTGGGCCGTTTATAGTTAGTGCGTTTTCAGATCGTTCAAAACGCATGCGTAAAAAAACGCATGCGTTTTTTGAAAACGCATGCGTTTTTGAACAGTTTGAATTAAGATAATTGGTCAAAACTGTCAAAAACGCATGCGTTTTTAACGATCTGAAAACGCACTAACTAAAAACGGCCCAAAAACGGCCTAAAAACGCCACGTGTGTCTTCACCCTTAGGGCGCGTTCACACGTTGCGTTTTGACCTGCGTTTTCATTGCGTTTGAAACGCATATACAACAGCTGAGGAGGGGTGATTTGCCTAATTACATCACTGTTAACGTTTCCGCTTACAAAACGCATAGTAAACGCGATGTTAACACACATGTTGCGTTTACAAACGTAAACGGTAATGTAATTAGGCAAATCACCTCTCCTCAGCTGTTGTATATGCGTTTCAAACGCAATGAAAACGCAACCAAAACGCAACGTGTGAACGCACCCTGAGTCATGATAGAAGCGTAGCTATTAGTTTCTCTGGGAAAAAAAGGAAATTATTTGTGAGGATCGGTGACAAGATCAACAACATAATAGTTTCAATAACTTGGGGGCATTTTTTCTCCACTACGAGACCCTGGCCAAAGTTACCAATGATGGACACAGCAGCACTCTCGAGTGAAAATCGTATTTATAAATGAATATACCAAAACTCTAAGTTATTAGATGCAAAATGGAGCTTAAAGGGGTATTCTCCTCTCGCCTGGGCAATAACATTCAGTTTCACTAATCTTCCATTTATAAACATTTCTTCAATTGGATGTTATTAAAAAAAATGTTCCTGTGTGAAGATAATTTCCCATAAATGTA
Organism: Engystomops pustulosus; assembly: GCF_040894005.1. Classification (NCBI taxonomy): domain Eukaryota; kingdom Metazoa; phylum Chordata; class Amphibia; order Anura; family Leptodactylidae; genus Engystomops; species Engystomops pustulosus. The sequence goes on from NC_092414.1 coordinate 13,691,430, forward strand.
GTCATGTTGTGCCTTAGAAACCAGATAGCTTCCTTGGATTCGACCACCTCACACTCTGGCAGCGGGGGCCAGACTTGGGCTATAGAGCCCTGCCTGACCTCCAGGATTCAGCGATCATTACCACAGGATGTCTGTGGGACCTGCAGTAACTCCCGGATATTTCATATACAAAACCTTTTGTTTCTTTGTGCACTCCTTCGAGCAGACGTGGCCGTATCCGAGGAAGCTATCTCGTTTCTATAACTAATTGAAGAAATGTTTATATATGGCAGATTTATCAAACTGAATGTGAATGCCCAGACGAGAATACCCCTTTAAATAGTTTGATTTTATGATTCACAAAATGTTGTGAAGTAGGAGGAGTTATCATTAAGATGGCTGCCACTGAAAAACTACAAGTCCCATGATCTCTCAGTTCTCACTCCTCCTCCTTTATATTCTCTGCTCCCAGTGATGATGTAACAGACTCTCTTGCTCGGTTACCATAGTAATGATGTGAAACTGCCATCACTGCACATTACCTCACTGAGATGATGTCTCTCCACAATACTGGTCATACTGGATGCACTGCAACCAACCAACTACAGCCAAGCATAGTGGAAATCAATGGACAAAAAGGTCAGTAGCATTTTAATTCATTCAGTGTATGTCCACAGCAAAGGGGAGAAAAATTTTAACAACTAATTACATATTAGCTTATATTTTAGACGCGGTCACACGTTCTGCTAGCAGTCCATGCATAACGCGACGCTAGCGCACAGTGGGCGGTCCTTGGCCCAAATGCACATGTGTTTCCATGTGTTTCGATAGGCCGTTCGCATGCGTTTCCTTTGAAACGCATGTGCGTTCGGTCCATGGACCGCCCACAGATCAGAATGGCACCTTCTTCTTTCTGCATCTCCTGTTCTTCCTTCTTTTGCCGGTTGCCTCTGCGGAACATGTAACATCTAAGGACTTACCGGCAACACAGTCATGGTGGTGACTAAGGGTAGAGACATCCTAACAGTTTCCTTGGCTGCTCAATCTGCAGAATCATTACCTTGTGTTTCTTCTCTTCACCTTGGTGTGTGCCTTGCTCGTAATTCTGTTGGCTCTGGTAGATGCTCCATAACCAGGTCTGCACTTTTCTCTAGGTGTGCCGCTGCTGGTGCGATGAACGCTCCGGCTTTTCATATAGGGCCATGATCATGAGCTGTTCCATCTGTGTACACGCCATCTGTCTTACCCCAAGCTAAGTGACATCCTTCGATTTGTGTTCACCTGATTTAGTGGTGCACAGCTTAAGGCACAACTCTAGTTTTAGCATATAAGATGACGGTCTGGGGTGCAGCCAATGTGTGTGCTTTCTCCAGACTCGGGGGTGCTATGCCGGCTGGAGTTGAGAAAATCGTAAAAGGGAGGGTCGAGGACAGAGGGTGCACCCCAAAACCACTTTTTATCCGAACTGTTCGAGTATATGAGTGTATGCTTCTGTCTCTAATACTTGGTACCAATGTTGACCAGAGGCCCTTTAAGCCTCTTAACAATAGCAAACTGTACCCCATGCATGTATCTGACCACTTGAAGTCACAGCAGCCTCCATGGACTTCTACTCGTCCTAATCCTCCATGGAGGCTGCTGTGATTTCATGTAATCACATACATGGGGTACAGTTTGCTGTACCATCTGAGAGGTTCTAACCGAAAAAAAAACTTGAATGAGCTGCCACTATGTGCTCAAACACTATAGGCTCTGATCTTACTAAATAGTGAGCTATGAGCCTTTATCTTTTTCCTTTCCTGACCTTGACTTAGGGCCGGTACCTCTCAACATTGGTAACCTTGGAAAAGGCTAACTGGTCTTTTTGGAATGATCTATCTCTGGATATAAAAATTTCCACCTCTGGTGATATGAGAAAGTGGGCGGAGTTTAACAGGGTGCTGCTCTGGATGCCAGACGCCATCTTTTGTACTTCGTTTTGCGGAGGAAAATACATAAAATCTCTTTTCCTAACTTCTCTCCACACCAACAACTTTGAACAACATCGTTCGTCTCCGTTTGTCAAGCTCTCTCAGCTAAGTGGGCACTCTGAACGATCCACCACACGGATCCCGTAATTTATCTTTGTAACAATCCTTCTCACCAATTAGTTAATTCAGCGTGAATATTTGACTTTTTTTTAGCTTTCAGCCGTCCACCTTTGTTTAGATATCGCTGATTCCCAACTTTCCACACACGGGGGATTTTCTGACATACTCAGAACTTTCAAGACTTGGTGACTTACTTTTATCCACTCTCTGCCTCTTCTGTTACTGTCCATTACCTATCTAGGTCCGCAGTCTTCACTCCCTCTTTCCAACATAGTACATCTTCCCACGTTGTCTGTGCCTTACGTCCACTTTTCCTTATCTGTATTTTATTGCACAGTAACCGTCCTATGTCACCCTCCCGTGAAGATCCTGAGTCAGTCCCGTGTCCACGCCAATGATCAATTCACTTATCAAGGGTCCCTGTGAACCGGGTATCCTCAGACACTACTGTCCCTCGTTACGAGTCGACTAGGACAATAACCGTCCTCTGTCACCCTCCCGTGAGGCTTCAGAGTCAGACCCGTGTCCTCCTTATGCGGCTCAACGCCAATGATCAATTCACTTATCAAGGGTCCCTGTGAGCCGGGTATCCTCAGACACTACTGACCCTCGTTACGGGTCAACTAGAACAATAACCGTCCTCTGTCACCCTCCTGTGAGGCTCCTGAGTCAGTCCCATGGCCACGCCAATGATCAATTTACTTATCAAGGGTCCCTGTGAACCGGGTATCCTCAGACACTACTGTCCCTCGTTACGAGTCGACTAGGACAATAACCGTCCTCTGTCAAGCTCCCGTGAGGCTCCAGAGTCAGACCCGTGTCCTCCTTATGCGGCTCAACGCCAATGATCAATTCACTTATCAAGGGTCCCTACGAGCCGGGTATCCTCAGACACTACTGACCCTCGTTACGGGTCAACTAGAACAATAACCGTCCTCTGTCACCCTCCTGTGAGGCACCTGAGTCAGTCCCATGGCCACGCCAATGATCAATTTACTTATCAAGGGTCCCTGTGAACCGGGTATCCTCAGACACTACTGACCCTCGTTATGGGTCAACTAGAACAATACTCGTCCTCTGTCACCCTCCAATGAGGCTCCTGAGTCAGTCCCATGTCCACGCCAATGATCAATTTACTTATCAAGGGTCCCTGTGAACCGGGTATCCTCAGACACTACTGACACTTGTTATGGGTCAACTAGGACAATAACCGTCCTCTGTCACCCTCCTGTGAAGCTCCTGAGTCAGTCCCGTGTCCTCCTTCTGCGGCTCAACGCCAATGATCAATTTCTTTATCAAGAGTTCCTGCGAGTCGGGTGTCCTCAGACACTACTGACCCTCGTTACGGGTCGTGTAGGACAATCCCAATCTCTCAGAAAGGGTATAACCACCTGGCCAGGGTTTTGCCCGTACAACTACCCAAATACTACACACAAGATATAAAATGAAGCAGGCGACCAGAACAACAGACACGATGGTCAGTATCAACTCAATTTCCTCGACTGCGGACCTCTAATCAACGTCAGTTTCTATTCACTCTGCAAGACGGGTAGGTCTTTGTCACCTCACAGAGTGGCGGGCGTGGCTTATTGGGACAGTAAGGATAGTATTTAGGCACTGAAACAACCTCACCCGGTCCACTCGAACATTGATACAGAAGTGACTTAAGCAAGACAATTAACGCGAGGAATGGATACAAAAAGTAAATTGGATAAATTTTATAACTTTTTATTGCATAAACAATATCAATTATTTGCTGAAATGTGCTTAACGTGGACAACACCCTTAGTAATGCATTTGCAGAAAATAGTAAAACTGACAATGAGAATAGACATCTTTCCTTCACAATCCCCCCTACATACTTTGCCAACCTTTCCCGACAGGTCCCTTAACTCATCTATTTACATGCGCTCTTGAACTCTTTTCCTCTGGTCCATTAGACGAGTGAAGCCTAGTGCCCCCCCCCCCCCTGGTTCCATCACATGTGAGGGTAGATGCTATCCCTCTCTATCCCAAGACCGCCTCATAGTTAAGGGGTGAATGCGTCTTAAAGGGTGAAATAGGGGCTCTATCAGTGTAAAAAATCTCTTCGTGATCCATGAAGAAAGGCAAGGGAAAAATCATTTGCTCCCTTTTCTACCATCCATCTGATGCAAGGTATGACACAACAAACCACAACAATCAACAAGGCCATTATAAACAATCCCACCCGAGTTAGCCACATCTGCCAACCTGTCATCCACCCAAAGTAGCTATCCCAGGGGACTGTTACTCCTGAGTTCTTCTTTGGTTCTTCGGCTATGAAATTGAGCTTTTTGATAGCAAGGGTCACCTTTCCATTTGGGCCTGTATTACCAGGGACATAAGTGCCACAGACCTCCCCTATAATAATGCATCCTCCCCTAGTATATAGGCAACCAGCACACTGCAGCCACCCTACCCCCAGTATATAGGTAGCCAGCATACTGCAGCCACCCTACCCCCAGTATATAGGTAGACAGCACACTGCAGCCACCCTACCCCCAGTATATAGGTAGCCAGCACACTGCAGCCACCCTACCCCCAGTATATAGGTAGACAGCACACTGCAGCCACCCTATCCCCAGTATATAGGTAGCCAGCACACTGCAGCCACCCTACCCCCAGTATATAGGTAGCCAGCACACTGCGGCCACCCTACCGCCAGTATATAGCTAGCCAGCACACTGCAGCCACCCTACCCCCAGTATATAGCTAGCCAGCACACTGCAGCCACCCTACCCCCAGTATATAGGTAGACAGCACACTGCAGCCACCCTATCCCCAGTATATAGGTAGCCAGCACACTGCAGCCACCCTACCCCCAGTATATAGGTAGCCAGCACACTGCAGCCACCCTACCCCCAGTATATAGGTAGACAGCACACTGCAGCCACCCTACCCCCAGTATATAGGTAGCCAGCACACTGCAGCCACCCTACCGCCAGTATATAGCTAGCCAGCACACTGCACCCACACTACCTCCAGCGCATAAAAAATAAACTCACCTTTCAGCTCTCCCCGCAGCTCCACTTGGGTCTTCAGCAGTAGCCCGAACCGGCTTTGTGCGCTCGGCCGGCGTGCACACTATGACTTCATAGTGTGCGCGCCAGCTGAGCGAACAGAGATGATTCACGCTACTGCTGAAGACAGAAGAGGAGCAGAGGGGAGTGCCGAAAGGTGAGCATTTAGTTTATTTTTTTACTGGAGGCAGGGGGCGGCCAGGGAAGCTCGGGTCTGCCCAGGGCTGTCATCCTCGGCCCGCCCAGTGAAAGAAATGGGCCTGCACTGGACCCTGTCAGTAGAAACCTTGCAGTTTTGTTGGGCCAAGAACAGGAGGAGACTAAGATCTAACACAGAGCAAGTTTTCCGCTCTGGGAGCAGCAGGTCATCCACATACTAGAATAAAGTTACCTGTGGGTGGATATCTCTCCGCTGTAAGACAAGCATTCGTGAACTGATTTGGGGATTTATGGGCTCCTTGAGACATAACTGTAGAGGTTTACTGTTAACCATGATGTGGAAAGGCAAAATGGTACTGGTCAAAGTCATTTTCCAAATCAATCACAGTAAAAATGGAGGCGTCAGGAGAAACTGCAGACAAAAGGGTGTGAGGGTTTGGTACCACAGGTGTTTCAAGGACAGTGGACAAGCTTGGAGATCCTGGACCATCCTATACTAGTCTGGCTGCCCCTTTGGGTTCTTTTTTTATTGGAAAAAGGGGTATGCTGCAGAGTGAGGTGCACTTAAGAAAAACACCTTTTGCCACCATAGTTGCTTTTTCGACGTCTTACTGAACCGGCTTGCAGGGGTATTGGGAAGCTTTTGGGAGCTGTGTTCTTGGCTCAATGCGAATCCGGACAGGAGGTACTTGCAAACAGCCTATACCTTCTGGTCCCGATGCCCAAAGTGTTGTTGGCACTTAATCAAGAATACATTGGCCCAAATTTTTCAGAAATTTTTTTTCTGTGGAGTTGTAGTAATAAATGTGCCGCAAAGTCAGAATCGGCACCGAAAAGCTCCTTAAGGTGCAGAATTTTGTGCTGTGGGGACACAGTGCAGCTGCGACACAAAACTAGTGCAAACACTTGATAAATACATGTTCAAGCAGTGTGCATGTTCTTTTCAGTGCACAGTCAGATAAAAAACAGGCACAAACACTTTAATAAATGTGGCCCATTGTATCCAATAGAGAAGAACAGACTCCACCTTGGACAGAAGAATGGGCAGAACTTAAGAGATAGTGATATACCATCAGGTCCATATGAGACATTGCCTCAGAGGTTCGAGAGGAGATCTGCACCCAGTAGGATTACCGAGCATGTGGAGGATACCACTAGTCGGTAGAACACATCCGGATAGGGGCTCATCTGCACGGGATATTTGAGAAGGGATTTGCCATCAATACCAAGACAAGTAACGTAATCTTCTGAGATGAGGTGATCAGGAAAAATTCGCTGGAGGCCACTCTGGCGTATATAGGTTCTGCCTGCGCCTGTATCAACATAAAAGTGGTGGGCTTCCTTGTGCACCGGCAGGGGGACTTTGGCAACAGGTCAAGATGTTATTGAAGGCAGAGACAGTGACACAGGGTTACCGAACCACTACCAGGGAAGATAGAAATCCTCATAAAAGGCAGGTTCCCGTTGGGCAGGTCTACAGTTGGAAGAGGTCCTGTCCCTCCTTTGAGCAAGAGGAGGACCTTGTGGTTGGTACCTGTCTTCTGTATAGGAGCTCGGACCCCAGGAAGCATTTTTGCTACCACGGCAATCCCTTCTTAAATGTCCAGGACGACCACATTTGAAACAGACCCTAGTTGTTTGGGAAGGCTTCATGTGGACGAGCGTATATAGAACAGGATCAGTGGCGCCCTTTTTGGGCTGTTTAACAGATTTCTTGGAGCCTTTAGCAGGCAAAAGGGTCTGAGAAGGATCCACAGTTTCAGATTCAGGGTGTGCTGCCAGCAGGGGCTTCCTAACGGCCCCACAGGGACCATTGATATTTTGGTTCTTTTTTGTACATGGTGGGGTTTTCAGGTTGTCTGATCTATGGAGATTATTATGAGCCGTTTTTACATCCAGTAATATGTCTAGAGGACTCTCCACATAGATCCCGCTCCTTATACCTGATATTATGTCACATAATGTGTGTAATGTGTCTGAGATCACAGTCACATCCAGATCATCTACATCATGGCGCTGGTTATCATGTCCCCCTGTGTCCTCATCACCTCCCCCCTCCTCAGGGTCACACAAGTCACCTGTGTCTGGTTCCTGTAACACAGTCAGTGGATCAGTCATGTTACACAGCTCCTCAATGTGCCTCATCTTCCTGGACAGCTCGTCCTTCTGGATCTCCAGCTTCTGGATCAGAGCAGACAGTGAGAGGGACTCTTCCTTCTCCTGCCTGGAGATGTCACTCAGGACCCTCTTCTCCAGGTCGTCCAGTCGTCTCCTGATGTCTATAAACAGGGCAGTGACTCTCTCAGCTTCTCCAGATGCTTTTTCTTGAGCTTTTCTCCTGCTCTCCTCCAGACTCTGGACTCTTCCCTCAGTCTCCTCTTTCTTTGTTGTAAGTTTCTTGAGAGCCTTTTTCAGTTCTGTCTTCTTCCTCTCATAAGCCTCATCCAGCATCTCCACCAGATGTCTCTGATGTTCTCCAACCAATATGCAGGACACACAGATACATGTAGCATCAGCAGGGCAGTAATACGTGAAGAGCTCATTATGGACAGAACATTTCCTGTTCTCCAGGGAAGTGCCGGGATCAGATGAGACCTCCTTGCGTGGCTCGTTAAGTAGGAAATTCCTCACAATGTTACTTAAAGTAATGTTCCTCATCAGTGCCGGCCGCTCCACAAACTTTTCTCTACATTCAGGACAGGAATAAATTAGAGACTCATCTTGTCTATTCAGGTGCTGATCAATACAGACCCGGCAGAAGTTGTGTCCACATCTCAGCATTACAGGATCTGTAAAAGTCTCCAGACAGATGGAGCAGTCCAGCTCCTCTCGCAGATCAGCAGACGCCATGGCTGACAGAGGAAGAAACTGAAGTGTAGGATTCAGAATCTAGAAGGTGTGTCCACCCATTATGCCCCGGAAGAGGTTGTTCCTTTGAGTAGATCTTCCTATCCTGGACTGTTTCTGTTCTGTTCTGCATTCCTTTGTCCAGTCATTAGCATATTCCACCCAACAACAATGAGGGAGGAGGAGCAGACGAGTTCCAGGAAGAAGCTACAGACAGAAGAAGCTTATCCTTTCAGCAGTCAAACAGCTTTATGTCTCTTGTTACATGGTTCTCTGGAGGCAGTCAGCCCCATTCCCTTCACCTGAGGATACGATCCATATCTGTAATATCATCTGACTGTTAGCAGAGGATGTCCACCAGTATAACAGCCAGTCACATCACACCAGCAGATTAGAATATGGAAGCTTATGGACTCTGGTTGCTATCCTAGGATATTTATATAGCACACACAGATGATGCAGCGCTGCACAGAGTTTGCCAAATCAGTCCCTGTCCCCAATGCGGCTCACAATCTAATCAAGCTACCAGTGTGTTTTGGAGTGTGGGAGGAAACGGGAGGACCCGGAGGAAACCCACACAAACACGGAGATAACATACAAACTCTTTGCAGATGTCACCCTGGGACATGAACCCAGGTCTCCAGTTCTGCAAGACTGTACTGATAGCCACTGAGCCACCGTGCTGCCCTATCTCAGGCTGCATTCACATGTGGCATTAACACATGCGTTTTGTAAATGCAATGTTAGCAACAATGTAATTAGACAAATCTCCGCTTCTCAACTGTTGTGATGCATGTATTAATGCAAACAAAACGGAAACTTGTGAGCGCAACCTCAGGGCTAGTAGTCATTTGCGTTTTGGATTCTATTTTGCAGTTTCTGGTTTTTTTTTTACAACAGGTTGTAATTTAAACATATATACAGTACTGGAGTATAAGCCGACCCAAGTATAAGCCTAATTTTAACACAAAAAAACTGGAAAAACCTATTGACTCGAGTATAAGCTGAGGGTGGGAAATGCATTGGTCACTGCCCCCGCAGTATATAGCCAGCCAGCCCCCTGTAGTGTATAGCCTGCCAGCCCCTGTAGTATAAAGCCTGCCAGCCCCTGTAGTATATAGCCTGCCAGCCCCTGTAGTATATAGCCTGCCAGCCCCCTGTAGTATATAGCCTGCCAGCCCCCTGTAGTATATAGCCTGCCAGCCCCCTGTAGTATATAGCCTGTCAGCCCCCTGTAGTATATAGCCTGCCAGCCCCCTGTAGTATATAGCCTGCGAGCCCCCTGTAGTATATAGCCTGCCAGCCCCCTGTAGTATATAGCCTGTGAGCCCCCTGTAGTATATAGCCTGCCAGCCCCCTGTAGTATATAGCCTGCCAGCCCCCTGTAGTATCTAGCCTGCCAGCCCCCTGTAGTAAATAGCCAGCCCCCTGTAGTATATAGCCTGCCAGCATCCTGTAGTATATAGCCTGCCAGCCCCCTGTAGTATATAGCCTGCCAGCCCCCTGTAGTATATAGCCAGCCCCCTGCAGTATATAGCCTGCCAGCCCCTGTAGTATATAGCCTGCCAGCCCCCTGTAGTATATAGCCTGCCAGCCCCCTGTAGTATATAGCCTGCCAGCCCCCTGTAGTATATAGCCTGCCAGCCCCCTGTAGTATATAGCCAGCCCCCTGTAGTATATAGCCTGCCAGCATCCTGTAGTATATAGCCTGCCAGCCCCCTGTAGTATATAGCCTGCCAGCCCCCAGTAGTATATAGCCAGCCCCCTGCAGTATATAGCCTGCCAGCCCCTGTAGTATATAGCCTGCCAGCCCCCTGTAGTATATAGCCTACCAGCTGGCTAAATGGATTCAACAGATCCATTTAAAAAAAAACTGGATACTTGAAGTTCCCTTAGTTTCAGTTATTAACGTAGTCATCCGTTTTTTTATTTTAACTGTCCACTCAAGGAATGGAAGGTCTAACGGAAGATGTAAAAACGGATGTACCATACTGCAAGTCTATCGAAATCAGGGGAAATGACTGATCCGTTATTCATCTATTTATAAATGGAAACCGCAAAACCGAAACCTGAACGCAGATGGGAACTAGCCCTAACTTTTTATATGACGCAAGACCGATAGTACAATGTATTACAGAGCTGTGGATATATCTACCATTTTTTAGGTGGTTTTAGGTGCAGTTTCTTATTTTAACAGGCGAACGACATAAACTAAACGGGTGAATCCGATTTATTGAACAGTTTTCCCCTTTAAAATCATCCTGGTGAAGATTGTCGCTCCCTATTACATCATAGGAGGGCATCGATCAGTTGCCATGACAGCCTCGGGTCTACCGAAGACCGGAGGCTGTCTCGTTTTAACCTATTCAATGAATGAGGAGGAAAATCCCCATATACTGCCATACTGTAGCACAGCAGTGTATGGTAGGACCGATCAGACAACCTAGGGTTAAAGTACCCTTGGGGGTCTGAACAATAGTATAAATAAAAATTTTAAAAAGTTTTAAAAAATGATATTAAAAAAAAATTCAAATCCCCCCTTTCCCTAGAACTGATATAAATATAAATAAACAGTAAAAATCATAAACACATTAGGTATCGCCATGTCCGAAAACGCCTGATCTATCAAAATATAATAACTTTTTTTTTCACAGCGTTTAACCCCGTAACGGAAAATAGAGCCCAAAGTCGAAAATGGCACTTTTTTGACATTTTGAAAAATATTCTATAAAAAATGATCAAAAGGTCGCACAGTCCTAAAAATAGAACCATTAAAAACGTCATCAAAAGTCACGAAAAATGACACCACCCAGAGCTCCATACATTGAAGTATGAAAAAGTTATTAGCATAACGCATAGCAAACATGCAAAAAAGCATGAGTTTTCAATGCGTCTACAAAACGGACTAAAACGCAGCGTGTGAACGCGCCCTTAGGCTACCCGCACCTGTTGTGATTTTCAGGACGTAGGTCAAATTTTTCTGTTACGATTAAAATACCTCCTCATAGTAATCAATGATCTCATTCCCACTGTGCGTTTTTTCCTACTGTGCGTTCCGATGCAGCGTCACAGATGAGACATGTCCTGTTCCTGGACGTTTCATCAGTTTCATTCCTATTAAAAAAAATCAAAATCCAAAGAAAACGGACTGTGCTCATTTGTAAAGTGTGTGTAATCCGTGTGCAGTCCGTTTTTTCCATCTGAAATATCATGTGACCCGAGGCCTATATTTTGCCAATTACATCATTGACCGGCCTTCTATCATTTTCGCAATCCGAACGGTGGCGTTTTTATGAATGTGATGCGATTTTGACCTGCGTTTGTAGACGCAATGCGATCACATGCTCTTTAGTCTGGAAAGTGGTTTTTTTTGGGTTATGTCCAGGCCCGTTTCTTCCACCGCAGGGGACGGCCCCTGAACACAACCCAGTGGAGGGGCACTAGCCCACTGCCCTCAGTAAAAAAAAGAAAAAAAAAAAAGTACTTACCTTCTGGCGCTCAGGAAGTGGGGGGAAGGAGGCTGCCTACTGCCTATATACTGGGTGGCTGCCTGTAAACTGGGAAGTGGGGGGAGGAGGCTTCCTATATACTGGGAAGTGATGGAGGAAGCTGACTATATACTGGGAAGTGGGGGGAGAGGGCTGTCTGTATACTGGGGGTGGGGGGTTGCCTACATACTGAGGAGTGTGGGGAGAAGCCTGCCTATATACTGGGTATTGGGGGGCTGCCTATACACTGGGAAGTGAGGGAAGAAGCTGCCTATATACTGAAGAGTGGGGGGGGCTGCCTATATACTGGGAAGTGGGGGGCTGCCTATATACTGGGCAGTAAGGGAGCAATCTGCCTATATACTGGAGAGGGGGTGGAGGAGGCTGCCTATATACTGGGGAGAGGGGGGAAGAAGGCTTCCAATATACTGGGGAGAAGGCTGCCTATATACTGGGAAGTGAGGGGAGGAGGCTGCCTATATACTGGGAAGTGAGGGGAGGAGGCTGTCTATATAGTGGGGGGTCTGCCTATATACAGAGTAGTGTGGGGAGGAGGCTGCCTATATACTGGGGGCAGCCTATATACAGAGTAGTGTGGGGAGGAGGCTGCCTATATACTGGGGAGCTGCCTATATACAGAGTAGTGTGGGAGGAGGCTGCCTATATACTGGGGGGGCTGCCTATATACAGAGTAGTGTGGGAAGGAGGCTGCCAATATACTGGGAAGGGGGGGCTGCCTATATACTGGGAAGTGGGGGGAGGAGGCTGCCTATATACTGGGGGGCTGCCTATATACAGAGTAGTATGGGGAGGAGGCTGCCTATATACTGGGGGGGCTGCCTATATACAGAGTAGTGTGGGAAGGAGGCTGCCAATATACTGGGAAGGGGGGCTGCCTATATACTGGGAAGTGGGGGGAGGAGGCTGCCTATATACTGGGGGGCTGCCTATATACAGAGTAGTGTGGGGAGGAGGCTGCCTATATACTGGGGGCTGCCTATGTACAGAGTAGTGTGGGGAGGAGGCTGCCTATATACTGGGGGGGGCTGCCTATATACAGAGTAGTGTGGGGAGGAGGCTGCCTATATACTGGGGGGGGCTGCCTATATACAGAGTAGTGTGGGGAGGAGGCTGCCTATATACTGGGGGGGGGGCTGCCTATATACAGAGTAGTGTGGGGAGGAGGCTGCCTATATACTGGGGAGGGATGGTGGGGCTGCATTGTGCTGGGGCAGTGTGTTGGGGCTACCTATATACTGGTATATATTGGTATATTGGTATTGTGTATAACAGTGGTGGCGAACCTATGGCACTGGTGCCAGAGGCGGCACTCGGAGCCCTCTCTGTGGGCACCCAGGCCTTTACCCCAGCATGAAGTTCACCAGACAGAACTCTTAGAATCTTCCTACAGAATCTTCCTACAATGATAGATTAATTTGCCCTCCTCCTTTCAACTGCGTTGGTGTCCTTAGGAGGCTGAAGGATTGAAAGTTGTCAATGAACAAGGAGAAATACATTACTGCTTAAAGTGCTTTGCAATAAATAAGTGGCTTTTAGTTGAAGTTTGGGCACTCAGGCTCTAAAAGGTTCGCCATCACTGGTGTATAACATTTTTACTGTATACATTATAGATTAGGACCTTAAAACTGTGGAAAAGTACAATTTATGGGAAAAGTCTCAAATACAGATTTCATTTTCGTATTGTCATATAACCATCACATACCCATAACACAGCATGAAGGGGTGACGGTGTGTAAGTGTCTGATGGGGTCACACAGCTCATAGAAAGACAACTCCCCCGCCTCATAATCCAGACAGATCCGGAATCTATCACTGGAGATATTGTCACATAACCGGATCTCACTACTGTCATGTATCACATAATACTGATTATTATATCTCCACAAACCCCAGGACTTGTTATTAGCTCCAATGTATGACTGGCGCCCCCTCCTGTCTATACTGGGATAACACATCCCCACCATCCACATCCCTGATCTACTGCCCTCCACATCCCAGTAATGTCGTCCTATGGAGGATGTTCTCCTGTGGGTCTCCCAGTTGGAGACCCTTGTTAGAGATGTTTTAGGTGAGGTTCTCTAAACCTCTCTGTTTGGGTGCGGTCACACGTTGCGTTTACCGCATGCGTTTAAAAACGCATTGGAATAGCTGAAGAATGATTTGCCTATTGAAACAGCTGTTATCAAGTGTGTTTAATTAGGCAAATCACTCATCAGCTATCCCAATGCGTTTTTAAACGCATGCGGTAAACGCAACGTGTGACCGCACCCTAAGGGTGAAGACACACATGGCGTTTTTGGGCCGTTTTTACTAAGTGCGTTTTCAGATCGTTAAAAATGCATGCGTTTTTTGAAAACGCATCCGTTTTTGTCCGTTTTTCCGAAATTGCGCAATGAAAAACGGACAAAAACGCACGCGTTTTCCAAAAACGCATGCGTTTTTAACGATCTGAAAACGCACTAAGTAAAAACGGCCCAAAAAAGGCCTAAAAACGCCATGTGTGTCTAAGAGTTGTATAGTAAATTGGTGATTGATCAGTTAGTCCAGTCCTGGGATGAGCAATTAACTGCAAACATTTGATAAAGCACATAGGGGGGGAGATGTATCAAGCTGCCTAAGAGTAAGAATGTGCTTAGTTGTGCCCATGGCAACCAATCGCAGCGCAGCTTTCATTTTTATGTGCTCATGATTATTTTAAAAGCTGAGATTGGTTGCCATGGGCACAACTAAGCACATTCTTACTCTTAGGCAGCTTGATAAATCTCCCCCATTCTGTTATGGAAAATAAACATTTCAGTCTCCCATAGATCACAGACAAAGTGTTTCTTTAAGGAACAGACAGTTTATTATAGTGATGGGAAGTCCGACTCTTCTTAGCGAGCTGGCTCTGCTCACTAAGAAGAGGCGGCTCTTCTGGCTCCTGAACGGTTCCCTATTAAAAAATATAATAGGGAGCCACAGGCTGGGAGGGGGCTGTTTAAAAAAATAAACATGTACCTACCTCCCGGCGCCCTCCGGGTGTCCCGGGATTCTGTCGCTCCGGTCTGTGCTCCATGTAAAACATTTAAACAAACATAGGGACAGGTGGGCGTGGCCAGCCACCTCGGACAATCGGAAGCTGAATGCATCACTGCTTCCGCAGCCATGTTTGCTTACATGGGGCACGGATCGGAGCGACAGCATTGCGGGACACCCGTCCACCTTTCTTTTTTTTTAGTAAAGTCTAAGACGACCCCTTTAACACAATGGGGCGGATTTACTTATCCGGTCTTGTCGCGATCCCGCGGCGCGTTGTCCGACGAGGATTCGGTTCCGGCGTGATTCATGAAGATCATGTGCCCGAGTTCCTGCATCTGTTGCTTCTGTGCCGAGGTCTGCCGGAGTTCACCTGCTTCTTCCTGGAGCATGTGAGTGCTTGATCTTGCGACACAATCGCATACGTTGGTTTAAGACTCTTAAAATCTGATTTGATATCATTGGTGACACATCAAACAGTTCTGAGAAAGTATAGTAGAGGACAGGGTCGGCTTCAGGTTTCAGAGCCCCAGTAGGCCCCTGGGAGACAGAGCCTCAGTAGGCTCCTGGGAGACAGAGATTCAGTAGGCCCCTGGGAGACAGAGCCTCAGTAGGCCCCTGGGAGACAGAGCTTCAGTAGGCCCCTGGGAGACAGAGCCTCAGTAGGCCCCTGGGAGACAGAGCTTCAATAGGCCCCTGGGAGACAGAGCCACAGTAGGCCCCTGGGAGACAGAGCCTCAGTAGGCCGCTAGGAGACAGAGCCCCAGTAGGCACCTGGGAGACAGAGCCTTAGTAGGCCCCTGGGAGACAGAGCCTCAGTAGGCCCCTGGGCGACAGAGTCCCAGTAGACCTCAGGGCGACAGAGCCTCAGTATGCCCCAGGGAGACAGAGCCTCAGTATGCCCCTGGGTGACCGAGCCTCAGTATGCCCCTGGGTGACCGAGCCTCAGTATGCCCCAGGGTGACAGAGCCTCAGTAGGCCCCTGGGCGACAGAGGCTCAGTAGGCCCTTTGGCAACAGAGCCCCAGTAGAACCCAAGGCGAGAGAGCCTCAGTGGGTCCACGTGGCAGCATTAAAATTTCAGAAGTTTAACCAGTCTCCTTCCCTAAAATACTCCCTAGTTTATCATCCCAAACAGCCCCCTCATGGTTATTTTCTGTACAGCCCCATCATGGTTATTTTCTATAAAGCCCCGTCACCCGCTATGGATTTATTAGATACAGCCCCCTCATGGTTATTTTCTATAAAGCCCCGTCACCCGCTATGGATTCATTAGATACAGCCCCCATCACCCCATGGATTCCTTATGTACAGCCTTATGTGGCCCCCCACCCCCACCCCAGGAGCCCTGGACCCCGGCACTTGCCCAAGTATGCCCAGTGCTAGTGCCGGCCCTGCTAGAGGAGAAAACAAAGTGTACCCTCAGACCTGTAGGGTTTGGTACCCAGGTTGTTATCACAATTAATACGTTTGTAACGTATAAGAGTGGACCCGAAAGCAATAGTAGATTATATAACTATAGATCTTGTGTGACTACTCACCAAGGGGGAGAGATCCGACCACCAACACTTGTTAGACGGGAAAACAAAAGAGCCAATCAAAGAGCATTTGCTCCTCTTATAGATATCCGGGTACATCTCTCTTATTTCTTTCATTTTTATCTTTTATTATTTATTTTTATCACAACACCGTATTATACATCAGGGTTCATCATTTTTGGGTTTACCGTAATATTCGATACATGTATATATGTAGATCACGTTTATACCTGGGGATAACTTCGACATATGGTTCAAAGTTTTCTTATTTGATCTCAATTTACCTACAATCAATGTATCACAACAATAGTCCATATGTATCAAGAAAGTCATCACCATGAGGAACCACCCAGACACCATAATGGTTTATTGGGATTAGGGCCTAAGAGTCTGTCGTGGAGGACCATCTTCACGCGTTGGAAGAGCAGCTGGTATGTAGACGTTTCTTCCTGGTCTTCTTCTAAATCTTCTCGCTGCTCATCTGCGGGTTTAGGTGGCAGTCTGAGGGAGACTTTATTATGTTCTCCTCTTACTCAGACCACAGGCTGCGGTGTCACACAGTTTCGAGGCCCCAAATCTGGATGAAGAGAGTTGACAATGTGAGTTGCTTCTTCTATCCCTTCGATGGCAGGTTCTGGCTTTGGTTGGTCAGTAGGTAGTCATTTGCAGTGTGATGTGAGCATCTACATCCCTCTTCCTTCCACCTTGATGCTGGTTGGGGTTGTCAACGGGACTTGGTATGGACCTTCCCACCGCTCTATAAGAGAACCAGAACGCCGAAACGTACGTTCCAGGACAAAGGCTCCAGGCCTCACTTTGTGACACTGTGCCGTTGTTTCAGGTTGTAGAGAAGATACTTTTTCGCGAATGTCCTTTTAGTTGTCGTTGTAGCTGGAGCACATAACCCACATTAAGAGTGTTTTGTAGAGTCTTACTTGTGTCTGGGTAATTTTATGTGATAATAGTAATGTAATGGACCACGGGATGAATTCCTGAGATCAAACAGTACTGTTCAGCTATTGGCCAGCTCCAAGTTTCGGTAGGCCCCTGGGCGACAGAGCCTCAATGGGCCCCTTTGCAATGAACTCACGTGGCGCCATTAAGAATTCAAAAACTAAAACAGTCCCCTGTTCTGTAAAATATTCCCTAATTTATCATCCCAGACAGCCCTCTCATGGTTATTTTTATATAAACCCCCCCTCACCCCCTATGAATTCCATATATACAGCCTTATGTGCCCCCCCCCCCCCCCCCCCCAGCAGCCCAGGGCCCTGGGATGCCCAATGCTGGTGCCAGCCCTGAGGCCTATTACCATCATTGTGTTTTTGTGTAAGTACAACCTGTGAATAACCTTGCACCTCATAACAGAATAGATGGAATGGGAGCGCGTAACTGGGTAACCCTAGTGCCTTTATAGATAAAAACTAAAAATTTTCTTCAAACAGTGGTAATAATTCCTTACATTTTCATTGTTGATAAAAAAAATCAATTTGTTACCTCTCTTTTCTCCATGGGTATCTTTTACTGTCTCTTAGAGACAGTCTCCCAGAAGCCTCCAACAAAGGCATGTCTTCATCAGTGGGGGTGTGATGGGTTGGGGCTAATCGTTCCTCTTTAGATGTCACGGAGGAATCACTGCTATGGGGGTTGGGAAATTTTTACTGATGGGGCTTCAAATTGGGCTTCCAGGGCCTGTAGGTATTAGTTTGCCCTTCTCATGAAGTCTACGAGTGGCAGAATATCCTCATCGTCATCTCTATCTATAGACACGATTCATTCTTTATAAGTTGGAGGTGGGTTTTATCAGACAGTTGTGAAGTTTCACATTCAGGAGATTTCTTAATGTTACTTATAGTTAATTCCAGAATATACCTTTGTCAATGTCACTATGACAATGGGGTGTTAACTTTTTCAATAAACTTAAATCAAGTGTCCATTCAGGAGGCAAGTGACACATCCTTCCTCCATTTGGACCCAACGTCATGGGCCCTCAGGCCATGAATATCTAACATTTCTGTCATCGGACTCCCCATTGGGAATGCCACACTTTTAACTGTCTGGTTGGGTATGTCTTCATTACCTTTCCCCTCGGGACAAGGTCTCTTCCATGACATAGTCCCCATCACAACTTGGAGTCCTTAACCTAGACAAGTAAGTGAGTCTCGTCAGACTAGCCCTCTTTTGGCCAGGCATATCCCCACAGAAATGTTCTATTTACCCCCAATGGATAGAGATTAGTACTATAATAACCACAATCACTAAAACTATACGACTAAAAACTTAGTTGTCCTTGGGCAAGTGCGTTAAACAATGACAACTCAACTCAATAACTCAAAATCTAGATATAAACGCAAACTAAAGAAACAAAACATAACTATATGAACTCTATACTTATTCCATATATACCCTCCTTATTAGAGCTCTATATATAGATATAAACTAACAGATGTGATGGGAGAGTGGATCTCACTTATATATATACAATGCTACCTCCTCAGACGACACTTCAGATAGGATCAAGAAGTTACTGACAGGTAGCTCCCTATACAGGGAGCCAACCGCTGCAGAACATCCCTATACAGGGAGCCAACCGCTGCAGAACATCCCTATACAGGAGCCAACCGCTGCAGAACATCCCTATACAGGGAGCCAACCGCTGCAGAACATCCCTATACAGGAGCCAACTGCTGCAGAACATCCCTATACAGGAGCCAACTGCTGCAGAACATCCCTATACAGGAGCCAACTGCTGCAGAACATCCCTATACATGAGCCAACCGCTGCAGAACATCCCTATACATGAGCCAACCGCTGCAGAACATCCCTATACATGAGCCAACCACTGCAGAACATCCCTATACATGAGCCAACCGCTGCAGAACATCCCTATACAGATGCCAACTGCTGCAGAACATCCCCATACACACGCCAATCGTTGCAGAACATCCCCATACACACGCAAATCGCTGCAGAACATCCCTATACACACGCCAACCGTTGCAGAACATCCCTATACATGAGCCAACTTCTGCAGAACATCCTTATACACATGCCAACCACTGCAGAACATCCCTATACATGAGCCAACTGCTGCAGAACATCCCTATACATGAGCCAACTGCTGCAGAACATCCCTCCATATGAGCCAACCGCTGCTGAACATCCCTATACACACGCCAACCGCTGCAGAACATCCCTATACAGACGCCAACCGCTGCAGAACATCCCTATACATGAGCAAACCACTGCAGAACATCCTTATACACATGCCAACCGCTGCAGAACATCCCTATACATGAGCAAACCGCTGCAGAACATCCCCATACATGAGCCAACCCCTGCAGAACATCCCCATACATGAGCCAACCGCTGCAGAACATCCCTATACATGAGCCAACCGCTGCAGAACATCCCTATACAGACACCAACATGTGTCTAAGCTGCTGCAGAACCTCACATTAATTTAGAAATGCAGTGGGGGGGGGGAGATATGAGGGAATGATGCAGAGGGGTTTGTAAGGGACACTTAGCTGCTCCTGCACACAGGACACTAAGGGGTTAGTGCAGAGTGTGAGGAGACACTGGGGGGAGGGAGCACTTATCTCTGGCTGATTCCGGCTGCTGACTCCTTCTCCTCAGGTGCTGGATGTCTCCGGAATGTGCAGCTCTCTAGTCTCCTCTGTATGAACTTCCCGCTGCTACATCCAGCCCCGGGATTGGCTGCAGGCAGTCTCCTCCCCTTCCTCTCTCACACACGGAGGAGGCTGCTGCAGGGAGGCAGAGGGAGGCGCCGCCCCCGAATTATCCCCGCGTACCCTGCGCTGCTCTGCCGAATACATCCAGGGGCATAACTACAGCTGGGGGCTGTGTCACACTCCCGTGAAGCCCGTGAGTCAGTCCTGTGTCCTCATTCTGTGACTCAACGCCAATGATCAATTTATTTATCAAGGGTCCGTGTGAGCCGGGTATCCTCAGACACTACTGACCCTCGATACAGGTCGACTAGAACAATAACCGTCCTCTGTCACCCTCCCGTGAAGCTCTTGAGTCAGTTCTGTGTCTTTCTTCTGCAACTCGACGGCAATGATCAATTTACTTATCAAGGGTCCTTGCGAGCGGGGTATCCTCAGACACTACTGACCCTCGTTATGGGTCAACTAGGACAATAACTGTCCTCTGTCACCCCTTCCGTGAGGCTCCTGAGTCAGTCCCGTGTCCTCCTTCTGCGGCTCAACGCCAATTATCAATTTACTTATCAAGGGCCCCTGCGAGCCGTGTATCTTCAGACACTATTGACCCTCGTTACGGGTCGACTAGGATAATAACCGTCCTCTGTCACCCTCCCGTGAGGCTCCTGAGTCAGTCCCGTGTCCTCCTTATGCGGCTCAACGCCAATGATCAATTTCCTTATCAAGGGCCTCTGCGAGCCGTGTATCCTCAGACACTACTGACCCTCGTTACGGGTTGACTAGAACAATAACTGTCCTGTGTCACCCTCCTGTGAAGCTCTTGAGTCAGTTCTGTGTCTTTCTTCTGCAACTCGACGCCAATGATCAATTTACTTATCAAAGGTCCTTGCGAGCGGGGTATCCTCAGACACTACTGACCCTCGTTATGGGTCAACTAGGACAATAACTGTCCTCTGTCACCCCTTCCGTGAGGCTCCTGAGTCAGTCCCGTGTCCTCGTTCTGCGGCTCAACGGCAATGATCAATTTACTTATCAAGGATCCCTGCAAGACAGGTTTCCTCAGACACTACTGTCCCTCGTTACGGGTCGACTAGAACAATAACCGTCCTCTGTCACCCTCCTGTGAAGCTCCTGAGTCAGTCCCGTGTCCTCCTTCTGCGGCTCAACGCCTATGATCAATTTACTTATCAAGGGTCCCTGCAAGCCGGGTATCCTCAGACACTACTGACGCTCGTTACGGGTCAACTAGGACAATCCCAATCCTTCAGAAAAGGTATAACCACCTGCCCAGGTTTTTGCCCAAATACTATACACAAGATACAAAACGATGCAGGCGACCAGAACAACAGACACTATGGTCAGTAGCAACTCAATTTCTTCAACCGCGGACCTCTAATGAACGTCAGTCTCTATGCACTCTACAAGTCCGGTAGGTATTTGTCACCTCACAAAGTGGCTTATTGGGACAGTAATTATAGTATTTAGGCATTGAAACAACCTCACCGGTCTACTCGAACATTGAAACAGAAGTGACTTAAGTAGGACAATAAACATGGTTTTACTTTGGAGTGCATTCTGTGTCAGTTCTGGTCAATTATCCCAGGTAGACCTAATCAGAGGATGTTCAATGTCCAGCCACAACTCAACAAAGGGACACAAAAAGTTAGAGATATTTTAGGTGAGGGTCTCCAAATCCTTCTGTAAGAGTCGAAGAGTGAATTCCAAATTGGTGATCGATCAGTTAATCCAGTACTGGGATGAGAGTTTTATCCCAAGACACAGACTCAAGTATCTTGTAAAAACAACTTGTAAGCAGGACGGGGGTGATACATCCTTATCTTAGTAACACGGAGAGGATGTTCTTGCTTATCAGGGACTTGTACTGACTTTACGGGAACATCTATGTCTGGGTGAACTGCAAAATGGCTGACAGGGACAAAATGGGTGCAGAGCACTAGCTCATCACTCACACCCTTTAGTTGGCTGACCTAATGGAAGTGACCAAGTGCATACCAGACACAGTGGTCATGTATAGACCTCTCTTGGTCAGAGCAAGGTCTGCAGTTCCGCATTATTGAAGATTACACAGGTTTATATATAAGCGAGAGTAGGCGTGGCCATCTTTATTCACTATGTTCGATCCTGATTGGAGAATCCAAATATGGTCAGGACTTGCATATGAACACTCCTGCATGAGAGGGAGTTGTCCCCGATGCAGGCTCCATCGCAGTTTATCTTTTTTCAGAACATGAGGTTAAAAGGGTTGTCCACTTTAAGCACATTACAATAATTAATTTTTTTTTTAATGTAGTGAAAAGTTATACAGTTTTTCAATATACTTTCTGTATCAATTCCTCACTGTTCTACATCTCTGCTTGCTGTCCTGCAGCAGGAAGCTTCTATGTTTACTTCCTGTAGATAAACACCGGCCCCTGGTCATGTGATGTCACACAGGTGCACGGCACGTTAGCATCACACAGCTTTGTTTGCACCTGTGTGAGATCACATGACCGTGGACCGGTGTTTATCTACAGGAAGTAAATGATGAAGCTTCCTGTTGCATGACAGCAAGCAGACAACAAGCAGAGATCTTGGAAACCATGAGGAATTGATACAGAAAATTTTTTGGAAAATCTTTTTATAACACGAACAATATCAATTATTTCCTTGAATGTGCTTAAAGTGGACAACCCCTTTAATAATGTATTTGCAGAAAATAGTAAAACTGACAATAAAAATAAAATAGACATCTTTCCTTCACAATCCCCCTACATATGTTGCTAACCTATCCCTACGGGTCCGTTAACTCATCTATTCACATGCGCTCTCGAACTCTTTTCCTCTGGTCCGTTAGACGGGTGAAGCCTAGTGCTTCGCCCCCCTTGGTTCCATCACATGTGAAGCTAGATGCTATCCCTCCCTATCCCAAGACCGCATCATAGTTAGGGGGGTGAATGTGTCTTAAAGGGTGAAATGGCGGCCTCATCAGTGTAAAAAATCTCTTTGTGATCCATGAATAAGGGAAAGGAAAGGTGGAAAGATCATTCACCCCTTTTTCCACCATCCGTCTAATGCAAAGTATCACACACCAATCAACAAGACCAGTATGGCCGTTCCCACCTGAGCTAGCCAATTACTGCCCCAGCACATAAAAAATAAACTAAGTACTCACCTTCTAGCACTCACTGCAGCTCCTGTTGTATCTTCAGCAGTAGCGCGACCCAGCTCCGTGCTCTCAGCCGGCAAACACAACATGACTTCATAGTGTTTGCAACGGCCGAGAGCAAAGAGAAGGTTTGCTCTACTGCTGAAGATAGAAAAGGAGCCAAGAGGAATGCTGAAAGGGGAGTTCCTAAGTTTATTTATTACATTTTTACTGGGGGCAGGGGACAGCTGCTGTTGCTCCCTGTTTCGACCACCGGGTTGGCCCAGGGATGTTACCCCCGGCCCACCCAGTGGAAGAAATCTACTGAACCTTGTCAGTAGAAACCTTGCAGTTTTGTTGGGCCAAGAACAGGAAGAGAGTAAGACCTACCGCAGAGAAAGTTTCACAGTGGGCAACAGAGCAGCAGGTCATCCACATACTAGAATAAAGTTACCTGTGGGTTGGTATCTCTCCACTGTAAGACAGGCGTAAACGCCTTGGTGAACTGATTTGGACAGTTCTGGGCTCCCTGAGGCATAACTGTAGAGGTGTTCTGTAAACCACGATGTGTTAAGGCAAAATGGTACTGGTCATCAGGGTGAAAATTTGCCTAATCAATCACAGTTAAAATGGAGGCATCAGGAGGAACTTCGGAGAAAAATCGTGTGAAGGTTTGGTACCATGGGTGTTTCAAGGACAGTGGTTTCATTGACATCTTGGAGATCCTGGACCATCCTATACTTGTCTGGCTCTCCCTCTGGGGTCTTTTTCTTTATTGGAAAAAGGGGCATGTTGCAGGGTTATGTGCACTTTACAAAAGCACCTTTTGCCAGCAGCACCTTGATAGTTGCTTCCATGGCTTCTTCCTGAGCCAGCTTGAGGGGGTATAGGGAAACTCTTGGGAGCTATGCTACTAGCTCAATGTGAATCCAGACAGGAGGTACTTTTAAACAGCCTTTGCCTTCTGGTCCAGATTCCCAAAGTGTTGGCAGCACCTGATCATTGGTCCAGATTTATCAAAAGTATTGCAAACTGCACCATGGGCAGAGTGCACCAGATTAATGAATTATGGTGCACAGTCTTCAATAATCTGGTGCACCCTGTACTGCTTAGAAAGTGCAGAATTTTGTGGCACATCGGACACAGAGCAGCCGGGACACAAAACTGGAGCAAACACTTCATAAATATATGTGCAAGCAATTTTCACGTTCTTTTTAGTGTCAAAGTCAGACAGAAAACAGGAGCAAACTCTTTAATAAATGTGGGCCACTGTGTCAAGGAGAGAAGAACAGACTCCACCTTAGACCGAAGGATGAAGAATGCATCTTCCTATCTGTCCAGGAATCATTTAATAGTTATTGACGTACCATCAGGTCCATATGAGATGTTGGATCGGTGGTTTACCTGGCACATGGAGGCAAACACTAGTAGGGATATTTGAGAGGGTACTTGGAAGATTTGCCATTAATACAAATACAAGTAATCTTCTGAGATAA
The DNA here is from genome assembly GCF_040894005.1 of Engystomops pustulosus. Lineage (NCBI taxonomy): Eukaryota > Metazoa > Chordata > Amphibia > Anura > Leptodactylidae > Engystomops > Engystomops pustulosus. The sequence continues at coordinate 13,715,937 of NC_092414.1, forward strand.
GGTCATCAGGAAAAAGTCTCTGGTGGTCGCTCTGGCGTATAATGGTTCTGCCTGTGTCCGTATCAACAGAAAAATGGAGGGTTTCTTTGTGCACCAGCATGGGGACTTTGGCAACAGGTCAAGATGTCATTGAAACCAGAGACTGTGGCACAGGATTGCCGTACCCCTAATGGGAATCCCCTTAGTCATGGAACTCTTTGAGATAGACAGGTTCTCGTGGGGGAGGTCTGCGGTTGTCTTGTCTGGGAGAAGGCATGTCCATCGTCCAAGTAGGAGGAGCAGGACCTTGTGATTGGTACCTGTCTTCTGGGTAGAAGCTTGGGCCACAGGAAGTACTCTCGCTCCGTTCTAGGGCACGGCAATACTTTTTTACATGTCCAGGGTGACCACAGTTGAAACAAAGCATAGGCTTTTTGGAACGCCTCATCTGGACAAGCGTATATAGAACAGGGGCAGTGGTGCCCTTTGTGGGCCGTTTAGCAGATTTCTTGAATCCTTTAGCACCTAAAAGGGCCTGAGAGGGATCCAGAGTTTCACATGAAGGGAGTGCTGCAAGTAGGGGCTTCTTGGTGGAATCTCGGAAACTGTTGAAATTTTGTTTATTTCCTGTCCTGGTCACAGTATTCTGGTCGTCTGATATATAAATGTTATAAGCAACTCCGTTTGCATCCCATAGTATTTCTGCAGGATCCTCCACGTAGATCCCTCTCCTTATGCCTGATATTATGTCACATAATGTGTGTAACGTGTCTGAGATCACAGTCACATCCAGACCATCTACAAAATGGCGCTGGTTATCATGTCCCCCTGTGTCCTCATCATCTCCCCCCTCCTCAGGGTCACACAAGTCACCTGTGTCTGGTTCCTGTAACACAGTCAGTGGATCAGTCATGTTACACAGCTCCTCAATGTGCCTTATCTTCATGGACAGCTCGTCCTTCTTTATCTCCAGCTTCTTGATCATGGCAGACAGTGAGAGGGACTTTTCCTTCTCCTGCCTGGAGATCTCAGTCAGGACCCTCTTCTCCAGGTCGTCCAGCCGTCTCCTGATGTCTATAAACAGGGCAGTGACTCTCTCAGCTTCTCCAGATGCTTTTTCTTGAGCTTTTCTCCTGCTCTCCTCCAGACTCTGGACTCTTTCCTCAGTCTTCACTCTCTTTCTTGTACGTTTCTTGAGAGCCTTTTTTAGTTCTGTCTTCTTCCTCTCATAAGCCTCATCCAGCAATTCCACCCGATGTCTCTGATGTTCTCCAACCAAAATGCAGGACACACATATACATGTAGCATCAGCAGGGCAGTAATAAGTGAAGAGCTCATTATGGACAGAACATTTCCTGTTCTCCAGGGAAGTGCCGGGATCAGATGAGACCTCCTTGCGTGGCTTCTTAAGTAGGAAATTCCTCACAATGTTACTTAAAGTAATGTTCCTCATCAGTGCCGGCCGCTCCACAAACTTTTCTCTACATTCAGGACAGGAATAAATAGCAGACTCATCTTGTCTATTCAGGTGCTGATCAATACAGACCCGGCAGAAGTTGTGTCCACATATCAGCATTACAGGATCTGTAAAAGTCTCCAGACAGATGGAGCAGTCCAGCTCGTCTCTCAGATCAGCAGAAGCCATGGCTCGTAGAGGTAGACAATGAAGAGTTGGATTCTAGAGTCTAGAAAGTCTGTACACACCCGGAAGGGGTTGGTCCTCTGAGTAGATCTTCCTATCCTGGACTGTTTTTTTTTTCTACATTCCTGTGTTCAGTCATGAACATAATACGACCAACAACAATGAGGGAGGAGGAGCAGATGAGTTCCAGGAGGAGGCTGGGAAGCTTGTGGACTTCACCGGGTGAAAAGTCAGGCTGTCGCTGCCTATATTTACAGCTGCTATTCTAGGATCATTTGCAAGCTGGGAATCTAAGTGCTAGCAGCCATCTGTGTTTTGTCTTACGTTTTGCATTTTACGTTTTCTTTATTAAACGTGTTATTATTACATTAATAGCGAAGTACAGGTTTTTTTTAAATTCAACTTTTCACTCAAGGAATGAAAGGTCTAACGGAAGATGTAAAAACAGACACTAACAGACACCATTGCAAGTCAAATGAAATCATTGGGAAAAACACGGATCCCTTATTCATCCGTTTTTAAATGGAAATTGCGAAAACTGAAACCTGAACGCAGAAGGAAACAAACCCCTGTGACACAAGTGCAATGCATTACACCACGTGTGTCACCGGCCTCAGGGTGCGTCCACATGTTGCATTAAAACTGCATCGTAATCAGTTTTGAGGTGGTTTTAGGTGCAGTTTCTTATTTTAACAGGTAGACGACATAAACCAAACGGGTGAATCCCATCTATTGAACAGGTTTTCCCTTCAAAATCAGATTCACCCATTCAGTTAATGGGACTCATTTACTAGGCGTCCACGGACCGCACAAACGTTGGATTTTTTCCGATGATTACCGATGTGTGCCGCATTTAAAAGGGTATTGTGGGGCCCGTAATCGGATTTTGGAGCAATCGTGATATATGTAGTGAGGGAGCAGTGAGGTGATATATGTAGTGAGGGGGCAGTGAGGTAATATATGTAGTGAGGGGAGCAGTGAGGTGTTATATATGTAGTGAGGGGACCAGTGAGGTGATATATGTAGTGAGGGGGCAGTTAGGTGTTATATATGTAGTGAGGGGGCAGTGAGGTGATATATGTAGTGAGGGGAGGAGTGAGGTGATATATGTAGTGAGGGGAGCAGTGAGGTGATATATATGTAGTGAGGGGAGCAGTGAGGTGATATATGTAGTGAGGGGAGCAGTGAGGTGATATATGTAGTGAGGGGAGCAGTGAGGTGTTATATATGTAGTGAGGGGAGCAGTGAGGTGATATATGTAGTGAGGGGAGCAGTGAGGTGATATATGTAGTGAGGGGAGCAGTGAGGTGATATATGTAGTGAGGGGAGCAGTGAGGTGATATATGTAGTGAGGGGAGCAGTGAGGTGTTATATGTAGTGAGGGGAGCAGTGAGGTGTTATATGTAGTGAGGGGAGCAGTGAGGTGATATATGTAGTGAGGGAGCAGTGAGGTGATATATGTAGTGAGGGGACAGTGAGGTGATATATGTAGTGAGGGGAGCAGTGAGGTGATATATGTAGTGAGGGGAGCAGTGAGGTGATATATGTAGTGAGGGAGCAGTGAGGTGATATATGTAGTGAGGGGAGCAGTGAGGTGTTATATATGTAGTGAGGCGGCAGTGAGGTGATATATGTAGTGAGGGGAGCAGTGAGGTGATATATGTAGTGAGGGGAGCAGTGAGGTGATATATGTAGTGAGGGAGCAGTGAGGTGATATATGTAGTGAGGGGGCAGTGAGGTGTTATATATGTAGTGAGGGGAGCAGTGAGGTGTTATATGTAGTGAGGGGAGCAGTGATGTGTTATATGTAGTGAGGGGAGCAGTGATGTGTTATATGTAGTGAGGGGAGCAGTGAGGTGTTACATGTAGTGAGGGGAGCAGTGAGGTGTTATATGTAGTGAGGGGAGCTGTGAGGTGATCTATGTAGTGAGGGGAGCAGTGAGGTGTTATATGTAGTGAGGGGAGCAGTGAGGTGATATATGTAGTGAGGGGAGCAGTGAGGTGATATATGTAGTGAGGGAGCAGTGAGGTGATATATGTAGTGAGGGGGCAGTGAGGTGTTATATATGTAGTGAGGGGAGCAGTGAGGTGTTATATGTAGTGAGGGGAGCAGTGATGTGTTATATGTAGTGAGGGGAGCAGTGATGTGTTATATGTAGTGAGGGGAGCAGTGAGGTGATATATGTAGTGAGGGGAGCAATGAGGTGATATATGTAGTGAGGGGAGCAGTGAGGTGATATATGTAGTGAGGGGAGCAGTGAGGTGATATATATGTAGTGAGGGGAGCAGTGAGGTGATATATATGTAGTGAGGGGAGCAGTGAGGTGATATATATGTAGTGAGGGGAGCAGTGAGGTGATATATATGTAGTGAGGGGAGCAGTGAGGTGATATATGTAGTGAGGGGAGCAATGAGGTGATATATGTAGTGAGGGGAGCAGTGAGGTGATATATGTAGTGAGGGGAGCAGTGAGGTGATATATATGTAGTGAGGGGAGCAGTGAGGTGATATATGTAGTGAGGGGAGCAGTGATGTGTTATATGTAGTGAGGGGAGCAGTGAGGTGATATATGTAGTGAGGGGAGCAATGAGGTGATATATGTAGTGAGGGGAGCAGTGAGGTGATATATGTAGTGAGGGGGCAGTGAGGTGATATATGTAGTGAGGGGAGCAGTGAGGTGATATATGTAGTGAGGGGAGCAGTGAGGTGATATATGTAGTGAGGGGAGCAGTGAGGTGATATATGTAGTGAGGAGAGCAGTGAGGTGATATATGTAGTGAGGGGAGCAGTGAGGTGATATATGTAGTGAGGGGAGCAGTGAGGTGATATATGTAGTGAGGGGAGCAGTGAGGTGATATATGTAGTGAGGGAGCAGTGAGGTGTTAAATGTAGTGAGGGGACAGTGAGGTGATATATGTAGTGAGGGAGCAGTGATGTGTTATATATGTAGTGAGGGGGCAGTGAGGTGATATATGTAGTGAGGGGGCAGTGAGGTGATATATGTAGTGAGGGGGACAGTGAGGTGATATATGTAGTGAGGGGGCAGTGAGGTAATATATGTAGTGAGGGGAGCAGTGAGGTGATATATGTAGTGAGGGAGCAGTGAGGTGATATATGTAGTGAGGGGAGGAGTGAGGTGATATATGTAGTGAGGGAGCAGTGAGGTGATATATGTAGTGAGGGAGCAGTGAGGTGATATATGTAGTGAGGGGAGCAGTGAGGTGATATATATAGTGAGGGGAGCAGTGAGGTGATATATATAGTGAGGGGAGGAGTGAGGTGATATATGTAGTGAGGGGAGGAGTGAGGTGATATATGTAGTGAGGGGGCAGTGAGGTGATATATGTGAGAGCGGAGCCTGATGCAAGTGGGCGGAGAGCGGGCATGACTGGCTGGACTGGGAAGGGGCTATAGACTTGGGTGGAGTTGATTGGGGGGAGGAAGATGCAGTGTGAGTTGATAGGGGGTTTTAAAATGGGGGGAGGAGTTAGTAGGGTTTATAAGGGCTGGCAGGAAGGGTAAGCCTCATTCTGGCCAGAAAAAATTTTGTGTCGGCGGTGCGTGGGGAAGCGAGGCGGGTGTTTTTCTTTTGCCAGTTGTTGTTGGAGCGTCGGAGGTGGGAATGGCAGCGTTGGAAGCCTTTTTAACAAGGATGCGGGAGGAAGCTGAGGCGCGGGGCCCTGAGTGGATGGAGCACCAGATGGCGGCCTGGGGAGCAGGCGATGGCGAGCAGAGCCCAGGGGAGAGGCCGGTGCGAGCCAGGAGGCCGCCGGCGCGTCTGAGCCCATCACCCTCACCGCCGAGGGTACTGCCGAGGAGGAGCCTTACCGGAGTTCCTGGAGGTCGCAGCAGTACAGGGGCGCAGAAGAAGAGGTCCAGGTCGGTGTCGGCGGTTTCCAGGGACAGCAGCCGAGGTGGGATTGCTGGCCGGAGCGGCGGGTCCAAGATGGCGGCGGCGCGGGGGGCCGCGAAGATGGCGCCGGGAGGTCCGGAGAAGAGGCGCGAAGGAAACCGGAAGAGGAGGTGTGGCCTCGGCGCGACGACCGGAAGTGACGTCGAGGAGGGGAGTCCGGACCGGAGGAGCCCAGGCAGCGCTACCACCAGGCCGGCGGTGAGTAGCGACAGGTGCCAGGCAGCAGCCAGGCGGCAGGGGGAGTCTGCAGGGATGCCTGAGGGGAGGCAAGCCATCGGGACCGGCCTTCCCAGGGGAGTGCGGGGAGATCGCCGGTCGGAAGCTGGGCAGCCAGGTGAGGCGGCTGCTCAGGTGATAAGCGGGCAGGCGGCAAGGCAGCGGGCGCCCTCAGGGGAGGCGGGGACACCTTGGGCACATATTGCAGAGCGGCGTGAGGCCAGGCCAGCGGCCTCACTGGGGTATGGGGCTGCGGGGGTGACACCAGGTCCAGCGGTCACCCCTGGGAGTGAAAACGTGGTGGTGCAGCCACAGGGGCTTAGTGAGGGCGGGATTAGGGCCGCTGGGGGGCTCCAACAGTATTCTGGAGGGCCCGGCAGCGACAGGGGTTTGCAGGTGGCATTGGCAGCGCCTCCTGGGGGGAATGTTGATATGTATCAGGGTGTTTCGTCCGTGTTTTTTCCTTTGCAGGAGAGAGGAGGTTCGGATGGAGCAGTGATGGGCGTTCTGCGGCGGGCTGTGGGAGTGGCTACGCCAGGAGATGGAGCTGGAGGAGTTGCTGCGGCTGGAGCTGCAGCGGCGACGGGGTCTGGACAGACTGCGTGGGAGGCTGGATCTGCGCCGGCGCCGCGTAGCGGCAGCTTGCTACAACCAGGTGGGGGTTCTACAGCACAAACGACACATGTAACACAAGCAGAGCAGGGACCTATATGGGATAGAGCTTTGGTTCCTACAGGGCAGGTCAGCACTAACAATAGTTATTTGGGTGCGGTGGGGGACTTGTTTCAAGGTTTTAGAAGGTTGTTGACATCGGTTGAGTCGTCACTGGGGTCACAGTTGGGTAGCCCGGTGGGGGCGTGGAGGGAGTGTCCTGACCCGCCGACATCTGGGGGGGTAGTAGCCGGGGCGCAAGTGGTGCCGGTAACGACCAGGGCGGCGGGGCAAAGTGTAGTGGCAGAGGTGAGTGTGCAGACTGAGAAAGAAGGGGCGTCAAAGTCACTACCCGTATCGGATGGGGCAAAGGGTCGTTTGTATATTTGTTTTAACGGACCTTTGGGGGGTCACCTAAAGCAGGAGGTAAAGGAGAAAATATGGAAGCGCGAGAACATAGATATTTTCACGTTGTTGCCACTGAACAGGTTTAGTATTGAGAAGTGGGAGAAAGGGAAGGAGCATCGTAAAGAGGAGGATGAGGAACGCAGAAGGTATCGGTTAATTCCACGCAATTTTGGGAATTGGCTGCATGCTTTCGCAATTATGGGGAGCGTGATCGGAGAGAAGAATCCGGAGTGCTGCTCGGGGTTATTCGGCTATTTAGACACAATTTGGGATGCGTACAAGACGTATGGGGGTACGGCTTGGATGCAGTATGATGAGCAGTTCAGGCAAAGGATGGCGGTACAGCCATCGCTTGAGTGGGGTCAGAGGGATATAGCCCTGTGGATGAGTATCATGAATGCCCCGAAGACACCGGTCAGAAACCCGTTCGGGGGTAGTGGAGGGTACAGTGGGTCGTCCTTTCAGAACGGGCCCGACGGGGCAAAAGGAGGGGGCTCGTCGGGTAATTTTAAAAAAGGGGTGTGCTGGAAATTTAATGAGGGAGCATGCTCATGGGGCTCCTCTTGCTCGTTCCGGCATGAATGCTCGGGGTGTGGGGGAACGAACCACCCCTTGGCTAAGTGTTTCAAGCGGGGAAAAGGAGGTCAGCAGCGTTCAGGTAGCACATTTCAGAAAGGGGGCGACTCCGGTGCGGGTCAGCGAAATGATTCCGTGGCTAAGGATGTACCCAAATAAGGAAAAAGCGGGGCTGCTGGAAGAGGGTTTTAGAGAAGGCTTTAGGATACCTTTTAAAGAGGGGGGGCACGTTGGGTTTGTTAAGAATTTGAAGTCAGTGGCACAATATCCTGAGGTCGTGCGGGAAAAAATTAATAAGGAAGTTAACTTGGGGAGGATGTTGGGCCCGTTTTCGGAGCCGCCAGTTGAAGGGTTGCGAGTGTCTCCGCTGGGGGTGGTACCGAAGAAAGAGGCGGGAAAATTTCGGCTCATTCATCATCTATCATACCCGGCGGGGTTGTCGGTAAATGATGATATCGACCCGGCGCTGTCAGCGGTGTCATACACCTCCTTTGATGCGGCGGTGACATTGGTTCGGGAGGCAGGAAAAGGGGCACTGATGGCGAAGGCGGACATTGAAGCCGCTTTTCGCCTTTTGCCAGTGCATCCGGAATCAATGCACCTGCTAGGATGTTTCTTTGATAACCAATTTTATGTAGACGGGTGCCTTCCGATGGGCTGCTCCATTTCGTGCGCCTACTTTGAGGCTTTTAGTACGTTTTTGGAGTGGGTCATTCGAAGGGAGTCGGGTCTTAATGGTGTGATACACTATTTGGATGATTTTTTGTGTGTTGGGCCACAGGACAGTTGGGGCTGCAGGATTTTGTTGCAGACATTGACGGACGTTTTTTCACAATTTGGGGTGCCATTAGCAAGGGACAAGACGGAGGGTCCGACCACGGTATTATGCTTTCTGGGGATTGAGATTGACTCGGTAGCGATGGAATGCAGGCTGCCTGAAGACAAGTTGAATGGCCTGAGGTTGGCGGTTCAGGAAGCACTGGTCAAAACTAAAATTTCGTTAAGACAGTTGCAGTCGTTGTTGGGAAAATTAAATTTTGCTTGTAGAATTATGCCTATGGGGCGCGTTTTTTGTAGGAGGCTGGCACAGGCAACGGCCGGTGTGCGACGCCCTGAATTTCTGATCCGGTTGAAGAAGGAGCTTAGGGACGATTTGCGTGTTTGGGACGGTTTTTTGATAAACTATAATGGGAGAACTTTGTGGATGAGTGAGCCGGTGTCCAACGAAGCCCTGCATTTGTTTACAGACGCAGCTGGGGCCGTGGGTTATGGGGCCTACTGTCAGGGGGAATGGAGCGTGGGCTCATGGCCAGCCAGGTGGGTGGAGAAGGGGCTCACAACCAACTTGTGTCTGCTAGAATTGTTCCCCATTGTAGTGGCAGTGGAGCTTTGGGGTCAGCGGCTTCATAACAAAAGCGTTGTTTTTCATTGCGATAATATGGCGGTGGTGGAAGTTATAAATAGGCAGACAGCGTCCTCCCCGCCGGTGGTGGTGTTGCTGCAGAGGCTGGTGTTGAAGTGTTTGGAATGGAATGTGATGTTTAAGGCGGTGCATATTCCGGGGGTGGAAAACAACATTGCTGATGCGCTGTCTCGTTTGCAGTTGGACAGGTTTCGGGAGTTGGATCCGGGGGCATCGAAGGATCCTTTACCATGCCCAGGGCGTTTATGGGACCTAGTGTGGTGAGATTTTTACAGTGGGTAAGGAGGTCTTTGGCTCCGGCAACGTGGTCGGCTTATCAGAAGGTATGGAGGGCTTGGTTTGAATTCTCGGATGTTTGTGATTTAGAGGGCTTGGGGGGCAGCAGGTCAGAAGTGCTCTTTTGTTTTATGTTAAGCTTGTTTGATAAGGGTGTGTCTGGGGCGTCAGTTAAAAAGCATCTGGCTGCATTGTCATTTCTCTTTAGGTTGGCTGGGGAAGAGGATGTTACTCAATCGTTTATGTTGCGCAGAGCGGTAAAGGGCTTTGCCGCCAAGGGAGTGAGGGCAGACGGAAGAAGGCCTGTTTCGTTGCAGATTTTGGGAGAGGTGCTGGGGCAATTACAGGAGGTTTGTCATTCGACTTATGAGGTTCGTTTGTTCCACCTGGCTTATGCGTGGGCATTTTTTGGGGCGTTTCGGATTGGGGAATTGGTGAGTATTAGCCGGAGGTCGGCGGGCGGCATTCAGTTGAGGCATGTGTCTTGGGGTGCTCAGGAGGTTCGGATTTGGTTGTTTGGGTCGAAAACTGATAAAGGGAGTAAGGGGTTTTTGGTTAAGCTGGGTCGTATGTCAGGTTGTGTGGCATGTCCGGTTGGAAGTTTGGAGTCATTCATGGAAGTTAGACGGCAGGGTAGTGATTCATTGTTAGTGCACGAAGATGGTTCGTCATTGTCACGATATCAGTTTGTATCAGTTTTTAAAAGGTGCATTTCAAGGATTGGTTTATGCCCAAGTGAGTATAATTCACACTCCTTCAGGATTGGCGCAGCTACAGAGGCCGCGCGGTGGGGGCTTCGGGAGGAGGAAATAAAGAAGATTGGTAGATGGGAGTCGCGGCGCTTTAAGTCCTATGTGAGGATGGGACTGTTGGAGCGTTAGCTTGAGGTCATAGTGGTTGGCGTTTGTTTGTTGTGGGGGGCGGCAGGTTGTGGCCCACCCCTTTATTACATATGTTGTTTATTTACCAGGTGGAAAGAAATGTGTCATTTGGGTGTTTGGCCATTCTTTCGTCTATTGGGCCGAAAGGAGGGCGAGGTTGCGGTTGTGTGGTAGGTCCTTAGGGCTTAACCCCGACCAGGTAAGTGTGCATTGGCTAGGTTACAGGGGCCTCACGTGGGGGAGGGTAAGACAAAAATTGCTGGAGAATTTCCGGAGATGGGGTCCGCCTGATGTGTTAATGTTGCATGCAGGTGGGAATGATATTGGCAGTTTCCCTATGCGCCCTATGATAAAATCCATAAAACGGGATTTGTTATGCATATGGGATAGTCATCTCAACATGCTGTTAGTGTGGTCGGACATCATCAGGCGGGAAAAGTGGCGCAATGCAATTTCGGTTGCAGCTCTGAATCGCTGCAGAGTAAAAATCAACAAGAATGTGGCTAAGTTTGTCCGTTTGAATGGGGGATTGGTGGTGCGGCATTCGTTGTTGGATGAGGACGTCAGTTATACGGGCCCAGACGGGGTGCACCTCACGGATGTGGGCCTGGACGTTTTTAATTTTGGTTTGTCTGAAGTGGCTGAGTTCTGCGTGAGGTTGTGGGGTAGCATGGCCACCTAAGGGGTCAGGCGGCCATGCGTGGCGGGTTCTTGGCAATACCCAGTTAGTGCATTTTAATTTCGGTGGTTATGCAATTTAACCACTATAAGAAGGTTGGTGGTTTGAGAACAATAAATTTTCCCCCGGGGGGCTTTACCGGGAGGAAGGTGGTGTTTTAGTCTCCAATGGTTGGTCTAGGGCCACACCTTCGTTCGCCACTGAGCTAGGAGGTTGGCGGCAAGTGGAGCTGGGGGTGTGGTTCTCGTGCGCTGAGCGTGCAATTTTGGTTTCTGGAGACTATAACTTATACTGAAAGTTGTTTGTGTTTTGCCTGGAAGGCATGCGAATTTTAGTGGTGTTGCCAAGAACTCAGCCATCATTAATTTACTGTTATTTATGTTATGACATTTGTATAACTGTATTTTTTCTATTGCAGATTGTATTCAACAATTATTAATAAAGCTGTGACCATTCATCTTTCCAACAGAAAATTGTGTCTGTGTTTTATTAGGTAGATGGGTGGTTAGGCTAGAAGTGTGTGGTTTTTTCCCAGCCCTGGTCCTCAGTCATCGCCGGGTCATGTGAGAGCGGAGCCTGATGCAAGTGGGCGGAGAGCGGGCATGACTGGCTGGACTGGGAAGGGGCTATAGACTTGGGTGGAGTTGATTGGGGGGAGGAAGATGCAGTGTGAGTTGATAGGGGGTTTTAAAATGGGGGGAGGAGTTAGTAGGGTTTATAAGGGCTGGCAGGAAGGGTAAGCCTCATTCTGGCCAGAAAAAATTTTGTCCCACCCACCCTCCCTTAGTTCTTTTGTATAGGGACGCTTATGCGTGTTGGGGAGTAGGGATACACTTAGTTTCACAACTTTGTTAGGAGGGGTAGGATTAGGTTAGTTAGGATGTTGTTGTGAGAGGGCGGGTTCTTGGCAATACCCAGTTAGTGCATTTTAATTTCGGTGGTTATGCAATTTAACCACTATAAGAAGGTTGGTGGTTTGAGAACAATAAATTTTCCCCCGGGGGGCTTTACCGGGAGGAAGGTGGTGTTTTAGTCTCCAATGGTTGGTCTAGGGCCACACCTTCGTTCGCCACTGAGCTAGGAGGTTGGCGGCAAGTGGAGCTGGGGGTGTGGTTCTCGTGCGCTGAGCGTGCAATTTTGGTTTCTGGAGACTATAACTTATACTGAAAGTTGTTTGTGTTTTGCCTGGAAGGCATGCGAATTTTAGTGGTGTTGCCAAGAACTCAGCCATCATTAATTTACTGTTATTTATGTTATGACATTTGTATAACTGTATTTTTTCTATTGCAGATTGTATTCAACAATTATTAATAAAGCTGTGACCATTCATCTTTCCAACAGAAAATTGTGTCTGTGTTTTATTAGGTAGATGGGTGGTTAGGCTAGAAGTGTGTGGTTTTTTCCCAGCCCTGGTCCTCAGTCATCGCCGGGTCATGTAGTGAGGGAGCAGTGAGGTGATATATGTAGTGAGGGAGCAGTGAGGTGATATATGTAGTGAGGGAGCAGTGAGGTGATATATGTAGTGAGGGAGCAGTGAGGTGTTATATGTAGTAAGGGGACAGTTAGGTGATATATGTAGTGAGGGGACAGTGAGGTGTTATATGAAGTGAGGGGAGCAGTGAGGTGTTATATATGTAGTGAGGGGGCAGTGAGGTGTTATATATGTAGTGATGGGGCAGTGAGGTGATATATGTAGTGAGGGGAGCAGTGAGATATATGTAGTGAGGGAGTAGTGAGGTGATATATGTAGTGAGGGGAGGAGTGAGGTGATATATGTAGTGAGGGGAGCAGTGAGGTGATATATGTAGTGAGGGGAGCAATGAGGTGATATATGTAGTGAGGGAGCAGTGAGGTGATATATGTAGTGAGGGGATCAGTGAGGTGATATATGTAGTGAGGGGAGCAGTGAGGTGTTATATGAAGTGTGGGGAGCAGTGAGGTGTTATATATGTAGTGAGGGGGCAGTGAGGTGTTATATATGTAGTGATGGGGCAGTGAGGTGATATATGTAGTGAGGGGAGCAGTGAGGTGTTATATGAAGTGAGGGGAGCAGTGAGGTGTTATATATGTAGTGAGGGGGCAGTGAGGTGTTATATATGTAGTGATGGGGCAGTGAGGTGATATATGTAGTGAGGGGAGCAGTGAGATATATGTAGTGAGGGAGTAGTGAGGTGATATATGTAGTGAGGGGAGGAGTGAGGTGATATATGTAGTGAGGGGAGCAGTGAGGTGATATATGTAGTGAGGGGAGCAATGAGGTGATATATGTAGTGAGGGAGCAGTGAGGTGATATATGTAGTGAGGGGAGCAGTGAGGTGATATATGTAGTGAGGGGAGCAGTGAGGTGATATATGTAGTGAGGGGAGCAGTGAGGTGATATATGTAGTGAGGGAGCAGTGAGGTGTTAAATGTAGTGAGGGGACAGTGAGGTGATATATGTAGTGAGGGAGCAGTGATGTGTTATATATGTAGTGAGGGGGCAGTGAGGTGATATATGTAGTGAGGGGGCAGTGAGGTGATATATGTAGTGAGGGGGACAGTGAGGTGATATATGTAGTGAGGGGAGCAGTGAGGTGATATATGTAGTGAGGGAGCAGTGAGGTGATATATGTAGTGAGGGGAGGAGTGAGGTGATATATGTAGTGAGGGAGCAGTGAGGTGATATATGTAGTGAGGGGAGCAGTGAGGTGATATATATAGTGAGGGGAGCAGTGAGGTGATATATATAGTGAGGGGAGGAGTGAGGTGATATATGTAGTGAGGGGGCAGTGAGGTGATATATGTAGTGAGGGAGCAGTGAGGTGATATATGTAGTGAGGGAGCAGTCAGGTGATATATGTAGTGAGGGGAGCACTGGAGCAGTGAGGTGTTATACGTAGCGAGGGGAGCAGTGAGGTGTTATATGTAGTGAGGGGAGCAGTAAGGTGATATATGTAGTGAGGGGAGCAGTGAGGTGTTATATGTAGTGAGGGGAGCAGTGAGGTGTTATATGTAGTGAGGGGAGCAGTGAGGTGTTATATGTAGTGAGGGGAGCAGTGAGGTGTTATATGTAGTGAGGGGACACTGAGGTGATATATGTAGTGAGGGGAGCAGTGAGGTGTTATACGTAGTGAGGGGAGAAGTGAGCTGTTATATGTAGTGAGGGGAGCAGTGAGGTGTTATACGTAGTGAGGGGAGCAGTGAGGTGATATATGTAGTGAGGGGAGCAGTGAGGTGTTATATGTAGTGAGGGGAGCAAGAAGCTTCTATGTTTACTTCCTGTAGATAAACACCGGTCCCTGGTCATGTGATGTCACACAGGTGCACGGCACGTAAGCATCACACAGCTTTGTTTACACTGTGTGTTATAACATGCACCTGTGTGAGATCACATGACCGTGGACCGGTGTTTATCTACAGGAAGTCAATGATGAAGCTTCCTGTTTTATGAAAGAAAGCAGACAACATGCAGAGATCTTGAAAAACATGAGGAATTGATACAGAAAGTAAATTTGAAAATTTTATGACTTTTTATTTCACAAACCATATCAATTATTTGCTCAAATGGGCTTAAAGTGGACAGCCCCTTTAATAATGTATTTTCATAAAATAGTAAAACTGACAATAAGAATCTTCTCCTCACAATCCCCCCTACATACATTGCTAACCTATCCCTACCGTTCCCTTAACTCATCTATTCACATGCGCTCTCGAACTCTTTTCCTCTGGTCCGTTTGACGGGTAAAGCCTAGTGACCCCCCACCTCGGTTCCATCACATGTAGAAGGTAGATGCTATCCCTCTCTATCCCAAGACCGCCTTATAGTTAGGGGGTGAATGTGTCTTAAAGGTTGAAATGGGGGCTTCATTTGTGTAAAAATCTCTCTGTGATCCATGAAGAAAGGTGAGGGAAAAATCATTCGCCCCTTTTTCCACCATCCACAGGAAGTATTCTTGCTCCTTCCGGGGGCACGGCAATAATTTCTTACATGTCCAGGGTGACCGCTGTTGAAGCAAATCCTAGGCCTTTTGGAACGCTTCTTCTGTACAAGCATATATATATAGTACAGGGGCAGTGGTGTCGTTTGTGGGCCGTTAAGCTGATTTCTTGAATCCTTTAGCAACTAAAAAGGCCTGAGAGGGATCCAGAGTTTCACATGCAGGGAGTGCTGCAAGTAGGGGCTTCTGGGTGGAATCTCGGAACCCGGTGATATATTGTTTCTTTTCTTTCCTGTCCTAGTCACAGTATTCTGGTTGTCTGATATATATGTTGGGGTGAGGGTTTCTAATTTCCTCTTTAGTGCGTGTCAGTTGTGTGTTCCAAATCAATGGAGCATGTGTGCACGTCGCAAGAAATGACTCAGACAACTGCTGGCTCTCGCCCTGGTTTGCTCAGCACTGCACAAGGTTTATTTGCCTTACAAGCTCGTATATAAAAGTAGAAAAGTAGGAGTGTACAAAGCATAACATGTCTGGCATCCTGGATAGTGAAGTCTCTTGATTGGAGAACTTTCTGCCATCTCTTGCTCACATCATCACGGGGCGGTTCCACAGGGTTCCCCGGACCTCAATCCAGGTGCGGTCCAGGATGCCGGCGCCATCTTCAAATTTATTTCTTCTATACTACAGTATCTTTTAGGAAAAATAAGGAGGCTAGAAATGACAGGATTTGATTACGCAGCTTTTCTTCCCTAAACAGTCCCCCCCTAAATCCTGGAATTTCTCTTGGCTACTTTTAGTCTAGAGAGACTTACAGATCTGCCCATATGTGCATCGTTCTCCTCTTCACCAGTTGGATGACAACATATTCCCATTTAGTGGAATTTCACATATGGGATTCAAATCTCTACTCTACCTTTCCCGACTCCTGGGGGGCTGTTTGATATGTTTCAGGGGTGGTTGATCTCATAGGAATATCTTTATTATACAAATTTAGATAACTTGAGTAAGAGTCTACCTCCTGATACCCAAGGGTGACTGGAGGATACAACCCCTTTTAGGCAATTTAGTCAGAAAGGGGCAGCATCAGGCTGGAGGCAGCAGATCTTATCCCAGGCCTGCAGGTATACTGGAATGCTTAATTAGTAAAGGCAAATAGGTACTGGCAATCTTCATTTAGGGGCACAGAGAGTAAGACATTTGCCAAATCAATAATAGTGAAGAATGTGGCATTTCCGGAGATGGCTGCCAGTACACTCATTGGCAGCTTGGAGGTCACAGAACATCTTACATGTATCCGGCTGTTCTTTCGGGGTCTTTTTCTTGACCGGGAACAGGTTAAATTTTCACTGGGCTAGCAGGGGAGGAGTCCCACAACAGTTCTACAATTGGAGCTAACTCTGTCTTGGGGAAAGTGTGGATTCTCCCTTAACTATCTCTAGTCCACCGTTCTGTGCTATCTATAAAGTTCTGGCCAGACTCCAACATCTCAACAAAAGCCAGGTACACTTAAATGAAGTGTTGGTGTTTAGTCAAAAATGAAACAAAAGTCAAAGGTCCTATCATAGGGCTGGTGGTTTGTTCCTACTTGGCATCAAACTCTGTTTGTGGATTACGTGGCATAAACAGGGCATACTGTATTCTTGCATCACAAGCAGAATCCTTCAAGCCTTTTAGGCTGTCAGCTAAAACATTGGACCCAGCGTCGCCCCCAACCTTCTTACAAGGTTACTAGCCTGTCAGTTCTGAGCATAACAAAACGCAGATTCATCCCCCCTTGCTCTCTCTCGTTTACAAGGTTACCAGCCTGTCTACTAGATAACACAGACACAGCATTCCCAGCCAAAGCATCCCAGATTTGGACCCCTCAGAATTTCCCTTTTCAACGTACAGGAGATACAGTAAAAATCACTTCTAAGCCACAGGATTTTTATTTTTGTAATCATCAGAATCAAAGCAGTTTTAACTGGACCATAATCAAGCAAAAAACTTCCCACTCCAAGAATTATCTGAGCAGAAATCTGGAATTAGGTGAAATCACCTTTTGCCAGCTTTTATTCCAGACATCTATCAAGATTCTACAAGGGTGCTCAGCTGCTAAACTACAACAAAAACTAGTCATTTTCTATAACTATTATCCTCAACCAGCCTTTATGTCTGCCAACAGAGTAGAGTCATAGGCAATTAACAGTTCTAAGATGGCCACCACTGAAGGATGGTAGGGCTTGTCATCTTCTCTAACCACCAGGTATAGGGGTGGAGTCTAATAGGCCGCTGGTGTGGATTCTAGACGCCATCTTTCTCCCTCTCAAATTCTTTCCACATCAAAAACGTTGAAATGTCCCATAACGCCTGTAGGGGCACTATGAAGGATTCCTGTCACTCTGTCCTGGTCCGTCCATCAAAGCCAGAGGCTCATTTGTACATTCATCAGATCCTCTGACACATCCAAATCCTTCAACACTTCACTACTACTTTTCTTTTCACAACAATGCTACCAGTAAATGTATGGCGATCTTCCAGGCTCTTCCTCAGTTATATACAGCATATACGGTCCGGGCTCGAAACGCGTATTGTTCAGCCTATGAATAAAGATATTCGTTTATGAAAAGGAATTATTCTGAGTGATTAGCACCACAGACAGCCTGGAAGATCGCAATACATTTACTTCTCTGTTCTCCGACAAATTCTATTGCCAGAACAAACCCAGGACGGGTGCCGAGACCACTACAATACCTAAGCTACTTTACGAGTTGTACCACTTGTACAACCAGAAAAGGTGAGCAGATTACCAATCATATTTCTTTACTAAAACTGCTTTCACACATGTGGCTCTTGTATCGCTTTTCTTTCTTCTCTTTCTAATTCTATAATGCTACCAGCCCTTATGTTCCAATATGGCAAGTTTGCACTTTTCCATCATTCCTACTTAATTCTCAACAACCAACTGTCTACTTACATCAATCCAACCTTCTGTCTGTGCATCTTTCCTTTCCCTGCAGTGAATTATCGCTAGTACGCCAGTGGCTCCCTCCAGGAGGATGTTCTTTCTCGTCCGAGACCGCAGCATAATTTATCCCTAGAACCTTAACGGTGCAGCTGCTCACCTGCATAAGAGCTGACCTTCAAACTCACCAATCACCAGTTACAGAGACTTAGCTCACTGCGTGTCAGTTCCAGAGTCTTATCAGAAGGCCCCTCTTAATGATCTCAATCCTGTCCTAATTGCTTGTCAAAATCCCAGACACCCGGCCTATTTACCCATTATCCTGGCAGCCTGTGTCTAAATCCCAGACACTCATCCCGTGTCTCCTTTTCCCTGCGGTCCCGCTCCGTTCCTCTCAGTATCCTGTCTGACCTTCAAACAACCCTTTCTGTTCTGGCTCAGTGAGCACGTTCATACAACTGAGGCACTTCTTTCAATCTCACACAGAGCTGTATAACAATTCCCTTGGTGCAGGACACAAGGTGGCTATATATATATTTTACCCTACAATCCACAGCATCACCACCCCTCGTGTCACGGGCACGCAACAGGTGATCAGTCCCGGTCGGGAAGCGGTGATCCCGAAGCTGCAGGCAGTGCCGGAATGAGGGGTCGTCCTGGTCCTGCTTCACTGGGATCCCAGCAGTGCCTCCAACTGTTAGGGAAGCATTTATAATATCCTCTTTCAGTGTGCTTCAGTCGTGTGTTGCAAATTCGTAAAGCATGTGTGCATGTCGCAAGGAATGATTCAGACAATTGCTGATTCAAGTCTCGCTCATGCTACGACCCTGGGTAAATCAGCACTGTGCAAGGTTTATTTGTTTCACAAGTCTATATAGAAAAGTAGAAAAAAGTAGAAGAGGAGGAGTGTACAAAGCATAATCAGGCATCTTCTTGATTGGAGAGTTTCCCTGCTGTCTCACGCTTATGTCACCATAGGGAATCCCTGAAAATCCTCAGCCTCAAAGTTTTAGGTGCAGTTGAGGATGCCGTGGCCATCTTAAAATGTATTCTCTGTTACAGTACTTTTAAGGAAAATAAGACAAGTAGAAATGGCAGGATTTGATCGTTCAGCTAGGTTTTCCTTAACAGTATAGGGATGGTGAGTGGTACCTTTGATGCTCTACTCTCGTCTCCCACACCTGTGTCAACCAAAAACTTGACAGGGGTCCTGTCTATTGACAGTGTTACCAACCCACATAGAGATTGGGGCTTAAGGGAAACTACTTATCATGTGGATGGCCTTTATGGCGGCATTCACGCTTTAAATGGCCAGACCTTCCACAGTTCCAACAGCAAAGTATACGACCCCTTCCCATGGGACCCCTTTCCATGGGATAGTGAACAGGAGACTCTCGAGAGTGAGGGTTTCTTGGGGGGGAACGATACCTGTATGTTTGGTAAGTATCTCTTGGCCTTCTTTCGTCTCTTCCTCTGTCCTGGGCGGCCATCATAATTGGGAGTGTGTCTGCGTCTTGTTCATGACTTGAGTCCACAGACAGAAGCATGACAACTCCGTTTGCATCCAGTAGTATGTCTGTAGGATCCTCCATGTAGATCCCTCTCCTTATACCTGATATTATGTCACATAATGTGTGTAATGTGTCTGAGATCACAGTCACATCCAGACCATCTACATCATGGCGCTGGTTATCATGTCCCCCTGTGTCCTCATCACCTCCCCCCTCCTCAGGATCACACAAGTCACCTGTGTCTGGTTCCTGTAACACAGTCAGTGGATCAGTCATGTTACACAGTTCCTCAATGTGCCTCATCTTCATGGACAGCTCGTCCTTTTGTATCTCCAGTTTCTTGATAGTGGCAGACAGTGAGAGAGACTTTTCCTTCTCCTGCCTGGAAATCTCACTCAGCATCCTCTTCTCCAGGTCGTCCAACAGTCTCCTGATGTCTATAAACAGGGCAGTGACTCTCTCAGCTTCTCCAGATGCTTTTTCTTGAGCTTTTCTCCTGCTCTCCTCCAGACTCTGGACTCTTTCCTCAGTCTTCACTCTCTTTGTTGTTAGTTTCTTGAGAGCCTTTTTTAGTGCTGTCTTCTTCCTCTCGTAAGCCTCATCCAGCAATTCCACCCGATGTCTCTGATGTTCTCCAACCAATATGCAGGACACACAGATACATGTAGCATCAGCAGGGCAGTAATACGTGAAGCGCTCATTATGGACAGAACATTTCCTGTTCTCCAGGGAAGTGCCGGGATCAGATGAGACCTCCTTGCGTGGCTCGTTAAGTAGGAAATTCCTCACAATGTTACTTAAAGTAATGTTCCTCATCAGGAAAAAATAGCAGACTCATCTTGTCTACTCAGGTGCTGATCAATACAGACCCGGCAGAAGTTGTGTCCACATCTCAGCATTACAGGATCGGTAAAAGTCTCCAGACAGATGGAGCAGTCCAGCTCCTCTCGCAGATCAGCAGACGCCATGGCTGACAGAGGAAGAAACTCAAGTGTAGGATTCTGAATCTAGAAAGTTTGTCCACCCTTTATGCCCCGGAAGAGGTTGGTCCTCTGAGTAGATCTTCCTATCTTGGCCTGTTTTTTTTTTTTCTGTGTTCCTGTGTTCATAATACGACCAACAACAATGAGGGAGGAGGAGCAGATGAGTTCCAGGAGGAGGCTGGAAAGCTTGTGGACTTCACCGGGTGAAACGTCAGGCTGTCACTGGCTATATCTATAGCTGCTCTTCTAGTATCACTTGCAAGCTGGGAATCTAAGGGCTAGCAGCCATCTTTGTTTTGGTTTACGTTATTCGTTATTTTATAGCTATCTGTTTTTTATTTCTACTATCCACTCAAGGAATGGAAGGTCTAACGGAAGATGTAAAAACAGACACTAACAGACACCATTGCAAGTCAAATGAAATAATTGGGAAAAGAACGGATCCCTAATTCATCCGTTTTTAAAGGGGAATGGCGAAGCTGAAACCTGATCGCAGAAGGAAACTAACCCCTAACTATTTATGTGACACAAGACCGATAGTACAACGTGTACTCCACGTGTGGCATTACAACTGCATCATAATAAGTTTTGTGGTGGTTTTAGGTGCAGTTTCTTATTTAACAGGTAAACGACATAAACTAAAACGGGTGAATCCCATTTATTGAACAGGTTTTCACTTCAAAATCAGATTCACCCATTCAGTTAATGTCTTTCAGTATCTATATTTATTAAATGAGGCACAGTATATTGATAAAACAGGGGGCACAGTATATAGATAATACAGGGGGCACAGGATATAGATAATACAGAGGGCACAGTATATAGCTTATACAGGGGGGGTGTATAAAGATAATACAGGGGGCACAGTATATAGATAATACAGGGGTACAGTATATAGATAATACAGGGGGCACAGTATATACATAATACAGGGGTACAGTATATAGATAATACAGGGGGCACAGTATATACATAATACAGAGGGCATAGTATATAGCTAATACAGGGGGGCAGTATAAAGATAATACAGGGGGCACTGTATATAGATAATACAGAGAGCACAGTATATAGCTAATACAGGGGGGACAGTATAAAGATAATACAGGGGGGACAGTATAAAGATAATACAGGGGGCACAGTATATAGATAATACAGGGGACACACAGTATATAGATAATACAGAGAGCACAGTATATAGATAATACAGGGGGCACAGTATATAGATAATACAGGGGGCACACACAGTATATAGATAATACAGAGAGCACAGTATATAGATAATACAGGGGGGACAGTATAAAGATAATACAGGGGGGCAGTATAAAGAAAATACAGGGGGCACAGTATATAGCTAATACAGGAGGCACAGTATATAGCTAATACAGGGGGAGCAGTATAAAGATAATACAGGTGGCACAGTACACTCTACACTGTGAGCCCTACTACATCTCACAGACATGTGCCTGCCTCCCCCTTCCCCTGGATCACTTATCTCCTTGTAACTGTGATAGGGATGGATTCTATATCCCCTTATATATCCACTTATTGAGAGCCTGTTCTTCTTAATTCCCTTAGTTCAGTTTAAGAGAATTGTGAATAAAGAAGATGAATAATGATCTGTGTAGGTGACCAGAATGAACTTTGATCAGTTATTAAGACTCTTAATTATGGAACTAGCTGTACCTGGCTCTTGATGGAAAAATCAATAAGCTAAGTATTAAATATAGCTAAGAAGAAACTGACTGGCCGTACTAACGTCACTGAAACCCCAACATACCCCCCCCTCCCCCGGCAAGCGGACAAAAAACTCAGACTCGTAAATTGGGATAAAAAATGGGGGGTCGGCCACAGCTTT
This sequence comes from Engystomops pustulosus, assembly GCF_040894005.1. Classification (NCBI taxonomy): domain Eukaryota; kingdom Metazoa; phylum Chordata; class Amphibia; order Anura; family Leptodactylidae; genus Engystomops; species Engystomops pustulosus. Next base: position 13,737,794 of record NC_092414.1, read on the forward strand.
AATCTTTAAACAAATTAACTGTTGGTCCAAATGGGGAACCCGAGACCCTCCTCTTACCACCTCGCATGCCAGGCCCCGCCTCCGCGGGGGCATGTCCTCGTTGATTCGTCAGGTGATTGATCTCATTCCCGAGAGGGTCAAGGATTCCGCCATAGGCCAAGCTGTGACTTCCAATACATAACAATGAAAGAAAACAACATATTAACAAACACTTAAAAACCAGTAACATTAACAAAAAATTAAACCAAAGACAAAATGGGGGAGGGCGGGCGGGATCTTTCCTAGCGCGGAGCCGTCCAGAAAGAGGACGGGATGCTCCGCGCCAGGGAATAAATATCCCAGACCTGCACCCCCGTGTGGCCAGCGGAAGCGCTGGCCCCAGCAGAGCTGCCGGGAGGGAGGGATCGAAGGGGCGGGCCGTGCTCCAGCAATAGAGCACGGCCAGTCCTGCAACCCCCGGGCTTAAGCAGCCCGAGGGTTTAACAGACTGGCCGTACTAACGTCACTGAAACCCCAACATACCCCCCCCTCCCCCGGCAAGCGGACAAAAAACTCAGACTCGTAAATTGGGATAAAAAATGGGGGGTCGGCCACAGCTTTAATCTTTAAACAAATTAACTGTTGGTCCAAATGGGGAACCCGAGACCCTCCTCTTACCACCTCGCATGCCAGGCCCCGCCTCCGCGGGGGCATGTCCTCGTTGATTCGTCAGGTGATTGATCTCATTCCCGAGAGGGTCAAGGATTCCGCCATAGGCCACTAGGAGGACAGTGTACCCCTACACTGTGCTCCGACCCCCACAAACAAGGAACAAGGCCCTCTCGATAGCGTCCTGAAGCCCTGAAAGAAAAATATCAAGTCCAATGTCATTCAGGTGAACGCCATCATCCAACATGAGCCCTGCGTTGTCTCCTTCCAGCTGTCTGTGGCGGATAACTACGCCACAACGGGAACGAACAAATCTGGATACCCGCATATTCAGCATCCTACGCGCCCGCTCTATGGACTCGGGATTCCGTGCCCCATTCCAGATGACCCTGGGTATGACTTCGGACCAAACCACCACCAAGTCCGAGAAAAAGGCTGCGAAGCGCTCAATGTCGGATTTCATGACCGATATCAGCTCCGCCAAACGAGTCGAGCACATGTCATTTCCCCCAGCGTGGATGACAAGTACGGTCGGGCCAGGAGACTGCCTGCCAATTGCCACCACCTCCGGAAGGACTTGTAGCCACTTCAGACCCCTGATGCCTCTCCAGGACAGATCAGCCGACATGAATCCCAAATTCAAACCCCCAGGACGCACCTCCGCCCGACGAGCGGCCCAATAAATGTAAGAGTGGCCCACTAACCATACCTTAGGCCGAGGGCTACCTGAAAGAAAGAACAACAGTTAGTCCAGCAATAAATTAGGACGAACATAACGTTTAAAACAATTGGATTTCCACCTCCCAATGCGCCTGATGTCAGAAAGTCCAGCGGCATCCGCTGCCGTGGCTGCACCGATCCGGAAAGAATGGGTACCAAACTCCGACGGGGGAACCCCCGCCGCGGCCAAAGCCCGTTTATACAACGAAACAAACTGAAACCTCGTAAAAGACGATCCATCGATATGGCACAAAAAAGAAGGGGCATGCGGCCGAAGAGCTATGTAATCGCGCAGCAGCTGTACTGGGCAGAAGGGGCCTCCCAAACCTCCCACCGTCAACCAAACCCCTGTACCGTATATGTCCGTTTTTGATTTTTTTACATGGACTTTGACCGAATCGCCCACCAATAACACGTCCTCACCTCCGAGCCCCGCCGACGCGCTGCTGGATGCCGCAACCAACTCGCTTATACGCAGCGCGCAAAAGAAAGCCAGCGCGAAGCTACACTGAAGCAGAAGCGCCTCAAAAGGCGAAGCGCAAACGTCGACCGCCGCCATGCACAGGCGCTGCAATAACGAAAAAGACACTGGCCGCCGTGTGTCTCTGGCCGTCCGCTCCTTGCCCCAACCCCTTAATAATAACCAAATCTGAAAATCTTTTGTCACATCCTGAAACCCCCATAACTTCAAAACAAAGGCCACCCCCGACAGCCGCTTTTTCACAGCCGCTAACGACATGCCCTGCGCGCGCAATAGAGCAAGGTACCGTAGCGTGGTATCTTTTGCCGTCATTATTACGTCCCCACGATCCGACACCAGGAAGCTAAACCACTCGCCCCACGCCTTACCGTGACTGCTCCAAGTGCTTGCGGCCTATGAAGACTGCATCAACGGTGCTAGCTGCATGTCACCAGGTCCCACAGGAAGGGGGGGCAAGGGCACCCCTCCGGGTCCGCCAGGGGGTGGAAATCCCTGAAACGCTGGAGCTGAAAACGAGACAACACATCAGCCACAGAGTTAAGTTCACCCGCCACGTGCCTGGCCCTGAAAACTATGTTGAGCTGCAAGCAACGCAGGACCAGATGCCTCAGCAGCGCCAAGACCTGTAAAGAACTGGATGTAAGGTTATTCAGGGCATGAACCGTGCTCTCATTGTCTGACCAAAAACGTATCCTCTTATTCTGCATGGAGGGCCCCCACAGCTCAACGGCAACCACAATGGGGAATAATTCCAGCAACGTCAAGTTTTTATTCAGACCGTCCAACATCCAACCCGGCGGCCAGCGTTCTGCTGACCACTGTTTGCCGAATATGGCACCATAACCCACCGACCCTGCCGCGTCGGTGTACAACTGCAAGTCAGAGTTATCAATTTCAGGCTCCAGGAAAGCCGTAACCCCACTGTAATCTGTCAAGAAGGACCTCCACACCTTCAAATCCTCCTTCAGCACCGTTGTCAGACGAATATGATGATACGGCTTAGATGTGCCAGCCGTAGCAAGGGATAACCTCCTAGAAAACACCCTACCCATGGGGAATATTCGGCATGCAAAGGTCAGCTGACCCAAAAGCGACTGTAAGCGCTGTAAAGTCACTTTTTCCGACAACAAGCAAAGGTCAATATCGCCGATAAGGCGAGACAATTTTTCTGCTGGAAGGCTGAGGGTCATATTGGCTGAGTCAATGAAAATACCCAAGAACGACAAGCGCTGGACCGGGCCCTCGGTCTTCTCAGCAGACAAAGGAATCCCAAAATAATCAGCAAAATGGCGAAAAACATTTAACAACCTCTCACAGTCTCCTGACTCCCTTTTACCAACAAACAAAAAATCGTCCAGATAATGTATCACCCAGTCGGAACCAGACTCCAAACGGACGACCCATTCCAAAAAACTACTGAACATCTCGAAATATCTACACGAAATTGAACAACCCATCGGCAGGCACATATCGACAAAGAAAGAATCACCAAGCTTGCAACCCAACAGGTGAAAACAGGATGGATGCACCGGGAGCAAGCGGAAGGCCGACTCAATGTCCGATTTTGCCATAAGGGCACCCGGACCGGCCCTGTTCACCAGCAGTATCGCCTTGTCAAAAGACGTGTAGGAGACAGCCACTTGCTCCCGAGGGATGCCATCATTAACAGAGTCCCCCGGTGGGAAAGACAGATGATGAATCAACCTAAACTTGCCTGATTCTTTCTTTGGCACCAAACCCAACGGAGACACTCGTAAATTTTCGAAGGGTGGCTCAACAAACGGGCCCGCCATCCTGCCCAGCTCAACTTCCTTCAACAGCTTCTCAGCTACAATCTCAGAATTATCTCTTACTGACTTTAAGTTCTCGGATAAAACCAAACCAGGCTGCGGGGCAAACGGGATACAAAAACCTGAAGTAAAACCATCAAGCAGCATTTTTGCCTCCTGTCTCAGATGGTAGCTGCCTAGCCACCGGCGCATCTTTTGTACCTGCACCGGCGTCCTCCCCCCTGCCGCTAGCAGCAGATCTGGACGGGGGTTTCTGCCTCTTAAAGCAGCGGAGGGCCGAATGGGCTCCGCCACAGATGGAGCATTCATGCTTGAATCTGCAGGAGGCAAAAAAACGGCAGTGGCCTTCATTGAACAGCCAACAGGACCCAGGTCTCTTGGAGGCCGCCCCGGTAGCTGAACCCGAGGCGGCTCCCGAAAGAAAGGGAGCCTGAGGTTTCTGTGACATCATGAACTGTATCCAAACATCTGTCGCCTTAGAGGCCCAACCAACCTCAGGAGTTGCCGCTAAGCGGCGTCTGAACTCCTCATCATACCGCCACCAAGCCGAACCACCGTGTAACTTATGCGCGGTATAAATCGTGTCTAGATAAACAAACAAATCCTGAGCACAATCCGGCTTTTGCTGCACAATAACGCTTGCCAAAATCGCAAACGCCTGCAACCAGTTACCAAATGTCTTTGCCACTTTCGGCTTCTTCTCTTCCCCTTTTTCAAAGCGCTTTTCTTTATCCACCGTTAACTGGTCCGGTGGCAACAGCGCCCAAATATCAACAAATTCAAACCTCATTATCTTTTCCTTCAGGTCAGCTGCTAAACGCGTACCCAAAGGGGCAACACCCCAAAAATGTGTATCCCTGAATAACATCCCTGCTGAACCTGACACCTGCACAGGCGGCAAAGCTGAGGCCCCTGGAGTTACCACCGCGGTACCAGCCTCCATCTTTGCCAACACCGCCCTCAAGGCACCAACCACATCATCACCTTGCATAGCATTTTTTTTCCACGCATTTTCACAAGGTAACTCACCAACAGATGTCGCCGCTGGAAGCGTCACCGCTGGCGTTGCGGGGGCTTGAGGTGCACTGGGGGCTACCACTGGAGGAGCTGTCGGGGGCACCCTTGCTTCGTTAACGCCACATTGCGAAGAAGCCCGATGCCGTCTCCTCGACCGACTCTCACTGCGGCGGCCGTGTCCGCCACTGGATGATGATGAAGAGCGCCGGGAATACGTCCGGCCCCAGCTGGATCTACCAGAACCCCTACTGTCCCGACCGGGGGACCGTGACCGCCTACGTCCGCAATACGTGGAGCGGGAAGGGGATCGGGCAGAACGGGATCGGTGGCTACACCGCCCCACTGGACTAGATCTCGCAGACCGGGCGCTGGAGTGGTGCCTGTAGCGCGGGATATCCACGCAGCTACAGGCCACACTGAACCTGCTGTGACCCCGGTAACTGCGGTCCCGCGAATCGACGGCCACTGAATCAGCATGCCGCCGATTCCCGGGCTCATCACTATCAGAAGAATCCCTATCCCCGCCTGGCGGAGAAGGGGGGGGGATGTAGGAAGGGGGGGGGGTGCAGTGTGGATTGTGTGCTGTTGGGTGCAACTACAGGCTGCTGAGCAGCCATTGATACTTGTGTCGAAGGAGGTGTAGGGGGGAGAGGTGACACTGGGGCTGGCGCAGCGCTAGCGCCAGCACCCAGCCCGAACCACCTGGCCAGCCGGCCTGGCCGTTTTGGGGGGGGGCATCAATGGGCTGGCCTCCGCAACCTGCGCTGCATCCGCACGCGCAGCCAGGTTGTCCGCGGGAGGGAGTGAGGGAGCGATCATGCTCCCCCTTCTTCCCCCCGCGTGGCCGGAACTAACCCCGCCGCTACCCTCCCGCGCGCTGCAGAAGAGGTGCGGCGGGAAGCAGGAGCAGCGCGCGACGCGCGCCCTGCTGTCGGGGGAGCCGAGGCCGGGTTCCTGGACGGAGCCCGAGCCCGGCTCCTCGTCTTGATCGGAGACGGGCTAAGCCTGCACGGCGCTCTACCGCGCCGTGCAGGACGGGCAGAGGGGGAGACTGAAGACGGAGCAGCTGCCGGAGGGGGAGCGGGTCCGGAGCTGGCCAGCAGCGGAGCCAGCCAGCCGCAGCCCTCCCTCTGCAGCTTTTCCTCCAAAAGGGCCATAATGGCGGGGTCTGCCATACTTGCAGGTCCGGGATATCTTTCCTAGCGCGGACCCGTCCAGAAAGAGGACGGGATGCTCCGCGCCAGGGAATAAATATCCCAGACCTGCACCCCCGTGTGGCCAGCGGAAGCGCTGGCCCCAGCAGAGCTGCCGGGAGGGAGGGATCGAAGGGGCGGGCCGTGCTCCAGCAATAGAGCACGGCCAGTCCTGCAACCCCCGGGCTTAAGCAGCCCGAGGGTTTAACAGACTAATTGCTATGAAATTATCAAATGTGTTAAATTATCAACAAACCAACAAAAAAACACATTAACGCCATTTTCATTTGGGACGTTTTTAAAGTTTTCACTGTGCCCTCCAAAGGACACCTGTCCTTTGTTCTTTGGGTCAATGGAGATACCAAATTTATATAGGTTTTATTATGTTTTAGTAGATTTTTTAAAAATTAACATTTTGCCTTATTCTTAGACCAATATCTTTTTCATATGTTGGTGTACAGGGCTGTGTAGGGTGTCATTTTTGCAGGATGGTATGATATTTTCATTGCTACGATGTTGGACACTGTAGAACCTTTTGATCATTTTTTGATCATTTTTTATTAAAATTTCCAAAAAGATGCAATTCGTCTATTTTTTCCATTATACGGTTCACCGCCTGGAATAACAATTTTTATATTTTGAAAGATCAGGCATTTTGAGATGTGATGATTTTTAAAATGTTTATTTGTTTATTTTTATATCAGTTCTAAGGAAAGGAGGGGATTTGATATTTTAGGTTTTTATTACTTTTTTAGACCCCCTAGGGTACTTGAACCCTAAGGGCTGTGATGGATCCTGCCATATACTGCAATACATCTAAAATGCACAAACATACCTCCTTAATTCAATATACAACTTTACAAAATGACTACGTACATTGTGATTTGCAGGGAGCGGGTGAATCCACAATTAACCATGTACTGTCAGAGAAGACTTGCTCTTCCATTATGGGGAGGATAAGTGCTCCCCAATTACGTCATTGAGAGTGCCGCCCCCCCAAATGGCGGCGCACGGGTCACATCAATTTTAATGCCCCTGGTAGCTTTTGTGGCGGCATTTAAACAGTTAAGACCCACAATCGGTACCAGCTCTTAATTCAGGCATTACTAGGGGTGTGGCTTGGAACCAGGTACAGAACTTCAGAATTTCAAGTTTGGGTCCACTCCTCGCTAATTATGGGAAACAAGAACCCCTTGGGGTCATTTACTAAGGGCCCGATTCGCGTTTTCCTGACGTGTTACCCGAATATTTCCGATTTGCGCCGATTTTCCCTGTATTGCCCCGGGATTTTGGCGCACCGGCGCCGGCATGCACGCAACGGAAATCGGGGGGCGTGGCCGAGCGAAAACCCGATGGATTCGGAAAAAACGCCGCATTTAAAAAAAAAAGTGTTGCGGTACTTGCGCTTACCTTCACTTGGTCCGGCCTGGTGAAGATCAGAGCATTCCAGGGAACTTCAGCGCAGCAGCGCCACCTGGTGGACGTCGGAGGAACTATCTTAGTGAATCGCCGGAAGACCCGAATCCACCGCAGAGAATGCGCCGCTGGATCGCGAATGTGCCGGGTGCCCTTGTGTTCCACTGGAGTTCCAGAGTTCCGGGTACAGAACATAATTTTAAGTTCAGGTCCATTCATCACTAATTAGGGCAAAACAAGAACCCCTTGTGTTCCCCTGGAGTTTCAGCAGTGGGACCACTACCAATCCCCTTAAAGGTCGTGATCATGTGACGTTTTGGGCTTTCTATATCAGGTCTTCTGACGCAAATTTTCACCGATATACCCAATATTTGGAGCAGTATTCAAACAAATTATAGGGCATGCCGCTTCTTTTTCTGCACATTTGCCCCAAAAATTCTCTAAGCATAAAGGTATGAGAGAGAATTTATGGATATTATAGAAATTTAGGTTTGCCTATGATAGAGTGGAGGTCACTTTGGTCTCTACTAAAATTGGATGACCCAATCCAAAAGGTCTAAGACTTACCTTACTCGATTAATGGGGAGTAGGTGACTTTGGACTAATGCAAAGAAACCAAATAGAAAAAGCTTTGAAATGTACAATCATTTTTGTTATTAGAGATTTATTCGAAGAAAGGGAAAAATTATGCACTTCAGCAGAAGAAACAATAATATCAAGCAAGGGTACAAAAACCAAAATGTTCCTACATGAAGCGAGCATGAAAAAGCAGAAACCTGTGGACCAAACATTAAAATAACAAAAAGTAGAAAAAAAAAACGGACAAAAACCCAAGATAATCACCTTTGCCATAAGTTTTAGGCATTTATATCCCCTTTACCCCCATATATGGCAGTAGCGATAAATTTGAAAAACACAAGTATTTGAAAACCTTTTTTAAAATTATTTTCAAAACATTTTTGTCAGGGTTCGGGGTCAGTAGACCCCCTGGACCACTGCGGGAGATGGTACAAGCCGACACCTGGGACCAGAGTCTAAGTGGCACCTGGTCGTCACCAGAGCCCGCCGCAAAGCAGGATGGTCTTACTTCAGCAGGGTGCCACCAGGTCGTTCCACATGTGTGACCAGCACGCGGTGGCAGCCGAGGTCGCGTTACAGAATCGTAATCCAGGCTCAACGTTAGGAACAGGCACCGAGTCAGGGCAGGCGGCAGAGATGCAGAAGTCAGAGGTCAGGTCCGAGGTCACAACAGGAGGTCAACACAGAGGCAGGGAACAGGAACAAGGACAGACACACAAACTCACAGGGAAGCTTTCTCTAGGGATGATGAGCGCAAAGATCCGGCAGGGAATCCTGGGAACAGCCGGTCTTTTAAAGAAAACCAGGGGGTGCCAGCGCCAATCAGCGGTGCGCTGGCCCTTTAAATCCTGGAGTCCTGGCGCACGTGCACCCTAGGGAGTGGGGATGCGCGTGGCCTAGGCTGGTCGGGAGCAGGCTCGTGGGAAGGTAAGTGAGGGCAGCGCCACAACGGAGAGGGGTACCAGCGATCCGTAACATGGATCGTGGGGGCACCCGTGACAATTTTTACTAGTCATCATAAAGTATTATAAATAGTACAAATATGTACTCATAGAATACAGGGGTATATTACACAGCATATTTCATGACTATTTTATAATTTTTTGTTATGATCATCTTCCCCAAAAAATTTCCCAAAAAAACAACCCTTTGATCACTTTTTAATTAAAATTTTATTATTGGGAAAAAAAGCAGTGATTTGAACATTTGGAGTTTTTTCTCCCGTTAGGCCTTCTGTATTGCAGCATATTGTGAATATATTGCTCATCTGTAAAAGTCTGTCGGAGATAGATGAGGTTGAATTACAGGCCTGGGAGCGCCAGCTCTCCTCCTCTGTGCATTGCGCTAATAAACCTCATCAGTAATAAACCTCATCTCCCTAAAGAGTGACTGATGTTTGAGTGTAGGAAGTTGTTTTGGTTACTATTGTGATTAGGGGTTATTAGGAAAAGCTTCCCTCAACTTGAAAAGACATTCTCACCCTAAACAGACTAAACAGAGGCTTCCCTTAGTAACACTCAGTCGGAGTGTTACTAGGGAGGATATTTAGTCCTATTTTTTTCATTAAAATAAAATAACATTGTTTTAAAAATAGCATATTCGTAAAAAAAAAAGCCTCAAATGACCCAATACCCAACCATTACTCAAAAGTAACTGAAATAACAATTATCCTTTAACTTTCTGGGGCAAATTTACTTACCCGGTCTCAGGAGTTCACAGAAAGTGCATTGTCCGATGATTCACTAAGATCCTGCACCCGATATCCTGCATGTGTCGCTTCCCCGCTCAGGTCCACCGGAGTTCACCTTCTTCTTCCTGGTGCATGTAAGTGCATTGTCTGTGTATAATGCGCTTTGCGGAGTCACTAAGATTGTGCACCTGATATCCTGCATGTGTCGCTTCCCCGCTCAGGTCCCCGGAGTTCACCTTCTTCTTCCTGGTGCATGTAAGTGCATTGTCTGTGTATAATGCGCTGTGCGGGGAGTCACTAAGATTGTGCACCCGATATCCTGCATGTGTCGCTTCCCTGCTCAGGTCCCGGAGTTCACCTTCTTCTTCCTGGTGCATGTAAGTGCATTGTCTGTGTATAATGCGCTGTGCGGGGAGTCACTAAGATTGTGCACCCGATATCCTGCATGTGTCGCTTCCCCGCTCAGGTCCCCGGAGTTCACCTTCTTCTTCCTGGTGCATGTAAGTGCATTGTCTGTGTATAACGCGGCCCCGGGGCCAGAGCTACTGCGCATGCGCAGAAGGCCGCAGATGCCGGGGGACTCGGACGAGGGCGCGCAGATTAAATGGTAGGCAGAGTAACGTGGCTACTGGGGCGTGGAGTAGCCGCGACTAGTAGCCTCATGTCCGGCTACTCCACGCCCCAGTAGCCACATAAAAAAATTTACAAATGCCTGCAATAAAAGTTTTCTAAAAGATTAGCCCAAAAAGGGCTCTCCTCACGTCCCATTCATCCACCTACCACCCCTTCTACCTTTATAGGTAGAATCGGGGTGGTAGGTGCCCTTTAAGGTTTATGTTTATTGGGTAAAAAAAAATTCCTGATCCCAAATTTGTCAGTAAGAAGAAATTTCAGGATCAACTTACTTTTAAGCAACCATCAATTAGACATATTACAGCATGAAGGGGCTCGGTGAAGGTGGTGGTGAAGGTGTGTAAGTGTCTGATGGGGTCACACAGCTCATAGAAGGACAACTTCCCCGCCTCATAATCCAGACAGATCCGGACTCTATCACTGGAGATCTTCTGAGGTAAACAGGTCTCTTTCCTGTCATGTATTACTGAATACTCATTATTATACATCCGCAAACTCCAGGACCTGTTATTATTATATCCAATAAGTGCATGACCTCCCCTCCTGTCTATACTGGGATAACACATCCCGACCATCCACCTCCCTGATCTCCTGATCTCCACATCCCAGTAATGTCGTCCTGAGGTAAATCTCCGGCTGCTCATCACCTGATAACAATGGAATCTCTCTGCTGTTTCTGGACGATTCTGCTTCTCTTGTGTCCAGGTTGCAGTTTTCAGGTCATCTGATATATGGAGATTATTATGAGCCGTGTTTACATCCAGTAATATGTCTCCAGGACCCTCCACATAGATCCCGCTCCTTATACCTGATATTATGTCACATAATGTGTGTAATGTGTCTGAGATCACAGTCACATCCAGACCATCTACATCATGGCGCTGGTTATCATGTCCCCCTGTGTCCTCATCACCTCCCCCCTCCTCAGGATCACACAAGTCACCTGTGTCTGGTTCCTGTAACACAGTCAGTGGATCAGTCATGTTACACAGCTCCTCAATGTGCCTCATCTTCCTGGACAGCTCGTCCTTCTGTATCTCCAGCTTCTGGATCAGAGCAGACAGTGAGAGGGACTTTTCCTTCTCCTGCCTGGAGATGTCACTCAGGACCCTCTTCTCCAGGTCGTCCAGTCGTCTCCTGATGTCTATAAACAGGGCAGTGACTCTCTCAGCTTCTCCAGATGCTTTTTCTTGAGCTTTTCTCCTGCTCTCCTCCAGATTCTGGACTCTTTCCTCAGTCTCCTCTCTCTTTGTGGTCAATTTCTGGAGAACATTTCTCAGTTTCTTCTTCTTCTTCTCAGAGACCTCATCCAGTATCTCCACCTGGTGTCCCTGATGATCTCCATCCAGTCTGCAGGAAACACAGATACAAGTTGCGTCCTTAATACAGTAATATTCCAGAATCTTCTTATGGACAGAACATTTCCGGTTCTCCAGGGAAGTGCTGGGGTCAGATAAGACGTGTTCTGGTGACTTGCTGTGGACTTTCAGGTGTTTATCACACAGAGAAGCCTCACAATGTAGACAGGACTTCACAGCAGGTACAGGAGAGTCCACACAGTAAGTGCAGCAGATCCCGGTTTCTCTCGGTGTTGGTTGAGATGTCAGTAAATTCTCCATTAATTTAAGCAGAACTAAGTTCCTCATCAGTGCCGGCCTCTCCTGAAACTCTTCTCTACATTCAGGACAGGAATAACCCCCAGACCCGTCCTGTGTATCCAGCACACGATCAATACAGACCCGGCAGAAGTTGTGTCCACATCTCAGCATTACAGGATCTGTATAAGTGGTCAGACAGATGGAGCAGTCCAGCTCCTCTCTCAGGTCGGCAGACGCCATGGCTGACGGAGGAGGAAGAGAGAAACGAAACTACAATTCTCTTTTTAAAATTCTGACATCATCGCTGAATGCAGAGTGTTTTTTAACTCTTTATGAGGATTTAACACTCAGAAATGTTCTCACATAAGGAGATATTCACACATTACAGTGAGATGAAGATACAAACCCACCTTTGGATAGATTAATATTTTGTATTTAATCCATATTTATTGTAAAACGGAACTTCTTGTATTTCACCCATCTACTAGCTGACCGAACCCTGACATCTACATTTCCGCTTGTGGTATCAACTCGTACCTCATTATTAATTGGTCTTCCAGTTACTAAACTCTCTCCTCTATCTATTCTTAATTTAGGAGCCAGACTTGCACTGGTTACCCATCACCTTCTCAATTCAATTTACACTTATAAACTTCATCAACAAAGCCCGGTGTCACGGGTGGTCCCGTGGCACTACAACTTACCCATCCTCGCTCCTGCTTCCGGGTTCTTGGCTGCACGTTCGTGCCCTCGTGTCCTAGGGTGCGCGTGCACCGGCTTAACAAGTTGTAAAGGGCGAGTGCACTGTTAATTGGCGCTGGCCTTACCCAGAATTCTATTTAATCCAGCCTCTCCCCACACACCCGACCGAATCTTTGTGCTTTATGCCTTTGAGAAAGCTATCTGTGACCTGCATATTGACCTTCAGTTGTGACTCCGGTCCTGTTCCTGACTTCGCTCCTCCGCTGCCAGCCCTGACCCCCTGCTCCCTCTCTGAGCCCGAACCTTTGCCGCCTATCTTGATCTCCTGCCTGTCCCCGACCACGAAATAGCCTGCCGACTCTGTACCTCGACTTGTCTGGTGAAAACCGGGTGCCACTTAGATTCCGGTCCCAGGTGCCGGCTTGTGTCATCATCAGTGGTGGTCCAAGGGGTTTACTAACCCCGAACCCTGACATTGCTGCATCATCCTATCTCTTCTCCCTCGCCTCAATCTATCGCCCTTCCCATTCTCTTCGATCTGCTAGTAGATTATTCCTCCACTTGTCTCTTCAGGACTCCAGAGCTGCACCAATTTTTAAGAATTGCCTTCTCTGCATTTTCAGACTCATACACAACTTCCGGAGTTTAAAATGGAACATAAAAATCCATCTCTTCAGGCAGACCGATCACATTCCCTAACCGAATGTAATTTTTACTCTCATTTGACTAACCACCACTGTGTGCTCCTCCCTCAGCTCTTGTCTGGAGGCGGGAATAAGCACCAGCAAGAGGCGTGAATAATGGTAAGCCAAGAGATCGCCGAGTGACTTGGATGACGTTCACAGGAGTGCCCAAGCCTCATTTAAATATATAAATATTGAAATAAATATTTGTATGAAGCCATTTCCCATGGATTTAACGAAGAAGTTAAGTTCCTGTTTCAGGATCATGTAAGTATGTATGTAAGTGTGCTTACATTAAAAACTAAGTGAGGCAAGTGGTAAATTGTGTTTACCTACTTTTCATCATACCTTTTAAAGAATGGTTTTGGCCATTGTATACAGTTCCTCATATAAAGCCCCCTTTACGCTCTATGGATTCATTAGATGCTCCTCCAGTAGCGGTGACAGGTAATGAAGGAGCAGAGCACATGATTGACCTGATACTACGTCTATTTGGGGAAACAGGACTTCCATTCTGGCCATTCACGGTCATCCCAGTTTTGAGACCCACAGTGTACATCACATTCTTGTGGAGAGGATAGAACACCAAATTTTGGAAAAACCCCCATAAAGGCTGTATGGGACAACCAATCTCAGAATTTTGTTCTCACTCAAATCAGTAGGAGAGCACAGAATAATTTTTTCCCGTGTAAATAGTTATCGCCATTTAAACATATCCATAGACTTTTAGATTTTAGTATTTGCATGTGCCAGCAGAGGGAGCTCTTCCGAAAACTGCTGTGGAAAGGTCGGCCTGTTCTGTACTATATGAGCATTTATGAGACCTGGGTATATGAGTGTTATGTCTATGATGACTTCTACAGATCCTCCTCTGAAAAGACAGATATGTAGGTATAGGTTGAAAGAATGCACCTACTATGATAAGTGGAGCAGTGAGGGGATATATATGTAGTGAGGGGAGCAGTGAGGTGATATATGTAGTGAGGGGGCAGTGAGGTGATATATATAGTGAGGGGAGCAGTGAGGTGATATATGTAGTGAGGGGAGCAGTGAGGTGATATATGTAGTGAGGGGAGGAGTGAGGTGATATATGTAGTGAGGGGGACAGTGAGGTGATATATGTAGTGAGGGGAGCAGTGAGGTGATATATGTAGTGAGGGGAGCTGTGAGGTGATCTATGTAGTGAGGGGAGCAGTGAGGTGTTATATGTAGTGAGGGGAGCAGTGAGGTGATATATGTAGTGAGGGGGCAGTGAGGTGTTATATATGTAGTGAGGGGAGCAGTGAGGTGATATATGTAGTGAGGGGAGCAGTGAGGTGATATATGTAGTGAGGGGAGGAGTGAGGTGTTATATGTAGTGAGGGGAGCAGTGAGGTGATATATGTAGTGAGGGGGCAGTGAGGTGTTATATATGTAGTGAGGGGGCAGTGAGGTGTTATATGTAGTGAGGGAGCAGTGAGGTGATATATGTAGTGAGGGGAGCAGTGAGGTGATATATGTAGTGAGGGGGCAGTGAGGTGATATACGTAGTGAGGGGAGCAGTGAGGTGATATATGTAGTGAGGGGAGCAGTGAGGTGATATATGTAGTGAGGGGAGCAGTGAGGTGATATATGTAGTGAGGGGGCAGTGAGGTGTTATATGTAGTGAGGGGGCAGTGAGGTGTTATATATGTAGTGAGTGGAGCAGTGAGGTGATATATGTAGTGAGTGGAGCAGTGAGGTGTTATATATGTAGTGAGTGGAGCAGTGAGGTGTTATATATGTAGTGAGTGGAGCAATGAGGTGATATATGTAGTGAGGGGGCAGTGAGGTGTTATATATGTAGTGAGGGGAGGAGTGAGGTGATATATGTAGTGAGGGGAGCAGTGAGGTGATATATGAAGTGAGGGGAGCAGTGAGGTGATATATGTAGTGAGGGGAGGAGTGAGGTGATATATGTAGTGAGGGGGCAGTGAGGTGTTATATGTAGTGAGGGGGCAGTGAGGTGATATATGTAGTGAGGGGGCAGTGAGGTGATATATGTAGTGAGGGGGCAGTGAGGTGATATATGTAGTGAGGGGAGCAGTGAGGTGATATACGTAGTGAGGGGAGCAGTGAGGTGATATACGTAGTGAGGGGAGCAGTGAGGTGATATACGTAGTGAGGGGAGCAGTGAGGTGATATATGTAGTGAGGGGAGCAGTGAGGTGATATATGTAGTGAGGGGAGCAGTGAGGTGATATATGTAGTGAGGGGAGCAGTGAGGTGTTATATATGTAGTGAGGGGGCAGTGAGGTGATATATGTAGTGAGGGGAGCAGTGAGGTGTTATATGTAGTGAGGGGAGCAGTGAGGTGATATATGTAGTGAGGGGAGCAGTGAGGTGTTATATGTAGTGAGGGGGCAGTGAGGTGATATATGTAGTGAGGGAGCAGTGAGGTGATATATGTAGTGAGGGGAGCAGTGAGGTGATATATGTAGTGAGGGGAGCAGTGAGGTGATTTATGTAGTGAGGAAGCAGTGAGGGGATATATGTAGTGAGGGGGCAGTGAGGTGATATATGTAGTAGGACATACAACATATACAGCCGATTCAAACATACAAACAATATCATATATAACATATACACACACATACAGTATATACACACCACACATATATACAGCATATGCACATTAAATACTCCAGATATTGGGAACCCCTGACACTGTGGGCCCCTTAGCAGCTGCTATCCCTACATACCTCCTTCTTTTGACTGAAATCTCTGTGTCTCTTTAAATCTCTACCTTAGAAGACAGGAAGTCTCCCAGTCCTTACCAGAATGCTGTCCCTCACACAGCAAATTTAGCAGTTAGCACTGTATGGGAAACTGCAGATCTTCTTACCATTTTGCACAACCCATGATGGGCAGAGTCAGGTACTGCTGGGCAGGTCCATATACAAGTAGGTGGGGCTAACATAGACCAAAAATCCCATAATGCGTTACTTACAAATGAATAATCAATGTATTTATACAGATTTATTGCTTATGCAAAAATATAGAAATTTAAGAAGAAAAATATAACAACATTGTTTTTCATCGTAGATCGGGGTACAATTTATGTGACAAGTCTCAAAACAGATTTCATTTTCGTATTGTCATATAACCGTCACACACATATAACGCAGCATGAAGGGGCTCGGTGAAGGTGCTGGTGAAGGTGTGTAAGTGTCTGATGGGGTCACACAGCTCATAGAAGGACAACTCCCCCGCCTCATAATCCAGACTGATCCGGACTCTATCACTGGAGATATTGTCAGGAAACCTTTTCACTTCGCTGTCATGTCTCACTGAATACTGGTCATGATATTTACACAAACTCCAGGACTTTTTATTATTTCCTATGTATGAGCGACGTCCCCTCCTGTCTATACTGGGGTAACACATCCCCACACTCCACTCCCCAAATCCACTTATCTCCACTTCCCAGGAATGTTCTCCTGTGGTAAATCCCTGGCTACTTATCACCTGATTAAACTGGAATCTCTCTGCTCTTTCTGGACGATTCTGGTTCTTTCTTGTCCAGGTTGCAGTTTTCAGGTCATCTGATATATGGAGATTATTGGCAGCCGTGTTTACATCCAGTAATATGTCTATAGGATCCACGACAAAGATCCCGCTCCTTATACCTGATATTATGTCACATAATGTGTGTAATGTGTCTGAGATCACAGTCACATCCAGATCATCTACATCATGGCGCTGGTTATCATGTCCCCCTGTGTCCTCATCACCTCCCCCCTCCTCAGGATCACACAAGTCACCTGTGTCTGGTTCCTGTAACACAGTCAGTGGATCAGTCATGTTACACAGCTCCTCAATGTGCCTCATCTTCCTGGACAGCTCGTCCTTCTTTATTTCAAGTGTCTCAATCACAGAAGAAAGAACAAGTAACTCTTCATCTTCCTGCCTGGAGATGTCACTCAGGACCCTCTTCTCCAGATCGTCCAGTCGTCTCCTAAGGTCTTTAAACTGGCTGTTGACTCTCTTGGCTTCTCTAGATGCCTTTTTTTGGACTTTATTCCAGCGCTCCTCCAGACTATGGACTCTTTTCTCAGCCTCCTCTCTCTTTGTTGTAAGTTTTTGGAGAACTTTTTTTAGTGCGGTCTTTTTTTTCTCAGAAGCCTCATCCAGCAATTCCACCCCATGTCCCTGATGTTCTCCAACCAAACTGCAGGACACACAGATACATGTAGCATCATCAGAGCAATAATACTTAAAGAGCTCATTATGGACAGAACATTTCCGGTTGTCCAGGGAAGTGCTGGGGTCAGATAAGACGTGTTCTGGTGACTTGCTGTGGACTTTCAGGTGTTTATCACACAGAGAAGCCTCACACATCAGACAGGACTTCACAGCAGATACAGGAGAGTCCACACAGTAAGTGCAGAAGATCCCGGTGACAACCTCCTTGTGAGGCTTCGTTTGTAGGAAATTCCTCACAATGTTACTCAAAGTAAAGTTCCTCATCAGTGCCGGCCGCTCCACAAACTTTTCTCTACATTCAGGACAGGAATAAATTAGAGACTCATCTTGTCTACTCAGATGCTGATCAATACAGACCCGGCAGAAGTTGTGTCCACATCTCAGCATTACAGGATCTGTAAAAGTCTCCAGACAGATGGAGCAGTCCAGCTCCTCTCGCAGATCAGCAGACGCCATGGCTGACAGAGGAAGAAACTGAAGTGTAGGATTCTGAATCTAGAAGGTGTGTCCACCCATTATGCCCCGGAAGAGGTTGTTCCTTTGAGTAGATCTTCCTATCCTGGACTGTTTCTGTTTTGTTTTCTGCATTCCTTTGTCCAGTCATTAGCATATTCCACCCAACAACAATGAGGGAGGAGGAGCAGACAAGTTCCAGGAAGAAGCTACAGACAGAAGAAGCTTATCCTTTCGGCAGTCAAACATCTTTATGTCTCTTGTTACATGGTTCTCTGGAGGCAGTCAGCCCCATTCCCTTCACCTGAGGATACGATCCATATCTGTAATATCATCTGACTGTTAGCAGAGGATGTCCACCAGTATAACAGCCAGTCACATCACACCAGCAGATTAGAAGACGGAAGCTTATGGACTCTGGTTGCTATCCTAGGATCATTTGCTAGATGGGAATCTAAGGGTGAAGACACACATGGCGTTTTTAGGCCGTTTTTAGTTAGTGCGTTTTCAGATTGTTAAAAACGCATGCGTTAAAAAACGTATGCGTTTTTTGAAAACGCATGCGTTTTTGACCAGTTTGAATTAAGATAATTGCTCAAACCTGTCAAAAACGCATGCGTTTTTAACGATCTGAAAACGCACTAACTAAAAACGGCCCAAAAACGGCATGTGTGTCTTCACCCTAAGGGTCCAGTCCCATTTGCGTTTCGGCTTCCATTTTTTAAAAAACTGATTGTGATTTAATCATGTCTGGACGGGTACATCAGTAGCAAAGTATCAGTTTTTAAACAAATCCATACCTCCCAACATTTGTTAAAGGGAAAGAGGGACAAAATGGCGGCACGCGTAGCCGGCACTCCCTGGCCACGCCCCAAATTTTAGCTATATTATAATAATAAAAATGATCTCAATTAAAAAAAAAAATAATATATTATCCTCATTGGGATTAGAACCCAGAACCTGCAGTGTCCATGTACAATAATAACACAGCGCCTCAACCCACTGAGCTATAACCTCTGCAATTATCTAGGTGTACAATTTTGGTAACTAAGAACTATGACTACTGTTACACTGTGACACAGATTTAATGCCTTGGTATATAGAGAGGGATCTTCTCAGAAATTATTGTAATTATTGAGACTATTATTATTATTATGGAGATTATTATTATTATTATGGAGATGATTATTATTATTTTTACTATTATTAATAATCATCTCCATAATAATAAAAATAATAACATTTATAATAATAATAATAATAGTCTCAATAATTACAATAATAATCTCTGAGAAGATCCCTCTCTATATATTAGTGCAGTAAGTCTGTATCACAGTGTAAATGGCAGATAACATGTCTTAGTTACCAGAAATCCTCAGCTCTGTATCACTGGGCTTATAGCTCAGTTAGTTAAGCTCCTGTCTGCAGTACACAGGGTCCCAGGTTCGATTCTCAGCCTGGCCAAAACTTTATTTAATTTAATTATACAAAGAGCTTGTGTCTGGGGAAGCCCTGGAGACCATATATGGACAGATGCTGATCTGACCTGATGACGTGGTCCCTGCTCTCTCTGCTAAGCCGACATTTCTCTGAAAAGGATTCCCTGCCCGATGTCTGCTCTGGGGAACCCTAGGAGATGCAGTGACCATATATGGACAGATGCTGATCTGAAGCTGATGACGTGGTCCCTGCTCTTTGCTAAGCCAGACACTTCTCTGAAAAGGATTCCCTGCCCGATGTCTGCTCTGGGGAACCCTAGGAGATGCAGTGACCATATATGGACAGATGCTGATCTGAAGCTGATGACGTGGTCCCTGCTCTTTGCTAAGCCATACACTTCTCTGAAAAGGATTCCCTCCGGATGTCTGTAGAAGCCGGAGGATCCGTGACAATCTCATAGCTGCCCGTGACGCAGGGCAGAGGTATGAAAAACGGGAAAGTCCCGTCAAAATCGGGACGGTTGGGAGCTATGCAAATCTGTTAAAAAAACGGGACACTTTTATTTCCGTTAGGGCACGTTCACACGTCTGCTAGCATCGCGTTCTTAACGAGACGCTAGCACACAGGGGGCGGGGCTTGAGCCGATCGCTTGTGCGTTTCCAGAGAAATACATGTGATCGGGTTATCAATTACATGCATTTCCCGGGAAAAGCATATGCGATCAGCCTGTGCCCCGCACCCCTGTGCGCTAGCGTCGTGTTACGAACGTGATGCTAGCAGAACGTGTGAATGCGTCCTGAGTGTTTGTTTCATTATTTTATTGTCATCTTTTTTGGACAACATTGCAAGTCTATTGAAATCAGTTGGGGAAGAAAGGATCCTCTAGGCCGGCGGCACACGTTTTTAACGCATGCGGTTTTTGACAGACTGTTTAAAAAATGACCAAAAACGGGTTCAAAACGCCATGTGTGGCATCACCCTTATGCGTTTCTGACGCATTCTACATGCTTCAGCCTTGATCACATGCTGAGATTACATTGAGTTTTAGCAGATGCAGTGGAAACACAAGGTAGCCTCAGGGCGCGTTCACATGTTGCGTTTTGACCTGCGTTTTCATTGGGTTTGAAACGCATATACAACAGCTGAGGAGGGGTGATTTGCTTAATTACATCACTGTTAACATTTCCATTTACAAAACGCACCATAAACGCGATGTTAACGCACACGCATGCGTTAACACTGTGTTTACAAACGTAAACGGTAATGTAATTAGGCAAATTACCTCTCATCAGCTGTTGTATATGAGGTTCAAACGCAATGAAAACTAAACCAAAACGCAACGTGTGAATGCGCCCTGAGCCTGTAATCAAGGCTGAAGCCATTGGAATGCATCAAAAAAAGCGCCGTTACAGAGCTGCGTATACAACAAATGCTTGAAGTGACAGGGCTCAGCCTAATCGCATATGCCCTGCATTGAAACGTATGCGATCGATAAGGGTGGTGACACACATGGCATTTTTTAGGCCGTTTTTAGTGCATGCGTTTTTTATGATCTGAAAATTCGCTAACTAAAAGCACCATGTGTGTCACCACCCCTAGGGCGCGTTCACTCGTTGCATTTTGACCTGCGTTTTCATTGCGTTTGAAATGCATATACAACAGCTGAGGAGAGGTGATTTGCCTAATTACATCACTGTTAACATTTACGTTAACAAAACGCATAGTAAACGCGATGTTAACGCATGCGTTAACATTGCGTTTACAAACGTAAACAGTAATGTAATTAGGCAAATCACCTCTCATCAGCTGTTGCATATGCGTTTCAAACGCAATGAAAACGCGACCAAAACGCAACGTGTGAACGCGCCCTTAGAAACAACCAGTGTTTTGTATTGTTTACAAGCAAAACACGGAGTGCACATTACCGATCACATGCGTTTTTGTTGAAAAACATATACAATTAGGATGTGCCCCTCCATGTCCCGAAAGATGGAATGCAGCCGGGCGCATTCACACGATGCGTTGCGGTTTTTGACAAATTCCAATGGCTTCAGCCTTGATCACATGCTGAGATTACATTGCGTTTTAGCCTAAAGCCTTTGGAATGCGCCAAAAAACGAATCCAAAAACGAAACACAATTCATCGTGTGAAAGCACCCTTAGGGTGATGCCACACATGGCATTTGGAACCCATTTTTGGTCTGTTTTTAAGCAGTCCTTTAAAAAACGCATGCATTTTTTGAAATCGCATCCGTTTTTGACAGGTTTTACCAATTATCTTAATTAAAACTGGTCAAAAATGGATGCATTTTCAAACAGACTGAAAACGCATGACTAAAAACGGGTTCAATATGCCACGTGTGACGCCACCCTTAGGCTACATTCACACGTTGCATTTTGCTTGCGTTGACACACGCGTTTTCAAACGCATCACAACAGCTGAGGAGAGTGTTTTTTTGCGTTATGGAAGACTGAGAGGGAGGGGCTTGCCCGAATGTTGATGTGTTTCTGCTGAAATGCTCAGTAACAAGCACCATGGGGGGAGTGCATGGTAACCTCACTCCTCCACCACGCTCCAGCTTCCTGATTGATCCGGTGGGTGACTACATTGTCAATTCTACACCAGGCCATTCCTCTTTCTCTGTGGTCAGTTTTTGGAGAACATTTCTCATTTTTCTTTTTCTCAGAGAAATCATCCACCCTATCAGAATTGTTCGATATAGGGTTGCGTAATTTATCAAGAGCTGGCGCATCATCAGTATATCCCGTGTACAGCTGCACCCGTGGATCATTTCCTGCCAATAGAATTGTGCTTTAACCTGTGCCAGGTCCTGGCACATAGTACAGTTATTGCCTGGCCCACTGCCTGCCCCCTTGGAAGAAAACTGGCATAGCACCCATGATAAATGCCCCTCCCCAGTGGGTTCAGGTTGGTTTATGTCCAGTCTGATTGTAGATTCTCCTTTTGCTGAAACAGTTTCTGTAAATGGGGTTAAAGTGCAACGGGAAGTAGGCCGAGGCCCGCCCCGGTGGGCGCGACTTTGTCTGCGTTTGCAAGTGCAGACAAAGCGCTACGTGTGGCACCAGCCTAAGTATGATGGATCCTCCTGATGAATCCTGGTGGGCACTTCTAAGTGTATTCCTCTTTACCAGACACATGCATTTGGCCTTGTTCACACATTCAGATTTTCTGATGCAGTTTTGGAAGCCAAAAGCAGGTGTGGATCCCAGTGGATGAAATGCTCTATCTTTTTGCAAGTGTCCGGCTGTGCGCCGCTGTTTCCTATGGAGGGAGGAGGGGTCACCTCTCCTCTACTCCAGCGCACCGTGTGTGAATGTACCCTAAATACGTTTGCGATTGTGCTTCAATCCCAAATTCGAAAACCACATGGGAACGCGGCCTATTGGAAGTGGCGCGAGCGGCCACTGGACGTCCAATGAAACCAAGACATTGCAACGGATCCGTTAGACTTTTGTTATTATTGTTTTGTTGAGGTGCGAACTTGGCCTTAAATAAACAAACAAACAACAGATAAAGATGAAAACCTAAAATAGTTTATTTTAAAATGCAGAAAAAACCCCCCATAACTTGTTTTTATTGTTTTCATTTTATAAAGTGACATCTTGACGAATAGGGCGGATGCATCGCGGTGTTCTGTGGCGGATTTGAGGCGGTTGGGTTGACCATTCATGGCGCCTTCACATGTTGCGTTACGTTTTTAAACCAGCAGGCCAAAACGCATATTTACGTACGTTTCCAATGATTTGTATTATGTGGGGCTCATTCCGGAACGTCGACGTCTCAGTGGAAACGGTTAAGCATTCGGCCCTGCTGCCTTTGAAAACGTAACGTTTGAACGCGGCCTCAGTATCTAGAAATAAGTCGCTTTCTATGGCTCATTTGCTATGGAAGCAGGACGAGATTTGTACCAGGCACCACTGGAAATCCATACACACGTTGAACCACGAAGTGTATGGTGGCCACATCTCCCCTCGTCGTGCCGGATCCATCAAGAGGTTTAGGCCTCTCGATGTTTGTGGCGAGCGGTGCGGCCGGTGAGCAAAACTGATTATTCCACTGCTTCTATGCCAAAAAAAACGGGCGTAGAAGCAGCGATAAGTCTCCCCCTTCCAGTGAAACGTGCAGTAATCCAACCAAGATCCAACCAATACGAAGCATTTCCATCTAATAGCGTCAAATGTTCATAGGAAGAAGTTACGTCGCGCTGCCAGTTTCTTGATGGACTTTGGACGCTACTATCAAGTTCTCGGATATTCTTAGACATCCATAATGTATCCATAATACAGCATAAAGAGGCTGAGTAAAGGAGGCAGTGAAGGTGTATAAGTGTTTGATGGGGTCACACATCTCAAAGAAGGACAACTCCCCCGCCTCATAATCCAGACAGACCCGGACTCTGCCACTGGAGATCTTGTCAGGTAGCTGGATATATTTAGTGTTATGTATCACTCCATAACGAGTATTAAACAGCCCTCCAAATAAGCCCCAGGATTTGTCGTTACCTCCAATGTACGACTTAAGTCCTCTTCTGTCCATACTGCGGTAACACACCCCCACCCTCCAACTCCCAGCATTGCTAATGTCCACATCCCAGTAATGTCGTCCTGAGGAAAAACTCTTGTTGCTTAAAACTTGATTGTACTCGAATCTCTCTCCTGTTTCTGAACGATTCTGGTTTATTTTTGAAACAGAAACCGTTTTCAGGTCGTCCGAAATAGTGATATAATTACCGGCTGTGTTTACATCCAGTAATATGTCTGCAGGACCCTCCACATAGATCCCGCTCCTTATACCTGATATTATGTCACATACTGTGTGAAATGTGTCTGAGATCACAGTCACATCCAGACCATCTACATCATGGCGCTGGTTATCATGTCCCCCTGTGTCCTCATCACCTCCCCCCTCCTCAGGATCACACAAGTCACCTGTGTCTGGTTCCTGTAACACAGTCAGTGGATCAGTCATGTTACACAGCTCCTCAATGTGCCTCATCTTCCTGGACAGCTCGTCCTTCTGTATCTCCAGCTTCTGGATCAGATCAGAGAGTGAGAGTGACACCTGCTCTTCTTGCCTGGAGATCTCACTCAGGATCCTTTCTTCAAGGTTGTCTGACCTTTTCCTGAGGTCTACAAACAGGGCAGTGACTCTTTCTGTTAACTTAGCTGTCTTCACTTGTGATTTCTTCCTGTGCTCCTCTAGATTTTTCACTCTTTTTTCAGTTTCTTCTTTTTTAATGGTCACTTTCTGCAGAAGATTTTTTAGTCGTTTCTTCTTTTTTTTATAAGCCTCATCCAACATCTCCACCTGGTGTCCCTGATGTTCTCCAGCAACCGTGCAGGACACACAGATACAAGCTTCATCCTCAGTGCAATAATACTTCAAGAGTTCCTTATGTACAGAGCATTTTTTGTTCTCAAAGGAAGTACCGGGATCAGATAAGACGTGTTCTGGTGACTTGCTGTGGACTTTCAGGTGTTTATCACACAGAGAAGCTTCACACATCAGACAGGACCTCACAGCAGGTACAGGAGAGTCCACACAGTAAGTGCAAAAGATCCCGGTTCCTTTCTGTGTTGGTGGAGTGGTCAGTAGATTCTCCATTATCTTCCGCAGAGCTAAGTTCCTCATCAGTGGTGGTCGCTCCTGAAAATCTTCTCTACATTCAGGACAGGAATATCCTCGAGACTTGTCCTGTGTATTCAGGTGCTGATCAATACAGACCCGGCAGAAGTTGTGTCCACATCTCAGCATTACAGGATCGGTATAAGTGTATAGACAAATGGAGCAGTCCAGCTCGGCTCTCAGGTCAGTTGCCATGCCTAATGGAGATGAAGAAAGAGACAGATAAGTGTTGTATTCCTGGAAAACCATTGAGTATAACCCCAACGTAAAGGCCTCGTCGTTATTAGAGTTGGCCAACCACTTATTTGGTCATTCCATGAAGAGAGTGGAAGTGAGTCAACCCAGCCATGGCACAGAGGTCAGGAGACCATCTTTTAGAACTGGTCCCTCAACACCCCCCCCTCCCATCACTCCATTGTCCTTGAAAACTCCCACTCCTTCCCATGTTCACAATGAAATCCTGCGAATGCGTAAATGCGTGCTGCCGCACTCAAATCTCGGAGACCTTGGATCATCAGTAGGATTTTATTGTGGGGTCTTTCATGATGAGGGAAGAGGCAAAGATTTGCCCTCCTCCATTAGTCCTGATCACATTCACATAGGGGGTTATTTATCATTGGTTTTCTTGGGCTTTTTTTTTTTGGCGTAAAAAAAGTCTCAAAGTGGTCAAATTGAGGATTTTTGAGACTTTTCACTGCTAAAAAGTCTCACAGGACTATATACACCTCTTCATTATTCTGGCCTAAACATAGAACTACTGCTAGTGCAACACCGTGCAAAGCCAGATCCATTCATAAAAAGTCTCATGGTTACTCCAGTCCCCTGGTGTATGTGCTGGGACTTTTTATGCATTTTGAGACTTTTTTGGGGACTTTTTGATAAAAAAAAAAATTCCAGACAGAAAATAGACCATGAGAACATTTATTAAAGCACCAAAGCCACTTTAATGAATCTGATGGGCAGCGAAGACCCAAAAAATAGACATAGAACTGTCCAAAGAACCCTACGTTTGCGTTCGGGTTCAGGTCTGGCCGTGAGATCCAGACCTATTGCCGGTCGAACAGCCAATCCGGTACACTGACTCCCCTAGTTACTAGCCCCAGCGATGATTGACCATGAGACACCCCTGGCCAATTTTCGCCATCACCAGTTGCTAGGGGAATTAATTTGCCGGATTGGCTGTTCAGCCACCAATATGTCCAGGTTGAACCTGAACCCGAAGGTGCGCCAGTTTTCTGTCTGACCTTGCACATCCTTTTATGTGCAAGCTTGCACATGTATTTAAGAAGTGTCAGCACCACACACGGTCCAACTGTGCACCAGACGCCCCCTAATTTGTGTCATATGATGAGTAGTGCAGCCGTGACACAAATTAGGAGGCGTCCGGTGCGTCGGATCGTGCACCACATTTATCGTGCAAAGTCTAGCAGAAGTGTGCCCCATGTAAAGGTGCCCGATGTAAAAGGTGCACCATGAAAAAGGTGCACCAAAATAGTGGTGCCCTCTGTCGGGGCAGTTCAGGGGGCGCCAGATTCATGAAGAACGGGTGCCACAAATCTGGCTCCCCCTGCATTATACACCAACTGCGCATAGTACACACCCTGCACATAGTACACGCCCTGCACATAGTACACAGGAGACTGCACATAGTACACACTGCACACAGTACACAGGAGACTGCACATAGTACACACTGCACACAGTACACAGGAGACTGCACATAGTACACACTGCACATAGTACACACTGCACACAGTACGCAGGAGACTGCACATAGTACACACTGCACACAGAACACAGGAGACTGCACATAATACACACTGCACACAGAACACAGGAGACTGCACATAATACACACTGCACATAGTACACAGGAGACTGCACATAGTACACACTCTGCGCATAGTATACACTGCACACAGGAGACTGCACATAGTACACACTGCACACAGTACGCAGGAGACTGCACATAGTACACACTGCACACAGGAGACTGCACATAGTACACGCTGCACACAGTACACAGGAGACTGCACATAGTACACACTGCACAAAGAACACAGGAGACTGCACATAATACACACTGCACATAGTACACACTGCACATAGTACACAGGAGACTGCACATAGTACACACTCTGCGCATAGTATACACTGCACATAGTATACACTGCGCACAGAACACAGGAGACTGCACATAATACGCACTGCACATAGTACACAGGAGACTGCACATAGTACACACTCTGCGCATAGTATACACTGCACATAGTATACACTGCACACAGAACACAGGAGACTGCACATAGTACACACTGCACATAGTACACAGGAGACTGCACATAATACACACTGCACACAGAACACAGGAGACTGCACATAATACACACTGCACATAGTACACAGGAGACTGCACATAGTACACACTCTGCACATAGTATACACTGCACACAGGAGACTGCACATAGTACACACTGCACACAGTACGCAGGAGACTGCACATAGTACACGCTGCACACAGGAGACTGCACATAGTACACGCTGCACACAGGAGACTGCACATAGTACACGCTGCACACAGTACACAGGAGACTGCACATAGTACACACTGCACAAAGAACACAGGAGACTGCACATAATACACACTGCACATAGTACACACTGCACATAGTACACAGGAGACTGCGCATAGTACACACTGCACATAGTACACACTGCACATAGTACACACTGCACATAGTACACACTGCACATAGTACACACTGCACATAGTATACACAGCACATAGTATACACTGCGCACAGAACACAGGAGACTGCACATAATACACACTGCACATAGTACACAGGAGACTGCACATAGTACACACTGCACATAATACACAGGAGACTGCACATAGTACACAGGACACTGCACATAGTACACAGGAGACTGCACATAGTACACACTGCACATAATACACAGGAGACTGCACATAGTACACACTCTGCGCATAGTATACACTGCTAATTGAGCTGCTCCCTCCCCCCTCCGGTTTGACCTGCTGTAGAATTGCGCCATATCCTGTGGCTGAACAAGCGCAGGCTATATGCAGTGCGCAGGGAAGGAGGAACACCCCACGTCAGCCCACTGAGCCACCATCTGTGCCCCCTTAACCCTTTTTTAAGCCATGTGGGGTAATGGCGGAAATAGGTGCAATTTCGGGTATAAAAGGTCCTTTGTTTCTTCCGGCTATCACTGTGCCCCACACAGGACACATATTTGGAAAGAACTGATAACCACTGAGGTCGATCGATGTTATTAGCAGTGATATTGTTATATGGCACCCACAAGCCTCTCTCACCTGTAGCCTCTGTATGTGACCCTCCTGACTCTCCGTCCTCCACCAATGCAACTTCCAGTGTGTACAGGCACAAAGCCACCAGCACAATGAGCAGTTTCCCTCCTCCTCAGCTTGTAGTGTGGGCTGGGGGCTGGGCGGGGGACAATAGTCTCCATGTGAGGCCGCGGACCCTCCTCCATGTCCTCCCACTTCCTGGTGCATCATACAAGTTGTAGGACCTCCTGCTACAGTCACACCAGGAGCAGCGCAGTCTGAGATACACATGTACAGGCGGTGCCCTACATAAGAACACCCGACTTACAGACGACCCCTAGTTACAAACGGACCTCTGGATGTTGATAATTTACTGTACTTTAGCCCCGGGCTACAATAATCAGCTCTAATTCTGTAATGAAGCTTTATTGTTACTCCTGGTTCTGATGACAACCCAACATTTTAAAATCCAATTGTCACAGAGACCAAAAAAAAAAAATTTGGCTGGAGTTACAATTATAAAGTATACAGATCCGACTTACATACAAATTCAACTTAAGAACAAACCTATAGAACCGATCTTGTACGTAACTCGGGGACTGCCTGTGTAATGCAGCGTTACAGTATAATATACCGTACAAAGCACCGAGACTGCGGGAACCGCAACACAACCATCTATATGTAACACATAAAAAGGTATAAATACAGATCCCCACAGGACGGTAATATCCTCCTAATTATCCCTGTACTGTGACATCACTGTGTGTATTCTCCCTGTACTGTGACATCACTGTGTGTATTCTCCCTGTACTGTGACATCTCTGTGTGTATTATCCCTGTACTGTGACATCACTGTGTGTATTATCACTGTACTGTGACATCACTGTGTGTATTATCCTGTACTGTGACATCACTGTGTGTATTATCACTGTACTGTGACATCACTGTGTGTATTATCCTGTACTGTGACATCACTGTGTGTATTATCCTGTACTGTGACATCACTGTGTGTATTATCCCTGTACTGTGACATCACTGTGTGTATTATCCCTGTACTGTGACATCACTGTGTGTATTATCCCTGTACTGTGACACCACTGTGTGTATTATCCCTGTACTGTGACATCACTGTGTGTATTATCCCTGTACTGTGACATCACTGTGTGTATTATCCCTGTACTGTGACACCACTGTGTGTATTATCCCTGTACTGTGACATCACTGTGTGTCTTATCTCTGTACTGTGACATCACTGTGTGTGTTATCCCTGTATCGTGATATCGCTGTGTGTATTATCCCTGTACTGTGACATCACTGTGTGTGTTATCCCTGTACTGTGACATCGCTCTGTGTTTTATCCCTGTACTGTGACATCACTGTGTGTCTTATCTCTGTACTGTGACATCACTGTGTGTATTATCCCTGTACTGTGACATCGCTGTGTGTATTATCCCTGTACTGTGACATCACTGTGTGTATTATCTCTGTACTGTGACATCACTGTGTGTATTATCCCTGTACTGTGACATCACTATGTGTATTATCTCTGTACTGTGACATCACTGTGTGTATTATCTCTGTACTGTGACGTCACTGTGTGTATTATCCCTGTACTGTGACGTCACTGTGTGTATTATCTCTGTACTGTGACATCACTGTGTATTATCCTTTTACTGTGACATCACTGTGTATATTATCCCTGTACTGTGACATCACTGTGTGTATTATCCCTGTACTGTGACATCACTGTGTGTATTATCTCTGTACTGTGACATCACTGTGTGTATTATCTCTGTACTGTGACATCACTGTGTGTATTATTCCTGTCCTGTGACATCACTGTGTGTATTATTCCTGTCCTGTGACATCACTGTGTGTATTATCCCTGTACTGTGACATCACTGTGTGTATTATCCATGTACTGTGACATCACTGTGTGTATTATCCCTGTACTGTGACATAGCTGTGTGTATTATTCCTGTCCTGTGACATCACTGTGTGTATTATTCCTGTCCTGTGACATCACTGTGTGTATTATCCCTGTACTGTGACATCACTGTGTGTATTATCCATGTACTGTGACATCACTGTGTGTATTATCTCTGTACTGTGACATCACTGTGTGTATTATCTCTGTACTGTGACATCACTGTGTGTATTATTCCTGTCCTGTGACATCACTGTGTGTATTATTCCTGTCCTGTGACATCACTGTGTGTATTATCCCTGTACTGTGACATCACTGTGTGTATTATCCATGTACTGTGACATCACTGTGTGTATTATCTCTGTACTGTGACATCACTGTGTGTATTATCCCTGTACTGTGACATAGCTGTGTGTATTATCCCTGCACTATGACATCACTGTGTGTATTATCCTGTACTGTGACATCACTGTGTGTATTATCCCTGTACTGTGACATCACTGTGTGTATTATCCCTGTACTGTGACATCACTGTGTGTATTATCCCTGTACTGTGACATCACTGTGTGTATTATCCCTGTACTGTGATATCACTGTGTGTATTATCCCTGTACTGTGACATCACTGTGTGTATTATCCCTGCACTGTGACGTCACTGTGTGTATTGTCCTCTGTCCTGTGACATCACTGTGTGTATTATCCCTGTACTGTGACATCACTGTGTGTATTATCCCTGTACTGTGACATCACTCTGTGTATTATCCCTGTACTGTGACATCACTGTGTGTATTATCCCCGTACTGTGACATAGCTGTGTGTATTATCCCTGTACTGTGACATCACTGTGTGTATTATCCCTGTACTGTGACATCACTGTGTGTATTATTCCTGTCCTGTGACATCACTGTGTGTATTATCCCTGTACTGTGACATCACTGTGTGTATTATCCATGTACTGTGACATCACTGTGTGTATTATCTCTGTACTGTGACATAACTGTGTGTATTATCCCTGTACTGTGACATAGCTGTGTGTATTATTCCTGTCCTGTGACATCACTGTGTGTATTATCCCTGTACTGTGACATCACTGTGTGTATTATCCATGTACTGTGACATCACTGTGTGTATTATCTCTGTACTGTGACATCACTGTGTGTATTATCCCTGTACTGTGACATAGCTGTGTGTATTATTCCTGTCCTGTGACATCACTGTGTGTATTATTCCTGTCATGTGACATCACTGTGTGTATTATCCCTGTACTGTGACATCACTGTGTGTATTATCCATGTACTGTGACATCACTGTGTGTATTATCTCTGTACTGTGACATCACTGTGTGTATTATCTCTGTACTGTGACATCACTGTGTGTATTATTCCTGTCCTGTGACATCACTGTGTGTATTATTCCTGTCCTGTGACATCACTGTGTGTATTATCCCTGTACTGTGACATCACTGTGTGTATTATCCATGTACTGTGACATCACTGTGTGTATTATCTCTGTACTGTGACATCACTGTGTGTATTATCTCTGTACTGTGACATCACTGTGTGTATTATTCCTGTCCTGTGACATCACTGTGTGTATTATTCCTGTCCTGTGACATCACTGTGTGTATTATCCCTGTACTGTGACATCACTGTGTGTATTATCCATGTACTGTGACATCACTGTGTGTATTATCCCTGTACTGTGACATCACTGTGTGTGTTATCCCTGTATCGTGATATCGCTGTGTGTATTATCCTTGTACTGTGACATCACTGTGTGTGTTATCCCTGTACTGTGACATCGCTCTGTGTTTTATCCCTGTACTGTGACATCACTGTGTGTCTTATCTCTGTACTGTGACATCACTGTGTGTATTATCCCTGTACTGTGACATCGCTGTGTGTATTATCCCTGTACTGTGACATCACTGTGTGTGTTATCCCTGTATCGTGATATCGCTGTGTGTATTATCCCTGTACTGTGACATCACTGTGTGTATTATCCCTGTACTGTGACATCACTATGTGTATTATCTCTGTACTGTGACATCACTGTGTGTATTATCTCTGTACTGTGACGTCACTGTGTGTATTATCCCTGTACTGTGACATCACTGTGTGTATTATCTCTGTACTGTGACATCACTGTGTGTATTATCCCTGTACTGTGACATCACTATGTGTATTATCTCTGTACTGTGACATCACTGTGTGTATTATCTCTGTACTGTGACGTCACTGTGTGTATTATCCCTGTACTGTGACGTCACTGTGTGTATTATCTCTGTACTGTGACATCACTGTGTATATTATCCCTGTACTGTGACATCACTGTGTGTATTATCCCTGTACTGTGACATCACTGTGTGTATTATCCCTGTACTGTGACATCACTATGTGTATTATCTCTGTACTGTGACATAGCTGTGTGTATTATTCCTGTCCTGTGACATCACTGTGTGTATTATTCCTGTCCTGTGACATCACTGTGTGTATTATCCCTGTACTGTGACATCACTGTGTGTATTATCCACGTACTGTGACATCACTGTGTGTATTATCTCTGTACTGTGACATCACTGTGTGTATTATCCCTGTACTGTGACATCACTGTGTGTATTATTCCTGTCCTGTGACATCACTGTGTGTATTATTCCTGTCCTGTGACATCACTGTGTGTATTATCCCTGTACTGTGACATCACTGTGTGTATTATCCATGTACTGTGACATCACTGTGTGTATTATCTCTGTACTGTGACATCACTGTGTGTATTATCCCTGTACTGTGACATCGCTGTGTGTATTATCCCTGCACTGTGACGTCACTGTGTGTATTGTCCTCTGTCCTGTGACATCACTGTGTGTATTATCCCTGTACTGTGACATAACTGTGTGTATTATTCCTGTCCTGTGACATCACTGTGTGTATTATCCCTGTACTGTGACATCACTGTGTGTATTATCCATGTGCTGTGACATCACTGTGTGTATTATCCCTTCACTGTGACATCACTGTGTGTATTATCTCTGTACTGTGACATCACTGTGTGTATTATCCTGTCCTGTGACATCACTGTGTGTATTATCCCTGTACTGTGACATCACTGTGTGTATTATCTTTGTACTGTGACAGCACTGTGTGTATTATCCCTGTACTGTGCCATCACTGTGTGTATTATCCCTGTCCTGCGACATCACCGTGTGTATTATCCCTGTACTGTGACATCACTGTGTGTATTTTCCCTGTACTGTGACATCACCG
Organism: Engystomops pustulosus; assembly: GCF_040894005.1. Classification (NCBI taxonomy): domain Eukaryota; kingdom Metazoa; phylum Chordata; class Amphibia; order Anura; family Leptodactylidae; genus Engystomops; species Engystomops pustulosus. The sequence continues at coordinate 13,771,213 of NC_092414.1, forward strand.
TGTGTATTATCCCTGTACTGTGACATCACTGTGTGTGTTATCCCTGTACTGTGACATCACTGTGTGTGTTATCCCTGTACTGTGACATCACTGTGTGTGTTATCCCTGTACTGTGACATCACTGTGTGTATTATCCTGTACTGTGACATCACTGTGTGTATTATCCATGTACTGTGACATCACTGTGAGTATTATCCCTGTACTGTGACATCACTGTGTGTTTTATCCCTGTACTGTGACATCACTATGTGTATTATCTCTGTACTGTGACAGCACTGTGTGTATTATCCCTGTACTGTGCCATCACTGTGTGTATTATCCCTGTCCTGCGACATCACCGTGTGTATTATCCCTGTACTGTGACATCACTGTGTGTGTTATCCCTGTACTGTGACATCACTGTGTGTGTTATCCCTGTACTGTGACATCACTGTGTGTGTTATCCCTGTACTGTGACATCACCGTGTGTATTATCCCTGTACTGTGACATCACTGTGTGTGTTATCCCTGTACTGTGACATCACTGTGAGTATTATCCCTGTACTGTGACATCACTGTGTGTTTTATCCCTGTACTGTGACATCACTATGTGTATTATCTCTGTACTGTGACATCACTGTGTGTATTATCTCTGTACTGTGACGTCACTGTGTGTATTATCCCTGTACTGTGACGTCACTGTGTGTATTATCTCTGTACTGTGACATCACTGTGTATTATCCTTTTACTGTGACATCACTGTGTATATTATCCCTGTACTGTGACATCACTGTGTGTATTATCCCTGTACTGTGACATCACTGTGTGTATTATCCCTGTACTGTGACATCACTGTGTGTATTATCTCTGTACTGTGACATCACTGTGTGTATTATCTCTGTACTGTGACATCACTGTGTGTATTATTCCTGTCCTGTGACATCACTGTGTGTATTATTCCTGTCCTGTGACATCACTGTGTGTATTATCTCTGTACTGTGACATCACTGTGTGTATTATTCCTGTCCTGTGACATCACTGTGTGTATTATTCCTGTCCTGTGACATCACTGTGTGTATTATCTCTGTACTGTGACGTCACTGTGTGTATTATCACTGTACTGTGACATCACTGTGAGTATTATCCCTGTACTGTGACATCACTGTGTGTTTTATCCCTGTACTGTGACATGACTGTGTGTATTATCCCTGTACTGTGACATCACTATGTGTATTATCTCTGTACTGTGACATCACTGTGTGTATTATCTCTGTACTGTGACGTCACTGTGTGTATTATCCCTGTACTGTGACGTCACTGTGTGTATTATCTCTGTACTGTGACATCACTGTGTATTATCCTTTTACTGTGACATCACTGTGTATATTATCCCTGTACTGTGACATCACTGTGTGTATTATCCCTGTACTGTGACATCACTGTGTGTATTATCCCTGTACTGTGACATCACTGTGTGTATTATCTCTGTACTGTGACATCACTGTGTGTGTTATCCCTGTACTGTGACATCACTGTGTGTGTTATCCCTGTACTGTGACATCACTGTGTGTATTATCCTGTACTGTGACATCACTGTGTGTATTATCCATGTACTGTGACATCACTGTGTGTATTATCCCTGTACTGTGACGTCACTGTGTGTGTTATCCCTGTACTGTGACATCACTGTGTGTATTATCCCTGTACTGTGACATCACTGTGTGTGTTATCCCTGTACTGTGACATCACTATGTGTATTATCTCTGTACTGTGACGTCACTGTGTGTATTATCTCTGTACTGTGACATCACTGTGTATTATCCTTTTACTGTGACATCACTGTGTATATTATCCCTGTACTGTGACATCACTGTGTGTATTATCCCTGTACTGTGACATCACTGTGTGTATTATCCCTGTACTGTGACATCACTGTGTGTATTATCTCTGTACTGTGACATCACTGTGTGTATTATCTCTGTACTGTGACATCACTGTGTGTATTATTCCTGTCCTGTGACATCACTGTGTGTATTATTCCTGTCCTGTGACATCACTGTGTGTATTATCCCTGTACTGTGACATCACTGTGTGTATTATCCATGTACTGTGACATCACTGTGTGTATTATCTCTGTACTGTGACATCACTGTGTGTATTATCCCTGTACTGTGACATAGCTGTGTGTATTATTCCTGTCCTGTGACATCACTGTGTGTATTATTCCTGTCCTGTGACATCACTGTGTGTATTATCCCTGTACTGTGACATCACTGTGTGTATTATCCATGTACTGTGACATCACTGTGTGTATTATCCCTGTACTGTGACATCACTGTGTGTATTATCTCTGTACTGAGACATAACTGTGTGTATTATCCCTGTACTGTGACATCACTGTGAGTATTATCCCTGTACTGTGACATCACTGTGTGTTTTATCCCTGTACTGTGACATCACTGTGTATATTATCTCTGTACTGTGACATCACTGTGTGTATTATCCCTGTACTGTGACATCACTGTGTGTATTATCCCTGTACTGTGATATCACTGTGTGTATTATCCCTGTACTGTGACATCACTGTGTGTATTATCCCTGCACTGTGACGTCACTGTGTGTATTGTCCTCTGTCCTGTGACATCACTGTGTGTATTATCCCTGTACTGTGACATCACTGTGTGTGTTATCCCTGTACTGTGACATCACTGTGTGTGTTATCCCTGTACTGTGACATCACTGTGTGTATTATCCTGTACTGTGACATCACTGTGTGTATTATCCATGTACTGTGACATCACTGTGTGTATTTTCCCTGTACTGTGACATCACCGTGTGTATTATCCCTGTACTGTGACATCACTGTGTGTATTATCCCTGTCCTGCGACATCACCGTGTGTATTATCCCTGTACTGTGACATCACTGTGTGTATTATCCCTGTACTGTGACATAACTGTGTGTATTATTCCTGTCCTGTGACATCACTGTGTGTATTATCCCTGTACTGTGACATCACTGTGTGTATTATCCATGTACTGTGACATCACTGTGTGTGTTATCCCTGTACTGTGACATCACTGTGTGTATTATCCCTTCACTGTGACAGCACTGTGTGTATTATCCCTGTACTGTGCCATCACTGTGTGTATTATCCCTGTCCTGCGACATCACCGTGTGTATTATCCCTGTACTGTGACATCACTGTGTGTATTTTCCCTGTACTGTGACATCACCGTGTGTATTATCCCTGTACTGTGACATCACTGTGTGTGTTATCCCTGTACTGTGACATCACTGTGTGTGTTATCCCTGTACTGTGACATCACTGTGTGTATTATCCTGTACTGTGACATCACTGTGTGTATTATCCATGTACTGTGACATCACTGTGTGTATTATCCCTGTACTGTGACATCACTGTGTGTATTATCTTTGTACTGTGACAGCACTGTGTGTATTATCCCTGTACTGTGCCATCACTGTGTGTATTATCCCTGTCCTGCGACATCACCGTGTGTATTATCCCTGTACTGTGACATCACTGTGTGTATTTTCCCTGTACTGTGACATCACCGTGTGTATTATCCCTGTACTGTGACATCACTGTGTGTGTTATCCCTGTACTGTGACATCACTGTGTGTATTTTCCCTGTACTGTGACATCACCGTGTGTATTATCCCTGTACTGTGACATCACTGTGTGTGTTATTCCTGTACTGTGACATCACTGTGTGTGTTATCCCTGTACTGTGACATCACTGTGTGTATTATCCCTGTACTGTGACATCACTGTGTGTGTTATCCCTGTACTGTGACATCACTGTGTGTATTATCTCTGTACTGAGACATAACTGTGTGTATTATCACTGTACTGTGACATCACTGTGTGTATTATCACTGTACTGTGACATCACTGTGAGTATTATCCCTGTACTGTGACATCACTGTGTGTTTTATCCCTGTACTGTGACATCACTGTGTATATTATCTCTGTACTGTGACATCACTGTGTGTTTTATCCCTGTACTGTGACATCACTGTGTGTATTATCCCTGTACTGTGACATCATTGTGTGTATTATCTCTGTACTGTGACATCACTGTGTGTATTATCCCTGTACTGTGCCATCACTGTGTGTATTATCCCTGTCCTGCGACATCACCGTGTGTATTATCCCTGTACTGTGACATCACTGTGTGTATTTTCCCTGTACTGTGACATCACCGTGTGTATTATCCCTGTACTGTGACATCACTGTGTGTGTTATCCCTGTACTGGGACATCACTGTGTGTATTATCCCTGTACGGTGACATCACTGTGTGTATTATCCCTGTACTGTGACATCACTGTGTGTGTTATCCCTGTACTGTGACATCACTGTGTGTATTATCTCTGTACTGAGACATAACTGTGTGTATTATCCCTGTACTGTGATATCACTGTGTGTATTATCACTGTACTGAGACATAACTGTGTGTATTATCCCTGTACTGTGATATCACTGTGTGTATTATCACTGTACTGTGACATCACTGTGAGTATTATCCCTGTACTGTGACATCACTGTGTGTTTTATCCCTGTACTGTGACATCACTGTGTATATTATCTCTGTACTGTGACATCACTGTGTGTTTTATCCCTGTACTGTGACATCACTGTGTGTATTATCCCTGTACTGTGACATCACTGTGTGTATTATCTTTGTACTGTGACAGCACTGTGTGTATTATCCCTGTACTGTGCCATCACTGTGTGTATTATCCCTGTACTGTGACATCACTGTGTGTATTATCTTTGTACTGTGACAGCACTGTGTGTATTATCCCTGTACTGTGCCATCACTGTGTGTATTATCCCTGTCCTGCGACATCACCGTGTGTATTATCCCTGTACTGTGACATCACTGTGTGTATTATCCCTGTACTGTGACATCACCGTGTGTATTATCCCTGTACTGTGACATCACTGTGTGTGTTATCCCTGTACTGTGACATCACTGTGTGTATTATCTCTGTACTGAGACATAACTGTGTGTATTATCCCTGTACTGTGACATCACTGTGTGTATTATCACTGTACTGTGACATCACTGTGAGTATTATCCCTGTACTGTGACATCACTGTGTGTTTTATCCCTGTACTGTGACATCACTGTGTATATTATTTCTGTACTGTGACATCACTGTGTGTTTTATCCCTGTACTGTGACATCACTATGTGTATTATCCCTGTACTGTGACATCACTGTGTGTATTATCTTTGTACTGTGACAGCACTGTGTGTATTATCCCTGTACTGTGCCATCACCGTGTGTATTATCCCTGTCCTGCGACATCACCGTGTGTATTATCCCTGTACTGTGACATCACTGTGTGTATTTTCCCTGTACTGTGACATCACCGTGTGTATTATCCCTGTACTGTGACATCACTGTGTGTGTTATCCCTGTACTGTGACATCACTGTGTGTGTTATCCCTGTACTGTGACATCACTGTGTGTGTTATCCCTGTACTGTGACATCACTGTGTGTATTATCCATGTACTGTGACATCACTGTGTGTATTATCCCTGTACTGTGACATCACTGTGTGTATTATCTTTGTACTGTGACAGCACTGTGTGTATTATCCCTGTCCTGCGACATCACCGTGTGTATTATCCCTGTACTGCGACATCACCGTGTGTATTTTCCCTGTACTGTGACATCACTGTGTGTATTATCTTTGTACTGTGACAGCACTGTGTGTATTATCCCTGTACTGTGCCATCACTGTGTGTATTATCCCTGTCCTGCGACATCACCGTGTGTATTATCCCTGTACTGTGACATCACTGTGTGTATTTTCCCTGTACTGTGACATCACTGTGTGTGTTATCCCTGTACTGTGACATCACTGTGTGTGTTATCCCTGTACGGTGACATCACTGTGTGTATTATCCCTGTACGGTGACATCACTGTGTGTATTATCCCTGTACTGTGACATCACTGTGTGTGTTATCCCTGTACTGTGACATCACTGTGTGTATTATCACTGTACTGTGACATCACTGTGAGTATTATCCCTGTACTGTGACATCACTGTGTGTTTTATCCCTGTACTGTGACATCACTGTGTATATTATCTCTGTACTGTGACATCACTGTGTGTTTTATCCCTGTACTGTGACATCACTGTGTGTATTATCCCTGTACTGTGACATCACTGTGTGTATTATCTTTGTACTGTGACATCACTGTATGTATTATCTCTGTACTGTGACATCACTGTGTGTATTATCCTGTACTGTGACATCACTGTGTGTATTATCACTGTACTGTGACATCACTGTGAGTATTATCCCTGTACTGTGACATCACTGTGTGTATTATCCCTGTACTGTGCCATCACTGTGTGTATTATCCCTGTCCTGCGACATCACCGTGTGTATTATCCCTGTACTGTGACATCACTGTGTGTATTATCCCTGTACTGTGACATCACCGTGTGTATTATCCCTGTACTGTGACATCACTGTGTGTATTATCTCTGTACTGAGACATAACTGTGTGTATTATCCCTGTACTGTGACATCACTGTGTGTATTATCACTGTACTGTGACATCACTGTGAGTATTATCCCTGTACTGTGACATCGCTCTGTGTTTTATCCCTGTACTGTGACATCACTGTGTGTCTTATCTCTGTACTGTGACATCACTGTGTGTATTATCCCTGTACTGTGACATCGCTGTGTGTATTATCCCTGTACTGTGACATCACTGTGTGTGTTATCCCTGTATCGTGATATCGCTGTGTGTATTATCCCTGTACTGTGACATCACTGTGTGTATTATCCCTGTACTGTGACATCACTATGTGTATTATCTCTGTACTGTGACATCACTGTGTGTATTATCTCTGTACTGTGACGTCACTGTGTGTATTATCCCTGTACTGTGACATCACTATGTGTATTATCTCTGTACTGTGACATCACTGTGTGTATTATCTCTGTACTGTGACGTCACTGTGTGTATTATCCCTGTACTGTGACGTCACTGTGTGTATTATCTCTGTACTGTGACATCACTGTGTATATTATCCCTGTACTGTGACATCACTGTGTGTATTATCCCTGTACTGTGACATCACTGTGTGTATTATCCCTGTACTGTGACATCACTATGTGTATTATCTCTGTACTGTGACATAGCTGTGTGTATTATTCCTGTCCTGTGACATCACTGTGTGTATTATTCCTGTCCTGTGACATCACTGTGTGTATTATCCCTGTACTGTGACATCACTGTGTGTATTATCCACGTACTGTGACATCACTGTGTGTATTATCTCTGTACTGTGACATCACTGTGTGTATTATCCCTGTACTGTGACATCACTGTGTGTATTATTCCTGTCCTGTGACATCACTGTGTGTATTATTCCTGTCCTGTGACATCACTGTGTGTATTATCCCTGTACTGTGACATCACTGTGTGTATTATCCATGTACTGTGACATCACTGTGTGTATTATCTCTGTACTGTGACATCACTGTGTGTATTATCCCTGTACTGTGACATCGCTGTGTGTATTATCCCTGCACTGTGACGTCACTGTGTGTATTGTCCTCTGTCCTGTGACATCACTGTGTGTATTATCCCTGTACTGTGACATAACTGTGTGTATTATTCCTGTCCTGTGACATCACTGTGTGTATTATCCCTGTACTGTGACATCACTGTGTGTATTATCCATGTGCTGTGACATCACTGTGTGTATTATCCCTTCACTGTGACATCACTGTGTGTATTATCTCTGTACTGTGACATCACTGTGTGTATTATCCTGTCCTGTGACATCACTGTGTGTATTATCCCTGTACTGTGACATCACTGTGTGTATTATCTTTGTACTGTGACAGCACTGTGTGTATTATCCCTGTACTGTGCCATCACTGTGTGTATTATCCCTGTCCTGCGACATCACCGTGTGTATTATCCCTGTACTGTGACATCACTGTGTGTATTTTCCCTGTACTGTGACATCACCGTGTGTATTATCCCTGTACTGTGACATCACTGTGTGTGTTATCCCTGTACTGTGACATCACTGTGTGTGTTATCCCTGTACTGTGACATCACTGTGTGTGTTATCCCTGTACTGTGACATCACTGTGTGTATTATCCTGTACTGTGACATCACTGTGTGTATTATCCATGTACTGTGACATCACTGTGAGTATTATCCCTGTACTGTGACATCACTGTGTGTTTTATCCCTGTACTGTGACATCACTATGTGTATTATCTCTGTACTGTGACAGCACTGTGTGTATTATCCCTGTACTGTGCCATCACTGTGTGTATTATCCCTGTCCTGCGACATCACCGTGTGTATTATCCCTGTACTGTGACATCACTGTGTGTGTTATCCCTGTACTGTGACATCACTGTGTGTGTTATCCCTGTACTGTGACATCACTGTGTGTGTTATCCCTGTACTGTGACATCACCGTGTGTATTATCCCTGTACTGTGACATCACTGTGTGTGTTATCCCTGTACTGTGACATCACTGTGAGTATTATCCCTGTACTGTGACATCACTGTGTGTTTTATCCCTGTACTGTGACATCACTATGTGTATTATCTCTGTACTGTGACATCACTGTGTGTATTATCTCTGTACTGTGACGTCACTGTGTGTATTATCCCTGTACTGTGACGTCACTGTGTGTATTATCTCTGTACTGTGACATCACTGTGTATTATCCTTTTACTGTGACATCACTGTGTATATTATCCCTGTACTGTGACATCACTGTGTGTATTATCCCTGTACTGTGACATCACTGTGTGTATTATCCCTGTACTGTGACATCACTGTGTGTATTATCTCTGTACTGTGACATCACTGTGTGTATTATCTCTGTACTGTGACATCACTGTGTGTATTATTCCTGTCCTGTGACATCACTGTGTGTATTATTCCTGTCCTGTGACATCACTGTGTGTATTATCTCTGTACTGTGACATCACTGTGTGTATTATTCCTGTCCTGTGACATCACTGTGTGTATTATTCCTGTCCTGTGACATCACTGTGTGTATTATCTCTGTACTGTGACGTCACTGTGTGTATTATCACTGTACTGTGACATCACTGTGAGTATTATCCCTGTACTGTGACATCACTGTGTGTTTTATCCCTGTACTGTGACATGACTGTGTGTATTATCCCTGTACTGTGACATCACTATGTGTATTATCTCTGTACTGTGACATCACTGTGTGTATTATCTCTGTACTGTGACGTCACTGTGTGTATTATCCCTGTACTGTGACGTCACTGTGTGTATTATCTCTGTACTGTGACATCACTGTGTATTATCCTTTTACTGTGACATCACTGTGTATATTATCCCTGTACTGTGACATCACTGTGTGTATTATCCCTGTACTGTGACATCACTGTGTGTATTATCCCTGTACTGTGACATCACTGTGTGTATTATCTCTGTACTGTGACATCACTGTGTGTGTTATCCCTGTACTGTGACATCACTGTGTGTGTTATCCCTGTACTGTGACATCACTGTGTGTATTATCCTGTACTGTGACATCACTGTGTGTATTATCCATGTACTGTGACATCACTGTGTGTATTATCCCTGTACTGTGACGTCACTGTGTGTGTTATCCCTGTACTGTGACATCACTGTGTGTATTATCCCTGTACTGTGACATCACTGTGTGTGTTATCCCTGTACTGTGACATCACTATGTGTATTATCTCTGTACTGTGACGTCACTGTGTGTATTATCTCTGTACTGTGACATCACTGTGTATTATCCTTTTACTGTGACATCACTGTGTATATTATCCCTGTACTGTGACATCACTGTGTGTATTATCCCTGTACTGTGACATCACTGTGTGTATTATCCCTGTACTGTGACATCACTGTGTGTATTATCTCTGTACTGTGACATCACTGTGTGTATTATCTCTGTACTGTGACATCACTGTGTGTATTATTCCTGTCCTGTGACATCACTGTGTGTATTATCCCTGTACTTTGACATCACTGTGTGTATTATCCATGTACTGTGACATCACTGTGTGTATTATCTCTGTACTGTGACATCACTGTGTGTATTATCCCTGTACTGTGACATAGCTGTGTGTATTATTCCTGTCCTGTGACATCACTGTGTGTATTATTCCTGTCCTGTGACATCACTGTGTGTATTATCCCTGTACTGTGACATCACTGTGTGTATTATCCATGTACTGTGACATCACTGTGTGTATTATCCCTGTACTGTGACATCACTGTGTGTATTATCTCTGTACTGAGACATAACTGTGTGTATTATCCCTGTACTGTGACATCACTGTGAGTATTATCCCTGTACTGTGACATCACTGTGTGTTTTATCCCTGTACTGTGACATCACTGTGTATATTATCTCTGTACTGTGACATCACTGTGTGTATTATCCCTGTACTGTGACATCACTGTGTGTATTATCCCTGTACTGTGATATCACTGTGTGTATTATCCCTGTACTGTGACATCACTGTGTGTATTATCCCTGCACTGTGACGTCACTGTGTGTATTGTCCTCTGTCCTGTGACATCACTGTGTGTATTATCCCTGTACTGTGACATCACTGTGTGTGTTATCCCTGTACTGTGACATCACTGTGTGTGTTATCCCTGTACTGTGACATCACTGTGTGTATTATCCTGTACTGTGACATCACTGTGTGTATTATCCATGTACTGTGACATCACTGTGTGTATTTTCCCTGTACTGTGACATCACCGTGTGTATTATCCCTGTACTGTGACATCACTGTGTGTATTATCCCTGTCCTGCGACATCACCGTGTGTATTATCCCTGTACTGTGACATCACTGTGTGTATTATCCCTGTACTGTGACATAACTGTGTGTATTATTCCTGTCCTGTGACATCACTGTGTGTATTATCCCTGTACTGTGACATCACTGTGTGTATTATCCATGTACTGTGACATCACTGTGTGTGTTATCCCTGTACTGTGACATCACTGTGTGTATTATCCCTTCACTGTGACAGCACTGTGTGTATTATCCCTGTACTGTGCCATCACTGTGTGTATTATCCCTGTCCTGCGACATCACCGTGTGTATTATCCCTGTACTGTGACATCACTGTGTGTATTTTCCCTGTACTGTGACATCACCGTGTGTATTATCCCTGTACTGTGACATCACTGTGTGTGTTATCCCTGTACTGTGACATCACTGTGTGTGTTATCCCTGTACTGTGACATCACTGTGTGTATTATCCTGTACTGTGACATCACTGTGTGTATTATCCATGTACTGTGACATCACTGTGTGTATTATCCCTGTACTGTGACATCACTGTGTGTATTATCTTTGTACTGTGACAGCACTGTGTGTATTATCCCTGTACTGTGCCATCACTGTGTGTATTATCCCTGTCCTGCGACATCACCGTGTGTATTATCCCTGTACTGTGACATCACTGTGTGTATTTTCCCTGTACTGTGACATCACCGTGTGTATTATCCCTGTACTGTGACATCACTGTGTGTGTTATCCCTGTACTGTGACATCACTGTGTGTATTTTCCCTGTACTGTGACATCACCGTGTGTATTATCCCTGTACTGTGACATCACTGTGTGTGTTATTCCTGTACTGTGACATCACTGTGTGTGTTATCCCTGTACTGTGACATCACTGTGTGTATTATCCCTGTACTGTGACATCACTGTGTGTGTTATCCCTGTACTGTGACATCACTGTGTGTATTATCTCTGTACTGAGACATAACTGTGTGTATTATCACTGTACTGTGACATCACTGTGTGTATTATCACTGTACTGTGACATCACTGTGAGTATTATCCCTGTACTGTGACATCACTGTGTGTTTTATCCCTGTACTGTGACATCACTGTGTATATTATCTCTGTACTGTGACATCACTGTGTGTTTTATCCCTGTACTGTGACATCACTGTGTGTTTTATCCCTGTACTGTGACATCATTGTGTGTATTATCTCTGTACTGTGACATCACTGTGTGTATTATCCCTGTACTGTGCCATCACTGTGTGTATTATCCCTGTCCTGCGACATCACCGTGTGTATTATCCCTGTACTGTGACATCACTGTGTGTATTTTCCCTGTACTGTGACATCACCGTGTGTATTATCCCTGTACTGTGACATCACTGTGTGTGTTATCCCTGTACTGGGACATCACTGTGTGTATTATCCCTGTACGGTGACATCACTGTGTGTATTATCCCTGTACTGTGACATCACTGTGTGTGTTATCCCTGTACTGTGACATCACTGTGTGTATTATCTCTGTACTGAGACATAACTGTGTGTATTATCCCTGTACTGTGATATCACTGTGTGTATTATCACTGTACTGAGACATAACTGTGTGTATTATCCCTGTACTGTGATATCACTGTGTGTATTATCACTGTACTGTGACATCACTGTGAGTATTATCCCTGTACTGTGACATCACTGTGTGTTTTATCCCTGTACTGTGACATCACTGTGTATATTATCTCTGTACTGTGACATCACTGTGTGTTTTATCCCTGTACTGTGACATCACTGTGTGTATTATCCCTGTACTGTGACATCACTGTGTGTATTATCTTTGTACTGTGACAGCACTGTGTGTATTATCCCTGTACTGTGCCATCACTGTGTGTATTATCCCTGTACTGTGACATCACTGTGTGTATTATCTTTGTACTGTGACAGCACTGTGTGTATTATCCCTGTACTGTGCCATCACTGTGTGTATTATCCCTGTCCTGCGACATCACCGTGTGTATTATCCCTGTACTGTGACATCACTGTGTGTATTATCCCTGTACTGTGACATCACCGTGTGTATTATCCCTGTACTGTGACATCACTGTGTGTGTTATCCCTGTACTGTGACATCACTGTGTGTATTATCTCTGTACTGAGACATAACTGTGTGTATTATCCCTGTACTGTGACATCACTGTGTGTATTATCACTGTACTGTGACATCACTGTGAGTATTATCCCTGTACTGTGACATCACTGTGTGTTTTATCCCTGTACTGTGACATCACTGTGTATATTATTTCTGTACTGTGACATCACTGTGTGTTTTATCCCTGTACTGTGACATCACTGTGTGTATTATCCCTGTACTGTGACATCACTGTGTGTATTATCTTTGTACTGTGACAGCACTGTGTGTATTATCCCTGTACTGTGCCATCACCGTGTGTATTATCCCTGTCCTGCGACATCACCGTGTGTATTATCCCTGTACTGTGACATCACTGTGTGTATTTTCCCTGTACTGTGACATCACCGTGTGTATTATCCCTGTACTGTGACATCACTGTGTGTGTTATCCCTGTACTGTGACATCACTGTGTGTGTTATCCCTGTACTGTGACATCACTGTGTGTGTTATCCCTGTACTGTGACATCACTGTGTGTATTATCCATGTACTGTGACATCACTGTGTGTATTATCCCTGTACTGTGACATCACTGTGTGTATTATCTTTGTACTGTGACAGCACTGTGTGTATTATCCCTGTCCTGCGACATCACCGTGTGTATTATCCCTGTACTGCGACATCACCGTGTGTATTTTCCCTGTACTGTGACATCACTGTGTGTATTATCTTTGTACTGTGACAGCACTGTGTGTATTATCCCTGTACTGTGCCATCACTGTGTGTATTATCCCTGTCCTGCGACATCACCGTGTGTATTATCCCTGTACTGTGACATCACTGTGTGTATTTTCCCTGTACTGTGACATCACTGTGTGTGTTATCCCTGTACTGTGACATCACTGTGTGTGTTATCCCTGTACGGTGACATCACTGTGTGTATTATCCCTGTACGGTGACATCACTGTGTGTATTATCCCTGTACTGTGACATCACTGTGTGTGTTATCCCTGTACTGTGACATCACTGTGTGTATTATCACTGTACTGTGACATCACTGTGAGTATTATCCCTGTACTGTGACATCACTGTGTGTTTTATCCCTGTACTGTGACATCACTGTGTATATTATCTCTGTACTGTGACATCACTGTGTGTTTTATCCCTGTACTGTGACATCACTGTGTGTATTATCCCTGTACTGTGACATCACTGTGTGTATTATCTTTGTACTGTGACATCACTGTATGTATTATCTCTGTACTGTGACATCACTGTGTGTATTATCCTGTACTGTGACATCACTGTGTGTATTATCACTGTACTGTGACATCACTGTGAGTATTATCCCTGTACTGTGACATCACTGTGTGTATTATCCCTGTACTGTGCCATCACTGTGTGTATTATCCCTGTCCTGCGACATCACCGTGTGTATTATCCCTGTACTGTGACATCACTGTGTGTATTATCCCTGTACTGTGACATCACCGTGTGTATTATCCCTGTACTGTGACATCACTGTGTGTATTATCTCTGTACTGAGACATAACTGTGTGTATTATCCCTGTACTGTGACATCACTGTGTGTATTATCACTGTACTGTGACATCACTGTGAGTATTATCCCTGTACTGTGACATCGCTGTGTGTTTTATCCCTGTACTGTGACATCACTGTGTGTATTATCTCTGTACTGTGACATCACTGTGTGTATTATCCCTGTACTGTGACATCACTGTGTGTATTATCCCTGTACTGTGACATCGCTGTGTGTATTATCCCTGTACTGTGACATCACTGTGTGTATTACCCCTGTACTGTGACATCACTGTGTGTATTATCCCTGTACTGTGACATCACTGTGTGTATTATCCCTGTACTGTGACATCACTGTGTGTATTATCCCTGCACTGTGACATCACTGTGTGTATTATCCCTGTACTGTGACATCACTGTTTGTATTATCCTGTACTGTGACATCACTGTGTGTATTATCCCTGTTGTCATAACATATTAGGGGTAAAGGGTATTTGCTACTGTAAAATAATTACTTGCGAATTTGTCGTCCTATCCTGTGTTGGCCGGTAGGGGGCACTGTAACACCTTACATCAGCAATGTCTCTGCTGGGTCCAGTCTTCAGTTATTTCTGCTTTGACTTTAATCTGTGATACAAGTACAGCAGCGCCGATTCCCTATACCTCACTATATGGTCCTGCGGAGGTAACTACAGATTTGTGGAGGGTACATATCCTGTCACCTTACAAAAACAAGCCCCCACAGCTCTAATGTGTTGCATCTTTAAATGCACAACCACAATATGTAGAAAAGAAGTAACATTTTTAAAAAAAAATAGCACAATGAGTCACATGTCGGACCTCTTCATCATAACGTCCCTCATTAGTTCCCTGGCCCCGCCCCTTTAATGTTTAAATTATACAGTACCTCCACATAAAAATACAACAATAGATTTCTCACCTCCCATCAAAATAATATTTCTTTGTTTCAAAATAACCCGTTACCATTACAAATTAGAGCTCATCCCACAAAAAAACAAGCTTTTCCTGATGAAAATTATGTCACCATAATATCACTCATCCTAAAAAAAACAAAGATAATGTGATAAACCAATCGACTAGAAAGGAGCTCGGTTTTTGTGATACTGATATCTATTTTATAGGCTTATATCTGCTTCCTCCATTTTATCAAAAGATGAGCACCAGTTGCTGGAGGTAGGTGGTCAAACTATCAGATTGAAGCTTGTTTTTTGTGATACTGTGATCTATTATGTTGATTCAAAGTTAAATCTGGTTCTTTTTAATCCATTTAACTCCATTTAATCCATTTTTCTACAAAATTACACAACATGTACCAGGTAAGTGGTTAATTTGCCAGATTAGGGCTTGTTTTTTGTAATACTAAGATCTATTATATAGGTTTACGGAGAAATCTGCTTCTGTCTCCCAGAACTGACCAGGCTAGATGTGTATTTATTGTCCCATTTTCCACAAAAATATATTTTTTAACCAAAATATCCTAATTAACCTCTACTACCAGTGTCAACTAAAGCTCATCCCACTAAAAACCCAGTCCCTGCACAACTTTTTTTAAAGGATATTGAAATTTGACACCATAAATGTATTAACCTGAAAAAATTAATGGGAAAAAACTAAGAAAATTTGCAACGGCTGGTGGAGGTAGGGGGTCAGTCTATCATATTAGAACTTGTTTTTTGTGCTAGTGAAAGCTATTATGTTGGTTTTTCTCAGTATCCTGGACCTTAAATCATGGTCATGGATACTCCTGAGGTAATTGCGGGCAACGGGGTTGGCACACTTACAGCACCCATCATATGTTATTCATCATGTCCCATTTTCACTACCAATGCAAACTACAGCTCTTCCTGCAAAAAGAAACCCCTGCACAGCTTTTTTGTTGGAAAAATTTCTAAATTTGGTAACTCTATAATAGTACTAATCTAAAAATGTAAGATTATGTCAAAAACTAAGAAAATTTGCTGGAGGTAGGTGGTCAAACTGTCAGTTTCGAGATCGGTTATGTCGGTTTAGAGATAACTCTGTGCCCTCCTCCATTTGATCCAAGTTTATACAAAGTTACCCAGGATGCATCAGGTCAGATGTGTTCCATTTTCCAAATTATCCACCAGAAAGAATAATATATTGGTAACAAAATATCCTTATGAACCTCTACTTCCTGTGCCAACTAAAGCTCTTCCCACTAAAAAACAAGCCCTCGCACAGCTTTTGTGATGGAAAAATAAAAATTTTGTGTACACTATAATTGTACTAACATAAAAAGTTAAGTTATTGTGAAAATGTTCACTGTCTGCTGGTTTCCAGATGTTTAGGGCTTGGTTTTTGTGATACTGAGAGCTATTATATAGGTTTAGAGATAAAATTGCTTCTTACTTCAATTTTATACAAAATTACCCAGAATGTGTTTTTTTTGTATCCAGTGGCTGCTGGAGGTAGGTGGTCAAACTATCAGATTAGAGCTCGATCTGTTATGACGGTTTAGAGAGAAAAATCTGATTCCTCCTCCATTTAATCCAATTTTATAAAAAATTACCCAGAAGGCATCAGGTCAGATGTGTTTATCGTGTTCCAATTTTCCAAATTATCCCCAAATAAGAATATAAGAAAATATCCTCTTTAATCTCTACTTCCAATGCCAACTTAAGCTCTTCCCACAAAAAACAAGCCCCCGCATGGCTATTGTGATGGAAAAATATCAAATTTTGTGGACGAAATAATTATACTAACATGAAAGTTTTAGATAATGTGAAAAAGGGAGAAAATTTGCATCGGCTGCTGGAGTTAAGTGGTCATTCTAGCAGTTTAGGGCTTGGTTTTTGTGATACTGAGATCTATTATATAGGTCTACAGAGAAATCGGCTTCTGTCTCCATTTTATACAAAATTACCCAGAACTGACCTGGCTAGATGTGTATTTATTGTCCCACTTTCCAAATTTTCCACTAAAAGATTTTTTTTTACCAAAATATCCTTATTAACTTCTACTTTCAGTGCCAACTGACGCTCTTCCCACAAAAAAACAAGCCCCTGCACGCCTTTTGTGATGGAAAAATAACAAATTTTGTGGACACAATAATTGTACTAACATGAAAGTTTAAGATAATGTGAAAAAGTGAGAAAATTTGCACTGTCTGCCGGTGGTAAGTGGTCATTCTGCCAGTTTAGGGCTTGTTTTTTGTGGTACTGAGATCTATTTCTATAGGCTTATAGATAAAATAGCTTCATATTTCATTGAGTCCAATTTTCTACGAAATGACCCAGAGTGCACCAGGTTGGACATGTTTTTCCTCAGTTATTGTCATGGATACTCCTGAGGTGACCCACTTACAGCACCCATCATATATTATTCAGCGTGTCCCATTTTCCGGCTCCCCGGGGGGGGGGGGGGGGGCTGAGGCCTCGGCTCGTCGTCTTTATTTATAGATGTGACTCGCTGAGTGATGTCGGCTCCGTAACAAGGTCGTCCGAGGTAACGGGTGTGTAAAACTTAGTGGACAGATAAGGAGGCCTCATAAAGAGGAGGGGCCATGACCCCCCCCCCCAAAAAAAAAATCAGGGCGGTGCTTCTTAAAATTAGCATCAAGTCCGGCGGAGTGGATTGAGGTAGGTTTTTCGGATAATTTAGGCCACTCCCATTCTGAGTAGTCGAAAATAGATCTAACCAGACCCAACATTTTTTCCCACCGCTGAGGTTTTGTTACAATTTCATCTAGTCAAGAGAAAAAAAACTGTCGTTACTATAGGCACAAATCTCTCTCTGGCTCTGACGGTTTGCTACAATGTATCAGTGCAGGGGAGATTTATCGGTTTAGCGCCCTAGACTGGATGCTATTGTAACAAACCCTCAGCGGGGGAGAAGTATTGGGTCACAACGGGGGCTCACGGGCTGTTGTGAAGGTCCTGATACATTGTAGCGAACCATCAGAAGCGGAGAGAGATTTGCGTCCGCAGTTTCCGTTATTTTATAGCCCAGAAGTAAAGTCTGCGAGGTTTTTTCTGTTACAATCGGATCCGTTCGTGTTATACCGGGTTATTTATTGTGTTTAAATTACTATTTTTTTTCTTTTTTTTAAAAAAAGGAAATTGTTTGGTCGCATTCACACATCGCTTTTTTTTTAATGTGTTTAAAAATCCAATTTGGAGATTTTTAAAAGTCTCCAAATTGTGTTGAGCAAACGCGATGGAAACGCAGCGTTATCGCAGAGTGTGATCACGTCTGGAGCCTTTGGATTGCGTTTCAAACGCATCATAATAATAAGCAGAGTGTGAACGCGGTGTAGAGCTGATGGAGCGGTGACCGCACGGCTCCGCCCCCGGGTGTCGGGACTCTCCTTTGTGTCTCCCTGTGACAGGCGCAGCGGCAGGAAGTGACGTCACATGTCTCCCCGTTACACGGCGGCGGTGGCTCCTCCCCGTCACTTCCGGCGCCCGGGGGGTGACAGCTCTGAGCGGGGATGGCCGGGCGCACGGACCGGGCTCCGCTCCTGGACTGGGCCGAGGCTCCGGGGCTGAGTCCTGTGGCGGAGGGGCCCCGGGGCTATGGGGCGGGCTGGAGCCGTACACCCCCCGGGGAGCTGTGCCCGCTGCCGCAGCTGGAGGACGATCACATCGCAGCCGTCTTCGTGGTCACATTCGACCCCCGGAGCGGTGAGTGCGGGGCCCCGGCGGCCACTATGTATAATGTATACAGCGATTACTGCCCCTGTATATAGCGGAGCGGGGACTGCAGGTGGATTACACTCACTATGTACAAGATGATATGTATAGTATACATTGTATCCATATCATATACAGTGTATGTAATAACACGGGTATTACTGCCCCTGTATATAGTGGAGCGGGGGACCGGTGTCTATAGGACTACACTGTATGTACTGAGGAATGGATGTAATACGGGTGTCACTGTCACTATATGTACATGAGGATATGTATATTATACATTGTATCCATATCATATACAATGTCATGTGTCACCATCCCTATTATATATATATATATATATATATGAGGTGACAGGTGGCTGTATATATGTAGTGTCTGTCTATGGATCTAATAAGCAGATGCTCAGGTGACTGTATATCTATATGGTGTCTGTGTATTATACAGGTGACTTATATCCTTACACGTTACACTGTATGTAATAATACAGGGCAGGGTATAATGTATGAAGACAATTCCTTAGAATCCAGCACTGGCTTAAAATTTCTTCCTTATGCTTTGATCACATAAGATTAGTCCGGAGGTGATCTCTCTATATATATATATATATATATATATACACAGAGCAGATGCTGTCTCTGCGCCGTCGGCATCCATACTGTCCCTTATACAGATATATGGGTGCATTGTAGGGTACAGTCTCCGTACATTACAGCAGCCCCATCACAGTGACTGCGTATTATACTCCCTGTGTGTAATAGACAGGACTGTACATAATACGCTGACTATAGAGATGATGATACATTATGTCTCTGTGTATAGTGACTATTGAGTAGTGGTGACTGCAGGTTATAACATTGGATATAATGCGATTGTCTCTATATAAGTGATAACTATATATAATAACGGGCAGATACCACAGTGATGGCTGATGTCCTGGACTCACCCCGCTCTGGCTTCCCCTGCCTTTTGCACATCAGCCATGTTTTTAGAATATTTATAAGGTGTTCATGTTATACTGGGAGTTTATGTATTTGATATGTTAGGCCACTCCCACTTTGTATAACATTCTGATAATGTCACCGCTAGAAGTGATAGGAGGACACACTGCCCCCTGCTGGTGTGATGATGTGGGGGGACATGGTATAAGACAGTCACCCCTAGTAGTGATAGGAGGACACACTGCCCCCTGCTGGTGTGATGATGTGGTGGCCATGGTATAGGACAGTCACCCCTAGTAGTGATAGGAGGACACACTGCCCCTGCTGGTGTGATGATGTGGGGTACATGGTATAGGACAGTCACCCCTAGTAGTGATAGGAGGACACACTGCCCCCTGCTGGTGTGATGATGTGGGGGCCGTGGTATAGGACAGTCACCCCTAGTAGTGATAGGAGGACACACTGCCCCCTGCTGGTGGGATGATGTGGAGGGCCATGGTATAGGACAATCGCCCCTAGTAGTGATAGGAGGACACACTGCCCCCTGCTGGTGTGATGATGTGGGGGGACATGGTATAGGACAATCGCCCCTAGTAGTGATAGGAGGGCACACTGCCCCCTGCTGGTGTGATGATGTGGGGGGACATGGTATAGGACAATCGCCCCTAGTAGTGATAGGAGGACACACTGCCCCCTGCTGGTGTGATGATGTGGGGAGCCATGGCATAGGACAGTCAGTCACCCCTAGTAGTGATAGGAGGACACACTGCCTCCTGCTGGTGTGATGATATATCTCTTTTCTACAGAAACATTTCCACTTTCTTTGAGAAATGACCATTTTCCTTATTTATTAGGATTTAATTTTATCTTGTTGTTATACAATCTCTTTATTCTGACTGGAAAAAATACAGGATTTTCCGGCTTATTGTCTGGTTTTTCCAGCTTTCCCTAATGTACAGCTGCCGGTAGGTAAGTGGCCGTGATGCTCCTCCATACCTGGCGCTGTATCCTGTGGTGGAGGATGGGGTAGACCTTCCATCTGCCGGGGTGTGTCCTACACGTGTCCCTATTGTCACCTGCGCCCTGTCATCTTATCTGGCACCTGTGTCTCATGGAGGGGGAGGGGGAGCCTGGCACAGCCCTCCATTGTTATCCTGCCAGATCCAGGACTATCCGGAGCCGGAGGACAAAGCGTCTCTGTGCTGCTCCACCACCCGGGAACTTCCCACATCCTCATTATTAGCAGAAGTTTCACTGAAAAGTCGTCTTCCTCTTTCTAAGAAATTTTCTCTTCAGGACATTTACTTTCCAGGGACTGTCTACAGCGTATCCTGTATTATACTCCAGAGCTGCACTCACTATTCTGCTGCTGGTGCAGTCACTGTGTACATACATGACATTACTTATCCTGTACTGATCCTGAGTTACATCCTGTATTATACTCCAGAGCTGCACTCACTATTCTGCTGCTGGTGCAGTCACTGTGTACATACATGACATTACTTATCCTGTACTGATCCTGAGTTACATCCTGTATTATACTCCAGAGCTGCACTCACTATTCTGCTGCTGGTGCAGTCACTGTGTACATACATGACATTACTTATCCTGTACTGATCCTGAGTTACATCCTGTATTATACTCCAGAGCTGCACTCACTATTCTGCTGCTGGTGCAGTCACTGTGTACATACATGACATTACTTATCCTGTACTGATCCTGAGTTACATCCTGTATTATACTCCAGAGCTGCACTCACTATTCTGCTGCTGGTGCAGTCACTGTGTACATACATGACATTACTTATCCTGTACTGATCCTGAGTTACATCCTGTATTATACTCCAGAGCTGCACTCACTATTCTGCTGCTGGTGCAGTCACTGTGTACATACATGACATTACTTATCCTGTACTGATCCTGAGTTACATCCTGTATTATACTCCAGAGCTGCACTCACTATTCTGCTGCTGGTGCAGTCACTGTGTACATACATGACATTACTTATCCTGTACTGATCCTGAGTTACATCCTGTATTATACTCCAGAGCGGCACTCACTATTCTGCTGCTGGTGCAGTCACTGTGTACATACATGACATTACTTATCCTGTACTGATCCTGAGTTACATCCTGTATTATACCCCAGAGCTGCACTCACTATTCTGCTGCTGGTGCAGTCACTGTGTACATACATGACATTACTTATCCTGTACTGATCCTGAGTTACATCTTGTATTATACACCAGAGCTGCACTCACTATTCTGCTGCTGGTGCAGTCACTGTGTACATACATGACATTACTTATCCTGTACTGATCCTGAGTTACATCCCGTATTATACCCCAGAGCTGCACTCACTATTCTGCTGCTGGTGCAGTCACTGTGTACATACATGACATTACTTATCCTGTACTGATCCTGAGTTACATCCCGTATTATACCCCAGAGCTGCACTCACTATTCTGCTGCTGGTGCAGTCACTGTGTACATACATGCCATTACTTATCCTGTACTGATCCTGAGTTACATCCTGTATTATACTCCAGAGCTGCACTCACTATTCTGCTGCTGGTGCAGTCACTGTGTACATACATGACATTACTTATCCTGTACTGATCCTGAGTTACATCCTGTATTATACCCCAGAGCTGCACTCACTATTCTGCTGCTGGTGCAGTCACTGTGTACATACATGACATTACTTATCCTGTACTGATCCTGAGTTACATCCTGTATTATACTGCAGAGCTGCACTCACTATTCTGCTGCTGGTGCAGTCACTGTGTACATACATGACATTACTTATCCTGTAATGATCCTGAGTTACATCCTGTATTATACCCCAGAGCTGCACTCACTATTCTGCTGCTGGTGCAGTCACTGTGTACATACATGACATTACTTATCCTGTACTGATCCTGAGTTACATCCTGTATTATACTCCAGAGCTGCACTCACTATTCTGCTGCTGGTGCAGTCACTGTGCACATACATGACATTACTTATCCTGTACTGATCCTGAGTTACATCCTGTATTATACCCCAGAGCTGCACTCACTATTCTGCTGCTGGTGCAGTCACTGTGTACATACATGACATTACTTATCCTGTACTGATCCTGAGTTACATCCTGTATTATACTGCAGAGCTGCACTCACTATTCTGCTGCTGGTGCAGTCACTGTGTACATACATGACATTACTTATCCTGTAATGATCCTGAGTTACATCCTGTATTATACCCCAGAGCTGCACTCACTATTCTGCTGCTGGTGCAGTCACTGTGTACATACATGACATTACTTATCCTGTACTGATCCTGAGTTACATCCTGTATTATACTCCAGAGCTGCACTCACTATTCTGCTGCTGGTGCAGTCACTGTGCACATACATGACATTACTTATCCTGTACTGATCCTGAGTTACATCCTGTATTATACCCCAGAGCTGTACTCACTATTCTGCTGCTGGTGCAGTCACTGTGTACATACATGACATTACTTATCCTGTACTGATCCTGAGTTACATCCTGTATTATACTCCAGAGCTACACTCACTATTCTGCTGCTGGTGCAGTCACTGTGTACATACATGACATTACTTATCCTGTACTGATCCTGAGTTACATCCTGTATTATACTCCAGAGCTGCACTCACTATTCTGCTGCTGGTGCAGTCACTGTGTACATACATGACATTACTTATCCTGTACTGATCCTGAGTTACATCCTGTATTATACCCCAGAGCTGCACTCACTATTCCGCTGCTGGTGCAGTCACTGTGTACATACATGACATTACTTATCCTGTACTGATCCTGAGTTACATCTTGTATTATACTCCAGAGCTGCACTCACTATTCTGCTGCTGGTGCAGTCACTGTGTACATACATGACATTACTTATCCTGTACTGATCCTGAGTTACATCCTGTATTATACCCCAGAGCTGCACTCACTATTCTGCTGCTGGTGCAGTCACTGTGTACATACATGACATTACTTATCCTGTACTGATCCTGAGTTACATCTTGTATTATACCCCAGAGCTGCACTCACTATTCTGCTGGGTTATATTTCATGTCCTCTGTTATGTGACTGTGACTTTTGTCTCCAGGTAATATCGTGGAGTGGTGTTTGCCTCATGATGTCGACCTGGAAGGAGTTGAGTTTAAATCGATGGCGAGCGGTTCTCACAGGGTCCAGTCAGATTTCATGTGAGTATGGCGAGGGTGGCAGCGGGGTTATCATCAGACAGTAGAAGAAATAACCCCAGTTTATATTATTAGCTGGAAACAGTTCATCCAGAACATCCTGGTTCATGAATAATTTGTCGCCTTTAAAGTTAAGACTGACCGTTCTGCTCTCATGTGTCGGTGTGTAACACGGATCAGTATCTGACAGACTTTTTACCCATGATTCTATCTGTCTGTGACTCTTTCTATCGCCGCTTGTTTGTGGATGTATTCAGTGCACGGTGTCACCTCATAAAATATTCATATAAAAAATGCAAATATTTGTCATCATAGTTTCCTCCTGTAGAGGGAATCTGCGCCTCATGAAGGCCGCGTCCTGAAATGGAAGTGATTTTGTTACCTCACATCTGATACCAACATGGCAGCCATTTTGGCTTTTGTATTGTTGTAATCTGGGCCTTACACAGAGATGGCAGCCATTTTGTTAGTCAAACCATCGCTATTGGTGTAGTCTGGTCCTTCTTGCATGTATTGGTGGTCTGGGCCTTACACGGAGATGGCAGCCATTTTGTTTGTCAAGCTTTTAACAAAATTTCTTCTCTTTAGCCATCATTCAGTATCTGTTTAAGGGAAAGTTGGGTGATCCTTAATTTAGTCAACATTCCTGTTGCCTCAAGGCTTGCCATAGTCTTCCATATTATACAGGACAGGCCCATAATTTCTACCTAGGCAGTATTTTTCTGTCAGAATGAAGCATTACAGTCTCTCTGAGAGCCGGATTGATGATGGTTATGTCACCCAGCTTTCCCTGGAGCAGATCAAACAAGTTATTTGTAGTAGGACTTTGGGTTATTTGAATAAAAATGTATGAAGTTTGCTAAAATTAGACTTCTGCCACCTGTTTACTCTCTTACGGTTCCGGTGCCACTGTTCTGGTCCACCAATTCTTCCCTGCCGCACGTGTAGCAGCTGAACCGGCATGGCATGGGGTATAACCTCTATTGGCGAAGTGACTCTTCTTCTCCGCTTTACTCCTAGTTATTTCCGTAAAGGAGGCTACTTCGGCCTGGCGTGTTTCGCCAACATGCCGGTGGAGAGCGAGCTCGAGAGAGGAGCGCGGATGAAGTCTGTGGGAATCCTGTCGCCTTCTTACACTCTGCTGTACCGATACATGCACTTTCTGGAGAACCAAGTCCGGTGAGCCTTAATATGGATCCTGAATGACACCAGACTGTTAAAAATGTAAAGCGACAATCCTACCCGTAACTTCACTATACGTGAGGCATAAACACTTAACGTACCTGGTGCCGCCATTATGTATTGGATTGTTTTTAGTTACCTACCTCATGGGGTTGTAAGTCGTATAGTATAAACCCAAGTATAACAAGTAAATAAACCTCAAACCCAAATGTTAAGAGGATAAAATCTTTTGGCCACGAAAGGATTTGCGCTATTTAACAGAAATCCTGGACATGTGACCACTTTGAGGTAGCCAATGACTCGCTCTGACCTGAGGGTAGAGGAAGACTTTCCTTAGTGACAATTGGCTCCAGGCTATAACCAATCACAACTTGTTGCCACCCTGGTATGATTCTGCCAAGGTGGTAACAGCTTTAGGAGGGAAATTTTTTTTCCCGCCTAAAACCTGAGGTAACTGGAGGGATGACTAATCCCATGAGGATCAGGGCTTCATACATAAATGTCTACTAAAATTTCTGCCAACCTCTTAAGTTGAGCTTCTTATTACTTAAACAGGCCCCCTCCACTGTCCTGAATTGGGAGGAGGCGTGTCTGTGACTTAAAAAGAAGCTTTCCTCAAGAAGTCAGCGGCCATTTTGGGGGAAATCTGACAGGAAAGGTGAATAACACAATAAGGGAACCTTATGCATAATGGATAATGGTTCTATATTCATGCCACTTGTCTCGATGGAGGGTCCCTTTTAAGTAGAATGGGGGCCCCCAGGAGCCACTTGGTACTAGGAATAACAGGACATAGTCTCTTCAAGGCCCCTTTTCCTAGTTCAATAGACTACTCCCAAATTGAGACCTTAAAATGGGTGGGTTTTATGCAAATTTTCTAATTTTTGGGAGTGGAAGATGGGCTACGTTAAAGGACATCTACGACCAGGATGAAATACTATATGCAAATGAGCCAGAGGGGCTCTAGGCTTCATTAACACCTATGGAGCCTGGAGCCCCTCAGGCTCATTTGCATACAGCTCTTCATCCTGGTGGAAGATGTCCTTTAAGGAAAACCTTAGGAATTTCATATAAAAAGTTGGAGCTTTCATAGTAATGTAATTTTTTTTTCTGTATTTGGGGGCCACCACATCACATTGTCTTTTACTGCTGGACTTCAATCTGTGCCTGTTATATCAGTGCATATGATAATATCCGGACATGGACCATTATAGCGTTTATGTTGATCAGTGGCAGGTGTTTTTTTTTAACCCTTTCATGCCCTGGTTTATATATTTACACTAAGAGTTGTGGACAATCACATCGGGTTGGCTCTGATCCCACCCATGCACCCCCTGGATGCTTTTGTCAACAGTGCCTACGGCATCTGAGTGGTTAGTGGGAGGAGCCTTCTTCTGTCACCTGACCAGCAGTTCAGCCATGTGATCATGAGGTTCTGATAGCTTTCTTTGGCGGCTGTAGGCCCTTGCGTCTCCATTTCTAGGACCAAAATGTAAGTAAAATATAGAAAACGTCTGTGTTTCAGGCATCAGCTGGAGCTCCCGGGCCACTACACACCCCTGGAGGCCTTTTATGAAGACAAGAAGGGGGTCTTACCCGCCGGCATCACCCCCCAGTCCTGCCAACCTAGCGCACACTGGCTGTCTACAATACACAAGCATCTGTACCCCGAGATGAAGGTCAGGACCCCCCTCATGGCTGAGGGTCATATATATGGGAGGCGCCATCCTCCTCCTTGAGGTCTATCTATGGCCTAAAAAGCGAAACTTATGACCATAGCTAAAGGCATATTTTAAAGGGACGGGGAGGGGGTGGAGCTTGAATGAAATCTTTTGATTGAAAAGGCTGCCGCATAATATGCAGAATAATGGATTAAGACTGGATAACTTGGCCTTTTATGTCAGAAAAAAAATGCAGTTTGGGGGGGGGAAGGAAGGGCAGGGGGGGGGGGGGTGAGGGTGAAATCTGGAGCTAACATGTGACCAGGATGTCAGAAAATTCAATGCATGTTGTGTCAGACCCTCCTATCTGCAGACAGCATGTTATAGAGCAGGAGGAGCTGAGCAGATTGTACATAGTGTCCTATCTGCAGGCAGCATGTTATAGAGCAGGAGGTGCTGAGCAGATTGTACATAGTGTCCTATCTGCAGGCAGCATGTTATAGAGCAGGAGGAGCTGAGTAGATTGTACATAGTGTCCTATCTGCAGGCAACATGTTATAGAGCAGGAGGAGCCAAGCAGAATGTATATAGTGTCCTATCTGCACGTAGCATGTTATAGAGCAGGAGGAGCTGAGCAGATTATACATAGTGTCCTATCTGCAGGCAGCATGTTATAGAGCAGGAGGAGCTGAGCAGATTATACATAGTGTCCTATATGCAGGCAGCATGTTATAGATCAGGAGGAGCCAAGCAGAATGTATATAGTGTCCTATCTGCAGGCAGCATGTTATAGAGAAGGAGGAGCTGAGAAGATTGTACATAGTGTCCTATCTGCAGGCAGCATGTTATAGAGCAGGAGGAGCTGAGCAGATTGTACACAGTGTCCTATCTGCAGGCAGAATGTTATGGAACAGGATGAGGTAAACAGATTGTACATAGTGCCCTATCTGCAGGCAGCATGTTATAGATCAGGAGGAGCTGAGCGCATTGTACACAGTGTCCTATCTGCAGGCAGCATGTTATAGATCAGGAGGAGCTGAGCAGATTGTACACAGTGTCCTATCTGCAGGCAGCATGTTATAGAGCAGGAGGAGCTGAGCAGATTATGCATAGTGTCCTATCTGCAGGCAGCATGTTATAGAGCAGGAGGAGCTGAGCAGATTGTACACAGTGTCCTATCTGCAGGCAGCATGTTATAGAACAGGAGGAGCTGAACATAGTGTCCTATCTGCAGGCAGAATGTTATGGAACAGGATGAGGTAAACAGATTGTACATAGTGCCCTATCTGCAGGCAGCATGTTATAGATCAGGAGGAGCTGAGCGCATTGTACACAGTGTCCTATCTGCAGGCAGCATGTTATAGAGCAGGAGGAGCTGAGCAGATTATGCATAGTGTCCTATCTGCAGGCAGCATGTTATAGAGCAGGAGGAGCTGAGCAGATTGTACATAAAGTCCTATCTGCAGTCAGCATGTTATAGAGCAGGAGGAGCTTAGCAGATTGTACATGGTGTCCTATCTGCAGGCAGCATGTTATAGAGCAAGAGGAGCTGAGCAGATTGTACATAGTGCCTATATGCAGGCAGCATGTTATAGAGCAGGAGGAGCTGAGCAGATTGTACATAGTGTCCTATCTGCAGGCAGCATGTTATAGAGCAGGAGGAGCTGAGCAGATTATGCATAGTGTTCTATCTGCAGGCATCATGTTATAGAGCAGGAGGAGCTGAGCAGATTGTACACAGTGTCCTATCTGCAGGCAGCATGTTATAGAGCAGGAGGAGCTGAGCAGATTATGCATAGTGTCCTATCTGCAGGCATCATGTTATAGAGCAGGAGGAGCTGAGCAGATTGTACATAGTGTCCTATCTGCAGGCAGCATGTTATAGAGCAGGAGGAGCTGAGCAGATTGTACACAGTGTCCTATCTGCAGGCAGCATGTTATAGAGCAGGAGGAGCTGAGCAGATTGTACATAAAGTCCTGTCTGCAGTCAGCATGTTATAGAGCAGGAGGAGCTTAGCAGATTGTACATAAAGTCCTATCTGCAGTCAGCATGTTATAGAGCAGGAGGAGCTTAGCAGATTGTACATAGTGTCCTATCTGCAGGCAGCATGTTAGAGCAAGAGGAGCTGAGCAGATTGTACACAGTGTCCTATCTGCAGGCAGCATGTTATAGAGCAGGAGGAGCTGAGCAGATTATGCATAGTGTCCTATCTGCAGGCAGCATGTTATAGAGCAGGAGGAGCTGAGCAGATTGTACATAAAGTCCTATCTGCAGTCAGCATGTTATAGAGCAGGAGGAGCTTAGCAGATTGTACATAGTGTCCTATCTGCAGGCAGCATGTTATAGAGCAAGAGGAGCTGAGCAGATTGTACATAGTGTCCTATCTGCAGGCAGCATGTTATAGAGCAGGAGGAGCTGAGCAGATTGTACATAGTGTCCTATCTGCAGGCAGCATGTTATAGAGCAAGAGGAGCTGAGCAGATTGTACATAGTGTCCTATCTGCAGGCAGCATGTTATAGAGCAGGAGGAGCTGAGCAGATTGTACATAGTGTCCTATCTGCAGGCAGCATGTTATAGAGCAGGAGGAGCTGAGCAGATTGTACATAGTGTCCTATCTGCAGGCAGCATGTTATAGAGCAGGAGGAGCTGAGCAGATTGTACACCGTGTCCTATCTGCAGGCAGCATGTTATAGAGAAGGAGAAGCAGATTGTACATATCTCATACCCTTCACCCTTTCTGTTATAGATCACGCACCCTGCCGGCTGTATGTCTCAGTTCATTAAGTTTTTCGGGGAGCAGATCTTTGTCCTGTGGAAATTTGCGTTACTGCGGAAGCGCATCCTGATATTTTCACCACCTCCTGTAGGTGTCGTCTGCTACAGAGGTAAGTCCCCTTGTGTCATAGAATAGTATTCCTGCTGCTGTTATGGTGTGTATTGGATTGGAAAAACACGGCTGCTTTCTTCTAGGAACAGCGCCACACCTGGCCTCAGGGCATTGCTGGAAGTGCAGCTCAGCCCCTTTTTATTTAAAGGGAGCTGGGTTACTATACCAGGGACGGGGGTAATGCTGCCCCACCAGCATTAATCTTTTCTGCCCACTCTGCAAGGCATGCTGGGAAGTGTAGGTCGCAGGAAGTAACCTGCATCCTTTATGGCGCATTTTATGATCTATAAACGTTATCATTGTTGTTTTTGCTCAGTTTACTGCTGCTGTTGTCTGGCCAACGTCACCCTGCCCGGCGTGGGAGTCACCGCCCCGGAGTCGAAGCCTTTCTTCTATGTGAATGTGGCAGATATCGGGACCCTGGATGATGAGGTCTCCTATGTGGCCTGTGAGTACTAGGGATCTGGGTGTCCTCATTAAGATATACCAGCGATCAGCCGATCTGTGATCGACTCTTAATGTCTGGGGAGGCTATACTTCTTCTCTAGTGGCCACTAGTGGAGAAATGGGGTATTACAGGACAGTTACTGCTCCGCCAGAGCTAAACCCCTTCTTTTTCGCCCGGAATTCTGGGTAAATGTACTAACCCGTTTTCCGTGGTCCGATTTCTTGTTACCCAGGTACAACCGAGAAGATCTTCGAGCAGAAGCAGGATCTCTACGACGTCTACGTGGACAACCAAAACGTGAAGACCCACCTGGAACATCTCCAGCCCCTGCTAAGGGTCAACACGGCGGACAAAGAGAAGTACCGGCGCCTTAACGATCAGCGGTGACTGCTCCTCTTCTATGTGTCTACTATCGGGGGATGGTCCTTAAAGGCAAAACTCACCTTCTCCTTTTCTTGTACTGATCTACAATGCTCTTGGTAGAATTGGTGATATGTATAGGGTGGATTTCCCCTTTAAGAGAATTAATCCAACCTGCCCACCGTACAAGCAGTTTACGATGTGCCTATTTATATAAATGGCCGCATGCAATGCATCATTTGGCCTGTAGTGGCCGCTGCAGGGTAAATGAGCAGCCATCTGCGATTTTTTTTTTTGTCTCCATGGTTACAGACTACAAACAACAATGTGTAGTCTGAACAAGATATTAGAAAAATATGTATCTTAAAGGCGCTAAAAACCACTGATGAGCCTGGAGCGCCCCTTTAAGTATGGTCGTTCACTCCCGTGTTTGTGTTCCCGCAGGCAGCTGCTGATGTACTCGCAGGAGGTGGACGGCGACTGTTCATCCTGTGAGGAGGATCTCTTCATCCTGTAAGTAATAGGAGGGGTAAGTGACCACAAGGAGGAAGGATCCGTCTCATCTCCGTCTTCTTTCCCGTGTCCCGCAGCTTCTTCATGGAGCAGAATAACCGGATCTTCCAGATCCTCCTGGAGGTGGCGTCCAGCCAGGACAAGACTCTGACCGCCGACCACGCCCGCAGCATGGGCCTGGACCCGCAGGGCGACCGCAACTTCCTCATGGACCTACTTGAGGTGTACGGTTTCGATCTTATGCTGGTCATCGACAACCCGTGTTGTCCCTGACAACCCTGCAGGACCGGCGCGTCTGGTGTAAATATTCGGACACTTAAGGAGGCGGAACCTCCACTGATACCGGAACCGGCTGTCATAAGTAAGATACGCAATAATAACACCGCAGGAGTCTACGGCAGACGGGGACATCACATGACCAGTCATCAGCAGAGAGAGATGGCCGCCGTGTAGTATCCCAGCCAATCACAAGGAACTAGTGATATCAGAGGGGGAGGAGCCACAGTCTAACCTTTGACACCAGTAATAGAGGGGGAGGCGGGGAATTTGGGTTTGACCAAACCTTTATGTTTACATGTCTGATCCAGTTTTAAAGGGTATGTTCATATTATACACAAGCTTTTTATACCCCAGAGCTGCACTCACTATTCTGCTGCTGGTGCAGTCACTGTGTACATACATGACATTACTTATCCTGTACTGATCCTGAGTTACATCCTGTATTATACTCCAGAGCTGCACTCACTATTCTGCTGCTGGTGCAGTCACTGTGTACATACATGACATTACTTATCCTGTACTGATCCTGAGTTACATCCTGTATTATACCCCAGAGCTGCACTCACTATTCTGCTGCTGGTGCAGTCACTGTGTACATACATGACATTACTTATCCTGTACTGATCCTGAGTTACATCCTGTATTATACCCCAGAGCTGCACTCACTATTCTGCTGCTGGTGCAGTCACTGTGTACATACATGACATTACTTATCCTGTACTGATCCTGAGTTACATCCTGTATTATACCCCAGAGCTGCACTCACTATTCTGCTGCTGGTGCAGTCACTGTGTACATACATGACATTACTTATCCTGTACTGATCCTGAGTTACACCCTGTATTATACCCCAGAACTGCACTCACTATTCTGCTGCTGGTGCAGTCACTATGCACATACATGACATTACTTATCCTGTACTGATCCTGAGTTACATCCTGTATTATACCCCAGAGCTGCACTCACTATTCTGCTGCTGGTGCAGTCACTGTGTACATACATGACATTACTTATCTTCTACTGATCCTTAGTGACTTCCCCAGCAGAATAGTGAGTGTAGCTCTGGAATTTCATACAGATGTAAAAAAAGTAGATTGATTCTATATATAAAATGTAAGATGGTTATAAGTGAACATACCCTTTAAATTTTTGGAGCCAATGGTATGAAGTGACTACTAGAAGCTTATTAATGTAAAATAACTGATGCTAATGGTAAATAGCTTGCACATAAACACTTTGTATGAAGCAGTTTGTAAAGGGGTTCTTCAGTGAGACTTTCCCATGTCAAGCTCCAGATACAGCAGACCTGTTCTCTGGACCCTGGGTAACCCCCTTTAAAACTGGTGCACAGTGAAAATACAGGGAAGCAACACTCCAGCAGTGATAAGCGGGCGTCTCAATCAGTCGCTCACTACCTCCCGCTGGAGACAGGACTAAGTATAGAGCGCTCAGCGTTGTTGATGTAAATGAGATGGTGACAGACTAGATTTTTAACGGAATTAGTAAAATGCATTTGCTTTCCTGAAGAAACAGCGCCTCCTTCTTCTGATGTGTTGTGTCTGGTATTACAGCTCAGTTCCATTATAGTAGATGGAGTTGCAATACCAGATACAACCTGTAGCCATGGGTGGCGCTGCTGTGGTCAGGCAGCAGATGTGTCTTTCTAATAGTGGACATTAAATTTTAACGGGGGTGTGTGACTGCTTGGACCAAAGCGAAATTTAGGGGGGGGCGCGCGCAAAAACCTGACTACTTGTCGATTATTAAAGGGGTTGACCATGACTTACAGACATTTTCCTAAACCAGTGCCACAAGTGACCATGGTCAGTGCTGGTACTGCAGCTCAGCTGAAAAGAAATGAATGGAGCTAAGTTGCAATACCAAGCATTGTCAGTGGTGGCGCTTTTTTTGGAAGAAAGTGGCTGTGGTTTTGACATTACCTTTAATATCGTATGTGGTCATCCAGACTCCATGGGCATGGACCATATCAGTGATCAATTTAAGGCTACGGTACGTATTAAAAAAAAATAAAAAAAAAAAAAATATATATATATATATATATATTAGTATACAGCACTAATGTGGACATGTATGTTTCCAAGGTGACAGACTACAAACACATTGTGTGTAGTCTGATCCTATATTATTTTCAGATTCAAAAAAAAAAAAAAAAAAGTGGGTCAGACTACACCTGGGGTTGGTTTGTAGTCAGAGATAATGGAAACGCATAGCTCTGCATAGGAGCTGCATACAGGAAGCCGAATTATATGTAGCATCGCACTAATGGGTGAAGATAAAACACAAAGAAAAAGTCTGCAGAGGAGCTGTGTACACAAAACGGTAGAGAACTGCAGTAGTTGCTGCATTAGAGCGGCATAAACTGGGTGCAGAAGTACCTACCTGAAATATCCACCACCCCCACCCATATACATTCCTATAGTGTCTCCTGCTCACTGTATGTATATATTGTGCCTGTGGCCTACGCCGTGTATATACTGTACGTGTCCTACAGGGGATTCACCAAGGACCAAGACTCTTCATGGACACAACTACAGAACCACAAACACTGGAGAATATGGACTGGATTTTATACATGTATAAGGAAGATGAAGGAAATGTAATAAATATAATGTCTATTAATACACTGAACCAGGTGTCTGCGTGTTATTGTACTGCCCGCTATGTACATCAATATAACTACTATAATACTGCCCCCTATGTACAGGAATATAACTACTATAATACTGCCCCCTATGTACAAGAATATAACTACTATAATACTGCCCCCTATGTACAGGAATATAACTGCTATAATACTGCCCCCTATGTACAGGAATATAACTACTATAATACTGCCTCCTATGTACAAGAATATAACTACTATAATACTGCCACCAATGTACAAGAATATAATTACTATAATACTGCCCCCTATGTACAGGAATATAACTACTATAATACTGCCCCCTATGTACAAGAATATAACTACTATAATACTGCCCCCTATGTACAAGAATATAACTACTATAATACTGCCCCCTATGTACAAGAATATAACTACTATAATACAGCCCCCTATGTACAGGAATATAACTACTATAATACTGCCCCCTATGTACAAGAATATAACTACTATAATACTGCCCCCTATGTACAGGAATATAACTACTATAATACTGCCCCCTATGTACAAGAATATAACTACTATAATACTGCCCCCTATGTACAGGAATATAACTGCTATAATACTGCCCCCTATGTACAGGAATATAACTGCTATAATACTGCCCCCTATGTACAAGAATATAACTACTATAATACTGCCTCCTATGTACAAGAATATAACTACGTATGTACAGGAATATAACTACTATAATACTGCCCCCTATGTACAGGAATATAACTACTATAATACTGCCCCCTATGTACAGGAATATAACTACTATAATACTGCCCCCTATGTACAAGAATATAACTGCTATAATACTGCCCCCTATGTACAGGAATATAACTGCTATAATACTGCCCCCTATGTACAAGAATATAACTACTATAATACTGCCTCCTATGTACAAGAATATAACTACGTATGTACAGGAATATAACTACTATAATACTGCCCCCTATGTACAAGAATATAACTACTATAATACTGCCCCCTATGTACAGGAATATAACTACTATAATACTGCCCCCTATGTACAGGAATATAACTACTATAATACTGCCCCCTATGTACAAGAATATAACTACTATAATACTGCCCCCTATGTACAGGAATATAACTGCTATAATACTGCCCCCTATGTACAGGAATATAACTGCTATAATACTCCCCCTATGTACAGGAATATAACTACTATAATACTGCCCCCTATGTACAAGAATATAACTACTATAATACTGCCTCCTATGTACAAGAATATAACTACGTATGTACAGGAATATAACTACTATAATACTGCCCCCTATGTACAAGAATATAACTACTATAATACTGCCCCCTATGTACAGGAATATAACTACTATAATACTGCCCCCTATGTACAGGAATATAACTACTATAATACTGCCCCCTATGTACAAGAATATAACTGCTATAATACTGCCCCCTATGTACAGGAATATAACTGCTATAATACTGCCCCCTATGTACAAGAATATAACTACTATAATACTGCCTCCTATGTACAAGAATATAACTACTATAATACTGCCCCCTATGTACAAGAATATAACTACTATAATACTGCCCCCTATGTACAGGAATATAACTGCTATAATACTGCCCCCTATGTACAAGAATATAACTACGTATGTACAAGAATATAACTACTATAATACTGCCCCCTATGTACAAGAATATAACTACTATAATACTGCCTCCTATGTACAAGAATATAACTACTATAATACTGCCCCCTATGTACAAGAATATAACTACTATAATACTGCCCCCTATGTACAGGAATATAACTGCTATAATACTGCCTCCTATGTACAAGAATATAACTACGTATGTACAAGAATATAACTACTATAATACTGCCCCCTATGTACAAGAATATAACTACTATAATACTGCCTCCTATGTACAAGAATATAACTACTATAATACTGCCCCCTATGTACAAGAATATAACTACTATAATACTGCCTCCTATGTACAAGAATATAACTACGTATGTACAGGAATATAACTACTATAATACTGCCCCCTATGTACAAGAATATAACTACTATAATACTGCCCCCTATGTACAGGAATATAACTACTATAATACTGCCCCCTATGTACAGGAATATAACTACTATAATACTGCCCCCTATGTACAAGAATATAACTACTATAATACTGCCCCCTATGTACAAGAATATAACTACTATAATACTGCCTCCTATGTACAAGAATATAACTACTATAATACTGTCTCCTATGTACAAGAATATAACTACGTATGTACAAGAATATAACTACTATAATACTGCCCCCTATGTACAGGAATATAACTACTATAATACTGCCCCCTATGTACAAGAATATAACTACTATAATACTGCCTCCTATGTACAAGAATATAACTACTATAATACTGCCCCCTATGTACAAGAATATAACTACTATAATACTGCCCCCTATGTACAAGAATATAACTACATAGCGGGCAGTATTATAGTACAGGAATATAACTACTATAATACTGCCCGCTATGTACAGGAATATAACTACTATAATACTGCCTCCTATGTACAGGGATATAACTACTATAATACTGCCCCCTATGTACAAGAATATAACTACTATAATACTGCCCACTATGTACAAGAATATAACTACGTATGTACAAGAATATAACTACTATAATACTGTCTCCTATGTACAAGAATATAACTACTATAATACTGCCCCCTATGTACAAGAATATAACTACTATAATACTGCCCCCTATGTACAGGAATATAACTACTATAATACTGCCCCCTATGTACAGGAATATAACTACTATAATACTGCCCCCTATGTACAGGAATATAACTACTATAATACTGCCCCCTATGTACAAGAATATAACTACTATAATACTGCCCACTATGTACAAGAATATAACTACGTATGTACAAGAATATAACTACTATAATACTGTCTCCTATGTACAAGAATATAACTACTATAATACTGCCCCCTATGTACAAGAATATAACTACTATAATACTGCCCCCTATGTACAAGAATATAACTACTATAATACTGCCTCCTATGTACAAGAATATAACTACGTATGTACAAGAATATAACTACTATAATACTGCCCCCTATGTACAAGAATATAACTACTATAATACTGCCCGCTATGTACAGGAATATAACTACTATAATACTGCCCCCTATGTACAAGAATATAACTACTATAATACTGCCCCTATGTACAAGAATATAACTACGTATGTACAGGAATATAACTACTATAATACTGCCCCCTATGTACAAGAATATAACTACTATAATACTGCCCCCTATGTACAAGAATATAACTACTATAATACTGCCCGCTATGTACAGGAATATAACTACTATAATACTGCCCGCTATGTACAGGAATATAACTACTATAATACTGCCCCCTATGTACAAGAATATAACTACTATAATACTGCCCCCTATGTACAAGAATATAACTACTATAATACTGCCCACTATGTACAAGAATATAACTACGTATGTACAAGAATATAACTACTATAATACTGTCTCCTATGTACAAGAATATAACTACTATAATACTGCCCCCTATGTACAAGAATATAACTACTATAATACTGCCCCCTATGTACAAGAATATAACTACTATAATACTGCCTCCTATGTACAAGAATATAACTACTATAATACAGCCCCCTATGTACAAGAATATAACTACTATAATACTGCCCCTTATGTACAGGAATATAACTACTATAATACTGCCCCCTATGTACAAGAATATAACTACTATAATACAGCCCCCGATGTACAAGAATATAACTACTATAATACAGCCTCCTATGTACAAGAATATAACTACTATAATACTGCCTCCTATGTACAAGAATATAACTACTATAATACTGCCCCCTATGTACAAGAATATAACTACTATAATACTGCCCCCTATGTACAAGAATATAACTACTATAATACTGCCCCTATGTACAGGACTATAACTACTATAATACAGCCCCCTATGTACAAGAATATAACTACTATAATACTGCCTCCTATGTACAAGAACATAACTACTATAATACTGCCCCCTATGTACAAGAATATAACTACTATAATACTGCCCCCTATGTACAGGAATATAACTACTATAATACTGCCCCCTATGTACAAGAATATAACTACTATAATACTGCCCACTATGTACAAGAATATAACTACTATAATACTGCCCCCTATGTACAAGAATATAACTACTATAATACTGCCCCCTATGTACAAGAATATAACTACTATAATACTGCCCACTATGTACAAGAATATAACTACGTATGTACAAGAATATAACTACTATAATACTGTCTCCTATGTACAAGAATATAACTACTATAATACTGCCCCCTATGTACAAGAATATAACTACTATAATACTGCCCCCTATGTACAGGAATATAACTACTATAATACTGCCCCCTATGTACAGGAATATAACTACTATAATACTGCCCCCTATGTACAGGAATATAACTACTATAATACTGCCCCCTATGTACAAGAATATAACTACTATAATACTGCCCCCTATGTACAGGAATATAACTGCTATAATACTCCCCCTATGTACAGGAATATAACTACTATAATACTGCCCCCTATGTACAAGAATATAACTACTATAATACTGCCTCCTATGTACAAGAATATAACTACGTATGTACAGGAATATAACTACTATAATACTGCCCCCTATGTACAAGAATATAACTACTATAATACTGCCCCCTATGTACAGGAATATAACTACTATAATACTGCCCCCTATGTACAGGAATATAACTACTATAATACTGCCCCCTATGTACAAGAATATAACTACTATAATACTGCCCCCTATGTACAAGAATATAACTACTATAATACTGCCCCCTATGTACAGGAATATAACTGCTATAATACTGCCTCCTATGTACAAGAATATAACTACGTATGTACAGGAATATAACTACTATAATACTGCCCCCTATGTACAAGAATATAACTACTATAATACTGCCTCCTATGTACAAGAATATAACTACTATAATACTGTCTCCTATGTACAAGAATATAACTACGTATGTACAAGAATATAACTACTATAATACTGCCCCCTATGTACAGGAATATAACTACTATAATACTGCCCCCTATGTACAAGAATATAACTACTATAATACTGCCCCCTATGTACAAGAATATAACTACTATAATACTGCCCCCTATGTACAAGAATATAACTACATAGCGGGCAGTATTATAGTACAGGAATATAACTACTATAATACTGCCCGCTATGTACAGGAATATAACTACTATAATACTGCCTCCTATGTACAGGGATATAACTACTATAATACTGCCCCCTATGTACAAGAATATAACTACTATAATACTGCCCACTATGTACAAGAATATAACTACGTATGTACAAGAATATAACTACTATAATACTGTCTCCTATGTACAAGAATATAACTACTATAATACTGCCCCCTATGTACAAGAATATAACTACTATAATACTGCCCCCTATGTACAGGAATATAACTACTATAATACTGCCCCCTATGTACAGGAATATAACTACTATAATACTGCCCCCTATGTACAGGAATATAACTACTATAATACTGCCCCCTATGTACAAGAATATAACTACTATAATACTGCCCCCTATGTACAAGAATATAACTACTATAATACTGCCTCCTATGTACAAGAATATAACTACTATAATACTGCCCCCTATGTACAAGAATATAACTACTATAATACTGCCCCCTATGTACAGGAATATAACTACTATAATACTGCCCCCTATGTACAAGAATATAACTACTATAATACTGCCCCTATGTACAAGAATATAACTACGTATGTACAAGAATATAACTACTATAATACTGCCCCCTATGTACAAGAATATAACTACTATAATACTGCCCGCTATGTACAGGAATATAACTACTATAATACTGCCCCCTATGTACAAGAATATAACTACTATAATACTGCCCCTATGTACAAGAATATAACTACGTATGTACAGGAATATAACTACTATAATACTGCCCCCTATGTACAAGAATATAACTACTATAATACTGCCCCCTATGTACAAGAATATAACTACTATAATACTGCCCGCTATGTACAGGAATATAACTACTATAATACTGCCCGCTATGTACAGGAATATAACTACTATAATACTGCCCCCTATGTACAAGAATATAACTACTATAATACTGCCCCCTATGTACAAGAATATAACTACTATAATACTGCCCACTATGTACAAGAATATAACTACGTATGTACAAGAATATAACTACTATAATACTGTCTCCTATGTACAAGAATATAACTACTATAATACTGCCCCCTATGTACAAGAATATAACTACTATAATACTGCCCCCTATGTACAAGAATATAACTACTATAATACTGCCTCCTATGTACAAGAATATAACTACTATAATACAGCCCCCTATGTACAAGAATATAACTACTATAATACTGCCCCTTATGTACAGGAATATAACTACTATAATACTGCCCCCTATGTACAAGAATATAACTACTATAATACAGCCCCCGATGTACAAGAATATAACTACTATAATACAGCCTCCTATGTACAAGAATATAACTACTATAATACAGCCCCCGATGTACAAGAATATAACTACTATAATACAGCCTCCTATGTACAAGAATATAACTACTATAATACTGCCTCCTATGTACAAGAATATAACTACTATAATACTGCCCCCTATGTACAAGAATATAACTACTATAATACTGCCCCCTATGTACAAGAATATAACTACTATAATACTGCCCCTATGTACAGGACTATAACTACTATAATACAGCCCCCTATGTACAAGAATATAACTACTATAATACTGCCTCCTATGTACAAGAATATAACTACTATAATACTGCCCCCTATGTACAAGAATATAACTACTATAATACTGCCCCCTATGTACAGGAATATAACTACTATAATACTGCCCCCTATGTACAAGAATATAACTACTATAATACTGCCCACTATGTACAAGAATATAACTACTATAATACTGCCCCCTATGTACAAGAATATAACTACTATAATACTGCCCCCTATGTACAAGAATATAACTACTATAATACTGCCCCCTATGTACAAGAATATAACTACTATAATACTGCCCCCTATGTACAGGAATATAACTACTATAATACTGTCTCCTATGTACAAGAATATAACTACTATAATACTGCCCCCTATGTACAAGAATATAACTACTATAATACAGCCCCCTATGTACAAGAATATAACTACTATAATACTGCCCCCTATGTACAGGAATATAACTACTATAATACTGCCCCCTATGTACCGGAATATAACTACTATAATACTGCCCCCTATGTACCGGAATATAACTACTATAATACTGCCCCTATGTACAGGAATATAACTACTATAATACTGCCCCTTATGTACAAGAATATAACTACTATAATACTGCCCCCTATGTACAAGAATATAACTACTATAATACTGCCCCCTATGTACAGGAATATAACTACTATAATACTGCCCACTACGTACAGGAATATAACTACTATAATACTGCCCCCTATGTACAGGAATATAACTACTATAATACTGCCCCTATGTACAAGAATATAACTACTATAATACTGCCTCCTATGTACAAGAATATAACTACGTATGTACAGGAATATAACTACTATAATACTGCCCACTACGTACAGGAATATAACTACTATAATACTGCCCCCTATGTACAGGAATATAACTACTATAATACTGCCCACTACGTACAGGAATATAACTACTATAATACTGCCCCCTATGTACAGGAATATAACTACTATAATACTGCCCCTATGTACAAGAATATAACTACTATAATACTGCCTCCTATGTACAAGAATATAACTACGTATGTACAGGAATATAACTACTATAATACTGCCCACTACGTACAGGAATATAACTACTATAATACTGCCCCCTATGTACAGGAATATAACTACTATAATACTGCCCCTATGTACAAGAATATAACTACTATAATACTGCCCTCTATGTACAAGAATATAACTACTATAATACTGCCCACTACGTACAAGAATATAACTACTATAATACTGCCCCCTATGTACAAGAATATAACTACTATAATACTGCCCACTACGTACAAGACTATAACTACTATAATACTGCCCCCTATGTACAAGAATATAACTACTATAATACTGCCCCCTATGTACAAGAATATAACTACTATAATACTGCCCCCTAAAATAAAATCCCATCATGCATCACAGTGAAGTGTCTCTCGGCACTTTTCAAGTAAAATAATCCATGCAGCTTTGGTTGTAACTAGAGTACTTTGCTCAGCAGATTAACCACGGCTTCATTATAATGAAAAAATATTCTTTACTGTACCTTTTAATTGCAACTTACCTCCAAGTCCAGGATCTCTGCTTGCTGTCGGTGAATACAGATATTCAAAGCCTTTAAGTATGTAAAACTGTTGAAGAACATTTGACAATTCCTATTCCCGTTCCATTACTGGGTCGGCGCCATCTGGTGGTCAGGGAATGGAAGTGGAGGGAGATGCAGGGACTGCACAGCAACTTGTCTTTAAGGTCACACCCCTTTAATGACATGAGAATACCCCTTTAAGACTCCAACCAATCCTGGTAATGGGTGGACTACCACCACCCGGGCGACCTCTAGCCTTGAAGGCGTGTCCTTTTAATGAACTTTTTCAGTGTATATAGAAATACCCCACCTCTTATTGTGTAGCTCCTCCTCCCTGACCCTTCGGGTCTGGACTCCAACAGATTTATCGGGTACAAAACATCCGCAGCAGATCTGTTAAGTAGTGCAAGTTGTCCAGGTCAGGCCATGCAGTGTGACTACTCCATCCCCATGTGCGCTCCAGAACCTCTTGTGTTGGATCGGACCAGATAGACAAGTCTTCATCTCTATGATACTTGGGCTCCTGACCCATCAGCTGCTTTCCTTGGACCAGTAACACCCCACAAAATTTACCCTCCCCACTCGACATTGGTCCTAACGCTAACAACACATCTACTCTATAATGTAAGTATATACATTCCGAACCCGAGAGGCGCCACTGTCACCAGGTAATCAGAGACATCAATTTTACACATCTATATATTCAATGGAGAACTGCCGGTATATACACGTATAAATATACTATATACAGAGGATGGGTAATTTATCTCTGCCTGTATATACACGTATACATATTCTATATACAGGGGACGGGTAATATATTACTGCCGGTATTTACACATATAAATATTCTATATACAGATGACAGGTAATATATTACTGCTGGTATATACGCATATAAATATTCTATATACAGCGTACGGGTGATATATCACTGACGGTGTATAGAGGTATAAATATTCTATATACAGAGGACAGGTAATATATTACTGCTGGTATATACACATATGTATATTCTACATACAGAGCACGGGTGATATATTACCGCTGGTATATATGTATAAATACATACATAGAATATATCTTTTAGACAATGATCCCTACATCTCTATTGGCTGTGGCTGAATGATCTCTCTCTCGGAGCAGACTTATGACTTTGCACAGCTGAGTTTGTTACAATTGTATCCAGAACACCCTTCATGATCCAAGATGCGTCTTATACAGTGTAACAAAATGGACAGGACTGAGATGTTGATGACTTTAGTCTCTATAAAGATCACTGATGCTATATATGTACAGGCACTGCGCGTATACTGCAGGCAGGTTATATATAATACATATCCTATACACTGTAGATGACCTCTTTATTAGCCTGTACAATGAGGCAGTACATATGTGCACACGCAGGGGCAGGCAGGTGTATACAAGTCTCTGTATAATGAAGTCCAGGAGATAAGTCCACAAACCTTACGATCTGAGGACCTTCCCATAAGATGTACGGCTCCTTCAGTCTGACTTATCATTGGAAGCTCCTCAGCACATCAAGGGTGCGACAATACAGGACGGACACTCCCAGGCAGATAGACAGGATGCTCCTCCCCCGGTTATGTACTTGCTGGCGAGCTCTGGGTAAGCTTTACTTTTTGGGATGGATGGCAGAAGAAGCGCAACCTCCTGGGCAGAAGCGTCACCTCTACAGACATGGCGTCGTACTCCTCCGAGTCTATGCTGAAGTGACCCGCGGTGCCCTGCGCAAAAAAGCAAAAGGAATGCTTCATCACTGTAGGTATACTTTGTGTAAGTGTGATCCTCACTGCACTGGTATATGCTGTATATGTTTAGTCATTGCTACAGGTCTATTACTGCCGGTATATACTGCAT
Source organism: Engystomops pustulosus (assembly GCF_040894005.1). Taxonomy (NCBI): domain Eukaryota; kingdom Metazoa; phylum Chordata; class Amphibia; order Anura; family Leptodactylidae; genus Engystomops; species Engystomops pustulosus. Next base: position 13,816,021 of record NC_092414.1, read on the forward strand.
ATGTGTATTCAGCACTGCAGGTATATTACTGCCGCTATATACTGTATATGTGTATTCAGCACTGCAGGTATATTACTGCCGGTATATACTGTATGTGTGTATTCAGCACTGCAGGTATATTACTGCCGGTATATACTGTATGTGTGTATTCAGCACTGCAGGTATATTACTGCCGTTATATACTGTATATGTGTATTCAGCACTGCAGGTATATTACTGCCGGTATATACTGTATGTGTGTATTCAGCACTGCAGGTATATTACTGCCGGTATATACTGTATGTGTGTATTCAGCACTGCAGGTATATTACTGCCGGTATATACTGTATGTGTGTATTCAGCACTGCAGGTATATTACTGCCGGTATATACTGTATATGTGTATTCAGCACTGCGGGTATATTACTGCCGGTATATACTGTATATGTGTATTCATCACTGCGGGTATATTATTACCGGTATATACTGTATATGTGTATTCATCACTGCAGGTATATTACTGCTGGTATATACTGTATATGTGTATTCATCACTGCAGGTATATTACTGCTGGTATATACTGTATATGTGTATTCATCACTGCAGGTATATTACTGCTGGTATATACTGTATATGTGTATTCAGCACTGCAGGTATATTACTGTTGGTATATATGTGTATTCTATACACTTAAGACAGGAAATAAACCACTAGACCCTTGTGTGCAGTCAGTGAATGATCAGTCACAGTACAGAATCGATGACACATAATAATAATAATTCTTTATTTATATAGCGCACACAGGTTACGCAGCGCTGCACAAGCATGTCAAATTGGTCCCTGTCCCCATGGGGCTCACAATGTAAACAACCTACCAGTATGTTTTTGGAGTGTGGGAGGAAATCGGAGTACCCGGAGGAAACCCACGCAAACACGGAGAGAACATACAAACTCTTTGCAGATGGGATTCGAACCCAGGACCCCAGTGCTGCAAGGCAGAAGTGCTACCCACTCAGCCACCGTGCCGCCCTCACATGACACATTGTAACAAACCATCAGATCAGGGCTAATATTTTGTCTACTCGTGTGTTGGTTAGAATATATTTTACATATTCTTGCATTTAAAAGTGCATCTGGGTGTCCTCACACAGCTGTGCTATTATCTCTCTACATTTATCAGATTTCCTCTTCCCAGAGTGAAAACGATAGTAAGCTCCTAGTTGGATACTTCAGAAGACACTTGAAACAGAGGGAAGGGGCTGTCAGGCAGTTCACTGCACAGAACTAAAAGCACAGCAGTGTGAGGACACACCCACAGTATAGTGCTGGAATATAAATCCATATTTCACAACCCGACTGCTACTAACATCACACACAGAGCTATGATTACACAACTATACCCAGCACTGACTGCAGAGAGCACAGAGCACAGCAGTGTGAGGACACACCCACAGTATAGTGCTGGAATATAAATCCATATTTCACAACCGGACTGCTGCTAACATCACAAACAAAGCTATGATTACACAACTATACCCAGCACTGACTGCAGAGAGCACAGAGCACAGCAGTGTGAGGACACACCCCAAATACAATCCTGCAATATAAATACACATTTCATAGTCCTGCTGCTACTAACAACATATACAATGAGCTTACCTCCGGGAGCTGGACGTTACAGCGGCTGACCTGCAGGACCTGGGCGCCCTTAGGGCAAAGCTGTGGATTCTGCGTCTTCTCCACTCTAAAAAATATAAAAGAGTAGCAGAGATTCCTGACATCCTCTGTGCTGCAGTGACACTTTCCTCCAAGACCCTCAAGTTTGTGTGTCGACTTACCCCAGACTAATGAATTCGGACTTGCTGATGGAGTCCGGTTCTATGCACACGCTCATGGAGTCCAAAGGTCGCTGCAAGATGAAGGTGTAAAGATGCAAATATTACACTGCAGCAAATACTCAGCTGTGACAAGTATTCGGCTTGTAAAATTGTGTCGTTCGCTGACCTAAAGGGAAACAGTCAGCGAGTCTGACCATTCAAAAATTAGGTAACCGTTTCATCACCAAGCTGCCAGGAACTGGAAAGATAAGTTCTTAGTTCCGCAGGGGCGGAGCTATTAGCAGTATTCAAATATCACTGGCAGTGATGGAGAAGCACAGAGGAAGCTGGAGCCAGTGGGGGCGGAGCATCGGTTTAACGAGAAAAGCTCTTGGCCTGGCACTAGTAATAAATGTGAACGGATTTCTATTGGAGGATTGTACTAGGGGCGTGTCCTCACACTGCTTTGCTCAGAGATCTCTGCCATGACCTACATCACAGCCTCTGTTTTAAGTGATTGCTGTAGTATCCAACCAGAATCCCACTACAGCTTTTTTTCAGAGTAGGTGGGGCAGGGCTACTGTGGAACAGTTGAATGAACAGAACACAGCAGTGTGAGGAAAAGTACACTACTGGTATAGAAATCCATGTTTCACAGCCCTGCTGCTACTAACTACACATACAAAGGTCTAATTAAACATCTCTCCAAGCAAAATATTTAATACTGCTGGCAGAGAACCAGGAGCAAAGCAAAGCTAGTACAATGGTGTAATGTAAATCCATATCTCACAGTCCTGCTGCTACTAACATCATACACAGAGGTCTACACACCGCCTCCAGGGACAGTTCTCTGTAGCCATGGTCCCTGGAGAGATGTGTAATCAGACTTTTTTATATGTTGTGAGTGGCAGCTGGACTGTGATATAAGGGGGTGTGTCCTCACACTGCTGTGCTCTTTGCTCTCTGTAGCCAGTGTTGGGTAATTACGCAGGAGAGATACATACATAAAAGGTACAATTATGCAAGTTAGTAGCAACAGGACTGTAAAATCTTGATCTATATTCTAGCATTTTACTGGGGGTCCTTAAACTGCTCTTCTCTGTGTACTTAATACTGGCTACATGGATCACAGAGCACAGCAGTGTGAGGACACATCTTCAGTACAATCCCGGAATATAAGTCCATATTTCACAGTCCTGCTGCTACTAACTTACATACATAAAGGTACAAATACACAAGTGAGTAGCAGCAGGACTGTGAAATATGGATTTATATTCCAGGATTGTACTGAAGATGTGTCCTCACACTGCTGTGCTCTGTGATCCAAGTAGCCAGTATTAGGTACACAGAGACCCCCAGTAAAATCCTAGAATATAGATCAAGATTTTACAGTCCTGTTGCTACTAACTTACATACATAAAAGGTACAATTATGCATCTCTCCTGGGGAATTACCCAACACTGGCTACAGAGAGCAAAGAGCACAGCAGTGTCAGGACACGCCCCCATAACAATCCTGCAATATAAAACCTTTTTTTTTTTTTTTTTTCCAATTAAAGATTTTATTTTTCCGCCTTATTGCTCCGCCTTCTTACCGTGAGGTCCGGTTGGAGGTTCTGTGTACTGATGGACAGTTCTACAGCGGAGAGCTGGGCTTCTTCCCAAGGCTCTGGGGCCACTTCTACGGGAAGCTCTGTGGATCATTAAAAAAAAACAAAAAAAACATGTATTTAAAAAGAAAACAATCAAAAATATTTGTTGTCCCTCCATTACTCCTCCTGGAAAGGTATTTAAAAAATCCAATAATAAGCCCCGAGGGAATGGCTTGGCAGCAGGTCCTCACACTGCTGGGCATATCTGAATATAAAATGCATTTAGTTTATGGTCAAACCTTCTGATAGATTAACCTGAACAGTGCCAAAGGGGTACAGGACTTACCTACTACAGGGGGTGACCAGTACCGGACCAGCCTGCGGTATAACCTGACGTGTAGAGGAGGTCGACCCGATAAGACATTAGGCTCTTCTTCAGGAGGTCGTTCTGTGGGCCCTAAGAAAAGGATGGAAGCCTCATGTCTCTGGGGCCACTCCTGTATAATACACCAAGTAACTGCATCAGTATTATAGTAGTTATATTCTTGTACATAGGGACAGTATTATAGTAGTTATATTCCTGTACATAGGGGGCAGTATTATAGTAGTTATATTCTTGTACATAGGGACAGTATTATAGTAGTTATATTCCTGTACATAGGGGGCAGTATTATAGTAGTTATATTCTTGTACATAGGGGGCAGTATTATAGTAGTTATATTCTTGTACATAGGGGGCAGTATTATAGTAGTTATATTCCTGTACATAGGGGGCAGTATTATAGTAGTTATATTCTTGTACATAGGGACAGTATTATAGTAGTTATATTCCTGTACATAGGGGCAGTATTATAGTAGTTATATTCTTGTACATAGGGGCAGTATTATAGTAGTTATATTCTTGTACATAGGGGCAGTATTATAGTAGTTATATTCCTGTACATAGGGGGCAGTATTATAGTAGTTATATTCTTGTACATAGGAGGCAGTATTATAGTAGTTATAGTCTTGTACATAGGGGGCAGTATTATAGTAGTTATATTCTTGTACATAGGGGGCAGTATTATAGTAGTTATATTCTTGTACATAGGGACAGTATTATAGTAGTTATATTCCTGTACATAGGGGGCAGTATTATAGTAGTTATATTCTTGTACATAGGGGGCAGTATTATAGTAGTTATATTCTTGTACATAGGGGGCAGTATTATAGTAGTTATATTCCTGTACATAGGGGGCAGTATTATAGTAGTTATATTCTTGTACATAGGGACAGTATTATAGTAGTTATATTCCTGTACATAGGGGCAGTATTATAGTAGTTATATTCTTGTACATAGGGGCAGTATTATAGTAGTTATATTCTTGTACATAGGGGCAGTATTATAGTAGTTATATTCCTGTACATAGGGGGCAGTATTATAGTAGTTATATTCTTGTACATAGGAGGCAGTATTATAGTAGTTATAGTCTTGTACATAGGGGGCAGTATTATAGTAGTTATATTCTTGTACATAGGGGGCAGTATTATAGTAGTTATATTCCTGTACATAGGGGGAAGTATTATAGTAGTTATATTCTTGTACATAGGAGGCAGTATTATAGTAGTTATATTCCTGTACATAGAGGGCAGTATTATAGTAGTTATATTCTTGTACATAGGGGGCAGTATTATAGTAGTTATAGTCTTGTACATAGGGGGCAGTATTATAGTAGTTATAGTCTTGTACATAGGGGGCAGTATTATAGTAGTTATAGTCTTGTACATAGGGGGCAGTATTATAGTAGTTATATTCCTGTACATAGGGGGCAGTATTATAGGAGTTATATTCTTGTACATAGGAGGCAGTATTATAGTAGTTATAGTCTTGTACATAGGGGGCAGTATTATAGTAGTTATAGTCTTGTACATAGGGGGCAGTATTATAGTAGTTATAGTCTTGTACATAGGGGGCAGTATTATAGTAGTTATAGTCTTGTACATAGGGGGCAGTATTATAGTAGTTATAGTCTTGTACATAGGGGGCAGTATTATAGTAGTTATATTCTTGTACATAGGGGGCAGTATTATAGTAGTTATATTCCTGTACATAGGGGGCAGTATTATAGTAGTTATATTCTTGTACATAGGGGGCAGTATTATAGTAGTTATATTCTTGTACATAGGGGGCAGTATTATAGTAGTTATATTCCTGTACATAGAGGAAGTATTATAGTAGTTATATTCTTGTACATAGGGGGCAGTATTATAGTAGTTATATTCTTGTACATAGGGGCAGTATTATAGTAGTTATATTCTTGTACATAGGGGGCAGTATTATAGTAGTTATATTCTTGTACATAGGGGGCAGTATTATAGTAGTTATATTCTTGTACATAGGGGGCAGTATTATAGTAGTTGTATTCTTGTACATAGGGGGCAGTATTATAGTAGTTATATTCTTGTACATAGGGGCAGTATTATAGTAGTTATATTCCTGTACATAGGGGGCAGTATTATAGTAGTTATATTCCTGTACATAGGGGGCAGTATTATAGTAGTTATATTCTTGTACATAGGGGGCAGTATTATAGTAGTTATATTCCTGTACATAGGGGGCAGTATTATAGTAGTTATATCCCTGTACATAGGGGACAGTATTATAGTAGTTATATTCTTGTACATAGGGGCAGTATTATAGTAGTTATATTCTTGTACATAGGGGGCAGTATTATAGTAGTTATATTCCTGTACATAGAGGAAGTATTATAGTAGTTATATTCTTGTACATAGGGGGCAGTATTATAGTAGTTATATTCTTGTACATAGGGGCAGTATTATAGTAGTTATATTCTTGTACATAGGGGGCAGTATTATAGTAGTTATATTCTTGTACATAGGGGGCAGTATTATAGTAGTTATATTCTTGTACATAGGGGGCAGTATTATAGTAGTTGTATTCTTGTACATAGGGGGCAGTATTATAGTAGTTATATTCTTGTACATAGGGGCAGTATTATAGTAGTTATATTCCTGTACATAGGGGGCAGTATTATAGTAGTTGTATTCTTGTACATAGGGGGCAGTATTATAGTAGTTATAGTCTTGTACATAGGGGGCAGTATTATAGTAGTTATAGTCTTGTACATAGGGGGCAGTATTATAGTAGTTATATTCTTGTACATAGGGGGCAGTATTATAGTAGTTATATTCTTGTACATAGGGGGCAGTATTATAGTAGTTGTATTCTTGTACATAGGGGGCAGTATTATAGTAGTTATATTCTTGTACATAGGGGGCAGTATTATAGTAGTTATATTCCTGTACATAGGGGGCAGTATTATAGCAGTTATATTCTTGTACATAGGGGGCAATATTATAGTAGTTATATTCTTGTACATAGGGGGCAGTATTATAGTAGTTATATTCCTGTACATAGGGGGCAGTATTATAGTAGTTATATTCTTGTACATAGGGGGCAGTATTATAGTAGTTATATTCCTGTACATAGGGGGCAGTATTATAGTAGTTATATTCTTGTACATAGGGGGCAGCATTATAGTAGTTATATTCTTGTACATAGGGGGCAGTATTATAGTAGTTATATTCTTGTACATAGGGGGCAGTATTATAGTAGTTATATTCTTGTACATAGGGGGCAGTATTATAGTAGTTATATTCTTGTACATAGGGGGCAGTATTATAGTAGTTATATTCTTGTACATAGGGGGCAGTATTATAGTAGTTATATTCTTGTACAAGGGGGCAGTATTATAGTAGTTATATTCTTGTACATAGGGGGCAGTATTATAGTAGTTATATTCTTGTACATAGGGGGCAGTATTATAGTAGTTATATTCCTGTACATAGGGGGCAGTATTATAGTAGTTATATTCCTGTACATAGGGGGCAGTATTATAGTAGTTATATTCTTGTATATAGGGGTCAGTATTATAGTAGTTATATTCCTGTACATAGGGGGCAGTATTATAGTAGTTATATTCCTGTACATAGGGGGCAGTATTATAGTAGTTATATTCCTGTACATAGGGGGCAGTATTATAGTAGTTATATTCTTGTACATATAGGGGGCAGTATTGTAGTAGTTATATTCCTGTACATAGGGGGCAGTATTATAGTAGTTATATTCTTGTACATAGGGGGCAGTATTATAGTAGTTATATTCTTGTACATAGGGGGCAGTATTATAGTAGCTATATTCTTGTACATAGGGGCAGTATTATAGTAGTTATATTCTTGTACATAGGGGGCAGTATTATAGTAGTTATATTCTTGTACATAGGGGCAGTATTATAGTAGTTATATTCCTGTACATAGGGGGCAGTATTATAGTAGTTATATTCCTGTACATAGGAGGCAGTATTATAGTAGTTATATTCCTGTACATAGGGGGCAGTATTATAGTAGTTATATTCCTGTACATAGGGGGCAGTATTATAGTAGTTATATTCCTGTACATAGGGGGCAGTATTATAGCGGTTATATCAGTATAACACGTATTGAGCAGTGTATATCAGGGGTTAAGCTCTCTCCTCTGGTGTCTTTGTGGCGCAGTATTACGGTATATGACACCTGGGATCGGTGTCCTAGATACACAGTCCGGTTCGCACCTTTAATGTACTGAATAAATGAGCCGCCCTCGTCTTCAGAGGCCCCAAATACCAATATCTGTGAGGGGGAAGGAGACAGAGAAGATGGAGACTGGTAAAGAGGGAGCAGTTACATTACATGGTGATAATAGAAGCAGCTATTTAGTCCTCGGCCTCCCGCAGTGGTCTGCAGGCAGTGCTGCGGGGTCACCCCTTTGATTGGGGTCTCGGTAAAATGCAGCGTGACGGTGGAGTTAATGGATATGTAGGAATGACACTGATACTGATGTGTGTTAAAGAGGAAACCCTCCAAAAAGAGTCTCTACAGCTTCACCTGCGGTGAACAGCGGTCACAGTGCTCCCACCACGCAGTAGCCAGCGGTCACCGCGTCCCCTCCCCGCAGCAGCCAGCGATCACCGCGTCCCCTCCCCGCAGTAGCCAGCGGTCACAGTGCTCCGACCCCGCAGCAGCCAGCGGTCACCGCGTCCCCTCCCCGCAGCAGCCAGCGGTCACCGCGTCCCCTCCCCGCAGCAGCCAGTGGTCACCGCGTCCCCTCCCCGCAGCAGCCAGCGGTCACCGCGTCCCCTCCCCGCAGCAGCCAGCGGTCACCGCGTCCCCTCCCCGCAGCAGCCAGCGGTCACCGCGTCCCCTCCCCGCAGCAGCCAGCGCTCTACTGTGCATAGAGGTCTCACCATTCAGAAGGGTTTAGGACTTATCCACCATTCAGGTTATGGGAAAGCTGGGTGTTACCGAAACCAGAGGTCATCCATAGACTTACTTGGTGGATTTTGCAGCGGCATCTCGATAACTGCCCCATCTCAACCCATTCAGGGCGAACACGGGCTGCTCCTGCTCCCCCTGCGGAAAGAGGCAAAAGTCAGAGACCACGGATAACGGAGGGCAGCGGCGGCCGGGACTGATGATTGATAGCGGCCGCGGAGCCGGGAGCGCGGTGATTAGCACCGCCGGTCACATATCGTTTATTCTACCTAATGAGACGTGATTATTCTCCCCCGAGGTTTTTTTCGCACCTTCCTCCGGATCGATACCAGTACTATTAAATATATTGGATTAAAATTAGGATTGAACAAGAGGTCGAGCCGGACGGATAAACACATTTATTTAAGCCAATTTACTGCTGCCGAGCGTCCGGACGGCCTCATGCATCTTCTTATTCCGGTAGAGGCTGGAGGCTGCACACATCTCCTCACTACTTAAAGGGGCAGTGAGCGTCTGATACCAGAACCACCTGATCCAAACTTGGTGTCTGATGAGTCACTGTGTAAGATGCAACTACAGTTTTTACCATACCACCCCCCAGTCCATCCCTAGAACGTGACACCACCCCCCAGTCCATCCCTAGAACGTGACACCACCCCCCACTCCATCCCTAGAACGTGACACCCCCCCCCAGTCCATCCCTAGAACGAGACGCCACCCCCCAGTCCATCCCTAGAACGTGACACCTCCCCCCAGTCCATCCCTAGAACGTGACACCTCCCCCCAGTCCATCCCTAGAACGTGACACCTCCCCCCAGTCCATCCCTAGAACGTGACACCACCCCCCAGTCCATCCCTAGAACGTGACACCTCCCCCCAGTCCATCCCTAGAACGTGACACCACCCCCCGGTGCATCCCTAGAACGTGACACCACCCCCCCAGTCGATCCCTAGAACGTGACACCACCCCCCCAGTCGATCCCTAGAACGTGACACCACCCCCCGGTCCATCCCTAGAACGTGACACCTCCCCCCAGTCCATCCCTAGAACAAACACCACCCCCAATCCATCCCTAGAATGGGACACCCGCCCCCAATCAATCCCCAGACAGGACGCCCCTATCTCATAGGGTAAACCTTAAATACTTGGGACATACACTTTAAAAGAAGCGGTCTCCATTGTCTGCCAGCCTCTACTCACATTGAGCGGCACTGAAGTATCGCAGAGGCTGCTGTGATCACAGGGATTTTACGAGATACCAAACTCTACAGCGATTTGTTCAAAATCATCCGGAGGAAATTTCGGCAATAGTGAAGAGAAAGCGTGTGTTCAGTCCCGGGACATATCTGTCGGTGTACAACTCTCTGTGGGGTCCTGTACTCCCTGCAGCATAGTCACTTATGCCAAGAGATCCTTCTTCCTCTCAGGACTATTGTAAAGACAGTAGGGGATCACAGTCCTGTGGGATTCCCTGAATCATAGGGGACTATGCTGCTATGAGTCCAGGACCCTCATCCAGTGTTCAGACCTGACAACCGCCTTAATGTACGTAAAAACTTTAGGAACTTTACCTTTATTTGCAGCACATCGAGCGGCACCGTCTCTCCTTTAAGTATAGAAAGTGTAGCATCGGAGATATGCCTGAAATACAGAATATACAGGAGAGCTTATGCACAGGAGAACCACCCCCAGCACTGAGGTTTCCCTCAACTTAAAGGGAATGTGTCACCAGGGAAGTAGCCACTAAAGATGCATCATTTCCTCACAGTTCTGTGTCTTCCCCGGACACTTCCGGCAAGCATCTGCATCTGTCAAACTAGGCAATGAATGGATCTGGCACCACCAGAGATCAGAGATCTTAAGCAGGCCTGCAGCTGCGCGTCCACAGCATGCGCAGAACTCCGGCTTCACGCCGGAAGATCTCACGGTAGGAGGAGCAAAGAGGCTACTGGGGCGTGGAGTAGCTGTGACGTGTAACCTCATGTCCTTTATAGGTAGAATCATGGTGGTAGGTTCCCTTTATATGCCGTCACTATGAAGTGCAGTTTGTTATGCAGAAAAAAAAAACAAGCCCTCACACAGCTCTTTACATGGAAAAATTTTAAAAAGTTATAGTTTTTTTTTTTTTTTTTTTGAAGGTGGGGAGCGAAAAATGGAAACGCAAAAACAAAAAACGAAAAATGGGCTTCAAGTCGTTAATGGGTTAATCCTGGTGGTAGATGTCCCTTAAGTTGTTAATGAACGCTCTGCCTCCGCTTCTCCGGCGCCCCCCTTTATAGATCTCTCTCAATGACACAAACCCTATAAAATCTTCATAAATGAGATCTCCCGACGCTTTCGCGTGATGAGTTTCGGGAAGAACCTTCTTTTCTCGATTACGGTCAACTGTTTAAATTCAAAAAAATAATCAGACGAGTGACAGTTGATCCAGCCCCGCCCACTGCTCTGTTATGTCCCAGAAGTCTTTTGGACATGGAAACAGAAAGGAGCTGTCGTTTGTGTAGGTCAAACAAGGAGAACGAGGGACCAATTAAAACCTTTACAAGCGCTCGGGGTTATTTGACAACTCTCTAAAGGGTAAGTCCTCCCGGCGGTGTAACCCTCGCGTACGTTTATGAGCTATAAAATACTAAGAAATTAAATTGCCTCTGCCGGTAATCAGAGAGCGTGCGCTGGGTTATTTGTCAGGACCAGGACAGTGCAGGAGGAGCAGGATGGATCCTGCGGGAAAGATGGAGAGAGTGACTGCGGAGAACGAGGAACTTGGGGTCGAGTTAAAGGTTATTTTTAAGATTATCTATAAAGAAAGGTGTGAATACATGTCTGAAAGTTCTAAAAGACAATCTATATCGTATCTTCAGTATATTTTTTACATATTAAACCAAGTTTCACAACGAATTGAAAACTGTACACTGTTAGCTCCCTCTAGTGGTGGCAGGAAGCAGCTAGAATTTTTACGATTTTATCTTTTATGCTGTAAATTCTGGGTGTATTCCTATGTAATGCAGTTTCAGCCGGTCTCCCCTGCCTCCTGCTTGTGATTGGTTTCTCCCTGTCAGCTCTTACAAGCAGGAGCAGCAGCGTGGAGCATCATCTTATAGGACACACTGCACTCCCAAAAGTTGACACTGCTAAATTTGAGGTGGATTTTACGGACTTTATTTTAGCAAATGTTGCACTTAATGCATTTATTTACTATGAGCGCATTTTGGATTTCCTGGAGTAAAGTCTATACCAAAATTAACAGTATAAAGTTGGTATAACGGGAGTGTTTTGAAGGGATTGTCTACTCATTACTAATTGGTAAAGTGCCAATAACAAGGCCCTCAAACCAATCAGATAACAGAGTCAATAGACCACAGACACGGAAGCACCGGCATGGATCCCACTCACTTAGAAGAGAGCCAACCCTGCAGTTACAACTTCCTGCCACTACAAGGAGCCAACTGCTTCCAGCTCCATGTCTTGGTTTATACCATGTGCCCTTTACCAATCAGATATCCCGAGAACAAACATCTATAAAAATCAGAAGAAGATCCCTAGCTCTGCCTACAAACAGACCTGCCCACAATAGCTCCGCCTATGGACCTGCCCACAATAGCTCCGCCTACAGACCTGCCCCCAATAGCTCCGCCTACAGACCTGCCCACAATAGCTCCGCCTACAAACAGACCAGCCCACTTTTTGGGTGGGACTGCACTATTTCCACTTCCTTTTTTAAAAGCAGGTGTTTTAATTTTCTGGGACTCCATAAATATTAGGCAAATTCTGGAGACAATAGAACAGAAAATGTGAACCAGGGGAGAGTTTAACTCCTTCTGTGACACAGAGAGGAACTCAGAAGGCGGAGCTTGATGGGAAGGGGACGGTCAGAGGATTCAGTGCACAGGAAGTGACTCGCATACAAGGGGAGACCGACTTCCTGTCTGCACAGGAAATGAAGATCCACACTCTATTGGGGGATGCTGCCCACCATATCGCTCAGTAAAAGAGAAGCAGAAGATTTGGATGTCCCGGAATATTCTATCCCCCGATAGATACATTTAGGATAAAAGATGAGAAGCCGCACTTACTGGACCTTGTTCTCAGACTGGGGGTACAGGGTCTGGCTCAGGGTGTTGGTCGTGCCGAGTGGAATGAAGCCAATTGGGATTTTACTGAAGGAGTCCTGCAAATACAAGAGCGGATCACCGGATGGGGGTACATTAAATATAAAGTTCTACTTTGTGTTTCAATTTATCTCAATTTTTGCTTGCTGTCAGTGAATGAAAGCTTTCTTATTCATTGATGCTCAATCCCTGATCACAATGGGTTGTAATCTTATAGCTGTGGCAATGTAAATTAATGGTGTCCATTCAGTGACAGCAGAAGTAAAAAAAAATGCACAAAACTTTCCCATAATGCATTGCAGGGGGCCATTACCTGATCAGTCCTGCGGAGGAGTCCTGTGACGACCTGCAAGACACGACGCAGAGGTGTTAGTGTTCTCACGAGATGATCAGAGCCTCTTCACAAAAAATCCTCCCTTGCACTAGATTTTATACTCTATTCACACCCAAAGCTGCATTCAAAAGCCAACTCTGTGGGCTGCCCGTTGTCTAGGGTAAGATGGCTACTCCAACCTCTTCCTTCTTACCTCCTGCAGTGTCCCGTCTCCTCCAGCGACAATGATCAGATCCGTGTTTTCCATCAGCTCCAACATCTTCTTGGCCTGACCCTCGTAATCGGTCTGGGGAATTTAAAGGGAATGTATATGTTAGCCTATGCACAGTGATGGGGAAGCCATCTTGTCCGAGCTTTCTGTGGTTTACTAGCCACATGGACCTTAAAAATCTGGGTATAATTCATGACTTGTGAGCATGCTCTATGCAAATGGAACTGTGCAGGTAGGTGGGAGAAGGGTGGGCATTACTTATGGACTTCTATGGAAAAGTATTGTGGGCATGCTCTGTAACCATCAGCTATAGACATCTATTGGAGAGTACTGAGGGCATGCTCTGTAATCACCAGCTATAGACATCTATTGGAGAGTGCTGAGGGCATGCTCTGTAATCACCAGCTATAGACATCTATTGGAGAGTGCTGAGGGCATGCTCTGTAACCACCAGCTATAGACCTCTATTGGAGAGTGCTGAGGGCATGCTCTGTAACCATCAGCTATAGACCTCTATTGGAGAGTGCTGAGGGCATGCTCTGTAACCATCAGCTATAGACATCTATTGGAGAGTACTGAGGGCATGCTCTGTAACCATCAGCTATAGACATCTATTGGAGAGTGCTGAGGGCATGCTCTGTAACCATCAGCTATAGACCTCTATTGGAGAGTGTGGAGGGCATGCTCTGTAACCATCAGCTATAGACATCTATTGGAGAGTACTGAGGGCATGCTCTGTAACCATCAGCTATAGACCTCTATTGGAGAGTGTGGAGGGCATGCTCTGTAACCATCAGCTATAGACATCTATTGGAGAGTGCTGAGGGCATGCTCTGTAACCATCAGCTATAGACATCTATTGGAGAGTACTGAGGGCATGCTCTGTAACCATCAGCTATAGACATCTATTGGAGAGTACTGAGGGCATGTTCTGTAACCATCAGCTATAGACATCTATTGGAGAGTGCTGAGGGCATGCTCTGTAACCATCAGCTATAGACATCTATTGGAGAGTGCTGAGGGCATGCTCTGTAACCATCAGCTATAGACATCTATTGGAGAGTGCTGAGGGCATGCTCTGTAACCATCAGCTATAGACATCTATTGGAGAGTGCTGAGGGCATGCTCTGTAACCATCAGCTATAGACATCTATTGGAGAGTGCTGAGGGCATGCTCTGTAACCACCAGCTATAGACATCTATTGGAGAGTACTGAGGGCATGCTCTGTAACCATCAGCTATAGACATCTATTGGAGAGTACTGAGGGCATGCTCTGTAACCATCAGCTATAGACATCTATTGGAGAGTACTGAGGGCATGCTCTGTAACCATCAGCTATAGACATCTATTGGAGAGTGCTGAGGGCATGCTCTGTAACCATCAGCTATAGACATCTATTGGAGAGTGCTGAGGGCATGCTCTGTAATCACCAGCTATAGACATCTATTGGAGAGTGCTGAGGGCATGCTCTGTAGTCACCAGCTATAGACATCTATTGGAGAGTGCTGAGGGCATGCTCTGTAATCATCAGCTATAGACATCTATTGGAGAGTGCTGAGGGCATGCTCTGTAACCATCAGCTATAGACATCTATTGGAGAGTACTGAGGGCATGCTCTGTAACCATCAGCTATAGACATCTATTGGAGAGTGCTGAGGGCATGCCCTGTAACCATCAGCTATAGACATCTATTGGAGAGTGCTGAGGGCATGCTCTGTAACCATCAGCTATAGACATCTATTGGAGAGTACTGAGGGCATGCTCTGTAACCATCAGCTATAGACATCTATTGGAGAGTGCTGAGGGCATGCTCTGTAACCATCAGCTATAGACATCTATTGGAGAGTGCTGAGGGCATGCTCTGTAACCATCAGCTATAGACATCTATTGGAGAGTGTGGAGGGCATGCTCTGTAACCATCAGCTATAGACATCTATTGGAGAGTGTGGAGGGCATGCTCTGTAATCATCAGCTATAGACCTCTATTGGAGAGTGCTGAGGGCATGCTCTGTAACCATCAGCTATAGACCTCTATTGGAGAGTGCTGAGGGCATGCTCTGTAACCATCAGCTATAGACATCTATTGGAGAGTACTGAGGGCATGCTCTGTAACCATCAGCTATAGACATCTATTGGAGAGTGCTGAGGGCATGCTCTGTAATCACCAGCTATAGACCTCTATTGGAGAGTGCTGAGGGCATGCTCTGTAACCATCAGCTATAGACCTCTATTGGAGAGTGCTGAGGGCATGCTCTGTAACCATCAGCTATAGACATCTATTGGAGAGTGCTGAGAGCGTGCTCTGTAACCATCAGCTATAGACATCTATTGGAGAGTGCTGAGGGCATGCTCTGTAATCATCAGCTATAGACATCTATAGGAGAGTGCTGAGGGCATGCTCTGTAACCATCAGCTATAGACATCTATTGGAGAGTGCTGAGGGCATGCTCTGTAATCACCAGCTATAGACCTCTATTGGAGAGTGCTGTGGGCATGCTCTGTAATCATCAGCTATAGACATCTATTGGAGAGTGCTGAGGGCATGCTCTGTAATCACCAGCTATAGACCTCTATTGGAGAGTGCTGTGGGCATGCTCTGTAATCACCAGCTATAGACCTCTATTGGAGAGTGCTGTGGGCATGCTCTGTAATCATCAGCTATAGACATCTATTAGAGAGTGCTGAGGGCATGCTCTGTAATCACCAGCTATAGACCTCTATTGGAGAGTGCTGTGGGCATGCTCTGTAATCACCAGCTATAGACCTCTATTGGAGAGTGCTGTGGGCATGCTCTGTAATCATCAGCTATAGACATCTATTAGAGAGTGCTGAGGGCATGCTCTGTAATCACCAGCTATAGACCTCTATTGGAGAGTGCTGAGGGCATGCTCTGTAACCATCAGCTATAGACCTCTATTGGAGAGTGCTGAGGGCATGCTCTGTAATCACCAGCTATAGACCTCTATTGAAGAGTGCTGAGGGCATGCTCTGTAACCATCAGCTATAGACATCTATTGGAGAGTGCTGAGGGCATGCTCTGTAACCATCAGCTATAGACCTCTATTGGAGAGTGCTGAGGGCATGCTCTGTAATCACCAGCTATAGACATCTATTGGAGAGTGCTGAGGGCATGCTCTGTAACCATCAGCTATAGACATCTATTGGAGAGTGCTGAGGGCATGCTCTGTAACCATCAGCTATAGACATCTATTGGAGAGTGCTGAGGGCATGCTCTGTAACCATCAGCTATAGACATCTATTGGAGAGTGTTGTGGGCATGCTCTGTAATCATCAGCTATAGACATCTATTG
Source organism: Engystomops pustulosus (assembly GCF_040894005.1). NCBI lineage: Eukaryota > Metazoa > Chordata > Amphibia > Anura > Leptodactylidae > Engystomops > Engystomops pustulosus. The sequence goes on from NC_092414.1 coordinate 13,832,683, forward strand.
GAGAGTGTTGTGGGCATGCTCTGTAACCATCAGCTATAGACATCTATTGGAGAGTGCTGAGGGCATGCTCTGTAACCATCAGCTATAGACATCTATTGGAGAGTGTTGTGGGCATGCTCTGTAACCATCAGCTATAGACATCTATTGGAGAGTGCCGAGGGCATGCTCTGTAACCACCAGCTATAGACATCTATTGGAGAGTGTTGTGGGCATGCTCTGTAACCATCAGCTATAGACATCTATTGGAGAGTGTTGTGGGCATGCTCTGTAACCATCAGCTATAGACATCTATTGGAGAGTGCCGAGGGCATGCTCTGTAACCACCAGCTATAGACATCTATTGGAGAGTGTTGTGGGCATGCTCTGTAACCATCAGCTATAGACATCTATTGGAGAGTACTGAGGGCATGCTCTGTAACCATCAGCTATAGACATCTATTGGAGAGTGTTGTGGGCATGCTCTGTAACCATCAGCTATAGACATCTATTGGAGAGTGCTGAGGGCATGCTCTGTAACCATCAGCTATAGACATCTATTAGAGAGTACTGAGGGCATGCTCTGTAATCATCAGCTATAGACATCTATTGGAGAGTGCTGAGGGCATGCTCTGTAACCATCAGCTATAGACATCTATTGGAGAGTGCTGAGGGCATGCTCTGTAACCATCAGCTATAGACATCTATTGGAGAGTGCTGAGGGCATGCTCTGTAACCATCAGCTATAGACATCTATTGGAGAGTACTGAGGGCATGCTCTGTAACCATCAGCTATAGACCTCTATTGCAGAGTGCTGAGGGCATGCTCTGTAACCATCAGCTATAGACATCTATTGGAGAGTGCTGAGGGCATGCTCTGTAACCACCAGCTATAGACATCTATTGGAGAGTGCTGAGGGCATGCTCTGTAACCATCAGCTATAGACATCTATTGGAGAGTGCTGAGGGCATGCTCTGTAACCATCAGCTATAGACATCTATTGGAGAGTGTTGTGGGCATGCTCTGTAACCACCAGCTATAGACCTCTATTGGAGAGTGTTGTGGGCATGCTCTGTAACCACCAGCTATAGACATCTATTGGAGAGTGCTGAGGGCATGCTCTGTAACCATCAGCTATAGACATCTATTGGAGAGTGCTGAGGGCATGCTCTGTAATCACCAGCTATAGACATCTATTGGAGAGTACTGAGGGCATGCTCTGTAATCACCAGCTATAGACCTCTATTGGAGAGTGCTGAGGGCATGCTCTGTAGCCATCAGCTATAGACCTCTATTGGAGAGTACTGAGGGCATGCTCTGTAACCATCAGCTATAGACCTCTATTGGAGAGTACTGAGGGCATGCTCTGTAACCATCAGCTATAGACCTCTATTGGAGAGTGCTGAGGGCATGCTCTGTAACCATCAGCTATAGACATCTATTAGATAGTGCTGAGGGCATGCTCTGTAACCATCAGCTATAGACCTCTATTAGAGAGTACTGAGGGCATGCTCTGTAACCATCAGCTATAGACCTCTATTGGAGAGTGCGGACGGCATGCTCTGTAATCACCAGCTATATACATCTATTGGAGAGTGCTGTGGGCATGCTCTGTAACCATCAGCTATAGACATCTATTGGAGAGTACTGAGGGCATGCTCTGTAACCACCAGCGATAGACATCTATTGGAGAGTGTGGAGGGCATGCTCTGTAATCACCAGCTATAGACATCTATTGGAGAGTGCTGAGGGCATGCTCTGTAACCATCAGCTATAGACATCTATTGGAGAGTGCTGAGGGCATGCTCTGTAACCACCAGCTATAGACATCTACTGGAGAGTGCTGAGGGCATGCTCTGTAACCATCAGCTATAGACATCTATTGGAGAGTGCTGAGGGCATGCTCTGTAACCATCAGCTATAGACATCTATTGGAGAGTGCTGAGGGCATGCTCTGTAACCATCAGCTATAGACCTCTATTGGAGAGTGTTGAGGGCATGCTCTGTAACCATCAGCTATAGACATCTATTGGAGAGTACTGAGGGCATGCTCTGTAACCATCAGCTATAGACATCTATTGGAGAGTGCTGAGGGCATGCTCTGTAACCATCAGCTATAGACCTCTATTGGAGAGTGCTGAGGGCATGCTCTGTAATCACCAGCTATAGACCTCTATTGGAGAGTGCTGAGGGCATGCTCTGTAACCATCAGCTATAGACCTCTATTGGAGAGTGCTGAGGGCATGCTCTGTAACCATCAGCTATAGACATCTATTGGAGAGTACTGAGGGCATGCTCTGTAACCATCAGCTATAGACATCTATTGGAGAGTACTGAGGGCATGCTCTGTAACCACCAGCTATAGACATCTATTGGAGAGTACTGAGGGCATGCTCTGTAACCACCAGCTATAGACATCTATTGGAGAGTGTTGTGGGCATGCTCTGTAACCATCAGCTATAGACATCTATTGGAGAGTGCTGAGGGCATGCTCTGTAACCATCAGCTATAGACATCTATTGGAGAGTGCTGAGGGCATGCTCTGTAACCATCAGCTATAGACATCTATTGGAGAGTGCTGAGGGCATGCTCTGTAACCATCAGCTATAGACATCTATTGGAGAGTGCTGTGGACATGCTCTGTAACCATCAGCTATAGACATCTATTGGAGAGTGCTGAGGGCATGCTCTGTAATCATCAGCTATAGACATCTATTGGAGAGTGCTGAGGGCATGCTCTGTAACCATCAGCTATAGACATCTATTGGAGAGTGCTGAGGGCATGCTCTGTAATCATCAGCTATAGACATCCATTGGAGAGTACTGAGGGCATGCTCTGTAACCATCAGCTATAGACATCTATTGGAGAGTGCTGAGGGCATGCTCTGTAATCATCAGCTATAGACATCCATTGGAGAGTACTGAGGGCATGCTCTGTAACCATCAGCTATAGACATCTATTGGAGAGTGCTGTGGACATGCTCTGTAACCATCAGCTATAGACATCTATTAGAGAGTGCTGAGGGCATGCTCTGTAACCATCAGCTATAGACATCTATTGGAGAGTGCTGAGGGCATGCTCTGTAATCACCAGCTATAGACATATATTGGAGAGTGTTGTGGGCATGCTCTGTAACCATCAGCTATAGACATCTATTGGAGAGGGTGGAGGGCATGCTCTGTAATCACCAGCTATAGACATCTATTGGAGAGTGCTGAGGGCATGCTCTGTAACCATCAGCTATAGACATCTATTGGAGAGTACTGAGGGCATGCTCTGTAATCACCAGCTATAGACCTCTATTAGAGAGTGCCGAGGGCATGCTCTGTAATCACCAGCTATAGACCTCTATTGGAGAGTGCTGAGGGCATGCTCTGTAATCACCAGCTATAGACCTCTATTGGAGAGTGCTGAGGGCATGCTCTGTAACCATCAGCTATAGACCTCTATTGGAGAGTGCTGAGGGCATGCTCTGTAACCATCAGCTATAGACATCTATTGGAGAGTACTGAGGGCATGCTCTGTAACCATCAGCTATAGACATCTATTGGAGAGTGCTGAGGGCATGCTCTGTAACCATCAGCTATAGACCTCTATTGGAGAGTGCTGAGGGCATGCTCTGTAATCACCAGCTATAGACCTCTATTGGAGAGTGCTGAGGGCATGCTCTGTAACCATCAGCTATAGACCTCTATTGGAGAGTGCTGAGGGCATGCTCTGTAATCATCAGCTATAGACATCTATTGGAGAGTGCTGAGGGCATGCTCTGTAACCATCAGCTATAGACATCTATTGGAGAGTACTGAGGGCATGCTCTGTAACCACCAGCTATAGACCTCTATTGGAGAGTGCTGAGGGCATGCTCTGTAATCAGCAGCTATAGACATCTATTGGAGAGTGCTGAGGGCATGCTCTGTAACCATCAGCTATAGACATCTATTGGAGAGTGCTGAGGGCATGCTCTGTAACCATCAGCTATAGACATCTATTGGAGAGTGCTGAGGGCATGCTCTGTAACCATCAGCTATAGACCTCTATTGGAGAGTACTGAGGGCATGTTCTGTAACCATCAGCTATAGACATCTATTGGAGAGTACTGAGGGCATGTTCTGTAACCATCAGCTATAGACATCTATTGGAGAGTACTGAGGGCATGCTCTGTAATCACCAGCTATAGACCTCTATTGGAGAGTGCTGAGGGCATGCTCTGTAATCATCAGCTATAGACATCTATTGGAGAGTGCTGAGGGCATGCTCTGTAACCATCAGCTATAGACATCTATTGGAGAGTGCTGAGGGCATGCTCTGTAACCATCAGCTATAGACATCTATTGGAGAGTGCTGAGGGCATGCTCTGTAATCAGCAGCTATAGACATCTATTGGAGAGTGCTGAGGGCATGCTCTGTAACCATCAGCTATAGACATCTATTGGAGAGTGCTGAGGGCATGCTCTGTAACCATCAGCTATAGACATCTATTGGAGAGTGTTGTGGGCATGCTCTGTAACCATCAGCTATAGACATCTATTGGAGAGTGCTGAGGGCATGCTCTGTAACCATCAGCTATAGACATCTATTGGAGAGTGCTGAGGGCATGCTCTGTAACCATCAGCTATAGACCTCTATTGGAGAGTACTGAGGGCATGCTCTGTAACCATCAGCTATAGACCTCTATTGGAGAGTGCTGAGGGCATGTTCTGTAACCATCAGCTATAGACATCTATTGGAGAGTGTGGAGGGCATGCTCTGTAACCATCAGCTATAGACATCTATTGGAGAGTACTGAGGGCATGTTCTGTAACCATCAGCTATAGACATCTATTGGAGAGTGTGGAGGGCATGCTCTGTAACCACCAGCTATAGACCTCTATTGGAGAGTACTGAGGGCATGTTCTGTAACCATCAGCTATAGACCTCTATTGGAGAGTACTGAGGGCATGCTCTGTAACCATCAGCTATAGACCTCTACTGGAGAGTACTGAGGGCATGCTCTGTAATCATCAGCTATAGACCTCTACTGGAGAGTACTGAGGGCATGCTCTGTAACCATCAGCTATAGACATCTATTGGAGAGTGCTGAGGGCATGCTCTGTAATCACCAGCTATAGACATCTATTGGAGAGTGCTGAGGGCATGCTCTGTAATCATCAGCTATAGACATCTATTGGAGAGTGCTGAGGGCATGCTCTGTAACCATCAGCTATAGACCTCTATTGGAGAGTGCTGAGGGCATGCTCTGTAATCATCAGCTATAGACCTCTATTGGAGAGTGCTGAGGACATGCTCTGTAATCATCAGCTACAGACCTCTATTGGAGAGTGTGGAGGGCATGCTCTGTAACCATCAGCTATAGACCTCTATTGGAGAGTACTGAGGACATGCTCTGTAACTATCAGCTATAGACCTCTATTGGAGAGTGTGGAGGGCATGCTCTGTAACCATCAGCTATAGACCTCTATTGGAGAGTACTGAGGACATGCTCTGTAATCATCAGCTACAGACCTCTATTGGAGAGTGTGGAGGGCATGCTCTGTAACCATCAGCTATAGACCTCTATTGGAGAGTACTGAGGGCATGCTCTGTAACCATCAGCTATAGACCTCTATTGGAGAGTACTGAGGACATGCTCTGTAATCATCAGCTACAGACCTCTATTGGAGAGTGTGGAGGGCATGCTCTGTAACCATCAGCTATAGACCTCTATTGGAGAGTACTGAGGACATGCTCTGTAACTATCAGCTATAGACATCTATTGGAGAGTGCTGAGGGCATGCTCTGTAATCACCAGCTATATACATCTATTGGAGAGTGCTGAGGGCATGCTCTGTAACCATCAGCTATAGACATCTATTGGAGAGTGCTGAGAGCATGCTCTGTAACCACCAGCTATAGACATCTATTGGAGAGTGCTGAGGGCATGCTCTGTAACCATCAGCTATAGACATCTATTGGAGAGTGCTGAGGGCATGCTCTGTAACCATCAGCTATAGACCTCTATTGGAGAGTACTGAGGGCATGCTCTGTAACCATCAGCTATAGACATCTATTGGAGAGTGCTGAGGGCATGCTCTGTAACCATCAGCTATAGACCTCTATTGGAGAGTGCTGAGGGCATGCTCTGTAACCATCCGCTATAGACATCTATTGGAGAGTGCTGAGGGCATGCTCTGTAACCATCAGCTATAGACATCTATTAGAGAGTGTTGTGGGCATGCTCTGTAACCATCAGCTATAGACATCTATTAGAGAGTACTGAGGGCATGCTCTGTAACCATCAGCTATAGACATCTATTGGAGAGTGTGGAGGGCATGCTCTGTAACCATCAGCTATAGACATCTATTGGAGAGTACTGAGGGCATGCTCTGTAACCATCAGCTATAGACCTCTATTGGAGAGTGGTGAGGGCATGCTCTGTAACCATCAGCTCTAGACATCTATTGGAGAGTACTGAGGGCATGCTCTGTAACCATCAGCTATAGACATCTATTGGAGAGTACTGAGGGCATGCTCTGTAACCATCAGCTATAGACCTCTATTGGAGAGTGTGGAGGGCATGCTCTGTAACCATCAGCTATAGACATCTATTGGAGAGTGCTGAGGGCATGCTCTGTAACCATCAGCTATAGACATCTATTGGAGAGTACTGAGGGCATGCTCTGTAACCATCAGCTATAGACATCTATTGGAGAGTGCTGAGGGCATGCTCTGTAACCACCAGCTATAGACATCTATTGGAGAGTGCTGAGGGCATGCTCTGTAACCATCAGCTATAGACATCTATTGGAGAGTGCTGAGGGCATGCTCTGTAACCACCAGCTATAGACATCTATTGGAGAGTGCTGTGGGCATGCTCTGTAACCATCAGCTATAGACATCTATTGGAGAGTACTGAGGGCATGCTCTGTAACCATCAGCTATAGACATCTATTGGAGAGTACTGAGGGCATGCTCTGTAACCATCAGCTATAGACATCTATTGGAGAGTACTGAGGGCATGCTCTGTAACCATCAGCTATAGACATCTATTGGAGAGTGCTGAGGGCATGCTCTGTAACCACCAGCTATAGACATCTATTGGAGAGTGCTGAGGGCATGCTCTGTAACCATCAGCTATAGACATCTATTGGAGAGTGCTGAGGGCATGCTCTGTAACCATCAGCTATAGACATCTATTGGAGAGTGCTGAGGGCATGCTCTGTAACCATCAGCTATAGACATCTATTGGAGAGTACTGAGGGCATGCTCTGTAACCATCAGCTATAGACCTCTATTGGAGAGTGCTGAGGGCATGCTCTGTAATCATCAGCTATAGACCTCTATTGGAGAGTGCTGAGGGCATGCTCTGTAACCATCAGCTATAGACATCTATTGGAGAGTGCTGAGGGCATGCTCTGTAACCATCAGCTATAGACATCTATTGGAGAGTACTGAGGGCATGCTCTGTAACCATCAGCTATAGACATCTATTGGAGAGTGCTGAGGGCATGCTCTGTAACCATCAGCTATAGACATCTATTGGAGAGTGCTGAGGGCATGCTCTGTAACCATCAGCTATAGACATCTATTGGAGAGTGCTGAGGGCATGCTCTGTAACCATCAGCTATAGACATCTATTGGAGAGTACTGAGGGCATGCTCTGTAACCACCAGCTATAGACATCTATTGGAGAGTGTTGTGGGCATGCTCTGTAACCACCAGCTATAGACATCTATTGGAGAGTGTTGTGGGCATGCTCTGTAACCACCAGCTATAGACATCTATTGGAGAGTGCTGAGGGCATGCTCTGTAACCACCAGCGATAGACATCTATTGGAGAGTACTGAGGGCATGCTCTGTAACCATCAGCTATAGACCTCTATTAGAGAGTACTGAGGGCATGCTCTGTAACCATCAGCTATAGACCTCTATTGGAGAGTGCTGAGGGCATGCTCTGTAACCACCAGCGATAGACATCTATTGGAGAGTACTGAGGGCATGCTCTGTAACCATCAGCTATAGACCTCTATTAGAGAGTACTGAGGGCATGCTCTGTAATCATCAGCTATAGACATCTATTGGAGAGTGCTGAGGGCATGCTCTGTAACCATCAGCTATAGACATCTATTGGAGAGTGCTGAGGGCATGCTCTGTAACCATCAGCTATAGACATCTATTGGAGAGTGTTGTGGGCATGCTCTGTAACCATCAGCTATAGACATCTATTGGAGAGTGTGGAGGGCATGCTCTGTAACCATCAGCTATAGACCTCTATTGGAGAGTGCTGAGGGCATGCTCTGTAACCATCAGCTATAGACATCTATTGGAGAGTGCTGAGGGCATGCTCTGTAACCATCAGCTATAGACATCTATTGGAGAGTGTTGTGGGCATGCTCTGAAACCCCAGGCCTAGTGTTTTCTCTTCTCTAGAGTTATTGCTCCATTCAATCCAAAAAAAATTTTCATTTTTTTTTTTACTCTGAGCAGTCACTAGGGCCAGGTTTATGTCTCTCCAAACTCTCAAGTACTTATGCCTAGAGTTTTCTTTCCGAGTCATGACTCTAAGGCCAGTTTTTGATGTTCTCCCGGTTTTTATCATCCGGAGCTGTGACTGCCCTCGGCCCGGCTTTCACCTCTCCCGGTTTTTATCATTCGGAGCTGTGACTGCCCTCGGCCCGGCTTTCACCTCTCCCGGTTTCTATCACTCGGAGCTGTGACTGCCCTCGGCCCGGTTTTCACCTCTCCCGGTTTTTATCATTCGGAGCTGTGACTGTCCTCGGCCCGGTTTTCACCTCTCCCGGTTTTTATCATTCGGAGCTGTGACTGTCCTCGGCCCGGTTTTCACCTCTCCCGGTTTTTATCATTCGGAGCTGTGACTGCCCTCGGCCCGGTTTTCACCTCTCCCGGTTTCTATCATTCGGAGCTGTTACTGCCCTCGGCCCGGTTTTCACCTCTCCCGGTTTTTATCATTCGGCGCTGTGACTGCCCTCGGCCCGGCTCTCACCTCTCCCGGTTTTTATCATTCGGAGCTGTGACTGCCCTCGGCCCGGCTTTCACCTCTCCCGGTTTTTATCATTCGGAGCTGTGACTGCCCTCGGCCCGGTTTTCACCTCTCCCGGTTTCTATCACTCGGAGCTGTGACTGCCCTCGGCCCGGCTTTCACCTCTCCCGGTTTCTATCACTCGGAGCTGTGACTGCCCTCGGCCCGGCTTTCACCTCTCCCGGTTTCTATCACTCGGAGCTGTGACTGCCCTCGGCCCGGTTTTCACCTCTCCCGGTTTTTATCATTCGGAGCTGTGACTGTCCTCGGCCCGGTTTTCACCTCTCCCGGTTTTTATCATTCGGAGCTGTGACTGTCCTCGGCCCGGTTTTCACCTCTCCCGGTTTCTATCATTCGGAGCTGTTACTGCCCTCGGCCCGGTTTTCACCTCTCCCGGTTTTTATCATTCGGAGCTGTGACTGCCCTCGGCCCGGCTCTCACCTCTCCCGGTTTTTATCATTCGGCGCTGTGACTGTCCTCGGCCCGGCTTTCACCTCTCCCGGTTCTATCACTCGGAGCTGTGACTGCCCTCGGCCCGGCTCTTACCTCTCCCGGTTTTTATCATTCGGAGCTGTGACTGTCCTCGGCCCGGCTCTCACCTCTCCCGGTTTCTATCACTCGGAGCTGTTACTGCCCTCGGCTCGGCTTTCACCTCTCCTGGTTTTTATCTTTCGGAGCTGTGACTGCCCTCGGCCCGGTTTTCGTCTCTCCTGGTTTTTATCATTCGGAGCTGTGACTGCCCTCGGCCCGGCTTTCACCTCTCCTGGTTTTTATCTTTCGGAGCTATGACTGCCCTCGGCCCGGTTTTCGTCTCTCCTGGTTTTTATCATTCGGAGCTGTGACTGCCCTCGGCCCGGCTTTCACCTCTCCCGGTTTTTATCATTCGGAGCTGTGACTGCCCTCGGCCCGGTTTTCACCTCTCCCGGTTTTTATCATTCGGAGCTGTGACTGCCCTCGGCCCGGTTTTCACCTCTCCCGGTTTTTATCATTCGGAGCTGTGACTGCCCTCGGCCCGGTTTTCACCTCTCCTGGTTTTTATCATTCGGAGCTGTGACTGCCCTCGGCCCGGTTTTCGTCTCTCCTGGTTTTTATCATTCGGAGCTGTTACTGCCCTCGGCCCGGTTTTCGTCTCTCCGAGCTGTCACTGCTATTTATATATAAATCACAATCAACAATCTGCCGGCTGAGAATAGCTGGATGGCAATTAGCGGTCGCGGTGCTAATCACTGCTCTTCACACGGACCTGTCACAGCACTTCAGGAAGACACTGGCGTCATGCCTAATGCGTGCGGCACCTGCCATGTGCAATGTGAGAGCACGCGGGTAATGGATGGTCACAGCCGGGCAGGTGACATCTGCCAATGACGGCTCCAGATTCTCCAACTAAGGTGAAGAGGGCCAGTTGTCTTTCAAGGATTTCAGAAGAAGAGAAAGGAAGGACAATGTTGATGTCCAGCGACATATAGGAAGGATTTATATATATATATATTGATTTCAACATCATTTGTAATAGGAGACACAAAACTTTATGGTGCTGATGGCGAGAGGCTCCCGCTGCCAGTTGTCTTACACAGATTTGAAGAAATGGCTGAGCAACAAAAATACAGGAAGAATGTTTTTATATATTGATATCAATTGCCTTAGGAATAAGAGACAGAAAACTGTCTGGTGCTGATGGGTGAGGCTCCTGCTGCTGCCAGTTGTCTTACACAGATTCACGGAGAGAGGAAAGAGGGAAATGGCTGATGTCCAGCATAGAACTAAAAGCCTCCCACCTCCTTCATCAACTAACATAAGGGGCAATAAAAGACTGTGTGTGATCCCTGCAATGCAAATTACTGGATATTCATGTGTATAGATACTACTACTTCAGCAGCCAAGAGGATATCCATGGTGCCCACCATAACAAAAGGCAGGGGAAAAAACAAAAAAGATGTTGTCTCAGTAGTGGGGCCTCGGAACTCCGGGCCTCGGAACTCGGGGCCTCAGAACTCGCCTCCTGTAGTGTCCGTATGTAAGAACGCGCCTCCTGTAGTGTCTGTATGTAAGAACGCGCCTCCTGTAGTGTTCGTATGTAAGAACGCGCCTCCTGTAGTGTCTGTATGTAAGAACGCGCCCCCTGTAGTGTCTCTATGTAAGAACGCGCCTCCTGTAGTGTCTCTATGTAAGAACGCGCCTCCTGTAGTGTCTCTATGTAAGAACGCGCCTCCTGTAGTGTCTCTATGTAAGAACGCGCCTCCTGTAGTGTCTCTATGTAAGAACGCGCCTCCTGTAGTGTCTCTATGTAAGAACGCGCCTCCTGTAGTGTCTGTATGTTAGAACGCGCCTCCTGTAGTGTTCGTATGTAAGAACGCGCCTCCTGTAGTGTCTCTATGTAAGAACGCGCCTCCTGTAGTGTCTCTATGTAAGAACGCGCCTCCTGTAGTGTCTCTATGTAAGAACGCGCCCCTGTAGTGTCTCTATGTAAGAACGCGCCTCCTGTAGTGTCTCTATGTAAGAACGCGCCTCCTGTAGTGTTCGTATGTAAGAACGCGCCTCCTGTAGTGTCTGTATGTAAGAACGCGCCCCCTGTAGTGTCTCTATGTAAGAACGCGCCTCCTGTAGTGTCTCTATGTAAGAACGCGCCTCCTGTAGTGTCTCTATGTAAGAACGCGCCTCCTGTAGTGTCTCTATGTAAGAACGCGCCTCCTGTAGTGTCTCTATGTAAGAACGCGCCTCCTGTAGTGTCTGTATGTTAGAACGCGCCTCCTGTAGTGTTCGTATGTAAGAACGCGCCTCCTGTAGTGTCTCTATGTAAGAACGCGCCTCCTGTAGTGTCTCTATGTAAGAACGCGCCTCCTGTAGTGTCTCTATGTAAGAACGCGCCCCTGTAGTGTCTCTATGTAAGAACGCGCCTCCTGTAGTGTCTGTATGTAAGAACGCGCCTCCTGTAGTGTCTGTATGTAAGAGTGCGCCTCCTGTAGTGTCTGTATGTAAGAACGCGCCTCCTGTAGTGTCCGTATGTAAGAACGCGCCTCCTGTAGTGTCTGTATGTAAGAACGCGCCCCTGTAGTGTCTGTATGTAAGAACGCGCCTCCTGTAGCGTCTGTATGTAAGAACGCGCCTCCTGTAGCGTCTGTATGTAAGAACGCGCCTCCTGTAGCGTCTGTATGTAAGAACGCGCCTCCTGTAGCGTCTGTATGTAAGAACGCGCCTCCTGTAGCGTCTGTATGTAAGAACGCGCCTCCTGTAGCGTCTGTATGTAAGAACGCGCCTCCTGTAGCGTCTGTATGTAAGAACGCGCCCCCTGTAGTGTCTCTATGTAAGAACGCGCCTCCTGTAGCGTCTGTATGTAAGAACGCGCCTCCTGTAGTGTCTCTATGTAAGAACGCGCCTCCTGTAGTGTCTGTATGTAAGAGTGCGCCTCCTGTAGTGTCTGTATGTAAGAACGCGCCTCCTGTAGTGTCTCTATGTAAGAACGCGCCTCCTGTAGTGTCCGTATGTAAGAACGCGCCTCCTGTAGTGTCTGTATGTAAGAACGCGCCCCTGTAGTGTCTGTATGTAAGAACGCGCCTCCTGTAGCGTCTGTATGTAAGAACGCGCCTCCTGTAGCGTCTGTATGTAAGAAGGCGCCTCCTGTAGCGTCTGTATGTAAGAACGCGCCTCCTGTAGCGTCTGTATGTAAGAACGCGCCTCCTGTAGCGTCTGTATGTAAGAACGCGCCTCCTGTAGCGTCTGTATGTAAGAACGCGCCTCCTGTAGCGTCTGTATGTAAGAACGCGCCTCCTGTAGTGTCTGTATGTAAGAGTGCGCCTCCTGTAGTGTCTGTATGTAAGAACGCGCCTCCTGTAGTGTCTGTATGTAAGAACGCGCCTCCTGTAGCGTCTGTATGTAAGAACGCGCCTCCTGTAGCGTCTGTATGTAAGAACGCGCCTCCTGTAGCGTCTGTATGTAAGAACGCGCCTCCTGTAGCGTCTGTATGTAAGAACGCGCCTCCTGTAGTGTCTCTATGTAAGAACGCGCCTCCTGTAGTGTCTGTATGTTAGAACGCGCCTCCTGTAGTGTTCGTATGTAAGAACGCGCCTCCTGTAGTGTCTCTATGTAAGAACGCGCCTCCTGTAGTGTCTCTATGTAAGAACGCGCCTCCTGTAGTGTCTCTATGTAAGAACGCGCCCCTGTAGTGTCTCTATGTAAGAACGCGCCTCCTGTAGTGTCTCTATGTAAGAACGCGCCTCCTGTAGTGTTCGTATGTAAGAACGCGCCTCCTGTAGTGTCTGTATGTAAGAACGCGCCCCCTGTAGTGTCTCTATGTAAGAACGCGCCTCCTGTAGTGTCTCTATGTAAGAACGCGCCTCCTGTAGTGTCTCTATGTAAGAACGCGCCTCCTGTAGTGTCTCTATGTAAGAACGCGCCTCCTGTAGTGTCTCTATGTAAGAACGCGCCTCCTGTAGTGTCTGTATGTTAGAACGCGCCTCCTGTAGTGTTCGTATGTAAGAACGCGCCTCCTGTAGTGTCTCTATGTAAGAACGCGCCTCCTGTAGTGTCTCTATGTAAGAACGCGCCTCCTGTAGTGTCTCTATGTAAGAACGCGCCCCTGTAGTGTCTCTATGTAAGAACGCGCCTCCTGTAGTGTCTGTATGTAAGAACGCGCCTCCTGTAGTGTCTGTATGTAAGAGTGCGCCTCCTGTAGTGTCTGTATGTAAGAACGCGCCTCCTGTAGTGTCCGTATGTAAGAACGCGCCTCCTGTAGTGTCTGTATGTAAGAACGCGCCCCTGTAGTGTCTGTATGTAAGAACGCGCCTCCTGTAGCGTCTGTATGTAAGAACGCGCCTCCTGTAGCGTCTGTATGTAAGAACGCGCCTCCTGTAGCGTCTGTATGTAAGAACGCGCCTCCTGTAGCGTCTGTATGTAAGAACGCGCCTCCTGTAGCGTCTGTATGTAAGAACGCGCCTCCTGTAGCGTCTGTATGTAAGAACGCGCCTCCTGTAGCGTCTGTATGTAAGAACGCGCCCCCTGTAGTGTCTCTATGTAAGAACGCGCCTCCTGTAGCGTCTGTATGTAAGAACGCGCCTCCTGTAGTGTCTCTATGTAAGAACGCGCCTCCTGTAGTGTCTCTATGTAAGAACGCGCCTCCTGTAGTGTCTCTATGTAAGAACGCGCCTCCTGTAGTGTCTCTATGTAAGAACGCGCCTCCTGTAGTGTCTGTATGTAAGAGTGCGCCTCCTGTAGTGTCTGTATGTAAGAACGCGCCTCCTGTAGTGTCTCTATGTAAGAACGCGCCTCCTGTAGTGTCCGTATGTAAGAACGCGCCTCCTGTAGTGTCTGTATGTAAGAACGCGCCCCTGTAGTGTCTGTATGTAAGAACGCGCCTCCTGTAGCGTCTGTATGTAAGAACGCGCCTCCTGTAGCGTCTGTATGTAAGAAGGCGCCTCCTGTAGCGTCTGTATGTAAGAACGCGCCTCCTGTAGCGTCTGTATGTAAGAACGCGCCTCCTGTAGCGTCTGTATGTAAGAACGCGCCTCCTGTAGCGTCTGTATGTAAGAACGCGCCTCCTGTAGCGTCTGTATGTAAGAACGCGCCTCCTGTAGTGTCTGTATGTAAGAGTGCGCCTCCTGTAGTGTCTGTATGTAAGAACGCGCCTCCTGTAGTGTCTGTATGTAAGAACGCGCCTCCTGTAGCGTCTGTATGTAAGAACGCGCCTCCTGTAGCGTCTGTATGTAAGAACGCGCCTCCTGTAGCGTCTGTATGTAAGAACGCGCCTCCTGTAGCGTCTGTATGTAAGAACGCGCCTCCTGTAGTGTCTCTATGTAAGAACGCGCCTCCGGTAGTGTCTGTATGTAAGAACGCGCCTCCTGTAGTGTCTCTATGTAAGAACGCGCCTCCGGTAGTGTCTGTATGTAAGAACGCGCCTCCTGTAGTGTCCGTATGTAAGAACGCGCCTCCTGTAGTGTCTCTATGTAAGAACGCGCCTCCGGTAGTGTCTGTATGTAAGAACGCGCCTCCTGTAGTGTCCGTATGTAAGAACGCGCCTCCTGTAGTGTCCGTATGTAAGAACGCGCCTCCTGTAGTGTCTCTATGTAAGAACGCGCCTCCTGTAGTGTCTCTATGTAAGAACGCGCCTCCTGTAGTGTCTCTATGTAAGAACGCGCCTCCTGTAGTGTCTCTATGTAAGAACGCGCCTCCGGTAGTGTCTGTATGTAAGAACGCGCCTCCTGTAGTGTCCGTATGTAAGAACGCGCCTCCTGTAGTGTCCGTATGTAAGAACGCGCCTCCTGTAGTGTCTCTATGTAAGAACGCGCCTCCTGTAGTGTCCGTATGTAACTGTAACGTTAACCTCTCTCTGCACAACTGCCGGAACTTTATGTACAAAACAATTTCCCCCCAGGGGATCAATATCGTATCGTATGAGGTCAATCAATGAAATCTCATCCTATCAGTAAGATATCGAGAAGCTGTTTTTACATTTTGAATGGAGAGTAAATGGACTTTTACTCCAATTACTCCAACTTTTTCCAGTGCATGGACTTGCTACACAACCGAATTGGGTTAGAGGGAGTTAAATACCATCTGTCTAGAATTTGGTATCTTGTGCACTGGAGTCCAATGATGGGCAGATGGGGTTAAGTCCCCCCCCCCCCGCTTGCTTCTCACAGACCTCTCTGCTTAAAATTCACAGCAGCCGAGTAGAAAGCGTCTTCTAATTTTGGAGCATGGAGGTTGCTCCAAACTGCTCTAATTAATCCGTAACACTTGATTGCATTTCCAATTCCCCCTCCTCTCCCTTCTCCTTTATTCCTCCTGCAATTTTCTCTGCTGACTTGAGAAGGTCCACGGGCGGGTCATACTGTGACCTACAAAACCTGCCGCACGGGTGATATACCTAGGACAGCCGCAGAGATTAGGACCTACTGGAAAACCTCTAAAATTGTATTTGTAGTCATTCCCCACAACAGGGACATCCAAAGGGCGGCCCCTGCGCCCTTTACTATAATACTGCCCCCCATGTACAGGAATATAACTACTATAATACTGCCCCCCATGTACAGGAATATAACTACTATAATACTGCCCCCTATGTACAGGAATATAACTACTATAATACTGCCCCTATGTACAAGAATATAACTACTATAATACTGCCCCCTATGTACAAGAATATAACTACTATAATACTGCCCCCTATGTACAAGAATACAACTACTATAATACTGCCCCCTATGTACAGGAATATAACTACTATAATACTGCCCCCTATGTACAGGAATATAACTACTATAATACTGCCCCCTATGTACAGGAAAATAACTACTATAATACTGCCCCCCTATGTACAAGAATATAACTACTATAATACTGCCCCCTATGTACAAGAATATAACTACTATAATACTGCCCCCTATGTACAGGAATATAACTACTATAATACTGCCCCCTATGTACAGGAATATAACTACTATAATACCGCCCCCTATGTACAGGAATATAACTACTATAATACCGCCCCCTATGTATAGGAATATAACTACTATAATACTGCCCCCTATGTACAAGATTATAACTACTATAATACTGCCCCCCTATGTACAAGAATATAACTACTATAATACTGCCCCCCTATGTACAAGAATATAACTACTATAATACTGCCCCCCTATGTACAAGAATATAACTACTATAATACTGCCCCCTATGTACAGGAATAAAACTACTATAATACTGCCCCCTATGTACAGGAATATAACTACTATAATACCGCCCCCTATGTATAGGAATATAACTACTATAATACTGCCCCCTATGTACAAGAATATAACTACTATAATACTGCCCCCTATGTACAGGAATATAGCTACTATAATACTGCCCCCTATGTACAAGAATATAACTACTATAATACTCCCCCCAATGTACAAGAATATAACTACTATAATACTGCCCCCCTATGTACAAGAATATAACTACTATAATACCGCCCCCTATGTATAGGAATATAACTACTATAATACTGCCCCCTATGTACAGGAATATAACTACTATAATACTGCCCCCTATGTACAGGAATATATCTACTACAATACTGCCCCCTATGTACAGGAATATAACTACTATAATACTGCCCCCTATGTACAGGAATATAACTACTATAATACTGCCCCCCTATGTACAAGAATATAACTACTATAATACTGCCCCCTATGTACAAGAATATAACTACTATAATACCGCCCCCTATGTATAGGAATATGACTACTATAATACTGCCCCCTATGTACAGGAATATAACTACTATAATACTGCCCCCCTATGTACAAGAATATAACTACTATAATACCGCCCCCTATGTATAGGAATATAACTACTATAATACTGCCCCCTATGTACAGGAATATAACTACTATAATACTGCCCCCTATGTACAAGAATATAACTACTATAATACCGCCCCCTATGTATAGGAATATAACTACTATAATACTGCCCCCTATGTACAGGAATATAACTACTATAATACTGCCCCCTATGTACAGGAATATAACTACTATAATACTGCCCCCTATGTACAGGAATATAACTACTATAATACTGCCCCCTATGTACAGGAATATAACTACTATAATACTGCCCCCCTATGTACAAGAATATAACTACTATAATACTGCCCCCTATGTACAAGAATATAACTACTATAATACCGCCCCCTATGTATAGGAATATAACTACTATAATACTGCCCCCTATGTACAGGAATATATCTACTACAATACTGCCCCCTATGTACAGGAATATAATTACTATAATACTGCCCCCTATGTACAGGAATATAACTACTATAATACTGCCCCCTATGTACAGGAATATAACTACTATAATACTGCCCCCCTATGTACAAGAATATAACTACTATAATACCGCCCCCTATGTATAGGAATATAACTACTATAATACTGCCCCCTATGTACAGGAATATAACTACTATAATACTGCCCCCCTATGTACAAGAATATAACTACTATAATACTGCCCCCTATGTACAAGACTATAACTACTATAATACTACCCCCTATGTACAGGAATATAACTACTATAATACTGCCACCTATGTACAAGAATATAACTACTATAATACTGCCACCTATGTACAAGAATATAACTACTATAATACTGCCCCCTATGTACAGGAATATAACTACTATAATACTGCCCCCTATGTACAAGAATATAACTACTATAATACTGCCCCCTATGTACAGGAATATAACTACTATAATACTGCCCCCTATGTACAGGAATATAACTACTATAATACTGCCCCCTATGTACAGGAATATAACTACTATAATACTGCCCCCTATGTACAGGAATATAACTACTATAATACTGCCCCCTATGTACAGGAATATAACTACTATAATACTGCCCCCTATGTACAAGAATATAACTACTATAATACTGCCCCCTATGTACAAGAATATAACTACTATAATACTGCCCCCTATGTACAAGAATATAACTACTATAATACTGCCCCCTATGTACAGGAATATGATTACTGTAACCACTTTCTTGCTGCACAATGTAATGAGATTTGTATCCCGAGGCACCAGGGTCTCTATACATGGAGCTGTGTGATATCAGTCTAGCAGTACCTCCTTGATCCTGCAGGGGGCACTGCTGATATCAGAATGCTACAATGTATCTGATGAAACGTCTTTACGGCGGCCAATTACATTTTGGGAACATTTCAGTGTTAAAAATAATAGAAAAATATAAGAACATGAAAAAGGGAGAGGACGCCCACCTTTACCACGTGTACATCTATCCCAGCCAGGTGCAGTATGGGGGCAGCGTTCTTCTCAAAGAGGGTCCGGGCTTTCCTAAAAGAAGAAAAAAAAAACAGACCAATTGTTGTATTTAAATTTTTAGATACTTCCCCCTCCCCCTTTTCATTGGTTGGGGGGTTATTAATTCAGCTTCAGTAAGATGTTCAGTAGTACTAGCAACCTCCATATCAAATAGGCACAGATAGTACTAGCAACCTCCATATCAAATAGGCACAGATAGTACTAGCCACCTCCATATCAAATAGGCACAGATAGTACTAGCCACCTCCATATCAAATAGGCACAGATAGTACTAGCAACCTCCATATCAAATAGGCACAGATAGTACTAGCAACCTCCATATCAAATAGGCACAGATAGTACTAGCAACCTCCATATCAAATAGGCACAGGTAGTACTAGCAACCTTCATATCAAATAGGCACAGAGAGTACTAACAACCTCCATATCAAATAGGCACAGATAGTACTAGCCACCTCCATATCAAATAGGCACAGATAGTACTAGCCACCTCCATATCAAATAGGCACAGATAGTACTAGCCACCTCCATATCAAATAGGCACAGATAGTACTAGCAACCTCCATATCAAATAGGCATAGATAGTACTAGCAACCTTCATATCAAATAGGCACAGATAGTACTAGCAACCTCCATATCAAATAGGCACAGATAGTACTAGCAACCTCCATATCAAATAGGCACAGATAGTACTAGCAACCTTCATATCAAATAGGCACAGATAGTACTAGCAACCTCCATATCAAATAGGCACAGATAGTACTAGCAACCTCCATATCAAATAGGCACAGATAGTACTAGCAACCTTCATATCAAATAGGCACAGATAGTATTAGCAACCTCTAAGTCAAATAGGTAGAGAGGGGACTACTTCACTTTCTTCCACTTAAATTAGCACAAACTCAGATAGCACTGCATGTGGGGTGGCAGTACTATCTGTATTGTGGTTACATATTGCAGCAAGGGCAGTACTAAATGTAACTACTTCATTGACGAGCAGCGAGATAGTACTATCTGTATCTGTGTTTTCCAGGGTGTAATGTAAAGGCACTTGTATTACTATCTTCCTCTATGTATTATGTGAACAGATAGTACTGCCTTTCAGGCTCCATTGTTGGTTAAACACTGTCTAATAGAGTAGAAGATGTAAGAAAATATGGAGACCAGCAACAAGCTATAACTGATCCAGACACAGATGGTACCAGCAACCTATATATAAAACAGAAACAGATAGTAATGTTTTACTTTCCAAAAAATGATGTATACTGTATTATAGTAATGTAGGTACAGATTGTACTGCCTTCAACTTCTCTGATAAAACATGTGGATTCAGATAGTAATACCTCCTTGTCTCTGCTTACCGCTCACAACCACATGATGTAGATACCCTCAGCACTACCTTCTTCGGTATTATGAAGGATCAGATAGTACTGCCTTTCTCAGTTTAATAATACTACTACCTACCCTACTGTGTGTAATGTTGGAGAGTACTACTTGTTGTCTCCCTGCCTCTTATGGGATGAAGAAACAGATCTTACTACTCCCTCTCTCCTCCCTATGAGCTATCTATATGCAGATAGTGTTGTCTCCTTGTATGTATATAAGGTACAGGTAGTACTGCCTCCATGTCTTTGTCTTTATGTAACATAGGTATATAGTGATTTCACCCTTTACAACCGTGGTACAGATAGCACTTCCTTCCTATACGTGATGTGAGTACAGGTAGTACTGCATCGTTTTCTTTATTTGGATATAATATATTTAAGGTACATAGTGCTTTCTCCTAGTTTCTACTTGGAAAAGGACAGATGAACAGACCCACTTTCTTTTACCTGTATATGAAGTACGGATGGCACTGTCATTACTGTATTCAATGTGCAGTTAGTGCCATCTTCTGGTCTTTACTTGTACGCACTTGTACATTAGTTACATAGTGCTTTCTCCTAGTTTCTGCTTGGAAATGATAAAAGACAAATGCACAGACCCACTTTCTTTTCCATGTATATGAAGTACAGATGGCTCTGCCTTTCCTGTATTCAATGTAGGCACAGTTAGTGCTATATCCCGCTCTTTACTCATAAGCAATGTACATAAGTTACATAGTACTTTCTCCTAGCTTCTACTTGCAAATGATAAAGAACAGACACACAGACCCACTATGTTTCCCAGTATATGAAGTACAAATGGCACTGCCTTCCTATATGCCATGTAGGCACAGCTACTACTACCTCCCAGTCTTAACTTGTATGCAATGTACATAAGTTACATAGTGCTTCCTCCTAGTTTCTTCTTGGAAATAATAAAGGACAGCTGCAGAGAGACCTCCAGTCTTTCCACGAATACAAAGTAAGTACAGATGCAATTTAGGCACAGTTAGTACAGTGTTTACTTGTATGCAATGTACTTAAGGTACATAGTGCTTTCTCCTAGTTTCTTCTTGAGAATGATGGACAGATGCACTGCCGCCTTGTCTCCCCCTCTAAATTCTATATCACATTTAATGTAGCTGCACATAGTACTGTCTCCTAGTCTTTCCCTGTCACTTATTCAGGGGCAGGTCCTTATTATCTAAGTACAGATAGTACTATCTTCCTCACTTTTTTGGTAACTGAAGCAGTTTTACATATAGAACCACTGTATTGTATAACCAGAATAGCAGATAGTACTACCACCCCCTACAGATCTACACCCTAGTGGTCTCAGACCTAGGTCGAACTACAACTCCCAGATGACCCCAATAGTTAAAGGAGTCACCTGATCACATGATCATCTGCCCTTTAACACGTCCGTCCATTAAATTTTTTATTCATTTATCAATTATGTAGGAGAAGGTCGCGAGGATACAGACGCTGACCTTTTCTTATGGATCGATCAATGATCAATGCCCCGCCGCGTAACGCGGGATCCAAATCACTTCCAGCGCTAAAGTCAAGTGAACTAATTCATGCGAAAGGTGACGGCGTCTTGTAATTACGCAGATCAATGGGTGTCCACGCGCAGAGCGACGCTTGACCTGGTTCTGCAGGGTTTGCCCTTTTGTAAAGCAGCGAGGAGGCGATTACTGCAGTCTGGTGGCGTCTCCCGTGTCGCGTAAAAGCCGCCGGCTTAGTCACCGGAATTAAATATCGGAAGATTGTGCGTAGGTAGGTCTTAAAGGGAACCTGTCAGCAGGTTTGACCCCGATAAACTAAAAGCCCCCTCAGGTAGAGTATGAAATGTCTTTTATGTGAACTCTTCCCCGTTTACCTATATAAAAAAAAAATCTCTTCCAAAGTCGGGCAAATATGACTCATCTAATCCCATTTTCACATGAGACGAGTCAAGTTTACTGGTAACAGGGGGGGAGCGTCGCTTCAGAAGCTTCTATTTTCTGTTCTATAGCACCAAGAAACAAGCTGCTGGTGTCATATTAAAGATAAGGATCTCATCTTTTCAGATCACAGGCTCAAGGCTTTTGTGAGCTACAGAACTGGAGATACAGGCAGCTAAAAGACATAGCTGGAAATGAAGCTGCAGATAATGATCCAGTTCCCTCTAGTTTTTTTTTTTTTCCCCTTTTAAAGGGAACCTGTCACCAGCTTTTACCCCACAAAACTACCAGCTCCCATAGGTCGGCGATGAAATGTACATTCTATAATTCCCACTCGTTTACCTATAAAAATCCTCAGCAAATATGACTCTTCTCGCTTCATTTTCACATGAGACGAGTCAAGTTTACTGGTAGCGGGGGGAGCGTCATTTCAGAAGCTTTCTATTTTCGGTTCTATAGCACCTAGAAACAAGCTGCTGGTGTCATATTAAAGATAAGGATCTCATCTTTTCAGATTACAGGCTCAAGGCTTTTGTGAGCTACTGAACCGGAGATACAGGCAGCTAAAGACATAGCTGGAAATGAAGCTGCAGATAATGATCCAGTTCCCTCTAGTTTTTATTTTAACTACCTGTGTGTCCAGTTCTGTAGCTCACAGAACCACATCCCACCTGTGGGATTTGAAAGACATATTTCTAGGTGCTATAGAACAGAAGATAAGGGATTCTGAAGGGAAGCTCCCCCCTCCTACCAGTAAACTTGACTAATCTTAAGTGAAAATGGGCAAATATGACTCTTCTCATCCCATTTTACTGTTTGGAAGGGGGAGCGTCACTTCAGAAGCTCTTATCTTCTGTTCTATAGCACCTAGAAATAAGTCTTTCAAATCCCACAGGTGGGATGTGGTTCTGTGAGCTACAGAACTGGACACACAGGTATTTAAAAAAAAAAAAACTAGAGGGAACTGGATCATTATCTGTAGCTTCATTTCCAGCTATGTCTTTTAGCTGCCTGTATCGCCGGTTCTGTAGCTCACAATAGCCTTGAGCCTGTGATCTGAAAAGATGAGATCCTTATCTTTAATATGACACCAGCAGCATGTTTCTAGGTGCTTCTGAAGCGACGCTCCCCCCGCTACCAGTAAACTTGACTCATCTCCTGTGAAAATGAAGCGAGAAGAGTCATATTTGCGGAGGAGGATTTTTATAGGTAAACAAGTGGGAATGAGCAATGTACATGACTCCTTCAGGCGTCTTATGGAGTCAGAGAGGAGGAGCTACACAGTACAAGTCAGGTTATGTTATGTCTGAGTGGTGGATGACGATGGGACACCCCACTGACCCCACATCATCACACGTGACAGCGGACTTAGGGTTAGTGTCTCCTCCGTGACTTATCACCCTACGTCTCACCCTTTGCACGCCGCCGGATTCAGGAAAACGGTCGCCTTCTTCGCCGCAGCGTTGGGGTAGATGATCTGGTTTCCAAACACCTGATAATGAAAGAGAGAAACAACGAGTTACGGGAGACGTGATATAGAGACGTCGGGGAGAGCCGTCACCCTCTGTGGTACCTACCTCAGCTTCCTGGCAGGCCGCCCGCCTCAGCAAGTTATCACTGCGCAAGAAACAGGGGGAAGAGACAGAATATTAGCGATAATACGGATCATGCTGTGGATTGTGTAGCTGCACGGAACAAGTGTGCATAGGGGAGACCTTGTATAATTGGAACAAATAGGGCAGCACGGTGGTTAGCATTACAGCCTTGCAGTATGGTGGCTCAGTGGTTAGCATTACAGCCTTGCATTACGGAGGCTCAGTGGTTAGCATTACATCCTTTCAGTACGGTGGCTCAGTGGTTAGCATTACAGCCATGCAGCACGGTGGCTCAGTGGTTAGCATTACAGCCATGCAGCACGGAGGCTCAGTGGTTAGCATTACAGCCTTGCAGCACGGAGGCTCAGTGGTTAGCATTACAGCCTTGCAGCACGGAGGCTCAGTGGTTAGCATTACAGCCTTGCAGCACGGAGGCTCAGTGGTTAGCATTACAGCCTTGCAGCACGGAGGCTCAGTGGTTAGCATTACAGCCTTGCAGCACGGAGGCTCAGTGGTTAGCATTACAGCCTTGCAGCACGGAGGCTCAGTGGTTAGCATTACAGCCTTGCAGCACGGAGGCTCAGTGGTTAGCATTACAGCCTTGCAGCACGGAGGCTCAGTGGTTAGCATTACAGCCTTGCAGCACGGAGGCTCAGTGGTTAGCATTACAGCCTTGCAGCACGGAGGCTCAGTGGTTAGCATTACAGCCTTGCAGCACGGAGGCTCAGTGGTTAGCATTACAGCCTTGCAGCACGGAGGCTCAGTGGTTAGCATTACAGCCTTGCAGCACGGAGGCTCAGTGGTTAGCATTACAGCCTTGCAGCACGGAGGCTCAGTGGTTAGCATTACAGCCTTGCAGCACGGAGGCTCAGTGGTTAGCATTACAGCCTTGCAGCACGGAGGCTCAGTGGTTAGCATTACAGCCTTGCAGTACGGAGGCTCAGTGGTTAGCATTACAGCCTTGCAGTACGGAGGCTCAGTGGTTAGCATTACAGCCTTGCAGTACGGAGGCTCAGTGGTTAGCATTACAGCCTTGCAGTACGGAGGCTCAGTGGTTAGCATTACAGCCTTGCAGTACGGAGGCTCAGTGGTTAGCATTACAGCCTTGCAGTACGGAGGCTCAGTGGTTAGCATTACAGCCTTGCAGTACGGAGGCTCAGTGGTTAGCATTACAGCCTTGCAGTACGGAGGCTCAGTGGTTAGCATTACAGCCTTGCAGTACGGAGGCTCAGTGGTTAGCATTACAGCCTTGCAGTATGGTGGCTCAGAGGTTGGCATTACAGCCTTGCAGTACGGTGGCTCAGTGGTTAGCATTACAGCCTTGTAGTACGGTGGCTCAGTGTTTAGAATTATAGCCTTGTAGCACGGTGACTCAGTGGTTAGCATTACAGCCTTGCAGTACGGAGGCTCAGTGGTTAGCATTACAGCCGAGCAGTACGGTGGCTCAGTGGTTAGCATTACAGCCGAGCAGTACGGTGGCTCAGTGGTTAGCATTACAGCCGTGCAGTATGGTGGCTCAGTGGTTAGCATTACAGCTTTGCAGTACGGAGGCTCAGTGGTTAGCATTACAGCCTTGCAGTACGGTGGATCAGTGGTTAGCATTACAGCCTTGCAGCGCTGGGGTCCTGGGTTCAAGTCCCATCCAGTTCAACATCTGCAAAGAGTTTGTATGTTCTCTCTGTGTTTCTAAGCGTTTCCTCCAGGTACTCCGGTTTCCTCCCACACTCCAAAACATACAGGTAGGTTGATTAGATTGTGAGCCCCGTTGGGGACAGGGACTGATGTGACAAGCTCTGTGCAATTAAATTAAAACGCCCGCCCCCCTCAGGCCTGGGATATAATTTCCTTCCTAGAATTCCCCGTTATGGGAAGTCTCTCCCATTTACCTCCTCCAAAGTCATGTGACAATGAGCAGAGAAGAGTCAGATTTAACCTGAGATGAGTCAAGTTTAAGGGCCGCAACAGAAAGATCACTTTAAGACGCTCCTATCCTCAGTAGCACCTATGAACATGCTGCTGGTGTCATATTTAAGCGATTCGGACACCAGGTTTTACCCCAATAAACTCGGTCAGGGAGGGGGTGAAATGTCCTTTCTAGAATTTCCTCTTTTATACGAACTCTCACCCGTTTACGTACAAAAAAAAAATTTCTGCCAAGGAAAATATGACTCTTTACACCTCATTTTCATATGAGGTGAGTCAAGCTTAGAGGCTGCAGGGGTTGGGTCACATCAGACAATGAGAGGTCTCATTTTTACAGGAGATGAGTCAAGTATTATGGTTGTAGTGATTGTAGAGAAGAGTCAAGCTTAGAGGCTGAAGGGGTTGGGTCACATCAGACAATGAGAGGTCTCATTTTTACATGAGATGAGTCAAGTATTATGGTTGTACAGGTAGTGTCATGTCAGAAGCCCTATCTTCTGTTCTATAACACCTAGAAACAGGCTTCCTATGTCATTTTAAAGATATGAGATATACTTATGTCAGGCTTATGTGTTTGTGATCTACCGAACCAGATATACAGGCAGCTAAATACATAGTTGGAGATGCAAGCTGCAGATAAAGATCCAGTTCCTGCTTATTTTTTAAGCGCCTGTACGTCCAGTTCTGTAGCTCACAGAACCACAAGCCTGATGGCATCCGAAATATATTATCTTTAATATGACACCAACAGCATGTTTCTAGGTGCTATAGAACAGAAGATAGGGCTTCTGACGTGACACTACCTCTACAACCATAATACTTGACTCGTCTCATGTAGAAATGAGGCGAGAAGAGTCACATTTGCCTGAAATTGGTATTGATATATACATACATATAAGATGATCAAGTCGATCAGGGTTACGTGCAATACCAGGATCAGCCTGTGGGAGTGCCGTTTCTAAAAGCTGCCCCGACAAAGGACGGCGGACGCTCTTACCAGTACTTGCCGTACATCCAGTTGCTTCCATACGCCAGCAGGCAGAAGCCCACCGTGCTCTTCTTCCAGTGGTTGCGGAGGGTCTTAAAGATGCGGACCACCCTCGCCATGTCTGCAGAACCTGAAGGATGGAGGAAAAAAACAACAGGATTACATAAATTATATAGAAATCTCCGGTCATCAGTAATGTGACACGTCTTTCCAGAGAACCGAGAATTATTATATAATTTGCAACAGTATCGGTAGTCACGTGACCCTCTGCAACCAATCAGTGGGCTTAGCAGGAGGCTATAGTGATTGGTTGAAGCAGGTATGGGAGTGTCAATGCAAATGAGAGCCAAAACTATGTCCTAGGTGTTTACGGAGAGTTCCAAAAAACCCCATTAAAGGGAACCCGTCACCAGGTTTTGCCCCATTAATCCCCCCACCCCCCACCCCACAAGTCATCCTTTCTTGAATTCCTTCTATTATGTGAAATATCACCTGTTTACCTAAAAAATAAATCTCCTTCAAAGGCATGTGACAAAAAGCAGAGAAGAGCCATATTTTACCCGAGACGAGTCAAGTTTAGAGGCTACAGGAGGATCATCACTTCAGATGATCTCTTCTGTTCTATAGCACCTGCTGGTGTCATATTAAAGACATGAATCCCATCTTTCATAATGGTTTGTGGTTTTGTGACCTAAAGAGGCAGAAATACAAGCGGTCAAAACTGGATCTTTATTGGCAACTCACACTTAACTGCCTGGATCTCCGGGTCTGTAGATCACAGAACCAACAAGCCCGATGTGATCTGAAAGATGACACCAGCAGCATGTTTCTAGGCGCTGTGGAACCCAAGATAGTGTCTAAATAAGCCTCTAAACTTGACTCGTCTCAGGTAAAATATGACTCTTCTCGGGTCATTAGGACTTTGTGCATTTTTTATTTTTTATAGGTAAATGGGTGAGTTTTCATATACAAGAGGGAATTCTAGGAGGGACATTTCATCCCCTTACCTGAGGGGCTTGTGGTTTAATGGGGTAAAATATTGTTTCCGAGTCCATTTAAGGGGTTAATCCTTTTCTAGAAGATCTCTTTATTATAGAGTAAAGTTTTGCTGACGCGTCTCTTTTTGGCACATCTATACGGGACATGTCAGCGGTGGGAGATTAATAGCGGAGCAGCGCTCTCTTATCAGGACACCCCGAGCCGGTTATCTACACGACACGATCGGAGCGAGATCTCCCTGGGGGGGATAAGAGACAGGACGATAATGCAGACTCTGGTAAAGTCAGTCTGACCGCCGCTATCTCTCTAGTCTCCGTGTCACACCGATACCTGACAGACAAAATCAATACCAGGCCAGACCCCCCCCCCCCCCATCTATGCGCCCCCCCCCCCCCCACCAAGTCAGATCTCGACTTCTTACAGCGATTCCCTCTCATCACATTCTTCTTAAAGGGACGTATCCAACTTCTGGGTCTGAGAAAGCAGCAGCCACATCAGTGATTTACCGCTCTGACCCTTCCCTTCACAGCACCCCTATTAGGCCCACCAGGGACCATATTTACTCCAACATGATGCAACTAGCCTCAAAAAAAAACTTAAGAGGTTGGGGCCCCTTCATTCTTAAACTGAAACGTTCTGAATCATCAGGATTATTTCCATGACGTAATAATTAATGTTATAGGTGGCAACTTGGTGATTCTTGGGGGCCCGGGTCGTTTTACTTGGACCCTTAACATAATCTGAGTTACTGCTTCAAGTAAAGGAATGGGGGACAGTAACTCCCCTGAACTGCCCCATATCATTATATCTGCAAAGAGTTGTATGTTTTCTCTCCGTGTTTGTGTGGGTTTCCTCCGGGTCCTCCGGTTTCCTCCCACACTCCAAAACAAACTGGTAGATTGATTAGATTGTGAGCCCCATTGGGGACAGGGACTGATTTGGCAAGTTCTGTGCAGCTCTGCGTAATCTGTGTGCACTATATAAAGAATTATCATTATAGCGCTGGTCTGCATTATGAAAGGGGGTTGTACAAAGTTGAATGGTGACCTCCCCCTCGGATAGGAGGAGTCAAGACGCCAACTGAGACCCCAACCGATCATGAAAATGGGGGTCGTGTCCTTACTTATTGAATGAAGCAGCATGTTGGAAATTAGCACACAGCTTTCTCCAGCACCATCACTCACGTTCTATGGGAGAACTGTGCTACACAATTCCCAGTACTCCCATTGTAGTAGGTGGAGCTGAAGAACACAAGCTCCTCCCATTACGTTTTACAGGTTTCTGGGTTTCCTGTTCTCATAATATGGGGGAATCCCAGCAGTTGGACCCTGGCCATCAGCTTGTGCATAGGGGATAACCTGAGACAACCCCTTTATCCTGTGCTCTTGTGGGACAGCCACATCCCATAATAGTGAAAGGCGCTTGAGTCAGGCATGTGTACGGGCAACCCAACATAAAGTGATCATTAATATATGATCCCTTTAAGGGGTATTTACAACAAGAATGGAGGATGTCCTCCAGGTGACATTAGACCGCTATCTCTCTGATCAATATTGGATCAGTGGGGTCTTCTGCATCCCAGGGTGTCGTGTCAGGGCGCACAACCGGTTTGCAACTCACATGTGAATGGGAATGAGACGCGATACCGAAAACTGCCACTATACAACGTGCGGCGCTCATCCGAAAAAGCTGATCAGAGAGGTGCCCTGGTGGTGCTCATCCGATATTGATCGCCTGTACTAATGATACATGAGGAATATTAAAGGCTGAATGCTTAGTATCGAGAAATGGCGTCCGTACGCGCCGCCGATGAGGTCAGTGATTGGCTACAACGGTCACATGACATCACAGCGGTTCAGGACCTGCATCGATCATGGCTGCTGGTCAATGAGTTTGACATCCGTCCTTGGTATGACAGTAATACTGACCCCCATGTGTGGTGCAAGGATCACATGACAGGAGGATTCATAGTCTCTTCTGTCACTTTCCAGGTCTCTTAAAGGGGGACTCCATTCCTCAGCCTCCCCCCCCCCCGCGTGTCCCCTACACTAGGACCCCTCTCAGCGTTTCCCCCCAGTCCCCCAGCCGCCGTCTCCCCCTCTGACCTGCTCTCACCCGTGTCCTCCCTGTCACGTTGTCCCCGGCGCAGCTTTCTGTACGGGTGCACCGTCTAATCTCTCCCCACAGCAAACCAGAGCAAAATTTCAATTCCGCCCGAGCTGAACGTTCCGCCGTCACCATGGAGACCGCTACCCCGCAGCCCCACTGTGTGTACCTGCACTGATACAGCAATGCTGGGACTTGTAGTGTCAGTGCTGATACCTCAGTGCTACTGTGTACAATAAAGATATCATACTATCCTATATCATATCTGTATGTCATGTAACATGGGAATGTAATAACATCCATTATTGCAAATACTAATACTCCCTTAAATTTATACAGAAACCTCATGGTCTAAACCTCTTAAAGGGTTTGGACCTGCCGCTCCATTCAACTGGTTCCCACTCTCTTGTTCCATAGAGGTCCCACCAGTGGATCCCACAGATCAGTGACATCCTATATCCTATGGAT
This sequence comes from Engystomops pustulosus, assembly GCF_040894005.1. NCBI lineage: Eukaryota > Metazoa > Chordata > Amphibia > Anura > Leptodactylidae > Engystomops > Engystomops pustulosus. The sequence continues at coordinate 13,862,908 of NC_092414.1, forward strand.
AGGGGATAACTTGTTGTGACTGGACAACCCTTTTTACGGAAGCGTTTTTATCCAACAGTTTTTAATTGAACACGAATTGTGTTTGGCAGTGGTGTAACTAGAAGCTGCTGGGCTCCAGTGTAAAGTCTGTGCCAGGCCCCCGACTATAATGTATGGTTTATAGTAATAGTCTTCTCATATGGGAAAGTGACACCATAAGGGTCCCTAAACCTCTTGGGCCCAGGTGCGATCGCAACCTCTGCACCCCCTAAAGTTACGCCCATGGTGTTTGGAGAGGTGTACTAGCTGTTATCCCAACAGTCCCATGTATATTAATGGGCGCACACACTGCTGTAGTTTTATACAGCCTAATGTATATGCCAAATTCCCGGGCTGCAAAATTCTGAACAGGTTTTATTCCTACCCATGTTTGTGGCTCGGGCAAGGGACCTCAGCCACCATTGACACACTGGCCACAAACAGTGGGGTCTGTTGTTTTCCCCCCAAGAATCCCCATGTTCATGTGTAGATTTAAAGGTTTAAAACCATACATTTTCCAATATTGCATCAATTTAGATGATCATGGTCTTGTTTTTTGCAGAATAAATCAAATATTATTTATAATTTTGCAGTTGCTATGACTTTAAAAAAAATTATTATATAATGCATATACAATTTTTTTTTTTTACTTATTCTGACTTTATTCTCTAAATTTTAATAGAAAATGTTGCCATTTTTGAATTACATATTATCCCGATTCTTGAGGTTGATACAGAAGTCACATTTTTAAAGTTTTGTATAGTCAAGATAATATTACATAATAAAAACCATAATGTTTTTTAACGCCACCATCCTCCAAATGACAGGTTTTTTTTCTTCATAGCTCTTATTTTTTGCAGGATGAGAACATAATATACTGTGTATATGTATTTATTTTTGGGGGGGGGGGCTGACTAATCCATTTTTGGAGATAAATTAAGTGTTAGATTTATAGTTTGGGTCATTACACAATATTTGTTGTTCTTAGTTTTACCATCCCTAATACAGTCCTCCCAAGTGTTTCCGATTTAAGCTCCAGGTTTGAGGTGCTGTCGTAGGTGTCAGGGTTAATGTCCACATTTCAGATAGAATAAGCTCCCCGCCCCACCATCCTGGGTTCTAGATTTGTATATCAGATCTGGCTTAGGGTCTGTATTTGTATCTGGATCATTTGGCTCAGGTCACCAAAAAGAGGCAACTTTTCTGGCTTTTGAAAGACTCCTAATAAGCTGTATTCTAGGAAGTCTCAATTCATTCAGTTAACCCTCCCCACTCTTATTAACATGACTACAAGGGTCATGAATGCCTTTGGGCTGGGGTCTGTATTTGTATAAGGGAACTTGTTTGGGGTCTGTATTTGTATTTTCAATCTGGAAGCCTATATTTGTATAGGGGATCTGGACTGGAATCTGTTTTTGTGTATGGGATCGAGACTGGGGTCTGTATTTGTATAGGGCAGTGATGGCGAACCTATGGCACGGGTGCCAGAGGTGGCACTCAGAGCCCTTTCTGTGGGCACTCAGCCCAGGACAGAGTTCACCAAACAGGACCAAATCTATCAAATCTTCCTGCTGTTCCAGGTAGCTTGGAGATAAGCTATAATGAAAGTCTGAATTTGCCCTCCTTCTTTCTACTGTATTGGGAGCCTTAGGCGGCCTATACAATTGAAAGAAGTGGAACAACAGGTAGCAATAAGTTACTGCTTAAAATGCCACATTGGCACTTAACAGTAAATAAGTGGATTTTGGTTGTAGTTCGGGCACTCTGTCTCTAAAAGGTTCGCCATCCCTGGTATAGGGGATCAGGACTGGGATCTGTATGGATCTGGACTGGGATCTGTATTTGTATAGGGGATCTGGACTTGAGGTCTGTATTTGTATAGGGGATCTGGACTGGAGGTCTGTATTTGTATAGGGGATCTGGACTGGGATCTGTATTTGTATAGGGGATCTAGACTGGAGGTCTGTATTTGTATAGGGGATCTGGACTGGAGGTCTGTATTTGTATAGGGGATCTGGACTGGGCTCTATATTTGTATAGGGGATCTGGACTGGAGGTCTGTATTTGTATAGGGGATCTGGACTGGGCTCTATATTTGTATAGGGGATCTGGACTGGAGGTCTGTATTTGTATAGGGGATCTGGACTGGAGGTCTGTATTTGTATAGGGGATCTGGACTGGGGTCTATATTTGTATAGGGGATCTGGACTGGAGGTCTGTATTTGTATAGGGGATCTGGACTGGAGGTCTGTATTTGTATAGGGGATCTGGACTGGAGGTCTGTATTTGTAAAGGGGATCTGTATTTGTATCTGGACTGGAGTTCTGTATTTTAGTATTTGTATAGGGACTCTGAGCTGTGGTCCCTATTTGTATAACGGGGTCTGGGTTGGGGGTCTCTATTTATAAAGGGGATCTGGACTGGGGGGTCTGTATTTGTATAGGGGATCTTAACTGGGGTCTGTATTTCTATAGGGGATCTTTACTGAGGTTAGTATTTGTATAGGGGATCTGGACTGGGGGGGGGGTCTGTATTTGTATAGGGGATGTGGGCAGGATCTGTATTTGTATAGAGTTTGTACTGGAGTGTCTATTTGTATAAGGCATCAGGGTTGGGGCCTGTATTTGTTTAGGAGCCAAGTCCTAGGGTCTATAATTGTTTTTAAGGTCAAACCCAGGGTCTGTATTTGTTTTGGAGGTCTGGCATTGGTTTTATATTTGTTTCTTGAGCTTTGGATTGTTTTGTATAGTGTTCTTATCCAGGTTCTAAATTATAGTTTTTTTAATATTTCATTATACCCCCATCCCTTTAAGAAAATAGGTTAATATAGACTGTACCCAACTTTGTTCCATCTCTTAACCAAACCTTCTCCTAAACAAATATAAACCTCACAAACAACCTCAAGAACATGTACAGATCCGCTCTGGACCCCTTTGTGCTCAGCCCACAGATCTCCACTTGACAGGTCATAACATAACTCAGGGTGTAAGGGTCGCTTTAAATCATGAAGAAAAGTTAATTTTCAGAGAGGTAAAACCCATTTCAGCGCCGGGGATAAGACAGGCTGCGCTTTTTTATGGTGACCCTTGGTGACATTCACTTAACCTCGAGGTGTTAGTGAATTTTAATCTCTCCTGGTAGAAGCCTCTTCACTTCCAGCAATGTCATAAAGATCCGCGCATGTACTGACGCCCGGGGGCACCAGATAAATTTGTACGACCCGGTGTTTTGTTTGTTTCGGTGTCTGGCTAAATTATACTCAATTACCAAGGCGATAATAGCTGCGAGGTATTCATTAGAATTCATCACCGCTTCAGCAAATCGTGGCGGGACGCGGAAATTTACTGTTATACAAAAAAAAAAACTAAAAAAACTCAACACATTTTTGACAGTCTTCCATTTTTTTGTGTTTTAATCTTATTATGTGGATCAAAGCGTAGGCTCCCCCGAATGTGATGGCTCACTTTCGAAACTCGCCCTATTATGTACATCATTGAATTAACGTCTATTTAAAGGAAACCTACCATCACGGATCTACCTATTAAGTGGTAGGTGCCTCTATTGGACATGAGGATGGCCCTTTTAAGGGCTAATCCTCACATCCCCTGTATCTTTTTATAACTTTTATTTTACTGGGGCTTGGAGTACCAGAGCTGAGGCTACACGGCGCCCCAGTAGCCTCTTTTGATCCTCCTACCCCTGTATTTTCGGTGCGTAGCTACATGGAGCTGCGCGCCCTCGTCCGAGAAGCCGACAGGTTGCATGGTCACTGCTCCAAAGGTGGAGCTACTGCGCATGTGCAGAACTCCGGCTTCTCAGACAGGGGGCGCAGCTCCTTGTAGCTGCAACGCCGAAGATATGGGAGTAGGAGGATCAAAGAGGCTACTGGGGCGTGGAGTAGCTGCGCCGTGTAGCCTCAGCTCCGGCTACTCCACGCCCCCTTAGGCACCATAGGCACCATATCCATATAGGACAGTGTTGGGGAACACTAGCTCCCAAGGGTTTCCCTGCAGGGCTGGCGCCAGCACTGGGCATACATGTGCAAGTGCTGGGGCCCAGAGTTGCTGGGGGGCCCACATAAGGTTGTACAAAATGGGGCAGATTTACTTACCCGGTCCATTCACGATCCAGCTGCGCGTTCTCTGTGGAGGATTCGGGTCTTCCAGCGATTCACTAAGGTCGTGTGCCCGAAGTCCACCAGGTGTCGCTGCTGAGCTAAAGTCCGTCGGAGTTCCCCAAGCCACGGTGGGTGCAGGTAAGTGCGTGTCAAGCGACACTTTTTTTTTTTTTTAAATACGGCGGTTTTTCCGAATCCGTTGGGCTTTCTTACGGCCACGCCCCTGATTACCATTGCGTGCATGCCGGCACGATGCGCCACAATCCGATCGCGTGCGCCAAAAACCCGGGGCAATTCAGGGAAAATCGTCGCAAAACGGAAAAATTCGGGTAACCCGCCGGAAAAACGCGATTCAGGCTCTTAGTAAATGACCCCCAATGAATCCATGAGGCTGAGGGGGCTGTAACTTATGAATCCATAGGGAATGAGCGGGACTTATATAAAATAACCATTAGGGGGCTGTTTTGTATGATTAACTGGGGAATATTTAGGGAACAGGAGACTGTTTCAGTTTCTGAATATTTAATGCCGCCATATGAGTTCACTGCAAAGGGGCCCACTGAGGCTCTGCCGCCTAGGGGCCTACTGAAACCTTGACCTGGGACCCTGTCTCTGTGTAAGAACAGTAGGTAGGTTTCCTTTTTAGATCCCAGAATTAGATTGACCTTCTCGGACCCAGGGCAAAGCTTCACATACTCAGTGTAGGACTGGCCCATAGGGGAGCCTAAGGATCCGATGGTGGACCCAGGATCTAGCCTAATACTAGACCCCAGAGGACAAGACAACTCACTTTCCATGTTACTAGGATCTACTCCTAACTTTTTATGTCACCTGTGAACTCTTGCGCCTTAGACAACCTTCCTTCAATGTTCTTCATTGTCTAGTTTTCTGCCATGTTCTCACCTGGAGCCAGATGTTTCCATACCTGCTCTTGCCAAGCTTAGCTGTTTGTGACTTTTTTGGTCTTTTTTGTGACTTTTGGTCAAAAAGTTGCCAAATTCACTAAATACCTTAAGTAAGATCTGAGTTGCAAGTGTTTGATTTTTCAGCACTGCCTCCGCAGGAGACTCAAGGTATTACACTCTTTTAATAAAACTATAACTTGTCAGTGTACTACACAGCGCTGATATAAAGCTGATGACATGATGTTCTACTTCTCTATTATCTCTAGAATCCAGGTATTCAATTTCCCAACACTGCCTCCGCAGGAGACTCAAGGTATTACACTCTTCCTATTAAACTGTCAATATAATATAGAGAGGTTATAATTAGTTGATTATATGATATCTTTCTACTGGAATCACCTCTAGAATCCAGGAGAAAGTATCCAATTTCCCTGCACTGCCTCCGCTGGAGACTCCAATTATTACACTCTTCTACGCACTATCTTTAGGCAGTCAATGTGATATACAGAGCTGATAATAAGCTGATCACAGGATGTTTGTCTACTGGACTTGACTTTAGAATCGAAGAGCAAGTGTTTGAGTTCCCTGCACTGCCTCCGCAGGAGACTCAAGGTATTACATTCTTCCCATTGAACTGTAGGCTCTTGTGTCATATGAAGAGCTGATAATAAGCTGATCACAGAATTTTTTTTACTGGAATCACCTCTAGAATCTAAGTATTCGATTTCCCTGCACTGCCTCCGCAGGCTAATCAAGGTATTACATTCTTCATTAAATTGTACAGGTCAGTAATGGCGAATCTATGGCACTGGTGCCAGAGGAAGGAAGCTACAATGATGCACCAAATTTCTCCACTTTCTTTCTACTGTATTGGTGTCCTCAGGACGGTGATATGATTGAAAGCAGCGACGGAGCAGGGAGCAACAACTTCCAGCCTACTTTGCAGTAAATATGTGGGGTTTGGTTGTAGTTTGGGCACTCAGTCTCTATAACGTTCACCATCATTGGTATAAGCTGATAATAAGTTGATCATGTGATGCCTTTCTAGTGGAATCGCCTGCAATTATCCCATTTCCCTGCACTGCCTCCGCAGGCGACTCCAGGTATTACACTCTTCTTTTTTTTATACTCTCTAGGCTACCAATGTAATCCTCATAGCTGATAGGACCTCCATAGTAGACAACGTCCACCCTGACTAATAGATAGGAGATTTTAACCCCTTGTTCGCTGAACGTTTTTTTTGCATTATAATAAATGGAAACAATAGTCACTTCCGCAGAATATAAACCTCCTCCATAATATATAATTTCTCCGCACGTCCTGCCGAAACATTTCCAGACATAAGTAAAGTGAAATTATCCCACATTTAATTGTTTCAGAAATAGACTTGCCCCCGCTTTGGAATAATCAGTCGCTGCAGGATTAGAAGAGGAGAAATCTGCAGCGCAGGCAGAAAATACAATAATTCCAGTATTGGGAAAGGAGGAGATTTCGTTAGAAGTAGCAGCGAGCGTCGGAGAGACACAGGGCCGAGCTATATCTGCATTTGGCTGATAAGGAGGCTGGAAAGAGAGAGAGAGAGGAATTATTTCTGCCGTATTGTGCCGGGGCGCAGCACTGCGGGTCCTTCCATCATTCAGAGCATCTCCTTCACATTATGTCAGTCTATAGACGGATTAGCGCAGACCCCTCTGTCCTTGCATCCCGCAATATTACACAAGGAGGTATAAAGCCAGGATATAGAGAGGCCGCAGCAGCCGCAGCAGCTACTGCGGACATACAGCGTGCAAGGACAGAGGGGATAGGGTGTGAATAGTAGTTAAATGGGGTCCCTAAATCCCCCCTTATCAAGTGGTATGCGCTCAACCTACACTCAATTCACTTTTAGCGGACTTCTGGGATGACCGCCCCTTTAAACCTTCTCATAGGGGCGTTTAGATCCCTTTTCGCTTGCAGCGTCAGACCCTCCTATACTTTGGGACCCCTGGTGATCAGAAACCGATCCCCTATGTTGTGGGGAAGGGGATATGTGTCTTTTATCTGTGTTTTGTGTTAATTCATACCTTTCTAAATGTGTTTAGTAGCAGCAGGACTGTGAAACATGTAGATGTCCTCACACTGCTGTGCTCTGAACAACCCTCAGATGGTGGAGCAGCTCAATGTACAGCGCTAAGGGCACAGCAGTGTGTGGACACTTCCAAAATGCACTTGGAGATACTAAAATCCTGGAATATAAATACATTTTTCACAGTCCGGCTGCTACTAACAAAGGTCTGATGAGGCATCTCTCCAGGGCTTCTATACAACACTGTTTAAAGGAAATCTACCATCAGAATCCATCATGATAAACCAGGGACTCTAACTCATTGATCCAGGCACGGTGACTGTGATAATCTTCTTATATTTGTTATCCACGGCCTCCTTCCTTCTAAAACCAACTTTTAAAATTATGCTAATGAGACAGAAGGGGGTCTGTGGGTGTGACCAGAGCCCCTCAGTGCTACAGATTCATAGGCTGTTACACTGTGCAGGAGCACTTTCCAGCAGCACTGTGTTCTGAAATGTCCTCTGCTGCAGCGAGATTACATCAGGCAGAGGGAGGGGGAAGTGCTGAGGTAGCAGAGGGGGAGACAGTGTAATAACCTGTGAAGCTACAACATGGAAGGGCTCTGGTAGTGCCCCACAGAGCCCTTCTGGCTCATTAGCATAATTTTGAAAATTGCTTTTAGAAGGAAGGAGGCCATGGATAACAAATTTAAAAAGATTCCGGTGCCTGGATCTATGAGTATATGCGCCAGTTTATCATGATGGATTTTGAAAGCAGATTTCCTTCAGTGCACAGTGCACAGCAGTGTGAGGACACCTACTTGAAATAGCTAGAAACCACAAATATAAATCCATTTTTCACAGTCCTGCTGCTATTAAAGACATACACAAAGATACAATTACACATATATATCCAGGGTCAATAGCTAACACTGGCTGCAGAGGGCACAGAGGACAGCAGTGTGAAGACAATCCTGGAAAATAATTTCATATTTCACATTCCTGCTGCTACTAACAACATACACAAGTTATCAGGTGTGATTACACAGTCCTCCAGGGACAGTACCTTACAATGGTTGCAGCCTAAAGCAGAGAGTACAGAGCACAGCAGTGTGAGGAGACACCTCCTGCGCAGAACTGGAATATTAACCCTTTTTCACAGTCCTGCTGCTACTAACAACATACACAAATGTCTGATTACACATATTTCCAGCGATAACCGCAGTGCTGCATGGTTATACCTGATGACAGGTTCCCTTTAATGAGTGGGAAGCCATCTTCAGGATCTTGGTCAAATTGTTGAATAACTACAAAGAGCACCTCTTACCCCGGAGGACCTGCCCTGTACTATATAACACTTACATCCCAGTGAAGTGAATGGACACGGTGGGGCAGATTTACTTACCCGGTCCATTCGTGATCCAGCGGCGGGTTCTCTGCGGTGAATCCGTCGGGTTTTCGTTCGGGCACGCCCCCTGATTTCCGTCGCGTGCATGCCGACGCCGATGCGCCACAATCCGATCGCGTGCGCCAAAAACCCGGGGCAATTCAGGAAAAATCGGCGCAAATCGGAAATATCGGGTAACACGTTGGGAAAACGCGAATCGGGCCCTTAGTAAATGACCCCCAATGTAATGCTTCATGTCTCCTGCGGGGGTGCTGCAGGGAAAGTGAGCACCTACCATCAGGTTTCTCCATAGATTCCAGCCGATTACAGGGGGGGTCAGAGTGTAAGGATTGTCAAAAGGCGGAGGTCCCCTTTAAGGTTTGTATAAAGTACCGTATTGTGGTCTACAGACACACGCCATTACACCGAACCAGACTGAATGTGTCCCCACAGAAGGTTCATCTCAAAGAAAACACGGAAAAAATGAAGTTTACTGCGATGAGAAATAATAAAATGAATCCTCCAGTTGCCGGCGTTATCACCGCCAGCGGTACAGTAAACCTCCCGAGTTAAATGGGGAGGAAAATCCATTTCACTAAATACCTTTTGTTTTTATTTTCGCTCACCTGGATCTGCGGAAGCAATAAACGGGCAAATCTCCCGGGGAGAAGGAATATGGAGGTGGGGGAGGCACAAACCCAGACTGTACATGTCACCTGCACAGAGAAGGAGCTCATGTAGTGTCATCTCATGTAGTGTCATCTCATGTACTACCATCTCATGTAGTGTCATCTCATGTACTACCATCTCATGTAGTGTCATCTCATGTAGTGTCATCTCATGTACTACCATCTCATGTACTACCATCTCATGTACTACCATCTCATGTAGTGTCATCTCATGTAGTGTCATCTCATGTACTACCATCTCATGTAGCGTCATCTCATGTACTTCCATCTCATGTACTACCATCTCATGTACTACCATCTCATGTACTTCCATCTCATGTACTACCATCTCATGTAGTGTCATCTCATGTACTTCCATCTCATGTAGCGTCATCTCATGTACTACCATCTCATGTAGTGTCATCTCATGTAGTGTCATCTCATGTAGCGTCATCTCATGTAGCGTCATCTCATGTACTACCATCTCATGTACTACCATCTCATGTAGTGTCATCTCATGTACTTCCATCTCATGTAGCGTCATCTCATGTAGTGTCATCTCATGTACTTCCATCTCATGTAGCGTCATCTCATGTAGTGTCATCTCATGTACTACCATCTCATGTAGTGTCATCTCATGTAGTGTCATCTCATGTACTACCATCTCATGTAGCGTCATCTCATGTAGTGTCATCTCATGTAGTGTCATCTCATGTAACGTCATCTCATGTAGCTTCATCTCATGTACTTCCATCTCATGTAGCGTCATCTCATGTAACATCATCTCATGTAGTGTCATCTCATGTAACGTCATATCATGTAGTGTCATCTCATGTACTTCCATCTCATGTAGCGTCATCTCATGTACTACCATCTCATGTACTACCATCTCATGTACTTCCATCTCATGTACTACCATCTCATGTAGCGTCATCTCATGTAGTGTCATCTCATGTACTTCCATCTCATGTAGCGTCATCTCATGTAGTGTCATCTCATGTAGTGTCATCTCATGTACTACCATCTCATGTAGTGTCATCTCATGTAGTGTCATCTCATGTACTACCATCTCATGTAGCGTCATCTCATGTAGTGTCATCTCATGTAGTGTCATCTCATGTAACGTCATCTCATGTAGCTTCATCTCATGTACTTCCATCTCATGTAGCGTCATCTCATGTAACATCATCTCATGTAGTGTCATCTCATGTAACGTCATATCATGTAGTGTCATCTCATGTACTTCCATCTCATGTAGCGTCATCTCATGTAGTGTCATCTCATGTAGTGTCATCTCATGTAGTGTCATCTCATGTAGCGTCATCTCATGTAGCGTCATCTCATGTACTACCATCTCATGTAGCGTCATCTCATGTAGTGTCATCTCATGTAGTGTCATCTCATGTAGTGTCATCTCATGTAGTGTCATCTCATGTAGCGTCATCTCATGTAGCGTCATCTCATGTACTACCATCTCATGTAGCGTCATCTCATGTAGTGTCATCTCATGTAGTGTCATCTCATGTAGTGTCATCTCATGTAGCGTCATCTCATGTAGCGTCATCTCATGTACTACCATCTCATGTAGCGTCATCTCATGTAGTGTCATCTCATGTAGTGTCATCTCATGTAACGTCATCTCATGTAGCATCATCTCATGTACTTCCATCTCATGTAGCGTCATCTCATGTAACATCATCTCATGTAGTGTCATCTCATGTAACGTCATATCATGTAGTGTCATCTCATGTACTTCCATCTCATGTAGCGTCATCTCATGTAGTGTCATGTCATGTAGTGTCATCTCATGTAACGTCATCTCATGTAGCGTCATCTCATGTAGCGTCATCTCATGTAGTGTCATCTCATGTAGCGCCATCTCATGTAGTGTCATCTCATGAACTTCCATCTCATGTAGTGTCATCTCATGTACTACCATCTCATGTAGTGTCATCTCATGTAGTGTCATCTCATGTAGCGTCATCTCATGTACTACCATCTCATGTAGTGTCATCTCATGTAGCTTCATCTCATGTAGCGTCATCTCATGTAGCGTCATCTCATGTAACGTCATCTCATGTAGCATCATCTCATGTAGCGTCATCTCATGTACTACCATCTCATGTAGCGTCATCTCATGTAGTGTCATCTCATGTAGTGTCATCTCATGTAACGTCATCTCATGTAGCTTCATCTCATGTACTTCCATCTCATGTAGCGTCATCTCATGTACTACCATCTCATGTAGTGTCATCTCATGTAACGTCATATCATGTAGTGTCATCTCATGTAGCGTCATCTCATGTAGTGTCATCTCATGTAACGTCATCTCATGTAGTGTCATCTCATATAGCGTCATCTCATGTACTACCATCTCATGTAGCGTCATCTCATGTAGCGTCATCTCATGTAGCGTCATCTCATGTAACGTCATCTCATGTAGCGTCATCTCATGTAACGTCATCTCATGTAGTGTCATCTCATGTAGCATCATCTCATGTAACGTCATCTCATGTAGTGTCATCTCATGTAGCGTCATCTCATGTAGCATCATCTCATGTAACGTCATCTCATGTAGCATCATCTCATGTAGCATCATCTCATGTAGCGTCATCTCATGTAGTGTCATCTCATGTACTACCATCTCATGTAGCATCATCTCATGTAGCGTCATCTCATGTACTGTCATCTCATGTACTACCATCTCATGTACTGTCATCTCATGTACTACCATCTCATGTACTACCATCTCATATAGCGTCATCTCATGTAGTGTCATCTCATGTAGTGTCATCTCATGTACTACCATCTCATGTAGCGTCATCTCATGTAGCATCATCTCATGTAGTGTCATCTCATGTAGCGTCATCTCATGTACTACCATCTCATGTAGCATCATCTCATGTAGTGTCATCTCATGTAGCATCATCTCATGTAGTGTCATCTCATGTAGCGTCATCTCATGTACTACCATCTCATGTAGCATCATCTCATGTAGTGTCATCTCATGTAGCATCATCTCATGTAGTGTCATCTCATGTAGCGTCATCTCATGTACTACCATCTCATGTAGCGTCATCTCATGTACTACCATCTCATGTAGCGTCATCTCATGTACTACCATCTCATGTAGCGTGATCTCATGTACTACCATCTCATGTAGCATCATCTCATGTAGTGTCATCTCATGTAGCGTCATCTCATGTAGCGTCATCTCATGTAGCGTCATCTCATGTACTTCCATCTCATGTACTTCCATCTCATGTACTACCATCTCATGTAGCGTCATCTCATGTAGTGTCATCTCATGTACTACCATCTCATGTAGCGTCATCTCATGTACTACCATCTCATGTAGCGTCATCTCATGTACTACCATCTCATGTAGCATCATCTCATGTAGTGTCATCTCATGTACTACCATCTCATGTACTACCATCTCATATAGCATCATCTCATGTAGTGTCATCTCATGTAGTGTCATCTCATGTACTACCATCTCATGTAGCGTCATCTCATGTAGCATCATCTCATGTAGTGTCATCTCATGTAGCGTCATCTCATGTACTACCATCTCATGTAGCATCATCTCATGTAGTGTCATCTCATGTAGCATCATCTCATGTAGTGTCATCTCATGTAGTGTCATCTCATATAGCGTCATCTCATGTACTACCATCTCATGTAGCGTCATCTCATGTACTACCATCTCATGTAGCGTCATCTCATGTACTACCATCTCATGTAGCGTCATCTCATGTACTACCATCTCATGTAGCATCATCTCATGTAGTGTCATCTCATGTAGCATCATCTCATGTAGCGTCATCTCATGTAGTGTCATCTCATGTAGCGTCATCTCATGTAGTGTCATCTCATGTACTTCCATCTCATGTACTACCATCTCATATAGCGTCATCTCATGTACTACCATCTCATGTAGCGTCATCTCATGTAGTGTCATCTCATGTAGTGTCATCTCATGTAGTGTCATCTCATGTAGCGTCATCTCATGTAGCATCATCTCATGTAGTGTCATCTCATGTAGCGTCATCTCATGTACTACCATCTCATGTAGCATCATCTCATGTACTACCATCTCATGTAGCATCATCTCATGTAGTGTCATCTCATATAGCATCATCTCATGTACTACCATCTCATGTAGCATCATCTCATGTACTACCATCTCATGTAGCATCATCTCATGTAGTGTCATCTCATATAGCATCATCTCATGTACTACCATCTCATGTAGCATCATCTCATGTACTACCATCTCATGTAGCATCATCTCATGTAGTGTCATCTCATGTAGCGTCATCTCATGTAGCGTCATCTCATGTAGTGTCATCTCATGTACTACCATCTCATATAGCGTCATCTCATGTACTACCATCTCATATAGCGTCATCTCATGTACTACCATCTCATGTACTGTCATCTCATGTACTACCATCTCATGTACTACCATCTCATATAGCGTCATCTCATGTACTACCATCTCATATAGCGTCATCTCATGTAGCGTCATCTCATGTAGCGTCATCTCATGTAGCGTCATCTCATGTAGTGTCATCTCATGTAGCGTCATCTCATGTACTACCATCTCATGTAGCATCATCTCATGTAGTGTCATCTCATGTAGCATCATCTCATGTAGTGTCATCTCATGTAGCGTCATCTCATGTACTACCATCTCATGTAGCGTCATCTCATGTACTACCATCTCATGTAGCGTCATCTCATGTACTACCATCTCATGTAGCGTGATCTCATGTACTACCATCTCATGTAGCATCATCTCATGTAGTGTCATCTCATGTAGCATCATCTCATGTAGTGTCATCTCATGTAGCGTCATCTCATGTACTACCATCTCATGTAGCGTCATCTCATGTACTACCATCTCATGTAGCGTCATCTCATGTACTACCATCTCATGTAGCGTGATCTCATGTACTACCATCTCATGTAGCATCATCTCATGTAGTGTCATCTCATGTAGCGTCATCTCATGTAGCGTCATCTCATGTAGCGTCATCTCATGTAGCGTCATCTCATGTACTTCCATCTCATGTACTTCCATCTCATGTACTACCATCTCACGTAGCGTCATCTCATGTAGTGTCATCTCATGTACTACCATCTCATGTAGCGTCATCTCATGTACTACCATCTCATGTAGCGTCATCTCATGTAGTGTCATCTCATGTACTACCATCTCATGTACTACCATCTCATATAGCATCATCTCATGTAGTGTCATCTCATGTAGTGTCATCTCATGTACTACCATCTCATGTAGCGTCATCTCATGTAGCATCATCTCATGTAGTGTCATCTCATGTAGCGTCATCTCATGTACTACCATCTCATGTAGCATCATCTCATGTAGTGTCATCTCATGTAGCATCATCTCATGTAGTGTCATCTCATGTAGTGTCATCTCATATAGCGTCATCTCATGTACTACCATCTCATGTAGCGTCATCTCATGTACTACCATCTCATGTAGCGTCATCTCATGTACTACCATCTCATGTAGCGTCATCTCATGTACTACCATCTCATGTAGCATCATCTCATGTAGTGTCATCTCATGTAGCGTCATCTCATGTAGCGTCATCTCATGTACTTCCATCTCATGTACTTCCATCTCATGTACTACCATCTCATGTAGCGTCATCTCATGTACTACCATCTCATGTAGCGTCATCTCATGTACTACCATCTCATGTAGCGTCATCTCATGTACTACCATCTCATGTAGCATCATCTCATGTAGTGTCATCTCATGTAGCATCATCTCATGTAGCGTCATCTCATGTAGTGTCATCTCATGTAGCGTCATCTCATGTAGTGTCATCTCATGTAGCGTCATCTCATGTAGCGTCATCTCATGTACTACCATCTCATGTAGCGTCATCTCATGTACTACCATCTCATGTAGCGTCATCTCATGTACTACCATCTCATGTAGCATCATCTCATGTAGTGTCATCTCATGTAGCGTCATCTCATGTAGCGTCATCTCATGTACTTCCATCTCATGTACTTCCATCTCATGTACTACCATCTCATGTAGCGTCATCTCATGTACTACCATCTCATGTAGCGTCATCTCATGTACTACCATCTCATGTAGCATCATCTCATGTAGTGTCATCTCATGTAGCATCATCTCATGTAGCGTCATCTCATGTAGTGTCATCTCATGTAGTGTCATCTCATGTACTACCATCTCATATAGCGTCATCTCATGTACTACCATCTCATGTAGCGTCATCTCATGTAGTGTCATCTCATGTAGTGTCATCTCATGTAGCGTCATCTCATGTACTACCATCTCATGTAGCATCATCTCATGTACTACCATCTCATGTAGCATCATCTCATGTAGTGTCATCTCATATAGCATCATCTCATGTACTACCATCTCATGTAGCATCATCTCATGTACTACCATCTCATATAGCGTCATCTCATGTACTACCATCTCATGTACTGTCATCTCATGTACTACCATCTCATGTACTACCATCTCATATAGCGTCATCTCATGTACTACCATCTCATATAGCGTCATCTCATGTAGCGTCATCTCATGTAGCGTCATCTCATGTAGCGTCATCTCATGTAGCGTCATCTCATGTACTACCATCTCATGTACTACCATCTCATATAGCGTCATCTCATGTACTACCATCTCATATAGCGTCATCTCATGTACTACCATCTCATGTACTGTCATCTCATGTACTACCATCTCATGTACTACCATCTCATATAGCGTCATCTCATGTAGCATCATCTCATGTAGTGTCATCTCATGTAGTGTCATCTCATGTACTACCATCTCATGTAGCGTCATCTCATGTAGCATCATCTCATGTAGTGTCATCTCATGTAGCGTCATCTCATGTACTACCATCTCATGTACTACCATCTCATGTACTACCATCTCATATAGCGTCATCTCATGTACTACCATCTCATGTACTACCATCTCATGTAGCGTCATCTCATGTAGTGTCATCTCATGTAGCGTCATCTCATGTAGCATCATCTCATGTAGTGTCATCTCATGTAGTGTCATCTCATGTAGCGTCATCTCATGTAGTGTCATCTCATGTAGCGTCATCTCATGTACTACCATCTCATGTAGCGTCATCTCATGTAGTGTCATCTCATGTAGTGTCATCTCATGTAACGTCATATCATGTACTACCATCTCATGTAGTGTCATCTCATGTAGTGTCATCTCATGTAGCGTCATCTCATGTAGCATCATCTCATGTAGTGTCATCTCATGTAGTGTCATCTCATGTAGCGTCATCTCATGTAGTGTCATCTCATGTAGCGTCATCTCATGTACTACCATCTCATGTAGCGTCATCTCATGTAGTGTCATCTCATGTAGTGCCATCTCATGTAGCGTCATCTCTTGTACTACCATCTCATGTAGCGTCATCTCATGTACTGCCATCTCATGTAGTGTCATCTCATGTACTACCATCTCATGTACTACCATCTCATGTACTACCATCTCATGTAGTACCATCTCATGTAGTACCATCTCATGTACTACCATCTCATGTACTACCATCTCATATAGCGTCATCTCATGTACTACCATCTCATGTAGCGTCATCTCATGTAGCGTCATCTCATGTAGTGTCATCTCATGTACTACCATCTCATGTAGTGTCATCTCATGTAGTGTCATCTCATGTAGCGTCATCTCATGTAGCGTCATCTCATGTAGTGTCATCTCATGTAGTGTCATCTCATGTAGTGTCATCTCATGTAGTGTCATCTCATGTAGTGTCATCTCATGTAGCGTCATCTCATGTAGTGTCATCTCATGTAGCGTCATCTCATGTACTACCATCTCATGTACTACCATCTCATGTACTACCATCTCATATAGCGTCATCTCATGTACTACCATCTCATGTACTATCATCTCATGTAGCATCATCTCATATAGCGTCATCTCATGTAGCGTCATCTCATGTAGCGTCATCTCATGTAGTGTCATCTCATGTAGTGTCATCTCATGTACTACCATCTCATGTAGTGTCATCTCATGTAGCGTCATCTCATGTAGCGTCATCTCATGTAGCGTCATCTCATGTAGTGTCATCTCATGTAGTGTCATCTCATGTAGCGTCATCTCATGTACTACCATTTCATGTAGCATCATCTCATGTACTACCATCTCATGTAGCGTCATCTCATGTACTACCATTTCATGTAGCATCATCTCATGTACTACCATCTCATGTAGTGTCATCTCATGTACTACCATCTCATATAGCGTCATCTCATGTACTACCATCTCATGTAGCGTCATCTCATGTAGTGTCATCTCATGTAGTGTCATCTCATGTAGTGTCATCTCATGTAGTGTCAGCTCATGTACTACCATCTCATGTAGCGTCATCTCATGTAGTGTCATCTCATGAACTACCATCTCATGTACTACCATCTCATGTACTACCATCTCATGTAGTGTCATCTCATGAACTACCATCTCATGTACTACCATCTCATGTACTACCATCTCATGTAGTGTCATCTCATGTAGCGTCATCTCATGTAGCGTCATCTCATGTAGCGTCATCTCATGTAGTGTCATCTCATGTACTACCATCTCATGTAGTGTCATCTCATGTACTACCATCTCATATAGCGTCATCTCATGTACTACCATTTCATGTAGCATCATCTCATGTACTACCATTTCATGTAGTGTCATCTCATGTACTACCATCTCATATAGCGTCATCTCATGTACTACCATCTCATGTAGCGTCATCTCATGTAGTGTCATCTCATGTAGTGTCATCTCATGTAGTGTCATCTCATGTAGTGTCATCTCATGTAGTGTCATCTCATGTAGTACCATCTCATGTAGCGTCATCTCATGTACTACCATTTCATGAAACATCATCTCATGTACTACCATCTCATGTACTACCATCTCATGTAGCGTCATCTCATGTACTACCATTTCATGTAGCATCATCTCATGTACTACCATCTCATGTACTACCATCTCATGTAGTGTCATCTCATGTACTACCATCTCATATAGCGTCATCTCATGTACTACCATCTCATGTAGCGTCATCTCATGTAGTGTCATCTCATGTAGTGTCATCTCATGTAGTGTCATCTCATGTAGTGTCAGCTCATGTACTACCATCTCATGTAGCGTCATCTCATGTAGTGTCATCTCATGTACTACCATCTCATGTAGTGTCATCTCATGAACTACCATCTCATGTACTACCATCTCATGTACTACCATCTCATGTAGTGTCATCTCATGTAGTGTCATCTCATGTACTACCATCTCATGTAGTACCATCTCATGTAGCGTCATCTCATGTACTACCATTTCATGTAGCATCATCTCATGTACTACCATCTCATGTACTACCATCTCATGTAGCGTCATCTCATGTACTACCATTTCATGTAGCATCATCTCATGTACTACCATCTCATGTAGTGTCATCTCATGTACTACCATCTCATATAGCGTCATCTCATGTACTACCATCTCATGTAGTGTCATCTCATGTAGCGTCATCTCATGTAGCATCATCTCATGTAGCGTCATCTCATGTAGCGTCATCTCATGTAGTGTCATCTCATGTAGTGTCATCTCATGTAGTGTCATCTCATGTAGTGTCAGCTCATGTACTACCATCTCATGTAGCGTCATCTCATGTAGCGTCATCTCATGTACTACCATCTCATGTACTACCATCTCATGTAGTGTCATCTCATGTACTACCATCTCATGTAGTGTCATCTCATGTAGCGTCATCTCATGTAGTGTCATCTCATGTAGTGTCATCTCATGTACTACCATCTCATGTAGTGTCATCTCATGTACTACCATCTCATGTAGTGTCATCTCATGTAGCGTCATCTCATGTAGTGTCATCTCATGTAGTGTCATCTCATGTACTACCATCTCATGTAGCGTCATCTCATGTACTACCATTTCATGTAGCATCATCTCATGTAGTGTCATCTCATGTAGCGTCATCTCATGTAGCGTCATCTCATGTACTTCCATCTCATGTACTTCCATCTCATGTACTACCATCTCATGTAGCGTCATCTCATGTACTACCATCTCATGTAGCGTCATCTCATGTACTACCATCTCATGTAGCATCATCTCATGTAGTGTCATCTCATGTACTACCATCTCATGTACTACCATCTCATATAGCATCATCTCATGTAGTGTCATCTCATGTAGTGTCATCTCATGTACTACCATCTCATGTAGCGTCATCTCATGTAGCATCATCTCATGTAGTGTCATCTCATGTAGCGTCATCTCATGTACTACCATCTCATGTAGCATCATCTCATGTAGTGTCATCTCATGTAGCATCATCTCATGTAGTGTCATCTCATGTAGTGTCATCTCATATAGCGTCATCTCATGTACTACCATCTCATGTAGCGTCATCTCATGTACTACCATCTCATGTAGCGTCATCTCATGTACTACCATCTCATGTAGTGTCATCTCATGTACTACCATCTCATGTAGCATCATCTCATGTAGTGTCATCTCATGTAGTGTCATCTCATGTAGCGTCATCTCATGTAGCGTCATCTCATGTACTACCATCTCATGTAGTGTCATCTCATGTACTACCATCTCATGTAGCATCATCTCATGTAGTGTCATCTCATGTAGCGTCATCTCATGTAGTGTCATCTCATGTACTACCATCTCATGTAGCGTCATCTCATGTACTACCATCTCATGTAGCATCATCTCATGTAGTGTCATCTCATGTAGCGTCATCTCATGTAGCGTCATCTCATGTACTTCCATCTCATGTACTTCCATCTCATGTACTACCATCTCATGTAGCGTCATCTCATGTACTACCATCTCATGTAGCGTCATCTCATGTACTACCATCTCATGTAGCGTCATCTCATGTAGTGTCATCTCATGTAGCGTCATCTCATGTAGCATCATCTCATGTAGTGTCATCTCATGTAGCATCATCTCATGTAGCGTCATCTCATGTAGTGTCATCTCATGTAGCATCATCTCATGTAGCGTCATCTCATGTAGTGTCATCTCATGTAGCGTCATCTCATGTAGTGTCATCTCATGTACTTCCATCTCATGTACTACCATCTGATATAGCGTCATCTCATGTACTACCATCTCATGTAGCGTCATCTCATGTAGTGTCATCTCATGTAGTGTCATCTCATGTAGCGTCATCTCATGTAGCATCATCTCATGTAGTGTCATCTCATGTAGCGTCATCTCATGTACTACCATCTCATGTAGCGTCATCTCATGTACTACCATCTCATGTAGCATCATCTCATGTACTACCATCTCATGTAGCATCATCTCATGTAGTGTCATCTCATATAGCATCATCTCATGTACTACCATCTCATGTAGCATCATCTCATGTACTACCATCTCATGTAGCATCATCTCATGTAGTGTCATCTCATGTAGCGTCATCTCATGTAGCGTCATCTCATGTAGTGTCATCTCATGTACTACCATCTCATATAGCGTCATCTCATGTACTACCATCTCATATAGCGTCATCTCATGTACTACCATCTCATGTACTGTCATCTCATGTACTACCATCTCATGTACTACCATCTCATATAGCGTCATCTCATGTAGCATCATCTCATGTAGTGTCATCTCATGTAGTGTCATCTCATGTACTACCATCTCATGTAGCGTCATCTCATGTAGCATCATCTCATGTAGTGTCATCTCATGTAGCGTCATCTCATGTACTACCATCTCATGTACTACCATCTCATGTACTACCATCTCATATAGCGTCATCTCATGTACTACCATCTCATGTACTACCATCTCATGTAGCGTCATCTCATGTAGTGTCATCTCATGTAGCGTCATCTCATGTAGCATCATCTCATGTAGTGTCATCTCATGTAGTGTCATCTCATGTAGCGTCATCTCATGTAGTGTCATCTCATGTAGCGTCATCTCATGTACTACCATCTCATGTAGCGTCATCTCATGTAGTGTCATCTCATGTAGTGTCATCTCATGTAACGTCATATCATGTACTACCATCTCATGTAGTGTCATCTCATGTAGTGTCATCTCATGTAGCGTCATCTCATGTAGCATCATCTCATGTAGTGTCATCTCATGTAGTGTCATCTCATGTAGCGTCATCTCATGTAGTGTCATCTCATGTAGCGTCATCTCATGTACTACCATCTCATGTAGCGTCATCTCATGTAGTGTCATCTCATGTAGTGCCATCTCATGTAGCGTCATCTCTTGTACTACCATCTCATGTAGCGTCATCTCATGTACTGCCATCTCATGTAGTGTCATCTCATGTACTACCATCTCATGTACTACCATCTCATGTAGTACCATCTCATGTAGTACCATCTCATGTACTACCATCTCATGTACTACCATCTCATATAGCGTCATCTCATGTACTACCATCTCATGTAGCGTCATCTCATGTAGCGTCATCTCATGTAGTGTCATCTCATGTACTACCATCTCATGTAGTGTCATCTCATGTAGCGTCATCTCATGTAGCGTCATCTCATGTAGCGTCATCTCATGTAGCGTCATCTCATGTAGTGTCATCTCATGTAGTGTCATCTCATGTAGTGTCATCTCATGTAGTGTCATCTCATGTAGTGTCATCTCATGTAGCGTCATCTCATGTAGTGTCATCTCATGTAGCGTCATCTCATGTACTACCATCTCATGTACTACCATCTCATGTACTACCATCTCATGTAGCGTCATCTCATGTACTACCATCTCATGTACTATCATCTCATGTAGCATCATCTCATATAGCGTCATCTCATGTTGCGTCATCTCATGTAGCGTCATCTCATGTAGTGTCATCTCATGTAGTGTCATCTCATGTACTACCATCTCATGTAGTGTCATCTCATGTAGCGTCATCTCATGTAGCGTCATCTCATGTAGCGTCATCTCATGTAGTGTCATCTCATGTACTACCATCTCATGTAGCGTCATCTCATGTAGTACCATCTCATGTAGCGTCATCTCATGTACTACCATTTCATGTAGCATCATCTCATGTACTACCATCTCATGTACTACCATCTCATGTAGCGTCATCTCATGTACTACCATTTCATGTAGCATCATCTCATGTACTACCATCTCATGTAGTGTCATCTCATGTACTACCATCTCATATAGCGTCATCTCATGTACTACCATCTCATGTAGCGTCATCTCATGTAGTGTCATCTCATGTAGTGTCATCTCATGTAGTGTCATCTCATGTAGTGTCAGCTCATGTACTACCATCTCATGTAGCGTCATCTCATGTAGTGTCATCTCATGTACTACCATCTCATGTAGTGTCATCTCATGAACTACCATCTCATGTACTACCATCTCATGTACTACCATCTCATGTAGTGTCATCTCATGTAGCGTCATCTCATGTAGCGTCATCTCATGTAGCGTCATCTCATGTAGTGTCATCTCATGTACTACCATCTCATGTAGTACCATCTCATGTAGCGTCATCTCATGTACTACCATTTCATGTAGTGTCATCTCATGTACTACCATCTCATATAGCGTCATCTCATGTACTACCATCTCATGTAGCGTCATCTCATGTAGTGTCATCTCATGTAGTGTCATCTCATGTAGTGTCATCTCATGTAGTGTCATCTCATGTAGTACCATCTCATGTAGCGTCATCTCATGTACTACCATTTCATGAAACATCATCTCATGTACTACCATCTCATGTACTACCATCTCATGTAGCGTCATCTCATGTACTACCATTTCATGTAGCATCATCTCATGTACTACCATCTCATGTAGTGTCATCTCATGTACTACCATCTCATATAGCGTCATCTCATGTACTACCATCTCATGTAGCGTCATCTCATGTAGTGTCATCTCATGTAGTGCCATCTCATGTACTACCATCTCATATAGCGTCATCTCATGTACTACCATCTCATGTAGTGTCATCTCATGTAGTGTCATCTCATGTAGTGTCATCTCATGTACTACCATCTCATGTACTACCATCTCATGTAGCGTCATCTCATGTAGTGTCATCTCATGTACTACCATCTCATGTAGTGTCATCTCATGAACTACCATCTCATGTACTACCATCTCATGTACTACCATCTCATGTAGTGTCATCTCATGTAGCGTCATCTCATGTAGTGTCATCTCATGTACTACCATCTCATGTAGTACCATCTCATGTAGCGTCATCTCATGTACTACCATTTCATGTAGCATCATCTCATGTACTACCATCTCATGTACTACCATCTCATGTAGCGTCATCTCATGTACTACCATTTCATGTAGCATCATCTCATGTACTACCATCTCATGTAGTGTCATCTCATGTACTACCATCTCATATAGCGTCATCTCATGTACTACCATCTCATGTAGCGTCATCTCATGTAGTGTCATCTCATGTAGTGTCATCTCATGTAGTGTCATCTCATGTAGTGTCAGCTCATGTACTACCATCTCATGTAGCGTCATCTCATGTACTACCATCTCATGTAGTGTCATCTCATGTACTACCATCTCATGTACTACCATCTCATGTAGTGTCATCTCATGTACTACCATCTCATGTAGTGTCATCTCATGTAGCGTCATCTCATGTAGTGTCATCTCATGTAGTGTCATCTCATGTAGTGTCATCTCATGTACTACCATCTCATGTAGTACCATCTCATGTAGCGTCATCTCATGTACTACCATTTCATGTAGCATCATCTCATATACTACCATCTCATGTACTACCATCTCATATAGCGTCATCTCATGTACTACCATCTCATGTAGCGTCATCTCATGTAGCGTCATCTCATGTAGTGTCATCTCATGTACTACAATCTCATGTAGTGTCATCTCATGTAGTGTCATCTCATGTAGCGTCATCTCATGTAGCGTCATCTCATGTAGCGTCATCTCATGTAGTGTCATCTCATGTAGTGTCATCTCATGTAGTGTCATCTCATGTAGTGTCATCTCATGTAGTGTCATCTCATGTAGCGTCATCTCATGTAGTGTCATCTCATGTAGCGTCATCTCATGTACTACCATCTCATGTACTACCATCTCATGTACTACCACCTCATATAGCGTCATCTCATGTACTACCATCTCATGTACTATCATCTCATGTAGCATCATCTCATATAGCGTCATCTCATGTTGCGTCATCTCATGTAGCGTCATCTCATGTAGTGTCATCTCATGTAGTGTCATCTCATGTACTACCATCTCATGTAGTGTCATCTCATGTAGCGTCATCTCATGTAGCGTCATCTCATGTAGCGTCATCTCATGTAGTGTCATCTCATGTACTACCATCTCATGTAGCGTCATCTCATGTAGTACCATCTCATGTAGCGTCATCTCATGTACTACCATTTCATGTAGCATCATCTCATGTACTACCATCTCATGTAGTGTCATCTCATGTACTACCATCTCATATAGCGTCATCTCATGTACTACCATCTCATGTAGCGTCATCTCATGTAGTGTCATCTCATGTAGTGTCATCTCATGTAGTGTCATCTCATGTAGTGTCAGCTCATGTACTACCATCTCATGTAGCGTCATCTCATGTAGTGTCATCTCATGTACTACCATCTCATGTAGTGTCATCTCATGAACTACCATCTCATGTACTACCATCTCATGTACTACCATCTCATGTAGTGTCATCTCATGTAGTGTCATCTCATGTAGCATCATCTCATGTAGTGTCATCTCATGTAGCGTCATCTCATGTAGTGTCATCTCATGTACTACCATCTCATGTAGTACCATCTCATGTAGCGTCATCTCATGTACTACCATTTCATGTAGCATCATCTCATGTACTACCATTTCATGTAGTGTCATCTCATGTACTACCATCTCATATAGCGTCATCTCATGTACTACCATCTCATGTAGCGTCATCTCATGTACTACCATTTCATGTAGCATCATCTCATGTACTACCATCTCATGTAGCGTCATCTCATGTACTACCATCTCATGTAGCGTCATCTCATGTAGTGTCATCTCATGTAGTGTCATCTCATGTAGTGTCATCTCATGTAGTGTCAGCTCATGTACTACCATCTCATGTAGCGTCATCTCATGTAGTGTCATCTCATGTACTACCATCTCATGTAGTGTCATCTCATGAACTACCATCTCATGTACTACCATCTCATGTACTACCATCTCATGTAGTGTCATCTCATGTAGCGTCATCTCATGTAGTGTCATCTCATGTACTACCATCTCATGTAGTACCATCTCATGTAGCGTCATCTCATGTACTACCATTTCATGTAGCATCATCTCATGTACTACCATCTCATGTACTACCATCTCATGTAGCGTCATCTCATGTACTACCATTTCATGTAGCATCATCTCATGTAGCATCATCTCATGTAGTGTCATCTCATGTACTACCATCTCATATAGCGTCATCTCATGTACTACCATCTCATGTAGCGTCATCTCATGTAGTGTCATCTCATGTAGTGTCATCTCATGTAGTGTCATCTCATGTAGTGTCAGCTCATGTACTACCATCTCATGTAGCGTCATCTCATGTAGCGTCATCTCATGTACTACCATCTCATGTACTACCATCTCATGTAGTGTCATCTCATGTACTACCATCTCATGTAGTGTCATCTCATGTAGCGTCATCTCATGTAGTGTCATCTCATGTACTACCATCTCATGTAGTACCATCTCATGTAGCGTCATCTCATGTACTACCATTTCATGTAGCATCATCTCATATACTACCATCTCATGTACTACCATCTCATGTAGCGTCATCTCATGTACTACCATTTCATGTAGCATCATCTCATGTACTACCATCTCATGTAGTGTCATCTCATGTACTACCATCTCATGTAGCGTCATCTCATGTAGTGTCATCTCATGTAGTGTCATCTCATGTAGTGTCATCTCATGTAGTGTCAGCTCATGTACTACCATCTCATGTAGCGTCATCTCATGTACTACCATCTCATGTAGCGTCATCTCATGTACTACCATCTCATGTACTACCATCTCATGTAGCGTCATCTCATGTACTACCATCTCATGTAGCGTTATCTCATGTAGCGTCATCTCATGTAGTGTCATCTCATGTACTACCATCTCATGTAGCGTCATCTCATGTAGCGTCATCTCATGTACTACCATCTCATGTAGTGTCATCTCATGTACTACCATCTCATGTAGCGTCATCTCATGTAGTGTCATCTCATGTACTACCATCTCATGTAGCGTCATCTCATGTAGTGTCATCTCATGTACTACCATCTCATGTAGCGTCATCTCATGTACTACCATCTCATGTAGCGTCATCTCATGTACTACCATCTCATGTAGCGTCATCTCATGTACTACCATCTCATGTACTACCATCTCATGTAGAGTCATCTCATGTACTACCATTTCATGTAGCATCATCTCATGTACTACCATCTCATGTAGTGTCATCTCATGTACTACCATCTCATATAGCGTCATCTCATGTACTACCATCTCATGTAGCGTCATCTCATGTAGTGTCATCTCATGTAGTGTCATCTCATGTAGTGTCATCTCATGTAGTGTCAGCTCATGTACTACCATCTCATGTAGCGTCATCTCATGTAGCGTCATCTCATGTACTACCATCTCATGTACTACCATCTCATGTAGTGTCATCTCATGTACTACCATCTCATGTAGTGTCATCTCATGTAGCGTCATCTCATGTAGTGTCATCTCATGTAGTGTCATCTCATGTACTACCATCTCATGTAGTACCATCTCATGTAGCGTCATCTCATGTACTACCATTTCATGTAGCATCATCTCATATACTACCATCTCATGTACTACCATCTCATGTAGCGTCATTTCATGTACTACCATTTCATGTAGCATCATCTCATGTACTACCATCTCATGTAGTGTCATCTCATGTACTACCATCTCATGTAGCGTCATCTCATGTAGTGTCATCTCATGTAGTGTCATCTCATGTAGTGTCATCTCATGTAGTGTCAGCTCATGTACTACCATCTCATGTAGCGTCATCTCATGTACTACCATCTCATGTAGCGTCATCTCATGTACTACCATCTCATGTAGCGTCATCTCATGTAGCGTCATCTCATGTAGTGTCATCTCATGTACTACCATCTCATGTAGCGTCATCTCATGTAGCGTCATCTCATGTACTACCATCTCATGTAGTGTCATCTCATGTACTACCATCTCATGTAGCGTCATCTCATGTAGTGTCATCTCATGTACTACCATCTCATGTAGCGTCATCTCATGTAGTGTCATCTCATGTACTACCATCTCATGTAGCGTCATCTCATGTACTACCATCTCATGTAGCGTCATCTCATGTACTACCATCTCATGTAGCGTCATCTCATGTAGTGTCATCTCATGTACTACCATCTCATGTAGCGTCATCTCATGTACTTCCATCTCATGTAGCGTCATCTCATGTAGCCTCATCTCATGTAGCGTCATCTCATGTACTTCCATCTCATGTAGTGTCATCTCATGTAGCCTCATCTCATGTAGCGTCATCTCATGTACTACCATCTCATGTAGCGTCATCTCATGTACTACCATCTCATGTAGTGTCATCTCATGTACTACCATCTCATGTAGCGTCATCTCATGTAGCGTCATCTCATGTACTACCATCTCATGTAGCGTCATCTCATGTACTTCCATCTCATGTAGCGTCATCTCATGTACTTCCATCTCATGTAGCGTCATCTCATGTAGCCTCATCTCATGTAGCGTCATCTCATGTACTTCCATCTCATGTACTACCATCTCATGTAGCATCATCTCATGTACTTCCATCTCATGTAGCGTCATCTCATGTACTTCCATCTCATGTAGTGTCATCTCATGTAGCGTCATCTCATGTAGTGTCATCTCATGTACTACCATCTCATGTAGCGTCATCTCATGTACTACCATCTCATGTAGTGTCATCTCATGTAGCGTCATCTCATGTAGTGTCATCTCATGTAGCGTCATCTCATGTACTTCCATCTCATGTAGTGTCATCTCATGTAGCGTCATCTCATGTACTTCCATCTCATGTACTTCCATCTCATGTACTTCCATCTCATGTAGTGTCATCTCATGTAGCGTCATCTCATGTACTTCCATCTCATGTAGTGTCATCTCATGTACTTCCATCTCATGTACTACCATCTCATGTACTTCCATCTCATGTAGTATCATCTTATGTACTACCATCTCATGTAGCGTCATCTCATGTAGTATCATCTCATGTTCCATCTCATGTAGCGTCATCTCATGTACTTCCATCTCATGTAGTACCATCTCATGTAGCATCATCTCATGTACTTCCATCTCATGTACTACCATCTCATGTAGCATCATCTCATGTACTTCCATCTCATGTAGCGTCATCTCATGTACTTCCATCTCATGTACTTCCATCTCATGTAGTGTCATCTCATGTAGCGTCATCTCATGTAGTGTCATCTCATGTACTACCATCTCATGTAGCGTCATCTCATGTACTACCATCTCATGTAGTGTCATCTCATGTAGCGTCATCTCATGTAGTGTCATCTCATGTAGCGTCATCTCATGTACTTCCATCTCATGTAGTGTCATCTCATGTAGCGTCATCTCATGTACTTCCATCTCATGTACTTCCATCTCATGTAGTGTCATCTCATGTAGCGTCATCTCATGTACTTCCATCTCATGTACTACCATCTCATGTACTTCCATCTCATGTAGTGTCATCTCATGTACTACCATCTCATGTAGCGTCATCTCATGTACTACCATCTCATGTAGTGTCATCTCATGTAGCGTCATCTCATGTAGTGTCATCTCATGTACTACCATCTCATGTAGCGTCATCTCATGTACTACCATCTCATGTAGTGTCATCTCATGTAGCGTCATCTCATGTAGTGTCATCTCATGTAGCGTCATCTCATGTACTTCCATCTCATGTAGTGTCATCTCATGTAGCGTCATCTCATGTACTTCCATCTCATGTACTTCCATCTCATGTAGTGTCATCTCATGTAGCGTCATCTCATGTACTTCCATCTCATGTACTACCATCTCATGTACTTCCATCTCATGTAGCGTCATCTCATGTACTACCATCTCATGTTCCATCTTATGTAGCGCTATCTCACAAAACTCCATCTAATGTAGTTACATCTCATGTATCGTCATTTAATGTAGCGCTTGCTAAGATAGTGTCATCTCATGTACTACCATCTCATGTAGCGCCATCTCTCATGGTGTCATGGCACGGAGATTCTCTCAGCATCATCCCTCATTGTTCAGCGCCGGATGCCACCAGCTCCACCGCTCCTCCTCTGTAAATGTTAGCTGCCATTGATTAGATTTTAATGAGCACTAAATCCTCCACTAACATCTTGTAACGCAGATTGCAGTGTTTGTTTGCCTCTCTGCCAGCAGGTGGCGCAGGGCTCATTTGCTCGAAGTGTTAACATTCTCATCAACACTTCAAGGTGATAGCGCAGTGGTAAGGAAAAACACGTCTGATTGAGAAAATAACATAACAATGTAATTATCACAGTTAAAGACAATGAATTAGAAAAATCTTGGGTACATGAAGAATTATTTCGATTTTCAACTTTGTACAACTTGACTTTCACCCCCTGCGGTTCTTTAACTAAGTTTCGGATCTAGTCGATGATCTAGTGCGGTCAGAGGACGCTGTGCAATTCAGCAATTTGTCCTTTTGAGCCTTTTCATTATCCGTATCAAAAGGGCGGGGTAAAGATAAGCAGGGGAGGGGCTACTTGGTGCAGTTGTCCTGCCCCCTTCCTGTTGCTGTGGATAAAACTGCCGTTGCTGAGGATCACAGTATTTTCCTAACTTTTGTCTATATGGAGGAGACTGAGACTGAGACTATACTCCATGCAGAGAAGATATCCCCAGATGGAACTGGTGCCAGATAGCTTAGCTCAGCATTAGTGGATTATGATAAGGACATTTTGGGCCGCAGCCCAGGGGCCACGGTTTCAAGGGGCCCTTGGCAATCCAAACCACCAACTTAGTTTGATACTGCCCTATAGAGTTAATAGAGGGACCTCCAACCATGTAATCCTCAGACATGTGGCTCTCAACACACAAGTGGTGAAGGTCTTCCAAATAGTGTCTGACCGGCCCTCCGGAGCATCGGAGAATCCTCCGGTGGGCCCCAGCTTCTAACACTTTTTAATTGGCCCCAAAGATCTTCATTTGAAAGTGACTAGAGTAATAATTTGTTATTGTAATCTATTTCATATAGGTTGGTTCCAATGTTATTAGATTTTGTTGATGATACACCCATATGATTTTTTAAATGGTATTTTATGGTAGGGTGGGCCCTAAAGATCAACACGTATGGTAGGTCGAACATATACCAGTCTGACACTGCCGGCAAAGGTCATTCAATTGCAGAACTGAAAGCTGACGAAAGAGGCCACTCCAAAAAAGCTTGGTTCTGGTACCATATCAATCCATTACAAACAATTAGAATCATGAGGGGCTCGCAATTTTAACACATTTCAGGAGAGGAGTGAGTATTATATGATACTGAAGTGTCATGTCCAGGTGTCTGTGTCTCTCCTATTCAGCTTCCTCTATGAGAAGGTTTATAGGAAGTATAAGAGAAGGGCTGGATTTCTATACAATGTGGACCTCCAGAGACCAGAAAGGCCCTACACAGTGTTCAGAGGTAAGTTCATGGAACTAGAGATGATCTGGATGAAGACCCATATCCTCCCAGTCCAACCATTGGTGTGATACGTTAAAACCGAGCCCCTGTATCCTTGTCTTTTCCTTGGGGGAGGTGCTGGGCGGTACCATGTCACACCAAGGGGAGGAGTTAAATATTAGAAGACCTTGCCCCTGCTGAAGACACTTCTGAGCAATGAACTGAGCGGTTTAGAAAGCAGGAGATGACTGATAAGAGGAGATAGAAGCATATTCCTCTGATAAGACATAGTACAAACGTTCTTATATTCACCTAAACTATTAATTCCCCCACCAACACATTTTTTATATGCTTGTTAACCTTTAAGCTCCCTCTAGTGGTAGCACATGTTGGCTCATAAAATGACAAAGGGGGCAATTTATCATTCCTCATACCCTGGCATACAATTCAGATTGAGCACATCGGATTCCCCGGGGGTCAGATTGTCAGGGTGGAGGGGAGGTTATGTCTGGGTCATGTAGCCCCGTTGGCCTCACGGATGCCTCCGGTTACTATAAGACTCAACATTTTTACAGTGAACTCCTATATTTGGTTTATATGGAAAAGAATAGGACAAAAAACCTTATTATTAAATGATTTTACTCTAGAAATGATTTCCTTTTTCTCCCCCCCCACTAAAAGCTCCATTGATTCTATATGGCGCAGCACTTACCGTACGATTCACATGTGGAAAATGGCGAGAAAATGACTCTGTGTAAGACTCCGGAGAGGCATTTAGCACAGCAGTGGTTCTGAATCCCTCTCCGACCTCATAACATGTTTCTATATATTTCCTCCACCATTATGTCCAGAATCTCTTCCCACTCGCCGCCTTCCCTGAGACGTTCTCCTCACTTCTAGCTTTTTCCTAAAAGAGCACATCCTGCAATTTTACGGATGTTTTTAAGCCACTCAAAACCCCTACAACCAAATACCAAATTAAATTGTGTCCCAGTTTGTAATCTTAATGGATTAATTCCCCGAATACAAAGAGGAAAGAATTTTATTCTGCTCTACTTTTCTATTCACTACTGATATTAATGTAAATGTTCTCTAGAACTTAATGGTAATAATATAACTGCCCCCTATGTACAATAATGTAACTATTATAATACTGCCGCCTATGTACAATAATGTAACTATTATAATACTGCCGCCTATGTACAAGAATATAACTACTATAATACTGCCCCCTATGTACAAGAATATAACTACTATAATACTGCCCCCTATGTACAGGAATATAACTACTATAATACTGCCCCCTATGTACAAGAATATAACTACTATAATACTGCCTCCTATGTACAAGAATATAACTACTATAATACTGCCCCCTATGTACAAGAATATAACTACTATAATACTGCCCCCTATGTACAGGAATATAACTACTATAATACTGCCCCCTATGTACAAGAATATAACTACTATAATACTGCCTCCTATGTACAAGAATATAACTACTATAATACTGCCCCCTATGTACAAGAATATAACTACTATAATACTGTCCCCTATGTACAGGAATATAACTACTATAATACTGCCCCCTATGTACAGGAATATAACTACTATAATACTGCCCCCTATGTACAGGAATATAACTACTATAATACTGCCCCCTATGTACAGGAATATAACTACTATAATACTGCCCCCTATGTACAGGAATATAACTACTATAATACTGCCCCCTATGTACAAGAATATAACTACTATAATACTGCCCCCTATGTACAAGAATATAACTACTATAATACTGCCCGCTATGTACAAGAATATAACTACTATAATACTGCCCCCTATGTACAAGAATATAACTACTATAATACTGCCCCCTATGTACAGGAATATAACTACTATAATACTGCCCCCTATGTACAGGAATATAACTACTATAATACTGCCCCCTATGTACAAGAATATAAATACTATAATACTGACCCCTATGTACAAGAATATAACTACTATAATACTGCCCCCTATGTACAGGAATATAACTACTATAATACTGCCCCCTATGTACAAGAATATAACTACTATATTACTGCCCCCTATGTACAAGAATATAACTACTATAATACTGCTCCCTATGTACAGGAATATAACTACTATAATACTGCCCCTATGTACAAGAATATAACTAGTATAATACTGCTCCCTATGTACAGGGATACAACTACTATAATACTGCCCCCTATGTACAGGAATATAACTACTATAATACTGCCCCCTATGTACAAGAATATAACTACTATAATACTGCCCCCTATGTACAGGAATATAACTACTATAATACTGCCCCCTATGTACAAGAATATAACTACTATAATACTGCCCCCTATGTACAAGGATATAACTACTATAATACTGCCCCCTATGTACAATAAAATAACTACTATAATACTGCCCTCTATGTACAGGAATATAACTACTATAATACTGCCCCCTATGTACAAGAATATAACTACTATAATACTGCCCCCTATGTACAAGGATATAACTACTATAATACTGCCCCCTATGTACAATAAAATAACTACTATAATACTGCTCCCTATGTACAGGAATATAACTACTATAATACTGCCCCCTATGTACAAGAATATAACTACTATAATACTGCCCCCTAGGTACAAGAATATAACTACTATAATACTGCCCCCTATGTACAGGAATATAACTACTATAATACTGCCTCCTATGTACAGGAATATAACTACTATAATACTGCCCCCTATGTACAGGAATATAACTACTATAATACTGCCCCCTATGTACAGGAATATAACTACTATAATACTGCCTCCTATGTACAAGAATATAACTACTATAATACTGCCCCTATGTACAGGAATATAACTACTATAATACTGCTCCCTATGTGCAGGAATATAACTACAATAATGCCCCTATGTACAAGAATATAACTACTATAATACTGCCTCCTATGTACAGGAATATAACTACTATAATACTGCCCCTTATGTACAGGAATATAACTACTATAATACTGCCCCCTATGTACAAGAATATAACTACTATAATACTGCCCCCTATGTACAGGAATATAACTACTGTAATACTGCCCCCTATGTACAGGAATATAACTAATATAATACTGCCCCCTATGTACAGGAATATAACTACTATAATACTGCCCCCTATGTACAAGAATATAACTACTATAATACTGCCCCCTATGTACAGGAATATAACTACTGTAATACTGCCCCCTATGTACAGGAATATAACTACTATAATACTGCCCCCTATGTACAGGAATATAACTACTATAATACTGCCTCCTATGTACAAGAATATAACTACTATAATACTGCCCCTATGTACAGGAATATAACTACTATAATACTGCCCCCTATGTACAAGAATATAACTACTATAATACTGCCCCCTATGTACAGGAATATAACTACTATAATACTGCTCCCTATGTACAGGAATATAACTACTATAATACTGCCCCCTATGTACAAGAATATAACTACTATAATACTGCCTCCTATGTACAAGAATATAACTACTATAATACTGCCCCCTATGTACAGGAATATAACTACTATAATACTGGCCCTATGTATAGGAATATAACTACTATAATACTGCTCCCCATGTGCAGGAATATAACTACTATAATACTGCCCCATTGTACAAGAATATAACTACTATAATACTGCCCCCTAGGTACAAGAATATAACCACTACAATACTGTCCCCTATGTACAATAATATAAATATTATAATACTGCCCCCTATGTACAAGAATATAACTACTATAATACTGCCCCCTATGTACAAGAATATAACTACTATAATACTGCCCCCTATGTACAGGAATATAACTACTATAATACTGCCCCCTATGTACAAGAATATAACTACTATAATACAGCCCCCTATGTACAAGAATATAACTACTATAATACTGCCCCCTATGTACAGGAATATAACTACTATAATACCGCCCCCTATGTACAAGAATATAACTACTATAATACTGCCCCTTATGTACAGGAATATAACTACTATAATACTGCCCCCTATGTACAAGTATATAACTACTATAATACAGCCCCCTATGTACAAGAATATAACTACTATAATACTGCCCCCTATGTACAGGAATATAACTACTATAATACCGCCCCCTATGTACAAGAATATAACTACTATAATACTGCCCCTTATGTACAGGAATATAACTACTATAATACTGCCCCCTATGTACAGGAATATAACTACTATAATACTGCCCCCTATGTACAAGAATATAACTACTATAATACTGCCCCCTATGTACAAGAATATAACTACTATAATACTGCCACCATGTACAATAATATAACTACTATAATACTGCCCCCTATGTACAAGAATATAACTACTATAATACTGCCCCCTATGTACAGGAATATAACTACTATAATACTGCCCCCTATGTACAAGAATATAACTACTATAATACTGCCCCCTATGTACAAGAATATAACTACTATAATACTGCCACCATGTACAATAATATAACTACTATAATACTGCCCCCTATGTACAAGAATATAACTACTATAATACTGCCCCCTATGTACAGGAATATAACTACTATAATACTGCCCCCTATGTACAAGAATATAACTACTATAATACTGCCCCCTATGTACAAGAATATAACTACTATAATACTGCCACCATGTACAATAATATAACTACTATAATACTGCCCCCTATGTACAAGAATATAACTACTATAATACTGCTCCCTATGTACAGGAATATAACTACTATAACACCAGAGAGACAGTGTTAAGTACACCTTTAGTGCTGTCACCAGTGCTCGGTTAGGCTTGTAGGGGGCCCGTGGGCGGAAAATCTGGTGGGGGCCCCCATTGAATGTAGCCCAGACAGGGAACAGAAATCGCTATACACAGGCCCCCAGCAATAACTATATACAGCTCTCAGCAATCACTATATGCAGCTTCCCCAGCAATCACTATATACAGCTCCCCCAGTAATCACTATGTACAGCTCCCCCATTAATCACTATATACAGCTCCCCCAGAAATCACTATTTACAGCCCCCCATCAATCACTTTATACAGCCCCCAGCAATCACTATATACAGCTCTTCCAGCAATCACTATATACAGCTCCCCCAGTAATCACTATGTACAGCTCCCGCAGTAATCACTATATACAACCCCCTAACTATATACAGCCCCTCAGTAATCACTATATGCACCCCTATCATTAACTATATACAGTCCCCCTATAACAACTATATACAGACCCCCATAATAACTATTAACACCCCTATAATAACTAACTATATACCTCCCATAATAACTATATGCACCCCCTATAATAACTACCTATATACAGCCCCACTATTATAACTATATACAAACAACTCCCATAATAACTTACTATGTACCCCCCATAATAACTATATGCACCCCCTATATTAACTAACTATATACAGTCCCACTATTATAACTATATACAATCACCTCCTATAATAACTAACTATATACCCCCATAATAACTATATACACAACACCTCCTAAAATAACTAACTATATAACCTTCATAATAACTATATGCACCCCCTATAATAACTAACTCTATACAGTTCCCCTATTATAACTATATACACAACACCTCCTATAATAACTAACTATATACCCCCCCATAATAACTACATACACAACACTTCCAATTATAGAAACTATATACAGTTCCCATATTATAACTATATACACAACACCTTCTATAATAACAAACTATATACCCCCCCCCCATAATAACTATATACAGTCCAAGGTAAAATAATAAAATTGTACTTCACTTTCCTCCTTTCCCCCGATGCGCGCCGTCCTCGTCTTCTTTCCTCATGGTTACCCTTGGAGGTGCACCAAGATGGCTGTGCCCTGCACCAGCAGCAGGTCGCCCCCATCTTGGATTCCACCGATCGTCAAATGGCAGAGCAGGAAACTTATTGTTCCCTGGCTCTGCCATAGGCCTAAGTCATGGCATGCCCCATGTCCCCCTATGTCAGCCTGGACCCAAATAAACAGGAGGCAAATCAGGCGGTCATCCGACTGCTCAAATCGTCTATATTTGGTGGGTGCCAGTGGTGGGGCCCCGGGGCTCGCGCCCTGGGCGCCCCCCTATGATCGTGCCCTGGCTGTCACAGATACCAATCCCAGGACCAGAGTCAGGAGACTCTAATCCAGAGTTGCAGCTTCCACAGTTTGGACACAGCTCCAACTCAATTATCCCAGCCTGCATCTACTACCAGGCTGGTGCTTTATTCCTGAGGACCACTCTCCATGACCACTCCAGTACCAGAATCTGCTGTTAAAGAGAACCCGTCATGCAAAATAACCCCCCTAAACTAAATATATTTTCATAAACCTCCATTAGAAAGCATTGCCTCTATCCCTTCATTGTCCCTCTACATGCCTTTAAACTTAAGCAATGAGGTCCTAAAGCTGTATGCAAATGACCTG
Organism: Engystomops pustulosus; assembly: GCF_040894005.1. Classification (NCBI taxonomy): domain Eukaryota; kingdom Metazoa; phylum Chordata; class Amphibia; order Anura; family Leptodactylidae; genus Engystomops; species Engystomops pustulosus. The sequence goes on from NC_092414.1 coordinate 13,900,481, forward strand.
TGAAATGTCCAATGAGTCATTAGCATATTCAAGCTGTCCATGTTATTCATGAGTGGGAGGCACAGCCACACCCCCAGTGCTTGACTGACAGCTGCTCCATGTAATGGCTGATCCATGTGCTTGCTGGTGGCCACGCCTCCCTGCAGCCTGTGTGTGTGTGTATAGGAGAGATACAGCAGCTCCAGGATGCAGCCATGTTACAGCAGAACATGTCAGATTCATGTGTAGCTGATGTCTGTGTCTCTCACCTGTATATTAGGAGGATGCAGCACGTCAGCAGATGCAGCACACACTAGCCATGCTTTACTATACATTACACACAGACATGAGCAGGGGGAGGAGAGGGGAGGGGTAACAGGGCTGACATCACTGCCTCTGACCATGTGACCAGCCTCATTTACATAATAAAGAAAAGATGATTTTACAATGAATAATGTATGAAATAACTAGATAAAGGCTGGGATGGGATCCTTGTGAGTTGCTCCAACAGGTAGTAGTGACAGGACTAGTGGCAGAGACCTGATGACAGGTGTCCTTTAACCGTTTAGGCCCGTTGCCTGCTACCTGTTGTTCAATAAAGAACCGTGAGTTGATTTGCACAACGTTGCCTCTGTCTGATCCCTGGATATGGCTGTTACCACCACGGACTTCCCCATCCATTAACCAGGGACCTATCTTACAGATACTCAGGGGTTGCCCCAGGTAGAACCAGTACATCAGCCTCTCCCTCCATATTTCTTGCACACACCACCTGCTGGAGACATGCCAGGGTGTAGGACAGCCCTCCGGTCCCCACACCAAGCACGGTGAACAGTGTGCCTAGGCCACAACCGCCAGCCACTCCGGTATTCTAGACCCCGGCTGCCTCCAGGCCCCAAGAAAAGGCTAGGCCTCGTGGGGGATGTTGCAGATATGAGATAGATAAATATGGATCACTGAGGGCCAGATGTATAACTTGTTTTCATGTTGTTTGTGCGCCTTTTCATATTGTTGCACTGTTTTTGCGCCAGTTTTGCAACTAAACACCAAACTAGCCACACAGCACAAATAACTGTGTTTTCCTCATTTAACCTTCCAATCCAGAAGTTTTTTCTCCAGCCTGAGGGTGGCGTAAACTGAGAAGCAAAATATCGAGCTCTTGTGCAAAGCAACTTATCCCCAGCAGCAGAGCTCAGTAGATACCACAGATACTACAGATACTACAGACACTACAGATACTGCAGACACCACAAACACTTTAGGACTGCCCAAATAAATTTAAAACCATAAACCACCGGGAGCACGGGCCCCTTTAACCCTAAACCAATATTCGCCGATAAAAAACACACTGAGACTTGTATTAAAGTTGAACATATGTGGGTTGACGTAAGGGTCGGCCACAGCTTCATATATTATTGTAATAAACGTTTCTTATTTTTTTATATTATTTTTTTGTATTATTTAAAACATAATTTGAACAGGTAACAAATTTAAATAACAAACAAAGAGCAACAAAACCCCTCCCACCTGTATGCCTGCCAGCCAATGGGCATGTAGGCCAAATAACCCAACTAACCGCCAGCTGTGACAAAAGCAACGCCGAAAGTACCTTAAACAAAGGGTGGGCGGGTGGGAAACGCAATCCGGAAAGAGGGTGAGTGACGTCTGCAGCCCCTATTTATGCTATGCTCACTTCCTGTACCACCCACGACACAAGCCCGCCCCTAGTCACGTAGCCCCCACCTCCCTGGGATACGCAGGGAGACAGAAAGGAAACGGAAAAAACACTTCAGTTAAAGAGGGCCTATTCCTGTATATAGAACCCCGCTAACCAAGACCCCTTTGTGCAGTCATTAGCCCAACGGCTATACGCCTCCGGGCTTGAAAACACCACAGACACTACAGACACTACAGACACCACAGACACCACAGACACTACAGATACTACAGACACTACAGATACTACACACACTACAGACACTACAGACACCACAAACACTACAGAAACCACAGACACTGCACACAGTACAAACACTGCACCCACTACAGACACCACAGATACTACAGACACTGCACACACCACACACACTACAGACACTGCAGACAGTACAGACACTACAGACACTGCAGATACTAAAGACACTACAGAAACTGCCCACACTACAGACACTACAGACGCTACAGATAATACAGACACCACAGACATCGCAGACACTACACACACTACATACACTACAGACACCACAGACACTACAGACACTGCACACACTACAGAAACTGCACACACTACAGACACTGTAGACAGTACAGCCACTACAGACACCACAGACACTGCACACACTACAGAAACTGCACACACTACAGACACTGTAGACAGTACAGACACTACAGACACCACAGACACTACAGACACTGCCCACACTACAGACACTACAAACACTGTAGACAGTACAAATACCACAGACACTACAGACACTGCCCACCCCACAGACATCACAGACACAACAAACACCACAGACATCACAGACACTACAGACAATACAGATACTACAGACACTACAGAAACTGCACAGACTACAGACACTACAGACATTACAGACACTGCAGACAGTACAGACACTACAGACGCTACGGATACTACAGACACTACAGACACCAAAGACATCACAGACACTACACACACTACATACACTACAGACATAACAATATAAGAACGATTTTCGAGAAAGATAAATACCACCCAGTGGTCCTCGATATAGAATCGTGTAATGTCTGTTGCTGGAAAAAAATACACTAACCCTACTCAAAACACAAACACCAGATATGCACAGAAACTATAATATTGAAAAAGTAGCAAAAAAGTTTTATTGAATAAATTAATCAATTACCATAAAAACATACACAGTCAAAGGTATGGAACAAACATTTTTTGTACACTACAGACACCACAGACACTACAGACACCACAGACACTACAGACACTGCCCACACTACAGACACTGCACACACTACAGACACTACCCACGCTACAGACACTACAGACACCACAGATATCACAGACACCACAGACACTTCAGACGCCACATACACTACAGACACTACAGACACTACAGACACCACAGACACTACAGACACTACCCACACTACAGACAGCACAGACACTACAGACACTACAGACATTACAGACACTACATACACTGCATACACCTCAGACACCACAGACACTACAGACACCACAGACATCACAGACACTACAGATGCTACAGACACCAAAGACATCACAGACACCAGAGACATCACAGACACTATATACACTGCATACACTTCAGACACCACAGGCACCACAGACACTACAGATACTACAGACACTACAGACACTACAGACACCACAGGCACTACAGATACTACAGACACTACAGATACTACAGACACTACAGACACCACAGACACTTCAGACACCACAGACACTTCAGACACCACAGACACTTCAGACACCACAGACACTGTAGACACCACAGACATCACATACACTACACACTACACACACTACACACACTACAGACACTACAGACACCACAGACATTGCAGACACTTCAGACACCACAGACACCACAGACACTACAGACACCACAGACATCACATACACTACAGACACTACAGACACTACAGACATTGCAGACACTACATGCACTGCATACACCACAGACACTACAGACACCACAGACACTACAGACACTGCCCACACTACAGACACTACAGACACTGCACACACTACAGACACTCCAGACACTGCCCACACTACAGACACTACAGACACTGCACACACTACACACACTACAGACACTGCCCACACTACAGACACTACAGACACCACAGACATCACAGACACCACAGACACTACAGACGCCACAGACACTACAGACGCCACAGACACTACAGACACTACAGACACCACAGACACTACACACACTACAGACACTACAGACACTACAAACACCCCAGACGCTACAGACACCACAGACATTGCAGACACCACAGACATTGCAGACACCACAGACATTGCAGACACCACAGACATTGCAGACACCACAGACATTGCAGACACTACATACACTGCATACACCACAGACACTTCAGACACCACAGACATAATAGACACTACACACAGTACATACACTACATACACTACAGACACCACAGACACTACAGATGCTACAGACACTACAGACACCAAAGACATCACAGACACCAAAGACATCACAGACACCACAGACACTATAGACACCACATACATCACATACACTATACACTACACACACTACATACACTACAGACATCGCAGACACTACACACACTACAGACACCACAGACACTACAGATGCTACAGACACCACAGACATCACAGACACTACACACACTACACACACTACAGACACCACAGACACTACAGACACTACACACACTACAGACACCACAGACATCACAGACACTACAGATGCTACAGACACTATAGAGAAAAGAGACACGACAGACACTACATAAACCACAGACACTACAGAAACCACAGACACTACAGACACTACACACACCACAGACACAACACACACTACAGACACCACAGACACAACAGACACCAGAGACATTACAGACGCTACAGACACTAAAGACACTACAGACACTACACACACTACAGACACCACAGACACCACAGACACTGCAGACGCTACAGACACTACAGACACTACAGACACCACAGACACTTCAGACACCACAGACACTTCAGACACCACAGACACCACAGACATCACAGACATCACAGACACTTCAGACATCACAGACACTACACACACTACATGCACTACACACACCACAGACATCGCAGACACTACAGATGCTACAGACACCAAAGACATCACAGACACCACAGACATCGCAGACACTTCAGACATCACAGACACTACACACACTACACACACTACATGCACTTCAGACACCACAGATTTACAAAACAATCTGCAAAAGAAGCAGCTCAGCGCAGGATAGAGGAGAAGTGAATGGGAGCTGCAGACAGGAGAGAGTCCCTGTGTAGCAGGATAGAAGATAGTGATGGGAATTCCGGCTCTTCTTAGTGAGCTGGCTCATTAGGCTCCGTTCACTAAGAAAAGCCGGCTCTTCTGGCTCCTAAACGGATAGGGAGCTGCAGACCAGTCAGTCACCAGACACCACTCCACTTTTAACCCGATTGTATTGGGTTAAAGGGGGCATGGTGAGCCGGGTAGGGGTGGGGTTAAGTGAGCCATCGGCTCACTGAGGGGAACCGGCTCCCGTTGTTCGCGAACAAAAGCCGGCTCTTTTCACGAACGACATATCACTAATAGAAGCGAAGTGTGTGGGAGCTGCAGACAAGACAGAGAAGTGTCCCTGTGTAGCAGGATAGAAGAGAAGTGTGTGGGAGCTGCAGACAGGATAGAGAAGTGTCCCTGTGTAGTAGGATAGAAGAGAAGTGTGTGGGAGCTGCAGACAGGACAGAGAAGTGTCCCTGTGTAGCAGGATAGAAGAGAAGTGTGTGACGGAGCTGCCGACAGCACAGAGAAGTGTCCTGTGCAGCCAGATAGAAGAGAAGTGTATGGGAGATTCAGACAGGACAGAGAAGTGTCCCTGTGTAGCAGGATAGAAGAGAAGTGTGTGGGACCTGCAGACAGGACAGAGAAGTGTCCCCGTGTAGCAGAATAGAAGAGAAGTGTGTGACGGAGCTGCCGACAGCACAGAGAAGTGTCCTGTGCAGCCAGATAGAAGAGAAGTGTATGGGAGATTCAGACAGGACAGAGAAGTGTCCCTGTGTAGCAGGATAGAAGAGAAGTGTATGGGAGCTGCAGACAGGACAGAGAAGTGTCCCCATGTAGCAGGATAGAAGAGAAGTGTGTAGGAGCTGCAGACAGGACAGAGAAGTGTCCCCGTGTAGCAGGATAACCACACTGGTGTCTGAGGAGGATACTGGGCAGAATTACAAGGGGTAGCAGAAGATCATCACTGGGGGAGTGGAGTGTATTTGTACATTATTTTGTGGCTTTTTAGGTGCAAATCAGTGAAAAAAATCATGCTCCAACATCTGCCACCAGATTTGGTATAAAGCAGGAAAACAAGAACGACACGAGCTTCCGAGAACGCATGAAAAAGTCACAAAAAAATGCACAAAAATGCACAAAAAAAGTAGAAAAGAAAAAACACACATAGCAGGTCATTTATCTTATTCCCCCTTCTCTGAGATGTTTTTGCGCCTTTTGTGAATCTATTCTTTGCCCCTCATTTGTGTTTGTCGTTTTGGCTTTGTCAAATACAGATTTATTTTTTTTTTAGGCTTATTAGTTGCAAATTTAAAAAGAGGTAAAAAAAGTGCTCAGGACTGGCGTGTTATTGCGCAATTAATTGCTCCCACATGGGCTCAAATCAATGTTAAATCAGGTGCAAACATCTGTAAAAAAGCGCAACAACACAGCAGTTACACGGCGAATTAAGGCGTAACATTCCAAGAAAACGCAAAATAGGCTCAAAAACCAGCCATTTTGCAGCAAAAAGGCATCTATCTATCTCCTATCTATCTATCTCTCTCATATCTATCTATCTCTCTATCTATCTATCTATCTATCTATCTCCTATCTATCTATCTCATATCTATCTATCTACCTCATATCTATCTATCTATCTATCTATCTATCTATCTATCTCATATCTATCTATCTATCTATCTATCTCATATCTATCTATCTATTAATCTATCTAAATATCTATCTCCTATCTATCTATCTCATATCTATCTATCTACCTCATATCTATCTATCTATCTCATATCTATCTATCTCCTATCTATCTATCTATCTCATATCTATCTATCTATCTATCTATCTATCTATCTCATATCTATCTCATATCTATCTATCTCATATCTATCTATCTATCTATCTATCTATCTCCTATCTATCTATCTATCTATCTATCTATCTATCTATCTATCTCCTATCTATCTATCTATCTATCTATCTTATATCTGTCTATCTCATATCTATCTCATATCTATCTCATATCTATCTATCTATCTATCTATCTATCTATCTATCTCATATCTATCTATCTATCTATCTATCTATCTATCTCATATCTATCTATCTATCTATCTCATATCTATCTATCTCATATCTATCTATTTATCTCATATCTATCTATCTATCTCATATCTATCTATCTATCTATCTATCTATCTATATCATATCTATCTATCTCATATCTATCTCATATCTATCTATCTATCTCATATCTATCTCATATCTATCTATCTATCTCATATCTATCTCATATGTATCTATCTATCTATCTATCTATCTCATATCTATCTATCTATCTATCTATCTATCTATCTATCTCATATCTATCTATCTATCTATCTATCTCATATCTATCTATCTCATATCTATCTATTTATCTCATATCTATCTATCTATCTCATATCTATCTATCTATCTATCTATCTATCTATCTATCTATCTATCTATCTATATCATATCTATCTATCTCATATCTATCTCATATCTATCTATCTATCTCATATCTATCTCATATCTATCTATCTATCTCATATCTATCTATATCATATCTATCTATCTATCTATCTCATATCTATCTATATCATATCTATCTATCTATCTATATATCTATCTATCTATCTATCTATATCATATCTATATCATATCTATCTCCTATCTATCTCATATCTATCTATCTATCTATCTATCTATCTATCTATCTCATATCTATCTATCTATCTATCTATCTATCTATCTATCTATCTATCTATCTCCTATCCATCCATCGATCTATCCCTGTAATATTCATCCATGCGTTAATACTCCTTCCTGCTGACAGTTTCCCTTTGCTATGTGTCACATTTCTCCGCACCTCTTCCCTCTCCCTCATGCGGAGTGACGAGTGACACTTCCCTCTTCCACCCCAATAATCGGTGGCGTTCAGCTTTAAGGATCCGTATAAGACATTAGCCTCACGTTGCATGGAGTGACGTCATCTGTTCTGGGCTGAAGCCTCTCTGTATTCTGTCTCTGCTTTCCTACCAAGGCTGCGGGCGGACTGTATGCACAAGGCACGGATTCCCAGGTGAACCCCCCCGGGCGTCCGTCTCCATCTCTCTCCCGCTTCTAGATCATTTCTCCGGAATGCTAATTTCACGCTTCTCGCTTCCCTGCGTCCTCCTCTCCTTCGTTTAGTTATCCGTTCATCCATTGTTCTTCTATATGTAGAACCCGTTAGATATCCCTATGGAAGTGCATGTGAAAATTTTTGGAAATTTTTTTTATTTTTTATCCTTCCCCTTTCCAGATTGTGGCTGAGACGAAGGGATAAGACCAAAAAAAAAAATAAAAAATTCTTGGATGATTCGGGCGGGTGAAATCCTAAACCCTATTTAGATACGGCTTGTGTAACGCGTAAGACACCCTTTGCTGGCCGGCCGCGGCTCGAGTGAGACAGCTATTTCTGTTTTTTTTTTTTTTCTTTTCGAGAGGGGTTGGTTGCTGCTGTCCGTGGTGCTGAAATGTCTCCTTTGCTTTCCCTCTTCTCTCCTCCCCCTCTCACCTTCCATTTCAGAGGAGACCGAGAGGAGCAGCACACAGGATGAGACACGGGAAGGCGAGAGTGACTGTCAAGCCCTGAGACGAGACGAGATCTTCCAACCGTTGATTGTAGACTGAGGCAGGATGGAGGGTGAAGGTACAACGACGACCAAGACGATGGTGATGATGATGAGGAGGAGGATGATGATGTACGTGTTGTGAAACAAAGGCTCGGTCTGCTTGCCCACAGGGATCTCGCTAGCAGAGACACAACAGGGAGGCTGCATCTCCTCGCTTCAGGCCAACCACAAGAAGACGAACAAACACCCCATGCTGCGTTGAGTTTGACTTTCGATGCCGGTGGGGGGACGTTAATGGTTTGTTGCCTCCTGCTATTATTTTTCTCTCCGAGGCTGTGGACTGTTTACCGGCGGTAAGGCCAACCATGATTCGACACTCAACATCTCAACGAGAAGGTTCACAAATTTGGAGGTCATAGGTGGACGTCGAGAGTCCTTCGAGATTTTTCCGCAGGGGGGGATTTTGTTTTTTTAGGTGGTTTTTGATGACTTGGGTTGATACTCATGACTGACCCAGATGTAAGTGGTCATTGCTATGCTGGGATCGGATACCGTTGCATGTGAACTCCTAAATCTGGGTTTTTTTGGGGGGAACGTTTCGGCCTAAGGTGACATCAAATAAAAGGACAGGTCCCACGTTGAGAAGATGTTGATGGTTCTGTGAGATTGAGGATGGCTGCGGGAAGATTACTGCTCTATGCTGGACTGTCTTTGGCTCTATGTGCCCTGGGCATGCTGGCTGTGGCCATCTGCTCCGACCACTGGTACGAGACGGATGCCAGGCGGCACCGGGAGAGGTGCAAAAGTTTCACGAATCGAAGAATTGACCCTGGATTCATTTATAACTCCAACAACAACCTCCCGTTGAGGGCTAGCCGGTCAAAGCTGGACCGCTGGGAGGGCAAGTTACTTCTTACTAGGAATCGGAGGCAGCTTTTTGCCATGAGCGCTGCCGATGAGTGCAATAGACAATACAACTCCACCAACATGGGCCTCTGGAGGAAATGCCACCGGCTAGGCTTCGATCAAGACATAGAAGATCTCATTGCCAAAGGTAGGAGAGATTGTATTACGCTGTGCAGGTGACGTCATCACATGCTGTAACATCCGGTCCCCTAGAGCCAAAAATTCATTTTAGGCTGGAAATGTTTTTGAAAATGTTTTAATTTTCGGTTGTAAGGTGGGATGTCCAAAGTCATGATCATACGGTAGATGAGAAGCACATGGTCCAGGCTGTTTACAGATGGAGTTGACCTTGTTACAGCACCCATAGCTTCACATCTTATACATAGACCTCATACATTTTACTCACCCCTAGGCTATGTCTTAGATCTTACTATTATTATGTTTGTAGGGTTTGTTTTTTAGGAGATAGCAAGCGTTTCACTACCATCATCTTCATCTGCAGAGTGAAAACCCATGTACAATGGACTTATTCAGTGAAGACTATGTTACAATGCAGGCTGCTACAACTCTAAGCAATTTCTTAGGTCTTAGTAGTATGATCTGTGTAGGGTTTGTTTTTTATGAGATATCAAGTGTTTCACTACCGTCCTCTTTATCTGCAGAGTGAGAACCCATGTACAATGGACTTGTGCAGTGAAGACTATGCTACAATACAGGCTGCTACAACTCTAGGCTATGTCTTAGGTCTTAGTAGTATTATGTTGGTAGGGTTTGTTTTTTATGAGATATCAAGCGTTTCACTACCGTCCTCTTCATCTGCAGAGTGAGAACCCATGTACAAGGGACTTGTGCAGTGAAGACGATGCTACAATACAGGCTGCTACAACTCTAGGCTATGTTTTAGGTCTTAGTATTATTATGTTGGTAGGGATTGTTTTTTATGAGATATCAAGCGTTTTGCTACCGTCTGCTTCATCTGGAGAATGAGAACCCATGTACAATGGACTTGTGCAGTGAAGACTATGCTACAATACAGGCTGCTACAACTCTAGGCTATGTCTTAGGTCTAAGTAGAATTATGTTGGTAGGGTTTGTTTTTTATGAGATATCAAGCGTTTCGCTACCGTCTGCTTCATCTGGAGAATGAGAACCCATGTACAATGGACTTGTGAAGTGTTACAGTACAGGCTGCTACAAATCTGGGCCCAGAATTTACTCTACCATATATTTTGCCTCCTGAATCGGGGTTTCAGCAATATCATATAGAGCTTGTTATTTATGAGATGACAAGTGTTTCGCTACAGTCCGCTTCATCTGCAGTATGTGCACAAGTCCGTGTACAATGGAAGACTATGCTACAATACACATAGGTAGCCCAGAACATGCCACCAGTATATAGGTAGCCCAGAATATGCCCCCAGTACATAGGTGTCCCAGAACATGCCCCCAGTATATAGGTAGCCCAGCACATGCCCCCAGTATATAACTATCCCAGAGCATTCCCCCAGTACATAGGTAGCCCAGAATATGCCCCAGTACATAGGTAGCACAGCACATACCACCAGTATATAAGTAGCCCAGAATATGCCCCCAGTATATAGGTAGCACAGCACATGCCATCAGTACATAGGTGGCCCAGAACATGCCCCCAGTATATAGGTAGCCCAAAATATGCCCCCAGTATATAGGTATCCCAGAATATGCCCCCAGTATATAGGCAGCACAGCACATACCCTCAGTATATAAGTAGCCCAGAACATGCCCCCAGTACATAGGTAGCACAGCACATGCCACCAGTATATAAGTAATCCAGAACATGCCCCCAGTACATAGGTAGCCCAGAACATGCCCCAGTACATAGGTAGCCCAAAACATGCCCCCAGTACCTAGGTAGCCCAGGACAGCACATACCACCAGTACCTAGGTAGCCCAAAACATGCCCCTAGTATATAAGTAGCCCAGACAAGAACAAGTCTCCAGTTTAAAGGTAGCCCAGCACATGCCCCAGTATATAGGTAGACCAGAACATGCCCCCTGTATATAAGTAGCCCAGGCCAGCACATGCCCCAGCACATTGGTAGCCATGCATATGCCCTGGGTAGCCCCAGTATATGTTTCCAAGAAAACACCCTAGTATATAGGTAGCCCAGCACATACCCCAAGTATATAGGTAGCCCAGCACATGCCCCAGTATATAGGTAGACCAGAATATGCCCCCTGTATATAAGTAGCCCAGGCCAGCACATGCCCCAGCACATTGGTAGCCATGCGTATGCCCCGGGTAGCCCCAGTATATGTTTCCAAGAAAACACCCTAGTATATAGGTAGCCCAGCACATACCCCAAGTATATAGGTAGCCCAGCACATGCCCCAGTACCTTAGTAGCCATGCACATGCCCCCAATATACAGGTAGCCTGAGCACATGCCCCAGTATGTAAGTAGCCCAGAACATGCCCTAGTATATAGGTAGCCTAGCACATGCCCCGGTATATAGGTAGCCCAGAACATGCCCCCAGTATATAGGTAGCCCAGAACATGCCCCCAATATGTAGGTAGCCTAGAATACGCCCCCAGGACATAGGTAGCCCAGAACATGCCCCCAGTATATAGGTAGCCCAGAACACCCCCCCCAGTACATAGGTAGCCCAGAACATGCCCCCTTTATATAGCCTGTAGAGAACATGCCCCCAGTATATAGCCTGTAAAGAACATGCCCCCAGGACATAGGTAGCCCAGAACATGCCCCCAGTATATAGGTAGCCCAGAACACCCCCCCCCCAGTACATAGGTAGCCCAGAACATGCCCCCTTTATATAGCCTGTAGAGAACATGCCCCCAGTATATAGCCTGTAAAGAACATGCCCCCAGTATATAAGTAGCCCAGGCCTCCAGTTTTAAGGTAGCCCAGCATACACCCCCAGCATATAAGTAGTCCGGAACATCATCCCAGTATATAGGTAGCTCAGACCAGCACATGCTCCAGTATATAGGTAGACCAGTATATGCCCCCAGTATATAAGTAGCCCAGGCCAGCACATGCCCCAGCACATTGGTAGCCATGCATATGCCCCAGGTAGCCCCAGTATATGTTTCCAAGAAAACACTCTAGTATATAGGTAGCCCAGCACATACCCCAAGTATATAGGTAGCCCAGCACATGCCCCAGTACCTTAGTAGCCATGCACATGCCCCCAATATACGGGTAGCCTGAGCACATGCCCCAGTATGTAAGTAGCCCAGAACATGCCCTAGTATATAGGTAGCCTAGCACATGCCCCAGTATATAGGTAGCCCAGAACATGCCCCCAGTATATAGGTAGCCCAGAACATGCCCCCAGTATGTAGGTAGCCCAGAATACGCCCCCAGGACATAGGTAGCCAAGAACATGCTCCCAGTATATAGGTAGCCCAGAACATGCCCCCAGTATATAGGTAGCCTAGAACACGCTCCCAGTATATAGGTAGCCCAGAACCCCCCCCAGTACATAGGTAGCCCAGAACATGCCCCCTTTATATAGCCTGTAGAGAACATGCCCCCAGTATATAGCCTGTAAAGAACATGCCCCCAGTATATAAGTAGCCCAGGCCTCCAGTTTAAAGGTAGCCCAGCATACACCCCCAGCATATAAGTAGTCCGGAACATCATCCCAGTATATGGGAAGCTCAGACCAGCAGATGCTCCAGTACATTGGTATCCATGCACATGGCCCCAGTATATAAGTATCCCACATGCACCAAGTATATAGGTAGCCCAGAATATATCCCCAGTATATATGTAGCATATATAGCTTCCTGCAGCCACTTCCTCCTCACTTCTGCATTCTTCTCTTCCAAGGCACCACAGATGACGGTATCTCTATAACCTAGGTCAGTGATGGCTAACCTATGGCACTGGTGCCAGAGGTGGCACTCAGAGCCCTTTCTGTGGGCACTCAGGCCATCACCAGAGATGACTCCAGGTATCTTCCTGCAGTCCCAGACAGCCCAGGACTTGCTGTGCACAGAGCTATATTAAAGTGACAGGACTACCTGGGACTATTTTCTGCTTTATTGGTGTCCTCAGGGTGCTGATATCAATGAAAGCTGTGACAGAGAAGGGAGTATAAATCACAAATTAAATTTCTGTGATGGCACTTTGTGATAAATAAGTGGGTCTTTGTTGTAGTTTGGGCACTCGGTCTCTAAAAGGTTCGCCATCACTGACCTAGGTGGTGCTGTCACCTAAACAAGAATGTCTTTGGCGCCACCTAGTTCACACAAAGGGCGCAGGCAGGGTTAGCAGTGGATTGTGCATCTTAATGCAGATTGCTATTGAGGGCCCGCTTAGCGCCCCCCAGAGTTGATGGCAAGGGTGGCGCCTGAGGTGATTGCCTACTTCTCGTCCTCACCCTTGTCCTGGTATTGCAGTATTAATAAGCATAGATGCCATTCCACAAACGACCCATGGTCAGGAGAGCAGCCATGTTTTTTCTACCCCTGGACACGCCCTTTAAGTGGCTTGTAATTTAGAAGTTAAATTATTCAGTGAGGGATCTGTCTGTCTCGACTATTAGTCTCCATCCAACTTCTCTTTACTACCCCTAAAGGGTTTTGTTGTTCTGAGTTGATTTATAGTCGTCGTAAAAGGGGTTGGAGGGGTCTATGTTGAAGCCCTCTTCTCGGTCTCTTGACTTTTACAGAAAACCCCCTCCACCCATATTCTACCCCTGCCATGATGTAAGATCTAAATGTTATATACTCGCTGAATAAAGCTAATAATTCTTGACGAGTTTAACCTCAGTGATAAAATATGTCCTTAAAGGGATTTCCTGACTAAAAGCTTTAAAGAAAAAAGCTTAAAACTCGGTCCTCAATATCACCTGGGTGGGGATCTGACATCCAGTGACTCACAGATGATTCTGATAATGTGACAGGAAGTAGTCAGCTCCACTTCCTGGGTAGTGGTCAGACCTGGTAACTGCGGATCAGCTTCCATTCATTTGATCTAGGCTGCAGGGACTCAGTTCCGCCACTATACTGAGAACGGCGCTGTCTGCTTCCAGTGTGACTCTTTGTCAGCATTTATCGGACCTACAGACTACTTCCTGTCCCGATAAGGAGACAGGAAGTAGTCAGCTCCATTTCCTGCATAGTGGTCAGACCAGGTTACTACGGATCAGCTTCCATTCATTTGATCTAGGCTGCAGGGACTCAGTTCCGCCACTATACTGAGAACGGCGCTGTCTGCTTCCAGTGTGACTCTTTGTCAGCATTTATCGGACCTACAGACTACTTCCTGTCCCGATAATGAGACAGGAAGTAGTCAGCTCCATTTCCTGTGGTCAGACCAGGTTACTGCGGATCAGCTTCCATTCATTTTGAGCTAAGCTGAAGAGACTCACTTCAGCCACTATACTGAGAATGGCGCTGTCTGCTTCCAGTGTCGCTCTTTGTCAGCATTTATCAGACCACCATCAATCTGATATTGGTGACTTATCCTTTGGCCATCACTAATTGTTGCCTCAAACCCCCATTTGCAATGATATCCCTTTAAGAAATTGTAATATTTGGGAATATAAAGCAGCAATTCAGTAAAATCGTTACAGATTGAGGCATTGAAAGCAGTAATTTATAGTAACTCCATAGGAACCATTATAATGGATATGAGTAAGGATCCCTTTAATGGATGCATTCAGGACCTGTGTGTTATTGGTCGATTGAATGAAGCTTATGTAAAGGCATGCTATACGGTCCTGATATCTATCTCCTCGACATGTGCTGTGCAGGACAATGCAATCTATTGTTCCCTGTTATCAGCCATTTCAAGCTGGTTAGGGGTTGACTGTAGAGTCAGGGATAGATTGACATCCAGTCTAGAAGTTCTGACTTGCCCTATGATAACACACAATACACAGATAGTACAGCCAAGGTGTATGGTTAGATAACAAAGTTGCAGGATGGCGTCTAGAACGTTCTCACTAAAAAACATTCATATTGGGATTCACCAGGTATGTGTGCATATTTTACTTAGGAATAACCCAATTTCTCAGCCTCCGTGTAGGATTGGGCTTGTTGCCCCTCAATTATTGGTAAACAAGAGAAATATTTGCGTCTTCAGGCAACTTTGATGTATTTTGTCAGAGTTTTTGAGGAGCCCAATCATGTTTATGGAAAATTCTCCCGTTTTGGGGAGGTTGTAGGGCAAAATAAACACTACTATATCCAAGACGAATTGGTAAACACCTCACTAGCTAGCAAAGCATGCTGGGAGTTGTAGTCCATATGTTGGATGGTGTCAGATATTTGGCTCCTCCCATGGACCTGCGTTGGAGTGGGGTCTGGATTTTCCAGAGTCCGAGTTGTATGATAGCCCATCCTCCCATGACGTTGAGATATTCTGGATCTTCCATAGACTTGAGTGATGGACACCTCTCCATTCGTAGACCACTAGAAAGTGGGGTCTGGACCTATTATTCGCTGAAGCCTATAGGATAATCCCGCTATTGTCATAGCCCACCCTCCCATGCCATTGAGATATTTAGGTCCTCCCATAGACTGGAGTGAACAGCTATCTCTCCTTTTATAGGGCATTAAGAACAGGGGCCCAGATCTACTCTTCATCGAAGACGATAGTATAGTTCGAGTAGTACGATAGTTCGCCCTTCCAGGCCGTTGAGATACTTGGGTCCTCCCATAGACTTGAGTGATGGATACCTCTCTACTTGTAGGCCAATAGGAAGCAGGGTTTAGATCTACTCTTCATTTAGGGCAATAGGATAGGCTAAGTGGTGTGATAGCCTGCCCTCCCATGCCATTGAGATATTTGGGTCCTTCCATATACTTGTGTGAATGATTACCTCTCTATTCGTAGGCCCATAGGAAGTGGTGTCTGGGTCTATCCTGAGTGGTGTCATAGTTCACCCTCCCATAGTGTTAATATTAAGTGTGTGGCTATCTCACCATCTGTAGGCCAATAAGAAGTAGGGTTCGAAGCCTATATGATAGAGTAGTACCTTCCAGGTTGTTAATATTTGGGTCCTTCCTTATGCTTGAGTGAACGGCTACCACTCCATTTGTAGGCCAATAAGAAGTTTGGTCTGGATCTACCCTTTGTTGAAGCTGATTGGATAATCTCCCGTCCCATGCCATTGAGATATTTGGGTCTTTTTTATATACTTGCGTGATTACCTCTCTATTTGTAGGCTAATAGGAAGTGGGGTATGGATAGTCCACCCTCTCATGCCATTAACATACTTGGGTCCTAGACTAGAGAGAACAGCTATCTCTACATTGGAAGGCCAATAGGAAGTAGGGTTTAGATCTACTCTTCATTGAAGCCGATAGAATATTTTGGGTAGTATGATTGCCCACCCTTCCATGCCGTTGAGATATTTGGGTCCTCCCATAGACTTAAATGAATGGCTACCTCCCCATACATAGCCAATAGGAAGTAGGGTTTGCATCTAGCTTTCGTTGAAGCCGATAGGCTATTCCAGGTAGTATGATTGCCCGTCCTCCCATGCCGTTGAGATACTTGGGTCCTCCCATTGACTTGAGTGAATGGATACCTCTCCATTTGCCAGCCAATAAGAAGTGGGATCTGGATCTACCCTTCAATGAAGCCAATAGGATAGTCTAAATAGTATAATAGCCTGCCCTTCCGTGCTGTTGAGATATTTGGGTCCTCCAGGGGGTTGGCGATACAGAGGACAGCACAATCCTTCTCCCGGCAATAGAAGAGGAAGCAGGGGCGTAACTAGGATAGGCTGGGTCCCATAGCAGATTTCTGCATGGGGCCCCCCTTCTATATATATATATATATATATATATATATATATATATATATATATATAGCAGGCACATGTCTGGCGCACTGGAGAGGAGAAGAGGTGGTCGCGGTTCACCACTCCCCTCTCCATAGAGAATAGAGCCGCATGGCTGTTCTTACGGCCATAGATTGAGCAACCTCTCTCTCTTTTGCTCGAAACAGTGAGTACTCGTTGTGCTCACCGTACCGAGCCCAGGCGTATAGAAGCCTATGGGGGAAGTATATCCGGCAGCAAATTTGCAGCCAGATATACACCCCCCATATGTTCTTGTGAATGTACCCCTATACAGACATGTTTATACACAGAGTATATACAAACTCATTCAGTATATACCCACATACAGTACACACATTATATACATATACAATACACACATATATATATATATATATATATACACATACAGTATACACTGACCATATATACACATATATGCAGGATAAAAACACCATATACACACATGCTGCGTATACATACAGAATATACACACATACAGCAAATTAACACACAGTGGGGGTCATTTATTAAGGGCCCGATTCGCGTTTTCCCGACGTGTTACCCGAATATTTCCGTTTTGCGCCGCTTGTACTTAAATTGCCCCGGGATTTTGGCGCACGCGATCGGATTGTGGCGCATCGGCGCTGGCATGCGCGCGACGGAAATCGGGGGGCGTGGCCGAACGAAAACCCGACGTATTCGGAAAAACCGCCGCATTTAAAAACCGAAAATGTGTCGCATAAGGACCGCTTACCTTCACCTGGTCCAGCTCGGTGCATTCCGGCGCGATGAGTTTACTTTCAGCGCAGCAGCGCCACCTGGTGGACGGCGGAAGAACTACCTTATTAAATCCCGGCCGGACCCGAATCCAGAGCGGAGAAGCCGCCGCTGGAACGCGAATGGACCGGGTAAGTAAATTTGCCCCATTCAGTATATACAGCATACATACTTACCATATACAAAGCATATACAAAAACACACATACATCATATATATATATACTTAAATGTGCACATATATATGCTTATATAAATACAGTATCTGCTTCTATGCATTTATACACAGTATATACATATATATATACACTGTAGATGCATATATACACATATATATAGTATTAAAACATATACACAGTATATACATAAATATACACATAATATGCATATATACACATATACACAGTGGGGCACATTTACTTACCCGGTCCAGTCGCGATCCAGCGGCGCGTTCTCTGCTCTGGATTCGGGTCCGGCCGGGATTTATGAATGTAGTTCTTCCGCCGTCCACCAGGTGGCGCTACTGCGCTGAAAGTCATCTCATCGCGCCGGAATGCACCACCTCGGACCAGGTGAAGGTAAGCGCTCCCCAAGCGACACTTTTTCGGTTTTTAAATGCGGCGGTTTTTCCGAATACGTCGGGTTTTTGTTCGGCCACGCCCCCTGATTTCCGTCGCGCGCATGCCAGCGCCGATGCGCCACAATCCGATCGCGTGCGCCACAATCCCGGGGCAATTCAGGTACAATCGGTGCAAATCTGAAATATTCGGGTAACACGTCGGGAAAACGCGAATCGGGCCCTTAGTAAATGACCCCCAGTATATATACATAAATACACACAGAATATGCATATATAAATAATATATACACATATACACAGTATATATACAGTATATACATAAATACACACAGAATATGCATATATAAATAATATATACACATATACACAGTATATATACAGTATATACATAAATACACACAGAATATGCATATATACACATATACACAGTATATATACATAAATACACACAGAATATGCATATATAAATAGTATATACACATATACACAGTATATACATATATACACACAGTACATACATATATACACACAGTTTATGCATATAAGTACATATATACACACAAATACATCTTTATATACTTACCTTTCAAGAAGTTTGGGGGCTGTATTGGCGTCAGGTGGGTGCCCGGTGCCATTCAGACGGCACGGGGGGGGGGCGCGAGCGGGGGGGGGAGACGAGGGGGGGCGAGCGGGGGAGGGGGGGCGAGTGCGAGCGGGGGGGGGGCGAGACAGGGGGGGGGCGAGTGCGAGCGCGAGGAAAGATGTAGCGGGTGGGTCAGAGATGTAGAGGGCGGGTCATTGAGATGAGCGGGCGGGTTATTAAGATCAGCGGGCGTGTCAGGGGGATGAGAGGCTGGAGATCCAGGAAAGAGTTGGGCACACCAGGAGAGATGTGGGCGGTGGCCGGGACACAGTGGGAGGGGCCCGGGGGCACGATACGGCAGGCACCCGGCAGTGCAGCCTCCCCTGCCGTGGCAAAGCACTAGTCTGCAGGGAGTGGGACCGTGCATCCCCGGGCCCCTCAACCTCACGGGCCCCGTAGCAACCGCTACGGCTGCTACGGCGGTAGTTACGCCACTGAGAGGAAGCTTATTTTAGGATTGTCATCCAGGAGATGGATGGCCCTGCCAGATCCAGTAATTGGGATGTCGGTGAGAGATTGCCACATCCGTTATGCCAAACGCTGACAAGCTATACGTTACCACGGACACGCTGTTCATGCTACATTTCACGCCTTCATGGAATTTTCGGACGCTCTGACAATAAGCCAATTCATTTTCCGTGGACGATCTGAGGGATCGGGTGATTTGTTGTATGACTTGGGCCAGCTCCTCGATGAGGATTGCTGGGTAGGTAATGATTTAAAGGGAGGAGGGGGGTAAATAATGGAACCGGAGTTAAATTGTAATGAATATGCACGTTATGGCGAGGATATTGCCTATTTATAGGTTAGGAGTTATCATGACAACATGCCGCATCAAAGATGTTTCCTTATAGAATATGTGTAGATAGTTACCGTCAGCGAAAATATCCAATGCATTTTGCTGTAAAAGAAAGGACAGTGAACAGTGCCCCTAGTGGAAAAAAAATGAAATAAAAAACCACAATCTACAGCATGTAGGATCGGTCTAGAATAATGAAAATTGTTTATACAAAAAATTCCGACCTACTTGCACTGCTCCAAGCGACTCCGGAGCAGTTGGAATTTTTTCTCTAGCACCTACCGTTCCCACTCATGAGAATTAGTTGGTGCTGATCAGTTGGTGCGTTATTAGGCAAATTGAAAAATCCCTTTAAGACACAACCTATAAACACCCCTTTAAGGAGGATCTTTCATCATCCCACCTTCTTGCACTGCTCCAACTGACTCTGGAGCTGTTGGAATTTTTGCTCTAGCACCTACCGTTCCCGAGCAATTAGTGATGTTATTTTCACCATCCAATATGCTAAATAGGTCCTTTGTTTGACAAAAAGGTGGAGTTGGAACCACCCACAGGACAGTATCGGTTGTAACTTACAGCGCTGATTGCTCGGGAACGGTGTGGGCTAGGAAAAAAATTCCAACTGCGCTGGAATCAGCAGGGCAGCACAGATTCAAGGAACCACTTTTGGTGGAGGTATTGGAAGGTTCTCTTTAAGCCACTGGTTATATATGGTGTATACACTGTACACTTCGAACCCCTCAGGGTTCAGATAGGATGGGGGCCCCAAGAACTTCCAAAAGCCATAATGTAACCTAATCCCTAAGGTTGGAGGTGATGAAGCCAAGTCCTAATGACCTTTATTGACCAGAGTAATAATGAGATGACCTTGGTCATATAAGGTCATGGTCTTGCTGTAAGATTAAGAGCTTGGTTGGGTGGTGGACATTTAACCATGTAGGTTGTCTACTACAATAACCATTACGTACAGATGGTGGAGGAGATATGTGGCCAACCATAGAGTGTGGTAATATAGGGGCACTGGCATCCTGCTGTCAGATTCCTTTTCAAAGAACAATCCAAGCAGAACTGTAGGGTCGGAGGTGACAATGCAGGAGACCAAGATTGTAATGACATCAATGAGACTCTTCCCCCAGGCCCTACAATAGCCACAACACAGTGGGGGTAATTTACTAAGGGCCCGAATCGCGTTTTTATGGCGGGTTACCCGAATTTTTCCATTTTGCACCGATTTTCCCTGAATTGCCCCTGGTTTTTGGCGCACGCAATCAGATTGTGGCGAATCGGCACCGGCGTGCACGCGATGGAAATCGGGGGGCGCGGCCGAACGAAAACCCGACGGATTTGGAGAAACCGCCGCATTTTTTTAAAAAAAAAAAGTGTCGCTGGACATGCGCTTACCTGCACCCGGCCGGCTTGGTGTACTTCAGTGAACTCCGATGGACTTCAGCGCAGCAGCGACACCTGGTGGACGTCGGAGGAACTGCCTTAGTGAATCACTGGAAGACCCGAATCCACCGCACAGAACGCGCTGCTGGATCGCGAATGGACTGGGTAAGTAAATCTGCCCCAGTATATCAGTATTGCCCTGAGGCCCATATCAACCATGTGTAACCGCGATGGGTGGTTGGCGGTATTTTTATTCAGAATTCACACATTTACTGAACACAGAACATATTTACCACCAAGTGCCACCGCATTTCACACCCTCTAGTATGTGTAGAGAACATTACGTAATGTGTGAGCGGGCAGGTGACCCTGTTTAATACAATACAAATATATAAATGATAGTACAGGGATCCTCAGTGTGTGTCCTTGTGTCTTCTCCAGAGCTGAACTCACTATTCTGCTGCTGGTGCAGTCACTGTGTACATACATGACATTACTTATCCTGTACTGATCCTGAGTTACATCCTGTATTATACTCCAGAGCTGAACTCACTATTCTGCTGCTGGTGCAGTCACTGTGTACATACATGACATTACTTATCCTGTACTGATCCTGAGTTACATCCTGTATTATACTCCAGAGCTGCACTCACTATTCTGCTGCTGGTGCAGTCACTGTGTACATACATGACATTACTTATCCTGTACTGATCCTGAGTTACATCCTGTATTATACTCCAGAGCTGCACTCACTATTCTGCTGCTGGTGCAGTCACTGTGTACATACATGACATTACTAATCCTGTACTGATCCTGAGTTACGTCCTGTATTATACTCCAGAGCTGCACTCACTATTCTGCTGGTGGAGTCACTGTGTACATACATGACATTACTTATCCTGCACTGATCCTGAGTTACATCCTGTATTATACCCCAGAGCTGCACTCACTATTCTGCTGGAGCAGTCACTGTGTACATACATGACATTACTTATCCTGTACTGATCCTGAGTTACATCCTATATTATACTCCAGAGCTGCACTCACTATTCTGCTGCTGGTGCAGTCACTGTGTACATACATGACATTACTTATCCTGTACTGATCCTGAGTTACATCCTGTATTATACTCCAGAGCTGCACTCACTATTCTGCTGGTGCAGTCACTGTGTACATACATGACATTACTTATCCTGTACTGATCCTGAGTTACATCCTGTATTATACCCCAGAGCTGCACTCACTATTCTGCTGCTGGTGCAGTCACTGTGTACATACATGACATTACTTCTCCTGTACTGATCCTGAGTTACATCCTGTATTATACTCCAGAGCTGCACTCACTATTCTGCTGCTGGTGCAGTCACTGTGTACATACATGACATTACTTATCCTGTACTGATCCTGAGTTACATCCTGTATTATACCCCAGAGCTGCACTCACTATTCTGCTGCTGGTGGAGTCACTGTGTACATACATGACATTACTTATCCTGTACTGATCCTGAGTTACATCCTGTATTATACCCCAGAGCTGCACTCGCTATTCTGCTGCTGGTGCAGTCACTGTGTACATACATGACATTACTTATCCTGTACTGATCCTGAGTTACATCCTGTATTATACTCCAGAGCTGCACTCACTATTCTGCTGCTGGTGCAGTCACTGTGTACATACATGACATTACTTATCCTGTACTGATCCTGAGTTACATCCTGTATTATACTCCAGAGCTGCACTCACTATTCTGCTGGTGCAGTCACTGTGTACATACATGACATTACTTATCCTGTACTGATCCTGAGTTACATCCTGTATTATACCCCAGAGCTGCACTCACTATTCTGCTGCTGGTGCAGTCACTGTGTACATACATGACATTACTTATCCTGTACTGATCCTGAGTTACATCCTGTATTATACCCCAGAGCTGCACTCGCTATTCTGCTGCTGGTGCAGTCACTGTGTACAAAGGCCTTTTGAACTATGAAAGCTTGGTCCCCATTGGTTGCTATGAGCAGCTGCTCCAGATTTTATAACTCTCCTCCCATTTGCCCGCCATATTGAGATTGCAGAGGAAAACCATAAAAAAGACTATTTTTTAATGGGTTTTCCAGTGATAATCATTACCCTCTACCCCTTGAATGACTGATAACTTTCTGATCACGTGGGTAGTCTTAATTACCCCAATTTTCGTGATCCCATCATTCGATCATCTAACATCAGAAAATTCCTTTAAACTGGAGCTGTAACACTTGTGGAGAGCCAGACAAATGGAGCCAATAATTAATGAAGTTGAACAGACCTACAAATTGCGTGAGCGCGCTTATTTATGGAGTGGGCTGCGTGTCGCCGCGGAGTGCCGGAACGCGAGAGTAATGAGAGACATAAAGTTCTGATTATCTGTTATCTGAGTCTTATGAATTTCCGGTCTCATTACAAAGAGATGTTTTGTTAATTAAAAAGTGGGAGGGCGGTAAATCACCGAGCGCCGAAGCCGCATCCGCCGTAGTCTCCATTTTGACGTATCGGCCTCTTCAGTACATATATAAGAGTGCGGAGGAGGGCGGGAAGAAAGGCGCGGAAATTAAGCAAAGTTCTCCTTATTATTTCATATTATCTATTCATAAGATAGGTTCAATAGGTTTGTTCTTAAGTTGAATTTGTATGTAAGTCAAAACTGTATATTTTATAATTGTATTTCAAGGCAATTTTTTTTTTTTTGCCCGAGTGTTAATTAGCGTTTCAAAATTTTTTGTTGTAATGGGACCAAGGATTATCAATAAAGCTTCATGACAGACACTTTACAGATGATCATTGCAGTCTGGGCCTATAGTAACATCCAGAGAGCTTCAATGAAGGTCAAAATGGGCAGAGGGGTCCGTCTGTAACTAGGGGTCGTCTGTAAGTCGGGTGTTCTTAATGGACCGCCTGTACTATCCAGTGGTTTTCCATGAATAGGTTATTTATGGACCTTAGATCTTGAGATCAATGGTAGGATCCATCAGTCGATTCCATCACTTGGACCCCAGTCGAGATTGGAGTAAACATTCTCGGCACCCTAGAGGTTGGGTCGGAATTCACCCAAAAGTTGGATATACACTGGAGATGAAAATTAGAGAACAGCACACAATTTCCAAAATGTCCAGGTAATTGTGTCGTCCTGTATCCTAACATATTTAATATGTAATTTTTTAATGTTTTTTTCTACGCTTAAACCCGATGAAACTGGCGCCCAATTTTCCAGTTTTCACTGACTTCCAAAGTGATTAAAACCCTCCGGCAGCCGGTTATCCAGATGAATACCAAAGGGGTCACCCTATCAGCCATGGCAACAAGGCAAGTGAAGTTGGCCATTCTAAGTCTGTAAGTTCTAGAATATTGTATCTTTAAAACATCACAAACCCATTCAATTCGCTCAAGAAGGCTGGTCGCCCCCCCCCCCCCAAAAGACAATTGCAAGAGAGGACAGAATAACGCGGAGAATCTCCATGGGGAATCGTTTCATCACTGCAGCCGGAATTACTCGCTATTTCAGCACTGAACAGGGTAGGGATCTGTCACGTCACACAGTTTCTCAACATTTAAGTGCATCTGGACTGAAAGCCCAGTGACAAACCTCTCAAAAATCTAAAGAATCAAAAGGCTAGAATCAGAGCACGTTGTGTGGACAGAGGAGGAGTCTTATGAATTTCCGGTCTCATTACAAAGAGATGTTTTGTTAATTAAAAAGTGGGAGGGCGGTAAATCACCGAGCGCCGAAGCCGCATCCGCCGTAGTCTCCATTTTGACGTATCGGCCTCTTCAGTACATATATAAGAGTGCGGAGGAGGGCGGGAAGAAAGGCGCGGAAATTAAGCAAAGTTCTCCTTATTATTTCATATTATCTATTCATAAGATAGGTTCAATAGGTTTGTTCTTAAGTTGAATTTGTATGTAAGTCAAAACTGTATATTTTATAATTGTATTTCAAGGCAATTTTTTTTTTTTTGCCCGAGTGTTAATTAGCGTTTCAAAATTTTTTGTTGTAATGGGACCAAGGATTATCAATAAAGCTTCATGACAGACACTTTACAGATGATCATTGCAGTCTGGGCCTATAGTAACATCCAGAGAGCTTCAATGAAGGTCAAAATGGGCAGAGGGGTCCGTCTGTAACTAGGGGTCGTCTGTAAGTCGGGTGTTCTTAATGGACCGCCTGTACTATCCAGTGGTTTTCCATGAATAGGTTATTTATGGACCTTAGATCTTGAGATCAATGGTAGGATCCATCAGTCGATTCCATCACTTGGACCCCAGTCGAGATTGGAGTAAACATTCTCGGCACCCTAGAGGTTGGGTCGGAATTCACCCAAAAGTTGGATATACACTGGAGATGAAAATTAGAGAACAGCACACAATTTCCAAAATGTCCAGGTAATTGTGTCGTCCTGTATCCTAACATATTTAATATGTAATTTTTTAATGTTTTTTTCTACGCTTAAACCCGATGAAACTGGCGCCCAATTTTCCAGTTTTCACTGACTTCCAAAGTGATTAAAACCCTCCGGCAGCCGGTTATCCAGATGAATACCAAAGGGGTCACCCTATCAGCCATGGCAACAAGGCAAGTGAAGTTGGCCATTCTAAGTCTGTAAGTTCTAGAATATTGTATCTTTAAAACATCACAAACCCATTCAATTCGCTCAAGAAGGCTGGTCGCCCCCCCCCCCCAAAAGACAATTGCAAGAGAGGACAGAATAACGCGGAGAATCTCCATGGGGAATCGTTTCATCACTGCAGCCGGAATTACTCGCTATTTCAGCACTGAACAGGGTAGGGATCTGTCACGTCACACAGTTTCTCAACATTTAAGTGCATCTGGACTGAAAGCCCAGTGACAAACCTCTCAAAAATCTAAAGAATCAAAAGGCTAGAATCAGAGCACGTTGTGTGGACAGAGGAGGAGTGGTCCATAGATCATTTTAGTGATAAATCCTATTTTATTTATTTGGATCTGATGGGAAACATTATCAACAAACTTGGGAAAGACTAAAACCAAAGTGTGTAAAGTAGTCAGTGAAAAGTGGTGGAGGAAGTGTCCTGAATTGGGGAATGCTTTCTGCAGGAGGAGATAGACTTCTCATACAGTTTCATGGAAGAGTGCATACAAGTGAGTATCAGAACCTTCTATAACAACATGTGGTTCCTTCCTTGTGTTCATCACTCAATCAATCAGCATTTTTCATGCAAGACAATGCCCCCCACAAACAGCAAAGTGGGTGAAGCAGTTCCTTGAAAGATTGAGACAATGACCAGAGTCTTGATCTAAACCCATTAGAAAATCTCTGAAATATCCTTGGCGACAAAGTTATGGCCAAGAAACCCGCAACAGTCACAGAACCGTTAGAGAGACTGGAAGAAAAGTGGAGCAGAATCCCACCGGAGCAGTGTGGGAAGCTAGTTAGGGTTAGTAATAGTCTCCTCCTCTCCAATTCGATCTCTACAATAATGGGGCAAATTTACTTAGCCGGTACCTGTCGCAATCCCCGATCCGGACTGTCTGACGAAAATTTAGTCCGGCGCGATTCACATAGCTTGTGCGCCCGAGTTCCTGCATCCGTTGCTTTCCCGACGAGGAGTTCACCTTCTTCTTCCAGGTGCATGTAAGTGCGACACAATGTTAAATTCCGTGCGTAGTCCGAATCCGTGGGGTTGTCCGATGGCCCGCCCCCCCCATTTGTGTCTTGTGCATGCCGGAGCTGATGAGCCAAAATCCGATCGTGTGCGCCAAAATTCCCTGTTAAATGCGGCACAACTCGGAAATTATCGGGAAACCCGACGAAAATGCGGTCCGCGGAGCCTTAGTAAATGAGCCCCAATGTGTCCACATAAAATTCCTGTCTGGCTCCTCGTATATCTCACAAGCTCTTCCCCATTTTAGGTTTCTTGTAGTTTGGCATCCGAGGCAACAAATTTCACTCCATTGTACAGTGGCCAAATGTCCTATGCGTCAATCTGGGCCACAGGAGTCGCGTATTCAGGATTGCAGAGCTTTATTTCACATCCGCAGCTGCATCTCCGATGTTCGAATTGTGAAAATGATAAAACAAAGCAAAAAAATGCCTGTTCCGTCTCATTGTGTAGACGCACTTGACAGTGGCCGCGGACACAATGCGCTGCCGTAATCTCCAGCTTCAACAACAATAGCGCAGGCGGCTGTCCCTGAAAACTGCAGCTGTCACATAGAATACGATCCTGCGGGTTAATGAGTGCGCAGGGAATAGGCTCCGGCACCACGCTGACAGGTGGGTAACATGTTCACACTGGTGTGCTCTAACATCACCCAAAGCATGCACATGACAATGAGACAACACGCAAAAAATCTTGTCCTTACAATGAAAAATGCACCTTTTCATATTAAGAAATTTTGTCTTTTGATGCACCTTTATATATCTATATGTAATTATCAGAATTCTTTTCTGATACTGAGCCCCAAATCCTGTGTATACATAGTAATGCACTGTAAAATTCTGTATACTTGAAGCCACCACTAGGGGGAGTTTAGGAGCTAAATGCATACAATGGGGCACATTTACTTACCCGGTCCATTCGCGTTCCAGCGGCGGCTTCTCGGACGAGCGTTCGGGTCTTTCGGCGATTCATGAAGGTCCTGCGCCCGATGTCCACCACTTGAAGCCACCACTAGGGGGAGTTTAGGAGCTAAATGCATACAATGGGGCACATTTACTTACCCGGTCCATTCGCATTCCACCGGCGGCTTCTTGGACGAGCGTTCGGGTCTTTCGGCGATTCATGAAGGTCCTGCGCCCGATGTCCACCAGGTGTCGCTGCTGCGCCGAGGTCCGCCGAGTTGCGTCGGAGTTCACTGATCTCTTCCTGGTGCATGTAAGTATGGCGCGTGCGACCAATTTTTTTTTTAAATGCGGCGGTTTTTCCGAATCCGTCGGGTTTTCGTTCGGCCACGCCCCCCGATTTCCGTCGCGTGCATGCCAGCGCCTATGCGCCACAATCCGATCGCGTGCGCCAAAATCCTGCGGCAATTCATGGAAAATCGGCGCAAATCGGAAATATTCGGGTAACACGTTGGGAAAACGCAAATCGGGCCCTTAGTAAATGAGCCCCAATGTATTGTTCAGTTCTATGCATGCAGTGAGCTCCCCCTAGCTTAGCTACTAGATGAGGAGGTTCACCACTTTGGCCAGTGATTGGTTAAATCCCGTGGTATCCAAGATAGGACCAGTAGATGGGCATCAGTGTGGACTTGGTAAGTATTATGTAAGTATCCCTCTAGAAATTCACTAACGTATCTCAAGATGATACAAGACTTTCTTTTAAATCAGATGAAGGTGGGCTCTCAAGGCAATTTGCCCTGGTGGGCCTACCTACTGACATCCATCTATCAGTATGTTATGGTCTTTTGGACCTCCTCAGCAGAGATCAATGTTCTTGTTTAATCATCTCCTCTGGTGGGCCTACAGTATCCCAGACTGAAAAAATGACTGACCTTTACTTTGTATTTTACTGTTGGACAGTTTTACATGGAGGATGGACCACTAGAATCTTCTTTTCTGGTGGGCCGAAGGTACCTCTGTCTCTCGATTGGTGAATGCCTCTCTCAGAAGGAATTTAAATCTTGACATGGGTCCTACCTACCAAAGCATAACTATCTTCTCTTGTTTTTTAGACCTCATCAACACAGAGCAGTGTTTTAGCTAGATGGAGGAGAGCCCCTAGAAACATCTTCTGTGGTGGGCCTTACGTACTTACTTTGATGTAAAACCCATCTGTTGACTGACGTCTTGTATCTCATCAGCCCTCGGTGGTTCTAAACCTTGACATCGTTTTGTTAATGTATTTGTTTTGTTCTTTTGAACCTCATTAGCAGAGTTAGTGTTAGATGGAAGGGCAAGCCTCAAAATGATCTCCTTGGGTCCTATCAACCCAAAGCCATTTATTGATGGATCTGTTTTGATCTTTTGGACCTCAAGTGTTTTTGCTATATAAAGGGTTGGGTGAAAATCATCTTTTCTTATGGGTCCTTAAGACTTAAAAAAAAAACCTACTGATTGACCGGTTTACATCTTTTGGAACTCGGATGTAGGCGAGTCCGTTGAATCTCTGGTGGGCCTTATGTTCTTAGGAAATGCGTCTAGTGACTGACCTGTTTGGGTCTTGGAGGGTGGGCTACTAGAATCTTCTGAAATACTTAGAGTTTGATGTAAAGCCCATCAGTTGGTCTTTTCAACCTCATCAACAGAGCAGTGTATTTCTTAAATGGATGGTGGACTCTTAGCATCATCTCTGGTGGTGGGTCAAAGATACTTAGGACTTGATTTGAAACCCACCTATCGAATGATCTTTTTGGGTCTTTAGGAACTCATCATTACAGAGTGTTCTTGTTAGATAAAAAAAATTGGGGAGTCTTTTTGGAAATAACTAAGAATGTACAAGAGGTCCTTGATTCTCTCCACAATATTTCTGAAACTCCGTTTTCTTCTAAGAAGTCATTTGACTCGTACAAAAAATCTGTAATTGGTTCTTCTCGGGGAGAATCTCAGGGCCGAGTGACATCTGTGTCAATCCAAACACAATCACGGAAGCCACATCCTGACCTCGCCACAATTCATGCTATGCCGTTATGTCATCCGAAAGATATGGCGGTGCCTCAGTGCCCATAATTAGTCATTGGTCAACCACAAGACCGGCTTTGTGTTTTTTTAATAGGCAATCCACCTCAGCTTGTCAATAGGAGAATGTTTTAAGATGAGCATCTCTCCATACACTTTGTACAACTAGATTTTCTATGCTATTAATATTCCTTTCAAGGCTCAACATTCTGGAGAGCTTCGGTTTTTTTCCTACTTCGGCTTAATCCGTTCTTCTCCCAGAGTCCTCCTGTCAATCTTATTCATGATAATCCTCTCACAGTACAATAGCTTGAGACTTGGTGTGGTGAAAGTGTGGTCTGCAAGACGTCATTGTGGAGGATGGGTTATTTCTAGATCCAAAAGAAGAGCCCTTGTAGACACATTAACCTTGGTAGACATTCCTCACTTGTTTGGAACTTTCAAAGACTCCATACATATCTTTGAAGAGTGCCATTTCCCGATGGTTGTAGAACTTAGGTGGCTTAAGGTCGATCTATTAGAGTTCTAGGTTATGGACACCGTTAGACTGTTCATTAAATTGGGCCAAAAGAATGCTACCTCAAAAAAAAAATCTGTCCATTATAAATAATCCATTATGGGTCTCTATTTTTGGTTCCTATCCTATGGCCTGTGAAGGACCTGTGTTCTACCAGAAGA
Source organism: Engystomops pustulosus (assembly GCF_040894005.1). Lineage (NCBI taxonomy): Eukaryota > Metazoa > Chordata > Amphibia > Anura > Leptodactylidae > Engystomops > Engystomops pustulosus. The sequence continues at coordinate 13,931,366 of NC_092414.1, forward strand.
CAATGGTTGTAGACCATGAAGTACCATTTCCCAATGGTTGTAGAACTTAGTTGGCTTAAGGTCGATCTAGTAGAGTTCTTTACTAGGTTTTCGACACCGTTAGACTGTTCATTAAATTGGGCCAAAAGAATGCTACCTCAAAAAAAAAATCTGTCCATTATAAATAATCCAGGATGGGTCTCTATTTTTGGTTCCTATCCTATGGCCTGTGAAGGACCTGTGTTCTACCACAAGACCATGGTAGTAGACCATGGAGTGCCATTTCCCGATGGTTGTAGAAACTTAGTTGGCTTAAGGTCGATCTAGTAGAGTTCTTTAGTAGGTTATGGACACCTTTAGACTGTTCAAAAGAAAGCTACCACAAAAAATTTTTAATAATCCAGGGTGGTTCTCTATTTTTGGTTCCTATCCTATGGCCTGTGAAGGACCTATGTTCTACCACAAGACCATGGAGTAGAATGGGAATGGTACCTCATTTCTCCTCTGGGGATACAAAGGAAAAATTAACACTTCCTGCTTTCCGAACAGTAAAAGATAATTGGTAAAGGCCTTAGGCTCCATGTTTATTATGAGGGCACTTCCAGAAAACCATCTACTTAGATGGACTCACCATAATACGAAAGGATCCCGCTGTCCAATGTGTACTCTACGGCTCCAGTAGAAAACCTCTCAGTTTGGGGAGTCAATAACTGTGGGGGTCTATTTTTCATTAATAGATTTACAAATCTATCAATTTCATTATGTGAGATGAGCCAATTAGATGTCTCCTCCAAACAGCTCCTCCCCTCTCACCACAAGCAGTGTAACAGATAAACTACTAAAGATCCTCCATAATATTGATACTATGGGGTTTTTTGGGGGCTAAAGAGGTTTCTGAACATAAGAGAACTTGAAGGGGATCTACTGAAGGCCATTAAACCTCAACCTTCATCTGTAGGCCAGAGAAGATCTCTAGATCAACAGATCCAGTCAATTATGTAATGACGCAACTGCTTTCAGCCATAGTTTCTAAGAAAGGAGAGTTAGGAATGTGTTGTACTGGGTTAATGACTAAATACTCTTTATAAGGAGTCCTCCAAGCCTGTTGTAGAGCTTCAACCTGTCCTTATCAAGTGACGAGGTGTCCCAAAGGGTTTGGATAATATTTTAATTAAAAACTCTCCATATTAGACAGGCCCTGTGTACATCTGCGTTGTCAGCTCACGCTCCGGAGCACAAGCTGCATTAGCAGAAGTGTACATTTCGCTCCATTGATTTTGAAACGAAAGTTATTGAGTGGGTATAGCACTGAGAGATGCTGCCAATAGCCGCCACGCTCACTGCGAAACACTTCCGAGGCTGTTTTTGGGAAAAGTCCAGTCAACAAATCCAAAGGGGAGGGAGTGGGGAGACACCAAGATGGTTAAGATGAACAGGAAATCAGATCCCACAGAATGCTCTCCAGCAAAAAATATATAAAGAAATTGCTCTGAGTTTTTATATCAATAGGAACTGGGCCTGGTGGACTTAGAGAAGTTCAATATCCACCAAGCCAAGAGGAAGAAGCACCGGGATTGATTAACTCAACCTTAGACATTCCCTGAGATTTCTGTTACCTAACAAATTGTCATCACCTGTAGTTAGCTAGATAGGATGGACACTTCAGGGGAGGATGGACCATTTGGGCATTGGACCTCCTGGGCCTGAAAGCTAAATTTGACTCATACAAAACCAAACGACTCAACTATAACGTATTGTTCATTCTGTAGGGATCCTGTTATGGGTCTACCCTTAAGTTGTTTCAAAGCCTCAAGTTAAGTCCATTGATCTCAGAAGGTCTACAGTGTCTCATAAAACCTCAACTGAGGGGGTAGCCAGGAGCTAGTGTATATAATGTATATGGTTATGGTTTCGAGACACATTGGAAGTGTTGGAAATAACCTTCCCCTGATGTAAGAGAGTGAGAATGCCCTAAAGATGGTTGGCAAGCCCAGTTGGATAGTTGGCTTATTGGAAATTGGTGTTCTCAGCTTACTTTTCTTTTATGGAGGCCTTTAATAGATAATCAGTTGACCAGTTCCCGACCTTGAGCAAATAAAGTTCACCTCTGGTCATGGACTATGGTCCATGAGTCAATGAACTGCAACTGGACAACTGGTCAACACTGAATAGCCAACAACAGTAGGGTAATACTGATTTTGCAGGAGACATGACCTTCGTAGGTGAAGGTAAAGCTCTGGTTTATGTGTGAATTTGGAACCTCTCTCTGAAGGCCAAGATTACACTTAAACTTGTCTGTTCTAATTGATTCCACAATTTATTTCTCCAGAACGTAATGTAATTCTTATCTCGCTCGGAGCTTAACCTCAGTCATTAGTGACTCTTCTATCAAGCCTCAAGCTCAGTGATGCATCCTATTTGATTACCGTTCCAGTCACGGCTTTCTGGATCTGTGTGTGGTCAAGGCCTCAGATACCATCTCTTGTCTGAGCTTCAGTCATGTGGCATCTGGATGTAGGGCGCTCCACATTATCCTCGGCCAAAAGCAGATGATTATGAAATAGACACTGGCCTTCATGTTGACCACCTTCTAAACATTCTTTGGTAGGAGAACCCATCAAAACCAACCAGCTCTTCGTCCTTAAGTAGGGTTGGTGTGGTGTCTGGTTCTTCAAGAGCAGTTCGGCCTCAAGTGATGTCAACACTGTCATCAGCAAACAGAAGAACCTAAACCACTTCCCGGGAGTGAAGTATATAGTATAGTTGGAAAGAAGCCAAGATCTTGGATTGTGGTGGCATCACGTTAACAACTCTTCCTCTTTTTTTACACGAGTGTCCCTTTAATTTCCATCAGAATTTACTTCTGGAAGCAAAACAAGCCTGGCACAGATTAAAGAATATGTACGTTCCCATTAATCTCCGGGGTACGTCTGACCCAAATTCCGAAAAAGAACAAATCGTCTGTAAATGTCAAGTATCAGTTAAATTAGGCTAATTTTAGACGGTAATATTTCATCGTGGACCCATGACCTGAAACAAGGAGTCTCTGTGCAGACATCCGGCTGCGGGTTAGGTGTCTGGGTCTGCCTGGTAGGACGTTATAGGGGGTATGGCGGGTGCATGTTCTATAATTAGGAATATATCCCATTCAGGACTTCTGTAAGGGGTCAGACATGGCTACTGAGTGCTGAAAGGAGACCAAATTTCGGAGATAACTGAGGAAAATCTTGGTGGGTGGGTTTGTAGTCCACTTCAACCCTCCAGAATATGAGCATTGGGCCCAGTGAGCTTGAACTTACTACACCTTGTTTCACTGTACACTGGGAACAATGCGCATGCGCCAAAGTAATGATATGGTTTCAGCTGTTGTCTGACTTTGGGGGACACCAGACTCCTGAGATATCCGAGGTCGATGTTGGTGGGTATGTGTAGCCTACGTCAGCCGTATAGCGCATGAACATTGGGCCCAGTGAGCTTGAACTTACTACACCTTGCTTCACTGTACACTGGGAACAATGCGCATGCGCCAAAGTAATGATATGGTTTCAGCTGTTGTCTGACTTTGGGGGACACCAGACTCCTGAGATATCCGTCACTGAGCATTGGGCCCAGTGACGTTGAGGATACTACACCTTGCTGCACTGTACATGCTTCAGTGGACACAATGCGCATGTGAGTGATGACATGGTCTCAGCTTTCATTTAGCTATGTGGGACACCAGATTCCTGAGATACCTGAGGTAGAATTTGGTGTGTGTAGCCCACGTTAACCCTCCAGCACATGAGCATTGTGCCCAGTGAGGACAAGGTCCTCAGGTGTCCAAGGTCCTCAGGTGTCCAGTAGCAACCTTGTCCTCACTGGGCATAATGCTCATGTGCTAGAGCAGGGTTAAGGAACCTTTTTGGCTGAGAGAGCCATGATTGCCACATATTTTAAAATGTTATTCCGTAAGAGCCGTACAATATGCACATGCCCCCCCAGTAGATAGGGTGTCACAGGTACCCCTGCGATCTACATCTCTGATCGCAGGCACAGCTGCGCCCCTCTCAGTGGCAGCCCCCTTTCCCAGTTGACTCACCTCTCCACATTCCTGCTCCCACCCCGGCTGGCCAGTGCCCAAGCGCTGGCACTCGCAGATTTAAAGGGCCAGCGCGCCGCTGATTGGCGCTACCCATTTACTTCCCGGGTTCCTATAAAGACGAGCGGCTCCCAGCATTCCCCGCTGGATCTTAGTGCATCATGCCTATGAGGAAGCTTTCCACACTGTTTTCTTCCCAAGTGTTGACCTCCCGTTGTGACCCAGTCCCTGATTCTGCTCCTTCGCTGCCAGCCCTAACCTCTTGCTCCGTCCCCAACCTTGCATCATTGCCGCCTGCCTTGACCATCTGCCTGTTCCTGACCACGAGGCTGCCTAGTGATCCTGTACCTCGACCTTGGCTGCCACTGTGGACAAGTCGCGCCTGTGGAACGACCTGGTAGTACCACGCTTCAGCAAGACCATCCTGCTTTGCGGCGGGCTCTGGTAAACTCGGGTGCCACTTAGATTCCGCTCCCAGGTGTCTGCTTACATCATAGTCCACAGTGGTCCAGGGGGTTCACTACTCCAAATCCGGACACCCAGCACATGCCTCCCAGTAGATAGGTAGTCCCTGCACATGTCCCCTAGTAAATAGGTAGCCACAGCACATGCCCTCATTTAAATAGGAAGCCACAGCACATTCCCCCCAGTATATAGGTAGCCACAGCATATGCCTCCTAGGAGATAGGTAGTTGCAGCACATACTCTCAGTAGATAGATATCCCCAGTACATACCCCCATTAGATGGGTAGCCACAGCAGATGCCTCCAAGTAGATGGGTAGCCACAGCAAAAAAAAAAAAAAAAAAGAATAGAAACATACCAGTGCTCCCTGCAGCCAGCTCCTCATTGCTTCCACACTCTTCTCTTTGACCCTGGCCTAGATGATGGCGGTGATGGCGCCTGGGTCGTACAAAGGACCTAGGCAGCGGTAACATCGCTGCCTGTGTCCAGCGATCAGACACACAGCAGCCATCACTATTTAGTAAAGATCTGTCTGAGAGCCAGATACAGCCAACAAAAGAGCCACATCTGGCTCCCGAGCCATAGGTTCCCTACCCCTGTGCTAGAGGGTTGACGTGGGCTACACACACCAAAGTCTACCTCCGGTATCTCAGGAATACCAAAAAAATACCCTACCCAGTGGACTCAAAAAAAGACCTGATATTACAAGGACTATGTTCACTTTAAAGGGGTTGTCCCAAGACCTCATAAGGGTTCTGGTTTGAACTCACAGTCCCATAGGTGAGGCTTCCCCCAGAAAGTGGAGATCCCCTTTAAGTTTTTTTTCTTCTTCTAGGCAACAGTTTTGACATGTATGTCCCCGAGAAGGTCAGGAGCGGCGATCACGGTGATCAGATAAGCAGCTGGCGGGTGACATGGACACGTCAGGGGCTATAGGTGCCGTGAAACCGGGTGACAACTTGTCAGTACAGACGGTCAAATTGAGCAATAACGGGGAGATATCTTTCCTCTGCTTGAGGCGATAACGCGCCTGATGGATTAGTGGCCGGGACAGGCTGCGAGAGATAAATGGCCGGGCTGAGGAGTAAGACAGGATAAGTAGAAGATAATAGGTTATGGAGATGGTGGACAGATAGCAGATACCTAAAAGCTGAAAGGGGCAGATAATTGCCTCGATAAGGATTATATGAGGGCGTAGAGTGACAGTAATTAGGAAATGGGGATTAAATGGCTCCAGGACAGGTCAGCGGGTGAATCATGGAAGGGGGGGCGTCACTTTATAACAAGCTAAAAGCTGAGATACATCATTAGGAGCAATAGCGCCACAGCTGTCAACTGGTGACATGTGGTATTGCAGGTCGTAACAATTCACATACAACAGATTGGAGGTGTAATACCAGAAGCGACCTGTAGACAGGGGGGCGCTGTTTCTGAAAATTTAAGGCACAATCCTTTAAATTGCTGAGTTTTTCATGTTAAATAGAGCCATGTAACAAAGGTTATTTTACCTGGACATCAGATGTTTATGTGTATTCATAGTCCACAATTGTGCACAGTGTTTGTGTCCTCACCCTGCTGTTCTCTCTGCTCTTTTGCAGTCAGCATTAGGTATTGTCCCTGGGGAGGTGTGTAATCAGACCATTGTGTGTGTTTTTAGTAGCAGTTAGTACCAGTGTAGTCAGTGCTAGCTATTGTCCCTGGAGAGATGTGATTGTAATGATACCTTTGTGTATGTTGTTAGTAGCAGCAGGACTGTGATTTGAAGATTTATATTTCGGGATTATGCACAGGTGATGTGTTTTCACTTTGCTGTACATTAAAATGCAGACAGTGTAAGGTTATGTCCAAGGAGATCTGTGTTATCATGCATTTGTTTATGTTGTTAGTAGCAGCTGGACTGTAAAAAAAGCAAGTTTAGTTAAGATTTGTGTCCTTTGTTCTCCATAGCCAGTGTTAAGTATTATCCCCGGAGAGATGTGTAATCAGACCTTTGTTTATGTTGTTAGTAGCAGCAGAACTGTGATTATATGGATTTATATTCCAGGATTTTTAACAGGAGGCGAGTCCTCCCACTGCTGTGCTCTGTGCTTTCTGTATTAAACTGCAAACTGTTAGATAAAGTCCCTGTAAATCTGTGTAATGATACCTTTGCAAGTGTGTTGTTAGTAGCAGCAGGACTGTGAAATGGGGATTTATATTCTAAGAGGCGTATCCTCACACTGCTGTGCTCGATGTATTAAACTGCAAACAGTGCTTAATATTGTCTCTGGATATCTGTGTAATCAAACATTTGTGCATGTTGTAAGTTGCAGTAGGACAGTGTTTATATGGATTGATATTCCAGGATTTTTCCCACTGCTGTGTTTTGTGCTCTCTGTATAAAACTTCATATAGTGAAAGATATTGTCACTGGAGAGATTTGTAATCATACCTTTCAATGTGTGTGTTGTTAGTAGAAGCAGGACTGTGAAATATGGATTTATATTCCAGGATTTATCACATGGTCGTGTCCTCACATTGTGATCTGTGCTCTCTGTATTGAATAGTGGTAGATATTGTCACTGGAGATCTGTGTAATCATACCTTTCAATCTTTGTTGTTAGTAGCAGCAGGACTGTTTAAAAAAGTGCATTTACATTTCCAGGATTGTTTCCTTACAGTGCTGTGTTCTTAGCTCTCTGCAATGAGCTACTTTGCTGTCAATTCCATCAAAGCTTGGGCAGGCATCTGGTTAAATATTAATAATAGCCACTCGGAGGAGAGGGGAGGGAATGTAGAGGAGCTGAATGTAGAGAGCACAGAGCACAGCAGTGTTTGGATTCACATATATCAAAATAGACATGACAGCAAGTGACTTTTTGTCTATTCATATGAATACAGAGGGGCACATTTACTTACCCAGTCCCTGCACGATGCCCGATCCGGAATGTCCGACGAGGGTGAAGTCTGGCGCGATTCACTAAGAGCGTGCGCCCGATATCCTGCATGTGTCGCTTCCCCGCTCAGGTCCGCCAGGGTTCACCTTCTTCTTCTCGGTGTATGTAAGTGCTTGGCTTGCGACACAATTTTCAAGTTAAATTCCGCGGTTTGTCCGGATCCTCCTACGGCCACGCCCCCCCCCCCCAGTTGCATGAATGCCGGCGTGATTGCGCCAAAATCCGTCAAAATTCCCGTCCTAGCGGAGCAAAACGAAAGTCGTCGGGATGTCCGACAAAAAGTGCAGTCCTTAGTAAATGAGCCCCAGAATCTTTTCGATTTTTCCTGGTTGCACTGGGACAACTGATTAGCTCCACCCCTTTGTCTAACAAATGTAAATCCACCAGAATCTTTCCAGCCTCTGAAAAAAACCACAACTCCCATCATCGGCGTCAGTTCTTAATGCTCATTCTCTTAAGAGCGCCATTCGCAAAGTGCTCCGAATTTCCATCTCAAATCGATATATTGTTACCCAGAAGCCTCTGCTGGATTGTGCTCCGAGCCTTGGGAGGGAGCAGGACGCGCTGTGGCGGAATCGCCGCTGTATAAACACAGTGATTTAATCTAATAAGCATCGGACTAACAGCCCGGCTTTGGGGATTTGGCGGGATTGCAGTAATGCAGGGGTTAGCAGCGAAATCCCCATTTTCCGCAGTTTCGTCTTTCATTGTCTGGATAAGCGCAGATCCCTGATCCAATCATTGACAAACCACCAGATTAGGAATTTATTTTATTTTCCCTTCCCCTTCGCTTCCCAGGGACGCGGCGCCGCCACTTTTTCTTGACGAGTCTGCATTTCAACGAGGCACAAAACTAATTACACCACCAAATAGATTGTGTACAGATCCTCAGTAAGTATCCGGCCGTCAGAGGGATCAAATTACTGCGATATAACGACTTGTATGGTTTTAGTATGAAGAAGAGTGTCATACTTTCACTAGGATATTCCATTATCTGCCTCTTAAAGGGAACCTTTTATCACCTCAATCAGTTCCAGCTCTGTACACCACTGAATAGATTGTGTACAGGACCTAGTAAGTATCCCACTATCAGATGGATCATATTACTGCGATGTAATGACTTGTATGGATTTAGTATGATGAAGAATATAATACTTTCATTAGGATATTCCATTATCTGCCTCTTAAAGGGGACATTTCACCACCTCTATCAGTTCCAGCTCTGTACACCACTGAAATTGTGTACATGATCTAGTAAGTATCCCCCTATCAGAGGGATCATATTACTGCGATATAATGACTTGTATGGATTTAGTATGAAGAAGAATTAAGTACTTTCACTAGAATATTCCATTGTCCACCTCTTAAAGGGGACATTTCACCACCTCTATCAGTTCCAGCTCTGTACACCACTGAATAGATTGTGTACAGGACCTAGTAAGTATCCCACTATCAGAGGGATCATATTACTGCAATATAATGGTTTTAGTATGACGGAGAATATAATACTTTCACTATGCCATTATCCACCTCTTAAAGGGGACCTTTTACCACCTCCACTAACCTCTCGACCAAATAGATTGTGTACAGGACCTAGTAAGTATCTGGCCGTCAGAGGGATCATATTACAGCAATCTAATCACTTGTATGGTTTTAATGTGAAGAATTAAATACTTTCACTAGGATATTCCATTATCTGCCTCTTAAAGGGGACATTTCACCCCCTCTATCGGTTCCAGCTCTGTACACAATTGAATAGCTTGTGTACAGGACCTAGCAAGTATCCTGCTGTCAGAGGGATCATATTACTGCGATATAATGACTAGTATGGTTTTAGTATGAAGGAGAATATAATACTTTCACTAGGGGATGCCATTATCCACCTCTTAAAGGGGACCTTTTACCACCTCCACCAACTCTTCGACCAAATAGATTGTGTACAGGACCTAGTAAGTATACCACTGGTAGAGGGATCATATTACTGTGATATAATGACTTGTATGGTTTTGGTTCGAAGAAGAATATCATATTATCACTAGGATATTTCATTATCTATCTCTTAAAGAGGACATTTCACCACCTCCATCAACTCCTTCTCTGTACACCACTGAATAGATTGTGTACAGGTCCTAGTAAGTATCCAGCCATCAGAGGGATCATATTACTGCAATATAATGACTTGTATGGTTTTGGTTTGAAGAAGAATATCATATTATCACTAGGACATTCCATTATCTATCTCTTAAAGGGGACATTTCACCACCTCAATCAACTCTTGTTCTGTACACCACGGAATAGATTGTGTACAGTTCCTAGTAAGTATCCAGCCGTCAGAGGAGTCATATTACCGCGATATAATGACTTGTATGGTTTCAATATGAAGAAGAGTGTCATACTTTCCCTAGGATATTCCATTATCTGCCTCTTAAAGGGGACCTTGTACCACCTCCACTGACTCCTCAACCAAATAGATTGTTTACAGGACCTAGTAAGTATCCCACTGTTAGAGGGATCATATTACTGCAATATAATGACTTGTATGGTTTTAATATGAAGAAGAATATAATACTTTCGCTAGGATATTCCATTATCTGCCTCTTAAAGGGAAACTTTTACCACCTCAATCAACTTCTGCTTTTTACACCACTGAATAGATTCTTAAAGGGAACCTGTTGTTAGAAATTGTCTTAATAAACCACTAGCGGTATGTTGTCAAGCAGTTGAACAACTTCTAGATCATGTTTCTCTTATGGCCCAGGGTGGCAGCATTCAGAAAATCAACTTTGAAGTGAAATGTAAATTGGTTTTATGAAGTCAAGGAGGCGGAGAGTTTAACACTGAAGTCAAAAATGCACTTTCTTTGTAATTGATGGTCCCGCGACCAGGGACATCATTGATCAGATCTTCTGAAGTCCATTGCATGATGTCAATCACATGGGAGGAGGTGTTTAGAGGCGGGGAGAGCTTGACTTCATTGTTAAACTCTCCACCTCCCTGACTTTATATATGTAACTTCAAAGTTGATTTTCTGGATGATGCCACCAAGCTGGGTCACGAAAGAACCATCATCTAGAAGCTGTGCAACTGCTTGACAACACACTGGTAGTGGTTTATTAGGCCAGTTTCTGATGACAGGTTCCCTTTAAATTCAACTTCTTGCAGGAACCTTCATTCCTCATCATTTAACCGGTTCGCGACCGCCCGCCGTGTATTCACGGCGGCGGTCGCGTTCCGATGCATGGAGAGGGCTCGCGGGTCGAGTCCTCTCCATAGCCGGTAAGTCTCTGCTGCATACTGCAGCAAAGGCTTACCGGTAACACCCGCGATCGGTGCCGGCACCGATCGCGGGTGTTTTCTTGCAGAACGCCGCCGGCAAAGCTGCCGGCGGCTTCAAACAGATGGCGGCGCATGGGCGCCGCCATCTTTCCGAGGATCGCCGCTCCCTGTGACGTCATCGGGGAGCGGCGATCCGTTGCCATGGTAGCTTCGGGTCTCACGAAGACCCGAAGCTACTTCGAGTTAACCCATTCATTACAATGTGCTATCAGCACATTGCAATGTATGAGGAGTAAAATCCCCATATACTGCCATACTGTAGTATGGCAGTATATGGTAGGATCGATCAGACAACCTAGGGTTAAAGTACCCTAGGGAGTCTGAAAAATAGTAAAAATAAAAATTAAAAAAAAGTTAAAAAAAAAAATTATAATAAAAAAACCTAAAAATTCAAATCACCCCCCTTTCCCTAGAACTGATATAAATATAAATAAACAGTAAAAATCATAAACACATCAGGTATCGCCGCGTCCCAAAATGCCCGATCTATCAAAATATAGTAACGGTTTTTCACTGCGTTTAACCCCGTAACGGAAAATCGTGTCCAAAGTCAAAACTGGCACTTTTTTGCCATTTAAAAAAAATTTTTAAATTCTATAAAAAGTGATCAAAAGGTCGTACAGTCCTAAAAATAATATCATTGAAAACATCATCAAAAGTCGCAAAAGATGACACCACCCTCAACTCCATACGCCAAAGTATGAAAAAGTTATAAGCACAAGAAGACGGCAAAATAAAAAAAAAATTTTTGTTCATGAGGTTTTAATTTTTGTAAATGTATGAAAACATTATAAAACCTATACAAATTTGGTATCCCTGTAATCGTACTGACCCAAAGAATAAATTAGATGCGTCATTTGTGGCGTGAAGTGAAAGCCGTAATATCCAAGCCCACAAGAATACGACACAAATGTGTTTTTTCACCATTTTCACTGCATTTGGAATTTTTTTCCCGCTTCCCAGTACATGGCATGGAATATTTAATACCATCACTATGAAGTGCAATTTGTTACGCAAAAAACGAGCCATCACATAGCTTTTTACGTGTAAAAATAAAAAACTTATAGATTTTTGAAGGTGGGGAGTGAAAAATGGAAATGAAAAAACGGGAAAGGGCTCGGTCCTTAACCGGTTAAAGAAGACTTTTCACCACCAATTCTGCCTCAACCAACCACTGATTCCTGAATAATTGATTTTTTTTCTGTAGCTTCTATCGTTCCCTTACAATTAGTGACATTGTTTTTGGAACTCTACTATCAGGCCGCCGGTGCATGATGCCAGATCCCATGACCACCTTCGCCAACTCTAACTCTTCGTAACCTTTGTCTCCCTCCATTGATTCCGACGTAGTTGGAACTTTTACTCCAGCCCCAGTCTTTACCAAGAAATGTTAATTCTGCGCTGGATTCGGGTCCGGCCGGGATTTATTAAGGCAGTTCCTCCGACTGCGCTGAAGTTCCCCCGGAACGCACTGGAATACACCGAGCCGGGCTGAGTGAAGGTAAGTGCAAGCTCCGCAACACATTTTTTTTTAAATGCGTCGGTTTTTCCGAATCCGTCGGGTTTTCGTTCGGCCACGCCCCCCAATTTCCGTCACGTGCATGCCGGCGCCGATGCGCCACAATCCGACCGCGTGCGCCTAAATCGGCGCAAATCGGAAATCGGCGCAAATCGGAAATATTCGGGTGACACCTCGGGAAAACGCGAATCGGGCCCTTAGTAAATGACTCCCATTGGGTGCCAAATTGACAGCACTGATAACTCGGGAACATTGTGGGCTAGTGCCGAAAACAGTGGAACCTACTAAAAAAATTGGTGTAAGTCATCTTTTACCCTACATAGGTTAAAGACTAGAGTTGAGCCGACCCGACGTTCAAATTTGGAGTAACAGTTCCGTCTGACCAGGACAAATTGCCTGATTGGCAAGTGAACATTCAATCCGGCGAACTGATACCCAACTAGCCATGGCTATGATTGGCCAGGAGGCAATATGTCGGGGTCAGGTAGCCAAACCCGAACTTGAATGTCTGCACGAGTTAAGACTAATGTTGCATGGACCCAAACCGCGTACCGAACTCCGAACTTGGGTGGTTCGGGTCTCCTTGCTGAACCGTGTTCAGATTCAGTTCAACCCTGCACCGATTGCGAGTGTTAACTCTTTAAATGCTGCCCAAAAATCCACGGGGGGCATTTAAATCAATGGAGTGATGAGGTCATTGGGAGCAACAAACTTCCCCAAAGTGGCGGAGTTGATGACTTTGACGGCGGCAATTACAAAGTTAACAACCGTAGGAGGTTTGGTACCTGCATTCGGACCCAAATATATTACAGGCAGTCCCCAGGCAGTTACGTACAAGATAGGGTCCATAGATTTGTTCTTAAGTTGAATTTGTATGTAAGTCGAAACTGTATATTTTATAATTGTAGCTCCTAAGAAGATAATGAAAGCTTTCCGGTAACACTCGAGGGAAATAAATGTTACCCTTATAAGAAAAACAGTGATCTGATTCGCCGATAAGTGGTCAGGATTTATTTAATTTACATAATTTTACATAATAAGAGCATACAGGAAGGACTAGGTTCTCTTGGGGTATGAATGAGACCCAGGAGATTTAGAGAGAAGTACAGGCAAAGCATTATAGGACAAAAAAATATGTAAATGAGCTCACCTCAAGCAGAAGGAGGAGTGTCTGAGTCTTCAGTGGCGCCACCTACAGGTAGAACAAGGGATTGCACTGTAAACTGTAAACAAATTTACTGAAAAGTAGAGGGAATACAATTTAGAGAAGTACATAGAGCACCGGTCAATATTAAATAAAGGGACACTGCCAAGGACGAGAACCTGCCACCGTCCCTAGAAATTAGGTTGGCAACGGGCGAGATGCAGCAATTACGTGTTCCTGGCTTACAAATCGATCCCGAGCGCGAGCCAGAAGGGAACTTGGAGGAGACGGGGATTAAGGATGTGATGACAGAAGCAAGGCAGGACCCGATAAACGACAGAAGTAAAAGCTTCCAACAATAATCACGTGTTAGACAAATTAATAAATTGTTTATTGAACGGCAGGGGCATAATTTAATCTACAGGGAAGCCAGCCGAAGACAGACCGCCCCCCCTCCCCTTCCGCCGCTATCTCCACGCTACACACAACGCTTACGAAATCCTGGTCTCTGTAATTAACCGTTACAGGGTCAATGTCACAGACACTCACTATTAAGGTCTCGGTGGGGGGCGGTGGGAGCGGAGACTTGAAGATCTGAGGATGCGGGATATTGGAAGGAATTATTTCACTTATCCTCCAACTAGAAAATCTGACTATGCATTAGGCATACAGAGTACCCTCCCTTCTGCTCTGTATTACTCCATTACTAATCGTACTTTGCCTATCAGGTCTCCCCCAAAATGGCTGCTAACTTCCTCAAGGAATAGTGGCCATTTTGGGAGAGACCAAATGGGAGGGGTGAAGAAATCAACAGAGGCACCCGTACTTATACTAAATGTACTGTCAAATACCCAGGGTCCAGGGTGAAGGGGGTAGTCATACACTATGGTTGATGATGATTTTGGAAAGATTGGGCAAACATCGAATTGTGGTGTCGGAGAAAATTAAGACCACTATGGGCTGTATGAATATTATAGCCCCTACAAGTCTGGGGTCACGTCCACATCTGGTACTAGAATCAGCTTATTGGGGAATGGAGGATACGTCCCTTCTCTCTGCTTTCAATCTGCGGTTTCAGGACCTTTGCAGAACCTTCAACGGTCCTGAAATGGCTCTTGTGTACATGCAGTGTCGGACTGGCCCACCAGAGTACCAGAGGATGCCCCGGTGGGCCCTGGCTCAACCCAATACTGAAACCCAGAGGTCCATCAGGAAACAACACAATTTGAAGGATGCCAGAGTATATTTCGTGGGGGATAATGAAGAGTGGACCCCTAGAATTGTTTTTTCTGGTGGTCCTAAGGAAACCCAGTCCAACACTGTGTACATGTGTATTGAGAGAAGGTACAAGGATTTCACGGGTGAAGGTCCTTCTCAGTGTAAAATTTGGTGGGTGGTTTGGGTGGCCATGTGCCCCCTAGAAGGCTTAGGCCCCGGGCTATCGCCCAAAACACCTATATTATAATCCACTACTGGTCCTACTTTATTCAATATTTTATTTATTTGGTTCGAAAAACCATAAATGGACCAGGTGAATAGATATTGCACCATAACTTTCACAATGGCTGACAGTGATGGCAGTCTTTAGCTTCATGAGCCAAAATATGGGCAAAAATAGGCAAGAAGCTCAGCTGGGGTTGACTGAGATGTGTATTTAAAAAAATTCATATAGACACAAGTTGTTGGTCTTCCTAGAAGTCCCTTAGCCCCTTGGGAATAGATCATAGTGGTCTACAAAGTGAGGTTTCTTCCACTGGACCTCTGAGGTCCAATATTGGGTTTGGGCCCATCTGCGGATCGTCTGGTACACCAGTTTTCTGGCATTTATGATAATGCCCTAATGAAATATAGGGCAACTTGTTAATATTTTGGGGCAAAAATGTTATGCCTAAACTTTTTTATAAGTTACAAGCGATAGGGTTCCTGTATCCCTATGTCGGGTACTGGGAACTTCACCAGAGTAACAATATATATTATCAGCACAGGTGAAAAATTAGTTAAAACTTAACTTTTACTGTATATATTAAAATTAAAAAACAAAGCTCCACACAAAGATACAAAACGACATTTTCAGATGAAGAAATGTTCCACAATTCCTGCTATAACGGTTGGAGCAGGAAAAATCCAGGGACCTACTAACCCCACATTTTTGCCTTATCTGTGAACAATAAATTAGCAGTGCAGATTTAAGTGGTCTAAATGCGTACCTCTGCAACACTTCAATTGTTGGTTAGTCAGAGGATCAGATAAAGGGTTATGGTCCAAAATGCGACATTAGACAACAATATGGAACGTTCTTACCATTGCTGTCTTGAGGCTGAGTGCTTTGATCCAAGGTGCTGCGGCTCACCTGCTTTTGAGTCCAGCTCCATGTAATTGGATGTGGGGGGTTCCTAAAAGTATAAGGAGACCCTAAAAATCCCTATTGCACCCTGGCCCACGTGAAAATATAGCTCCCGCCCTTACAAGGGCAGTCCCAATTCTGACCCTGGTACGTTTCTATCCTCGCCCTACGCGTTTCATACTTTGATAGGTAATCATCAGGGGCTTAAAATGGAGGTCTAGAGGTAAAGCAGGAGTCCCATGCATAAGTCTCTGCATGGGATTGGGTCAATCAGTATCCCAATGAGGAGGTCGTTGGGGCGTCAGAGCTTCTACCCCTCTCCCCCCAAAGAGGGAAAAACAACAGTATGGGAGCCGTGTCTACCGCTGGTCGTATCAGTCGCGGAGCGCTCACAAAACGCCGTGTTGGCGCTTTAAACTAAAGACTCCTCCCCCTTTTTGCTTACGCCGCCCACCTAAAGAATGCGGCTCTAGTTACCTCTTGGTAATCAACCGGGATACTGCGCATGCGTAGGTGATGCGTTACTTCCGGGGGAGTGTCCGGTTTCCATAGCGACGTTTGTGTCGCGTGACTCGATGGTCACATGATCTGTTACGGGAGAGTAGGCGTTCTTCCGACTGTCAAAGACTCGACACACAGTGTGGGATAAAGATCAAGGTAACGTATGATAATTACATAGACCTAATCATTGGGGAGTCACCCCATTGTATTTGTCAGCATATTGACACGAGCATCTTATATTAATGGTGTGTAAGTAAATTGGTAGGTGTGCGGGGGGGGGGGGGGAAACAGCCGCTGGAAAGAGGAGTGTTCTGTAGATGAGCCCTTGTATGTAATACATAGGGGATTCTTTGTCCATCAGGATGGATGTTTAAATGAAACAGCTAAAGTTAAGCTGTTCATTCAATCCATTCGGGAAGGTGGTGTTCAGCCTGAAAATCCACCTACTCTCTCTTTGGAGGATTCTCTGGTCCCAGTTTCCTCCCCTGAGAGGGGGGGGTACAACGTCGATACCCATGAATTTCAGCATCTTGGGGTTCCCATTGTGTGCTATGTTTACATGTTTAGCCACTGGTGTGTCCGCGTCATTCGCCACGTCCCTAATGTGCTCCCCAACTCTTCTCCTCAGTTCCCTGTAGGTTTTCCCCACATACTCCATCCCGCAGTCACAAGTGATCTTATAGATAACCCCTGTCGTCCTACAATTAATGTAGTGATTGATGGTATACTGATGACCGGTATTATTGCTGGTGAATTCTTTGCCTGTTGTCATGTACTCGCACGCCACGCAACCCCTGCATTTGTAGCACCCCTTAATTTGTCTGTCAAGCCATGTTCCCTGTTGTTTAGGGCGGGTGTAGTGGCTATGCACCAAGCGATCCCTTAAGGATCTACCCTTTTTAAATGTAATTTGGGGCTGCTTATGGAGGATCCCTTTAAGGTCTGGGTCCAAAAGTAGGACCCCCCAATGTTTTTGTAGGACCTCTCTGGCTTGGCTTGCGCCATTGTCAAATTTAGTTATAAAGCGAATGTTATTCTGAGTTTGATCATTTTTCGAGACTTTTGGGACCAGTAATGCGCTCCTCTCCTCATCCTTTGCGTGTTGATAAGCCGACCTTAGGACTTCGTCTGGGTATCCCCTCTCTGTAAATCTCTCTCTTAGATCGTCGGCCTGCCTCTTGAATCTCCTTTTGTTACTACAGTTCCTCCGTACCCTTAAAAATTGTCCCCTTGGGATACCTTTCCTCAAGGAGAATGGGTGGTTGCTCTCCCACCTAAGCAAGCTGTTAGTTGCTGTAGGCTTTCTAAATATGTCCGTTTCAAGGGTCCCTTCCTCAGTTTTTATGATTAACACATCTAGGAAGGGTAGTGTGTCCTCCCTCATTTCATAGGTGAACCTAAGGTTTATGTTGTTATCATTCAGTCTCTCTACGAAATGCAGAAAACCTTCTTTCTCCCCTTTCCACAGGACAAACACATCATCTATGAAGCGTAACCATAGTTCTACACACTCCACGCCAGGTATAGGGGTGTCACCAAAGACCACTGTTTCCTCCCACCAGCCCAGGAGCAAATTTGCGTATGTTGGTGCACAGGGATTGCCCATCGCTGTGCCCCTGAGCTGGTGGAAGAATTGGTCATTAAATAGGAAGTAGTTATGTGTGAGAGAAAAATGCAAAAGGTCGCAGATGAGGTTGTTATGGGAGCTAAACTGGATTCCCCTAGAACGGAGGAAGTGTTTTGCCGCTCTTATGCCACAGTCATGAGGTATTGATGAGTAGAGGGCTTCAACATCAATGCTTGTGAGCCATATATCTTTCCCTACTACAATATTCTCCACTCGTTTGAGTAAATCCGTGGTGTCCCTCAGATACGAGGGCAGTGTCTCAACAAATGGCCGTAAGATTTTTTATACCCCGAAGATGGCAAACATAGATTGATGGATCCCCACCATTGTATTCTAGACCATCTCATCCCCTCCCCTCGTCTTCTTCTTCTTCGTTCTTATTATGTGCGGAGAAAAACAGCAATTTATTCCAGACGATCCGTTGAAAACAAGGCAGCATTATGTGGTCTCATGTCTCAATGTGACCCCTGAACAGAACATAACGAGTATAGGAAAGCGGTGGCACAAAACCGAGGCGGGTAATGGTTCCTGACACCCTCGCCGACTCATTTATCAACTTCTCATCGCTTCAAGACTCAAACGAGAAAGAAAAAATGTCTTTCCTGTCAGGAGACAAATTCCCTCTAACTTTCTCCTTGCGATCATATCCACCTTGTAGTGAAGAACCTCAGCGAAGACTAAAAATGGGCCTTCACCACCTCCACCGATCCCATCTCATAGTTTCACCGTTTTAATACGCAACTCTCTGTGGACTTAGTTGGAATTGTCTCTCTAACCCCAAGTGTCCCTGAGAAGTCAAGTTTCCATTCTCTACTGTCTGATGGGCCTAGGTGCCTTCTCCAGCCAAGGACTAACCTTCTGACTGTAGGGAGCCTAAGGAGCCTTAGTAGCGCAGTAGAATCAGTGGCACAATATCTATTACAGGTTGCAAAAAGTTGGGGTTTATAAACAGGTCCTCTTCAACAAAAGTTGAAGTTGGCCAATTTTTCTTTAGTTGTCCTACCTAGTCATCTCTGGCCAGGGTTACAAAACTGGTCAAAGATGTTGATTCAATCGACCACTAGACAAGCCAAAAATCCAAGAAGACTTTCGGAGGTCTAAGTCTCTGGCCACAATTAATAGACAGTGTCTCCTACTTGTAGATGCTGATGTAGATGTTGAGGGTCAGGGCACTACTTCTTGTTCTTTCCACGAAAACTCACGTTGACGAATCCAAATAGTGTCTACATAAAAATCCAAGTAGTCAAGCATCCGGTCAATATTTATCATCAATGGGGACATGTATCGGACAATGTATTGTTGGTCTTGAAATCCCCTTTCTTGGGGTGCAACATGCCACAAATTCATGAATTTATGATGAGGCCTCCTCAAAAATTAGGCACACGACCTTGACCAGCCTCACAATAGTCAACTCCAGCAGGGAACTGGAGACAATTGTAGTGAGCTTTCAGGTTACTGTTTTGGCGTGAAAATTCTTAAATTCGGGGGAGGTTGATGGTCCTGGTTTTTCCACTGGCCTCGTCACACCTGCTTTTTGGAAATGGAGAAGCCTTTCACCCTTTCATACTCTAAAGAAAACAAGAATGCTCCTCAGTGTCACCAATTTCCATGGTGCCTCCTTACCTCTTCGGTACTGCCTGGTGAATGTTGAGCGTTAGAGACTACTTCTTGCTCTTCCGACCAATCCCAAGCTTATGGCTGGATTTATAGAGGCAGATTAAGACGGCCATGGGCCCTGGGATGTATGAAAATTATGGGTCATTTCAAGTCTAATTGTTTAATGGCATTTCGAATGGTACTAGAATCAAGCTACTTAAGAGGGGGTCTCTTCTGTCCACTTTTAGTTCTGAGGACCACTGGAGGACCTACAAAGGTCCTAGAAGGACCCTTGTATACAAATGTGTTGAGAGCTTAAGTATTTCATGGCTGGAGGTCCTTCTCTTTATTAACACTACTGGGCAGTTGGCAATTGGTTCAGGTGGTCATGGGCTCCCTAGAGGCTGTGGGCTCCCAGACGGCCACCATTACTGTGTACAAGCAACCTCCTGACACTAGAAGCAGTGGTAGATCCTGGTGTTATTATAGTTGGGACTGCTCGAAATCTAATACATATGATTAACCATAGTCTATTTTGGAAGGAGGTGGTCATCACCTGATCAAGGTGGCCTCAACATTGGCTTCAAATGTGGCCTCATTTTACTCCATGATCAAATTCTCCATAGTATCCTTAGGTCCTACATGAAGTTACTGAAGATTTGGATTTGTTCTTGCCCACACTTGCTACCTAAGCACTTTTATCCATTGTGGAGATCACTTGTAGGGACGGACTGTCCCACCAGAGGAGCGGAGGATCCTCCGGTGGGCCTCGAGTCAAAATAATAGGTCTGAGAGGTCCATATATACATACAATGTATATATGGGTATGGGCACCACCCAGTATATGATGTAGCTCCACCAATACATTATAACAAACCCCCAGCATGATAAGAGAGATTGATATTTTACGAATTCAGCTTTATTCGTTTTAAGGATCGGGATTCAAGAAATCGAAATGCAAGTTGGTGTTCCGGTGGTTTCCTCTTTAATGTTCCGGTAGTTTCCTCTTTTGTGTTCCCGTAGTTTCCTCTTTGGTGTTCTGGTGGTTTCCTCTTTGGTGTTCCCGTAGTTTCCACTTTGGTGTTCCGGTGTTTTCCACTTTGGTGTTCCGGTGGTTTCCACTTTGGTGTTTCGGTGGTTTCCTCTTTGGTGTTCCGGAGGTTTCCTCTTTGGTGTTCCCATAGTTTCCACTTTGGCGTTCCGGTGGTTTCCTCTTTGGTGTTCCCATAGTTTCCACTTTGGTGTTCTGGTGGTTTCCACTTTGGTGTTCCGGAGGTTTCCTCTTTGGTGTTCCGATGGTTTCCTCTTTGGTGTTCCGGTGGTTTCCTCTTTGGTGTTCCGGTAGTTTCCTCTTTGGTGTTCTGGTGGTTTCCACTTTGGCGTTCCGGTGGTTTCCTCTTTGGTGTTCCCATAGTTTCCACTTTGGTGTTCTGGTGGTTTCCACTTTGGTGTTCCGGAGGTTTCCTCTTTGGTGTTCCGATGGTTTCCTCTTTGGTGTTCCGATGGTTTCCTCTTTGGTGTTCCGGTGGTTTCCTCTTTGGTGTTCCGGTAGTTTCCTCTTTGGTGTTCTGGTGGTTTCCACTTTGGTGTTCCGGTGGTTTCCTCTTTGGTGTTCCGGTGGTTTCTTTGAAAACACAATTACGGGATATTGTTGGTTTACGTTTCGCTGAAGAATTGGAAATAATTTTGTCTGCCTGACTGGAAACGTTTAAAACTTAAATAAACTTTAATAGTAATTTGTTAAAATTCTAAAACATTCAGGCATTGGTCCGTGAATGATTGTTACCAAAAATGTTCCATAGACAGGGCAGTGCAATATTGTGTTTGAACACTGACCCGGCTGGCGAGCCTATAGAAATTCGTGGTCTATGGGCACAGTATTGTCTGTCACTAGACCAAAATGATAGATACTGATAAGCTCAGCTGATTTGTCATATAAGTCACACCTAACGCGTTTCTGCATCTATGGTAATGTAACTAGATGCGTCCTCAGAGGTGCTTAAATTTAATTCATAAGTGTGACATTGTGTCATATCACACCGGCAGCATTTCCCCCCACGGCATTGTTCCGGTGGTTTCCCCTTTGGTGTTCTGGAGGTTTCCTCTTTGGTGTTCCCATAGTTTCCACTTTGGTGTTCCAGTGGTTTCCTCTTTGGTGTTCCCATAGTTTCCACTTTGGTGTTCCGGTGGTTTCCTCTTTGGTGTTCCGGAGGTTTCCTCTTTGGTGTTCCCATAGTTTCCACTTTGGTGTTCCGGTGGTTTCCACTTTGGTGTTCCAGTGGTTTCCTCTTTCGTGTTCCGGTGGTTTCCTCTTTGGTGTTCCGGTGGTTTCCTCTTTGGTGTTCCGGTGGTTTCCTCTTTGGTGTTCCGGTAGTTTCCTCTTTGGTGTTCCGGTGGTTTCCGCTTTGGGTAGTAGAGGGTTACAATATTGTCCTTGCTCTGACCCATTTGATGGGGTAATGGACTGTAGGTCGCCCCCGGCTGTATGGAAGCTGAGACACATTGTGTATATTAGCCCCTCTCTGCGAGATCTTCTCGTGCTTGGTCAGACGTTGCGGCGCACAGTGCCAGTCAGTGACGTGGCTGCCCCGGGGCGGACAGGGGCTGTCAGGATCGCAGCATCACTTTCATCTCCAGATGCTTATTTGGCTGAAATGAAACATCAGCTTCTGCCGGCCGACAATCTGTGTCCTGCTCCCAGGAGTCACTTCGGATCATCGCCCCCTCACCCATGACAGCCGACACTTGGGTCTCCGCAGTCACCATCAGTCCTCTGGCTACTAGTAGGAAGAAGCTACAATATCTGGGGTTATTCTTAAAGGGAAATTGTCTGTAACACTGATCATATAGCCAGTGTTAGGTATTGTCCCTGGAAAGATGTGTGATCATACCTTTGTGTATGTCATTAGTAGCTGCAGGACTGTGAAATTTGGATTTATATTCCAAGATTATACTATGAGTGTGTCCTTACACTTCTGAGCTCTGTCCTCTCTGCCAGTAGTGTTATGTATTGTCCCTAGAGAGATGTGTATGTCATTATGTACCTTTGTGTATGTCATTAGTAGCTGCAGGACTGTGAAATTTGGATTTATATTTCAAGATTATACTGAGGGATGGTGTCCTTACACTTCTGAGCTCTGTGCTCTCTGCAGATATTGTTAGATATTGGCCCTGGAGAGATGTGTAATCATACTATTGTGTACGTTGTCAGTAGCAGCAGGACTGTGAAAATGGGTTAATATTCCAGGATTATAGCTTCTGGATATGGAGCTCACACTCCTGTGCTCTTAATTCTGTGCACTGCACCACCCAATTAATTCTCTTCTATGAGTGACTGCTGTGGTCTTTAGCCTGCAACAGCTTTTCTACAACAAAAATGAGGACTGTGGAGCAGCTCAGTGCACAGAACTAAGAGCACAGCAGTGTGAGGACACACCCCCAGGTACCAGTCAGAAATATAAATTCATTTTTCACATCCCTGCTGCTACTAACACATGTAAAGCATATCTAGCATCACTCCAGGGACAATGCCTAACATTGGATGCAGAGAGCACAGCAGTTTTATGACCCATCTTCAGTACAATCCTGAAGTGTAAGTCTATATATCACAGTCCTGCTGCTACTAACAACAACACATGTAAAGTATACCCAACATCACTCCAAGGACAATCCTTAACATTGGCTGCAGATAGCACAGAGCACAGCAGTGTTATGACCCAACAGTGTTATGATCCTGGAATGTAAGTCTATATATCACAGTCCTGCTGCTACCAACAACAACACCTACAAAGTATACCTAGCATCACTCCAAGGACAATGCTTAACATTGGCTACGGAGAGCACAGAACACAGCAGTGTTAGGACCCATCCCCAGTACAATCCTGGAATGTAAGTTGATATATTACAGTCCTGCTGCTACTAACAACATACACAAATGTATGATTACACATATCTCCAGGGACAATGCCTAACACTTTCTGCAGAGAGCACAGAGAAGAGCAGTGTGAGGACCCATCCCCAGTACAATCCTGGAATGTTAGTCTATAAATCACAATCCTGCTGCTACTAACAACAACACCTATAAAGTATACCTAGCATCACTCCAAGGACAATGCTTAACATTGGCTGCAGAGAGCACAGAGCACAGCTGTGTTATGACCTATCCGCAGTACAATCCTGGAATGTAAGTCTATATATTACAGTTCTGCTGCTACTAACAACACCACCTACAAAGTATACCTAGCATCACTCCAAGGACGATGCTTAATATCGGTTGCAGTGAGCACAGAGCACAGCAGTGTTATGACCCATCCCCAGTACAATCCTATACATACAGTTCTGCTGCTACTTACATACACCTATGTATGATTACACATCCCTCCAGAGACAATGCCTAGCACTTTCTGCAGAGAGCACAGAGAACAGTAGTGTGAGGACCCATCCCCAGTACAACCCTGGAATGTAAATCTATATATCACAGTTCTGCTGCTACTAACAACATGCACAAAGGTTTGATTACACATTTCTCCAGGGACAATACCTAACACTGGCTACATCCAAGGTCCCAATATCCCAAATCAGAGGCCTGAGCTGGTGATGTGAGCCGTGTCCATAGCGTCTACCGGCTCCGTTTAGTAATAAGCAGCTGTAGCTCGGTCTACGCCCTGTGGCAGCGCCGGGTTTATGAGCATCAACAGCCTGAGTGAGACCGTAAATGTCAGGCTGAATCCTGCGTGCCGCGTCCTAATGCCTCAGCCCGGGCTTAGTCACCTAGTAAAAGAGATTTACGGACAGAGACATTTACTTCAGAGCCGAGATGATGGCCGTGTTACAGGACACTTTATGTGAGAGGGAAGTCAGAAGAACTCGCCTTTAAAAACTTTAAGATAGAGGAGCAGCCATTTCTTATCGGATCGGATTTAAAGGGGAGGTGCGGGACCCAGGCTGTGAAAGTGCAGGACGTACTTTTTACCTCAAGATGACATTTTTTAAGTCAAAAGCTGTTTTTTTAGGCCTCATGTAGCAGATACTGGGTGAGGTGATCACCACTGATGGCCACCATTATGGTTCATCATGAGGTAGTCACTCGGAGGGGACTAAGCCCATCTCTGGTTGCAGCTCATCTCCACTGAGATGAGTCGAAATCCAACAAATAAACAACCTTTCTCCTCCCCTCAGATGTTTGGCCGGTCTTTGCTAAAATTGGTGGCTACATCTGAGAAAGGTTGGGCCACCCCAAACACATGATGCCCTTTAAAGTCTTCTGAAAAGTCTTACATGTATAGCCAGACCTGAGGCTTCTGGTCTCAGGTAGGCCCGAAAGTTCTTCAGGCCTCGTTAGGCCCTGTCGATATCACATGGTCATGACACATCACATGACCCATGACTGATGACATCATTGGCTGGACCAGAAGGAGGCTTCTTTTTTCTGTGGTGATGGAATTTTTTGGAACTAGGAAGTACAGTGTTTGAGCTTGTCATTTTTTTGCCTTTTTTGCTCATTTTGATGACCCTCAGCAGGATTCCTAAGTATAACCATGGTGAACTGTTACACTCAACATTCCTACACCTGAGAAACCTTGGTGAATGTCGCCCAACAGGGCTCCTTATCTCTCCCTTTACCGTTATTTGCATTAATCGTTTGGCACAGGCCCTGTAGGACCATTCTGTCTCCATGGTAACAGACTACAATCACACGTTGTGTAGTCAGATCCTGAAAATATTTGTTACTTCACCTTAAAGTCTGGCTCAATTTTTTTCGCTCTATTCTTACCACATCCAGACACCTCATGTATAGCCATGTAGCCCGTTCTGTCTTCATGGTAACAGACTACAATCACACGTTGTGTAGTCAGATCCCGAAGTTATTTGTTACTTCACCTCATGTATAGCCATGTAGTCCATTCTGTCTCTGTGGTAACAGACTACAATCACACGTTGTGTAGTCAGATCCCGAAGTTATTTGTTACTTCACCTCATGTATAGCCATGTAGTCCATTCTGTCTCCGTGGTAACAGACTACAATCACATGTTGTGTAGTCAGATCCCGAAGTTATTTGTTACTTCACCTCATGTATAGCCATGTAGTCCATTCTGTCTCTGTGGTAACAGACTACAATCACACGTTGTGTAGTCAGATCCCGAAGTTATTTGTTACTTCACCTCATGTATAGCCATGTAGTCCATTCTGTCTCTGTGGTAACAGACTACAATCACACGTTGTGTAGTCAGATCCCGAAGTTATTTGTTACTTCACCTCATGTATAGCCATGTAGTCCATTCTGTCTCCGTGGTAACAGACTACAATCACATGTTGTGTAGTCAGATCCCGAAGTTATTTGTTACTTCACCTCATGTATAGCCATGTAGTTCATTCTGTCTCCGTGGTAACAGACTACAATCACATGTTGTGTAGTCAGATCCCGAAGTTATTTGTTACTTCACCTCATGTATATCCATGTAGTCCGTTCTGTCTCCGTGGTAACAGACTACAATCACACGTTGTGTAGTCAGATCCTGAAATTATTTGTTACGTCACCTTAAAGCCTGGCTCAATTTTTTTTTTCCGCTCTATTCTTACAACATCCAGACACTTTATGTATAGCCATGTAGTCCGTTCTGTCTCCGTGGTAACAGACTACAATCACACGTTGTGTAGTCAGATCCTGAAATTTTTTGTTACTTCACCTTAAAGCCTGGCCCAAATTTTTTTTTTGCTCTATTCTTACCACATCCAGACACTTCATGTATAGCCATGTAGCCCGTTTTGTCTCCATGGTAACAGACTACAATCACACGTTGTGTAGTCAGATCCTGAAATTATTTGTTACTTCACCTTAAAGCCTGGCTCCATTTTTTTTTTCGCTCTATTCTTACAACATCCAGACACTTCATGTATAGCCATGTAGCCCGTTCTGTCTCCATGGCAACAGACTACAATCACACATTGTGTAGTCAGATCCCGTAGTTATTTGTTACTTCACCTCATGTATAGCCAAGTTGCCCGTGTCAGTAGGTCTAAGTTTACCGGGACTACGGTTGAAATAAGCCATCACCGTCTACATGTGCTATCTGCACACCTAGGCTCCACTCCACAGATCTGGCCTGGTGGGCTGAGCTCCTCCTCTACACTCTCTCCGTTTATGTCGGACCCCGCGTGCCATTACTTATTCCTTACGAGCGGCTGATTTGGAATTTGTCAGTCTGCAGTTCAATACTCTGCAGTGCACTAAATCCCCAGGCCGGTCCATGCGGCTGCACTGACTCTCCGCACACCCTCTCCCTCTCTCTCTCTCCTTGAATGTTATATTACCCAACCACTCACATCTACTCAATAGCAGTCAGGATGAGCGATGGCCACGAATTTTGGGATCCACCCAAGGAGATCATTAGGCGGCCTGAAGAAGCCTACTTCCCTCAATGACAGACTGATATTCGAGTGGGATGGTGGGGGGGGGACCTCCAGGTTACATTGATTCTCGGGCTTTGCGCTAGTAATTACGCCTCTGACTCGCTCGGGAAGGTGTCTCGGGCTCTGCTTTCGTGCTTTTCTGGCCATTTGAAAGTAATAAAAGGAAGTCGCTGACAGTTCTGCTGCATTCATAACAAGAGACCGCAAATAGTCTCAACCATTTAGACCGATTCCGGGAAGAAGCTTCTAAATCCTTTCTAGTGAAAGCTGCTCTCTCTCTCTCTCTCTCTCTAAGATGGTGAGGACTCAAAAGATCTGTGGGGGTGAGGAAGGAATTGCTTTCTAAAGAGCAAGAGGTCACAAAGAGCTTCTAGCTATTACGGGGCTTGTAGAGCAATGAAGACCTACTTTTGGTCATCGAGGGCAGTGGTGACCAAGTCCAATTTTTCAAGCTAAGTAGAGCTTTATCAAGACCAGGGCCGGATTAAAGGAGGGGCTTTTGGGGCTCTAGCCCCGGGGCCCCCATCACTTTCACTTTTTAAGGGGCCCCCACCAGTTTCAGACAGTCAGCTCAGCTGAGTTGATGACTCTCTCTGTGTGCGATGCATAGGGGTCAAGGATGTCAGCTGTGTCAGTGAAGATCAGTGAGGTAAGTATGAAGTTTATTATTTTGTGGCCATTTTCTGCAGGGGACTGGCGGCTAAATTCTACAGGGGGCTGGTGGCTGTATACTAAAGGGGGCTGGCAGGCTACATACTTCCATAAACATTGTTGGAAGGGCCCCCACCAGATTGCGCCCAGGGGCCCCCACCCCCTTTAATCCGGCCCTGATCAAGACCATATAAAGTTTCACTTTGATGCTAGATACACCTTGAGAAAATATGGTGCCCCTTTGAGTTGATTGTTATCCAACAAAGGTCCTCCAATTCCCCCTTTCATTGGGGCAGTCGAGGAAGAAGATTCTAAATACTTTCTAGTGAATGCTGCTCTCTCTCTCTAAGATGGTGATGACTCACAAGAAGAAGATGTGTGGGGGTGAGGGGAGTTTGTTTTCTAGACAGCGAGAGGTCACAATAAACCTCTGGCTATTCCAGGGCCATTATTGCAATGTAGACCCATCACTTTTTGGTCAACGAGAGCAGAGGTGGCCAAGTCCAATATTTCAAACTCTGGATTTCTTTTATGAAGAACAGATAAAATTTTACTTTGATGCATCGGAGGCAGTTGAGGAAGAAGGTTCTAAGCACTCTCTAGTGAACGCTGCTGTCTCTCTAAGATGGCGAGGATTGGGGGTCAGAGAAAGTTTTCTTTCACGAGAATGAGGAGCCACATTCCAGGGCCATTCATGCAACGGAGACCCTTCACATTTTGGTCAATGAAGGTAGTGGTGGTCAAGTTGAATTTTTTCAAGAGCTTTATCAAGAACATTTAAAACTTTACTTTGATGCTCTTTACATCTATAGAAAATGTAAATCCAGGAAATTTAAAAAAATATGTTGAGTTGAATATTATTCAAAAAAGGTTCTCAATTGCCCCTTTCATTGGGATAGTCCAAGAAGAAGGTTCTAGATGCTTTCTAGTGAAAGCTGCATGCATTCTCTCTCTCTTTTTTTAAGATGTGTGGGTGAGGGAGAGTTTTTTTTTATACAGTAGTCACAAAGAAATTTTAGCTATACACGGGCCATTAGTGCAATGGTCAAGGAGGACAGTGGTGGCCAACTCCAATTTTTCAAGATCCATAGAGCTCTATCAAGACTAGTTAAATCATCAATATGATACAACTTAAAACTAGAGAACTTGTAATCCCTGGAACTTAAAACTTCTTAGAACTTCTTTGAGTTGATTATTGTCCAACAATGGTTCTCCATTTCCCCTTTCGTTGGGGTAGTCCAGGAAGAAGATTTGAAATACTTTCTAGTGAAAGCTGCCTGCTGTCTCTCTCTCTCTGAGATTGTGATGACTCAGAAGAAGACGTTCTGTGAGTGAGGGACAGTTGTTTTCTATAAATTGAGAAGCCACAAAGAACTTTTAGCTATTCCAGGAACATAAGTGCAATTGGGAGCCTTCACTTAAAATAAGACCTGCAGGAGCGAGGGAGAATTTGTTTTCTAGAGAGTTCAAGGTTACATGGAGCTTCTACCTATTCCAGGGCCATTAATGCAACGGAGACTCTTCACTTTTTGGTCAATAAGGACTGAGGTGCCCATGGGTACCCTAGAGATTGCAAAGAAAGTATTGAGGATCCATCTAAACATTGAAAACAGGGACCCTCATTAAAATAATGCTACAAAAATACTGCACTACCAGTGCAATGACATAAAGTCACATATTAGTAGACCACAACCAGAAGAGCAAGGGGGAATGGCACAAGGTCTGACCCTCATACTCATATATTGGCACGCTATTTTAATTAAAAGTATGTTCTGTATTGTGTATATACTGTGCTTTCTTTGTTCCCATGGTAACAGACTACAAACAAACAATGTGTAGTCTGATCCTACAGCTGTGTTTTACTCCACTCTCTTACTACTCCCTTTTCTTGAGAAGATGGGAGGCAGATAAAAGATGGAATGAAAGCTCCTTATCCAAGATTTTAGGCCTTTTCCCAATGTGAACACCTTTAAGTGTTTGATTATTGGGAGTCTGAACCCCCCCATCGAAGGATGAACTCCGCTGCCTGCCTTGACCTGTTGCTGCCTCCCCGACTCTGATCCCGTGCTGCCCGTCCTGACCTCCTGCCTTTCTCCGAACACGATTCTGCTCAACGTCTGTGTACCTCGCCTTGGCTGCCACTGCGGACAAAGTCGCACCTGTGGAACGACCTGGTGGTACCACGCCACAACAAGTCCAGCCCGCTGTGCGGGGGCTCTGGTGAAAACCGGGTGCCACTTAGATTCCGGTCCCAGGTGTCAGCTTATGTCATCGTCCGCGGTGGTCCAGTGGCTCCACTACCCCTGGAAGTTGACAGGAAAGAGGGTTTTGGGGTGGAGTATATATTAGATTAAAGAATCTTCAAGCTTAACACCTGACTACAGGTTCAGAGATTGTAGTCAGAAACTATGGAAACACATAAACCCGCATGAGAGCTGTATACATTAAACGATTCATTTAGAAAGTTCTGTAATATTCTAGTTCCGAGTTCTGTCTTTTATTTGAGTATTTTCAGCCAACAAGTAAATTCTAAAGGAGAACATTTTTGGACGGAGGATATTATTATTAAAAACGGCTTTAATTGAATTAATTTAATTAAAGTATGGATTGGGATGTTTTACCGCACCGCCGGCCAATCACGTCTGTCAGGAGACAACAGCACCAGATCATTATGTAGTAAAGGCATCGATCAGCATATGAATAAGATCAATGCCCGGGATAATTTATCCTCCATAGGAATCGATGACAATGCACTGAGGTAAACGAGAACTCTGCTTTCCAATACTTTGATTGGTTTGCCCGTTTTTTTTTGGTGTTAAGTTATTGCTGTAATTAAACGATCTGGAGGCACATCGCTCCATCGACTTCCTCACGTAATTACGACTGGTTAGGCGCGGCTGCATCACGCTTGGCACCGGGACTGTATTACCAGGATTCTCCAGTAGGGAGCATTGATGTAACTGTGATTGGATGTTGATGATCATGTGATAAATCATGTGATGTCGCAGAACCCCACCCTCTTTGCTTTGAAACTTTATTGCTCCATCAACCTGAAGGGGAGCAATGATGTAACTGTGATTGGATGTTGCTGATCATGTGATAAATCATGTGATATCACATTACTCCACCCCTTTTCCTTGACACTCTATTGGATGTTGATGATCATGTGATAAATCATGTGAAGTAACAAAACCCCGCCCTTTGCTTTGAAACTTTATTGCTCCATCAACATGAAGGGGAGCAGTGATGTAACTGTGATTGGATGTTGCTGATCATGTGATATAACATGTGATGTCACAATACTCCAACCCTTTTCCTTGAAACTCTATTGCTCCATCAACCTGAAGGGGAGCAATGATGTAACTGTGATTGGATGTTGCTGATCATATGATAAATCATGTGATGTCGCAGAACCCCACCCACTTTTACTTATAACTTTATTGCTCTGTGAACCAGAAGGGAGAAATGATCGAACTGCGATTGGATGTTGCTGATCATATGATAAATCATGTGATGTAATTGAACGCCACCCTGTTTCCTTGTAACTCTATAGCTCTGTCAACCTGAAGGGGGGAAATGCTATGATTGGATGGTGATGATAATGTGATAAATCATGTGATGTCACATTACTCCGCCCTTCGCCTTAAAACTCTATTGCTTCATCCACCTGAAGGGGGAAATGGTGTTACTGTGATTGGATGTTGACGATCATGTGATAAATCACGTGATGCCACAGAACCCCGTCCCCTTTTACTTTACTGTGATTTGACATGACTTATCATGTGATATGTCATGTGCTGAGGTGGTTTTGGTGCTTCTAGGGGCCCTAGCAAAGTTACACTGAGATGAAGCTTTGTAACAATGAATTAGTCTCTGCAATCCAAATTGGTCTACTGACCTAATGGTTCACATTGCCACTCACTCTATTCAAGTTCTCTGCTTGCTGTCAGTGAACTAAAACACTGACGGCAAAAGAACCAATTCAGACCAAGTAGGGTTTGTTACAATGTATCAGTTATACCAAAGACGACACCAGTCTGTCCCCTGCAATGATAGCTCTCACCTCTCCTGATTCATCATTTCCAAAATCTCTGATTGCTGTCAGCTCTCCTGACTTTGTCACTAGTCATACAACTGTCACAGTGTATCAGTCTCTCTGCAATCCTCATTAGCAAGCAATCTTCTTTCTGAATTTGCATGACTGATACGTCCACCTCACCTTGATACATGACAATTCATCACCATTTTATAAGATCTCTGCTTTCTGTCAGTCAACTGACATGTTTGTTACCTTTCGAGTCTAAAAAAAACTAAAGCTTTTGTTGCAATGTTTCAGTCTCTGCATTCTTAAACTTGTCCCCCGACCTGATAGCCTTTAACACCCTCGATACATTGCAGGTATTGGGGTCGGTAACTTCAATTTTAAGATCTCTGCTTGCTGTCAGTGAAATGAAATATGGCTATTTACATTTTCAACACTGTGTTCTGCTCCTACAGCTGCAGGTTTGTTACAGTGTATCAGTCTCTGCACGCAATCTCCAGACAGACCCATTACAGATGGTTTTATGGCAGGTGCACTTTCAGCCGTGATAGGTTCATAGGTGGATCTCGCTTTATGGCGCTGACATTCAGGTGTCCTTTACTACCCAGACGGGACATCACTAAACACTGTTTTCCTAGTATCAGAGAATCGATAGGCGGCCGCGTCAGACAGGATTGCACTGTCAAGATTTTGAGGGTGAAATCAATAAATGACCATAGAAAAACCTCAATAAAAATCCTTCAACACAAGACGCTTCCTATATGTAATGAGGTAGGTCACGACCACCTACCACTGCGGGGTCTGTCACTGAGTACATAGATGGGCAGGCTGGAACATTCCTGTCTGGATCTATCACATTATACATAAGTCACCGGGGTCCTGGAATTGTTTTTTAAGGATCTTTAGGGGGGGGGGGTCTGCTTTTATCTATAGCAAGTTTTTATATCAAAGCAAGTTTTCCCATAGGAAATCATTGAAACCCAGACAATTGGTTCCACGATGACCGAATACCTTGGTTTACAAGCAGAATTTGTGCTCCTAATCCAAATTGCTCAAAAATCAAAGCATGTTTTTCTATAGGAAATCATTGTAACCCAGACAATTGGTTCCACAATGACCGAATACCTTGGATCACAAGCAGAATTTGTGCTCGTAAACCAAATTGCTCACATATCAAAGCAAGTTTTCCTATAGAAAATCATTGTAACCCAGACAATTGGTTCCACAATGACCGAATACCTTGGATCACAAGCAGAATTTGTGCTCGTAAACCAAATTGCTCACATATCAAAGCAAGTTTTCCCATAGAAAATCATTGTAACCCAGACAATTGGTTCCACAATGACCGAATACCTTGGATCACAAGCAGAATTTGTGCTCGTAAACCAAATTGCTCACATATCAAAGCAAGTTTTCCTATAGAAAATCATTGTAACCCAGACAATTGGTTCCACAATGACCGAATACCTTGGTTTACAAGCAGAATTTGTGCTTGTAATCCAAATTGCTCAAATATTAAAGCAAGTTTTCCCATAGGAAATCATTGAAACCCAGACAATTGGTTCCAGAATGACCGAAAACCTTGGATCACAAGCAGAATTTATGCTCGTAATCCAAATTGCTCACATATCAAAGCAAGTTTTCCTATAGAAAATCATTGTAACCCAAACAATTGGTTCCACAATGACCGAATACCTTGGTTTACAAGCAGAATTTATGCTCGTAATCCAAATTGCTCACATATCAAAGCAAGTTTTCCAAATAGAAAATCATTGAAACCCTGACAATTGGTTCCACGATGACGGAATACTTTGGATCACAAGCAGAATTTGTGCTTGTATTCATAATTGCTCAACTATCAAAGCAAGTTTTCCCATAGGAAATTATTGAAACCCAGACAATTGGTTCCACAATGACCGAATACCTTGGTTTACAAGCAGAATTTATGCTCGTAATCCAAATTGCTCAAATATTAAAGCAAGTTTTCCCATAGGAAATCATTGAAACCCAGACAATTGGTTCCACAATGACCGAATACCTTGGTTTACAAGCAGAATTTATGCTCGTAATCCAAATTGCTCAACTATCAAAGAAAGTTTTCCTTTAGGAAATCATTGACGTTGACGTTGACCAATATAGATAAAAGACACAAGTCTTCAAGTTCAACCAAGATGGAAGAAGATGTGGATGGAGGAACGGGGTGGGATCATGTTTCATGGACTGGAATATCTTTGGAGTACCAGACCTAGCAGGTATCTCCATAGATCAGATGTATTGCCGGTGTTTATGGTGATTAATAAGGGTCACTGATAGTAGCTGCATTCTCAAATGATCCAATGCAGAGCCTTGGGCTGTGGCCCCTCGGGGAGATCCCATTAACGTGTTTGCGAGAGACGACAGCTTCTGTGCGTTACACAAGTCAAATAATATGCTTTATCTCTCGTTCCCTCCATCGCCTCGGGCGCTCGGAGGAGATAGCACGCTTCATTCATTACCAGATTATGTGGGTCTCTTCAGAGGATGAAGAAATAGCGTACTGCTTCAAATATTTCATCTCCTTGTTGCGATGAGGAGAGGAACAAACCACCGAAAGCAAGGACCTTGGGTGAGAATCAAAGGCACAACTTTGGGAACCAGGTCTGCCCACCAGAATCTAGTCATTTGGACATGTTGGTTTGATTTGAGATACATCTTCTTGTATCATGTTGTACTTTGTGATGTTTCTGGGCTTTGGTGGTGCTTCTCCTAAGAGCCAAGGCAACCTTGACAACTCGTTTGGGGCACAGACCCCCAAGCCTTGAATTTCTAGGGGCTTCTACAGTCATAGGTAAAAATTTGATGACCTCGGGGATAAAGGGTGTTTATTGAAATGTTTGTGGGGCAGGTCTAAAGTTCTTGACAATTATGACTACATTAGGACCATGGATGGTGGACATCCTCTGCGAAGAGTTGAAGTAACCCTGGAGGACTTAGGTGAGAACTTGGTATGCTCACCATAATCTAGTATTTTGGGCATGTGGATTTGATTAAAAATCTTTTTGTACCATGTTGTACCTATGTTGCTTTTGTCTCAAGAACCAGGGCAACCTCAACAATTCATTCGAGACTCAACCCCAAGCCTTGTATTTTCCCCAAGTCAGTGGTTTCTACTATTGTAGGTCCAAATTGTAAGAATCATCTGATGACCTTGGGGATAAAGGGTGTTTGTTTAAACATTTATGGGGCAGGTCTAAAGTTCCTGACAATGATGACTACATTAGGACCATGGATGGTGGACATCAACTGCGAAGAGTTGAAGTAACCCTGAAGGACTTAGATGTGAACAAGGTATGCCCATCATAATCTAGTAATTTGGGCATGTGGATTTGATTTAAAATACATCTTTTTGTACCATGTTGTACCTATGTTGCCTTCGTCTCAAGAACCAGGGCAACCTCAACAATTCATACGAGACTCAACCCCAAACCTTATATTTTACCCAAGTCAGTGGTTTCTACTATTGTAGGTCCAAATTGTAAGAATCATCTGATGACCTTGGGGATAAAGGGTGTTTGTTTAAACATTTATGGGGCAGGTCTAAAGTTCCTGACAATGATGACTACATTAGCACCACGGATGGTGGACATCCTCTGCGAAGAGTTGAAGTAGCCCTGGAGGACTTAAATGTGAATTATCCATAGGGTTTTGCCACCAAATCTAGTTAATGGAGTTTGTTGATTTGATTTTGAGAACTTGGTATGTCCACCATAATCTAGTAATTTGGGCATGTTGATTTGATTTAAAATACATCTTTTTGTACCATGTTGTACCGGTGTTGCTTTTGTCTCTAGAACCAGGGCAACCTCAACAATTCATTCGAGACACAACCCCAAGCCTTGTATTTCCAGTGCTTCCTACTATTGGAAATACAAATTGTAAGAATCATCTGATGACCTTGGGGAGGAAGGGTGTGTGTTTAAACATTTTGTGGGGCAGAACTAAAGTTTCTGACAACTATGACTAGGTTGGCACCAAGGATGGTGGACAACCTCTGCGACAAGTTTAGGTAACCTTGGAGGAGTTAGAGATGAGATTGCCCACCTTAATCTGGTCAATGGGGCATGTAGAGTTTGTGTGTAATACCCATTTTTTCTATATTTTTGTATCAATGTTGTACTGTGTTTGTATTGTATTTGTTCTATGACCTTGCTTGGTGCCTAATTGATCAGCAGGTCTGTGAAAATGAGATGCGTACTAAGTACCGAGCTAAGAAGAGAAGTTGTCCGGCAGTGGCGTAACTAGAAGCTGATGGGCCCCAGTGCAAAGTCTGTGCCAGGCCCCCAACTATAATGTATGGTTTATAGTAAAAGTCTTCTCATATGGGAAAGTGACACCATAAGGGCCCCCTAAACCTCGTGGGGCCAGGTGCGATTGCAACCTCTGCACCCCCTAAAGTGTCCGGTCTTGGCTGCCATTGTGGTGGCCAAGTGACCAATTAACTTAGTTTAGACAAGGGTGGTACCCCATGAATATGACCTTAGACTTGTAAGACAAGTGTCACCACTTGCTCATTCCAACCAATCAGTGGATGACTGTGAGTTTACTCTCCGATGTGGAAGAGTTGATCCCTATTAAAAAAACAAGGTAGTTGACGACACAAACTGTCCACAAACTCTACTGTTTTTTGGTGTCCAAACTACTAGCAGTCTACTGAATGAATGTTTATCCTACATCTACTAAAGATGAACACCTCATACTTTAGCCTGGGAGCTCGAAAATTCCAATCCTCATCTTTCATGGGCCAAGATGTAAAAATGAATAACCAGTGTGTTTTCTAGTTCGTCTGGAGATCTCCACTAAGAAGGTCTAGGTTGAGTAGCTGAGCTATGAGGAGCCTATCGACATCAGCAGGAACGGTGATGATCATTTCTCCGACTTACTTGCTTTAATGAGGGACTATCCGCAGTAATTATGTCGCTTCTCTACTAATGATGCCAAGTCAGCTATTTACCGAGCAACCGGAATGACCCTTTCCCCACAGTCTCATAAAGATCTGGTTTTGTTTTTGTGATTTATTGCGCAGTTAGATGACCCCGGTGGCTTTTGTTCGTATCTGAAGCCTTTTAATCCTGTGAAAAGACTCTCACAATTCAGAGATGTCCCACTGAGTGGTGGAGCTAGTCAGCCAGGTGTAGCATACTCCTGCCAAAAAAAAATTCAGTCGAAAAGTAAAAACAGTTTTGGGTAAAGCAGAGGTGTGATTCATAATCATTGAACCCCGGTGGAAAATGTGTAACACGGCCAACTAATTATGGCTCTAATAATACACTGGAGTCTTTGTGATGAACGGCAAACCACCAGAATGCCACTTTGACTTGGCCAGGGTCTAAGCTGTGGCTCTCCCTCTACGATCTTGTCTTGTGATATGGATAATGCACTGTGGACCCACTGTGTCACCAAACCTGATTGGCTAACCCTTTCGGTATTCAGCCTTTTCCCCCTATATAGAGATCGGGACTTTATGTCTAGTCTCAATACTGGTCACAGAAAGACCAGAAGGTCAGAAGCTACTGGTGTAAGGAACCACGGGTCAGAAATGGATTGGAGTCCAAAGTACAAGCCAAAGGTCATACCAAACTGGGTCATCGCCAGGGGATGGAGAGGTCAGAGACAGTCAGTAGACAGAGTCGAGGTCAGGATCAGAGAGCAGATATCGGCACCTTCAATGGAAACTAGACAATAGGACTTATAACTTATACTTCACAGAGCGTCCTACCCAATCCCCTCTCAGTCCAAGGTTCCTCCAGATAGTCCATACATATGGGGTTTGTTCCTCTGACTCCACCATCGGTCACAGCGTGCTCTGAGCTCAACCTTTCAACTACAGATGCCCCTGATACCCCCATGACAATGTATTGGCTACTGAAGACCTCATAACTGATTCCCATTTATGAAAAACGTAACTCTTAACGTAAAGGACATCTACCGCCACATTTAGGGGTAGACTGTCAACAAATACATGCCCATTACCTTAGGGGTGATGGGGGAGTCCTCCTGCCACATTCTGCCACATCCACATCCAAAATAAAGACTTTAAAACTTCATGGAAATGAGCCAGAGGCGCTCACCTCTCTGCTAGCCAAGCGCCTCCTGGCTCCGTCGGAAGATAATTTACGCATGCCCCCCTCATTGATATTCCCTCACGTCCCCTGCCACCAGTGCTGCACACAGCCGATTACTTCACCTGGCTGCTAATCTCGCGCAAGTGCGTGAACTAACTACCTTGGAGAGAAGTACAGACACACACACACGACTTTCTCCGGCCAAGAGGAGGAGATTAGCAGACAGCAGGGTGCCGTCAACGGCTTTCTGCAGTGCTTGTAGCTGGCGACGTGGGGTAATATCAATGAGGGGGTGTACATAAATTCTCTTCCGACTGATCCCGGGAATCACTCAGCTAGCGGAGAGGTAAGCTCCTCCGACTCATTTGCATAAAGTTATAAAGTCTTTATTTCAGAGTAGCGGATGTGCCGGGATGTGGCAGGAGGACTCCCCCATCACCCCTAAGGTAACAAGCATGCATTTGGTGACAGTCTACCACCCTAAATGTGGTGGTAGATGTCCTTTAACCAGGACTGGTACTTTTAGAGAGAGTCTGCATGGTGGTCACAGTATGATGCTTTGGGCATGTTTTTTCTCGAAAGTTCTGGCCATGTTTTTCTCGAAAGTGCTGGCCATGTTTTTCTCGAAAGTTCTGGCCATGTGTTTCTCGAAAGTGCTGGCCATGTGTTTCTCGAAAGTTCTGGCCATGCTTTTCTCGAAAGTTCTGGCCATGTTTTTCTCGAAAGTTCTGGTCATGTTTTTCTCGAAAGTTCTGGCCATGTTTTTCTTGAAAGTTCTGCCCATGTTTTTCTTGAAGGTTCTGGTCATGTTTTTCTTGAAAGTTCTGGCCATGCTTTTCTCGAAAGTTCTGGCCATGTTTTTCTCGAAAGTTCTGGCCATGTGTTTCTCGAAAGTGCTGGCCATATTTTTCTCGAAAGTTCTGGCCATGTGTTTCTCGAAAGTGCTGGCCATGTTTTTCTTGAAAGCTCTGGCCATGTTTTTCTCGAAAGTTCTGGCCATGTTTTTCTTGAAAGTTCTGCCCATGTTTTTCTTGAAGGTTCTGGTCATGTTTTTCTTGAAAGTTCTGGCCATGCTTTTCTCGAAAGTTCTGGCCATGTGTTTCTCGAAAGTTCTGGCCATGTGTTTCTCGAAAGTGCTGGCCATATTTTTCTCGAAAGTTCTGGCCATGTGTTTCTCGAAAGTGCTGGCCATGTTTTTCTTGAAAGCTCTGGCCATGTTTTTCTCGAAAGTTCTGGCCCTGTTTTTCTCAAAAGTTCTGGCCATGTTTTTCTCGAAAGTTCTGGTCATGTTTTTCTTAAAAGTTCTGGCCATGTTTTTCTTGAAAGTTTTGGCCATGTGTTTCTCGAAAGTTCTGGTCATTCTGGCCATGTGTTTCTCGAAAGTTCTCTCTGGTCACTTGTCCTCTGTTGAATTAATTGAAATTTTACTTGCACCTTTGTTTTTGCCAAAAAGTCCTCTGCCCTCCAGCACCTCGATGCTCCTAATATATATATATATACGGTCCTCCGAACGCTTTCAGAATTCACTTAGATGGGAAAGGTCAGAACTTGTCATCTTCTGTAAATGTCTCCGCGTTTTCTGTCACTTTACTGCTTTGGCAGCAAAGTCTGACTTTACAAGTGAATTTTATTAGCCATTACAAATTCTGGTCAAGTAAAAAGTAAAAAAAAAAAAAACAAAGTAAAAAAAAAAAACCCCAACATAATATTATTGGTACGGAGCATCTCCCGCCGCTTCTATAACAGAGATCATTTTATTTCTTAGAAAATATAATTCAATGACTTCTGATAAAATGGGTTTAATAAAACTTTCAGGCGGAGGCTGTAAATCTCCCTTAAGCGGCCATTGTGGTTGTTTTTGTTCCTTTTTTTATGATCTTAATGGGGCGATGAATATTATATACTGTGTACATTCTTCATGTAATATGGATCTTACATTGAGACTCTAAGTGTATTGAAGCTGGATGTGATGCCAGAGGTCTACAGCCACCATGAGGCACTGCAGTCAGGTTCTATCCTCCTCCTCCTTCTTCTCAGATGTTCTGGCTAGTGCTGTGCTGTCAGGTTCTATCCTCCTCCTTCTCAGATGTTCTGGTTAGCGCTGTGCCCTGTCCCAGGTACTGTTGCTGTCGGGTTCTATCCTCCTCCTTCTTATATGTTCTGGTTAGAGCTGTGCGCGGTCCCAGGTACTGTTGCTGTCGGGTTCTATCCTCCTCCTTCTTATATGTTCTGGTTAGCGCTGTACTCGCTCCCATGTACTGTTGCTGTCGGGTTCTATCCTCCTCCTTCGTATATGTTCTGGTTAGCGCTGTGCCCTGTCCCAGGTACTGTTGCTGTCGGGTTCTATCCTCCTCCTTCGTATATGTTCTGGTTAGCGCTGTGCCCGGTCCCAGGTACTGTTGCTGTCGGGTTCTATCCTCCTCCTTCTTATATGTTCTGGTTAGCGCTGTGCGCGGTCCCAGGTACTGTTGCTGTCGGGTTCTATCCTCCTCCTTCTTATATGTTCTGGTTAGCGCTGTACTCGCTCCCATGTACTGTTGCTGTCGGGTTCTATCCTCCTCCTTCGTATATGTTCTGGTTAGCGCTGTGCCCGGTCCCAGGTACTGTTGCTGTCGGGTTCTATCCTCCTCCTTCGTATATGTTCTGGTTAGCGCTGTGCCCGGTCCCAGGTACTGTTGCTGTCGGGTTCTATCCTCCTCCTTCTTATATGTTCTGGTTAGCGCTGTGCTCAGTCCCATGTACTGTTGCTGTCGGGTTCTATCCTCCTCCTTCTCATATGTTCTGGCTAGCGCTGTGCTCAGTCCCAGGCACTGTTGCTGTCGGGTTCTATCCTCCTCCTTCGTATATGTTCTGGTTAGCGCTGTGCCCGGTCCCAGGTACTGTTGCTGTCGGGTTCTATCCTCCTCCTTCTTATATGTTCTGGTTAGCGCTGTGCTCAGCCCCATGTACTGTTGCTGTCGGGTTCTATCCTCCTCCTTCTCATATGTTCTGGCTAGCGCTGTGCTCAGTCCCAGGCACTGTTGCTGTCCTCTGGGGCCCAGTGCATGTGCTAATATAACTTGAATTTCCTGTATGCCAATGGTTTACGTGTTCCCAACAGGAAGGTGTCTGAGCATTAAGTTCCTACTCTGTTAGCATCCTACAAATATGTCTGATCTTCCTTTGGACTGTGTTCTGTCCATGGCTTGATTCTGCTTCAATTTCAGATTTGCAGCCCCACCATAACCTGACTTTGAGCCTTAATGCCCATCCTTACCTTTGGCCTGTACCTTGACTACGCTAGTACTCTCCCGTCTTGACTTTTTTTCCAAAATCCCTTGCTTGATGATCTGGTGCGTTGCACAGAGTTTCTTGATCCTCCTGTACAAAGTCTATACTGAGAGTGGGAGACCCAGTGACCCAATCACATCGAAGTCCAGATCCCTGTTAAAGGGTGACAACGCACAAGAAGAAAAAGTCAAATCCTGGCAGAGGGGGCACACACCTGTATGTCAGTGTGCTTGGTTTACAATCTTTCATCCTGGTGGTAGATTTCCTTTAAGAGATACTGCTGTGTGGTAACAAAGTGACACACAGGGATTTAGTTGTACACCAGGGTGAGTGTTGGTCGGTGGACTATTACTTTAAGAAGAAATGGTGCATGAAAACCAAAACAGGCCAGAGATCTGGCAGATGGGCAAACCTAAAGAACATGAGTGCTGCAATTCTAGTGAACTGGCAACCTTATTTCTCAGGCACCTTCCCATGGGGGAAAGTGTCTTATATAACCCCGGATCCTATGGGATTAGCAGATTGTAAGGGTGTAACCTGCAAACAGATATGTGACACAGAGATGATATAGATATGAGATAGATAGATAGATAGATAGATAGGTAGATAGATAGATATGAGATAGATAGATAGATAGATATGAGATAGATAGGAGATAGATAGATATGAGATAGATAGATATGAGATAGATAGATATGAGATAGATAGATATGAGATAGATAGATAGATATGAGATAGATGAGAGGGATAGATAGATAGATAGATAGATATGAGATAGATATGAGATAGATATGAGATAGATATGAGATAGATAGATAGATAGATAGATAGATAGATAGATAGATAGATATGAGATAGATAGATAGATAGATATGAGATAGATGAGAGGGATAGATAGATAGATAGATAGATATGAGATAGATATGAGATAGATATGAGATAGATAGATAGATAGATAGATAGATAGATAGATAGATAGATATGAGATAGATATGAGATAGATAGATAGATAGATAGATAGATAGATAGATAGATAGATAGATAGGAGATAGATAGATATGAGGTTGATCTTTAATGTATTTTTCATCTATTTCTACATAAATCGTTCTATACTTTTCGCCGCCTGGAGTATTAAATAATGCGGTCAAATAACTGCAGAGCTAAGGAAGTCAAATATAACCTGTATTTTTTATTTTTATTCTATAATACATGTGATTTTTTTTTTCCTCCCGCTTGGCTCTAGTTATTATACACAGGGATAATCGATGGTAATAGGCTGAAACTGCTGGCCATAGGAAAAAAAAAAACTGGGAAAATATTGAAAATCCATAAATTGCGTGTTTTCCTGATGGATCACGGTCAATAGTAGACGTCACGGCATCGGCTGGAGAATACAAAATGTGGACGGGGTCCTTTGTTGGTTGCTTTGTGTGCAGATTCTGTGTCCGGGGGTTTGGGGTCTTAAATATCATTAGTGTCAAATATCCTTAAGTTCTGAGGCCATTTCTGCAGAGATTGACCCCAAATAAAAGAGGTACTTTACTTCCCCCCTGCTGCCGCTCGTAAGGCTAGGGTCACATTGAGTTTATAGCCTGGGTTGTAAGGATATGTAGTAACTTTACAACGAAGGGCTATGACTTATCCCACTCTATTAATACACCAATAAATTGCACATTCAGTAGGATATGTCGTCCTGTTCCTCCTGTTCCTAAAATCGGAAGGAGTGAACATCAGAAGCAGCCAATGATTGGCTGCTACCAATGTTCAGGGTGTTTCCCCCATTGAAGTCACTGTCCTTGTATAGACAGTGACATTACTGAAGATATGCTCAGTGGAGGCTGGGGGCGGATGCTGTTACATTGCATCCATCCCCCATAGGCTACAATGGCCTCCGCTGAGCCTAAATGTTGCTCAGCAGGATGGAAAGACGCAGCTTGTGTTTTTCACACTATGGGGCACATTTACTAAGGGTCCGTCGGACGCATTTTCGTCGGGTTTTGCAATTTTTTCCGATTTGCACTGAATTGCCCCAGGGTTTTTGGCGCACACGATTGGATTGTGGCGCATCAGCACCGGCTTTCATGCGACACAAAT
Organism: Engystomops pustulosus; assembly: GCF_040894005.1. Classification (NCBI taxonomy): domain Eukaryota; kingdom Metazoa; phylum Chordata; class Amphibia; order Anura; family Leptodactylidae; genus Engystomops; species Engystomops pustulosus. Next base: position 13,974,459 of record NC_092414.1, read on the forward strand.
CAGGGGCTGTGGACGTCGGACAACCCGACAGATTCAGACAAAACTAAATTGTGTCACAGCATCAGCACTCACATGCACCAGGAAAAAGAAGGTGAACTCCAGCGGACCTCAGCAGGGAAGCGACACATGCAGGAAATTGGACGCATGATCTTAGTGAATCGCGGCAGCTCCGACTCCTCGTCGGACATTCCGGATCGACGGCGTCAACGGGACGGGTAAGTAAATGTGCCCCAATGTGTCGTGTACTGGTCAGGCAAAGGCAATAATGATGCCTCTGCCTGCAAGTCAATGTCTACGGATACGCTCAGAGTATATACGTCGGGAGCCTTCCTGGTGCATTGGTTGAGCATACAAAGAAAATACCATTCGAATGTAGCCATAAAGGAACAAAAGAAGATATAGCATACTAACCAACATTAAAGTCAGGATGTAGTAGTCCTCTACTAAGCCAGACATGGCCGCCTACTTTTGGCGATGGTAATCCAGTGGCTTGTTCCTACCAGGAGATCCCAACAGCTTCCGTTTGTACAGCACTTGCTAGCTACTGAAGTCCTGTGATCACAGCAGCCTCTGCTACTTTTCCAGGAAATTAGAAAGTTTGATACAGTGGAAATGGAATATATTACTTTAACTTGGAATTACAAGCTTCCCCTGTGAGAGTAAAGCACTTTCCGTTTGTACAGCACTTTCTATCTACCGAAGTCCTGTGATCACAGCAGCCTCTGCTACTATTCCAGGAGTGTAGGAACAGTTGGTAAGTTTGATACAGTAAAAATAGAAGATATTACTTTAACTAGGAATTACAAGCTTCCACTGTGTTTGTAGAGAACTTTCAATCTACTAAAGTCCTGTGATCACAGCAGCCTCTGCTACTATTCCAGGAGTGTAGGAACAGTTGGTAAGTTTGATACAGTAAAAATGGAAGATATTACTTTAACTTGGAATTACAAGCTTCCAGTCTGTTTGTAGAGAACTTTCTTTCTACTAAAGTCCTGTGATCACAGCAGCCTCTGCTACTTTTCCAGGAAATTAGAAAGTTTGATACAGTGGAAATGGAATATATTACTTTAACTTAGAATTACAAGCTTCCCCTGTGAGAGTACAGCCCTTTCCGTTTGTACAGCACTTTCTATCTACCGAAGTCCTGTGATCACAGCAGCCTCTGCTACTATTCCAGGAGTGTAGGAACAGTTGGCAAGTTTGATACAGTAAAAATGGAAGATATTACTTTAAATAGGAATTACAAGCTTCCACTGTGTTTGTAGAGAACATTCTATCTACTAAAGTCCTGTGATCACAGCAGCCTCTGCTACTTTACCAGTAAATTGGTAACAGTAGGTTGAGTATGATACTGTTAATACCTAGTTAAAGAAATAGCAGTAGCATACTCGCCTAATGTTGCCAATTGATTGGGAAAGTAGCAGAGGCTGCTGTGATCACAGGACTTTAGTAGATAGAAAGTTCTCTACAAACACAGTGGAAACTTTTAATACCTAGTTAAAGAAATATATTTCAATTTCAAAGTTTCCAGTGTGTTTGTGGAGCAATTTCTAGTTAATGAAGTCCTGTGATTACAGCAGCCTCTGCTACTGTCCCAGCAAATTAGGAACAGTTGGCAAGTATTGTACAATAAAAATGAAATGTATCACTTTAGCTAGGTATCACAAGCTTACAGTGTGTTTGTAGAGTACTTTCTAGTATTTAAAGACCTGTGATCACAGCAGCATCTGCAATGAGCTGAAAGCCTATTCTAATGTAATAAAATTATCCTATAGTGTTTTGCATATAATAATTGTAGACTCCTCTTTCTTTTTTCCCTAGGGGACATTGAGCGATGCTCGTTCATCAAGTATCACTATTCCTCAGCCACAATTCCCAAGAACCTCACCTATAACATCACCAAGACCATCCGGCAAGACGAGTGGCATGCTCTGCGTAAGTACCCGCTTAGTATTTTGTCTACTTCCTGGCTTGGTGGTTAAGAGCACTGTGCTAGATGGTGGTTTATATCCTATCACCATTGGAATTATTGTTGTATATTGTTACAGTGTTATCCCTTGTAGAGAGGATCATGTGTTTTTTGAGTACGGATAAGATGACAAGGGAGGAAAATGCACTTTACTTCCTCCCTGCTTATGGCAACTGCAAGAACAGATACATATATCCATTGTTGGACTGTGATTCCTCAGGCCATCCAGAGAAAATTAATCTGGGGACCCAGTCTTCATTATCTGCTTGTGTATCTGTAGAAAGCTAATCAAGTCCTGTGATTGCAGCAGCCTCTGTATGTACATGGGTTCTCCCAGTGTACCCCCATAAATGTAGGGGGTCATAGCATGATCTTCATATAGGCTTCATGCTACGTCTTGACTTTATCACAATCACGTGAAGGTGACAGGAAATAAAAATGCGCTTTACTTTCTCCCTGCTGATGGAAAATATCAGAGCCACCCCTACTAAAATTGGGTAATACAAGCTGCTTCTGTGTCATTAGAGCAATGATGAAGTCATGTGATCACAGCAGCCTCTGCGTTACATTAAAATGGGGTTCCCCATCTAATAAGTGGCGTCATTCATAGCTCCATTCTAGAGAATGGCATACTCTCATAGCAGCTGCCATCAATAGCCACTAGGGGCAGCTCACTGTATACACATTTAAATTCATAGACAGTTAGCTCCCCCTAGTGGTGGCAACGAGAGGACTAACTTATATATTTACTCATATTGAATCTATAATGGATTGGTGGACATAACTTTTTGTCATGTGGTGCAGGAAGTCTCCGAATTTTCCAGAATATTTGTGTTTATCTGTAATAGAGGATTCTGTTACGTATCCCCCCCACCTCCCCCTCACTGCAGGTGTTATTTTCAACTAATTGATTCCTCAAGTGATTAATCACAGAAGTGACTAATTGTGACAGATGATGGAAATGAAGCAAGAGAACATCTTAGAACATCTGAATGCTTGGGTCGGGCAACTTTGCAAAGAATATCCCCATACCCAGATGACCATGTGTTGCCCTAGTTTGCATGGGGCAGGGGGTCACTTTCTTTTGGTATCCACCTCACGGTTTCCTTAGTTTAGAAAGAACAATAGATGGGAAGGGTCTATATGTGTGGTCTGTAACCATCGTTACACATTGGTCTGCATAGGGGCTGCATACCAAAAACGGTAAAAGTCTAGAATGTTCGGAAGATTGCTTCACTTTGTATTCTAGATACATTGAAGCTGTAAAAAGGGTAGTAGCAAAAGTCTACACGCCCCCTTAACTCTTTATAAATCCTCTGGTAGACCCTGCTGCTTAAAGGGCACCCAACTTTTGTGACATATTGGGGCCTATTTACTAAGGGTCCAGCGGCCGCACTTTCCGCGGATATTCCGACGTTTCTGGGATTTGCACCGCTGGGACAGCTATTTAGAAGGCGATTTTGGCGCACACGATCAGACTTTCATGCGACAGAAATTGGGGGCGGGCTGTCGGCGATCCGACGGATTCGGACTGAGCACTAGATTTCACTTTAAAATTGTGTCGCAAGACAATGGGCAGATTTACTTACCCGGTCCATTCGCGATCCAGCGGCGCGTTCTCTGCGGTGGATTCAGGTCCGGCTGGGATTTATTAAGGCAGTTCCTCCGCCGTCCACCAGGTGGCGCTGCTGCGCTGAAGTTCCCTGGAACGCCCTGGAATACACCGAGCCAGGCTGAGTGAAGGTAAGTGCAAGCTCTGCGACAGATTTTTTTTTTAAAATGCGGCGGTTATTTCCGATTCCGTCGCGTGCATGCCAGCGCCGATGCGCCACAATCCGATCACGTGCGCCAAAATCCCGGGGCAATTCAGGGGAAATCGACGCAAATCGGAAATATTCGGGTAACACGCCGGGAAAACGCGAATCGGGCCTTTAGTAAATGACCCCCAATGACTTTCATGCGACAGAAATCGGGGGCTAGCCATTGGACGATCCGACGGATTCGGACTGAGTGCGGGATTTAACTTTAAAATTGTGTTGCAAGACAATGGGGCACATTTACTTACCCGGTCCTTTCGCGATCCCCTCTGTGCGTTTTTTGACGATCATGGACTCCGACTAAAATCGTGCACCCGATTTCCTGCATGTGCCGCTTCCCCGCTCAGGTCCAACAGAGTTCACCTTCTTCTTCCTGGTGCATGTAAGTGCATTGTTTTGCAACACAATTTAAATGTTAAATCCCGCGCTCAGTCCGAATCCGTCGGATCTTCCAACGGCCCGCCCCTTGATTTGTGTCGCATGAAAGCCAATCAATATCCTTTTAGATGCAGTGCAAAACGGTAATCGTCGGTATAACCGGCGTTTGTGCAGTCCGCTGACCCTTAGTAAATGAGCCCCAATGTACTTACATGCACCAGGAAGAAGAAGGTGAACTCTGTCAGACCTGATCGGGGAAGCGACACATGCAGGAAATCGGGCGCACGATCTTAGTGAAACGCGCTGGAGTGCATGATCGTTGGACACTCCGTATTTCGGGAACTCCGTCGGCCGGGTAAGTAAATGTGCCCCATAGAGTCCAGGTTCACTCCTCGGTGATGTTACCGCTATTTGTGATTATGACGGATTTAAGAATTCGATTTTCTCAGAACACTATTTTAATCAGTTTACAACATCCCCTTTATCCCCCGTACAAGACGCATCCAATTTTCTCCTCCGCTTTCCGCGCTTGTTATTGGTGAGTTTCAATTAGATTGCGACACGGAATCTGTAAAGATACATATAATAGGAGACGTCCCCCCGTCCGTCACTCCTGCCGCACCCCTCCTTCTCTCGTCTCGTCTTATCTTTACAATTCGTTGCTGTTACAATCCGCCTCTCGTTCGGTCCCCCTCCACTCCCCTGATCAGTTCGCTCTTAATACGGATTTGGCGTCATACACTGTCCCTCCTCAGCTGTATTCCTCCAGGAGCCCGTGATATTTAATATCATTGAAGACTTTCGCGTGTTTCTTAGTTCACCGGAAGTTTAATTACAGATTTTAATAATAAGGCGCTAAATGGCTCAGACGAAAATAGATCAAAGGGACCCGGAAAGATTTGGAACATTTGGGGTTCAAGGTTCTTCAAATGTTGCAAACTACTATGTTCCATTTGGGAATTTTTAAAGGGAAACTCTGTCCTTTATAAATCTTTGTTCTGTATTGTTTATACAACATATTTTAGCCTTTGTAGAATGTTTTTTTACCTTCTATCTATGACACGTGCTCCTTGAATGTCATGAAAAGTTAGAGAAATTGTGACAAATGCAATTCTGTGTTTAACCACTATGTGAACAGGAACTGTTTTCCCATAGACATCAAGGACACAGCACCCCCCCCCCCCCCCCCCAAATCAATGAGATTAATCCATTTTGTGCAAAAGGTTTCCAAAGAAGGCGGGGCCAGTGTTTTAGCACCATCTCCCATCTCCCTCTTCTCACTGACCCGACTGCTGCAGGAGAGAGGAGGAGCGAGAGGGCAGGCTGTGCCGCCCCACCACTGTGCCGCCTCAGGCGGTTGCATGCCCAATCCGTCGCTTCATTGCATTGATAATTGAATAGATTGATATGAGATAGACATGAGATTGATGATCTAATATATATATATATATATGATGGAAGAGTGACCCCCTTGGGTCTTTCCAGTGCCGGATCCAATCACTTGTTTGTCCTCATCTCATTTCTGGTGCGGAAAAATCTCCAAAGGTAAACACCTCGGAGCCGAGCACAGGATATCAATAGCCCCCCCCTGATCTCTCAGTCTGCACCATTGATCCTTAAAAATTGAAAAAAACTATTCCGCTGAAGGAGCGGGAGGGATGATTGACAGGCGGGGGCCGCCACGTGGAGGACACGCAGCAGAATTTAGAGTGGAAGTGCCAGAATCTTTCGGAAGCTCTTTACGTCTGCAAAGTGAATTCCTGTCTAGACATTTGTTTGCTTCTTTGTGTATGTGATTTGCTCGGCCTTTTGGGGTTTCTCGTGTTATGATGTTCCTTGCCCGAGGTGGTTACGTAGAAGCCTAATAACCGCGCGTGTCTCTCTCCCTACTGAACGCCGGCACCTGCTATGGAAATAAAATGTTAAAGATGAGCAGAGGGCGCCGCCACTTCTAAGATATAAAGCCGCACGACGGTCACACAGGTGATTTTACCGCCATAAAACTTCATATTTCTCGGCTCGGCTGTAGAATCGGTCACAGGAGGACGATAGAAAAATGTATTCACAAAAAAATGGCTACAGAATAAATTGATTAAAACGTAAAGTAAATTATTCACCGCCCCTTCCTCTTACTTTGTCAGGAGATATTTCAGCAAAAAATTCACCAAAAATTCTCAATATAACACAAAACATTTCTCAACCAGTGCTAGTGCACAGGTGTAGGGCAGGAATGGGTGCAGGCTATAGCAAGCGCACAGGTGTAGGGCAGGAATGGGTGCAGGCTATAGCTAGTGCACAGGTGTAGGGCAGGAATGGGTGCAGGCTATAGCAAGCGCACAGGTGTAGGGCAGGAATGGGTGCAGGCTATAGCTAGTGCACAGGTGTAGGGCAGGAATGGGTGCAGGCTATAGCTAGTGCACAGGTGTAGGGCAGGAATGGGTGCAGGCTATAGCTAGTGCACAAGTGTGGGGCAGGAATGGGTGCAGGCTATAGCTAGTGCACAGGTGTGGGGCAGGAATGGGTGCAGGCTATAGCTAGTGCACAGGCGTGGGGCAGGAATGGGTGCAGGCTACAGCTAGTGCACAGGTGTAGGGCAGGAATGGGTGCAGGCTATAGCTAGTGCACAGGTGTAGGGCAGGAATGGGTGCAGGCTATAGCTAGTGCACAGGTGTAGGGCAGGAATGGGTGCAGGCTATAGCTAGTGCACAAGTGTAGGGCAGGAATGGGTTCAGGTTATAGCTAGTGCACATGTGTAGGGCAGGAATGGGTGCAGGCTACAGCTAGTGCACAAGTGTGAGGCAGGAATGGGTGCAGGCTATAGCTAGTGCACAGGCGTGGGGCAGGAATGGGTGCAGGCTACAGCTAGTGCACAGGTGTAGGGCAGGAATGGGTGCAGGCTATAGCTAGTGCACAGGTGTAGGGCAGGAATGGGTGCAGGCTATAGCTAGTGCACAGGTGTAGGGCAGGAATGGGTGCAGGCTATAGCTAGTGCACAAGTGTAGGGCAGGAATGGGTGCAGGTTATAGCTAGTGCACATGTGTAGGGCAGGAATGGGTGCAGGCTATAGCTAGTGCACAGGTGTAGGGCAGGAGTGGATGCAGGCTATAGCTTGTGCACATGTGTAGGGCAGGAATGGGTGCAGGCTATAGCTTGTGCACAGATGTAGGGCAGGAATGGGTGCAGGCTATAGCTAGCGCACAGATGTAGGGCCGGAATGGGTGCAGGCTATAGCTGGTGCAGAGATGTAGGGCAGGAATGGGTGCAGGCTATAGCTAGTGCACCGGTGTGGGGCAGGAATGGGTGCAGGCTATAGCTAGTGCACAGGTGTAGGGCAGGGGTGGGTGCAGGCTAGAGCTAGTGCACAGGTGTAGGGCAGGAGTGGGTGCAGGCTATAGCTAGTGCACAGGTATAGGGCAGGAATGGGTGCAGGCTATAACTAGTGCACCGGTGTAGGCAGGAATGGGTGCAGGTTATAGCTAGTGCACAGGTGTAGGGCAGGAATGGGTGCAGGCTATAGCTAGTGCACAGGAGTAGGGCAGGAATGGGTGCAGGTAGGGCAGGAATGGAGGGGGAATAGGTAGATGTAGCTACGTAAGTATGGGTCAGGAAGGGTTGCAAACTATATCTAGTGCACACTTGTGGGCCAGGAACGGCTGGAGGCTATGGCTAGTGCACAGGTGGGGAAGGGGGGAGGGGCAGGAACAGGTGCAGGCAGGAATGGGTGCAGACTATAGCTAGTGCTCAGAAGTGGTGTAGGAGCAGATGTAGGCTATAGCTTGTGCGCAGGCATGGCCCAAAAATGGGTGCTGGCACAATTCTCTACACCTGCATACTTCTCGCCCCTCCACACATAACAGGCATGAAAGTGGCACAAGGGGTGAAAAAGTGGCATCTTTGGCCGTGCCCCGGGAATTGTGACTATATTAGGGCTAGAACACCTACCCTACAAGCTCTGATTAAAAAAACAAACACTTTTTTGCTCTGGATGTTAAACTCCAGCTCTGGAAAAAGCTCCGAAAAGTTAAAAAAATCAATTATATAAACATACAGTGCCACTCACATCTGGCCACTTTTGACGGACAGGACGTATAGTGGCCAGATGAAGGCAACAACCATGTCTTAGTATGCCACTATTTGTCAATATATACGCTCTGCGGGCGTATACGCTTAGCGTATACATAAAACGCGGTGTGCACCCAGCCCTATACAAGACTTAAGGTTTGATTTTTGTCCGACTACGTCCAACCATGACAGCCACAAGGGAATCATGGAATAATATTTTCTACCATCTAATTTTCTCCTTAAACATTTGTGCAGATTTAGCCCCACCCCCGAGGAATTTCAACTGCCACAATCCCGTTTATGTAGCACCCAAGACCTTGTTTTTAGTCCATATTCCTTTGTACCAAATGGCAATCAGATTCAACCATGACCGTAAGTTTGTGTGGCCGATTGTCTAGAAGTGGTGACTAGCACAAATGATTTAGGAGTAGCTGCTAAGATTTGAGTCTGGTTTATATTTACCAGTTTTTATACTTCTGCTTGTAGTCCAATCCAATGGTTTTAGAGGCCATGAGAAAGAGAGGCCCACTTTATGTTAACCTTACTCCAAAAAGCTAAATTTACTTTGGAAAAGTATTGATTTCAACATTATCCATTATCCCAGTTCCTCAGGGGAGGAGCTTATCTTATTTTTCAACCAATCAAATTATCCCATCCTTTTTATTTGTTCAAAATTTTACTTTATTCATAAATTTCAAAGCCCACATTGCTACTTAGTGAACGGAAAGTGTAAGATCTTCTTTCCAGGCCCGGATGACCTTGTTTTTTATTGTCATATATATTTTTGTCTTTTACAACACTGCCTGAAAGCAAACTCCATCAGTAATTCCTTGCTTTGCTACCCGCTAAGTGATTTTAGAATTACAGCCTGGTTCTCCTACATTTATTTAGCTAGTAGGAGAAGATTTACACCACAGGCTACGTGGTTATTACACAGGGAAAAAAAAGTGTCTTTATTTGTTCCTAAGCCTTTAATCCATTTACTGGGACGACTGGAACCATCTCTTTTATCCGGACAGAAATTATAATTAAAAAAGCTTTTGATAATTTCCCAGAGCTCATGACTGAGGTCCCTCATGGTGGAGGGATAGGGATGGACAAGGGAACCTCAGATAAAGTGTTCACGTTTGTAAGTAGAGAGATAAGGAGAATAATCCCGGGGGAACGGACGAGGCCGCATATAGAATGTTCTATCCTTCCAACAACTCCCGAAAGTCATGAAAGTTTCCTTCTACTACAGTAAGAAGATACTTGGAGCATAATTATTTTTACTTACCTGCTCAAGGTTTTTGTTTAGGGTATTTATTTAGGTTTATTAGATAACAATCATCCTGTGTTATACTCCAGAGCTGCACTCACTATTCTGCTGCTGGTGCAGTCACTGTGTACATACATGACATTACTTATCCTGTACTGATCCTGAGTTACATCCTGTATTATACCCCAGAGCTGCACTCACTATCCTGCTGCTGGTGCAGTCACTGTGTACATACATGACATTACTTATCCTGTACTGATCCTGAGTTACAGCCTGTATTATACTCCAGAGCTGCACTCACTATTCTGCTGCTGGTGCAGTCACTGTGTACATACATGACAATACTTATCCTGTACTGATCCTGAGTTACATCCTGTATTACACCCCAGAGCTGCACTCACTATTCTGCTGCTGGTGCAGTCACTGTGTACATACATGACATTACTTATCCTGTACTGATCCTGAGTTACATCCTATATTATACTCCAGAGCTGCACTCACTATTCTGCTGCTGGTGCAGTCACTGTGTACATACATGACATTACTTATCCTGTACTGATCCTGAGTTACATCCTGTATTATACTCCAGAGCTGCACTCACTATTCTGCTGCTGGTGCAGTCACTGTGTACATACATGACATTACTTATCCTGTACTGATCCTGAGTTACATCCTGTATTATACCCCAGAGCTGCACTCACTATTCTGCTGCTGGTGCAGTCACTGTGTACATACATGACATTACTTATCCTGTACTGATCCTGAGTTACATCCTGTATTATACCCCAGAGCTGCACTCACTATCTGCTGCTGGTGCAGTCACTGTGTACATACATGACATTACTTATCCTGTACTGATCCTGAGTTACATCCTGTATTATACCCCAGAGCTGCACTCACTATCTGCTGCTGGTGCAGTCACTGTGTACATACATGACATTACTTATCCTGTACTGATCCGGAGTTACATCCTGTATTATACTCCAGAGCTGCACTCACTATTCTGCTGCTGGTGCAGTCACTGTGTACATACATGACATTACTTATCCTGTACTGTGCTGTTATCTTTCATGAATTTCTCATTCAGTTGCCATTGAACTTGTTCCATCAGAAATTCTGTACTGCCCCCCCCCCCCTGTCCTTCCCTGCTCTCCCTGTGGTGTAGCTGTACTGCGCTGGAGGGTAATCAATAGGAAGATATCACATAGTGACAGGAGCTGAGCTGCTCCTCCTGCATCCCCAACCCAGACCCTGAATAATTCAGGACGGCCCCAGTAATTGTATTCCATGGCGAAAGCTGGAGGTCATTAATGTTTCACGCTGGACCTCAGCAGCGAGACGCCCCCCGGGTATTTATCTCACTATCCGGAATTATTTATTACTCTCCATGGTGGTGGCATCGACTCCACACTAATACATGTTAGGACCAGGACCGGGGATGGGCCGACCACCTAAACACTGATAGATAGAGATAGATAGATATGAGATAGATATGAGATAGATAGATATGAGATAGATATGAGATAGATATGAGATAGATAGATTTGAGGTAGATATGAGATACATAGATATGAGATAGATAGATAGATAGATAGATATGAGATAGATAGATAGATATGAGGTAGATAGATAGATATGAGGTAGATATGAGATAGATACGGTAGATAGATATGAGATAGATATATATGAGATAGATAGATATGAGATAGATATGAGATAGATATGAGATAGATAGATATGAGATAGATAGATATGAGATAGATAGATAGATATGAGATAGATAGATAGATAGATATGAGATAGATAGATATGAGATAGATATGAGATAGATATGAGATAGATAGATATGAGATAGATAGATATGAGATAGATAGATATGAGATAGATAGATAGATAGATAGATAGATAGATAGATATGAGATAGATAGATATGAGATAGATAGATATGAGATAGATATGAAATAGATAGATAGAGGTGTAAACTGAGAAGCAAAACTGAGCTTTTCTGCAGAGCCGTTCATCCCCATCAGCAGAGCTCAGCAGACACTACTTGCAGCCTCTGTTTACAGTTCATGACAATATATTTACAAACAATCTGCAAAAGCAGCAGCTTAGAGCAGGAGAGAAGAGAAGTGTGTGGGAGCTGCAGACAGGACAGAGAAGTGTCCCCATGTAGCAGGATAGAAGTGAAGTGTGTGGAAGCTGCAGACAGGACAGAGAAGTGTACCGTGTAGCAGGATAGAAGTGAAGTGTGTGGAAGCTGCAGACAGGACAGAGAAGTGTCCCGTGTAGCAGGATAGAAGTGAAGTGTGTGGAAGCTGCAGACAGGACAGAGAAGTGTCCCCATGTAGCAGGATAGAAGTGAAGTGTGTGGAAGCTGCAGACAGGACAGAGAAGTGTCCCCGTGTAGCAGGATAGAAGAGAAGTGTGTGGAAGCTGCAGATAGTACAGAGAAGTGTCCCGTGTAGCAGGATGACCACACCAGTGTCTGAGGAGGAATACTGGCCAGAATTACAGGGGAGCAGCAGCTCAGAGCAAGATAGATAGATACACACACTTCTCTTCTATCTCATATCTATCTCATATCTATCTGCAACATCCCCCACCGGGGCCTAGCCTTTTCTTGGGGCCTGAAGGCAGCCCTAGGCGGTTGCGGCCTAGGGCGTGCTGATGTCCCGGTGCTTGGTATGGGGAGCGGAGGGCTGACCTACAGCCTGGCAGGTCTCCAGCAGGTGGTGTGTGCAAGAAATATGGAGGGAGAGGCTGATGTACCGGTTCTCCCTGGGGCAACCCCTGAGTGTCTGTAGGATGAATCCGTGGGTAATGGATAGGGAGCCCGTGGTGGTAACAGCCATATCCAGGGATCAGACTTATGTACCTATCTGCACACTAGGCCTGAGCCCTGAGTATATTGATGTGGGGAGGTTGGGGTCCAGAACCATTGTAGATGTGGGCCCTATAGTCAGAGCAGAGTCACCCCATACCCCACACCCGATTCTTTTGCACCCTTTTACACGTTTCGTTATTTCGCTATTCACATTACCTCAGTGTTAATTTGATCCCTTAATGTCATGTTTGCCTAATCTGGGTAGAAGTGCTATATTTTCCCTGTCTCCGCAGTATGGGGGATGGGAAGGAGACGTTGGCTTACCGTTTAACCTCTGTGACCCCCCTATTTGGTAGAGTGGACGCTGTCAGGACCTGCGCTTGTGCAATTACAGGAGATTAAGTCCTCGGTGGTGACGCGGTGACAGTGTCGGGAGACATCTTTTCCTGAGGAACCTGCGGCTTGAGCAGAGGTCAGCCGTCGTCTCCGCCAGGCGGCCTCGTCACGTCAGGGGCCGCACTTAACATTTTGGCTTTGAGACCTTGAAAACGTTTTGCAGCATTTGTAACCATGACGACGCGAGCTCATCTAGATTATCCAAGAACTGTGGCCTTGATATAAAAAACATATATGTGTTCCAATTCCTTAAAAATTGGGACACTTAAATCTTGCCCACTTTTGGGAGGGCCACACTGCCCTTCTGAACCAAATTTTGGGAGGGCCGCACTGCTCCTCTGAACCAAATTTTGGGAGGGCCGCACTGCTCCTCTGAACCAATTTTTTTTACAAAAATGTTTGGGCAGTTGGGGACTGTTAGCAAAGTATGGATTTGTAAGCAACTCCCTGACCTCTACCGCAGCAGGGAAATCTCAGCAAACAGTCAGCACCATTAGGGGGAGCTTAGCACTAGCTTTAAGCTTGAGCTGTATTATTGTAAAGAGCTCTCCCTAGCAGTGGTAGCAGGTATCTTGAATTTAAAGGGGTATTCTGCTATACTGCAGCCAGGAATGTACCACCTATAAGACAAGCTGAGCCTCTTGCCTCAGGCAGCACCACCTCAGGCAGCATCGTAGTGCGTAGATACATTCAACACCCAAATTCAGGATGGGTACTGCATGGAGAGGCCACTTACTAAAAAAAATAATCTGATATATTACTACTCAATGGTCAGAGGGGGCGCTGTTCTATAGCTCGCCTCAGGCAACAGTTTAGATTCATCCCTGACTGTAGCTTTCTGCAGCTCTGGATGTGATGGGCTTTTATGTTTTATGTTGCAATCAATGTCTTTACACAACTAGGAACCATTATTTTTTTTTACTATATGTGCTCCATATGGCGGTATTATACCGACACTAAATATCTGAACCAAACTGAATACTTTTATATGTGCGTTAGATGGAAGTCATGTGTGGGAGCTGTACAGTGGTATTATGTAAGTGCTTTATGGAGGTGTTTATTAGGCATGGGATAGCGGTATTATTTTTAGCATTGAATGGCGGTAAAATATGGAACATTATGGGAAGGAAGGTTAAGTGGGAACTGTATGATACTGCCATTTGGATAATGTATGTATGGCGGTATTATTTATCCATTGTACGTCATACTAATTTGGATAATATGAGGAGGTATCATTTTAGCATTGTATGGCGGTATTATTTGGCTATAGAATGGCTGTAATATTTTGGCAATGTTTTGTGGAAGCATTTGAAGTAGTATAAAGTACTATTTTTTGGATGATATAAGCAGGTATGATTTTGGCATTATATGGTGGTATCACTTGGGCACAGAATGGCGGTTTTATTGGGGTACTAAATGGCAGTATAGTATGGAAAGGTATAAGAGTGTTATGTGTGTACCATAAGGTACTATATTGCGGCAATATAAAGATGTCAAATAGGCCATTGTATTGCGCTATTACATTGAGCTCAGAATGGCGGTTTTATATGTGTGCTGAATGGTAGTATAGTATGGAAACATATGCGAGCCTTACGTGGCTATTATAATGTACAGTAATTTGGATAACATATGGAAGTATTGTGGAGTGTCCATCTCACAATTGCCATTTTATTTGCGTACTGAATGGCAGTATTACGTGGGTGTCCTATTATTTGGATACAATATGGAAGTATAATTTTGTCACTATATGGCGGTATTACATGGGGACTAAATAGCATTTTCAATTGGATATTTATTGATAATGTTTTGTGGTCACTATTCGGCGTTATCACTTTAGCACTCTATGGCGGTATTATTTGTCATTGAATGGCTAAATTTATTAGTAACATTTAGTTATATATCTGTATAATCCAAGTCCATAGAAAGAGGCCCTATTTGTACTATAATACCGCACTGCGTTGCATTGATTACAGATGCGATTTAGCCCATTATCCGTTATTTGTTCTGTATTCCCCATTTGTCGAAATCGCATAAATTATTTTTTTGTAAATTGCTTACCCCTCCGGCACCTTCCGAATGAAATTATTCAAAGAGCGGAACATCCCCCCCCCTGCAGCGCCGCGTCCCACCGTCAATACGGAATTAAATTGCGAGTTACTGATCCGGCGGTTTTAACACCTTATAGAATATAGATCTGTAAATTAGCCATAATTGTGTCCGATCTATAGTTTAACATCTGTCCCTTTACCTTCTATTAGGGAGCGTCGCTAAACCAAACCCCAGGAGTGCGGCGCCGGCGCCGGTTTGGCCGTAAGAGTAGATTGCTCCATCAAGTGATAAAACATGTCCCCGTTTGCCTCGAAAGGGAAAAATTTCGGCTCGTAAAAGTTGCAGCCAAAATGCAATCGAGGAGTTTATAAACTATTGTCAGGGTTTGTTCATGTAGATATTTTCTAGAATGCAGCAGATTTTGGACTACATTGTGTTACCCTGCTAAACTAAACTAATGGTATAAACCCCACCCCCGAGGAGTTGTGGAGAGACCCTTTTGTTTTGAATACAGGACAAATGCTTTCAAAATGGATTATAACATTGTTGGCCGGCGTCTATACAATCTAGACAACTCTTGTGATAAGTTGCAGTCTATTTAGTTTCAAGGAGTACAACTAAGCTGATGGTATAAACCCCGCCCCTGAGGAGTTGTGGAGAGACCTTTTGTTTTGAATACAGGACAAATGCTATCAAAATGGTTTACACCAGTGTTGATCGGCATCTTGTATAGTCTAGACCGCTCTCGTGATAAGTTGCAGTCGATTTAGTTTCAAGGAGTACAACTAAGCTGATGGTAAAAACCCCACCCCCGAGGAATTGTGGAGAGACCTTTTACTTTAGAACACAAATGTCTGAAACCATCGTTAGTTGGCATCTATAAAATATAGACAGCTTATGTGAGAAGTTTCAGTGTATTACCCTGCTTCTCTGGCATCTAACAGCACACCTAAGACACTGGAATAAACCCCACCCCCGAGGAATTGTGAATAGACCCTTTTTCTTTAAATAGAACACAAATATTATCAATATGGCTGACACCATCGTTAGGTGGCATCTATAAAATCTAGACAGAAGTTGCAGTGTGTTACACTGCTTATCTAGTTCCTATCAACACAACTATGGTACTGGAATAAACCCACCCCTGAGGATTTGTGGATAGACCCTTTGCTTTGAATACAGGACAAAATGGCTGACTCTATTGTTGGTGTCTTTATAATGTGTACAGCTCTTGTGATAAGTTGCAGTCTATTTATTTCAATGAGTAAAACTAAGCTGATGGTAAAAACCCCACCCCTGAGGAATTGTGGAGAGACCCTTTACTTTAGAGCACAAATGGCTGAAATCATTGTTAGCTGGCATCTATAAAATATAAGCAGCTTTTGTGAAATTTCTCAGCTTTTGTGAGAAGTTGCAGTGTATTACCCTGCTTATCTAGTTTCTAACAACACAACTACGGTACTGGAATAAACCCACCCCCAAGGACTTGTTGAGAGACCCTTTGCTTTGAATACAGGACAAAACAGCTAACTATTTTTGGCGTCTATATAGTCTAGACAGCTCTTGTGACAATTTGCAGTGTATTACCTGTCTATTTAGTTTCAAGGACTATAACTAAGCTAATGGTATAAACCCCACCCCCGATGAATTATGGATTGACCCTTTATTTGAATAAAGCACAAATGATAAAAAAAAGAGATGACACCACCATTGGTTAGTGTCTATATAATCTGTCATGACAAGATGCAGCATTCTGCCTTGTATATCTAGCACAACTAAGGTACTGAAATAAACCCCGCCCCCGAGGAGTTGCAGAGAGACACTTTTCTTTGAATAGAGCAATGAAAAGGGCTAACACCTTCATCTGTTGATGTCCATATACTCTAGACAGCTCTTGTGACAAGTTGCAGTGTATTACCCTAGTTTCCAGTAGTACAACCAAGCTATTTGAATCAATCCCGCCCCCGAGGAGTTGCAGAGAGACACTTTTTCTATGAATAGAGCAAAAGTGCTATCAAAAGGGCTGACACCTTCATCTGTTGATGTCTATAAAATCTAGACAGCTCTTGTTGCAATTTGCAGTGTCTTACCCTAGTTTCCATAGTACAACTAAGCTATTTGAATAAATCCCACCCCCGAGGAGTTGTGTAGAGACCCATTTCTTTGAACACAGCACAAATGCTATCAAAAGGCCTGAAACCATTGTTGGCTCGTGTCTATATACTGATAGTTTTCAGGGAAAGTTGCACTGTTCTACCCTGCCTATCTAGGCTCCAGTAGAGTTGTCATAGGAGCAGGACCCTCTTGTTAATATCTAGTTTATTTAACAAAAAAAATTTAAAAAGTAGTTTTTTGTTCTTTTATGCACTCTCATGCCTTGCATTGTGCTACCCTGCCTATCTAGGCTCCATCATTACATAAAATCTCTCAATAAAATGACCCTGTTTTTGTTATTTATTTTTTTCTTTCCGCACAACTTTTTTGCATTTGCCTATGTTTTTTTCTTTTTTGACTCGGTAAAAACGTTGGCGCTCATACATATACATTAGCGCTCGTTACCCTGACAAGGTATAATTAAGGTCAGGCTGGAGAGCAGCTGGCGTACCTCAGGCGTAAGGAGAAAATCTTACTTTCCTCAGCCAACCAGTTATGTATCACAGGAGGAAACCTTGTGTGGTCCAATGCGGATCAACTCCAACACCGCCCCCCTCCCCCACACCCTCGGGGCCCGGAATATCTCCCATTAAAGGGAATGGCCATGCAGAAATGATTCCACTTTCTCATTCACTTCAGATTCTTATGGGGAAGATTGATCAGAACCCCTCCCCCCTCCTGGCCAACCCCCCCCCCCCTACTTAAAGGGATCCGCGTTCATGCAAATAATTAAAACCTAATCACTTTCGCATTACTCGCTGTCCCTTCTCCCGTCATTTTCACTATCCCGATATTAACGACCCAAAGTCACCGAACAGAATCCAAGTCTGAGATGCGTCTAGTAATTGTTCAGCGAGACGGGAAGCCGCATTGTGGATTGGGCAGAAACAATAAATATGAGATGAAATGTTGGGATAATTCGGGTTTATTTGTCAAAATGATTAACTTTGGTTAAGACCATGTTATACTGCCATGTTGTGGCATGAGGCTACCGCTATATACTGTGCACATAATACCGCCATATACCGTCATACCTACATAATACTGCCATATGGTATAAATAAAGTATAAATATATACAGCCTACATAATACTGCCATATAGTACAAATATAGTATAACTATATACAGCCTACATAATACTGCCATAAAGTACAAATATAGTATAACTATATACAGCCTACATAATACTGCCATATAGTATACATATAGTATAACTATTGTGGGGATTTGGCCCAGTAGAGACCGTGGTAGCGGGGTGCTGTGATGCAGTTCACGACAGTAACACCAAAGTACAGTCCAAAACAGGTCTCGCCTGCGTTAATTTCAGCAGGAACAAAATAAAACAGCCTTCACATTCAAGCATCAAAACACTAAATAATATCCTACCCGTCAGGGTGCTAACTAAACAATGGTTCTCTGACTCACCACTAACAAAAATACTTTTGCTGCTCCAGGCACAGAGGTCAGTGCTGTGTGCTCTCCAGCCTACTTCCAGAGAGAGACAACGCTCTCAGCTCTGCTAGGCAGCTTTATGCAGGCTGATTGGGCTGTTCCCACCACCTGTGTCCAAGGTGCTGGACAACACAACCTCAGCACTAAGGCCTTGCATAATAGCAAAACCTAGGGGAAACATACCGCCCATCCACAGTTAACCCCTTCAATGTCTCACACTATATACAGCCTACATAATACTGCCATAAAGTACAAATATAGTATAACTATATACAGCCTACATAATGCTGCCATATAGTACAAATGTAGTGTAACTTTATACAGCCTACATAATACTGCCATATAGTACAAGTAGTATAACTATATACAGCCTACATAATACTGCCATATAGTACAAGTAGTATAACTATATACAGCCTACATAATACTACATATAGTACAAATGAAGTATAACTATATACAGCCTACATAACACTACATACAGTACAAATATAGTATTACTATAAACAGCCTACATAATGCTGCCATATGGTACACATATAGTATAACTATATACAGCCTACATAATGCTGGCATACGGTACAAATGTAGTGTAACTTTATACAGCCTACATAATACTACCATATAGTATATCTATATATAGCCTACATAATACTACCATATAGTACAAATATAGTATAACTATATACAACCAACATAATACTGCCATATAGTACAAATAAAGTATCACTATATACAACCAACATAATACTGCCATATAATACAAATATAGTATAACTATATACAGCCTACATAACACTGTCATATAGTACAAATAAAGTGTTACTATATACAGTCCACATAATACTGCCATATAGTACAAATAAAGTATAACTATATACAGCCTACATAATACTACATACAGTACAAATAAAGAGTTACTCTATACAGCCAGTATAATACTACATATAGTACAAATAAAGTGTTATTATATACAGTCCACATAACACTACCTTATAGATCCAGGACAGATCCTGGTATCTAGTGCTAATACACAGTATTAAACATATAGAACATAATACCGCCATACCGTGCCCTAAGAATATGCAGCATGAAAAAAAACACCCCCTCGGTAATTATGAAATTATAACTAAGGAACATAATGACTAAGGATTCCTCCCATGATTGGAGTATGTACGGCGCCGGGGTTGTAGATGGGTTTGTAGTAACTTCCTGGGTCTCCGAGCGCCTGGGGGTTGGCAGGTGTTGCTGCGGCGCGGAGCCATTTCTGTTTCTTTTCGCTTCGGATAACATCTGCGAGCGACATGAAAGACAAATCGCAGCCGCCACCTTTGATCTCGGCCCCGGCGCTCCGTCAGATGTGGCGCTAACATGAGAGCGACTACTTCTCCGCCGGTAAAAGAGTCACAGCTGGAGATCATCATCACCCCGGATCTTATACAAGGCTCAGATCTTACTGAAAAATATGTCTCTACGTGGCGTCTTAAAGGGGAAGTCCAGAATTAGAAAAAGGGTGCGTTATTTTTTCAGAAATAGCTCCCCCGAGGGTTGTGTTTGGTATCAGCCTCAATCACTGATGATCAATCGATCAATACCA
Organism: Engystomops pustulosus; assembly: GCF_040894005.1. NCBI lineage: Eukaryota > Metazoa > Chordata > Amphibia > Anura > Leptodactylidae > Engystomops > Engystomops pustulosus. The sequence continues at coordinate 13,994,419 of NC_092414.1, forward strand.
TATGGCGCAACAGTAGAGATAAGGGGGTTGGGGTCCGGGTTATCGCCGGATCGGGTGTCCAGATTGGCAGTTCTGCCGCCAATCGGCAATATTTTGGGGTCAGGTGGCCAAACCTAACCACCGGGTCAGTTTTATCCCAAAATCCTATCAGATTTTGTAAATATGATGTCAATATCTTACAATATGTCAATGGGGTCCATTAAGTCGCAGTTTATAACTTTGGCTTTTGTAAAATTATTATAACCCCACCCCCAATATTTTTAACCCCACCCCCAAGAATATCCCCAAACTCCACCCCCTTTTGGGGAAAGACCCCCCAAATAGATTGTGGCCGTCTGTCAAATATCAATATCCTATTGCCCCTTCAAAAGCTTTGTCTCGAATTGCAATTCATTCCATGATGACGGCACGAAAGAGGGATAAAAATTGTTGACAATTTAGGGATGATTATGTATTTAACGTGTCCTTGAAGCATTTGGAACTCGGTTTTAAGGATACAAAGCTACAAATCTGCCGCAAAAGTCATTCAGACGATATAATTTTGCCTACCAGTTACCGCCACTAGAGGGAGCTCAGGAGTTTACTGCATACAGTTACTAAGCTCCGCCTAGTGGTGGGTGGAGCTGCAGGATTCTATCATTTTATGCTCAGTACCAGCCCCCCACAATGTCCTTATTACAGTACTTGATAGCTACAGTGCCCCCATATCAGTACCAGCCCCCCACAATGTCCTTATTACAGTATCTAATAGCTACAGTGCCCCCATATCAGTACCAGCCCCCACAATGTCCTTATTACACTACCTGATAGCTACAGTGCCCCCATATCACTACCAGCCCCCCACTATGTCCTTATTACAGTACCTGATAGCTACAGTGCCCCCATATCAGTACCAGCCACCCACAATGTCCTTATTACAGTACCTGATAGCTACAGTGCCCCCATATTAGTACCAGCCCCCCACTATGTCCTTATTACAGTACCTGATAGCTACAGTGCCCCCATATCAGTACCAGCCCCCCACTATGTCCTTATTACAGTACCTGATAGCTCCAGTGCCCCCATATCAGTACCAGCCACCCACAATGTCCTTATTACAGTACCCGATAGCTACAGTGCCCCCATATCAGTACCAGCCCCCCACTATGTCCTTATTACAGTACCTGATAGCTACAGTGCCCCCATATTAGTACCGGCCCCCCACTATGTCCTTATTACAGTACCTGATAGCTACAGTGCCCCCATATCAGTACCAGCCCCCCACATTGTCCTTATTACAGTACCTGATAGCTACAGTGCCCCCATATCAGTACCAGCCCCCCACAATGTCCTTATTACAGTTCCTGATAGCTACAGTGCCCCCATATCAGTACCAGCCACCCACAATGTCCTTATTACAGTACCTGATAGCTACAGTGCCCCCATATCAGTACCAGCCCCCCACTATGTCCTTATTACAGTACCTGATAGCTACAGTGCCCCCATATCAGTACCAGCCACCCACAATGTCCTTATTACAGTACCTGATAGCTACAGTGCCCCCATATCAGTACCAGCCCCCCACTATGTCCTTATTACAGTACCTGATAGCTACAGTGCCCCCATATCAGTACCAGCCCCCCACAATGTCCTTATTACAGTACCTGATAGCTACAGTGCCCCCATATTAGTACCGGCCCCCCACTATGTCCTTATTACAGTACCTGATAGCTACAGTGCCCCCATATCAGTACCAGCCCCCCACATTGTCCTTATTACAGTACCTGATAGCTACAGTGCCCCCATATCAGTACCAGCCCCCCACAATGTCCTTATTACAGTTCCTGATAGCTACAGTGCCCCCATATCAGTACCAGCCCCCCACTATGTCCTTATTACAGTACCTGATAGCTACAGTGCCCCCATATCAGTACCAGCCACCCACAATGTCCTTATTACAGTACCTGATAGCTACAGTGCCCCCATATTAGTACCGGCCCCCCACTATGTCCTTATTACAGTACCTGATAGCTACAATGCCCCCATATCAGTACCAGCCCCCCACTATGTCCTTATTACAGTACCTGATAGCTACAGTGCCCCCATATCAGTACCAGCCCCCCACATATCCTTATTACAGTACCTGATAGCTACAGTGCCCCCATATCAGTACCAGCCCCCCACATATCCTTATTACAGTACCTGATAGCTACAGTGCCCCCATATCAGTACCAGCCCCCCACATATCCTTATTACAGTATCTGATAGCTACAGTGCCCCCATATCAGTACCAGCCCCCCACATATCCTTATTACAGTACCTGATAGCTACAGTGCCCCCATATCAATGCTGTGGAAAGCCTGAATTATCACATCGGACAGGACAAGTAGAAGGCGGTAACCATTTTAAATTTAGAAAATCTTTAAAAATAATTCCCCAAATTTCCTGAAATATATAGCGGCACGTCTATATCTGCCATGACATTCTCATTTTGGAGCCGCAGCATCTCCGTATTTTCCGATCGACTAGACGCCCAATTATTCCCGACATTCAACCAGAGGGTAAACAAAGCCGAAATTCTGAAGGAAGATAAGAATAATTTTAGCCCCATGAATATTCATGTCCTCCGCTCCGAGAGCCGGGAGAGAAAATGATTACTGCTGATGTCCACTATGAAATAGCAAGTGATTGAGGCTGACATGGAAATGGCCGGTGCGCGCCGAATAGCTGTCCCCCGTCACCTCGCTAAATGCCTTTTCATGAGATCTCGCAGCGTGACCTGCCAGCCCCGTCCTCTCGCTCCTCCATTTTACTGTCTACATTTCACATTTAGACTCATTACTGGACTGGAAGCAAATTGCTAATAAAAAAGATGGCAAGGAAAATGCGTTGGAAAAACTGATAAATCCATCCAGGGCCTGGAAATTTCTTAAAGGGGAAATCTCGTAAAAAAAAATTTTGGGTTGTATTTTGCACTGAATATTTTGGCTATTTTACAGATGAAGAAAAATTATATGTTTGTTTTTTTTAATATATAATTTTTTTTTGTATTTTAAAGCCCCATTTGGCGGCGGCCATATTGGAATGGACAGTGATCCTTGGACCCAATCATGGGAATTATTCTTATAGCCCATCTTCCATTATCATCTACCCTACTGGCCTCCAAATTGGGTTGTCTTCTGCAGTATCTTTGGGTTACAGTATCAGTATAGAGTATGGGCCCACCGGAGGATCCTCCGATTCTCTGGTGGGCCAGTCCAACACTGTTAGTGGATGTTGAATTTCCTCAATAAGCATGATAGCAACATGTGGGCAGTACAGCAGAGCTGTTATCAAGGAGTTGGACTAAGAGGTAAGATTATCCCTTTTCACAGAAAGGTGGGGGTCGGACCTCAATCACAAGAACCAGGGGTCCTGTTCCCCTGAATAAATGGATCGGCAGGTCGAGCATGCCCACTACTCATCTAATAAACCTCTATTGGACTGCAAGAGACTGTAATCTCAGTTTACCACTCCTTTAATGTGTGGGAGAAGCCCCCTGATCTTGTGATCGGTGGGGGTCCCGGTACTGGTGATTAAATTTTAGGGTATAGTGGATCATTTTCATTTTTCAATCCAGGATAGAGGATAGGTTCTCTTAAAAGTGGTTGGACAAGACTGGAAAGCCTAGTAATGCTTATATTACAAAATATTACAAAATATAGCGCCACACCGGTCCACAGGTGGCGAATGGTATTGCGTCTCATTTCTGTTCAATTCAATAGGGTTGAGCTGCAGTCGCACACAGCCTGTGAGGGCGGTTTGGCACTGTATAGTAAGGAAGAATGATGATTTTTTTAATCTTGGGCCAATTTTCCTTCAATCTGTCTGATACTGAATGTTTGATCCAGAGCTGAGATCTTACTATGTAATCCTGCTAATTCCCAAGAAAGCCAGAAGACATAGCTGCCGGCATCCACTGCCCGAGGCTCCGAGAGGAAATAGCATCTCATATTTTCTTATATTTCTTTATCCTTGAAGGTACATTTCTCTATTATTTGGTTAGCTCAGTCTACGATTGCTTGAGGAGAGACTTTTAAAACTTTGATCAGAGTCTATGGCAATGCGCCATTTATATATTTATACCTTTCAGATCTGAGAAACTAATGAATAACATTCAGTTTTAAAATTCAATATTAATATTATTTATTGTTAAATGTATACACTGTATGCAGTAAGACTCCAGAGCTCCCTCTTGTGGCGGCAGCAGGTAGCTGCATTATATCATTTATTTTTTACATCACTATTGACAATAGATGATGTCACAGCTTATCTCCTCCCCCTCCCTGTACAATGACCTCTATACAGATAACACTGACCCATCATTACATCACTACTGACAATAGATGATGTCACAGCTTATCTCCTCCCCCCTCCCTGTACAATGACCTCTATATAGATAACACTGACCCATCATTACATCACTACTGACAATAGATGATGTCACAGCTTATCTCCTCCCCCCTCCCTGTACCTGTACAATGACCTCTATATAGATATCACTGACCCATCATTACATCACTACTGACAATAGATGATGTCACAGCTTATCTCCTCCCCCTCCCTGTACAATGACCTCTATATAGATATCACTGACCCATCATTACATCACTACTGACAATAGATGATGTCACAGCTTATCTCCTCCCCCTCCCTGTACAATGACCTCTATATAGATAACACTGACCCATCATTACATCACTACTGACAATAGATGATGTCACAGCTTATCTCCTCAACTTCCTGTACAATGACCTCTATATAGATAACACTGACCCATCATTACATCATTACTGATAATAGATGATGTCACAGCTTATCTCCTCCCCCTCCCTGTACAATGACCTCTATATAGATAACACTGACCCATCATTACATCACTACTGACAATAGATGATGTCACAGCTTATCTCCTCCTCCTCCCTGTACAATGACCTCTATATAGATAACACTGACCCATCATTACATCACTACTGACAATAGATGATGTCACAGCTTATCCCCTCCCCTTCCCTGTACAATGACCGCTATATAAATAAGACTGACCCATCATTACATCACTACTGACAATAGATGATGTCACAGCTTATCTCCTCCCCCTCCCTGTACAATGACCTCTATATAGATAACACTGAGCCATCATTACATCACTACTGACAATAGATGATGTCACAGCTTATCTCCTCCCCCTCCCTGTACAATGACCTCTATATAGATAACACTGAGCCATCATTACATCACTACTGACAATAGATGATGTCACAGCTTATCTCCTCCCCCTCCCTGTACAATGACCTCTATATAGATAACACTGATCCATCATTACATCACTACTGACAATAGATGATGTCACAGCTTATCTCCTCCCCCTCCCTGTACAATGACCTCTATATAGATAACACTGACCCATCATTACATCACTACTGACAATAGATGATGTCACATCTTATCTCCTCCCCCTCCCTGTACAATGACCTCTATATAGATAACACTGACCCATCAATACATCACTACTGACAATAGATGATGTCACAGCTTATCTCCTCCTCCTTACTGTACAATGACCTCTATATAGATAACACTGACCCTTCATTACATCATCACTACTGACAATAGATGATGTCACAGCTTATCTCCTCCCCCTCCCCGTACAATGACCTCCTTATAGATAACACTGACCCATCATTACATCATCACTACTGACAATAGATGATGTCACAGCTTATCTCCTCCCCCTCCCTGTACAATGACCTCTATATAAAGATAACACAGACCCATCATTACATGATGTCACAGCTTATCTCCTTCCCCTCCCTGTACAATGACCTCTATATAGATAACACTGACCCATCATTACATCACTACTGACAATAGATGATGTCACAGCTTATCTCCTCCCCCCTCCCTGTACAATGACCTCTATATAGATAACACTGACCCATCATTACATCACTACTGACAATAGATGATGTCACAGCTTATCTCCTCCCCCTCTCTGTACAATGACCTCTATATAGATAACACTGATCCATCATTACATCACTACTGGCAATAGATGATGTCACAGCTTATCTCCTCCCCCTCCCTGTACAATGACTTCTATATAGATAACACTGACCCATGATTACATCACTACTGACAATAGATGATGTCACAGCTTATCTCCTCTTCCTCCCTGTACAATGACCTCTATATAGATAACACTGACCCATCATTACATCACTACTGACAATAGATGATGTCACAGCTTATCTCCTCCCCCTCCCCGTACAATGACCTCTATATAGATAACACTGACCCATCATTACATCACTACTGACAATAGATGATGTCACAGCTTATCTCCTCCCCCTCCCTGTACAATGACCTCTATATAAAGATAACACAGACCCATCATTACATCACTACTGACAATAGATGATGTCACAGCTTATCTCCTCCCCCTCCCTGTACAATTACCTCTATATAGATAACACTGATCCATCATTACATCACTACTGACAATAGATGATGTCACAGCTTATCTCCTCCCCCTCCCTGTACAATGACCTCTATATAGATAACACTGACCCATCATTACATCACTACTGACAATAGATGATGTCACAGCTTATCTCCTCCCCCCTCCCTGTACAATGACCTCTATATAGATAACACTGACCCATCATTACATCACTACTGACAATAGATGTCACAGCTTATCTCCTCCTCCTCCCTATACAATGACCTCTATATAGATAACACTGACCCATCATTACATCACTACTGACAATAGATGATGTCACAGCTTATCTCCTCCCCCCTCCCTGTACAATGACCTCTATATAGATAACACTGACCCATCATTACATCACTACTGACAATAGATGATGTCACAGCTTATCTCCTCCCCCTCTCTGTACAATGACCTCTATATAGATAACACTGATCCATCATTACATCACTACTGACAATAGATGATGTCACAGCTTATCCCATCCCCCTCCCTGTACAATGACCTCTATATAGATAACACTGACCCATCATTACATCACTACTGACAATAGATGATGTCACAGCTTATCTCCTCTTCCTCCCTGTACAATGACCTCTATATAGATAACACTGACCCATCATTACATCACTACTGACAATAGATGATGTCACAGCTTATCCCCTCCCCCTCCCTGTACAATGACCCCTATATAGATAACACTGACCCATCATTACATCACTACTGACAATAGATGATGTCACAGCTTATCTCCTCCCCCTCCCTGTACAATGACCTCTATATAGATAACACTGACCCATTATTACATCACTACTGACAATAGATGATGTCACAGCTTATCTCCTCCCCCTCCTGTACAATGACCTCTATATAGATAACACTGACCCATCATTACATCACTACTGACAATAGATGATGTCACAGCTTATCCCCTCCCCCTCCCTGTACAATGACCTCTATATAGATAACACTGACCCATCATTACATCACTACTGACAATAGATGATGTCACAGCTTATCTCCCCCCCCTCCCTGTACAATGACCTCTATATAGATAACACTGACCCATCATTACATCACTACTGACAATAGATGAGGTCACAGCGTATCTCCTCCCCCTCCCTGTACAATGACCTCTATATAGATAACACTGACCCATCATTACATCACTACTGACAATAGATGATGTCACAGCTTATCTCCTCCCCCCTCCCTGTACAATGACCTCTATATAGATAACACTGACCCATCATTACATCACTACTGACAATAGATGATGTCACAGCTTATCTCCTCCCCCCTCCCTGTAACTGTACAATGACCTCTATATAGATATCACTGACCCATCATTACATCACTACTGACAATAGATGATGTCACAGCTTATCTCCTCCCCCTCCCTGTACAATGACCTCTATATAGATATCACTGACCCATCATTACATCACTACTGACAATAGATGATGTCACAGCTTATCTCCTCCCCCTCCCTGTACAATGACCTCTATATAGATAACACTGACCCATCATTACATCACTACTGACAATAGATGATGTCACAGCTTATCTCCTCAACTTCCTGTACAATGACCTCTATATAGATAACACTGACCCATCATTACATCATTACTGATAATAGATGATGTCACAGCTTATCTCCTCCCCCTCCCTGTACAATGACCTCTATATAGATAACACTGACCCATCATTACATCACTACTGACAATAGATGATGTCACAGCTTATCTCCTCCTCCTCCCTGTACAATGACCTCTATATAGATAACACTGACCCATCATTACATCACTACTGACAATAGATGATGTCACAGCTTATCCCCTCCCCTTCCCTGTACAATGACCGCTATATAAATAAGACTGACCCATCATTACATCACTACTGACAATAGATGATGTCACAGCTTATCTCCTCCCCCTCCCTGTACAATGACCTCTATATAGATAACACTGAGCCATCATTACATCACTACTGACAATAGATGATGTCACAGCTTATCTCCTCCCCCTCCCTGTACAATGACCTCTATATAGATAACACTGAGCCATCATTACATCACTACTGACAATAGATGATGTCACAGCTTATCTCCTCCCCCTCCCTGTACAATGACCTCTATATAGATAACACTGATCCATCATTACATCACTACTGACAATAGATGATGTCACAGCTTATCTCCTCCCCCTCCCTGTACAATGACCTCTATATAGATAACACTGACCCATCATTACATCACTACTGACAATAGATGATGTCACATCTTATCTCCTCCCCCTCCCTGTACAATGACCTCTATATAGATAACACTGACCCATCAATACATCACTACTGACAATAGATGATGTCACAGCTTATCTCCTCCTCCTTACTGTACAATGACCTCTATATAGATAACACTGACCCTTCATTACATCATCACTACTGACAATAGATGATGTCACAGCTTATCTCCTCCCCCTCCCCGTACAATGACCTCCTTATAGATAACACTGACCCATCATTACATCATCACTACTGACAATAGATGATGTCACAGCTTATCTCCTCCCCCTCCCTGTACAATGACCTCTATATAAAGATAACACAGACCCATCATTACATGATGTCACAGCTTATCTCCTTCCCCTCCCTGTACAATGACCTCTATATAGATAACACTGACCCATCATTACATCACTACTGACAATAGATGATGTCACAGCTTATCTCCTCCCCCCTCCCTGTACAATGACCTCTATATAGATAACACTGACCCATCATTACATCACTACTGACAATAGATGATGTCACAGCTTATCTCCTCCCCCTCTCTGTACAATGACCTCTATATAGATAACACTGATCCATCATTACATCACTACTGGCAATAGATGATGTCACAGCTTATCTCCTCCCCCTCCCTGTACAATGACTTCTATATAGATAACACTGACCCATGATTACATCACTACTGACAATAGATGATGTCACAGCTTATCTCCTCTTCCTCCCTGTACAATGACCTCTATATAGATAACACTGACCCATCATTACATCACTACTGACAATAGATGATGTCACAGCTTATCTCCTCCCCCTCCCCGTACAATGACCTCTATATAGATAACACTGACCCATCATTACATCACTACTGACAATAGATGATGTCACAGCTTATCTCCTCCCCCTCCCTGTACAATGACCTCTATATAAAGATAACACAGACCCATCATTACATCACTACTGACAATAGATGATGTCACAGCTTATCTCCTCCCCCTCCCTGTACAATTACCTCTATATAGATAACACTGATCCATCATTACATCACTACTGACAATAGATGATGTCACAGCTTATCTCCTCCCCCTCCCTGTACAATGACCTCTATATAGATAACACTGACCCATCATTACATTACTACTGACAATAGATGATGTCACAGCTTATCTCCTCCCCCCTCCCTGTACAATGACCTCTATATAGATAACACTGACCCATCATTACATCACTACTGACAATAGATGTCACAGCTTATCTCCTCCTCCTCCCTATACAATAACCTCTATATAGATAACACTGACCCATCATTACATCACTACTGACAATAGATGATGTCACAGCTTATCTCCTCCCCCCTCCCTGTACAATGACCTCTATATAGATAACACTGACCCATCATTACATCACTACTGACAATAGATGATGTCACAGCTTATCTCCTCCCCCTCTCTGTACAATGACCTCTATATAGATAACACTGATCCATCATTACATCACTACTGACAATAGATGATGTCACAGCTTATCCCATCCCCCTCCCTGTACAATGACCTCTATATAGATAACACTGACCCATCATTACATCACTACTGACAATAGATGATGTCACAGCTTATCTCCTCTTCCTCCCTGTACAATGACCTCTATATAGATAACACTGACCCATCATTACATCACTACTGACAATAGATGATGTCACAGCTTATCCCCTCCCCCTCCCTGTACAATGACCCCTATATAGATAACACTGACCCATCATTACATCACTACTGACAATAGATGATGTCACAGCTTATCTCCTCCCCCTCCCTGTACAATGACCTCTATATAGATAACACTGACCCATTATTACATCACTACTGACAATAGATGATGTCACAGCTTATCTCCTCCCCCTCCTGTACAATGACCTCTATATAGATAACACTGACCCATCATTACATCACTACTGACAATAGATGATGTCACAGCTTATCCCCTCCCCCTCCCTGTACAATGACCTCTATATAGATAACACTGACCCATCATTACATCACTACTGACAATAGATGATGTCACAGCTTATCTCCCCCCCCTCCCTGTACAATGACCTCTATATAGATAACACTGACCCATCATTACATCACTACTGACAATAGATGAGGTCACAGCGTATCTCCTCCCCCTCCCTGTACAATGACCTCTATATAGATAACACTGACCCATTATTACATCACAACTGACAATAGATGATGTCACAGCTTATCTCCTCCCCCTCCCTGTACAATGACCTCTATATAGATAACACTGACCCATCATTACATCACTACTGACAATAGATGATGTCACAGCTTATCTCCTTCCCTCCCTGTACAATGACCCCTATATAGATAACACTGAGCCATCATTACATCACTACTGACAATAGATGATGTCACAGCTTATCTCCTCCCCCTCCCTGTACAATGACCTCTATATAGATAACACTGAGCCATCATTACATCATTACTGACAATAGATGATGTCACAGCTTATCTCCTCCCCCTCCCTGTACAATGACCTCTATATAGATAACACTGAGCCATCATTACATCATTACTGACAATAGATGATGTCACAGCTTATCTCCTCCCCCTCCCTGTACAATGACCTCTATATAGATAACACTGACCCATCATTACATCACTACTGACAATAGATGATGTCACAGCTTATCTCCTCCCCTCCCTGTACAATGACCTCTATATAGATAACACTGACCCATCATTACATCACTACTGGCAATAGATGATGTCACAGCTTATCTCCTCCCCCTCCCTGTACAATGACCTCTATATAGATAATACTGACCCATCATTACATCACTACTGACAATAGATGATGTCACAGCTTATCTCCTCCCCCTCCCTGTACAATGACCTCTATATAGATAACACTGACCCATCATTACATCACTACTGACAATAGATGATGTCACAGCTTATCCCCTCCCCCTCCCTGTACAATGACCTCTATATAGATAACACTGACCCATCATTACATCACTACTTACAATAGATGATGTCACAGCTTATCTCCTCCCCCTCCCTGTACAATAACCTCTATATAGATAACACTGCCCCATCATTACATCACTACTGACAATAGATGATGTCACAGCTTATCTCCTCCCCCTCCCTGTACAATGTCCTCTATATAGATAACACTGACCCATCATTACATCACTGCTGACAATAGATGATGTCACAGCTTATCTCCTCCCCTCCCTGTACAATGACCTCTATATAGATAACACTGACCCATCATTACATCACTACTGACAACAGATGATGTCACAGCTTATCTCCTCCCCCTCCCTGTACAATGACCTCTATATAGATAACACTGACCCATCATTACATCACTACTGACAATAGATGATGTCACAGCTTATCTCCTCCCCCTCCCTGTACAATGACCTCTATATAGATAACACTGACCCATCATTACATCACTACTGACAATAGATGATGTCACAGCTTATCTCCTCCCCCTCCCTGTACAATGACCTCTATATAGATAACACTGACCCATCATTACATCACTACTGGCAATAGATGATGTCACAGCTTATCTCCTCCCCCTCCCTGTACAATGACCTCTATATAGATAACACTGACCCATCATTACATCACTACTGACAATAGATGATATCACAGCTTATCTCCTCCCCCTCCCTGTACAATGTCCTCTACATAGATAACACTGACCCATCATTACATCACTACTGACAATAGATGATGTCACAGCTTATCTCCTCCCCCTCTCTGTACAATGACCTCTATATAGATAACACTGACCCATCATTACATCACTACTGACAATAGATGATGTCACAGCTTATCTCCTCCCCCTCCCTGTACAATGACCTCTATATAGATAACACTGACCCATCATTACATCACTACTGGCAATAGGTGATGTCACAGCTTATCTCCTCCCCCTCCCTGTACAATGACCTATATAGATAACACTGACCCATCATTACATCACTACTGACAATAGATGATGTCACAGCTTATCTCCTCCCCCTCCCTGTACAATGACCTCTATATAGATAACACTGACCCATCATTACATCACTACTGACAATAGATGATGTCACAGCTTATCTCCTCCCCCTCCCTGTACAGGTACATTACAGCCATTACATTGACTTGTCTTTTATTGTAGCGGATTTCTGGCTGCGCTCATTGAAATGGATTTTTCTTTTGTGCCTCAGTCTGTGAAGAAACCACCGTCCAGCTGCCAGTCACAATACTCTGACAATTAGTGGGGTTGGCCCGATTTTCAAGACATCATAAACATATGTTTAGCTAGCGGCATCCAAGCGTTCAGTATTTGGCCGCGCCATTGTCTGGATCCCATCTGTAGCCGAACTGGAAACTCCCTCTCACGATTTAAGTGGCCTCATACCAAGTGTTTTTTATTTCACTTACATCAGGTTGGAGAAGAAGCGTTCCTTTAAATCTTCATAATCATTTACTATAGGCCAGGCACGAGGTGCTGTACGCTATTATTACTGTACATTACAATGTTATAATGTAATCTTTGTTCTACCTCCTTCAAAGTAGAATTTTTATGTCACCATCTCTTTGTTAGAACCAAAAATGTATTCTATATCCCTTTTTATAATAGTTTTTAAAGCTTAAATTTCCTGATACAGAGCGCCAAATCAACAGCTAGTATGGATATACTATGCTCTCTACCATCAGGCTCCACTAGAGGGAGCTCAGGAGCTTACTGCATACTGATAACACATTATACTCTATGGTAATTCAGTATGCGGCAAGCTTCTCAGCTCCCTCTAGTGGTGACTTTAGGTTAGACAGAATTGGATGTGTTTAACTTTATGTCTATGAGTGGGATTTGGAGCTCTGCATTAGAATAAAGAAGCTTTGACTGTAATAGTAGGAGTATTGCAACCTTCTTTAAAGGAAACCTACCACCATAGATCTACCTATTAATGTAGATCCGGTGGCAGGTTCCTTTAATTTATACTAGTATAGGCTTTATAGGGCTAATTCTTTTGTGGGCGACAACTTTTTGGAAATTTTAATTTCTCCAATATTAAAATTTTCTAAAGAGGCTACTGGGGTGTGGAGTAGCTGGAGCTGAGACTACACGGTACGGCTACTCCACGCCCCAGTGGCCTCTTGCGTTCCAACTACCCTGACATCTTGCCCCTCTGGCAAGACCCACTCAAGACCCACTATTTTAACTACTTATGCCCTAGTTGTTACAAAAAAATATTTTAAAAATTAAGCATATGTGCCTGAGGGGCTTTGGGCTCCATAGCTATTAATTGAGCCTGGAGCCCCTTAGGCTGATTTGGGTGGTTCATATAGCCTTTTTTTTGTAAAAACAAGGGTATAAGAAGCTAAAAAAAGAGTGAATCCTGCTAGAGGTGTGCATGTAGGTGTCCTGGAATCTGGTGTTAGATTTCCTTTAAGTGGTTTTTCCAAAACCCCTTAAAAGTTGAAGGAACGCTTTCCCGCCTCTACCGACCCAATGACCTCTGTGGTCTATGATTGGTTGCCTTGGTCATGTGGAGAGGTTGGTCCGGAAGTACTGAAAAAGAGACCAATGGTGGGTAATAATCTGGTAATGATTATCATATTTTAGAGCATTATTTTTTACAGGGGGTTTTTAAAACCCCTTTAAGGAGAAACTTTCACCATCTTCACCAGCTACAACTCTTTGCCTCCTTTAATAGTTGACGCTCCACAGATTTAGAAGCAGTTGGAATTTTTTCTCTAGCCCCTACCGTTCCCGAGGAATCAGTGCTGTTCATTTTAGCTTCAACGTTCTAATGTCAAGTGGGCGGCCTTGAGCTGGAACAGAAACCACCCACCTGACATTGGGAACCTAATTAGCATATTAGATGCTAAAACTAATGGTACTGATAACTCAGGAACAGTAGGGGCTAGAGAAAAAATTCCAACTGCGTCGGAATGAGCGGAGTGGCGGCTTTCAAAGGACGAAAAGAGTTTAAGTCGGTGAAAGATTCTCTTGAAGACTCTGTTTAATGAGGAACCATGTCCATGATTTCAATGGACTATTCGAGATGCTCAAGGGTCCATTCTACCAATAAGTAGTACATGTTAGGGTTTGGGGCCCAAGAGCTTGGATACAACTATAATTAATGTGAATCTTTTTCCTCTAACCTTGAGTCCTAAGACTATAATATCCAAGGAGTTCATGCAGCCGTGGCTCATACCATCTGCCCCCCCTGGGGGGCAATTTAGCTGGTGCAATTAAGCCTACATAGCACAGATGCCCTAGTCTAAAGGGAGCCATATGATCATTACCCATGACAGTAAATCTGGGGCTGGTAACGTGTCAGCATTCAGCAGCCTCAGCACACGATGACAAGATTAGAAAAAATGAAATCCGGAAAGGAGGACCATGTTTTTTTCTTCTGTGGAATATGATTTGATTATCGTTCCTCAGCCACAATATGGGGGAGTTATTAGTAATTTCTCATGTCATCTGCCTCGGTCGCGGCCGCCCATCCCCTCCTGTGTAATTAGAAAAGCGAAGGATGTTAAACCTCCGGAGAGAAAGACGTCTAATCTCTCCTCCTCACCATTAATGACCTGACTCTCGGGGCCCCGCACTTGAGCTTTTTTTTCCGCCTTTTGACTGCATTCAATGCGACAAAATGAGAGGTGGGAAGATCTGACAGGTGCGGGTGATGTATAAGTATGGGGTGGTGCCGTCTACATGGATGTATACATACAGCTCCTCTGTATATCCATATTTCCTTGTATTACAAAGACAACAGAATGAGCACAGTGTAATTCTTCATTTCCCCTGTGGGGGTGCTGTAGGGAGGCTGGGTGTATCAATTATAAAGAGTATCTTCTGCTTCGGACCACTTGTCCTGCCCTGCATTACGTAGAAAATGCATTGGTCTGAATGAGCACAATGTAATACCTCGTTTCACCTGTGGGGGTGCTGTAGGGAGGCAGGTTAAGCGGAGGGAGGTTCCTTATTTTTGTATAATTATCAATAATAAAGATTATCTTCTGCCTCGGACTACTTGTCCTGCCCTGCATTACGTAGAAAATGCATTGGTCAGAATGAGCACAGTGTAATACCTCGTTTCTCCTGTGGGAGTGCTGCAGGGAAATCGAGCACCTACTTCCAGGTGATCGTGAAGCACAATCTATAGGATGTGTCCAGTTTGAAGAAACCATTTTCTATATCCCATGAGTGGGGGGTCTTTTTTTGGATACTAATCTCTTGTGTTGTCACCTGTTTTGGTGGATCTGTCATGTTCTGCATTACATGGACAACTCATCGCTCACTCTGGAGGACCCAGCATTAGTAATGTGCGGACCTGCTCAGACTGCACTTTGATACCCGAACACCCATAGGTCACAACTGTGATCGTTGCTGCAACCAATTGCGGGTGTTGACACTTTAAATGTGCACCGACATTTTCCCTAGGGGGGTTGACATTTCCCTAGGGGGTTAAGATCGTGGGGGTGATCGTTGTTTTAGGTGGCGATGAGCCCGAACTTCTGGCTGAAGTCCAGGTTCAGGCTGTCTTTGGTATTGACCTGAACATTGTGGTTCAGTCCCCTCAACCCTACCATCATGTTTATGTTGTAATGCTTATTTAGTCCTGCAGGGGTGCTGCAGGATGGCTGAACTCTTCTCGCTATAAATAGAGATGAGTGGACCCGAACTTTAGTTTCGGCTTCCTCCATTCATCAACTTGGCCTAACCCGGACATGTTGCTCGATGTCCTGCAGAGCAGCCAATCAGGCAGCTTTATGCCCCTAGCGATCAGGCATGGCTGTGATTGGCTAGGTGGACACCTGGCGCCACAGCTGGCCAATCACAGCCATGCCTAGTTGCTAGGGGCGTAAAACTGACTGATAGGCTGCATGTTGTCGCGGTGAGGTGGAGCTGCCAAAGGAAGGTCGTCAAGCTTAAAACTCTGGTCCACTCATCTCTACTTATCTAGACACCAAATCACAAAATGTCCAAAAATCAGGACATCAAGGGGAGACATTCTCACAAATTTGAGTTCACCTAAGCGGACATCCCCTCTAAGAGCTTTTAGGAATATCCAAAAATTTACTATACATTCTATAATATGTGAATTTATTGGGGGGGGCAATGGCTTTGTGACACCAAGTTGCCATTTGCTAAGTGCCTGAAAGTAGTCTGGGCAGAGACAGGGGGTAAAAGGGAGGAGCTACATGGGTCTGGATGGTGGTCAACAAAAATTGAGGGAGCTGCCCATGTTTGTTGGTGGGAACGATCCTCTATATGGGTTTAGAGAATATCTTTGAGTGTGCCGTAGAGGAATGTCTAGCAGTCAACAACCTAAAAGGCACACCACCCAAAAGTAGCCCCTTTAACGTGGGCATAACAGCATAAAAAGGGACAATCACTGCAGATTCAGCAATGTAGAAACTTGGAAATACTAAATTCAGTTTATTGTATGCAAAATCTATCCCAGTCCGTGATAGTTTTACTATTATACTGCAATTATAGGACGAGACAACTGGCCGGGGATGATAAGACGGGATTGTAGACTGTACCGGGGGTGATCTCGTCCTTCTCAAAGCAAAACGAGAAGAGAAAAAAAGTGGCTTCTCGGAGAATCTTGCGGCCGACTGATAAGGAAACGTGACTCTCGTGTAATATATGGAAGTCATTAGATGGAATTTCCGTAGGAAGGACCCGAAATTTTCCTTCAATTAGACTGAATTTCAGAAGAAATTAAACCCTAAGAGTCTGGAATATGAAACACTTGCTGCGTAGGCCTCGGGGGTACACCGGGCGATGGCTTTATGATAAATTTCCCAGAATTGGGAATTGTAAGATCTTCTCTTCATTATTATTTATAATCTGTGTCATTAGGTTTTACAAGATAAGAAAAACCTGGCTCAAAGTTGCTTATGTTGGTGGACACTGGGACCCAACAGAACACTCTTGCCAAGTGTCCAATTTTCGAGGTCATAGGCAGTCTTGACCAATTTGAGTATGTCGGACGTACGTAATTGGGAAGATGCTTGAGAAATCCGATTTCAAAGTAGGTGGAACCTAGTTTGGTCTAGCGGTGAATCCATGGCAGTGTAGTAAGGGAGGTGGGCTCATAGGGGGTCATTTACTAAGGGCCCGATTCGCGTTTTCCCGACGTGTTACCCGAATATTTCCGATTTGCACCGATTTTCCCTGAATTGCCCCGGGATTTTGGCGCACGTGATCGAATTTTGGCGCATCGGCGTTGGCATGCACGCGACGGAAATCGGGGGTGTGGCCGAACAAAAACCCGACGGATTCGGAAAAACCAACGCATTTAAAAAACAAAAAGTGTTGCGGAGCTTGCACTTACCTTCACCAGGAATAGGCCGGTGAACTTGAGTGCGTTCCGATGCTCTACAGCGCAGCAGCGCCACCTGGTGGACGTCGGAGGAACTACCTTAGTGAATCCCGGCCGGACCCGAATCCACCACAGAGAATGTGCCGCTGTATTGCAAATGGACCGGGTAAGTAAATCTGCCCCATAGACTCCAACATAAGGAACCAAAAAACCTTAAATGGTGCATCGGGGCAGATATTAGGACCCAGAAGAGAATTTTGAATTGTCTTGAATTTTCTGGACATTCTTGAGAAATTCAAGCATGAACCAGTCCAAAAATAAACCCCTAGTAGATCCTAGTATCCTCAATGTTGCAATCTGTTCTGCAGGACCTCTCGGTTCATGGGTCTACTGGAGAATTCTTTGGGGTCCTGCACTGACTGGAAGATCCTCTGGGCTTCTGAGTCTATTGTATTATCAGTGGGCTTCCTAAGTCTACTAGAGGTCCTGGGCCTACTGGGGAATACTCTGGGGTCCTGAGCCTACTGGGGGATCCACTTGGGTCCTGGGCATACTGGAGGACCTACTTGGACGTGGGCCTACTAGAGGATCTTCTGGGATCCTGGGCTTACTGGGGAATACTCTGGGGTCCTGGGCCTACTTGGGGATCCACTTGGGTCCTGGGCCTACTGGAGGACCTCTGTGGACCTGGGCCTACTGGAGAATCCTTTGGGATCCTGGGCATACTGGAGAATCCTTTGGGATCCTGGGCCTACTGGAGGACCCTTTGTGGTCCGTGGATTACTGGATGATCTTCTGGTAGGCTAGTTCAACACTACAGTCATCAAGACCAAGTTTTGCCAATTGTCTTGAGCAACTGTCTGTCCCTAGCAAATTCTTGCGTGGATGGCCCCACCTAGTGTCACGTTTGGTCCGTAGGAAGTCCGGTGTTGGTCTTAAACATCTCTACTGTACCAACTGCAAAGTGGTAGAGTAGTGTAGGTGCATTGTGGTTGGAGGCTCAGAGTCCAAGCTACTTGGAGCATAAAATGGCTTCCCAGGAGAACATACTTGACATCTGTCCCAAATGTTCTGGAATAGTCACTCACTTTCATGGACAGTTAGGTCTATGCATATCATGGATGGAAAGAGTGTGGGGCTTTTCACCCAATCTCATGACAGTGGATGTCCTGACCCGGTCTAGGGTTGGGTTGATGGGAGGTCTAAGCCTGGGACTATGACCCCAATGGTAAAGACATATGGTGCCATGTTGTTGTAGGCTGACTCACTAGTCCACTCCAAATGTAGAGGCACCACAAAAGTTTAGGATTTAGGAATTTCTGAACAGCTGTTGGATACTAAATATTATATGAGGAGCCGTGAAATGTTTGCCTTTCCGTCCTTAGCCCGTTTTAGCGTTGGCCATCATCCCAGTCTCTTTCCAGACACATAGCACCCCCCCCACACACACACACACACGTTTCCTAAAATCAAAAGAACAATAAGAAATCACAAAAAGCCTGTCATTGTCACATTGATCCCACATGTGGGGTGTAATAGCACAAGACTACAATACGGATCAGGCTGCACAAAGGCGGAAAAAAAAAAAAACCAAGAAGACTCCGGCTGTAAAACCTCTGTGTAGGTGAACGTTGGTCGAAATTATACACGACAGAAAACTGCGAGGCCCGAGCCGAGATCCTTCAATATCACGATTTAACGAGCTGCAAAGGAAATCTCCCACTGCTTACCTGCCATGAGGAGACCGAGGGGGCGGGGGGCTACATCATTCACCCAAAATTAAGCTCCGCCTTATATTAAAGGGTGACCCTCACCAGGTTTTACCCCATTAAACTATCAGCCCCCTCACGTCGGGGATGAAATGTCCTCTCTAGAATCCCCTCTTTTATGTGATATCTCACCCAGTCATGTGAAAAAGAGCAGAGAATAGTCATATTTTACGAGTCAAGTTTAGAGGCGACAGGGAGGGGGTCACTTCAGAACCTCCAATCTCCTGTTCTTTATGAATCCTATCTTTTAGATGACATCAGGCTTGTGATTCTGGGGGCTACAGAACCGGAAATACTGTCAGGGAAAGATATAGTTGGAAATGTGAGCTGAAGATAAAAATCTAACCAGCCTATATCTTCTGGTTCTGAAGATCAGAGAGCCACAGTACTGAGATTGTTATCTTTAATATGACACCAGCAGCATGTTTCTAGGTGCTACAGAACAGAAGCTAGGGGTGTCTGAATTGACTTTCGCCTGCAGCCTCTAAATTGACTCATCTTAGGTAAAATCTGACTCTTCTCTGCTCATTGTCACTTGACGTTGGAAGGTATTTATTTTTATAGGTAAACGGTTAGATATCAGAGGGATTTCTAGAAAGGACATTTCATCCCCTACCTAAGGGGGGTCGGTGGTTTAATGGGACAGGTTCCCTCTAAATCTGGTGACAGGTTTCCTCTAAGGTTGATGTATATTTGTGCCTTAAATAAGCAGCTGGCGCATTGGGATTTTGCTGTTGATTGCTCTCCAGCGCCCCCTGGTGAACAGAACATGAGAAGCTGTGTTGTGCCCTTGTGACTGTTGAGGACTGATGTGTCGTTACACTGTGATTTCCCAGTCCTGCTATAACCCTACATCACTGGCAGCGCTCTGCATATCGCCCATGCTGCATCTTTTATATAGAGTGGCTACAAAATATAAACATGAATCACCGAGCACGGCCCGAAAATATTAAATATTGATCGCATTGTTCTCCTGTAAATTTGGGTTTTAAGATTTTATGAGGCTCATTTCGGCAATATCTGCACAGAGTCTCCTCCTTCATGTCAGTGACAGCGGAAAAGAGAGCACAACATAGAGGAGAGGAACAAAGGGATGATAGATATGAGATAGATAGATAGATAGATATGAGATAGATATGAGATAGATATAAGATAGATAGGGCCACATTTATCACTTTTGTGCGCCTAAGTGTAGTAGTTGCGCCTAAATTCGGGCGCACTGTTTTGCCAGAATTATCACAAGCTACAACCATCTGTGATAAGTTAATTTCCTGCCTCTTATTAATCACTTTACTTTAAAACAGTTTAGGCGCAAGTTTGGCGCAGTTTCGGCGCAATGTTAGATTCAGGCACTTACATTTGATCCTGCTACAAGCTCCTCTCTGCTTCTCCCACAGCCCAGAATGAGAATGACCCTAACAGCAGCACCCAGGTGTGTGACACCCAGCACCCAGTGACCTCCTCAGCAGGGGCTTCTCCTGGAGGGGATCCCCCAGTGCTGGTCTCCTGCTGCACCCCTGTAATTCTGCACAATATCCCCCTCAGACACTGTGCAGAATTACATGGGGGACACTTGTCTGTAGTATCTGCAAGCTTCTGCAAACTTCTGCAAACTTGTGCAAACTTCTCTTGCTCTTGCTGTGAGCTCAGCGTTTTGCAGAATATTTTGTAAATAGAAGGTGATGAACTGTAAATAGAGTCTACAGCTCCTGTCTGCAGAGTATCTAATGTATCTATTATATGTTCCAGTGTCTGTAATGTATCTAATGTATCTATTATATGTTCTAGTGTCTGGCTGAGCTCTGCTGCTAGAAATGAGCTCTTCTGCAAAGGGGCTCAGCTTTCTTCTCAGATAACGCCACCTTCGGGCTGGAGTGTTTTTGCGCCCGTTTTTGCGCCTAAATGCAAAAGTCGCACGTGATGAATATCATTAGGCGCAGCAAAACATCTGGAATTGAACGATAGATGAGGGAAAGGTGGTTATTTTAGCTGCGCGGCTAATTTGACGTTTAATCGCAAAACGGGCGCAAAAACGGTGCGCCTAAACGAAAAGGCGCAAAAACAACAGAAAAAACAAGTGATAAATGTGGCCCATAGATAGATAGATATAAGATAGATAGATATGAGATAGATAGATAGATATAAGATAGATAGATATGAGATAGATAGATAGATATAAGATAGATAGATATGAGATAGATAGATAGATATAAGATAGATAGATATGAGATAGATAGATAGATATAAGATAGATAGATATGAGATAGATACATATGAGATAGATAGATATGAGATAGATTGAGAGATAGATATGAGATAGAAAGATAGATAGATATGAGATAGATAGATAGATAGATAGATATGAGATAGATAGATATAAGATAGATAGATAGATAGATAGATAGATAGATAGATAGATATGAGATAGATAGATAGATATGAGATAGATATGAGAGATAGATAGATAGATAGGAGATAGATCAGAGATAGATAGATATGAGATAGATAGATGTGAGATAGATAGATAGATAGGAGATAGATCAGAGATAGATAGATATGAGATAGATAGATATGAGATAGATAGATAGATAGATAGATAGATAGATATGAGATAGATAGATAGATAGATAGATAGATAGATAGGAGATAGATAGATAGATAGATAGATAGATAGATATGAGATAGATAGATAGATATGAGATAGATAGGAGATAGATATGAGATAGATAGATATGAGATAGATAGGAGATAGATAGATATGAGATAGATAGGAGATAGATAGATAGATAGATAGATAGATAGATAGATAGATAGATATGAGATAGATAGACAGATAGATATGAGATAGATAGATAGATATGAGATAGATAGATATGAGATAGATAGATATGAGATAGATAGATAGATATGAGATAGATACATATGAGATAGATAGATAGATATGAGATAGATAGATATGAGATAGATAGATAGATAGATATGAGATAGATAGATATGAGATAGATAGATATGAGATAGATAGATATGAGATAGATAGATAGATAGATATGAGATAGATAGATATGAGATAGATAGATAGATAGATAGATAGATATGAGATAGATAGATAGATATGAGATAGATAGATAGATAGATAGATAGATAGATAGATAGATAGATAGATAGGAGATAGATAGATATGAGATAGATAGATAGATATGAGATAGATAGATAGATAGATAGATAGATAATATATAGATCAGGACCCCTATGCACAGTAATATTTTGTGGGGTCTATAAATGATCACCTGGACACAATCTGCTTCTTTATGAAGAACTGGAGAAGTAATGGAGGTTTTTTCATGTACTATTAATGCCTTGGCTGTAACTGGAGAAGAATTGTTATAGACCCTCCGGAGCGGCAGATAATTGATGTCGGGGCAGCCATTTCCATTAGGTTGTGGATGTATGAGGCCGCTGCTGGCTCAGCGCGATGTCTCATCCTGCTGGACCTCTAGTCCACATCTCTGCCCAACACCCTCCATCTAGAAGGGGAGGGGGCGGTAATCACCACAACTAGAGGTCTCCATATTTGTGTCATAGAGTCACAGATGCATTTTGGGTAATGAGCGCTAATGAGTCATTGAAAATTGTCAATAAAACAAAAATTATCTAAAAACCCAGGAGGTGAAGGTCAAGCTTCCTCACCTGGACATCTGGAGTCAGGTTCTCACTCACTAATGATATCCAGAGCTATGATCACTTATGGAGATGCTTCTTCACTCATTTCCTCATATCAAAGGTCACTCATCTAGACATCTGGAGTCTTGGAAGGGTTTTGTTCCATCGTAGACTGTCACGTAGTCATTAAGATATCATGTGGCAAGTACAGTCCTCTAGACTTTTAGAGCCAGATGCTCACACATCCAGAAAGTCAAGAAATCTGGAGTTAGGTGCTCATTGGTTCAGACATGTGGAGTCAGGTGCTCACTCACATGACTCTGGAAGCAGTTAAAAAGCTGGTTCCTACTCACTGACCTTGACGTCTTCTCAGTCATTCATCCAAGGGTGGACTCGTGTTGACATCTTCCTAGTCACTCAACCAAGCGTGGACTCATCTTGACATCTTCTCAGTCATTCATCCAAGGGTGGACTTTTCTTGACATCTTCTCGGTCACTCAACCAAGGGTGGGCTCGTCTTGACATCTTCTCGGTCACTCAACCAAGGGTGGACTTGTGTAGACCTCTCCTCGGTCATTCATCCAAGGGTGGACTCGTCTTGACATCTTCCTAGTCACTCAACCAAGGGTGGTCTCGTCTTGACATCTTCTCAGTTATTCATCCAAGGGTGGACTTGTCTTGACATCTTCTCAGTCATTCATCCAAGGGTGGGCTTGTCTTGACATCTTCTCAGTCATTCATCCAAGGGTGGGCTTGTCTTGACATCTTCTCAGTCATTCATCCAAGGGTGGGCTTGTCTTGACATCTTCTCAGTCATTCATCCAAGGGTGGGCTCGTCTTGACATCTTCTCAGTCATTCATCCAAGGGTGGGCTCGTCTTGACATCTTCTCAGTCATTCATCCAAGGGTGGGCTTGTCTTGACATCTTCTCAGTAATTCATCCAAGGGTGGACTTGTCTTGACATCTTCCTAGTCACTCAACCAAGGGTGGTCTCGTCTTGACATCTTCCTAGTCACTCAACCAAGGGTGGTCTCGTCTTGACATCTTCCTAGTCACTCAACCAAGGGTGGTCTCGTCTTGACATCTTCTCAGTTATTCATCCAAGGGTGGGCTTGTCTTGACATCTTCTCAGTCATTCATCCAAGGGTGGGCTCGTCTTGACATCTTCTCAGTTATTCATCCAAGGGTGGACTTGTCTTGACATCTTCTCAGTCATTCATCCAAGGGTGGACTCGTCTTGACATCTTCTCGGTCACTCAACCAAGGGTGGTCTCGTCTTGACATCTTCTCGGTCACTCAACCAAGGGTGGTCTCGTCTTGACATCTTCTCAGTTATTCATCCAAGGGTGGACTCATCTTGACATCTTCTCAGTCATTCATCCAAGGGTGGACTTGTCTTGACATCTTCTCGGTCACTCAACCAAGGGTGGACTTGTGTAGACATCTCCTTAGTCATTCATCCAAGGGTGGTCTCGTCTTGACATCTTCTCAGTCATTCATCCAAGGGTGGATTTATCTTGACATCTTCTCTGTCATTCATCCAAGGGTGGACTTGTGTAGACATCTCCTCAGTCATTCATCCAAGGGTGGACTCATCTTGACATCTTCCTAGTCACTCAACCATGGATGGACTAATGCAGACATCTACTCAGTCTTTCATCCAAGAGTGTACTTGTGTAGACATCTACTAGCCATTCATACAACAGTAGGCTCATCCAGACATCTACTCATCCACAGGTGGACATCTACTCAGTCTTTCATCCAAGAGTGTACTTGTCTAGACATCTAATAGTCATTCATACAACAGTAGGCTCATCCAGACATCTACTCATTCATCCAAGGGTGGACTCTTTTTAACATAGTGAATTGGGTGCTCACTTATTCAGAAGCTAAGAGTCATGCTAACTAACATAGCTATCTGGAGTCAGGGGTTTGTTCTCTTATATAGAAGTCAGGCATGCACTTGTCTAGTATGGCCGGTCCTGAGCACTCATCTAGCTGACTTGAGTCAGGTATTCGTTCTCTAATCCAGAGATCTGGAGTCAGGCATGCACTCATTTAAGGTAACCAGAGTCAGGTGCTTACTTAATTATCTAGAAATTGGAGTCAGGCACTCATTTGTTTACACATCTAGAGTCAAGTGCTTACTTACTAGTCAAGACATCAGTGCTGGAGGGCTCACTTGCTAATCTAGACATTTGGACTCAAGGGCACACTTAATCTAAGCATCTGAAGTCAAGACGCTCTCTCACTCTGAAGTCAGGTGCTCACTTGCTTAGCCATTGTGCATCAAGTGCTCACTTACTTGTCTAGGCATTTGGAGTCATGCTCTCACTTATCTAGACATCTGGAGTCATGCGCTCACTTAGGGTGCATCCACATGTTCAGTTTTTCAGGTGCAGTTTCTGATGACAAAGGGGTGGAGTGAAAAAAGAGGAGAAACAGCTTCTCTCAATGGTATTTGAGAACCCATAATTATCCAGCCCTGCTTTTGGCTCCAAAAACTGCATCTGAAATGCTAAACGTGTGAATACGTCTGGAGTCAAGAGGTCGTTTGTTTAGACATCTTTAGTCAAGTGCTCACTTACCAGTCTAGACATCTGAAATGAGATGCTCACATGTCTAGAAATCTGAAGACAGACGCTCAATCATTTAGATATAGGGAAGCAGGTACTCATAGTCTAGAAATCTGGAGACAGCGATCACTCTTCTAGACATCCAGAGACAGACATCTGGAGACAGGTGCTCACTCGTCTAGACATCTGGAGACAGGCACTAAGACATCTGGAGACAGGTGATCACTCGTCTAGACATCTAGAAACAGGCACTCACTCGTCTAGACATCTGGAGACAAGCGCTCACTCGTCTAGACATCTGGAGACAGGTGCTCACTCGTCTAGACATCTGGGGACAGGCACTCACTCGTCTAGACATCTGGAGACAGGCACTAAGACATCTGGAGACAGGTGATCACTCGTCTAGACATCTAGAAACAGGCACTCACTCGTCTAGACATCTGGAGACAAGCGATCACTCGTCTAGACATCTTGAGACAGGTGCTCACTTGTCTAGACATCTGGAAACAGGTGATCACTCATCTAGACATCTAGAAACAGGCACTCAATTGTCTAGAAATCTGGAGACAGGCACTCACTGGTCTAGACATCTGGAGAGAGGTGCTCACTCGTCTAGACTTCTGGAGACAAGCGCTCACTCGTCTAGACATCTGGAGACAGGTGCTCACTCGTCTAGACTTCTGGAGACAAGCGCTCACTGGTCTAGACATCTGGAGAGAGGTGCTCACTCGTCTAGACTTCTGGAGACAAGTGCTCACTCGTCTAGACTTCTGGAGACAAGCGCTCACTGGTCTAGACATCTGGAGAGAGGTGCTCACTCGTCTAGACTTCTGGAGACAAGTGCTCACTCGTCTAGACATCTGGAGACAGGTGCTCACTCGTCTAGACATCTGGAGACAAGCACTCACTCGTCTAGACATCTGGAGACAGGCACTCACTCGTCTAGACATCTGGAAACAGGTTATCACTCATCTAGACATCTAGAAACAGGCACTCAATTGTCTAGAAATCTGGAGACAGGCACTCACTGGTCTAGACATCTGGAGAGAGGTGCTCACTCGTCTAGACTTCTGGAGACAAGCGCTCACTCGTCTAGACATCTGGAGACAGGTGCTCACTCGTCTAGACTTCTGGAGACAAGCGCTCACTGGTCTAGACATCTGGAGAGAGGTGCTCACTCGTCTAGGCTTCTGGAGACAAGCGCTCACTCGTCTAGACATCTGGAGACAGGTGCTCACTCGTCTAGACATCTGGAGACAGGTGCTCACTCGTCTAGACATCTGGAGACAAGCACTCACTAGTCTAGACATCTGGAGACAGACGCGCACTCGTCTAGACATCTGGAGACAGGTGTTCACTCGTCTAGACATCTGGAGACAAGCACTCACTAGTCTAGACATCTGGAGACAGGTGCTCAGTTGTCTAGACATCTCGAGACAAGTTCTTACACTCTCAGACAACAGTAGTTAGACACTCACTGTCCGGAGGCTGGAGATCTCTCACACATCTAGACATCAAGCTCACACTCACATTCTACATTTGGGTGTTTGCTGGACAAGACATTGACGTGTAGGATCCATTTGGCGGCCATATTGGTTGTCATCCAGCGTCTCCAAAAGCCTATAAATGTCACCTCTTCCAAATCCTTTCACTTTTGCAGTCACCAGAGCAGCGGGATTGTTTCCTGCCACGAAAGTGTAAATCCCCCATGATTAGTATTCGATCGGTGGCGGAGCCGGTTTTTGCATTCCTTGATTGCAGATTCTCGGAGGCTTTATTTTCTATTTTTCCACCTTTTTATGGGTTTTTGCAGGACGGCTGCAAATTGCAGGATGTGAAATCAAAGGAGGCTTTGAGGAAGCATGACAAGGGATATGTTACTATGGAGACGGGGCCTGCTGGCTGGGTTATGAGCCTGACTGCCAATATGGGGGAGAATGATTATCTGCTGGTATAGAGGGGAGGCGAGGAACAGCTGAGACTGACAGGAGAGCGGGATGGGGGACTACCGGAAGAGAGACCCTGAAACTGGGGGGGTTTAAGAGTCAGGATATCGCCCTAGATTAAGGTTTAGTAGTCATTTTATACCTGTGTATGTACACATACAGTACATATATCATACTCATACATAATTACATAGATATACATACAGTATACTCATACATACACACATACATATACATACATCATATATACTCATATATACACACATAGATATACAGTACATACATCATACTCATACATACACACATAAATGACAGATACTCATCGATACACACATATACATCACAGATACTCATACATACCCTCATAGATATACATGCATGACAGATACGTATACATACACACATAGATATACATACATCACAGTTACTTATACATACACACATAGATATACATACATCATATATACTCATATATACAAACATAGATATACAGTACATACATCATACTCATACATACACACATACATGACAGATACTCTTACATACACACATATACATACATCACAGATACTCATACATACACACATAGATATACATGCATGACAGATACTTATACATACACCCATAGATATACATACATCACAGATACTTATAAATACACACATAGATATACATACATCATATATACTCATATATACACACATAGATGTACAGTACATACATCATACTCATACATACACACATAAATGACAGATACTCATCGATACACACATATACATCACAGATACTCATACATACCATCATAGATATACATGCATGACAGATACGTACACATACACCCATAGATATACATACATCACAGTTACTTATACATACACACATAGATATACATACATCATATATACTCATATATACAAACATAGATATACAGTACATACATCATACTCATACATACACACATACATGACAGATACTCTTACATACACACATATACATACATCACAGATACTCATACATACACACATAGATATACATGCATGACAGATACTAATACATACACCCATAGATATACATACATCACAGATACTTATACATACACACATAGATATACATACATCATATATACTCATATATACACACATAGATGTACAGTACATACATCATACTCATACATACACACATACATGACAGATACTCTTACATACACACATATACATACATCACAGATACTCATACATACACTCATAGATATACATGCATGACAGATACTTATACATACACACATAAATATACATACATCAGTTACTTATACATACACACATAGATATACATACATCATATATACTCATATATACAAACATAGATATACAGTACATACATCATACTCATACATACACACATACATGACAGATACTCTTACATACACACATATACATACATCACAGATACTCATACATACACAAATAGATATACATACATCATATATACTCATACATACACACATAGATATACATACATCATATATACTCATACATACACACATAGATATACAGTACATACATCATACTCATACATACACACATAGATATCCATCATATATACTCATACATACACACATAGATATACATACATCATATATACTCATACATACAGATAATCCTAAACAGGTGGTTTTCTGGCAATGTCTGAAGGTTTGGAAAGAGTATTCCAGAGTATGGGGGAAGCACGGGAGAAGTCCTGGATATAAACAGGCGTAATGTCTACACTCACATGTTATTTTCTTCTCCCACTGCTTCTGCTGCCATTCGTTCAGTAGACTACACAAAGGGTTTGTTTTGTAGTCTGTCACCATGGAGACACATAACAACATAGGGGCTGGAGACACAATTAAGACCATCTAAAAAACCTGCTTTTTTATTGATGCAATTAAATAATATTTCAGGCAAAACTTACTGATGTGCAACATTTGTCACATCCAAAAAAAACTTTTAAAAAATATATTCCAGGATTCTAAATTTGCTGAATTCTTTGGATTCTAGGTCATGTCAGTTTTGAGCGCCGCTCCCATCCCTCCTCAGCCGTAAAGTTCTCCTGTCATGGTCCCGAGATTTGGGTCGGTCCGACCTTTAAATCTTATTATAAAGAGCAAATGTCTTTTTGATAAAATTCCGGTCTTGTCGAAAGAAGACGGAGAGTGTGAGAGTCAACGATGATAATACCAGTGGGTGTGTGGATAGACGCGATAAATTATTTTTATGTTACGAGCCAAGGCGTCTAGAGTTGAGTGGAGATTGAAGTTTTTGAGAAAAAATAGCAAGAAAGTAACATAAGGTAGGGTTATTCTTGATACACAACTTATGAAGATGCAGAGGCGTGGCACAGATGCCGATTCACATGAAATCACATCGTTTCTACATAAACGTGACTTTCAAGGCTGGAAAACGGGTGGGAAAGTCTAGAACGACCGATGGGGGAAAAAAAAAATGGACCACTATTCCATATTAGGGTTGAAGGTCCTAAGGTCTTCTGCATTCTCCAAAGTCTATTGTGGGAGATTTGGCCCAGTAGAGACCGTGGTAGCGGGGTGCTGTGATGCAGTTCACGACAGTGACACCAAAGTATAGTCCAAACCAGGTCTCGCCTGTGTTTATTTCAGCAGGAACAAAATAAAACAGCCTTCACATTCAGGCATCAAAAACAAAATAATATCCTACCCGTCAGGGTGCTAACTAAACAATGGTTCTCTGACTCACCACTAAGAAAATCACTTGGCTGCTCCAGGCACAGAGGTCAGGGCTGCGTGCTCTCCAGCCTCCTTCCAGAGAGAGACAACACTTCCAGCTCTGCTGAACGGCTTTATGCAGGCTGATTGGGCTGTTCCCACCACCTGTGTCCAAGGTGCTGGACAACACAACCTCAGCACTAAGGCCTTGCATAATAGCAAAACCTAGGGGAAACATACCGCCCATCCACAGTTAACCCCTTCAGTGTCTCACACTATGTATAATTATGGTCACCACTGGACTAAGAACCCAAAACTATTTAGACTCATTTTCTTCTCCACTGAAGCTGTAGTGTTTACGTAGATGGGACTTTGTTGAGAGTGCCCGATGGGTTCAGAAAAAATGTACCGCTATTCCATGTTAGGGTTGTAAGGTCTCCTTCTGAATTCTCCAAGGTCTATGTATACTGTAATTACTGGACTAGGAACCCCAAATTAGTTGGACTCTTCTCCACTGACGCTGTAGTTGTTACATTTTGGGACTTTCAAGGGATTTACAAGGGTGTGAAAGTTGAGGGCGCCCAATGATGTTAGATCTAATGTACCACTATTCAGCGGTAGAGTTGTGGGTCCTTAGGTCTCCTTCTACTTTCTCCAAGATTTACGTGTAAGTATGGTCACCCCTGTGCTAAGAATCCCAACGTCGGTTGTAAGTCCTAAGGTCTCCTGTTTTCTGCAAGGTCTACATATAACTATGGTCACCACTGGACTGGGAACCTCAAATTAGTTGGACTCATTTGCTTCTCCCCTGAAGCTGTAACTTTTTCATAAATGTGACTTTACAAAAGTGTGAATGCTTAGAGTTCCTGAAGATGGTAGATATAAAATACCACTATTCATTGGTAGGTTTGTAGGGTGCAAAGGTCTCCTTCTACATTCTCTAAGATTTCCCTGGAATTATAGTCACCACTGGGCTAAGAATCCCAACTTAGGTTGTAGGTCCTAAGGTCTCCTTCTGTTTTCTCCAAGATGTACATATAATTATGGTCACCACTGGGCTAAGAACCTCAAATTGAAGCGGCAGTTTTTACATAAATGGGACTTTCAAGGCATTTACGACGGTGTGAAAGTTTAGAACACCCGATGATAGTAGATTTATCACTATTGAGTGGTAGGGATTTGGGTCCATAGTCTACATCTACCTTCTCCAAGATTTATGTGTAAGGGTGGTCTCCACTGGGCTAAGAATTCCCAACTCCACCAATAAAGCTGCAGATGGGTTCTACAATTGCTGATTTGCATGGCAGCACCTAGTTTTCATACAAACGTAACTTTCAAGACATTAAGAAGGGTGTGAAAGTTTAGACCGCCCGATGGTAGGAGAAATAGTGGGGCACATTTACTTACCCGGTCCAGTCGCGATCCAGCGGCGCGTTCTCCAACGAGGATTTGGGTCTGCTGGGATTCACTAAGGTCCGTGCGCCCGATTTCCACCAGGTGTCGCTGCTGCGCCGAGGCCCGCCAGAGTTCACCTTCTTCGTCCCAGTGCATGTAAGTGCTGATCTTGTGACACAAATTATTTTTTTAATTCTGCGTTTTTTCCAAATCCGTCGGGTTGTCCAACGGCCACGCCCCCCGATTTCTGTTGTATGAAAGCCAGGGCCGATGCAACAAAATCCAATCGCGTGCGCCAAAATCCCGGGGCAATTCAGCACAAATCGGAAAAGTGCGCGATTCGGGCCCTTAGTAAATAGGCTCCATTGTCTTAAGAGGTCAATGCCAAAGCAAAAATATGTCTCCACAGAAGAGTGTCTCTGCTTAGATACTACTCAAGTCATAGTAGTTAGAGTTCTTTGGGAGGAGACATTACTTACAATGTAGGCAATTTGCATATTTATTCCCAGGAGGCATTGCCAGCTAAATCTCCCTAAGGAGTCTCAGCGTACCGGCGGGGCATATTAATATCAATAAAAACAAGATTGAAGCAATTGTTTTTTGTTCCCAAAAATATGATTTTTTTTTTATTTTTGAAGCTCCAGCCTAGTTTTCCATCTGATTTAATTATCGAACTTGTCAGAATTCTTGGATGGTAGGATGTAATTTACATTATAATCTGTTGGTGACGTACATTACCTGCGTGCATGCAAATAGGATCGTATCAAAATAGTGACAGGACTACAAAAATGCATAAGTCACCTTTACTGCTGTCAGTAACGCAGGTTGTGAGCGGGTGATGGGCCTGTCGAATGTAATTTGGATAATAAGGAAGATTCCGGATGGAATATTTCTTAGCCTGTAGGAAAAAAAAACAAGGAAGCAATACTGCTGAAACTATGGTCGGGGCCCATACATGTCCTATGGCTTCCAGTAAATACCCACCGGCTCTTCATGGCCTGGTCTTTGGAGAGATCTAATCATCAAACCATCTCCAAGACCCTACCCTAAGACTCCGATTCAGAGCCTCCACAAAGGTCAGGAATGTGGGAAGTTGTTGGCCCCAAGCTTGGGTTAAAGAAGGTGAAGTCTGTTAAGTAAGCTCAGTCCATCACTAGGTCCACCAGAGCAAGACCTCAGCTTTGTTAGTGACCCACAACTCAAGGTAATAGAAGGAGCTCTTCATGGCCTGGTCTTTGGAGAGATCTCATCATCAAACCATCTCCAAGATTTAAACCAGACCCTACCCTAACACTCCGATTCAGAGCCACCACGAAGGTCAGGAATGTGGGAAGTTGTTGGCCCCAAACTTGGGTTGAAGAAGGTAAAGTCAGAATAACCAAGCTCAGTCCATCACTAGGTCCACCAGAGCCAGACCTCAGCTTTGTTGGTGACCCACAACTCTAGGTAATAGAAGGAGAATCTCGACCCCAGTAAGTCGATTTCTCCTCTCCTAGGGCCTTCAGAAAATCTCAACAGATTATATGAAGGAACTGTATCCACAAAGCGGTAGGAGGTTCTTCAAGTAGCGCTCCTGGTTCTTGATACTTATGACTTTGGTAAAGATCCACCACCCCACACTCCAACAAATAGGTGACAGCAAAAAGACAGGACATAGAGTACAGAGTTATAAACGCAAAATGGTGGAGATGTTTCAAGGAGTTCCTCAAAAATTTGATATTGATGTCCTACCCTTTGGATAAGCCAAATTAGTGGTGGTAGAACAATTAATTGTCAGCTGGAAAACGGTAGAACCTTGATACTGATGTCCTAACTTTAGGTTAGTCTGGGAGGGATTCAAGACCCAGATCGATTTGCAGCAGAAAAAAAAGGTTGAAGGTTCCTAGAGGAGTGGTCCAGGATCTCGATACAGATGACCTAACCAAAGCTTAGCAAAAACACAAGGAGTGGAACAGCAAGCAGGCAGCTCCATACTCCATAACTAAGTAACTGCAGCTCAGTTCTCATAACAGTGAATGAGGACTGAGATATGTAAGCTGGACTTACCCAATAGGTTCTCCTGAATCTCAATATTGATGACCTATCCTTTGGATTGGATATTAATATTTCAACAAGAAAGTCCGACTTGGCAGAAAGCAGCTCCGTACAATATGTAGTGGTTGAGGCAGGTTATTGAAGCTTAACTCCGAGTGTACGGTTCCAGAGTGTGGACTCTCTAAGCAGACACTTCATGATCCCTCTAGTGCTTTAAAATGCTGTGTGCTGACAATGTGCTTCGATTATCAAGGTACAAGGTTTATATACACTTTTATTTTACTTTCTGGACATTGTACTAGTATCTGACACATAGAAAAAGAGATGAAACAGATCAGAGATGAGAGATGATGAGATTCATGAGATGCATATTACACACAATGACACTCTCAGCTCTGCTTCCTCACCTAATCAGCTCTGTTTATCTTATCTGTAAGCTAAGTAAAACTCTGCTCACTGCTACTTGCTGGCAGGAAGTTATTGAGCTGGTCTTGTAATACAGGGGCAAGGGGCAGGAGGCAGAGAGCACTGCAGTGTGCAGACAAGAGAAGCTATTCATGAGAAGAATCTGACCTTAGTCAGAAGATTTACAGTCATATCCAGGGACAACCAAATTGTAAACACCAGGACTAATAGAGACAAGTTGGAATTATATTGGGGAATTAGTGAGTGTGTTATTTTGTTATCCTGAGTATATTTAAGAATCTTGCCTTCGTGGGAATACCCCTTTAACGACTTATCCTTAGGATAGGTCATCAGATTAGAAATCCTGGAGTATCCCTTTAAGTCAAACAATGGGCAAAGCTGCTTTATCGTGTCATATTAGATGCAATGAGAGTAGGCTGTAAAAGTGTACATCGCCTTTAAGAGAGAGGAGAAGTACCCAATTAAGAATGAAAATCTCCTTCTCACATAAGGAACAGTCCAAGCACCGTAATAATAGAGAATAATGTATTGTACATCAGCACGTAATAGCCGTCTGCCTCTATTGACTCTCTTCATAATAAGTGGATTCTGTGCATAGCTGTTAATTGCTATAATTGTGTGTGGCGCATATTAATGAGCTGGTGCGCCAACACTGCATCTGATATCATGACTTATCTCACAGGCTGTGCCGCGCATACCCACGCTTCGCGGCGTATGATTGGCGTTCCCTTTAGACATGTCAACTATTCACATCAAAAGCCATTGTGATTATATTGTGTCCACGGGTTTGGTGCTTCGTATCATCACCTTTAAATGCCAAGGCTTTATTTTTCCCTCTAAATAGCTTCAAATGGCTCACCTGCACATAAAACGATGACTGGATGGCTTTCTTACTGTGGCCATCAATGATTTCCTGTAATCTGCAAGTGTTGAGTTATTCTATAGCACCCCCGGAGGAGTGATGTGGTATTACCATAATTTAATTAAAAATCAATAGGTCTTTCCTATACAGTATGGACATGTCGGGTCCTCCAGCAATGCAAATGCTCTTGTTACCACCCTGGCAAAGTGATGAGGGTCCTAGATTTGAGGACATCATAAATGAACTTCCCAAATGTAAAATAATATGTACTTTTGGGTCCTCCATTACCTTTCCACTTGCCTGAACATCTCCACATATGTTTGTTACAAGATGAGCACCTCTTTCTAACTGTGGCCATCAACTATTATTTGTAATCTGCAAGTCCTCAGTTATTCTACAGCACCCCCGGAGGACAGATGGGGTATTACCATAATTTAAATTAAAATTAATAGGTCTTTCCTATACAGTATGGACATGCCGGGTCCTCCAGCAATGCAAATGCTCTTGTAACCACCCTGGCAAAGTGATGAGGGTCCTAATTTGAGGACATCATAAATGAATTCCCCAAATTTAAAATAATATGTACTCTTTTGGGTTCTCCATTACCTTTCCACTTACCTGAACATCTCCAGATATGTATGTTTCAAGACCATCAACTATTAGCTGTAATCTGCAAGTGTTGAGTTATTCTACAGCACCCCCGCAGGAGAGATGAGGTAGTACACAATATAAGATAAACTCAATAGGTCATTCCTATATAGCATGGACATGCCAGGTCCTCCAGCAATGCAGATGCTCTTTTAACCGCACTGGGAAAGTGATGAGGGTCCTACATTTAAGTGCCCTATAAATATACTTCCAAAATTCCTAATACTAGGTAATTTTGGGTCCCCTGTTACCTTTCCACTTGCCTGAACATGTCCAGATATGTGTGTCTCAAGATAAGTAGCTCTTTCTTACTGTGGCCATCAATGATTAGCTGAAATCTCCAAGTGTTGAGTTATTCTACAGCACCTCCGCAGGAGAGATGAGGTATTACACAATTTAAGTT
The DNA here is from genome assembly GCF_040894005.1 of Engystomops pustulosus. Classification (NCBI taxonomy): domain Eukaryota; kingdom Metazoa; phylum Chordata; class Amphibia; order Anura; family Leptodactylidae; genus Engystomops; species Engystomops pustulosus. The sequence continues at coordinate 14,031,019 of NC_092414.1, forward strand.
AGAATCCATAGGTCATTACTACAAAGTATGAGCATGTTGGGTCCTCCAAGAATAGGAACACTCTTTGTTACCACCCTGGCAATGTGGTGATGGTCCTACATTTAAGTGCCCTATAAATATACTTCCAAAATTCCTAATACTAGGTAATTTTGGGTCCCCTGTTACCTTTCCACTTGCCTGAACATGTCCAGATATGTATGTCTCAAGATAAGTAGCTCTTTCTTACTGTGGCCACCAATGATTAGCTGTAATCTCCAAGTGTTGAGTTATTCTACAGCACCCCCGCAGGAGAGATGAGGTATTACACAATTTAAGTTAAAATCAATAGGTTATTACTACAAAGTATGCATATGCTGGGTCCTCCAAGAATAGGGACACTTTTTGTTACCGACCTGGCAATGTGATGATGGTCCTATATTTAAGGACCTTATAAACAAACTTCCAAAATTCCTAATACTAGGTAATTTTGAGTCCTCTGTTAGCTTTCCACTTGCCTAAACATGTCCAGATATGTATGTCACAAGATAAGTAGCTCTTTCTTACTGTGGCCATCAATGATTAGCTGTAACCTCCAAGTGTTGAGTTATTCTACAGCACCTCCGCAGGAGAGATGAGGTATTACACAATTTAGGTTAAAACCAATAGGTTATTACTACAAAGTATGAGCATGCTGGGTCCTCCAGGAATAGGGACACTCTCTGGCAAAGAGATGAGAGTCCTACATTTGAGGACCCCTAAATAAAATTCTGTAAATTCCTGATAGTATGTAATTTTAGGTCTTTCACTATGTTTCCACTTGCCTGGATGATCAGATTTTCTAGAAAATATTCTATCATGATATTTCTCAACATTAGATGTTCCCTCATTCCGGACAAACCATCAGTGTAATTTGCAGATGTTGTTCTAAAATTTCCTAATCAATTCTGACAAATTTGGCTCTTTAGAGGCAGGAACTGTGTAAACTCCGCCTAAAAGTGGGTGTTCCTTTATCCAGTATAAGCTATCAGTGTCATTTGCAGAGGTTTTCCGGAATTTTCCTCATCAAATTCGGACACATTTGGCTCTCTGGTGGCCGGAACTGTATAAACTCCTCCCAAAAGTGGGTGTCCCTTTGCAGGTTGTAGGAAGGGCTTACATCAGCCAATGAAAAAGTTGCTTGTTAACATGTCTGTTGTCATCTTAAAACTAGCGCTATCTACAGGTTGTGCGCGGTATTGCAGCTCTAGATTGAGCTGCAATACCAGACACAACCTTTAGGCAGGGGTGGCGCTGTTTCTAGAAAAAGATGGCCTTTATTTTTTTACAAATTCATGATAACTTTCATAACTTTCACACCTTGAGTCCTTGAAGTTCTCTCCACGGATCTTATTCTACTCCATTTACCTCCGTTATATCGACTGTAAAATGGAGCAGACAGTTTACTTCGGATTTCTGATTGATTTATACATCATAAATATGAATTGCAGTCATCATGGCTTTGCCTCCGCTCATAGGATCTCAGTTATTAAGGGCAAAGTCAGCGCCGGCACAAATACCTTTTTATTATTTTTTACGGTTTGGGACTTGATTTGCAGAAATGTGCCGGGAATCTGACCGCAACGTCCGGATTTATGGGGCAAGATGGCGGAGATTGCAGCAGTGTGAAATATGGCCGAGCAGGGAGGGGGCAATGCTGCCACACATGGAGAGGAAGCTCAACTTTATCCCTTTGAATGATATGATACATAGATGGCAGGGGTACAGGGATAATACACACAGTGATGTCACAGTACAGGATAATACACACAGTGATGTCACAGTACAGGATAATACACACAGTGATGTCACAGTACAGGGATAATACACACAGTGATGTCACAGTACAGAGATAATACACACAGTGATGTCACAGTACAGGGATAATACACACAGTGATATCACAGTACAGGGATAATACACAGCGATGTCACAGTACAGAGATAATACACACAGTGATGTCACAGTACAGGGATAATACACACAGTGATGTCACAGTACAGGGATAATACACACAGTGATGTCACAGTACAGAGGTAATACACACAGTGATGTCACAGTACAGAGATAATACACACAGTGATGTCACAGTACAGGATAATACACACAGTGATGTCACAGTACAGGGATAATACACACAGTGATGTCACAGCACAGGGATAATACACACAGTGATGTCACAGTACAGAGATAATACACACAGTGATGTCACAGTACAGAGATCATCCACACAGTGATGTCACAGTACAGAGATAATACACACAGTGATGTCACAGTACAGGGATAATACACACAGTGATGTCACAGTACAGGGATAATACACACAGTGATGTCACAGTACAGAGATAATACACACAGTGATGTCACAGTACAGAGATAATACATACAGTGATGTCACAGTACAGGATAATACACACAGTGATGTCACAGTACAGGAGTAATACACACAGTGATGTCACAGTACAGGGATAATACACACAGTGATGTCACAGTACAGGGATAATTCACACAGTGATGTCACAGTACAGTGATAATACACACAGTGATGTCACAGTAGAGGGTTAATACACACAGTGATGTCACAGTACAGGGATAATACACACTGTGATGTCACAGTACAGGCATAATACACACAATGATGTCACAGTACAGAGATAATACACACAGTGATGTCACAGTATAGAGATAATACACACAGTGAAGTCACAGTACAGGGATAATACACACAGCGATGTCACAGTACAAGGATAAAACACACAGTGATGTCACAGTACAGAGATAATACACACAGTGATGTCACAGTACAGTGATAATGCACACAGTGATGTCACAGTACAGGGATAATACACACAGTGATGTCACAGTACAGGGATAATACACACAGTGATGTCACAGTACAGAGATAATACACACAGTGATGTCACAGTACAGTGATAATGCACTTAGTGATGTCACAGTACAGGGATAATACACACAGTGATGTCACAGTACAGGATAATACACCCAGTGATGTCACAGTACAGAGATAATACACACAGTGATGTCACAATACAGGGATAATACACACAGTGATGTCACAGTACAGGATAATACACCCAGTGATGTCACAGTACAGAGGTAATACACACAGTGATGTCACAGTACAGAGATAATACACAAAGTGATGTCACAGTACAGGGATAATACACACAGTGATGTCACAGTACAGGGATAATACACACAGTGATGTCACAGTACGGGATAATACACACAGTGATGTCACAGTACAGGGATAATACACACAGTGATGTCACAGTACAGAGGTAATACACACAGTGATGTCACAGTACAGGAGACAATACACACAGTGATGTCACAGTACAGAGATAATACACAAAGTGATGTCACAGTACAGGGATAATACACACAGTGATGTCACAGTACAGGGATAATACACACAGTGATGTCACAGTACGGGATTATACACACAGTGATGTCACCGTACAGGGATAATACACACAGTGATGTCACAGTACGGGATTATACACACAGTGATGTCACCGTACAGGGATAATACACACAGTGATGTCACAGTACAGGGATAATACACACAGTGATGTCACAGTACAGGGATAATACACACAGCGATGTCACTGTACAGAGATAATACACACAGTTATGTCACAGTACAGGGATAATACACACAGTGATGTCACAGTGCAGAGATAATACACACAGTGATGTCACAGTACAGGGATAATACACACAGTGATGTCACAGTACAGGGATAATACACACAGTGATGTCACAGTACAGAGATAATACACACAGTGATGTCACAGTACAGGGATAATACACACAGTGATGTCACAGTACAGGGATAATACACACAGTGATGTCACAGTACAGGGATAATACACACAGTGATGTCACAGTACAATGATAATACACACAGTGATGTCACAGTACAGGGATAATACACGCAGTGATGTCACAGTACAGGGATAATACACACAGTGATGTCACAGTGCAGAGATAATACACAGTGATGTCACAGTACAGGGATAATACACACAGTGATGTCACAGTACAGGGATAATACACACAGTGATGTCACAGTACAGGGATAATACACACAGTGATGTCACAGTACAGGGATATTATACACACAGTGATGTCACAGTACAGGGATAATACACACAGTGATGTCACAGTACAGGGATAATACACACAGTGATGTCACAGTACAGGGATAATACACACAGTGATGTCACAGTACAGGATAATACACACAGTGATGTCACAGTACAGGATAATACACACAGTGATGTCACAGTACAGGGATAATACACACAGTGATGTCACAGTACAGGGATATTATACACACAGTGATGTCACAGTACAGGGATAATACACACAGTGATGTCACAGTACAGGGATAATACACACAGTGATGTCACAGTACAGGGATAATACACACTGTGATGTCACAGTACAGGCATAATACACACAATGATGTCACAGTACAGAGATAATACACACAGTGATGTCACAGTATAGAGATAATACACACAGTGAAGTCACAGTACAGGGATAATACACACAGCGATGTCACAGTACAAGGATAAAACACACAGTGATGTCACAGTACAGAGATAATACACACAGTGATGTCACAGTACAGTGATAATGCACACAGTGATGTCACAGTACAGGGATAATACACACAGTGATGTCACAGTACAGGGATAATACACACAGTGATGTCACAGTACAGAGATAATACACACAGTGATGTCACAGTACAGTGATAATGCACTTAGTGATGTCACAGTACAGGGATAATACACACAGTGATGTCACAGTACAGGATAATACACCCAGTGATGTCACAGTACAGAGATAATACACACAGTGATGTCACAATACAGGGATAATACACACAGTGATGTCACAGTACAGGATAATACACCCAGTGATGTCACAGTACAGAGGTAATACACACAGTGATGTCACAGTACAGAGATAATACACAAAGTGATGTCACAGTACAGGGATAATACACACAGTGATGTCACAGTACAGGGATAATACACACAGTGATGTCACAGTACGGGATAATACACACAGTGATGTCACAGTACAGGGATAATACACACAGTGATGTCACAGTACAGAGGTAATACACACAGTGATGTCACAGTACAGGAGACAATACACACAGTGATGTCACAGTACAGAGATAATACACAAAGTGATGTCACAGTACAGGGATAATACACACAGTGATGTCACAGTACAGGGATAATACACACAGTGATGTCACAGTACGGGATTATACACACAGTGATGTCACCGTACAGGGATAATACACACAGTGATGTCACAGTACGGGATTATACACACAGTGATGTCACCGTACAGGGATAATACACACAGTGATGTCACAGTACAGGGATAATACACACAGTGATGTCACAGTACAGGGATAATACACACAGCGATGTCACTGTACAGAGATAATACACACAGTTATGTCACAGTACAGGGATAATACACACAGTGATGTCACAGTGCAGAGATAATACACACAGTGATGTCACAGTACAGGGATAATACACACAGTGATGTCACAGTACAGGGATAATACACACAGTGATGTCACAGTACAGAGATAATACACACAGTGATGTCACAGTACAGGGATAATACACACAGTGATGTCACAGTACAGGGATAATACACACAGTGATGTCACAGTACAGGGATAATACACACAGTGATGTCACAGTACAATGATAATACACACAGTGATGTCACAGTACAGGGATAATACACGCAGTGATGTCACAGTACAGGGATAATACACACAGTGATGTCACAGTGCAGAGATAATACACAGTGATGTCACAGTACAGGGATAATACACACAGTGATGTCACAGTACAGGGATAATACACACAGTGATGTCACAGTACAGGGATAATACACACAGTGATGTCACAGTACAGGGATATTATACACACAGTGATGTCACAGTACAGGGATAATACACACAGTGATGTCACAGTACAGGGATAATACACACAGTGATGTCACAGTACAGGATAATACACACAGTGATGTCACAGTACAGGATAATACACACAGTGATGTCACAGTACAGGGATAATACACACAGTGATGTCACAGTACAGGGATATTATACACACAGTGATGTCACAGTACAGGGATAATACACACAGTGATGTCACAGTACAGGGATAATACACACAGTGATGTCACAGTACAGGGATAATACACACAGTGATGTCACAGTACAGGGATAATACACACAGTGATGTCACAGTACAATGATAATACACACAGTGATGTCACAGTACAGGGATAATACACGCAGTGATGTCACAGTACAGGGATAATACACACAGTGATGTCACAGTGCAGAGATAATACACAGTGATGTCACAGTACAGGGATAATACACACAGTGATGTCACAGTACAGGGATAATACACACAGTGATGTCACAGTACAGGGATAATACACACAGTGATGTCACAGTACAGGGATATTATACACACAGTGATGTCACAGTACAGGGATAATACACACAGTGATGTCACAGTACAGGGATAATACACACAGTGATGTCACAGTACAGGGATAATACACACAGTGATGTCACAGTACAGGGATAATACACACAGTGATGTCACAGTACAGGATAATACACACAGTGATGTCACAGTACAGGATAATACACACAGTGATGTCACAGTACAGGGATAATACACACAGTGATGTCACAGTACAGGGATATTATACACACAGTGATGTCACAGTACAGGGATAATACACACAGTGATGTCACAGTACAGGGATAATACACACAGTGATGTCACAGTACAGGGATAATACACACAGTGATGTCACAGTGTGTCACTAAATGTATCTTAAAAGTTCTAGTTGAGGGCAGCTCAGGTGACAGGGAGACAATGAACCCTCGGAGTTTATTAAGTTGGGTCTCTCCTGGCAGAGCGCAGTCTCGTCTTCACACCTAGACATACAGGAAATTGCAAGTCCATATCTTAAACTTGGAATCACTGAATGCGATGGCTGATAATTCATGATTGATCTGTCACAGTTCTTTTTTGTTTTCTCAGTGACATTTTCAAAACTTAATCTTCAGGATTTCTTATTGATTTAATAATTCCATGGCTCAAAATAAGAGAAAAGGTATATGAAATGATGGGGGAAAAGCGAGTGCAGCTCCGAAGTATAATACAGACTGTAACTCAGGATCAGTACAGAATAAGGCTACATTCACACTGCCGTTGCCCGCCGTACCGTAGCACGGCGGGCAACAGCAGCGCACGGGGAGAGGAGGAGGAGGTGAGCGCAGCTCATCCCCCGCTCCTCTCCATTGGAACATATGGCGCACGGCTCTGTACTACGGAGAAAGATAGGACAGGTCCTATCTTTTTCTGGGGTACGGAGCGGTACGGTGCCGCACTTGTGCAGCACCGTACCACTCCCGTTGGGCGCCGTGCACCCATTGCCGTCTTATAGCCGTATAGACGTCGGCCGTATATACATCCCCCATACGGCAATGTGAAAGTAGCCTAAGTAATGTCATGTATGTACACAGTGACTGCACCAGCAGCAGAATAGTGAGTGCAGCTCTGGGGTATAATACAGGATGTAACTCAGGATCAGTACAGGATAAGTAATGTCATGTATGTACACAGTGACTGCACCAGCAGCAGAATAGTGAGTGCAGCTCTGGAGTATAATACAGGATGTAACTCAGGATCAGTACAGGATAAGTAATGTCATGTATGTACACAGTGACTGCACCACCAGCAGAATAGTGAGTGCAGCTCTGGAGTATAATACAGGATGTAACTCAGTATCAGTACAGGATAAGTAATGTCATGTATGTACACAGTGACTGCACCAGCAGCAGAATAGTGAGTGCAGCTCTGGAGTATAATACAGGATGTAACTCAGGATCAGTACAGGATAAGTAATGTCATGTATGTACACAGTGACTGCACCAGCAGCAGAATAGTGAGTGCAGCTCTGGAGTATAATACAGGATGTAACTCAGGATCAGTACAGGATAAGTAATGTCATGTATGTACACAGTGACTGCACCAGCAGCAGAATAGTGAGTGTAGCTCTGGGGTTTAATACAGGATGTAACTCAGGATCAGTACAGGATAAGTAATGTCATGTATGTACACAGTGACTGCACCAGCAGCAGAATAGTGAGTGCAGCTCTGGAGTATAATACAGGATGTAACTCAGGATCAGTACAGGATAAGTAATGTCATGTATGTACACAGTGACTGCACCAGCAGCAGAATAGTGAGTGCAGCTCTGGGGCATAATACAGGATGTAACTCAGGATCAGTACAGGATAAGTAATGTCATGTATGTACACAGTGACTGCACCAGCAGCAGAATAGTGAGTGCAGCTCTGGGGTATAATACAGGATGTAACTCAGGATCAGTACAGGATAAGTAATGTCATGTATGTACACAGTGACTGCACCAGCAGCAGAATAGTGAGTGCAGCTCTGGAGTATAATACAGGATGTAACTCAGGATCAGTACAGGATAAGTAATGTCATGTATGTACACAGTGACTGCACCAGCAGCAGAATAGTGAGTGCAGCTCTGGGGTATAATACAGGATGTAACTCAGGATCAGTACAGGATAAGTAATGTCATGTATGTACAGTGACTGCACCAGCAGCAGAATAGTGAATGCAGCTCTGGAGTATAATACAGGATGTAACTCAGGATCAGTACAGGATAAGTAATGTCATGTATGTACACAGTGACTGCACCAGCAGCAGAATAGTGAGTGCAGCTCTGGGGCATAATACAGGATGTAACTCAGGATCAGTACAGGATAAGTAATGTCATGTATGTACACAGTGACTGCACCAGCAGCAGAATAGTGAGTGCAGCTCTGGGGTATAACACAGGATGTAACTCAGGATCAGTACAGGATAAGTAATGTCATGTATGTACACAGTGACTGCACCAGCAGCAGAATAGTGAGTGCAGCTCTGGGGTATAATACAGGATGTAACTCAGGATCAGTACAGGATAAGTAATGTCATGTATGTACACAGTGACTGCACCAGCAGCAGAATAGTGAGTGCAGCTCTGGAGTATAATACAGGATGTTACTCAGGATCAGTACAGGATAAGTAATGTCATGTATGTATACAGTGACTGCACCAGCAGCAGAATAGTGAGTGCAGCTCTGGAGTATAATACAGGATGTAACTCAGGATCAGTACAGGATAAGTAATGTCATGTATGTACACAGTGACTACACCAGCAGCAGAATAGTGAGTGCAGCTCTGGGGTATAATACAGAGTGTAACTCAGGATCAGTACAGTATAAGTAATGTCATGTATGTACACAGTGACTGCACCAGCAGCAGAATAGTGAGTGCAGCTCTGGAGTGTAACACTAATGGGCCCCCAGGAGTCCTATGCACTGTTCCCACAATGTTTTGCAATGTGAAACTTTTTAAAAAGTTCAGAAAGCAGGAGTGAAATTTGGTAGAAAGTGAGCGGAAGACGGTTTCATTCGTGGAATGCAGATAAAATGAGCGGTGACGCGCCTGAGGATGGGGCGAGGGGGGGGGGGGCGAGAGATAAATCCGAAATTCAATTTCTGTAGAAAAAAAGGGCTGACGGCAAAAACTTCAAATTAAACTAATTAAACATTCGTCTGATTCCCCGGGAGGAGAGAACTTCACACTCCATTTATGGCCATTTTTTATGTTTTTTATTCCCTGCTTTATTTGTTTACGTTGATGAGGTTTTTGTTACAATGTAAAGGTACAAGTATAATGGAGCGCCCCTCCCTCCCCCGTCTCCGGAGATGAGGAGTCAGCGCTGGAGACGATCACTATGTGACCTTCAGACTCCTCTTATGTCTAGACAATTATGTCTCTTAGAACGTTTTACCTGATATTACAACTTTTTCGACTTTCCCGTCTTCAGAACTTCACGTTTCCTCCTCTCCCACCACAGACCTGACCCCGTCTGCTCCCTCGTCTTTGAAATATCCTTCAGTAAGATCCTCATAGAGATTGGTTATGTGTCTAGAACAGAATTTTTTTTACATTTTTTCCATAAATATTGATATTTTTGGGGTTTGTTTTCGAGGAAAAAAAATTTGCTGAAATTTTTGCCAAAAAAAATGGACTTGCCCTTGTAGGCTGTTAATCTTATGAAGTTCCTGCAGACGTCCTCCATGAGGTGGAGCTGAGGGTGTCACTAGTTCACTGCTCCATTTGTGGCCGCCAGTTGTATACAGGTCCTGCGGCTGCAGCACCTATGATGGTCCCGAGGCTCTCCGTTCTATGGGGGTCTAGTCGCTATTATGGTTCTGAGGCTATCCCTCTTATGGTGTTGCTGTAGATGTCTTTCACATACCTCCAAAGTTTTGTGGTGGCGAAAGAGGGACGAGTAGCGTGCCATGATACTGTCCCCTAAGTCCCGCCCTTTTCTCCACCCCCACACAGTATAATTCCCTCCTTAGTGCCCTTTATCTCCCCCTCACATTATTCCCCCCTCATATTATTCCCAGCTGCTCCTCAACATTGTTGCCCCCCTTATATTGTGTCCACCAACCCCACCTCATAATGTGGCCCTTCTCTTATATTGTGGTCCCCAGATTCTCCTCGTATTGTGGCCCCCTCACATTGTGAACCACAGCTTCCCATCATATTCTGACCCAAGTCCCCCTAATATTGTGGCACCCAGTTCCTTCTCATATTGTGCCCTCTCTTATTTAGGCCCCAAGCTCCTCCTCAGGTTGTGCCCGCCCTTATATTCTGGCCCCCAGCTTCCTCTCACATTGTGGACTCCAGCTCCTCCTCACATTGTGGTCCCCTTCATATTGTGCCCCAGCTCCCCTTCATATTGTATCCCTGGCTCCCTTGCATATCATGCCCCCCCTGTAATATTCTGGCCCCCAGCTCCCTCTCATATTGTGCCCCCTTTCACATCCTAGTCCCAAGTTCCCCCTCATATTGTGCCATCCTCTTATTCTGGCTACCAGCTCCCCCTCATATTGTGCTCCCAGCTCCCCCTTATTTTGTGCCACCAACCCCCCCTCATATAATGTCCCTAGCTCCCCTTCATATTGTGCCATCAGCTCCCACTCATATTGTTTTTTTAGCTCCTCCTTATATTGTGGCCTTGTCATATTGTGCGCCCCCTTTTATTCGGGCCCCCAGCTTCCCCTGATATTATATCCCTAGCTCCCCTTCATATTGTGCCAGCAGCTCCCTCTCGTAGTGTACTCCTAGCTCTCCCTTATATTGTGGCCCTGTCATTTGTGCCCTCCTCCTATTCGGGCCCCCATCTCCACCTCATATTGTGTCCCTAGCTCCCCCTCGTATTGTACTCTTAGCTCCCCCTCATTTTGTGCCTCCACCTTGTTGCAGCTTCATAAAAAAAATAAATAATAATAATAAACTCCGGGAATTCTCCCCGTTCCCCTCTTCACCTGTGTCATTCTGAAGCCGGCAGGCAGGATCACATCATCACATCTCGCCGGCCGGCTCTGCTACACACAGCAGTAGGAGAGGCACAGTGATGGTATGTGGAGCTGACAACTCTCTGCATAATCAATGTATTCAACTATCCGGAGGAACACAACCATAGAGATGACTTCCTGTGATACACCCACCTCTGGGCGGGACAGAGCGTGATATCTGGGACTGTTCTGCCGGATCTGGGGCAGTTGCGAGGTATCTTGTCATAAGGTGGTAAAGTGTCTGTAAATCTTATGAGGCAAATGTGACTGTATATGAGAAAGAGATATCAGCTCACTGATTCCATTGGAGTATTGTACAAGTGCGCTGTACGAGATTCCACGTGAACAGAGAAAGGCAACGTATCCCAATTCATCCAAGTTTACTTCATTCCCTAAAACTTCAAACGTGTCACATGTTGACAAGGTAGAGCAGGGTAAAATCTGTGCCTTTCATGATTATCATCATATACAAACACATGTCACACGGATTACAGTAGTATCAGTGTTGCACCAACTGTGAGGAGAGTTGAGCCTCTTGCCTCAGGCGGCACCAACTGCATCAAAATAGTGGGCGGCATCAGGGTCGCAGTCACCTGCTACAAGGCAGCATATTTCTGGACAGACGTCACACATATATATATATATATATATAAACACCTAATGAGGAGATAGAGCCCCTCAAAGGGTTAAGATCCGCGCCTGGTGCAGTTTGAAGAGACAGCAGGACGGGAGCTGCTGTATCTCATTGCGGTTATTAGACAACTCTCATGATTGATGGCAGATAGAGCAGGAGAGCTGCGTACTGTTGGCTTCAAAATCATATCCCCCCCCCCCCCAAATGGAGGGTAATATTTCATATTTTATACTTAAAAAAAGGACAATTTGGCTAATACCGAATGATTTCGCTGGAATTCCGCAGGAAGAATTACAAATAGCATTTTTTTCTTAGAATACTATGGCCACTAGGGGGTGGTGTTCAGTTCAACAACAACGAGGGAGATTTACGTCACTGACAGAAAGCAAAACCGTCCTTGTTGCCCACAACAACCAATCACAGCGCAGGTTACATTTCACTTCTGCAGAAAGGAACGCAATGTGTGACCTTGTGGTTTCTATGGGAAACAAGTTTTTTTTTTTAATTAATTTTCCCAATTCTGTCCTAATATGTTTGAAAAATGTTGCTTAAAGGGGTTGTCTCGTGAAGACAGCTCTTTAACACATGTATATGGATGTCCTTTGCCTCAGACATACCTCTGTGAGTCAGAGAGGTTGGCCTGTTCCAACTATAAATACGGAAATCACTCCCTGCGTGGGGTTGTTGGACATTCCCTTTAAGAAAAATAACTTCTATCCATTCCAGGGATGTTATCCCTGCCCCCATCAACCCAGAAAGTGAGGATGTTCCTGATCACGAAGCCAATCACTGACTGATACATAACTATGGAGGCTGCCGATTGGCTGAGAGGTCCCATGGACTATGTTGTGACATCATCACTCCCAGTCAGATGGGAACAGGACCAGCAGTGCTGGAATGAAGGGAGCAACAAAGTAGACACAAGACATATGACAATATATAAGGTGTCCAGCAGCACATTTCAGAAATGTGACCACCTATGAATTCTGTAAAATCCTCCCCTTATAATTGGTAGGCGCCATGACTACACGGTCGCCTGATCCGATTATTTTAGTGACAATGTGCCGGGAGTCGTCTGTGTGTTGTCTTTCTCACACCTGAGGGTTTGTGATTTTCCCTCCCTGTACGGGTGACTCTCAGAGGATTTCCACTCTGTGATTCCGTCTTTCCGAATTGTGTCAAGTTGTGTGAGAAAAGATGGAAAAATGCAAACAATGGCTTACGGTTATTTTCTGCAAGACAACAACACCTTGTACTATTACAAATAGCAGCTGTTCCCTGCACAGATCTCTAGGAATCTTCTATGCGAAAATAACCAGGAACACCCAATTACTGGATGTTTATATTATATAAGATGGACCATTAGCGCCCCACCTGTCTACAGGTTGTGCATGGTATTGCAGCTTAGTCCCATTTAGTGTAAAGGAGCTAATATATAACCATTAACTAATCAGCCATGTTTTTCTAATATTGGACAATCCCTTTAAGGCTTTGTTCTCATCTTCAGTATGGCTTTCATTTAGAACAGAAGCCACAGCGGTGTTTTTCCAAGCCATAATAGTATCCCATATCAAATTGTAAACACATAAAGACCCCACACAATTTATTCATATAAACCCCACAGCTAATTGAGACATCCTGAACACATATAACCACAAGACCTCTTAATAAAATACAAACTCAGACCATATACCTAAATAAATACAGATCCCACACCAGGCCCCTAAATAAATACAGATCCCACACCAGGCCCCTAAATAAATACAGATCCCACACCAGGCCCCTAAATAAATGCAGATCCCACACCAGGCCCCAAAATAAATAAAAACCCAATCAAACTAATATAAAGCCATTTAATAAATACAGATCCCAGACCCCTAAATAATTACAGGCCACAGACAGATAAATACAGGCACCCCACCAGACACGCCTAACTGAATATAGACTCCCCAACAGACCTTTTAATAAATATCAAATCCACACCAAACACCTAAATGAAAACATATCCCAGACTAGGCTCCTAAATGAATACAGTTCCACTAAACTAATATAAGTGCCACATATCTGACACTTATGTATATACAGACACCACACCAGACCCACCTAACTGAATATATACTCTCCTAACAGACATAGTCTCAAGAGCTATTAATAATTATAAAACCAGACACTTAGATGAATACATATCCCACACCAGGCTCCTAAATTAAAACAGATTCCACCAAAACTCATAAAAATCCCCATAATTAATACAGCTCCTAGACCTAGGAGACCTAGAATAGTTACAGGCCACAGATCAAAAATACTGACTCCTGACCCCACACTACCTAACTAGAGATGAGGGAACCTGAACTTAAGGTTCGGCATCCTCTGTTCGGCAGTTCAACATAACCTAGACATTTTACTTGGTGGGCTGTAGAGCAGCCAATCTGGCAGCTTTATGCCCCTAGGAACTAGACATGAAAATTATTGGCCAGGTGGACACTTTATGGACCTGGCCAATTGCAGTCACGCCTAGTTGCTAGGGGTGTAAAGCTGTGCTGATAGGCTGGGTTATGTCTGGCTTACGTGGTGCTGGTGTCCCTTCATCTCTAGACCTAACCTAATATAGGCTTCCTATTTAACAAAAAATATCCTCTAACCACCCTAATAAATATCCAACCCACACTAGGCTCCTAAATAAATCCAAATCCCAGAACAGTCCACCTAAATCAATACAGATCGCAGACCATGGCCTCTCAATGAATACAGAACTTCCTAAACTAATCTAAATCCCCATAATAAATAATGTTCTGAAACTTCTGAATAATTACTGCCCGAGACCAAACTTGGACCGACCCCACACTATGCTCCTAAATAAACAGACTCGATACCAGAACTCGAAATAAATCAATTTGCAGATGAAACCTTCTAACCTTTCACAGATCTCAAAGGGGACCCCCTGGATAGTAAAAAAATTCCCCAGACAGACCTTCTTTCTTTTTGAGAAGGTCTCCATAGGTTGTAGATGCATAGACTGGACACCCGTAGGGTCAGTTTTAGCGCTGCCTACGTTTGCTTGACTCGCCGGCTTTGATAACTGCTGAGTTGCAATATTATAAGAAAACGTTGAATGGCAGGAGAACGACAATAGGGTCGTGGTGGTGGCCGCGCTTACGTCTATGGCGCTTACCTTTTATATGATAATTTTGCCCGAGGACAGAGCCTCAGCCTAATGGAGCGCAGCGCCGCGTCCATATATTAATATAATGAGAGGTGTCTGTGATCGGCCCAGGTTGCTGATTTTAATCAGGATAATACAGATTTCAGCGGCGTTAGATTTGCATAGTTGCATTAGCAGAATGAAAGTGTCAGCTGCTGATCGACGCACGAGATGTGGATTTCTCCCGTTCCCGTTATGGATGAACGGATTTAAAGTGAAAACGCTCTGAATCCTAATATTATATTCGGTAGGTACAATTTTAAGACAGAATTATTGAATAATATTTCTGTAGGATACCATCCCCAAGTACAGACCCCTCCCCCCCAAGTACAGACCCCTCCCCCCAAGTACAGACCCCTCCCAACAAGTCCAGATCTCCTCCCCCCAAGTATAGACCCCTTCCCCAAGTACAGACCCCACCGCTTAAGTACAGACCCCACCCCCCAAGTACAGACCCCTTCCCCAAGTACAGACCCCTCCCCCAAGTACAGACCTCACCCCCAAGTACAGACTCCCCCCCCCCCCAAGTACAGACCTGTCCCCCAAGTACAGACCTGTCCCCCAAGTACAGACCCTTCACCAAATTCAGCCCCCTAACAAATACAGAAGTAAGTGGACTCCATAACAGACCACAACTATACAGAGCACTGAACACAGGCCCTAAACTAAACCCATAAACTAATATGGACCCCAGACCAGATTCCCTTACTAAACACAGACACCCTCATTCTCTTATAATAATTCATTACTTACCTTTTTTTTACAGTAAATATTGTATCTTATTCTAGTGTATAAATGGTTGGGTCAAGGAGGAGAAAAATAGGGGGGGGGTCAAATGATAAGACTGAGCAGATCAGGAGGGGCAACTCATAGTCATCAGCTGGGGGGGCAAATGATAAGACTGAGCACATCAGGAAGGGCAACATATAGTCAGCAGCTGGGGAGGCAAATGATAAGACTCAACAGATCAGGAGGGGCAATGCATAGTCATCAGCTGGGGGGGGGGCAAATGATAAGACTAAGCACATCAGGAAGGGCAACATATAGTCAGCAGCTGGGGAGGCAAATGATAAGACTCAACAGATCAGGAGGGGAAACATATAGTCATGAGCTGGGGGGAGGCAAATGATAAGACTGAGCACATCAGGAAGGGCAACATATAGTCAGCAGCTGGGGGGGGGCAAATGATAAGACTGAGCAGATCAGGAGGGGCAACATATAGTCATCAGCTGGGGGGGCAAATGATAAGACTGAACAGGTCAGGAGGGACAACATATAGTCAGCAGCTGGGGGTTGATGATAAGACTGAACAGGTCAGGAGGGGCAACATATAGTCAGCAGCTGGGGGAGACAAATGATAAGACTGAGCAGATCAAGAGGGGCAACATATAGCCAGCAACAGAGGGGTGGTAGCAACTTGCAGGGATAAAATAGAAGCAAAAAGAGGAAAAGAGGTTAAGGTGGATGTGGGGAGCACAAATCTCAGAGATGAACAGTTGGTGGTGGGGAAACAGAGGTAGGCAATTTGGGGGTGAATGTATACCTCAGGGTACATTCACACGGTGCAGTCTTGGTGTGTTTTTGGTGCGTTCACCGGGCCAGTCCGACACTGAATATAGACCTTAAAAAAATACTGACCAGACCCTGTAAATAAATACAGAGGACCTGTCATGGCTGTTGGGTACATGACTCTGTATATGGAATATATATTACTAATATACAGTATTTGGGGTAGCCGGGGCCTATCGGCAGTGGTTCACCTCTCCTTGAGCCATCGTGATCTCCCAATGTTTTTCTCCTCGCTACTGCTCCCGCTTCCCCGCTCGCCCCTTATCCCTGTCAACAGCTTGTCGTTAATGAACATCTTCCGGTTGCCATAGTTACCACCGCCATGTCCCCGAGATGTGACCGCATCTCTGTAATCATCTACAGACTCTCTACTGATTGCCTGATTCCTTATCGGTAACATTGTGCGTCGCCGATGTCCGGTGTGTAGTGTCCTGCTATCACATCTCTCCACGCCAGATGATAGCGGAAAATATCACACTCATGAATTTCAGCAAGTACTAACTCAAGAAAGAGGCCCTTTACTGTGTACGAAAAATGTGAAAACCGAGTCTAAATATTTTGTTCCTGTACTGAAATACGAGGATTTTACATTACAGGCCCAAGGCCTACTACTACTACTACTACTACTACTACTACTGAGACAATCCATTTATGTTCAGTTCAGTGTTTTGAGGAAAACTTGGATCAATATCAATTAGTATCCCATATGTCACCAGGTCACAAAAAAGGGGTGTATCATACCCAAAGTCTCGTCCCTTGCTCATAGGTAATATATACCTATGAGTCCCGCCCCCTTGTTGTGAACTACATTTTTGATTCTCGCTCCTGTTGTGACTTGTATTGTTGAGTCTCACTCCTGTTTTAACTTAGACTTTTGAGTCCCGTCCTTGTGCTTAAGTGACTTATATTTTCGAGTCTAATTCCCTATTATTACTTGTATTTTTGAGACCTGCTATATAGTGACTTTAATTTTTGATTCTTGCTCCTGTTGTGACTTGTATTGTTGAGTCCTTCCCATATCCCTTTCATGACTGATTCCTGCTCCTGTTGTGGCCTGCATTTTTGAGTCCCGTCCCCTATTATTCTCAGTATTTGTGAATCCCACTCATGTTGTGACTTGTATTTTTGAATCCTACTCCTGTTGTGACTTGTATTTTTGAATCCCACTCCTGTTGTGACTTGTACTTTTGAATCCTACTCCTGTTGTGACTTG
Organism: Engystomops pustulosus; assembly: GCF_040894005.1. Classification (NCBI taxonomy): domain Eukaryota; kingdom Metazoa; phylum Chordata; class Amphibia; order Anura; family Leptodactylidae; genus Engystomops; species Engystomops pustulosus. Next base: position 14,049,209 of record NC_092414.1, read on the forward strand.
TATTTTTGAATCCCACTCCTGTTGTGACTTGTACTTTTGAATCCTACTCCTGTTGTGACTTGTACTTTTGAATCCTACTCCTGTTGTGACTTGTACTTTTGAATCCTACTGTTGTGACTCATATTTTTGAATCCCACTCCTGTTGTGATGTGTATTTTTGAGTCCCGTCCCTGTGGTTTATTTTTGAGTTCCCTGCTCATAGGTGACATGTATTTCTTGAGGATTTGTTGTGAACTATATTTTTGATTCTCGCTTCTGTTGTGACTTGTATTGTTGATTCCTGATTCTGTTGTTGCCTGTATTTTTGAATCCCGCCCCCTGTTATTCTTAGTATTTGTGACTCCCGCTCCTGTTTTGACTTGTATTTGTGAATCCCACTCCTGGTGTGACTTGTATTTTTGAGTCCCACTCCTGGTGTGACTTGTATTTTTGAATCACTCTCCTGTTGTGACTTCTATTTTTTAATCCCACTCTTGTTGTGACTTGTAATTTTGAGTCCCATCCCTGTGGTATAGTGACTAATATTTTTGAGTCTGCTGCTTATCAGTGACATGTATTTCTTGAGTCTTGCCCCCTTGTTGTGAACTATATTTTTGATTCTCGCTCCTGTTGTGACTTGTATTTTTGATTCTCGCTCCTCTTGTGAACTATATTTTTGAATCCCACTCCTGTTGTGGCCTGTATTTTTGAGTCCTGCCCACTTCCCTTTATTGACTTGTATTTTTGATTCCTGTTGTGACCAATATTTTTGAGTCCTGTTTCATTTTTTGCCTTGCATTTTTTAGTCCCGCCCCCTGTTGCAGCCTACAATGTTTAATCTACTAAGGTGTCAACTCTAATAAAGCTGCATATGGTCAGACCCCAAAGAATTTTGCCTCTCACTGCTGAATTCGAACTTCCGCTTCTCCATGGCCAAATCTTTGCTGGCACAGAATTATGTAATGCTCCTACATCACCCTCTGACCTATGTCTGGTAATTTTGTGTGAGATCATTGAAGAAACCTCAAAATAGTGGAGAACTGGACCCGTCACGCAACAGAAACTCATAAGAATGTGAATATCAGCTTGTTTTCCCGCCAATCTATGATACGTGCTTGTATGAGGCCTCCATGTAAAATTAATTTTCATCAGGCAATCTAATAGACACCTGATGAAGGCCCCCTTTATAGTCTATGGCATTGTTTGGTCTCCATTTTGTCAGACTTCTGTTCCTTCTTTGTGGAGATGTTTTGACGTCAACGTACAACCACAAGTGTCTCATCTTCACCACGAGTCTATGGACACGGACTCTCGCCCTCATTTTGTCCAGACTTTGGGTTAACAAGTCGATGTTTCTACGGTTACGTAAGCTTCCATTTACCACCTGGGAAAAGAGACTTTCACAAAATGGACGCCATATTTGGAGTTCCACTCCCCTAATATACAAATCCCATAGGAGTCCCCGTGCGCTGGCTCCATCTGTTCTGCCTGGAGTCGGAGTTGCTTCGTCTGGAGACGCAGGCCGGGGCTCTACACCTAAGGAGCCATAAAATTAGAGAGATCTCCTTGGATTCTCCTCAGCAGACGAGGCTGAACAGAGATGTCAGGTTTGACGTCCAAATTATCCCCGAGTTCTGCGGAGTTCCCCTCTGCGGAGCTTTAGGTTTGTCACGTTTGATTGCGACTCCATAAGTTTAACAAAGTAAGAAGAAAATATTATTAGAGGATTAGATCTGGGGGTCGGGGCTGGTGGAGTGATGGAAAGGCACATTATATACAGCGGTGAAATAAAACTGCAATAACAGGTACGGCCTATGGAGAAGAGGGGGAGCCGTTTCCAAAAAAGAAACAAAATTGGCAGTTACAGGTATAGTAGGACCAGAGCTTGCTAGATACAGGCATAGTAGGCACAGTGCTTGGCGGTTACAGGTATAGTAGGACCAGAGCTTGCTAGATACAGGCATAGTAGGCACAGTGCTTGGTGGTTATATTCATAGCAGGCACAGTGCTTGGTGGTTACAGGCATAGTAGGCACAGTGCTTGGTGGTTATATTCATAGTAGGCACAGTGCTAGGTGGTTACAGGCATAGTAGGCACAGTGCTTGGTGGTTACAGGCATAGCAGGCACAGTGCTTGGTGGTTATATTCATAGTAGGCACAGTGCTAGGTGGTTACAGGCATAGTAGGCACAGTGCTTGGTGGTTACAGGCATAGTAGGCACAGTGCTTGGTGGTTATATTCATAGTAGGCACAGTGCTAGGTGGTTACAGGCATAGTAGGCACAGTGCTTGGTGGTTACAGGCATAGTAGGCACAGTGCTTGGTGGTTATATTCATAGTAGGCACAGTGCTAGGTGGTTACAGGCATAGCAGGCACAGTGCTAGGTGGTTACAGGCATAGCAGGCACAGTGCTAGGTGGTTACAGGCATAGTAGGCACAGTGCTTGGCGGTTACAGACATAGTATTCATACTGCTTTGCGGTTACAGGCATAGTAGGCACAGTGCTTGGCGGGTTACAGGTATAGTAGGCACAGTGCTTGGCGGGTTACAGGTATAGTAGGCACAGTGCTTGGCGGTTACAGGCATAGCAGGCACAGTGCTTGGCGGTTACAGGCATAGTAGGCACAGTGCTTGGCGGTTACAGGTATAGCAGGCACAGTGCTTGGCGGTTACAGGCATAGTAGGCACAGTGCTAGTGGCTACAGGCATAGCAGGCACAGTGCTAGTGGCTACAGGCATAGTAAACAAAGTGCTTAGACGTTAAGAGTCATAGTACACACAGTGCTTGGCAGTTACAGACATAGCATTCATAGTGCTCGGCAGTTATAGGCACAGTAGGCACAGTGCTAGGTGGTTACAGGCATAGTAGGCACAGTGCTAGGTGATTACAGGCATAGTAGGCACAGTGCTAGGCGGTTACAGGCATAGCAGACACAGTGCTTGGCGGTTACAGGCATAGTAGGCACAGTGCTTGGCGGTTACAGACATAGTATTCATACTGCTTTGCGGTTACAGGCATAGTAGGCACAGTGCTAGTGGCTACAGGCATAGTAAACAAAGTGCTTAGACGTTAAGAGGCATAGTACACACAGTGCTTGGCAGTTACAGACATAGCATTCATAGTGCTTGGCAGTTATAGGCACAGTAGGCACAGTGCTAGGTGGTTACAGGCATAGTAGGCACAGTGCTAGGTGGTTACAGGCATAGTAGGCACAGTGCTAGGCGGTTACAGGTATAGTAGGCACAGTGCTAGGCGGTTACAGGTATAGTAGGCACAGTGCTAGGCGGTTACAGGTATAGTAGGCACTGTGCTTTGTGGTTACAGGCATAGTAAACAAAGTGCTTAGACGTTAAAAGGCATAGTACACACAGTGCAGGCATAGTAGACATAATGCTTGGCAGTTACAGGCACTGTAGTCACTGTGCTTGGTGGTTACAGGTATTATAGACGTAGTGCTTGGGAGTTACTACCACAGTAAGCACAGTGCTTGGCAGTTACAGGCACAGTAGACATAATGCTTGTCAGTTACATGCATAGAAGACACATGCTTAGTGGTTAGAAGGCATAGTAGGCACAGTGCTTGGCAGTTATATGCACAGAGGACACCATTCTTTGCAGTTACAGGCACAGTAGGTACAAATAAGACCTGTAAGTTACAGGCACAATAAACCCAATGCTTAGAAGTTATAAACAAAGTGGGCCCAATGCTTGGCAGTTATAGAAATAGTAAGAACTCTACTTGGTAGTTACTGGCACAGTGGACACAAAGCTTTCCGGTTAAAGGGATACTGTGTACTATAGTTGGTAGTTATAGATAGTGGGCTCAATGTTCGGCAATTCCAGAGACACAGTGGACATAGTGCTCAGTGGTGAAAGGCAAAGTAGGCACTGCACTTGTTGGTTACTACTTACAACTGTGGAAAAGAACATAGTCTGTCTTTTAGGGTGCACAGGACTCCGCAACATGGTGGTCAGCAGATCTGGATCCTTGGTCACACCAGAATTAAACCCAGGACCCTGGAGTCTCTAAAGTTGGTACCAATCCAATAGGATTTAGAGGACAGGCAGATAAATTCCATCTCACCGACTAGACTAGTAGATCGACATTTAAAGGGATTTTCCATAACCCTCAGATCAGCAGTTTTGCAGCGTGATGACCACAGTTACCATTGTCCTTTATCTGGCAGCAGAATCCCCGGTCATGGAGGCCTCCAAACATAGCGGTAACACGTGGTGGCCAATACTGGGAACCAAAACAAGAGCGACCTCAATAGAAGCCTCACTGCGGGGTCAGGTGTATTATCATAACAGAGCTCAATATATGGACGCCATGTCCCATGATGCATTGCCTTGGTGTAGTATAGCAGTTGGAGGGTAGACCTGACCGTGTGGGACCACATATGAATGTGTAGGTTGATGAGGCTGGGTGCAGCACTGGGAAATCCATTGTGATCTTGGGGGTGTAGCCTAAAATTCCAGATTTCCAATTTTTCTAATTTTTTTCCAAGGAATTTCGTGGGACAAATTTTGAGGACCATGCATGCGAAAAAAGGGTCTTAATATACCTCTTTATGGGAAAAGTAGACATCTCGAAAGTCTTCGGTGAGGCATCTTCTAAGAGAGTCTAAGAGTCATATGGTGAGGTTCTTAAAAGGTCAACTACCTCGTGATGACATCACGTGATGACATCATGGTTACTATTTCCTCCGTCTGTAGCCACCACCTGTTACCCTCCCGTAGTACGGATCTTCTTCCCCTTCCTTCTACGCTGTGTAATTGCCTCTTTCTCCGTGACTCGGCTTCTCTCGTCCTGACATGCATCATCCTCGGCTGTCGTCCTAGATGCCAGGGGGCACACTGCCAGCAGCCCCATCTGCATCTTGTTGGCATCGGAGCGTCTGGGTTGTTCTCAGGGGTTGGTGCTGATTAATCAGATGGCAGAGCAGCCCACGAAAAGCCGAAAACATGAGAATCTGCCACCTAGGAGGTAACCCTTTTATTATCCGTCGCTGTGGGGGGGGTTCCTCAACTCGCATCGCGCCATTGTCTTGATCCACTTGTTTATTAATACATGGAATTTTTTCTGTGCCAAAGGAAGGCAAAAATTTAAAGGGCAAGGGCACTTTTTGAATATTTGAACCGTGCACTTATAGACAACCCTACTTACCGCCTTCCCTTGGCCCGAATTTGCCCCAATTTTTACGTATATTTAGTAGTATGTGTAGTGCTTGGTGTATATGGGCCCCCCAATAGTAGGGCCCTGAGTCCGATAGTAAAATTTTATAAGATTATGGACCTTACGATAAAGGGGTCTATAATGTATAGACCCTTAGTCTAATGCCCAATAGGGACCCTACAGCCTTTGTTAAGCCCCCCACCCACGCTCTTAATTTTTGAGGGGCATAAATGAATCTCCATGCTATAGACATTGGCTTAGGTCGGATTAGGCAGCCAGGTGCCATACACATATGGAAGGTTCTTATGGCACCGGGCACAACGGGCCAACTCCTTTTGAGAGTCTCTAAACATTTTTGGAAAGTGTACCCACTGGTCGTATTTCTAGGTTTTTCACCAGATTACAGCACCATCCTGACTCCACACAAATGATAGGAGGCAGTATGGGCCAAAAACTTTGAGAGTCTGTGAGGTTTCCACTTCTTTGGGAGTCTCCAAACATTTTTGGAAAGTTTAACCATTGCTTGTACCTCTTGACTCATCACCAGATTAAGGCTAAGTCAGATGAGGCAGCCACACCCATGATGGGGGGCTCCTATGGCCTCAGGCAGTATGGGCCAACACTTTTGGGTGTCAGGAGTTGTCCACTTCATCAGAAATCTTTAAACATTTTTGGAAAGTTTGACCGTCAGTCGTATCTCTACGATGGGAGGCTCTTACGGCTACTGGCGGATCGAGCCAACACCTTTGGGCGTGATGAGGTGTCCACTTCATTGGGAGTATGAAAACATTTTTGGAAGGTTTGAACATCAGTTGTACCTCTGGGTTCATCTCAAGATTATGGTTGCATCAGATGAACCATCTCTGTGCCACACATGATTGGAGTCTCCTACAGCACCAAGCGGAAGGAGCCAACACTTTTGGGAGTCTGGGAGGTGTCCATTTCATTGTAAACCTCCAAAAATTTTTGGAAAGTTTGACAATTGGTCATACCACTAGGATATTCCTGAGATTTAGATTGGGTCAGATAAAGCCACACATATGGGAGCCTCCTACGGCAGCAGGTGAAGGGAGCCAACACCTGTGGGTGTCAAGAGGTGTCCACTTCATTGGAAGCCTAGGACCATTGGACGTACCTCTAGGTTCTTCTCTAGATTAGGTCTGAGTCGGATGAGGCAGAATCATATAACTATGAATTATTGAAGGCTTTCTTGGTCAGGTTTTTGGGAGTCCATGAGGTGTAACCATGATCATGGAGCCCCCTTAGATATTTTCGAAGAGTTGTCAATATTGCCCGTACTGTACATTTTTTGGATCCCCTCCACACCATGAATATTTTGGGAGAAAGTTCCCCAAAACAGGGTCCAGATGCACCTCCATGGTCTTCCGAGCTTACAACTATTGTGGCGCAAGATGAGATAGCATGACAATAGCGATGATCCTCAGTTGACGCTCTTCAGGATGGCACTTCCAGTGAAGGTTTGAATTCGACATGTGAACATAGCCCTAATGTGTTCTCTACAAACGTACACCGAACCGAGTTATTCACCTCCATTACAACCGTATATCAGGCCTGTACACCTAGTACTGTGTTACACCAGCCAGGATTTTCAGTGCTCCCCCCCCCGCCGCTCCACCCGCTGCTACCCATCAGGCACCTCGCTGTTATTTTTATCTGTCGGTAGCTGCATAATTTATGGGCTTTAAATAAACACGACGTAGTGTGCTACACAGAAGAGCTCAGGATTTCGGGTTTTCATTCACTGTCTAATGTCGGTTCACAGAAGAACCGTCCTGAATGGTATTATACCACAATTCCATCAGTCTTATTCAATAGCAGAAAATACCAGCACCCTCCACATTGTTTACTTGTGATTAAAAATTCTAGTACATAGGGGGCAGTATTATAGTAGTAATATTCCTGTACATAGGGGCAGTATTATAGTAGTTATATTCCTGTACATAGGGGCAGTATTATAGTAGTTATATTCCTGTACATAGGGGGCAGTATTATAGTAGTTATATTCTTGAACATAGGGGGCAGTATTATAGTAGTTATATTCCTGTACATAGGGGGCAGTATTATAGTAGTTATATTCTTGTACATAGGGGGCAGTATTATAGTAGTTATATTCTTGTACATAGGGGGCAGTATTATAGTAGTTATATTCCTGTACATAGGGGGCAGTAATATAGTAGTTATATTCTTGTACATAGGGGCAGTATTATAGTAGTTATATTCTTGTACATAGGGGGCAGTATTAGAGTAGTTATATTCCTGTACATAGAGGGCAGAATTATAGTAGTTATATTCTTGTACATAGGGGCAGTATTATAGTAGTTATATTCCTGTACATAGGGGGCAGTATTATAGTAGTTATATTCTTGTACATAGGGGCAGTATTATAGTAGTTATATTCCTGTACATAGGGGGCAGTATTATAGTAGTTATATTCTTGTACATAGGGGGCAGTATTATAGTAGTTATATTCTTGTACATAGGGGGCAGTATTATAGTAGTTATATTCTTGTACATAGGGGGCAGTATTATAGTAGTTATATTCTTGTAGATAGGGGGCAGTATTATAGTAGTTATATTCTTGTACATAGGGGGCAGTATTATAGTAGTTATATTCCTGTACATAGGGGGCAGTATTATAGTAGTTATATTCTTGTACATAGGGGGCAGTATTATAGTAGTTATATTCTTGAACATAGGGGGCAGTATTATAGTAGTATATTCCTGTACATAGGGGCAGTATTATAGTAGTTATATTCCTGTACATAGGGGGCAGTATTATAGTAGTTATATTCTTGAACATAGGGGGCAGTATTATAGTAGTTATATTCCTGTACATAGGGGGTAGTATTATAGTAATTATATTCTTGTACATAGGGGGCAGTATTATAGTAATTATATTCTTGTACATAGGGGGTAGTATTATAGTATTTATATTCTTGTACATAGGGGGCAGTATTCTAGTAATTATATTCTTGTACATAGGGGGCAGTATTATAGTAATTATATTCTTGTACATAGGGGGCAGTATTATAGTAGTTATATTCTTGTACATAGGGGGCAGTATTATAGTAGTTATATTCTTGTACATAGGGGGCAGTATTATAGTAGTTATATTCTTGTACATAGGGAGCAATATTATAGTAGTTATATTCCAGTACATAGGGGGCAGTATTATAGTAGTTATATTCTTGTACATAGGGGGCGGTATTATAGTAGTTATATTCCTGTACATAGGGGGCAGTATTATAGTAGTTATATTCTTGTACATAAGGGGCAGTATTATAGTAGTTATATTCTTGTACATAGGGGGCAGTATTATAGTAGTTATATTCCTGTACATAGGGGGCAGTATTATAGTAGTTATATTCTTGTACATAGGGAGCAGTATTATAGTAGTTATATTCCTGTACATGGGGGGCAGTATTATAGTAGTTATATTCCTGTACATAGGGGGCAGTATTATAGTAGTTATATTCCTGTACATAGAGGGCAGTATTATAGTAGTTATATTCTTGTACATAGGGGGCAGTATTACAGTAGTTATATTCTTGTACATAGCTTATTGTTCAGTCAATAACCCTACAATATTTCTGTGTCTTTCTGGTGAATATCCTCTGTGACTAATGTTTCCTGGTAATAATGCGGCGCTGGTAAATCTGGGCCGGGTCTGAGCCTCGCTGTGTAATATTAGAACATTTCGGTTTATTCTGTATTACTCCTTTGTTCTGTGCAGAAGCTTTTAGTTACAGACTACTGGACCGTAGTAACAAGGGTCACCCCTATGGAGCTTTAAGAATGGACCGTACACCATCTTAACTCGAGAGTCAGGGAAGCAGTGAGACGAAACGTAACCCAGGAATACATTACGTCTGCTTTATACTGGGATACTTAAAGGGGCGCTCCAATTCAAAAAATCCCTTTTCGTTTAAAGGCCCATTTACTAACAAGCAGATCAAAGGGTGGAGAACCCGCAAGAATCATCTGGGGTGGAAATCTTAAGCAGGTGTATAATTTTATGATGGCGCCTCCACAGGTGAAATGAGGTACTGCACAATTGTCATTTAAATCAATGTTTTTTTCATTGTATATTACATGCACCGGTGCCGATCATGTGATTGAGATGGGACAATGCCTTTAGTGTGTACCAGGCATAGCGTCCTACTCAGTCCAATCCAACTTGTTTGAGATGAAAAATTCAATGACCGTATTATTTTTTTCCATGAAACAGCGCCACCCTTGCCCAGTGGCGGTGTCTGGTATTGCACCCTAGCGTCAATCACTTAAAGGGAGTTTCCTTTAAGGTTGTTGGCCTAGCCATTAAATGATTAGTGGATTTTGCACTTACATTTTTTTGTCTACCAGTCCTGGCGCCATACAGTTGATGGTGGTTATGAGTGGTACTGCGGCACATAGAAATTTATCAATATTCGATGGAATTGATGGAATTGTGGACCAAATTTTCATCAGTATCTGGGTCCTTCGAAAATTGCAATACCAAACCCAGGCACTAAGACAGAGGTGGTGCTGTTTCCCCCCAAAATTAAAATAGTATAGTTAAAAACTGCACAGGGGCGAGAGATTTGCAGCTTATGATGATGAAGTCTTGCACGGTGCAGCTGTAGTGGAGCCGGAGTCACGGCGTCATTCCTCTAGACGACTATAGACGCAGAGCGGGAAACCAGCGGGGTAATTAAATATGCAAATATAAAGATAAACATGGATACCGGAGAACATCTGGGAGCACGACAGTACGGGACAAGCGCCTGTGCCAGAGACTAATGAAAATTGCAGCTTGCTGACACCCGCGGTAATTGTGATTAGCATTTCCCAGGGCTGCGGCAGACAGACCCGATTGTCACCGCTCCACCAGAGCTCAGCAGTGACCGGATCCACAGCGCAAGCATCATAGGAGAGAGGGAGAAAGCGCATTACAGCAGTATTATATACATAGGGGGCAGTATTATAGTAATTATATTCCTGTACATAGGGGGCAGTATTATAGTAGTTATATTCTTGTACATAGGGGGCAGTATTATAGTAGTTATAGTCTTGTACATAGGGGGCAGTATTATAGTAGTTATATTCTTGTACATAGGTGGCAGTATTATAGTAGTTATATTCTTGTACATAGGGGGCAGTATTATAGTAGTTATATTCCTGTACATAGTGGGCAGTATTATAGTAGTTATATTCTTGTACATAGGTGGCAGTATTATAGTAGTTATATTCTTGTACATAGGGGGCAGTATTATAGTAGTTATATTCCTGTACATAGGGGGCAGTATTATAGTAGTTATATTCTTGTACATAGGGAGCAGTATTATAGTAGTTATATTCCAGTACATAGGGGGCAGTATTATAGTAGTTATATTCTTGTACATAGGGGGCAGTATTATAGTAGTTATATTCCTGTACATAGGGGGCAGTATTATAGTAGTTATATTCCTGTACATAGGGGGCAGTATTATAGTAGTTATATTCTTGTACATAGGGGGCGGTATTATGGTAGTTATAGTCTTGTACATAGGGGGCAGTATTTTAGTAGTTATATTCCTGTACATAGGGACAGTATTATAGTAGTTATATTCTTGTACATAGGGGGCAGTATTAAAGTAGTTATATTCTTGTACATAGGGGGCAATATTATAGTAGTTATATTCCTGCACATAGGGGGCAGTATTATAGTAGTTATATTCTTGTACATAGGGGGCAGTATTATAGTAGTTATATTCTTGTACATAGGTGGCAGTATTATAGTAGTTATATTCTTGTACATAGGGGGCAGTATTATAGTAGTTATAGTCTTGTACATAGGGAGCAGTATTATAGTAGTTATATTCCAGTACATAGGGGGCAGTATTATAGTAGTTATATTCTTGTACATAGGGGGCAGTATTATAGTAGTTATATTCCTGTACATAGGGGGCAGTATTATAGTAGTTATATTCCTGTACATAGGGGGCAGTATTATAGTAGTTATATTCTTGTACATAGGGGGCGGTATTATGGTAGTTATAGTCTTGTACATAGGGGGCAGTATTTTAGTAGTTATATTCCTGTACATAGGGGCAGTATTATAGTAGTTATATTCTTGTACATAGGGGGCAGTATTATAGTAGTTATATTCTTGTACATAGGGGGCAGTATTATAGTAGTTATATTCCTGCACATAGGGGGCAGTATTATAGTAGTTATATTCTTGTACATAGGGGGCAGTATTATAGTAGTTATATTCTTGTACATAGGGGGCAGTATTATAGTAGTTATATTCCTGTACATAGGGGACAGTATTATAGTAGTTATATTCCTGTACATAGGGGGCAGTATTATAGTAGTTATATTCTTGTACATAGGGGGCAGTATTATAGTAGTTATATTCCTGTACATAGGGGACAGTATTATAGTAGTTATATTCCTGTACATAGGGGGCAGTATTATAGTAGTTATATTCTTGTACATAGGGGGCAGTATTATAGTAGTTATATTCTTGTACATAGGGGGCAGTATTATAGTAGTTATATTCCTGCACATAGGGGGCAGTATTATAGTAGTTATATTCTTGTACATAGGGGGCAGTATTAAAGTAGTTATATTCTTGTACATAGGGGGCAATATTATAGTAGTTATATTCCTGTACATAGGGGGCAGTATTATAGTAGTTGTATTCCTGTACATAGGGGGCAGTATTATAGTAGTTATATTCCTGTACATAGGGGGCAGTATTATAATAGTTATATTCTTGTACATAGGGGGCAGTATTATAGTAGTTATATTCTTGTACATAGGGGGCAGTATTATAGTAGTTATATTCTTGTACATAGGGGGCAGTATTATAGTAGTTATATTCTTGTACATAGAGGGCAGTATTATAGTAGTTATATTCTTGTACATAGGGGGCAGTATTATAGTAGTTGTATTCCTGTACATAGGGGGCAGTATTATAGTAGTTATATTCCTGTACATAGGGGGCAGTGTTATAGTAGTTGTATTCTTATACATAGGGGGCAGTATTATAGTAGTTATATTCTTGTACATAGGGAGCAGTATTATAGTAGTTATATTCTTGTACATAGGGAGCAGTATTATAGTAGTTATATTCTTATACATAGGGGGCAGTATTATAGTAGTTATATTCCTGTACATAGGGGGCAGTATTATAGTAGTTATATTCCTGTACATAGGGGGCAGTATTATAGTAGTTATATTCTTGTACATATGGGGCAGTATTATTGTAATTTTATTCTTCAACATAAGGAAAGTAATATACTAATTATGTTATAGTATATAGAAGTATTATATTCTCTTACACAGAATTCTCTCCATAAATGTTATTATTAGCAAATTTTCAGCGTTTTCACAAAATCAAAGGTATAATTCACGAATTAGGAAATTGCGGTTGTTACAATGATTGTGTGGAATGATGCGTCATATGGCGCTATGTTAATATCGGTTTACAATTTCCCATATGGATGAACTTTCTGCCTTAAGGTGACAAAGCTGTTATGTTCCCGGCGTCAGACTGATAATACAATAATTTTATTGTAACGACTTCATTAGGGAACCTGTGATAGTGATGGGAGATGATGCGATGATGCCGTGCCGGTCGCTTGGGTGGAAGGCGAGATAATTGAACGCTGTGTTTTTGCAATTAAAATGACCATAAAGAAGTCATTTCCAATCCTTCCATAATGTCAGCATATTAAGATAATACGCCCATAGCGTAAGTCAACGCCACGCGCCTGATTGTCCTCATTATTAGGAGATGAAGCAATTCTATTCATTTCCTTCATTCTTTACCTCGCAGGAGATAATAAACTATACTTAAAATAAATTTTAAAAAGTAAAATTCTTTAATTCTCTAGTCACAACCGATGCGCCTTTCATAATCTACTTGTTTTGATATTCAGCAATAGGAACACATGTCCAGCTTAAGTCCTTGACCGATCAGCAACTGTGCTCTGCCTCGATCTGTCGGACCTGATTGGCGAGGCTCCCAATGGTTGGACCTGATTGGCGAGGCTCCCAATGGTTGGACCTGATTGGCGAGGCTCCCAATGGTCGGACCTGATTGGTGAGGCTCCCAGTGGTCGGACCTGATTGGTGAGGCTCCCAGTGGTCGGACCTGATTGGTGGGGCTTCCAGTGATCACACCTGATTGCTGAGGCTTCCAGTGGTCGGACCTGATTGGTGAGGCTTCCAGTGGTCGGACCTGATTGGCGAGGCTCCCAGAGGTCGGACCTGATTGGTGAGGCTCCCAATGGTCGGACCTGATTGGTGAGGCTCCCAGTGGTCGGACCTGATTGGTGGGGCTTCCAGTGATCACACCTGATTGTTGAGGCTTCCAGTGGTCGGACCTGATTGGTGAGGCTTCCAGTGGTCGGACCTGATTGGTGAGGCTCTCAGTGGTCGGACCTGATTGGTGAGGCTTCCAGTGGTCGGACCTGATTGGTGAGACTCGCAGTGGTCGGACCTGATTGGTGAGGCTCCCAGTGGTTGGACCACGATGATCTGTTTGTTATCTGCCGATTTTCTACGGGAAACCCTCAGTTTGTTTCCGATAGAACTGAATGGGAAATTAAACAGTGCAGAAGTAGTTGTACGTAGTCGTTGTCAGATGGGCTGGGTCAAGGTATAAAAGGTCAAGAGTATAAAAAAAAGAGGGTGTCTTATATAATCAGGAGCATTCACCGATAGTGGTGAGATGTGGACACTGAGCATATGTCTAACACTTGTGTCACTCACTCATTATTATTGTTTTTATTTAATGGGATCCTTCATACTAAAACTCCTTAAATGAGATATATATATATATATATATATATTTTCCTGTAGGAAATCCCCAGGTCTCTTTACACAGAATAGACACATTAATCGGCTAAAAATTTCAAATTGTGGTTCCAACGTAGCTGTAGTCGTAGTCAGGAAAGGGCCATGTAGAATCTAGAGTATTAGTTAATTAACTTTACTGTTCCTTAAAAAGGGTTGAATCCTGTTCATGAGGTCGTTTAGTGAAGGAGTAGGTAAATCAGCATCACATTTCACACCTTTGAAAGGGATTGTTCCAGATTAGGCAATCGTGACTTGTCCTGTCCTGAACTCAGCCCTTCTGACTACGACTACCACCTACTACTAAATACAGTAATTTAATTATGGTTCCAACATAGCTGTAGTCGTAGTCAGGAAAGGGCCAAGGGCCACAGAAGAGGCACATTAATCGGATAACAGTTTTGAATTATGGTTCCAACGTAGCTGTAGTCGTAGTCAGGAAAGGACCATGTAGAATCCAGTGTATCAGTTAATTAACTTTACTGTTCTTTAAAGAGGTTGCAATCCTGTTCATGAGGTCGTTTAGTAAAGGATTAGGTGAAGCAGCATCACACTTCACACCTTCGAAAGGTATTGTTCCAGATTAGGCAATCGTGACTTGTCCTGTCCAGAACTCAGCCCATCTGACTACGACTACCACCTGCTACTAGATACAGTAATTTGATATTTTAAGCCAATTTGTGTGCTTTTTCTGAGTGTATCAACCTGGGGGTTTTCAGGTGGAAAATACCTACTTTTTGGGGGGTCTAGGGTGAAGGACCCTTTTAATTAATAATGTTATGTAACCTCCCCTAGTGGTGGCTGTATGCAGACAGTGTTTGATTATATAATTGTTATAGATTGTTCAAAATTAGGCAAACGTTGCTTGTCGTGTCCTGATCTCAGCCCATCTGACTAGGACTACGAGTAAATTGATATTTTAAGACAATTCATGTGCTCTACATGATTGTAGCAACCTGGGAGGCTACAGGCAGAAAATACCAACTTTTTTTTGGGGGGGGGGATCTAGGATGAAAGACCCCTTTAATTAATAATGTTAAGTAACTTCCCCTAGTGGTGGCTCTATGCTGATAGTATTTGATTATATAGTTGGGTACAAATTCTTGCTCTGTATATGTTCCAGTTCCTGCACTATGAATGATCCCCATGCATTTCGAGTACAATTATAGGAACATAAAACGAATCACGACAGATTCAGCCCCTTTAAGTGCAGGCGGCCAGCCGACTCTTTATCACTGCTGACTGTTGAATTCATTTTCCTAATCTCCACCTAGGACACCGGCTTGCTTCTGACTATGGCTGGCTTCCCGCTGTGCCTTGCCCGAGCGGAGATTTACTGGCTCAGAACGCGGCATATTGACTGCGTCTGCTGATTGTTTGCTCTCCACGCCGGAAAAAAAAAAAACAATGGTAGTGAATAAACTTTGCAAATTTGGACAGGATTTATAAAATATTTCTTCCTACGATAATGGAGGACGAAGAGGTTTCCAGGAGGACGTGTTGTTCTATTTGTCTTACGATGAGCCGGAGAGGGGAGGGCTTGGGCATCTTGGACCCCCCGTAGAAGACAATCCTGATGCTAACCATCCATCTATCCAGTAATCGTCTCCAAATCTTGGTCACCCAACGAACCAATCTGATGGATCCTCTTGCTGCTCAATAACTATATTATGGATGGTCCTGGCCATGATTAGGGAAAACGGGATTTTGTATTTGTAAATCTTCCCATAAGAGATATACCCTAGTGATATGTGATTGGCTCCAGAATTGCACCGGAAGGGATTGTTTTCTGATGGAAGAAGAAGTTTCCAGGACAATGGGCAGAGCTGGAGAGAGAAGGTCTTGGTCATCTTGGACCCTCCATAGAAGACAATTCTGATGCTCATCTACGTATACGGTAATTGTGTCATAATCTTGGTCACCCAACAGACCAGTTCGACAGATCCTCTTGCTGGACAATACCTATATTTCAGATGGTCCTGTCTGTGAATAGGTCCAACTTGATTTCGTATTTGTAAATCTTCCCATAACAAATATACCCTAGTGGTAAGTGATTGGCTCCAACATTTCTTCAGAAGGGGTTGTCTTCTGATGAACATCGAGAGCCAGTTTTTGTGTCAAAGCGAAGACCTACTGGAGGATTCCCACCTGTGTTGAGCAGCAGGTTGTGGGAATAGTATACTCTGTCACTGGTTTGTCTTTTAAGCCATTTCAAGTGGTGTTGACTAAGTAGTCCACCTTGGTTTCCACCTTAACCCTTATATAAAGATTTTCTGAATTTTCTGCATGGAAACACCAGGACGCTACCCCTTTGAGTGCTCCAGATGATTGACAGCCTCAGGCGAAAGTTGTACTTGTACAGGCCAAGGTCAGGGCAGAAATGTTTGTGCAGGTCAATAATCACGCAGGAGGTGGTGCCTGGCAAGTCGTAGACAAGCTGGGGTCAACACCGGAAATGAGCAGATCATCAACAAGCCAGGAAAGTAGCCCGGGTCAGGTACATGAGATACAGAGGTGAGGAAAAACCTCAAAAGAATAAGCATTTTAGGAACCTTTATTGCTCTGGCATCTTATTAGGGGACAGTGCGTTATATGACCAGGGGTCGACTTTAATTGACTGGGGCAAAATAGTGGGAAGTGGCTTTCCTTTTTGGAGGCATTAAGAGCTTTGCTTGCACCCTACGAAAACAGAATGGAAGTTTGTGGGGAGCTGGGAGCCAGGAGCAAAGATGTAAGAGTTTGTATGGACAGGTTACAAATTGAGGGGCATAAACAGATATAATATTTAAGGGATGTAATTGTACCCACTAGAAAATATCAATTGTCCTCTCCTCACAATCTCCATTGCTAGAAGGTCCCAACCTTGATAAACTGTTGACCGGATGTGTCTAATGAGCACCAATGACCTGTGATTGTACCTAAAAGCAAGTCTTCAATTTGCCTGCAGCACTCCCGCAGGACTGATGAAGTATTACACCGTTAACCATAGAAATCAGTGGACTGTTCATGTAATGTGGGGTCCTCCACTGTGAGAGATACTCTTTGTAGTCAGTCTACACTCCTCCAGACAATCCATTAAGCTCTCACATGACAATCAACATAGCATGGGACCTCTAGTACGTTAGTATATACTGTATATATGATCCTCACGTCTTATAGCGAGCCGCTTCGGTGTGGTCTCTGGTTACCTCCTGTTTTTGTTTGTCTCTGTAGCGTCTCGTTTTAAGCCGCCGCTCTCTTCCCGTCTCCAGGCTCATCCTTCTTCGCCTTTCTTCATTAATTTGCTGTCTATTTGTCTTTGGCTCTTTCTCCTCCAAATCTCGTTGCGGAATAAATTTTCCGCAGACTGTAATTGGCATGAAAAGGGGGCACCGGTGACTTAATGCCGCCTTCCTCCTGTCGGGTTATGAGCTGTCACTTTGGAATTAGAGAAATCTCTTCCTTCCCCATCACTCAGCGGCATCAGGCTAAAGATCCGACATTAGCTTTAAAAATTCATGGGAGATTTTCCTGATGCTTTTTCCTTAACATTTGATGTGCGGAATTAATCTGTTGCTCTGTGCAACTTATGTGTGCGATCCATCAAAAAATTTATAGAAAAACATTGTCTACTCTGTATTCCGAGAACGTTGTCAGCAGCAGGAGGGGAGTGTGGTGATCTTGTAGGTGAAAGTGACCTGTCCACTCATTTTACAGATGACAGGGCTTCATTTGATGAAGGGATTGACAAAAAGTAAAAGTCAAAATTGGAGAAAAGTGTCAGATCTGAAGAAGCACCATGTATTTCAGGGGAACAGTGTGCTGATTTTGTCAGAGAAAGTGACGTATACAAATTAAAATTTCTGAAGACATTTCTGTATGGGATAGGCAGTTACATGGGCAACAGAGACAACAACTGGGGGTCACAATGGCCATGGATTCGGAAGAAGGGTTTCCCCAGTACCACAGAGTATTTCAAGAGAGCAGTGTGCTGATTTTGATGGAGAAAGTGACCAGTATAAATTAAACTTTGTGAGCACCTTGTTGTATTTTATAGGCAGTGACATGGAGAATAAAGTTTACTGTGAAATTACGTCACTGTTAAGGAAACAGGGTTTCCCCAGCAGCACAGAGTATTTGAGGAGAGTAGTGTGCTGATTTTGTCAGAGAAAGTGACTTGTACAAATTAAAATTTGCAAGAACCGTATTGTATTGGACAGGCCGTGAGACTACTGTGAAGTTACAATGGTCACAGTTAAAGGAAACCTACCACCACGGATCTACCTATTAAGGTAGATCGGGTGGTAGGTGCCTCTATTGTATGTGAGGATGGCCCTTTTAAGGGCTAAGCCTCACGTCCCTTGTGTCTTTTTATAACTTTTATTGTCCTAATATGCTAATTTTCTAAAGAGGTTACTGGGGCGTGGAGTAACCAGAGCTGAGGCTACACGGTGCGGCTACTCCACGTCCCAGTAGCTTCTTTGATCCTCCTACCCGCATCTCTTTGACGCGCAGTCCTTAAAAGCGCTATCCTCACATACAATTGAGGCACCTACCACCCGATTTACCTTAATAGGTAGATCCGTGGTGGTAGGTTTCCTTTAAGGAAGCAGAGTTTCCCCAGCAGCACAGAGTATTTCAAGACCATATATGTATTTCCGTTTAAATTATGGATGGAAAGTTCCAGAGTAAACCCACTTAAAAAAACATACACCCCAGAACAGACTTGTTGAACACATATAGGTCACAGATCAGAGCCGCTAAACTAATACTCATCCCCAACTCAGAAGTCCTTGAAAAAAAAAATAGACCCCAGGCCGGACCCCAAAATAAAAATAGACCCCAGGCCAGAACCCTAAATAAAAATAGACCCCAGTCCAGGCTACCTTAATGAATAGAAACCCCTAAACAAAGGCCTTAACCAGACCAGTGAAATAAATGCAGCCCACAGGTGAAACTGGCTAAACAAAGGTTAAAGTAAGAATACTCATAAAACAGACCACAGACCATGCCCCTAAGTAGAGGATCAGACCATCCAAATATCCAATTTATACAAACCCCAGACCGAGGCCAAATAAATCCTAAACCAGTGTTACAAATGAAGACTCCAAGCCAAACCTCCAAATCTAATACAGATCTCAGTGCTCCTTAAAATACAGACCCAAGACTGGACCTTCGAACACATACAGACCCCAGTCCAGACCCTCTAATCAAGTACAGACCAGAGTGTGGAATCCTATTAACTTGTGGTCTCTACCAAAGACAACATCCAGTCATTGGCCACGAGTGAAGATGAATGAGGGATTGAGAAGAATCAAGAATTTAGTTAGGATGTTGGACATGGAATATTTGACTAGGAGGTCTCTCCTTTCCCCAAGGCTTTTGGGGCATTATAGGAGAATTGCCAAACTCGAGCTCTGACCAAATAGTATTTCCGAAGAGCTTTTAGGAGTGATGTCCAAGCTTGATCTTTGGTGGCTTCTAAACCCACATCTTTACATATCAATGCGAGGTCCTTCTTGGCGACGGCAAGTCAAGTATCTTCATTGTAGACGCCGATGAGGAAATTTCTTCATTGACCATTTGATGCCATAATATCTTGGTGCATACAGGCTCAATTACACAGACAAGATCACAGCACTGATGCTTCGCGCAACATCCCGAAGATAAAAAAAAAACAGCAATTCAGACGAGTCGAGGAAATGGATAGAAGACATAGATGGAAAGACGGGAAGGCGGCGGGTAAACACACTGAATTAATTTTGTCCAGGAGGTATAGAATGATAAGGGAAATTGCTCATTTAACTTGACAGCCTGTCAGGCAGAAGTATTACACAGATTAATGCCACCTCCCCAGAAGTTATCCCTGGAGGGCCGCACCAAAACTTCACAGCTCTTCAAAATGCTCTAACACGGTGCCAGACGACGCGCACTCTCGCCGTCTCTCTGACTGATCTGCGCTCTCGAGAACAGTAGAAGCTTCCGTGAAAAACAAACGTAGATATCAAATTTTGACACCTGAATTTACATAAATCATTAAAGGGGTGTACAGACATGTGGGGGGGGGGAGGGGTGATGAGGCTCAATTATGGCCACAACCTCAAAATGAGCCAAGCGTTGATTTACCACCCATCCAAATGTGAAGTTTTCTAAATCACTGCACATCATTATACTTCGTCAAACATTTTTTGAGATGTACCACAGTGGTTTTTTTTCCCTACAGCTCCCCCAAAGGAAAACTTAAGTAATGCATCAATTTCCATCAAAATCAATACACAATCCATGGTCAAACCAGGTCCTCCAGCGTTAGAGACATTGGGGCAGATTTACTTACCCGGTCCATTCACGATCCAGCGGCGCGTTCTCCGCGGTGGATTCGGGTCCGGCCGGGATTCATTAAGGTAGTTACTCCGACGTCCACCAGGTGGCGCTGCTTCGCTGAAGTTCCCCGGAACGCGCTGGAATACACCGAGGCGGGCAGAGTGAAGGTAAGTGCAAGCTCCGCAACACATTTTTGTTTTTTTAAATGCGGCGGTTTTTCCAAATCCGTCGGATTTTCGTTCGGCCCGATTTCCGTCGCGTGCTTGCCAGCGCCGATGCGCCACAATCCGATCGCGTGCGCCAAAATCCCGGGGCAATTCAGGGGAAATCGGCGCAAATCGGAAATATTCGGGTAACACGTCGGGAAACCGCGAATCGGGCCCTTAGTAAATGACACCCAATCTTCGTAACCTATTTTTGCCTTCTTAAACACAGAGTCATCTCTATATATTTTCTAATAATTTTCTAAAAAAAACCTCTTGGGTTTCTTTAGCATTTCAATAAGTCAAAAATAATCTGTACATTTTGGAACTTTTCCCGTAAAGAAATTGCTAAATCTTTCAGAAGGAACCCTCGCTGCCCAGATGTAAGGCTTTCTAATCGTATCATGGAGGTTCCTCTCTGCTACAAACATGTTTTCTTTCTGTAATAAATTGGTTGTTTCATGTGCGGCCGTGAGGCTTCTGAAGCCAAGATGAACGAGATTCGTTCCGAGCGAGCGAGACAAGATATGGCGCGTTACTTTTTATGCTCTGATATCCTCCTCTGTTTCCCTCCGCTGCACTAATCTGGGAGGATGGGGGGGGGGGTGTCTCCAAAGACTTTGTAAGCTTCACAATACTCTGGAAGTGAATGGCTTGCGTCAAAATTTTTTTCCTGTAGATATGAAAAAATAAAAAAAGCTCCTGGTTTAGACTTTCAACAAAAAAAATTATGTTTTTTTTTTAGTTTTGTGAATTGGATGACAAGCAACATGAACTGCATGAAAGTTCCTACCTAAACTGAAACGGTTAGACCAGAACTTCTTAAATTGTTCACCGTTGCATCCCACCAGACAATAGTGATGCCTTAGCAGGGTCGGACAGGTCCACCAGAGAACCAATGGGTCATACTGTGGGCACAGGCTATAACTACGTAAAGAACACAGAAATCAAGCAGAAGACAACCCAATTCTGATGTCTACCAGGGTCTATTTTCTAGAGTTTGATCGAGGGTGGGCTACCAAAATCTAGGAACCTTAGATTGGCCTCTCCCTTCTATACATCTCACTATCTGTGACCAATCTGTAATTGAAGAGTAATTGACCCAAGTAAACCCTCTGATAACCACCGTCGGGACAACTTTAGTACGAATTGGAAGAGTTGGTGGCCTCGACTTCCGGGAACATTAACACTAATGGACAAGTAGACCACAAAGCTCTCTATGCAACATCTGTGCTCTCTTCTCACTATTTCCATGCATGGTCTGGTTGGCTTGGAACCAACCCCCCCCCCCAAACCTTACATTTACCCTACCTATGAGAGTTTACTTGGCATTATTGATAATATTGAGAGCTTTTGTTCCAACCAAAGGTAAATCGTAGACTATCTGCTCCAAATTGACCAGGTTTACAGAAGTTTACAGGAACCCCACCCAACCGTAGGAAGTCCTACCTGGTAGAGTCCCTGTGCATTCTGGGGTCCTGATGTTTCCATTCTAACCTTGGTTTTAGGATATAGCAGAAAAGGAACAGACAATATCATCTCTACGACATCTGTACTTTTTACGAAGTATGAATCGCTCCAGCTCGACACAGCATAGGAAAAGAAACCTATGTATTTAGGTCTGACCATGTGTGGTATAACCCAAGTACATGTAGCAGCAATTTCCTCGTGTATCTCTGTTTCGGTTCAGTCAATTACAGCGCGGAGCCCGGAGCGTACTATAATGTCTCATGTTTTATTTACATCCTCTAAGCCTGACTATAGAGTTAACTCTCCCGAGGCCTCAGGAAGTCAGACATGTAAGTAGGACATGCCACTCTGTCTGGGCCAGACCAGCCTCCCACTTATCAGAAAGAAAACCAATATACATTGACTTATCCAAGAGATACCTTAGAAAAAAATCTGAAAATGTTATTGACGAGTCTGAAAAATGTCAACGGGAGCAGACGTCGGGGGAGAGGATGGAAATCATTGGAAAGTTATATGATAGTCGGGGATCTTCAGGAGTGAGATTTGTGTGAGAATACTTAAGTATAATAAAAATTTGGGATTGAGGAATCGGGGAGAAAGAGGTTTTCTGTTTTTTTTAAGGAAAACTTAACAGGTGTTGGAGATTTGTTAAGAAATAATATAATGGGGAACACGCGTTGTCCGATGCTGATTCGGGTTCTGCCGGGATTCACTAAGGTCCGTGCGCCCGATATCCAGCAGGTGCCGCTGCTTTGCCAAAGTCCGCCGGAGTTCACCTTCTTATTCCCATGTAAGTGCTGATCTTGCAACACAATTCTTTTTTTAAATTCCGCAGCTTTTCCGAATCCGTCGGGTTGTCCGACGGCCACGCCCCCCCGATTTCTGTCGCGTGAAAGCCGGCGCCGATACGACAAAATCCGACCGCGTGCGCCAAAATCCCGGTGCAATTTGGCGCAAATCGGAAAAATTTGGGAAACCCGACGTAAGTGTAGCGTTCGGACCCTTAGTAAATGAGCCCCAATGTATTCCTTTTGCCACACCACGGCTCCCGGTTGGTCTGCCTACACTTTTGAGCTGTGTGGAAGGGGATGGCAGGCGATGGCAGCTTCTGGCCAACAGAAACCGGAAGTGTCATTGGGTTACTCGGAGGCCATCGATTGGCCAAAATGGTCCACCAACACTTCTTGCCCAGCAGGGAGTTTGTGCTAGCTAACCAATAGACACAATGCTGAAACGGGGAGCATTGCACCATATCAACATGAGAAAACCCCCTTGGCCATGGCAAGATTACAACGTAACACTTATCCAATTAGGATTCTAAGTCATTTTGTGGAGTGCCTATGACAGTAAAAGAGGTGTGTTACAACCTAAAGGGGCATGCCATTTTCTGAAACGGGGGTAAAAGTTGCATGATGATCCTTTAAAAAACTGTGTCTGTTGCAAGGTCCAATCAATTTAAAGAGGTTAGTCAGGATATAAAAAAAACAGTTGCTCACCTGTGAAGACTGCACCTCACTTGAGTAAGGCAGGGTACACCAGCCATGAGGCAAGTTGAGCCACTTGCCTCAGGCAGCACCACCTTCAACAAAGTGGGCGGCAGAATCATGGGCGCAGTTATCTGCTACAAAGCGGAATCTGCCACCTAAAAGTAGTGTTTCTTCACACCTGATGTCTGCATTGGTGTGAGACACTGCGAAGAGACTAAAAAAATAACCTGTTATATTACTATTGGATGGGGCAGGGAGGGCACCATTCGACAGAAGGGCTCAGGCAGCTGTGAGTTTATGTTTACCCCTGGAGTAAGGTATGATAGATCAGTCCTATTAACCCAAAAGAGCTAAGGAGCAATACCATACACACCCCATGGCCAGGTGTGGCGCTGTTTTTGGAAGAATGGAGCCTTTTTCATGAAATACTTAGCTCAGAGAGGAGATCCACACAGAACTTAGAGCTCCTTAGTGAACAAAGCTTAGGATTATTGACAAGGCTGGTAATTATTGCAGAGGTTTCCTCTTTAAAAATGCAGAGATATTGATTTCCCAGAGGAAAGGCTCACCACTGTTGGTCTTCTGGCCCCTCAGCCCCACGACTGGGGTTTAAACGAATCCCTCTCTTCTTGCACCAATGTTTGCATTACATTCGATATTCTGAAAGGTCAAGTCACTGGAACTGCTTCAAATTTTGCAATTCGGATTCTTGATTAATTAGGTTGCTAATTTTTTACTATTTTTGTTTTTTAATTAATATCAATAGGGGGTTTGAACCTGTAGTATTTTTTTTGCAGTATATGCAATTTTTTACACTTTATGTAATATCTGTGCTCATTCGCTCATTATACTTTTGCACTAGTCTGAACACTGACTTATGTCATCCCTTGCTGTCTTAATTGATTTCCACCAAACCTGTTTGCCTCCTGTTGGCTTTGTTCTGGGCAGAGGACGGTTAAGCTAGCTGTGATGGACAGATGACTTGCCCACCCACATTCTTCGTCTGTTTAGTTTGGATGTCAGGGGAGCATTCAAATTACTCTCTGGAGTGGGGCTCTCATAAAAGGACTGTCTGCCAACTTCCCAGTGCTTGCTATAAGTCTTCTTTGGAGCTTAGTAGTATATTCTGCACTTCTGTACTCCACTTCATCTCTGACCCTTGCTAGTCCTATGACCCCCTGTTTATCTCTTCATTGCATTGTTCTCTTGGGTTTGACCCTTATTTATACAGCCATTTTTTTGTGTTGGCTTGTCCCAGTTAATTGTCTATGTGTTCTTACTTTAGCAAAGGAAAGGAACTTCGACCAGTTGTCACCTACCGTCTAGGGTAGGGTGGGATGTAGGTATGGACATCTGGATGGGTCTAGCTTTAGGGCTCACTATCCATTTTTTTCCATTTTATTGTACAATCCCAAACAGCAGGGTTACACAATATCTATTGAAGCCTGCCAACGTGTGTTCTCCCTCTACCAGCCCTGTTATTTTATTTGTGCAAAAATTTTCTACAAAGTATGGCTTCAGTTTCTCCTTGGTGTAGTTGCCTGTACTTATAGATTAGCAGCTTTTATAGATTAGCTGCTGTCTTGGTTTTGGCTGTAGCTATAATCTTACAGTCTCCTCGTGCCAACGTGGGACTCTTTATAGCCAAGTCCAATCAAGAGTGAAAACCAAAGGATCCCTTATTATTAGTATTAACCCGATCATTAAGTATTGAACAGATGTCAACTTTTTTTTAAAGTTTTTGAATTTTCAACACAGAAATGGCCTCACAAATGGCCACTTTCTGTGGACCTCCTGTATAAGCAGATTTACCTATAGTACTTGCCCAAAGCTGACAATGCTATAGTATTAGTATAATAATAAGCTCCCCACCAGGGTGACTATGTGTCAGTCATACTCCTATAAGCTAAGTCATGAGGCAGGATGGATTTAATATCTGTCTTGAAGACTCTGTGGTGACAGTTCACAGCTAAATGAGTCTGGCAGCCACTTCCAAAAGGCCATTTCCAAAAATGGTTTTAACACGAAGAAGATTTTTATCCTCAAAAACTATTAGGGCTTGATGCATGGTGGGAGTTTAATTTTTTCTTAAAGGAAAATTTGCCAATTTTTATCATTGATATATATATATATTAGTCCACTTTATGCAACCCATGACAAATTTTTTTTGGGTGGGTTACTAAAAACTTCTTAAATTTACCTATGTGGTTAGTTATGTATGAGATATTGGGGCAGATTTACCTACCCGGTCCATTCGCGATCCAGCGGCACGTTCTCCGTTGAGGATTCGGGTCTTTCGGCGATTCACTAAGGTAGTGCGCCCAATGTCCACCAGGTGTCGCTGCTGCGCTGAAGTCCGCCGGAGTTCGCCTTCCTATCGTGGGTGCAGGTAAGCGCTTGTCAAGCGACACATTTTTTTAAAAAATTCTGTGTTTTTCCGAATCCGTCGGGTTTTCCAACGGCCATGCCCCCGATTTCCATCACGTGAAAACCGGCGCCGATGTGCCACAATCTGATTGCGTGCGCCAAAAACCCGGGGCAATTCGGCGCAAATGGGTAATTTTTGGGAAACCCAACGAAAAATAGCGATTTAATGGAGGAAGGAGTAGTTGTTCTCATCGCCTATTACCAGAGATATGATCCTGTGCTAGCCGCTCTCTACTTCATTAGAAATGTTACCTATAATTGTAACTCTCCCATCCTGTATTTAATATATAAGTTTCAATACTATACCTATTACTACTGGTGTGATCCTGTGTTATCTGCTTTCATCAAAGCAGAGATTTTACCTTTCGACGTGACTTGATGAGACGTCTAATCCCATTGATGAGTTCTGATCCTATTAATTCTGAAAACAAACAAATTATTTACTGATGTTGCCTAACATATGCAGTAAGAGGGAGGAGGAGCTGTGTCTATCACCTATTATCAGTGATGTGATCCTGTGTTATCTGCTTCCAATACAATAGAGATTTTAACTTTCGATGTGACTTGATGAGACGTCATCATTTTACTGTACCGAGTTCTTATCCCATTAATTCTGAAACCAAATAAATAATTTACTGATGCTGCCTAACACATTCAGTAAGAGGGAGGAGGAGCTGTGTCTATCGCCTATTATCAGTGATGTGATCCTGTGTTATCTGCTTCCAATACAATAGAGATTTTAACTTTCGATGTGACTTGATGAGACGTCATCATTTTACTGTACTGAGTCCTAATTACATTGATTCTGAACCCAAATAAATTATTTATGGATGTTGCCTAACATATGCAGTAAGAGGAAGGAGGAGCTGTGTCTATCACCTATTATCAGTGATGTGATCCTGTGTTATCTGCTTCTAATACAACAGATATTTTAACTTTCAATGTGACTTGACGAGACCTCATCATTTCACTCAGAGTTTTGATCCCATTAATCTAAACCCGAATAATGTATTTACCGTTGCTGCCTAACATCTGCAGTAAGAGTGAGTAGGAGCTGTGTCCATCACCTATTATAAGTTATATTTAATTCCCATAGATTCCCATTAATTCATAATTTAGTAGCCATTTTTGTATGGAAAGTGGCACAGACAACCAAGGTTGGAAGTCTACGATTTGTCGATATCTCCTACTGGAGTCACGCTCTCAGATTTGGAGGAATAATTCCATGCAATAAAGTCACCGGACCGATGTAACTTTAAAGGCGCCCGCCCCTTTAAAAAACCTCAACTTTGTCTGCACAGTCTTTCCTCTAGACTATGACTCTGGAATATAACGGCAGACTGTACGTGAGATATATCAAATGACTAGAGCGGAGAAGTCGGGGCTGCTCAGTTCCCGTTGCTTATACCAGGCACAGAGCATAAAGCGGGGGAGCAGAGGCCACCGCCGTGCAAACTGCAGAGTCGCTGGTGAATATTTTAAGTCCATTTATTTTGCATGAGCCTGCAGGAGAACGGTTACCTAATGTACTGAGCAGGAGCGCAGAATCTCGAAGACCAGAATAGACAAAACAAGTCTATACACAGTCAACGGATACATAGATATCAATTGACTTCTCAACGTCGCCCCCAACGTCGTCAGGACACGAGTAAGAGATAGATGGAGATAGATGTAGATAGATATGAGATAGATAGACTTGTATTCTGCTATATACACGCCTGGGTTCTCCCGCACAATGATCTGATCAGGTGGTTATTAAGCCTCTTGTTGTGGAATCCATAGATTGCGCACTTTCGAGAACTTCCTGCAGCGGCAGATGAATGCGCCGTGAGCAGACAGTAAATGAGACACATAATTAAAAGAAAGACGCTCGGAGGAAGCAGGTTTAAAAAAAAGAGAAAATTGTGGAGGTAGCGAAGGAACCGGAAACTGCAGAGAGAGCTCTGGAAGAGACATGAGTGGCAGCATAATCACTTTCCTTAAAGGATAAGAAATTCAACGCAATTTTCTCCTATTTATAGAAAGTGAGGCGTATGGTGGCGGCTTTATAATACAATGAGGTGGCGGCATTACACGTGCTGATGAGTGGACTCCATGTGGTGACAGGTACAGGCAGCATTCGGGAGATGTGTTTTTACACACACAATGAAGCCGCCTGGATATCCCCCCCCCCATCTCTCCGCCTTCCGATAGAATTAAAACCGCCTTCTGTACACCTCCCGCTACACAGAGGCTCCTGTGCTCCTTCTTATCCTTATCAGAAGGCCTATAACAAGTCTGTGTAACATGGATGGTCATGTGAGCAGATCAGGGGGACCAGGGGCGTAACTACAGCG
The DNA here is from genome assembly GCF_040894005.1 of Engystomops pustulosus. Taxonomy (NCBI): domain Eukaryota; kingdom Metazoa; phylum Chordata; class Amphibia; order Anura; family Leptodactylidae; genus Engystomops; species Engystomops pustulosus. The sequence goes on from NC_092414.1 coordinate 14,077,435, forward strand.
GTAGAAGCCATAGCAGCTGCTATGGGGCCCACAGTGTAAGGGGGCCCCATCATCCGACCTAACACTAAAGAATGGAGGATGTGCACCATTATATACATGCTGCACATTGTGGTGTATATATGCTGTATCTGTGATCTGTATATGCTGTATGTGTATATGGTGTATATATATACAGTACTTTATGTGTATGTAAGCTGTATGTCTGTATAAGGCACTGTATGTGTGTATATGTGATGTGTATATGCTCTATATGTGTGTAACAGTGTATAAATGTCTATGTATGAGTGATGAACTGTATATATATATATATATATATATATAAGAATGTAATATGTATATTTTTAAGCCGGAAGAGGGGCCCCTTCAGAAGTGTGCTATGGGGCCCTGCCTCTCCTAGGCCACTGAGGGTGACTTGGGGTCCTGCGTTGTGCCAATTGCGCAGGGTGACTTATATAGGACCCCACACGACGATACATTTATCTCGACACACGCGCAGGGTAATGTAGTGAATTACTTTCCTTTCTTTCAAAAGTCAGTGGAGTTGTGTATTAAGCCCTTTTCATGTCTGTTTCTCCTCCATTTCCCCCCAAAACTTTTTACAGAAATTTAGTTCGATTTATTTTTTTTTACCGTTTTTTTTTTTTTTTTTTAAAAAAGGGGCACGGTGAAGGCGGGGAAAAGGCGGGACCACAAACCGTTTTGTGAAGTTTCTCACTAATTTCTGTGTAAAAAGAAAATGATCTTGATGTATGCCCTCTATAGTTTTACCACTAGGGGGGACAAGGGTCAACGCTTTTCCTCAGCTCCCCCTAGTGGTGGCTATACGTAGCAGGATTTTAAAGGACCAGGCCACTTTCACGTAAAAAATCATATAAAATATTATAAATGGGACATAGTGGTGTGGTGAGGAGTGGCTGTTACTGTTTAAAGGACCTGCTTGGGTGCAAATATTTATGTTGCTTTGGAAAATAATAAAAATATTAATAATAATTCTTTATTTATATAGCGCTTACAGATAACACAGCGCTGCACAAAGCATGACAAATTGTGCCCTGTCCCCATGGGGCTCACAATCTAAACAACCTACCAGTATGTTTTTGGAGTGTGGGAGGAAACCGGAGGACCCGAAGGAAACCCTTGCAAACACGGAGAGAACATACAAACTCTTTGCAGTAGTTGACCTGGGTGGGATTCGAACCCAGGACCCCAGCACTGCAAGGCAGAAGTGCTACCCATAGAGTGCATATCGATACGACTCTATGGCGCCCCCAGACCTCTCTCTTGCCCTTTTCTCCTTCGCCGCTTGCCCTCTCTCTATCCGCAGCCGTTCATCCTCGTCCGCTCCCGCCCCCTCCGTCAGTCCCCTATCTCTCCCTTCCACGCGCTCTCTCTCACCGCTGCCCTCGTTTCCCTCCCTTTTCACAAAAATGCAATTTCATGCCTAATGCATTTTAAGATTCCATCAGGAAGTTTGCTCTTTGATCAGCGGGACGGACGCCCTGCCGGGATATTTTTTGCTGGCAAAACGCAATTCTCTTAATTAACACAGCGTGTCTGTTTATCGCTAAATAGAATCAAGCTGAGCGCTCTTCATTTTACTGCCGTGTACCCCCCATCAGCTGCACCGCCACCGTGCCAAAGCAAAAAGGCTCCCGCCTCCGATATTGTGACTTTTCTCCTATTGTCTGACCTATAACTTCGGCGTCGCGTATCGAAATTACTGTACGTTCTCTTTGTCAAACTTATGCACCGATTTTTCTTCTGCCCTGGCGGCTAAAAACTTTGCCATAGTTTTAGGCATGATTACTTTACATCCCTCAGAGCCACTGCAGGACCCAATATTTAGATTTATTATAAAGAGAGATCATTTATTTTTATAGGGGACTGTAATAATTAGTTTGACCTGTGGGGGTGCTGCAGGCAAATCAAACACTTTCCCCAGAGGTCACAGTTGATCACTGAAGGTCCCCAAACTGGATTTCCTGTGATTAGCTAAACCACGAGGGTCCTCTTTACTTATGTAGAGGCCTTTGTGATGCCTAAAGAATGAGGAAATTTTAAGTTTCTGAGACTCATGCTGTGAGAGGGGAAGAGGAGAAAGCACAGGATTTTCCCTAGCTTACTGAGGACTCTCCTATTAAAATTATCCAGTTTAAAGTCTGTGGCCTATAGGAATGAACCAAAATTCTCTTCATTTGAATATCTGTAGGAGACTTGTGCTGTGAGAGGGGAAGATGAATAAGCAGGGGGAAAGCACAGGATTTCCTGTAATCCGCTAACCAAGGACCCTCATTACAAAGGCATACTGTCTAAAGTGGACAAGTGGGGCCAAAACTATGATTTCTAGTGCCTAGAGGATAGGGGAAGGGTAGAGTAATAGAATTCTGTACTTCAAAGTGTGAGGCTCATGCTGTGAGAGGGGAAGAGGAAGAAGCATGGAAAGACCACAGGATTCTGTATGATCAGCTAACCAACCAAGGCCAAAACTTTAATACATGGGGCCTGTAAAAAAAAGGAGCAGAATTCCCTCCTTATCTGTAAATGACTCATGCTGTGAGAGAGGAAGAGTGAGAAGAGGAGGAAGCACAGGATTTCCTGTGATTGGCTAGCCAGCCAAAGACCTTCCTTATAAAAATATCCAGTCTAAAGTGGACTTCCTGGGCCAAAACGTGGCCTAAAAAATTTAGAAAAATTCTCTCCTTTTTAAAATCTGTATGAGACTTGTGCTGTGAGAGGGGAAGCAGGGAGAGAGCACAGGATTTCCTATAAACAGATAAACAACTGGACCCTTATTACAAAGGCAAACTGTCTAAAGTGGACAATCAGGGCCAAAACTATGATGTTTAGTTCCTAGAGGTTGGAGGAAGGAATTCTTTCCTTTAAAGTATGAGACTCATGCTGTGAGAGGGGAAGAGGGAGAAGCAGGGAGAGAGCACAGGATTTCGTATGATCAGCTAACTAACCAATAACACTCCTAATGAAAACATCCAATCTTAAGTGGATACCCCAGACCAACACTTTAATATCTGGGGCCTGTAAGAATGCAGAACTCTCTTCTTTTTAATATTTGTATGAGACTTATGCTGTGAGAGGGGAAGAGGGAGAAGGGGATTTCCTGTAATCAACTAACCAACCAAGGATCCTTCTAACAGGCATACTGTCTAAAGTGGTCAATCAGGGCCAAAATAGTGCCTAGAGGAAAGATAGAGTAGCAAAAGTCTATGAGACTCATGCTGTGAGAGGGGAAGAGGGAGCAGCAGGGAGGGAGCACATGATTTTGTATGATCAGTTAACCAATGGAGGTTCATGTCAACAAAAATATAATACCTGGTCCCTAGTGTATAAGTGGAGAAAATGCTTTTGTATTTTCTTCCTTTTAGTATTTGTATGAGACTTGTGCTGTGAGAGGGGAAGAGGGAGAAGCAAGACGAGAGCACAGGATTTCTTATAATCAGCTTAATAACCAAAGATCCTCATAACAAATACATGAAAAACAGCAAGAGAAAAAATGTGATGCTTCAGGCCTAGAGGATGGAGGGAAGGAAATTTACAGGAGGATGTGCATGAATCTTCTGACTGATAGTTCATCATATGAGATCTTGAATTTGAACCCAACATCTCAATATTTGGGAGAACTACGAACTATACTGCGTGAAGCCTTCAGTCAAGGGATAATTGACACGAACGAACTTAAGTTCCTTGAGCCAGTGACCCCCATGACTGCTACCTTTTATGGACTCCCAAAAATCCATAAAGGATTGGAGCCATTAAAAGGTAGACCGATTGTATCAGGTATTAAGAACATTACCCAAAATCTGGGAATTTACTTAGACAAAATCCTGAGATCCTATGTTGAATCTCTTCCATCGTATATATACAAGACTCCATGGATCTTCTTAGGAGATTGGAGGGTATTACAATGGATGAGGGATACCTCCTTGCCTCCATTGACGTTGAGGCCTTATATTCTTCTATCCCTCATAATAGAGGCCTTGAGGCTGTGTCATTTTTTCTAAACACAAGAGGGGTCCAATTCAGGCAACATGATGAATTTGTACTTAAGGCTCTCCAATTTTGTCTTACACACAATTACTTTTTGTTTAATGGGAAGTACTACCACCAGCTCAGGGGCACGGCGATGGGTTGGCCGTGTGCGCCAACCTACGCCAACTTGCTCCTGGGCTGGTGGGAGGACACCATGGTCTTTTCATCAATAACCGATCCATACCAAGGGCATATAGTGTTATGGCTACGCTTTATTGATGACATTTTGATCATCTGGAGTGGATCCAAATTGGAGTTTTCAAATTTTGTTGAACATTTAAACCATAACAATATTGGCCTCAAATTCACACATGAGATCAGTGGTGATAAACTGGCCTTTTTGGATCTACTCCTCACGAAAAGACCTGATGGCCTTCTACAGACAGAGGTTTTTAGAAAGGCGACTGCGACCAATTCCCTATTAAGGTGGGAAAGTGGCCATCCAGCCCCCCTAAAAAGAGGAATACCTCGGGGCCAATATCTTCGTCTACGAAGAAATTGCTCTGATAGACATTCGTTTTTGAAGCAGGCCGATGACCTGAGAACGAGATTTTTGCAGAAAGGCTACCCAGATAAAATACTAAGGAGTGCCTTTCAGAATGCCCTGAATAAGGACAGGAAAAATCTTCTGGTTCCGAGAACTAAGACGGGCTCGGACAACTTGGTGCGATTCATCACCACTTTTAATAATGGCTCTGACACCGTTAGACAGATCATTACGAGACACTGGCCGACTTTACTAATGGATACCGATATTACCGATGCCTTGACACCAGTACCATCTATCACCTATCGTAAGGGCAGGTCCCTTCGGGACCGTTTGGTACATAGCCATTTTTCGACCAATCCAAAAAATACATGGCTGGATACCATGAAACCAAAGGGCTCCTTCAAATGTGATGGCTGTATAGCTTGCCCCTATATTCTAGTCACACAGAAATTTGTGGCGAATGTGACTGGGGAAGAAATTCAGATCAATTCCTTTATCAATTGTAAAACAAAGGGGGTGATATACAGGGTGGTCTGTACTTGTGGCATAGAATATATTGGAAAAACTTTTAGACAATTTCGCAGACGAGTGGGCGAACACCTGGCCGACATCAGGCACTCGAGAGATACCCCGGTAGCAAAACATGTTCATGAACATCACCATGGGTGTGCCGATGTGCTGAGGTTTCATGGTTTCGTTCAGGTACCTCAAAATGTCAGAGGTGGGGATTGGAACCGAAAAATATTGCAAATTGAGACCCGCTGGATTTACAGGCTAGCCACTGTTACTCCCAACGGACTCAACGAAACTTTAAGTTTTGCATCATTTATTGATGTGTAGTTTCACTTTGCTGGTAACAGGACCCAAATAACTGTAAACAGCAATAGTAAATTCTCTAATAGTATCCCAGGAATTTTTCTCGGGTAATACTTTAATTTTGTGCCTTCTCCTGTAAGCCAGTTTCCATATATTGAATGTTTTCGTTTTATCTAAATACTGCCAGAAATATCATACTAATTACCACCTAATTTTACTGTATATGTATGCTTACCGTCTAATGAGTTGGCAGGTTTCGAGCCATTCTACATGTACAAACACGAAGGGCTCACTGCACACCTCTGATAAGTATCAGCGGCGGTGGAATAATACATATTGCTGTGACTATGTGGCGCAACATTGTATCGGAGAGAGGTGAGGGTTTTTTCCCTCCTCTCCTGAAGTCACAGCGCGGCGCGCCGCCTCCCTGGGGCCATGTGACTGATCACATGATCAGTCACGTGATCGGCACAAACCGGAAGCAGGCGTCGCAGGTAGCGTGTACGAACCGGCTGCTTAAAAGACAGCTGGTAAAGCGCAGCAAGTTGCTACACACGCCAGTCGCCTTGTCTGGGCTTCACTAAGCTGGACGGCCTGGGGACTAAAGGAACTACTGCCTGGTCTCCACCACTATGCAACCTAAGGAAATCTAAGAATCACCGACACCAGTGATATCTATATATCCCCTGATGAATCCACGGGATTGCGGAAGAAACGCGTTGGGATAATGGGACATTTCGTATGGCTCTGAGATCACCTGATAACGTGGAGCTACAAGAGCAAGGGCAAGCTGCACGCCAGGGACAGCTGTGGACCGTCCTTGTGAGGACGGGAGTTTATGGGCAATATCAAGGTGTGAGTATAGTCTGTAAGGGATACCTAGGTCCTTTTTCACCTGTGAGAACCAGATGGTCCGTATCTCATACCCAGGATTGGTAAGAACATTCCATTTTTTACCCTTTACATACCACTGTTACTGCTATTATCATTATAGCACACACCTGTATTATTACTAGTCTTCCACATGGCAGCGAACATAGACCGGCTGCCACTTTTGCGAGACTGAGTGCCTACTGCCTGCATTTGATGCTATCTGATACCTGGCGTGCATCACCTTGTGTACATTTTTTACTTGTGATTAGTAGTGTAGATTGCGCTACTTTTTGGGCCCTGTGCTTTTTGACACTGTATACAGCACAGTGACCCATTGTTGTTGATGTTGATGTATTACTTTTCATGAATATAGTGGTTTTTAAAGGAAATTTTGCATTAAATGTTAAGTTTTATATGTTTTTCACCTTGCAATAACTATATTTAAATAACTAGGTGATTGGTATAGTCCCTTCCTTATTGTGGATCTAAGAGTAAGCAGAGGGCCGATCCTATAACTAAAGAAATGTAGGACAGTAACGAACAGCCCTAATATCACGCGTTACTCATGTGACTGCGAAGCTTGCCGATTGGCCACAGCAGTCATGCAACGCGAAAAATGAGGACCTGTGCCACAGGAACATTGGGCTGGAGCAGCCGGAATGTCCTTTTTATTTCTCTCTTTCTAGTGAATCTGAATACTTTAACTATGAGGTCTTGTTTTTTGCTGGATGACTAATATTTTTCCATTGGCACAAGCCAAAGGAGAAATAATGTATGTAATATAATGGGGCACATTTACTAAGGGTCCGCGGACAACATTTTCGTCAAGTTTCCTGACTTTTTCCGTTTTACGGCGCAACCAAAATCGACACAAATAGGGGGTGTGGCCGGCGGACAACTCGACTGATTCGGACTAAGCGCGGGATTTAAGCTACACATGAAGGATATCGGACGCACAATCCTAGTGAATCGCGGCAGCTCCGAATCGGACAACACATCTCGGGGATCGCGACGGGACGGGTAAGTAAATGAGCCCCACTGTATTCAGAAACTGTAAGAAAAAAGAATTGTGGGGGTATCAAGGTGTAATAGGCATATACTAAGGTGGCAGAGCCATGAGCCTTTAATAAATGGGTGGTTACGAGTCTAGCCACGTCTGATCATAACCAAACCCAGCACCAATTTGGCCTTTCATTGAGAAGATGGGGGAGGGGGGATTTGTCATAAGTTTCTGAGGTAAAACTGTTCTAGTTGCCCATGGAAACCAATCAGAGCTGAGCTTTCATTTTATAAACAGCTTTGGAAACATAAAAACTGAGCTCTGATTGGTTGCCATAGGCTACTAGAAGAGTTTTGCTCTAAAAGACATCTGATACATCCCCCCCCCCCCGATAAGTTTTCTCGTAACCAGTGGGCTCCATGTCTCGTGTAGTGGTCGGAGGCTGCAACTACAATCATGGCTATTCACTGTAGGGAATATGGAGATGGATCCTTCTCTATATTGGCTAAGATGTTGTGATCAGAGATGAATGGACCGAATGAGGGAGATTTATCAGAAGTGTCTGAGGTAAATCTGTTCTAGTTGCTCATGGAAACCAATCAGAGCTCAGCTTTCATTTTATAAATAGCTGCAGGAAAATGAAAGCTGAGCTCTGATTGGTTGCTATGGGCAACTAGAACAGTTCTGCTCGGCGGGGGAAGCGACACAGGAAGGATATCGGGCGCACAAGCTATGTGAATCGCGGAAGATCTGAATCCTCGTCGGACAACGCATAGCGGGGATCACGACGGGACGGGTAAGTAAATGTGCCCCATACTTGTCACCAAGTGGGTACGTTTTTGAAAAATATATATTTTTTTGTTTGAAACAAACCAATAAAAACACACAGAAAACCTATTAAACCCCGATTTAAGGAGTTAACGTGCGGATGTTTCCCTCCGAGGCGTCTCCTTTCTCTTCCTTTTAACTAGTTTCTATTTAAATGCAGATGCCCTGTGTCTCCCTATCTCCTTCTCTCCTTCTCCTGAGCCGGCCGCTGGAAAAGACGTCTTCAATTTAAATGTTAATACGAGGACAAACCTTCAACATGGAGGCAGCGTAGCCGAGCGAGCGGGGGGGTGACAGTATTTAATATCTCTTTATACCTTATTCCTTCTATTAAAAAGCACTTTATGTAATGGGGGGGGGGGGGGGCGCCGCTCAGGGAAACCGGAAGATACTGATTTAACGCTAATGGAAAGGACTGCAAATGGATGGATTGGGGCTCATTTACTTACCCGGTCCAGTCGCGATCCAGCGGCGCGTTGTCTGACGAGCAGGTGTCGCTGCTGCGCCGAGGTCCGCCGGAGTTCACCTTTTTCTTCCTGGTGCATGTGAGTGCTTGATCTTGCAACACAAATCGTTTTTTAAATTCTGCGGTTTTTCTGAATCCGTTGGGGTTGTCCGACGGCCACGCTCCCCCATTTCTGTCGCGTGAAAGCCGGCGCCGATGCGCCACAATCCGATCGCATGCGCCAAAAGCCCGGGGCAATTCGGAAATATACGTGAATACCAGACGGAATATCGGCCCCAGGACCCTTAGTAAATGAGCCCCATTGTGTGCACATTTATCATACAGTGGGGCACATTTATTTATCCGTCTGTGGAGTTCACCGAAAGTGCACTGCCCGCGATCATGCCCTGTGCCGCAATTCACTAAGATCCTGCGCCCGATATCCTGCATGTGTCGCTTCCCCGCTCAGGTCCGCAGGAGTTCACCTTCTTCTTCCTGGTGCATGTAAATCCATTGTCTTGCGACACAATTTGAAACTTAAATCCGGCGCTCAGTCCGAATCAGTCGCATCATCCAATTTGTCGCATGAAAGCTGCGCCACAATCTGATCACGTGCAACACAATCCCAGTGCAAACCCCTGTTAGATACCTGCCAAAGCTGTGTAAATCCAAAAACCGCATACAGTCCGATGAAAGTGTGATCCGCAACCCTTAGTAAATAAGCCCCACTGTGTCTCGGTATGACACTGCCTCCAACCTCCCAAAGGATATACAAGAAAGCTCCGCCCCATAGCATGCGCCTAAATGCGTCACAGGGGCGGAGGCTAAAAGGGATCAATGTCCAGTTGAATAAAGACCACCGTTTTGTTGATTTGAGACGGTTGTTGGGGAGCGGCTTTTTCCCAGTGGCAGCGTGTGCGCCCTTATTATCGTGTGTGCGGCGTGTGCGGCTCGATCTTCAGTTTTTGTAGACAGACTGAGAGAAAGAGAAAGGAAATAGAAAAATACAGGCAGTCCCTGGGTTACGTACAGGATAGGGTCCATAGGTTTGTTCTTAAGTTGGATTTGTATGTAAGTCGAACCTGTATATTTTATAATTGTAGATCCAGACAAAAAAAAATTTTGGCCCCAGTGACAATTGGAGTTTAAATATGTTTTGCTGTGATGGGACCAAGGATTATCAATAAAGCTTCATTACAGACACCTTACAGCTGATCAGTGCAGTCTGGGACTATAGTAACATCCAGAGAGGTCACCAGAGGTCAGAGGGGTCTGTCTGTAACTAGGGGTCTTCTGTAAGTCAGGTGTCCTTAAGTAGGGGACCGCCTGTACATAGATAGATAGGAGATAGATAGATAGATAGATATGAGATAGATAGGAGATAGATATGAGATAGATAGGAGATAGATATGAGATAGATAGATATGAGATAGATAGATAGATATGAGATAGATATATATGAGATAGATATATATGAGATAGATAGATAGATAGATATGAGATAGATAGATAGATATGAGATAGATATGAGATAGATAGATAGATATGAGATAGATAGATAGATAGATATGAGATAGATATGAGATAGATATGAGATAGATAGATAGATAGATAGATAGATATGAGATAGATAGATAGATATGAGATAGATAGGAGATAGATAGGAGATAGATATGAGATAGATATGAGATAGATATGAGATAGATAGATAGATATGAGATAGATAGATAGATATGAGATAGATAGATATGAGATAGATAGATAGATATGAGATAGATAGATAGATATGAGATAGATAGATATGAGATAGATAGATAGATATGAGATAGATAGATAGATAGATAGATATGAGATAGATAGATAGATAGATAGATAGATAGATAGATAGATAGATAGATGGATAAAGAAAGTAAAAAAGAAATAGAAAGAAAGGGGATAGGAATTAGTTACTTGGATATGAGATGGAACAAAGAAAAATAGAAAGGGAACAGGAAGATCGATATGAAAAGAGAAGGAAAGATAGAAGAGAAGAAAGAAAGAAAGAAAGGGAAAAGGAAAATTGATTGATAGATAGAAATGGAAATAGAATGAAAAAGATATAAATGTAAAGAGAAATGAAGATAGAAATGAAAAGAGAAAGAAAGATAGATGGAAAGAGAAGGAAAGAAAAAAGAAAAGAAAAAAAGAAAGAAAGATAGATAGATAGAAATGGAAAGAGAAGAAAGCAGATAGGAAAGAATAGATAAATATGGAAAGAAAGGAAGAAATAAATGTGCACATGTATCAGGGCTCGTGCGCCGGTTTTCTAGCATACGAGCTGTTATACGGCAGGTATTGCGCCTATTTGGCCCTTCCGCCACCTTCACATCAAATGGGAGTGTTGGATTGTAAAGGGGCGTGGCTGGCGGGTCAGTGGGCGGGCACAGGATGTTCCGGGCTTGCGCCAGCACACTGCCTGCAACCTGCCAGGTCTGGTGAAGAAATAAGAAAGGGTCATGTATAACTACCCGATTCCATCCAAAAATAACACATAAACCAAAATAAGAGAAAAGAGGACGCACATGTATTATTAACCAATCATAATTAGTCATAATAATCCCCATAATAATCTGGCCTAAATAATAATTGGTATTAAAATTTCTGTCCAAATCAATTAACCTCTATTAAGACAAAACATACACAACAATAATGTGCCACATTGATAAGACACCTGTAGCACATGTAATAGTTCTAATTACCTGCAGCCACCACTGGGGGGAGCTCAGCAGCTTAGTGTGTACTGGTTTATGATAGAGATTGATGTACATATCACCAGTGTGCAGTGAGCTCCCTCTAGTGGTGACTGCAGGCAGGATTAAATCACTTAGATTATAGTATCAGAGAAATCCAGCACCTATACAGTTATTTTATGAAATTATTTCGGATATAATACGGAGACCCATACCGCCTCATTAGCTCAGCCGTGTGGCATTGTGGGAAATGTAGTGTTTGCTCCCGGCTATCGGTCGGAGGTGTGAAATAAATCAATCTCACAGCGCAGTGCGCCTGAGTGCACCGCTTAATGGGATCTCACGACAACACAGATATAGTCCCGGGGACTGCAGTGGTTGTGCAAAATCCACAAACCAATCCTCACCCAGCTTTCCCAGACGCAGAATAAAAGAATTTGTTACGGTGTGACAGGAGAGGCTGACGCAAGGACTTGTAATTGCTGGGGATAGACATGACCTAAAGGGAATCAGAGGATGGTGGGGGTTGTCTTACTGTTCTGTGCGCATGACCCAACGCTGCCCCATCTCTCCGAAATAGGTAAATATGTGTCAGGAAGCGCCAAGACCTTGTCACTACTGATATGAAGAGGAAGTGTACAGGGGCGTCCTCCAAAATCTGCCGATACAACATCACAGAGGCTACACCAGGATTTTTATAATAGAAAAGACACCAAGGAAATAAGAAGTATTATAGTAGTTATATTCCTGTACATAGGGGGCAGTATTATAGTAGTTATATTCCTGTACATAGGGGGCAGTATTATAGTAGTTATATTCCTGTACATAGGGGGCAGTATTATAGTAGTTATATTCTTGTACATAGGGGGCAGTATTATAGTAGTTATATTCTTGTACATAGGGGGCAGTATTATAGTAGTTATATTCTTGTACATAGGGGGCAGTATTATAGTAGTTATATTCCTGTACATAGGGGGCAGTATTATAGTAGTTATATTCTTGTACTTAGGGGCAGTATTATAGTAGTTATATTCCTGTACATAGGGGGGCAGTATTATAGTAGTTATATTCCTGTACATAGGGGCAGTATTATAGTAGTTATATTCTTGTACATAGGGGGCAGTATTATAGTAGTTATATTCTTGTACATAGGGGCAGTATTATAGTAGTTATATTCTTGTACATAGGGGGCAGTATTATAGTAGTTATATTCCTGTACATAGGGGGCAGTATTATAGTAGTTATATTCCTGTACATAGGGGGCAGTATTATAGTAGTTATATTCCTGTACATAGGGGGCAGTATTATAGTAGTTATATTCTTGTACATAGGGGGCAGTATTATAGTAGTTATATTCCTGTACATAGGGGGCACTATTATAGTAGTTATATTCTTGTACATAGGAGCAGTATTATAGTAGTTATATTCCTGTACATAGGGGGAAGTATTATAGTAGTTATATTCCTGTACATAGGGAGCAGTATTATAGGAGTTATATTCTTGTACATAGGGGGCAGTATTATAGTAGTTATATTCTTGTACATAGGGGGCAGTATTATAGTAGTTATATTCCTGTACATAGGGGGCAGTATTATAGTAGTTATATTCTTGTACATAGGGGGCAGTATTATAGTAGTTATATTCTTGTACATAGGGGCAGTATTATAGTAGTTATATTCTTGTACATAGGGGGCAGTAGTATAGTAGTTATATTCCTGTACATAGGGGGCAGTATTATAGTAGTTATATTCTTGTACATAGGAGGCAGTATTATAGTAGTTATATTCCTGTACATAGGGGGCAGTATTATAGTAGTTATATTCTTGTACATAGGGGGCAGTATTATAGTAGTTATATTCTTGTACATAGGGGGCAGTATTATAGTAGTTATATTCTTGTACATAGGGGGCAGTATTATAGTAGTTATATTCTTGTACATAGGGGGCAGTAGTATAGTAGTTATATTCCTGTACATAGGGGGCAGTAGTATAGTAGTTATATTCTTGTACATAGGGGGCAGTATTATAGTAGTTATATTCTTGTACATAGGGGGCAGTAATATAGAAGTTATATTCTTGTTCCTTAGGAGGCAGTATTATAGTAGTTATATTCCTGTACATAGGGGGCAGTATTATGGTAGTTATATTCTTGTACATAGGGGCAGTATTATAGTAGTTATATTCTTGTACATAGGGGGCAGTATTATAGTAGTTATATTCTTGTACATAGGGGGCAGTATTATAGTAGTTATATTCTTGTACATAGGGGGCAGTATTATAGTAGTTATATTCTTGTACATAGTGGGCAGTATTATAGTAGTTATATTCTTGTACATAGGAGGCAGTATTATAGTAGTTATATTCCTGTACATAGGGGGCAGTATTATAGTAGTTATATTCCTGTACATAGTGGGCAGTATTATAGTAGTTATATTCTTGTACATAGTGGGCAGTATTATAGTAGTTATATTCTTGTACATAGTGGGCAGTATTATAGTAGTTATATTCTTGTACATAGTGGGCAGTATTATAGTGGTTATATTCTTGTACATAGGGGGCAGTATTATAGTAGTTATATTCCTGTACATAGGGGGCAGTATTATAGTAGTTATATTCTTGTACATAGGGGGCAGTATTATAGTAGTTATATTCTTGTACATAGAGAGCAGTATTATAGTAGTTATATTCCTGTACATAGGGGGCAGTATTATAGTAGTTATATTCCTGTACATAGGGGGCAGTATTATAGCAGTTATATTCCTGTACATAGGGGGCAGTATTATAGTAGTTATACTCTTGTACATAGGGGGCAGTATTATAGTAGTTATATTCTTGTACATAGGGGGCAGTATTATAGTAGTTATATTCTTGTACACACAACACTGAGATGATATAATAGGCACATATACATCCAGTGATATAACATGTATAATGCAGTACTATAAAGATGCAGCACAGAATATGTATTTATAGGAGGATACGGATAGTGAAGGTCTGTGCAGTCCCCCCACGTCGGCCATACATCTCCCCCTCACTACAGACAGCTTCGTGTTGTGTTGTCAGACCCCGGGCTGCAGTGTGCTGAGCGCTGAATGCATTCATTAATTTATAATGTGCTTACAAAGCCTTGTAAATCCTGAGTCAACCGGCGCTTAACCCTTCCCTGCCGCTCATAGCGCTATTATACAATGCACAGGGATACGTCATATTTAAGCCCATTATGTGAACTGCTAAGCTATTGTATAACTGTGTAATCCCTGTCTCGGTTCCTTATGATCTCTGATTGCTGTCAGTGAGTGGGAACGCCCTGCCCTGGTCATGTGACACTAAGCTACGGGTGGGCACTCGGCAGGATTACCCAATGTGGGTGTTACTATGTATGTCCTTAGTATGGAGGCACAGTTATATAAAACCATATATAATACTGTATATATATATATATATATATATATATATATATATATATATGTATATTTTGGGTTATCTCTTTAATTGATATATTTGCCTCATGTTTTTACTTCCGCAGATTTGCGCAGGATGACAGCCGGATTCATGGGAATGGCGGTGGCCATCATTCTCTTCGGTTGGATCATCGGAGTGCTGGGCTGCTGCTGGGACAGGGGGCTCATGCAGTACGTGGCCGGCCTACTGTTCCTCATGGGAGGTATGTGGGAGGGGCTTCATTTATATGGGAGGGGTGATCTCAGCCTTAGTTAGTACATATCACTCTCTACAAGGGAACAGAATTTTGACCGATGTGCAGTCCATCCTTGTAGTCCCAGTTTATTTGGGATAGGGCGACATTAAAAATGTAGACACACCCTTTAAGAGGGAGCCTTCTAAGCCCCTACTTTTATATACTATGCAGTCTTGGTAATAAAATACACACTTACTAGGGAAGCTGGCTTTTGTTATTTTTAGATTTATATTCCAGGAATGTAGTTTCTCCAACTGCACGAGGAACACATCCTCACACTGCTGTGCTCTGTGTTCTCTGCAGCTAGTGTTATGTCTTGTCCATGTATATCTATATACATAATACCTTTCTATATGTTGTTATTGGCAGTAGGACTGTGAAAATATCTATGTTTTTTCTATGACTGTAGGCATTGCCAAGTGGCATGTCCTCACACTGCTGTGCTTTTATCTCTCTGCAGCCAGGGTCTGGTATTGTTCCTGAAGAGCTTTTTAATCAGAACCTTTGGGAATGCTGTTGGTAGCAGCTGGACTGTGAAAAGATCTATATATCTATATTCTAGGATTGTAGCCATTTTCCTCACACTGCTGTGCTCTTGGTTTTGTGCATCAAACTGCTCCACAGCCACTCCCACAGCTATAAGTAAAAGCTGTACCAGGCTTTTCTTTGAATATTTTGCTAGTCACTTGTACAGAAGGGGCTAAATAGCAAGTCAATGCAGAGGGCTAAGAGTACAGCAGTGTGAGGCTTCCCCTCAGACACTACAATTGAGAAATCAATTTGTCACAGTCCTGCTGCTACTAACAACATACACAAAAGTATGATGATACAGCTCTCCATGGCATACTATTTAAGACTTTCTTCAGATCAGTGCAGAGAGTTCAGAGCACAGCAGTGTGAGGACACGCCCCCAATGCACTTGAAGTACATAACACTGGCTGCAGTCTCCATGGTCACACCTGCTGATGGTTTCCTTTTAATGGGGTTTTATTGTAATATCTACAGGATAGGGAGTCCGATTACAGGAGGTACAACAGCGGGGAACCCCTGTGTTTAGCAGAACAGGGGACCTGCAATTCACCCCACAATCCCCTATACTACACAAAACTTTGGGGATTGATATTTTTTTTTTAAATGTAGGAAAGGGAACAAATATATATATATATATATATATATATATATATATATATATATATATATAAAAGATATATTTTCTTCAGAATTTTACTTTTAGTTATTTTTATTCTGTTCGGATTTCACACTGAATCACCAGGTGAATAAATTCTACGGGTTATTCCGGTCGGATAGAGGCCTAATATGTGTTTTCATTTATGCGCAAGAAATTGAGTTTTATGTTAATTAATCTTTTCCTTTCTTATTTGTGAATTTTTAAATGTTTTAAAGCAGATTTTTATTTAATTTTTTTAATTACATTTTTCAACCCTATTAAGGTAATGCTGTTTTACATCTTTATGTTGAAGGTATAATGTATACTGAATATTATAGTCTGTACAGACTGGGCTGTAATGAACAGACACCCATGGGGTCCTATCCCTGGGCCACATAGTCACGTGATGAAAGGGGGGCGTGTCCTCTGTGGACATACAATGCTCAACCCTTAGGTCACTGGGAAACGCGATCACCTCATTAAAGAGATGTGTCCCCTATGGTTATACCATGGTCATTCCTTGGGTCACTGGGAGGCAGGGTCACCTGATCACAAGGGTTTGTCCGCTATGGTCAATCCTTAGGTCACTGGGAGACAGGGTCACCTGATGAAAAGGGTGTGCCCCCTATGGTCATACAATGGTCAATCCTTAGGTCACTGGGAAACGTGATCAACTCATCAAAGAGATGTATCCCCTATGGTCATCCTTTGGGTCACTGGGAGACGGGGGTCACCTAATCAAAGGGGTGTGCCCCCTATGGTCATACAATGGTCAATCCTTAGTTCACTGGGAAACGTGATCACCTCATCAAAGAGATGTATCCCCTATGGTCATCCTTTGGGTCACTGGGAGACGGGGGTCACCTAATCAAAGGTGTGTGTCCCGTATGGTCATACAATGGTCAATCCTTGAGTCAGTGGGAGACACAGCACCTGATCAAAAGGATGTGTCCACTATGGTTAAGCTATGGTCAATCTTTGGGTCACTGGGAGACAGGGTCACCTGATCAAAGGGGTGTCTCCCTTATGGTCATACAATGATCAATCCTTAAGTCACTGGGAAACACCATCACCTCATCAAAGAGATGTGTCTATACCATGGTGATTCCTTGGATCATTGTGAGACACGGTCACCTGAAAAAAAAAGGTGTGCCCGCTATGGTCAATCCTTAGGTCAGTGGGAGACAGGGTCACCTGATGAAAGGGGTTTGTCCCCTATGGTCATACCATGGTCTTTCCTTGGGTCCCTGTCAAACATGGCCCTCTAATCAAAGGGTTTTGTCTCTTATGGCCATACCATAAGAGGGATGATCAAAATGGTTGACTTCCAGAATCCGGAACAAGTCCCCAGTATCAGTATTAATGGCGGGGGCCTTTAGCTAAAGAGATGGCTGCCTCCACAGTGTAGTGGCACTGTAAAGGTTCTGCAGCTGAGCTTCCTCTGAAGTAAATTGGAGCCAAGCTGCAGTACCTGGGCATGGCACTGCGTAGTAGATGAATCCACATACTATTGATCTGAAGTTGTATGGAAGCTTATTTTTGGACAGTGCATTGTAGGAAAATTATGCAATTCAGCCAATACCAGGCAAGGCATTCAGGACAGGGTTACTGGATGAGCACAGGAGATGTCTTAGTTGCATTTTTAGAAGTCCATATTCCGGGCTTGGAGAAACTGGAGAGAATTTCCAATAATTGTCCATCCTAAAATACAGGTCTATAAAGTGACCTTCCACCCAGAAACTAAAATTTGACCTAAGACATAAATAGTCAACATACATTCTTCTCCAGGGTGGATGAAAACCGTAATGTACCAGGGTACTTCCACTAGTGTTAGACCACATCAAGATGTCTGCATTGAGTTGACCTTCTCTAACACTTTGTTTAATATCTTCCCACAGGCACTTTCTGTATCATTTCACTGTGCACTTGCGTAGCGGGGATCAACTTTGAGCTTTCTCGTTATCCTCGATTCCTGTACGGGCTACCGGATGACATCAGCCATGGTTATGGATGGTCCATGTTCTGTGCCTGGGGGGGCTTGGGCCTAACGTTAATCTCAGGCTTCTTCTGCACCTTAGCACCTTCAGTACAGCCTGTCCTGAGGACCAACTGCCCCAAAACACGTCCCGAAAATGGAACAGTGTGCTGAAAACCTTCTACAGAGCACAAACGAGTACGAGAGACAGGCTACCCTACCTTATACTAATGCCTGGACTACTAATATCTCCTTGTCAGCCATCTCATTCATTACAAGGTGGCCATATTTGTACGCCACTCATGGGTGATGTCGGCATGGAGTCACGTTGGTAACTTTAGCTCCTCATGAAGGTAGAATCCATGTCAAGGACTATGTAAATATCTCATTCACCAACACTTTGCTTTTTCTTGGACCGTATATTAGTTATCGACGGGGAACTTTTATGGTTTGTCACAATGTTTTATTTTCCATCGACATGTTGTCACTAGACTTATCGAGAGGAACATGGACCATCTTGGAAAGACTTCCTCCTTAACTCCTTTTACAACCTAATGTGGAAATTATCTTGAAAACACATGCCCCGACCACCGGCGACTGGGAAGTCGGAGGAACAAATTCCTAAAAACAATAGGTATTTTTGACAAGTACAACAAAAAAAACAAACAACAAAACTCATGTCATCTACTTACGTCAAATGAAAATGATCGTCCCGACTTGTTGTTTTCCATTTCCGATGACAGTGAAGTCTGTGAACACGTGGCAAAAATAATTTTTACATAATCTAAAAGAAAGCATTTGTCGATTCCTGCTCGCTCGGTGATGTAGTTTCTGCTGCCTTAGCACGTGCCTGGTCGATAGGATGGACTCAAACCAATGGCAGAAGCACAAGGCCTAATGGAAAAAGACTTATCTCTCTGTGCCAGTCCTTTACGAGTCATTAAGACATTTGGGGGTTTTTTTCAGATTTTTTTTTTTTTTGCTTTCTTTTTGTTTTTTAGGAATTATAAAAAAAAAAAAATCCAGTTCCGTTATCATGTCGAATTCTCCATGGATAAGATATGACTTGAACTATAGGGGAATTGACCACGCTTGGGTTAAAGGTCATGGGGGATTATCAACAGTGGTGGATGTAATACTACAGATTTGGACACTGGAGTTATATGGTATTGAAACTTGGCCGAAAATATGAAAAAAAAATCCATGATAAAATAACCGGTTTCCTGTAAATTTACTTTTTCTACAATGTCGGATCAGAGGTTTAGCTTTTGTTTGATGTCATACGGTATCATAAGCGAGAGCACATTAAGCAGGCCCTTTCCCCATCCGTATTATGTGTCAAAAACACTGCAGTTTTTTTTATAGAGATCTCTATTTATATTCTTTTTGGATTACTTAGGTGTAAAGCAATAATCGATGACTATTTTTGTTGAGAGGTCTTCAGACATTGGACATCCAGTCTACATACATAGCACTACTGAGTGTAAGTCGGATCATATTCAGCTGCTCAGCACTATAAAGTTTCGGGGCAGCACCAGTGGCTCGTAAAGAATTAGAAGAGTTGAGGTTCTCCGATAGCAAGTAAGATCATACCCACAGGATAGGGCCTAACTTGCTTGTCAGTGGAGTTCTTAGTGATGCGCCCCCATGGATCACGAGCACGGAGCTCTTCGATCTCCATCAGCTCCATAGAGATATGTGCAACCGGCTGCTTCGGTCAACTTGAGATCCCCGTTCTCTTGATCCGTTGCATGACCAAGACCTCCACCGATCAGCTATAATTATATTACATCTGAAGGGCACCACATTTTCAGATGAGGTAACTAAAATGTTTCCAAAAGGTTAATGTTTGATGACAATGAGCCAATTCCCATCATATGAAGGTGGTTGGGAATTACGGAAGCAACTGAGCTTGGCTGCTTTATGCCGTTTCCGTAACTCCCTTGGAAACAAACCAAACTGCCTCCATAGCACCCAATCAGGTGGGCAGAAGAATCATCGGTGTATTCCCATCTCCACCATGCTTGCTTGAGATGGGAATATCCCTTTGATCGTGAAATGTAAATGATTCAATAGGATTTGGTGGCGTGAGAGCTAGATCATCCTTTGTAAATAAATTCCAGTCTAACGAAGCACAAGAACAAAAATTTTCTGTAAAGCCTATAATTTTTTTTTAGCCCAAAATATGACCAAAGTTTTATACTGTTAATAGCCCTTATATGGAAGGGAAGTGACTTATTATGGGTCCCTTAGGCTCCTTGGCATTTGTATGTTGTATCCAATACATTCCCTCAAGTTATGCCTCAGCTTTTAACCCAATTTTTTGGGTCTTCAAGATTTTTAAAGCACAAATTGGCATATTGAATGAGTCAACAACAGATCCCATTGACTTATAATGTTGGCCACCAAGTCTTCGTCAAAGGGTTGTCCATGGTGGATTATTTTTTATATGAGAGGCTTCAGGTGGGGTAAAAAGCAAATAAAAGGACCTGTACTTCGGTCCTAACATCTGCTCCAGCATATCCACTCCTGTCACTGCCGTTCTGTGTTGATATACAAAGGCTCAGTGGTGCGTCCCATCGGGCAACAGGAGACCACCACAAGCTGTTGACTCAACGCCACCAATGAATTACTTAATACTAACAGAGGCTGGCAGCGGCACGAGGTGCCACACTGGATCGGATGCAGGGACAGAGGTATTAATTCTTTTGGATTTTATTAAGACCACCTGAGTCCAATAATATAAAAATGACTGGTTCTGTCCAACCCCATGGATGTACACTTGACACTTTTATAAGTCCAGAGGGTCCAGTGGTGACAATTTGATGTGTAACTTGAGCGAGTCCAAAGGATACAGCCATACCCAGGTCCAGGAGCCCAACGTTTCATAGGGTCTCTTTCTCCTATGAGGACTATTATACTTAGGGCATCTTGTGCAGGACTCAAGTTACCCCCTTGGTCAGAAAAGTTTTTTTCCAAGTCCTATTTCACCCAAAAAGATTCAAGTGCTTCAAGAAGGCCTTCGATACACACATAAAGAAAGCTTAGACTTAGGTCTCTATTTATCTGCATCTGCTATTCCAGAATCCTCTCCGGGGATCTATTTTATGGTTCAATCAAGCTGGGATCTAATTTATAACATGAAGTCCACCGTTTAACATTCAACGTGATGATGGTATAATCCATTAAGACTAATATTCTCCGCGGCTTTTTTTAATGGCTGAGATTTCTACATAAAACCTGCAGTGTTAGTGGCAAGTGGGAAGGGTACCGCCATGGGTACGGTTGTTTGTCATGCTGTCCTTGAATGTACTTATATTGTAGCAAGACATCAATGGCCTACATACTCGGCTAATTAATTATCTCCAGATGTAATAAAAATCACTTATAAACTCCGTAACATTTCGAGTTTCCAGGAGAATGATGCGCACAGGTCCATTCCGCTGCAGTAATACGTCCTCCCAGGAAGATTAGTCGTACATAGTAAATCTTTCGCGAGAAGAGGAGAGAACCTTAAAAAACACATTTAAGGAGGACCCTAAGGAGCTTGTTATTCTTATCAAAATGTGATCAGCAACAAACTTCCTTACATCTTCTTGCTCGCTAATTACTTATTCGGGACTTCGAGTCCATAAATAACATGGGCACAATTAGTGTTGGTAGAGACGTGTCTCAACAGATCAGCAACAGGATCCGCTCTGCTGTTAGAATAAAGTAATAAAGGCATCAACAAATAAAGTAAAAAAATATGATGTTCTTTTGTAAAAATTTTAAAACGAAGGCTTGGCCGAAAGGCGGCCGAGGAGGTCATAGCTCTCTAATTGGTTGGTTGAAGCTTGGATGGAAACTTTGTCTCTGTAGGCTTCTCGGCTTTTGGAGACAAGATAGAAACAATGTGGGTAGGCCACCCAAGTTCTCTTTCGAGAAAAAGGGGTCGTTGAGGTATCAACCAATACGTGGAAGAGGTCCAATGTAAGATGCCCCTAGTGAGACCTTAGAAGAGGTTACCCAAGCCTGTGGATATAGGCAGAACCCTTGGCACCCCAACTTATATAAGGGCCTCTAGTTCCAAGAAGAGATGGCTCTGCCTCTCCCCACTGATATAATCATGTATCCTTGACCAAAGCACCCATGCAAGTATTGGCAAAATTAGGAAAACGGAAGAGTTTAGCCATGGTAATGTGGAGTAGGCGGAAAGTAAGCACCATACAAAATATGGTGTTTTGGAGATCTGTGGCTACGAACGTAGTGTATGACAGATGATGAGTTGAGGTGTGCAAACCCACAATCTACTACTACCTATCCTATAATTATTAGTAGTATAGGGGGCCCAGAGAACCTGTTGAAGCCAAAATGACCAAACCCAAACATTTGGGTCCTCATGTGTGACAATATCAATCAGCGTCATGACTCTTGTTAGTTACAATTTCATGCTTTTAAATTTGGTGTGTTCCATTGGCGAAATGACCCAATAAGACCATCTTTTCACTTTGATATTAGGCCAACCTATTCCCTTGAAACTATTACTGACCATAGAGTGACTACCCAACAAGTGGGGACGATTTCTTATAGAATCTTCAGAACACCATTAATCATTTTCAGGACGAAGATACATGGAGATGCTTCCCCATCCAAAGGTTCAAAAACATTAATGGGTACATGGAGATCTCACTTACATCTCAGATAAAACCTGAATTCTGCATTCCATAGCCCCGATATGTTTAGGGACTTATAGATGTTTCCTCCAGAAAACTTTCTGCTTGGCGTGAGATATCCTGAGACCAAAGATCAACTTTGAACAAGAGATTTTCCGGTATATAAATCATAAAATATCTGAGCTTTACATAAAACTTCTAGAAGTTCTAAAATGGGAAGACACATCAATCCCACCTTAGGCTCTGTAGCTCGAAGGCCTAGAAGCTCTTAGTTGGGCAGACGTGTCAGTCCCTCCTAAGATCTGTAGGTGGAGGATCCACAAGATTTAAATTAGGAGGTCACATCAATCCTAGAATTAGAAGACCCATCAATCCCACCTTAGGCTCTGTAGCTCGAAGGTCTAGAAGCTCTTAGTTGGGCAGACGTGTCAGTCCCTCCTAAGATCTGTAGGTGGAGGATCCACAAGATTTAAATTAGGAGGTCACATCAGTCCTAGAATTAGAAGACCCATCAATCCCACCTTAGGCTCTGTAGCTCGAAGGTCTAGAAGCTCTTAGTTGGGCAGACACGTCAGTCCCTCCTAGGATCTGTAGGCTGAGGATCCACAAGTTTTAAATTGGGAGGGGACATCAGTCCTAGAATTAGAAGTCCCACCTATGCTCTAAACTTGCCGGACACCTCAGTCCCAGAAGTATCAGTTCCATCTCAATAGCATAAGGGTTCAGAAGCTTTAAATAAAGCAGACACAGGTCCTAGAAGTATCAGTCCCACTTAGACTCTGTATCTTGAAGGTCAAAAAAGCTCTAACTCGAGTAGAGACATCAGTCCCATAAGTATTAGTTTCAACTAGGCTGTGTAGGTTGAGGGTCCAGAAGCTTCGAGTCTCAGGCTATTTTAGCAAAATGGTATATTGTCTGTAATCCAGTAGACTTTCTCTGAGGGTCAAAGAGCTGTGCCCCCCCCCCCAATTTGGCCTTACGAAGTTGAATGAGCAGTATTTCCACGAAAATATTTTTTTTTTAAAAAGAGACAAGTTAGCTTAATGAATTTATGGAGGTCAGGATTCTCCGGTGTGACAACACTTCATCGCACAGCTATGATGTACATTTTTCTGCGCTCGGTGAGGATGAGCAGACATGTAGGTTTTGTTTTCGAACAAGCCGCCCAACATTAATTGCACCGACACGGTCAACTTACTCTTTTTCTGCTTATCTTACACCTTTTTGGCAGCTCGCGGCTTAATAAGACACAATAGAGAACATCATCAGAAATGAAAATACGGTAAACAGAAAACACAAGATTTCTGATGACTCGGCAGAGCCAGTGAGGAGCAGCCGAAGACTGTTAAACCTCTTCTACTCTGGGTGATACAGTGCCTCTATTATAGTCAGGTGCTACTTGGACCGGTCCGATTGTAACATGGGCATACTATGCTCTACTATGCTCTGGGATGGTGGCATATAAAATGTTTTTTTTGTTGGCAAGAATCCTGGTTAAAGTAGATGATCATGGTAAAGGACCCATTACATCGTGCTTGGTTCTTCTCTGAAACTTTGATCAGACTTGGGTTTTATGGGCTTCCCCGATAAAAGGGACCCAACCCAACTCAAAATCAAAGAAACAGATTCTAGTTGTCTCCAAATAAAGTTTTCTTCTGCTAGACTTCTAGGGTCCAACATTGGATTAGCGTCTGGGCCCACCAAAGGATGCACTGATGCCATATTAGGCCTTTCCAACACTGGGTCAAGTATATAAGTCTGCTTTCTTAGATCCTGACTATCGATGAGCAGACCAGATGGTGATGACCCAGACATAATGGGGCAGATTTAATTACCCGGTCCCGTCGCGATCCCGTGGTGCGTTGTCCAACGATGATTCGGGCCCGGCGCGATTCACTAACATCGTGCGTCCGAGTTCCTGCACGTGTCGCTGCTGCTGCGCCGAGGTCCGCCGGAGTTCACCTGCTTCTTCCCGGTGCATGTGAGTGCTTGATCTTGCGACACAAATCCTTTTTTAAAATCCGGGTTGTCCGGTGGCCACAGCTCCCGATTTCTGACGCGAGCAAGCAGGCACCGATGTGCCGAAATCCGATCGCGTGCGCCAAAATCCCGAGGCAATTCGGCGCAAAACGGAAATATTTGGGAAACCTGATGAAAGTGCGGCGTTTGGACCCTTAGTAAATAAGCCCCAATGTTGTATTGGCAGCCGAACATCCAATTCGGCAAATTTACGCTCCTAGCCATGGCTATAATTAGCCATGATAGGTTAGTACATACTTTAAGAATCATCCCCTGGGGTTTCCCCCTGGCCAATCATAGCCATGCCTAGTTTCTAGGAGCATCAATTTGGCGGGTTGGCTTTTTGGCAACCAATCCGGGAATAGGTCCGCGTCAGACGAAGCCAACCATTGTGTCTTCTCATCTTTAATCCTTACCAACCACAAAGTTTGACACAACACTACACTTTTAATTATTCAAACTCCCATACTACACTGTCTATGTTACCTAAAGCATCTTGAAGGAACCTCAAAGGCTAAGAGACCACCCCCGCGGAAGATCTAAAGATGTGCACAGGGTATCATTCAGGTTTAATTTTGACTGACTTGACAGACTTTGGTATAAAAGTCATTGCTGGGGATGACTAACTACCAATGTCACCTAAACCAAATCCAAAATATGACTCAAAAAACCAGCGTGAGACTCCAGTATTAATCCCCACCCCTGAGGTCCCCCTCCTCCATTATTTCCACAAGGGTCCTGCTGTGCGAGTGTTTTTGTATAAATAATGTCTGTACAAAATGTAAAAATAAAGTCAAATATATAAACTTAACCTATAACAAAGGGAATGAGAAGACAATATGATGCTTGAAAGTCAAAGATGGGTGGAAAGAAAACCCAATTCTTAAAGTGCTCGAGGATGTATGTGGGTCACGTATAAGCTGAACATGGGGATGTGTGGGTTTGTTTGCCCTATAAAGATGCAGCCATTGATACCCATTGAACCTTCCAAATTATACGGGAAAGGGGTTGCCTCACAGATGTAACTACTAGGGCCCTATAAAAGGGTTGCTATAATAATTTTTAATTTACAAATAGATTAGACCAAAAGGGTTCGTATAGGTGGTCAATGGACCCAAAATGTTGCTAATTTTTTTTATAAATGTACTCCATCATTTTCAATTTTCACAATTATTTTAATGCTGATATTCCATTGGTCAAAATCAAGACTGATCCCCACCCCTGAGGTCTGCCCTCTATTATTTCCATATGGGTCCACTTTTGATATCCCCATGATGGGGATTCATTGTCTTTTGAAAACCCAATTTCTACCTAAAAATTACAAATGACACTTAGTGATTTGGGGTAGCCTATTTTTGTGTGAAAATTGGGTTTCCAAAAAAAAAAAAGTAGGCACAAACTCATCATGGGAATTTTGAAACTGGACCCACATGGCAATGATAGAGGGCAGACCCTGGGGGCGGGGATAAGTCTTGATCTTAGCCAATGAAATGTCAGTGGCTTTGTTTGAGATTCTATATTTATGGGGTTGGACAAGAAGGTCGATCAGTGTCCATAGAACCTTATAAGGTTCTATCACGTAACAAATGAGTATCCTCAAACTTGGCACTTCACCGTTTTTTTCAGAGGTTGATGACTTGATCAATTGGTTGGATGACTGAGCAGCACAACCCTAACCCCTCCTGCTCATTGATTGATGACGTCATAAATCCTAAAATAACATTGCCTTGTTTTAATTAAAGGGGATGAGCATCACCAATTATTTAAAATTTTTATATAATCAACTGATTTAATCACCGAGTAAATACTGAGTACCGTATAACATAATAAAGCATAATAATTATTTTTTTCAACATATAACTATGTGAGGAGGCATACAAAATTAGCCAATGATATATAGTGACTAGTAAGCAGGGGTGGATACATTGTGAGAAGAAGGTGTGTCTTTGATGGAAGACACGCCCCCGAGGTCTAAAGAAACAGAAGTTATACACAAATGGGTATTACATGGCTGCATCTTTCCTGGAAGTGATGGATATTACAGCGGCTGGACATCCGTCTAATCAATAATCGATCAATTTGTTCATAAGTAAAATTTTTAAAAAAAATAAAATTAACAAATGAATAAATTGTCAGTTGTGGAATGTAAACTGATTAAACGAACAACCAACAAATCTTAATAAACAATGTTGTGTGTCTGCTGTTCTCTTTATTGGTGTGTGTAATGTACTACTCCTCGTGGGAAGTCCTGACCCTGACTCAACCTATGGACAGGAGAATCATTGTATGGTAGTAAAAAAGACCCCAAGGTCCCTATCCACACCAAACATACCCTGATAGGTCCTGTATTGATGGTAATCTGGGCAGGTGGGTGACACACATTTCTGTTGACTAGCCATTCCCAATAAATGTTTCTGTAATAGGGAACCTGTCAGTATCCTGCTGCCAAGCCATTCCCCCTGACTGTTTATGTCATGGTCTCCGATGTGAGCCCCTACTCGCACTCCCAAATTATTGTTTCTGCTATGGGGCCCCTGTCAGTATCCTGCTGCCTAGTCCTTAACTCTAAGGCCCCTTCACACAATTGTGTATGGTGTCACCGTATCGTGCCATTGCCAGAAAAAAGATATCTGGTATCTGTTATGGGGTCCTGTCAGTCTCCTGCTGCCTAGCCCTTGTTTCTGACCGTCTCTGTTATGGGGTCCTGTCAGTATCCTGCTGCCTAGCCCTTGTCTCTGACCGTCTCTGTTATGGGGTCCGGTCAGTATCCTGCTGCCTAGCCCTTGTCTCTGACTGTCTCTGTTATGGGGGTCCTGTCAGTATCCTGCTGCCTAGCCCTTGTTTCTGACTGTCTCTGTTATGGGGGTCCTGTCAGTCTCCTGCTGCCTAGCCCTTGTCTCTGACCGTCTCTGTTATGGGGTCCGGTCAGTCTCCTGCTGCCTAGCCCTTGTCTCTGACCGTCTCTGTTATGGGGTCCTGTCAGTATCCTGCTGCCTAGCCCTTGTTTCTGACTGTCTCTGTTATGGGGGTCCGGTCAGTCTCCTGCTGCCTAGCCCTTGTCTCTGACTGTCTCTGTTATGGGGGTCCTGTCAGTCTCCTGCTGCCTAGCCCTTGTCTCTGACCGTCTCTGTTATGGGGTCCTGTCAGTATCCTGCTGCCTAGCCCTTGTTTCTGACTGTCTCTGTTATGGGGGTCCGGTCAGTCTCCTGCTGCCTAGCCCTTGTCTCTGACTGTCTCTGTTATGGGGGTCCTGTCAGTCTCCTGCTGCCTAGCCCTTGTCTCTGACAGTCTCTGTTATGGGGTCCGGTCAGTCTCCTGCTGCCTAGCCCTTGTCTCTGACTGTCTCTGTTATGGGGTCCTGTCAGTATCCTGCTGCCTAGCCCTTGTCTCTGACTGTCTCTGTTATGGGGGTCCTATCAGTCTCCTGCTGCCTAGCCCTTGTTTCTGACAGTCTCTGTTATGGGGTCCGGTCAGTCTCCTGCTGCCTAGCCCTTGTCTCTGGCTGTCTCTGTTATAGGGTCCTGTCAGTCTCCTGCTGCCTAGCCCTTGTCTCTGACTGTCTCTGTTATGGGGTCCGGTCAGTATCCTGCTGCCTAGCCCTTGTCTCTGTTATGGGGGTCCTGTCAGTATCCTGCTGCCTTGCCCTAGTCTCTGACTGTCTCTGTTATGGGGGTCCTGTCAGTATCCTGCTGCCTAGCCCTTGTCTCTGGCTGTCTCTGTTATAGGGTCCTGTCAGTCTCCTGCTGCCTAGCCCTTGTCTCTGACTGTCTCTGTTATGGGGTCCGGTCAGTATCCTGCTGCCTAGCCCTTGTCTCTGACTGTCTCTGTTATGGGGGTCCTGTCAGTATCCTGCTGCCTTGCCCTAGTCTCTGACTGTCTCTGTTATGGGGTCCTGTCAGTCTCCTGCTGCCTAGCCCTTGTTTCTGACTGTCTCTGTTATGGGGTCCTGTCAGTCTCCTGCTGCCTAGCCCTTGTCTCTGACTGTCTCTGTTATGGGGGTCCTGTCAGTATCCTGCTGCCTTGCCCTAGTCTCTGACTGTCTCTGTTATGGGGGTCCTGTCAGTATCCTGCTGCCTTGCCCTAGTCTCTGACTATCTCTGTTATGGGGTCCTGTCAGTCTCCTGCTGCCTAGCCCTTGTCTCTGACTGTCTCTGTTATAGGGTCCTGTCAGTCTCCTGCTGCCTAGCCCTTGTCTCTGACAGTCTCTGTTATGGGGTCCTGTCAGTCTCCTGCTGCCTTGCCCTAGTCTCTGACTGTCTCTGTTATGGGGGTCCTGTCAGTATCCTGCTGCCTTGCCCTAGTCTCTGACTGTCTCTGTTATGGGGGTCCTGTCAGTCTCCTGCTGCCTAGCCCTTGTTTCTGACTGTCTCTGTTATAGGGTCCTGTCAGTCTCCTGCTGCCTAGCCCTTGTCTCTGACAGTCTCTGTTATGGGGTCCGGTCAGTATCCTGCTGCCTAGCCCTTGTCTCTGACTGTCTCTGTTATGGGGGTCCTGTCAGTCTCCTGCTGCCTAGCCCTTGTTTCTGACCGTCTCTGTTATGGGGTCCGGTCAGTCTCCTGCTGCCTAGCCCTTGTCTCTGACTGTCTCTGTTATGGGGTCCTGTCAGTATCCTGCTGCCTAGTCCTTGTGTCTGACTGTCTCTGTTATGGGGGTCCTGTCAGTCTCCTGCTGCCTAGCCCTTGTCTCTGACAGTCTCTGTTATGAGGTCCTTTCAGTATCCTGCTGCCTAGCCCTTGTCTCTGACTGTCTGTGTTATGGGGTCCGGTCAGTCTCCTGCTGCCTAGCCCTTGTCTCTGACTGTCTGTGTTATGGGGGTCCTGTCAGTCTCCTGCTGCTTAGCCCTTGTTTCTAACCGTCTCTGTTATGGGGGTCCGTCCTATCCATACCCATGCTCCCTCAGTAAAAAATGCTACAAGATGACTGGTAAAAGACCTGGCCAAAAGTGCCTATAAATAACTGTACTGTGCCCATATGGCTCCGAATATTTTTGTAAAAGGTACCTATTTGGTGCAATGTTGTGCCCACATGAATAGTGAAGCGTGGAAAACTGTACCCATAGAATACTAGGAATTCGCAAAAAAATAATTCATCACTTACCGCCTCCTGATGATGAAAGTGTCGGTCACCCATGCAGGAGAGTGATGCTGACCTCTGGTGGCAGCTACTGGTACAGCAGACAATGTCTCCATGATATCATTGGCCTATTATAGGATCCTGAGGGATGGAACAAGGGATGAATGGATGGCAGTGCATGAACACCACGACTTCTGCTGCTGTACATGAAATCATTGGAAGCAAAAATCATTTAATACAGGATACTATATAGATGAAATGCTGAGACAACTATCAGTGAGTGCATTATCAGGCTTATATGGGCACAGCACAGTACTACTACTCCTATCCTGTATATATGGGCACATCACAGTACTACTACTCCTATCCTGTATATATGGGCACAGCACAGTACTACTACTCCTATCCTGTATATATGGGCATAGCACAGTACTACTCCTCCTATCCTGTATATATGGGTACAGTACTACTACTCCTATCCTGTATATATAGACACAGCACAGTACTACTACTCCTATCCTGTATATATGGGCACAGTACTACTACTCCTATCCTGTATATATGGGCACAGCACAGTACTACTACTCCAATCCTGTATATATGGGCACAGCACAGTACTACTACTCCAATCCTGTATATATG
Organism: Engystomops pustulosus; assembly: GCF_040894005.1. NCBI lineage: Eukaryota > Metazoa > Chordata > Amphibia > Anura > Leptodactylidae > Engystomops > Engystomops pustulosus. Next base: position 14,107,888 of record NC_092414.1, read on the forward strand.
GACACACCACAGTACTACTACTCCTATCCTGTATATATGGGCACAGCACAGTACTACTACTCCTATCCTGTATATATGGGCACAGCACAGTACTACTACTCCTATCCTGTATATATGGGCACAGCACAGTACTACTACTCCTATTCTGTATATATGGGCACAGCACACTACTACTCCTATCATGTATATATGGGCACAGCACAGTACTACTACTCCTATCCTGTATATATGGGTGCAGCACAGTACTACTACTCCTATCCTGTATATATGGGCACAGCACTACTCCTCCTATCCTGTATATATGGACACACCACAGTTCTACTACTCCTATCCTGTATATATGGGTACAGCACAGTACTACTACTCCTATCCTGTATATATGGACACAGCACAGTTTTACTACTCCTATCCTGTATATATGGGCACAGCACAGTACTACTACTCCTATCCTGTATATATGGGCACAGCACAGTACTACTACTCCTATCCTGTATATATGAGCACAGAACAGTACTACTACTCCTATCCTGTATATATGGGCACAGCACAGTACTACTACTCCTATCCTGTATATATGGGCACAGCACAGTACTACTACTCCTATCCTGTATATATGGGCACAGCACGGTACTACTACTCCTATCCTGCATATATGGGCACAGTACAGTACTACTACTCCTATCCTGTATATATGGACACAGCACAGTACTACTACTCCTATCCTGTATATATGGACGTAGCACAGTACTACTCCTCCTATCCTGTATATATGGGCACAGCACAGTACTACTGCACCTATCCTGTATATATGAGCACAGTACAGTACTACTACTCCTATCCTGTATATATGGACACAGCACAGTACTACTACTCCTATCCTGCGGCTCGGTCTGGATGTAGAGGTGCGGTGTTGGCTCCGGTGACAGGTAACAATGCGGAGCTACTTACCTGCCGTGTTCCTATGGTAACATTTACTGTCATTATGTGTGAGAATAAGGAGCCGGGAACAAACACCATATAAATCAGCGCTAATTCATGCAAAGTGCAGAGGAAACAAGTCACTGCCTCCATCACCACAGAGGAGAATAGGGACGTGTGCCCAGGGGGTGCGGGGAGGGAATATTAAGGGGGGGGGCACATTAGATTAAGAAGCAGGGATGATAATAAGATGATGTGTCGATACGGACACATATCAGCAGTGCAGAGTCTCCTCATCATCCGCCTTGACCCTAAAGAGGCGGAGAATTCCGACCAATTAATGGGATTTCTGGATGAGCATCATAAACGCTGTCCCTCCGACACTCCCAGGCTTCTTTCCTAGAGTTTAAGGAGATCCCCATGGACATCCTCGGAGAGCGTTTGCCTGCTGAGCCCCAACCGGAGCCTGAGCCTGTGGACCTAGAAGAAGCCACTCAAGCCTCTTCCCCAGCTCAACTGGCGGCACCGACCCCGACGTCTGAAGAAGTTGCTGTCCTGGCAGAGCAGGTCACCGTCCTGGCGGACACCATGAGACCGAAATGCTTGAGCGACTGGTGCAGTTGGAAGTGACTTCCCCCTCAAAGAGGAAGAAACCACTTGATACTTCCTCACAGCTTCCTGATACTTCCTCCCGTGACTCTCGGGGCCAGGCAGCGTCCGACTCCGCCAAAGTCACCGAATGCTTTGAGTCGAAAAGGAACCGAGGCTGCGATGTGGCTTCTGCCGCCGATACGGACGTGAAGCTGTGATACAAACCCTTTAAGGTACGGGACGACCTTCAAGGGATGAACCTCTAAGTCCTCGGGATTCTGCCTGGACGCCAAGGTTTGAGGGGACGAGCCACATGGTTCCCGTGACCATCAATGGGGTGACCAATGAATTGACACCGACTGTGAAGTGACCACCATCCGCAGCGCCACCTTTGAGAAATGTCGAAGAGGAGCATCTCTGTTACAACCTCCAACATCATTGCTACTAATTGGAAAAACGGTTTCCCATACGCGACTACTGGGTCCCCGCTCTAGTCATCGGGGATACTGAGTTATCAAGGCGTAGTGGTAACGCAAGTGCCTGAAGACGGTAACTTCTCCCAGGTCCTGGGAACCAATGTCCTCCACCACTGCTACCCAGAAGTGCTGAAGACTCTCCAGAACTCCCTGCCCAGTGATTCCAGGAAGGTGATTCAAGAGAATATGCAGGTCTTGGCCACTCAACAGAAGTTTACAGAGTCCGAGTCAAGGATCCTCAGTCTGTCCACCTCCAACCTGGGACTGAGACATTGGTGTGGTTCCCGAGCCTGCATGGGTGTTCAAGGTCAAGACTTACCAGACAATGTGATGTTTATAAATATAGTAAGCAGTACTATATCCTCGAATGCTTAACCCTATGAAAGGCTGTGTCGGACCGTCCATATATGTTAAATCCTGACCGCAGGCTTACGCCTAAAATCAGAGCTCTGTACTTGTGTGGCCTCAGTAAAACGCAGATCACACTGCATATGTTTTGCAATAAACTGCAGGCAGTTCACCCAAAGTGCATTTTATATTTCGCACCTCCAGGGTATTAGTGTGCGTAGACCTTCTGGAGGCTGTGTGCTACTAACCAGCCCCAGCCTATATCCCCACTCGGTCCATAGCCGAGGTCCAGGACCGGATCCCTACATTATCATACCCCCCAACCAGATCCAGGACCGGATCCCTACATTATCAGACCCCAAACCAGACCCAGGACCAGACCCTTCTATTATCAGACCCCAAACCAGACCCAGGACCAGACCCTTCTATTATCAGACCCCAAACCAGACCCAGGAGCAGACCCTTCAATTATCAGACCCCAAACCAGACCCAGGACCAGACCCCTCCATCATCATACCCCCAAACCAGACCCCTACATTATCATACCCCAAACCAGACCCAGGACCAGACCCTTCTATTATCAGACCCCAAACCAGATCCAGGACCAGACCCCTCCATGATCAGACCCCAAACCAGACCCAGGAGCAGACCCCTCCATCATCAGACCCCAAACCAGACCCAGGAGCAGACCCTTCTATTATCAGACCCCAAACCAGACCCAGGACCAGACCCTTCTATTATCAGACCCCTACATTACCACAACCCATAATCCCCCTTCCTATTAACTGTCAAACCCCAAACCCGACCCAATTATAATCAGACCCCAAACAAGACCTGCATCATTTTACAAGTTGATGTTAGAAGGGAGGAGGCCATGGATAACGGATATAAGAAGATTCCCACAGTCCTGGTCCCTGGATCTGTGAGCAATGTCCCTGGTTTATCAGGATGGATTCTGCTGGGAGACTGAGCACCGGATGTCGTGTTATCTTATCGTTTCCCCTCATTATAACAATGAGCTTTATGTTTTCACAGCGCCGAGGCCCGTGGACTTCTCTGCATTATGTAGTGACCCCTTGTGGCCACAGAAGGATCTCCGCTCTCTGTGACATCTGAGCCTGGAGGAGTTTCCATCCTTAGTATCTCCCTGCATTGTTTATAGCAAACGGATTGTAAAATTAGGATTTATTTGCACACGTGGATGTGTCCTCACACTGCTGTGCTCTCAGCTCTCTGCAACCTCACTCCTCTGCTCTGAATGAAAGCTGCAGCGGGCTTCTGGTTAAGTACTACAGCAGGGGGGAGGGGCTATGGAGTAGCTGAAGCCACCGGGTACTGCTTCCGGTACATAGGTTGTAACTGTATGTAAAGCTCGGTGCCTTCGGGAAAGACCAGACCCAATCAACGGTATCCCATTAGTGGGGCCGATCTAGATATGTCATTCAGGAGTCTGGGAAAGCGGAGTGATAAACAATATGCTGCACAATAGTTCCACAGGTCTATCCACACAACTTTCTGACAATCCAGGGGACATGTTCTTGCATTATTATGCACTACTCAGGGTACTGGGAAAGCTGAATGACATCCAACATGGCTACCAATAGCTTCCACAGGGGTTGCAACAGATGAGTTGTATTTTTAGTAATGCTTTGCTTTGTATCAGGCCCTGTATCACTGAATGTCTAGATCAGTGTTCCATTCAGGAATCTGGAAAAGCTGAGTAATAACCTAAATTGGCAACCAATAACTCTCCAAAGTTGTTAACACACAGCTCTCTGAAGATCCTGAGCTGTAACACTTTTCTTACATATAAGGGATATACTGGTAGTACTGTACTACCAGACAAGAAGAATCATTCAGGGGACAGGGAAAGCTGAGTGATAACAACCGTCTCATCATTCCAGCACATACAGTTATTACAACCTATCTTTCCTAGTACCCCACACATAGTATAATCCCCCTTATCCCCCTCACACATAGTATAATCCCCCTTATTCCCCCCACACATAGTATAATCCCCTTATTCCCCCTCACACATAGTATAATCCCCCTTATTCCCCTCACACATAGTATAATCCCCCTTATCCCCCTCACACATAGTATAATCCCCTTTATCCCCCTCACACATAGTATAATCCCCCTTATCCCCCTCACACATAGTATAATCCCCCCTCACACATAGTATAATCCCCCTTATTCCCCCACACACATAGTATAATCCCCTTTATCCCCCACACACATAGTATAATCCCCTTTATCCCCCTCACACATAGTATAATCCCCCTTATTCCCCCCACACATAGTATAATCCCCTTATTCCCCCTCACACATAGTATAATCCCCCTTATTCCCCTCACACATAGTTTAATCCCCCTTACACATAGTATAATCCCCCTTATCCCCCTCACACATAGTATAATCCCCCTTATCCCCCACACACATAGTATAATCCCCCTTATCCCCCACACACATAGTATAATCCCCCTTATCCCCCACGCACATAGTATAATCCCCCTTATCCCCCACACACATAGTATAATCCCCCTTATCCCCCCCACACATAGTATAATCCCCCTTATCCCCCCCACACAGATAGTATAATCCCCTTTATCCCCCCCACACATAGTATAATCCCCCTCATTCCCCACACACATAGTATAATCCCCCTTACCCCCCACACACATAGTATAATCCCCCTCATTCCCCACACACATAGTATAATCCCCCTTATCCCCCCCACACATAGTATAATCCCCCACACATAGTATAATCCCCTTTATCCCCCACACACATAGTATAATCCCCCTCATTCCCCCCACACATAGTATAATCCCCCTCATTCCCCCCACACATAGTATAATCCCCCTTACCCCACACACATAGTATAATCCCCCTCATTCCCCCCACACATAGTATAATCCCCTTTAGGCCTGATTATTAATATACTGCTGCCCCCATGTGGAGTAACACCCCCAGCATTGTGCACTGCTCCCCTCATTATCCCCATACAGTGTGATATTTCCTTAGAGACCCCCCAGGAAATAATCTCCCCCATCCTGCGGCATGTATCTACTACCATCTACAAGTAGAGCAATCCTCGTATTACCGCACAATATGAACACCTCCCTCTCTGACGCCCCCTCCGCATCACGTGACCACCCATGCTGACGTCACACTAGGACAACTAGCCGTTGCCTGGTAACCCTTGTCACCGCCGTCGTCGAGTTTGACAGCCCCGCACATGCGCAGTGTAGAGATCCGGTCTAGTGGGGATCACTTCCGGGTTAGGAGGGCTGCATGTGAGGCTGTGGAGAGGTCACCAGGGGAACAGTGCTTGGAGTGTGTTACTGCGGCAGGTGAGTGCTCAGGTAATGGGTGTCATATACACTGGCTGGGGCGGTGACAGGTGCCATCACATCTCTGCAGTGACTAATGGGTTAAGCAGTCATTTGGGAAAGGGGATGTAGGGGGTGGAAATAAAAAGATTAACCCCTTAATGACCAGTGAGGCGGTTTATCAATGTTGCAGTCAGACAATTCTGTATTTTTATCTTTATGCAAATGAGCTCTTTAGTGCACTGTGGGCGGGGCCTTCTCCGGCAGTGCACCTGTTTACTTCTTTCTCCCCACATATTTGTGTGGCATGGTTCACACGTATGGGAAGGGCTTACGTGGCTTTGCAAACGTTGCGTTCGAAAGTCACAGCGTGTTCGCTTCTATAACGCCGGGCTCATTCAGATGCCCGCGATTGTGGTCACGATATGGCCGCATAAGTCTATGGCTCCCGGTCATAGAGCGGTTAGTCTCACTCAGTGTCTCGCCACATCGCGACCAAGGCAGGGAGCTGCGCCGCAAAGAGTATAGGACATGTCTCGTCCTTCCATGGAGGGAAGAGGAGTGCTCGCCCTGGATCTGGGAGCACACATCCGCCCTGAGGGTGCGTTCACACAATGCATTGCGTTCCGTTTTTTTATGCGTTTTTTGACTCATTCCAAAGGCTTCAGCCTTGATCGCATGCTGAGGTTACATGGGGGCACATTTACTGAGCCCGCGGTCACACGTACCGCTAGGCGTCCGTTCATAACACGACGCTAGCGCACAGGGGGCGGCCCTCGGCCCGAACGCACATGTGTTTCCAGGGAAACGAATGCGATTGATAAGCCGAAGGCATGCAATTCTCTGGAAACGCATGTGCATTCGGGTCGAGGACCGCCCCCTGTGCACTAGCGTCGCGTTATGTGTGTACGTGTGACCGCGGCTTTACCCGGTCCAGTCGCAATCCCGCGGTGCGTTGTCCGACGAGGATTCGGGTCTGCCGGGATTCACTAAGGTTGTGCGCCGATGCGCCACAATCCAATCGTGTGTGCCAAAATCCCTGGGCGCAAAACGGAAATATTTGGGAAAACCCGACGAAAGTGCGGCGTTCGGACCCTTAGTAAATGAGCCCCATTGTGTTTTAGCAGATGCAGTGGAAACGCAAGGTAACCTCAGCATGTAATCAAGGCTGAAGCCTTTGGAATGCGTCAAACTCATTACAAAAACGTGACGCAACGCATCGTGTAAATGCACCCTGAGGGTGAAGACACACATGGCGTTTTTGGGCCGTTTTTGGGCCGTTTTTACTAAGTGCGTTTTCAGATAGTTAAAAACGCATGCGTTTTTTGAAAACGCATGCGTTTTTGTCCGTTTTTCCTTAATTGCGCAATGAAAACCGGACAAAAAACGCATGCGTTTTTAAAAAACAGATGTGTTTTTTAACGCATGCGTTTTTAACGATCTGAAAACGCACTTAGTAAAAACGGCCCAAAAACGCCATGTGTGTCTTCACCCTGAGGGTGTTATCAGACGATCTTTTTAAAATTGAATTTGAAATGGAATCAAAGGCATGGGGGCGGTGCCACAGCCAATCGCCTTCTATGCAAACGCATGCGATCAGCAACCAGGGTGTCTTGCATTTAGACTATACATGACATCCGGTGCTGGTTGCTTTTGCATAGAAATGCGCTTAAAAATGGATTCTATCATCTGACAGCACCCTGAGGGCGCTCCCACACAGGCGTTCATGGACCGTTTTTTTGGGCGGACTGAAAACGCATGCGTTTTTGCATGTAAACGTTGTGTACCGACGCACGATAGGAAATGTTTCAGGGTGCATTCACATGTTGCGTTTTCAAAGCAGTTTTGAAATGCATTGTGCAAAACTTCATGTTGGTGAAATCTAATATGCTTTCATAGGATGTGATTTGTAAGAAAATTTGTATGGAAAACACTTTTTTGTTTTAAAAAATTTTGCTAATTATGCTATTGAGCCAGAAAGGCTCCTGGAGGTGTTAACAGAGCCCCACCGCACTGCAGATTCACAGGCTGTTACACTGTCTCCCTTAACACTTCCCGCTTCTCGCTCCACTTGATGCAATTTCGCAAAGTGGGAGGAGGGAGTTTCTCCTGCACAGTGTAACAGCCTGCTTATCTGCAGCACAGAGGGGCTCTGGTAAATAATAATCTGATAATTAAGGAGAGGGAGCGCCTTCCTTCTCCTCTCCACGAAAATGCTGCTGTCAGCAGCATGTGAATGGTTAAACGTCTCCAATCGGTGTTCATGCTGACCCCGGCTGTCACTGTCAGCCGCTCCTGTGGTGATTGCCGGATGTGACTGTCCGTTCTAAGGGTGATGCCACACATGGCGTTTTGAAACCGTTTTTGGTCCGTTTTTAAGCAATCCGATAAAAAACGCATCCGTTTTTTAAAAACACATGCGGTTTTTGAAAACGTGTCCGTTTTTGACAGGTTTTCCGAATTTGCGCAATAAAAACCGAACAAAAACTGATGCGTTTTTTCTGTTCAATAAACTTTATTAAAAGTAATTAGTGTCAACATACATAGACTTGTCATTGAGTCACAGTAAGATTTCAGAATATAAGCTTTCAAGGCATATACACACATAACTTTGGCTTGTCCAGCATTACATTCGCAATACAAAATGAATTCCGCACTTCTCAAGACGATAGTTATACCTAGATAATACTTGTCTCCTTTAGTGCAATGAGCAAGGAAACTGGAGAGAAAGTCTATGTTACTAAACATTATTAACAACTCGAACCACACTAAACACTTACGACGTGGGGAACCATAGGAAAACACATAGCGGTATACAGAGGGGAAGGGGGTATAGATAGGGAGGGGAAAACACACCGGGAAAGAGGGAATGGTAAGAAGAAAAGGGAAAATTTCTCACTCAGGCCATGCATCCTCCACCTGCTTCTATCCAAGTGGCAAATTCTGCCGAACTGCGGAAGTCGATCCATGGGGACCAGACTCTGGTGTATTTTTCCATCTGAGAGTCCGCCAGTCCCTCCACGGCTCTCATCTCCTCCATTCTCATAATATGATTTAAGGCTTCCGCCCACTGGGCCCTTGAGGGACTTGCACTTGATTTCCATAGTCTGGGAATAATCTGTCGAGTGGCGGCAATGCAGTGTCTCAGAAAGCCTTTCTTTATCACAGAGATAGAGCCAGGGATCATAGATAATAGCCCGATCTCTGGGATCGGTACAACCGAGTCCGACCATAATTTATTGTAAAGTGCAAAGACCGCCTCCCACAGACCACTCACCCCAGGGCAAGACCACCAGATATGTAACATGGAGCCACGTTCCCTGGCACATCTCCAACATACATCAGACACCTCCGGGAACATCTTATGCAGCCTCTCCGGAGTTCGGTACCATCTGGCGACGATTTTAAAGTTAGTCTCCTGTATTTGTGACGAGACAGAGAGTTTGTGAGTTAAGACAGACGCCTTATCCCAATCCTCTTCAGTAAATGTTTTGTTCAGCGCCTGTTCCCAAGCTTGTCTGTATGGGACTGGCGTATTTTTAGTCCTCTCTCTCACCAGCCACCCATAGACCATAGATATTAGATGCCTAGGAGGTTCTTTATTCGTAAAAATTTGTTCTATGAATGTTAGTTCCCTTTTAAGGGATTGTGTGTGCCCCAGGGATTGTAGGAAGCTGCTCAATTGATTAGCCATAAACCATCTGCTGCCTCTCATTTCAGCGGGGAACCACCCTTCCAGAGAATGTATGTCGCGGCCTTTTAGTGCGTGTCGTACTTGTACTACCCCGTTTAATGGTAGACCGAATATTTCAGGGTTCATATCTCGTAGGGGACACCTAGCATCTAAAAATATTGGAGACATGGGGCCCGGGATGGATGTCAGTTTATGTCGTTTCCTCATTCTGTCCCAACTGCCTAGCAGTATCCTATATAGGGGTGTGCAGGGAGAGGATGTGTCACGGTCTATCGGGGAAAGCCAGAGGGATGCCATCAGAGGCGGCAAGTTCAAAGAAGCCTCCAGCGTCACCCAAAGCTTGGAAGAGGAATTCAAGGCTGCGTCTATTATGCAAGTCAGCATAGAGGCCTCATGGTATAGACCCAAGTCCGGCAAGCACGCCCCTCCCATCTCTTTAGGCCTAGTAAGTAAAGTGTGGGCCATCCGAGGTCTAGAGGAATCCCATATAAAACCCGAGATCACCCTTTTAAGTCTAATAAGGAAGGAAGGGGCTATTTGGAGGGGTATAGTTTGGAAGAAATAGAGTATTTTCGGCAGGATATCCATTTTAATTACACTAATCCTTCCGAACCATGAGAGCGGAAGGCGCTTCCAGGCAAGTAGCTCCTTCTCTAGTGACCCCAGAAGGGGCTGATAGTTAACCTGAAAGAGGCAAGATAAATCCGTCGGGATTTTTATCCCCAGATACGTGATGACTTTTTCGGCCCATCGAAAGGGGAACTCCTTCTTAATATCTCCCACCACATTGTCAGGCAGGTTTACGTTGAGCAGTTCGGACTTCGTGAGGTTTACTTTAAAGTTAGAAAGTTCAGAAAAGATTTTAAACTCAGCCATTACTGACGGAAGCGTTGTGCGTGGTTGGGTGATAAATAATAATAAATCATCCGCGAATATGGCCATTTTATGACGGAGTCCTCCCAACTTAAGGCCCTTGATAGATTTATTAGTTCTAATGGCGTTTGCCAATGATTCCATCACTAAGATGTAGAGCAGTGGTGATAAGGGGCACCCCTGGCGGGTTCCGTTGCTTATGGCAAACGGAGTAGTAAGATCCCCATTCACCCTGACCATCGCCGTCGGGTTCTGGTATAGGGCCATTATACGAGCTAGCATGAGGGGGCCAAGACCTATCTGCCTGAGTGTCTGTTCCATGAAGTTCCAACTTACTCTGTCAAATGCCTTTTCGGCATCAACAGAGAGCAGGCACATGGGGATCTTCTGCCTTTGGGCAGCGTTCATCAATGACACTGTTTTGATAGTATTGTCCCTGGCTTCTCTGCCTGGGACAAACCCCACCTGCTCCTTATGTATAAGACCTGGAATTAATGTTTGCAGGCGTTGCGCCAATAATTTAGAGTATATTTTAATATCTATGTTTATGAGAGAGATGGGTCTGAAATTGGCACACAGGGTGACATCCTTCCCGGGTTTTGGAATCACAGATATATGCGCCATTAGGGATTGCTTTGGGAAAATAGCCCCCTTAGCTATCGCATTGTAGGAGGAGAGGAGGGGTTCAATTATATCCATTTTCAGCGTTTTGTAGAAGCGCGGAGAAAAGCCGTCCGGTCCCGGACTCTTTCCCACTTTCAATTCCTTAATCACCTGAGCAAGTTCCTCAGATGTGAACTCATCTTCCAAACCCTGAGCCAACTGCTGTGATATACGTTTTGGGGCATATTTGGACAAGTATGCATCTATGGCCTCCCTTTTGTCCGCATCTTCCTGCATTGGTAAATTATATAGGGATTCATAAAATTTCCTAAATTCCTCCAAAATTCCAGACGGGTTGAAAATCGTGCCATTAGTTGGCGAATTAATAGACATAACCCTTGAAGATAGGAGTCTGGGGTGCAGGGCCCTAGATAACCACTTGCCACATTTGTTGCCATACTCAAAGAAGCCAAATTTTAGGCGATCCCTTGCGCATAGGGTTTTCTGGTCCAATATTTGCAAGATTTGTTGCCTAACTGAGGATAATTCTGCTCTCAGAGCATCAGACCTCTGAACTTTATTTGCAGACTCCAGAGAAGCCAGAGTAGCTAGTAGGGATCTAAGTTTGGACGCATTTTGCCGCTTAATTCTAGCCCCGTGTGACATAAAAATTCTGCGAAGTTCGCATTTTAGCCCCTCCCACATGAGCGGAGCATTATTGTAATCAATAGGGTTGCCATTCTTAAAACGCTCTATAGCCTCCTTGACCTCAGCCGAGCACAGGGCATCTTTTAATAGATGATCGTTAAAGGGAACCCGTCACCACTATTTTCACAAATACAGCTAGTGACAGGTTCCTATAGAGCTCTAATAACTATCTGACACCCTGCTTGTAGCTAAAAATTATGCCCCTGAGATTCCCATATATTCAACTTTATAGTTTTATCTGGTAACTAAGCATGGCTACATGTAGTCCAGGTGGGCGTGGCCTCCTCGGGCTGAATCCAGCAGCTCCTCCCCATCCCTATCTCTGTATGCTGCTATAATGTCATGTGACCAGGGTGACATCATCGCAGGTCCTATAGCTTTTGTAGCATTAGGAGCTGTACACTAAGCATATATGTCATGAAATCACAGCATATTTTATCACATGAAATCACAGCAGGCGGCATGGAGAGGAGTAGAAGTCCATGGAGGCTGCTGTGATGGTTTTATGTGGTCAGATATGTACATGGGGTATAGTTTTCATATTAAGTAGCTCAAGGACCTTTGATGATGTCACCCTGGTCACATGACATTAGGCCACGCCCCCGTGGACTAGCTCCAAAACTGCATAGATACCAGGCAAGATTATAACTCTGATTTTATGGGGATCTGAGGGGAACAATTTTTAGCTAAAAGCAGGGTGTCAGATAGTTATTAGAGCTCTATGGGAACCTGCCACTACCTGTATTTGTGAAAATAGTGGTGACGGGTTCCCTTTAAGCCGCCAGGAGAATGTCTTCCTCCTTTGAGGATAAGGTCTTATAGCACCCATTACCGGCGCGTGGTCAGACCAGATTATGGAATCGATAGAGCAAGTAGGGCTGAGATCAAGGAGGGCATGAGAGATCAGGAGTGTGTCAATACGGCTATACGTGTTATGCACACTAGAGTAGTGACTATAGTCCCTTTGTGCCGGGTGCAGTATCCTCCAGAGATCCACTAAATTTAGTTTAGCTAACTCCTGCCTTAGTCTACGGGTGGCTGCAAATGAGATTGAGGACTTACCTTCAGATGTGTCAAGGTCTGGATCAAGTGGTACGTTCAAATCGCCGCCAAGAATGATGTCCGAGCCTCCAGCAAAGCACGCCAAATCTTCCAGGAGATGGATACCGTATGCAATTTGTCCTACATTAGGGAAGTAGACATTAGCCAGAGTATAAATAGAGCCTGCGACAGAAATTTTTAGGAAGAGAAATCTGCCTTCCTGATCCACCCTGGAATCCAAGATCTGCGGAGAGAAGGAGGAGTGAAATGCCACAGAGACCCCTTTGGACTTCTGTACTGGGTTTGGTGCATGGAACCAAGTATTATAAAATTTATTGCGACACGAGGGTACACAGGAGGTCTTAAAATGAGTTTCTTGAAACATGACTATTTGCACACGTTTTTTATGGAATCCATAAAGGATTTGCCCTCTTTTTCCTGGGCTATTCAGGCCCCTAGCATTAAATGTGGCGAAAGATAAATTAGTCATTCTAAGCTAACGGTAGGGTCGTCTGTACACGGCCTAAGCAAGAGAAAGATAGACTAATAATTAAAAGGGGGGGATAGGAAGACAGGGACTAGATGTTACTTACAAGACGAACAAAGACAGACCGGGGTTTCACAAATAATATAACTACCAACAAATAAGAACTTCTGGATTCCCTAGTTCCCAGTCAATAGACCAGGTGTTAGACCAGGGTAACTCGTATTCTATACTATGCTACACTACAGTGTTATACACTAGGCAACACTATATGTCGCCAACCCTACTTGGGAACTTAGGCAAAAACTTTTGACGGTCGTGCATTAGCACCGGACCCTATGAAAAAAAAGAACACACGGCCTCTCAGGCCAGATATAAAGGCAGCAGGCATTTGTTTCAGCAAATCCAAGTTTGCATTTTAAACCATCTCCCTATTAGCGATACAACCAGGGATATCTACAAAAGCGTTAAGCTAACAATATTTCTCTAGAACTTCAACTACATGCTTAGCTCAAGGTTTCAGGGTTGACCCGCAAAGGTAGCACTTCTGGATCTCTTGGAGTCTCGCTGTTGTTTCGGCGGGACCTTGTTCCATTGTTCCCTTGGAGGGGACACCGGCAAAGAGGCCGGACGCGGCCAGTCTGGCAGGGACACCATCGGGAGTTCAAAAGTTCCTAGGAAACCAGGCAAATCTCCTAGACGTCTGAAAGATGCACTCTTCCCATCCTTTTTGGCCAGCAGTTGAAAGGGATATCCCCATCTATATAAGATGTTGCGATCTCTTAGCAATTGCAGTAAAGGCTTGAGAGCTTTTCTGAGGAATAACGTACGTCGAGCAAGATCTGGCAAGATCAGTAGAGGCGAGTCCCCATGTTGCAGTCCACCAGAGTCCCTGGCATGTTGTAAGATTCGTTCTTTATCCTTATAAAAATGAATACGGCAGATGACATCTCGTACACGTTTAGGATCTGAGGACCGCGGGCCAAGAGTACGGTGGATCCTATCTATTTCGATCTTTTTGTTAGGAGGCATTTGTAGCAAATTGCCAAAGAATTTTTGGGCCCAATTCTCCAGCTGTGATGGCAGGATCTCTTCCGAGAGGCCCCTTATTCTCAAATTATTTCGTCTATGACGATTTTCTATATCATCAAGATGGTCCATGATATCTGCAATTTGAGACGAATGTTGTGCAATAACCTCTTTATGAGAATGAATAACGTCACGCAGACCTTCCTGATGTTCCTCCAATTCTAGGACCCTGTGCCCCACATGCTTAATCTCCGATTTAATATCCTCCATATCCTTCTTATGTGAGGCCTCCATCTTTCCTAGGAGAGTCTGTAGATCTTCTCTGGTAGGGAGCGCCATTATGTGTGACTTCCAGTCCCACTCATCATGCGTGGACCGTGGTGGTGTGGATGTCTCCTGCCATAGTCCCATGCCGCCAGCAGCAAGGGAATTGAGCGGGGAAACGGGGCTATGAGCTGAAGCCCAGCAAGGAGAGGCCCCCAATGAGGCAGACTGAGCCCCAGGGCTTGATTGAGAGAGCCCATGCTGGTTCTTTTGAGAGGTGTTGATATGGGCACCTGTTATCCCTCCTGCAACAGTTGGAGAAGGGGGGGTTGCATTTACTTGCTGGGGACTGTAATGTCCAGGGGAGCTCCCTGGTGACCTGTCAGGCCTCCTCTCTTCTGGCGGAGCCGCCATGTCGGCCCACGTGGCATGTTCACGGTGAGCTGGGGCCTCCACCATCACGGCCCGATCCCCTGCGCCTACCTTGGCCGGGGCAGACTGCGCTGCCTCCCTCTGTGCGCCCTTCACCTTTCCTCCTTCCCTCGGCACTGTAGCTGTTGCGGCTGCTGGCTGTGACAGCTTCCTGCTCTCCTGCGGAGCTGGGGCAGTAGCGCTGGAGTGTTCTGTGCCGGCGGCCATCTTGGCTGTTGCGTGCTTGCTGGTGACAGAGCCGACCGGCTCAAAGAATGTGGCCACGCTCCCACTTTCCTTTCGGGATCGGGATCTCCCGGCGCTCCTGCCTCCCCTGCCCACCATCATGTCACCGGTCAGTGTCTTTGGATGCCTGCTGCTCTATTTCTGCGGGTCTCGGAGCGGAGCACTGCAGTTGAGCGTCCTATCCCGCCATTAGCTAGCCACGCCCCCTCACTGATGCGTTTTTTAATGGACTGCTTAAAAACGGACCAAAAACGGTTTCAAAACGCCATGTGTGGCATCATCCTAATACTGCTCGCTGACACCTTGTACAGTTGCATCAATCTCTGCAGCAAAGGGTTAAAAGGATTATCCCAACTTTTAAGGTTATCTCCTTGCCACAGGATAGGGGATAGCAAGTTGAATCGGTGGGATGAGGGTTTTAATACTCATAAGAACGGGACCCCAGGCAATCTAGAGAATGGGGGTCCTGTTCTCATTATTGTGTTGAGCGACAGGTCCTGATGCTATATTAAGTAGCATGGGAGCGTTGGAAATTTCTGAGCATAGAATTGGGGTATATCCAGCTTCTCATAGACTGTGAATTGGAGTGCTGGAGATACCTGAGTGCTGTGCTCAGCAATTTCTGACACTCCCATATTATTAAATGGAGCTCCATCTGCCTCTCCACAGTGAGAATGGGACCTTTGTCCTCCAGACTGCATGGAGGTCCTGTTCCAGGGATCAGACATGACAAGAGCAACAGACACATCCTCTTGCTGCCACTCTACTCCAAAACTGATGCCACACATGGTGTTTTGAACAGTTTTTGGTCCGTTTTTAAGCAGTCCGTTAAAAAAGCATGCGTTTTTCGAAAACACATCCGCTTTTGACAGGTTTTACCAATTATCTTAATTAAAACTGGTCAAAAACGGAGTGCTTAAAGGAAACCTACCACTTGAAGTGGCAGGTTTCCGATGGCAATACCGGGCACCAGCTCAGGGTGAGCTGGTGCCGGAGCTTATTTTAGTTAGTGTTTTAAACCGCGGTATCGCGGTTTAAAACACTTTTTAAACTTTATAGCCGGCGCAGGCAGGTATGCGCGCGGCTACATAGGAAGTGAATGAGAGCCGCGTGCACGGTAAGCGCCGAGTGCGTACCTGCCTGCGCCGGCTATACAGTTTAAAAAGTGTTTTAAACCGCGATACCGCGGTTTAAAACACTAACTAAAATAAGCTCCGGCACCAGCTCACCCCGAGCTGGTGCCCGGTATTGCCATCGGAAACCTGCCACTTCAAGTGGTAGGTTTCCTTTAAAAACGGACCAAAAACAGGTTCAAAATGCCACGTGTGGCATCCCATTTTTGTACGTAGGGATGCTTTTCTCGTGGTCCATGAGGGGTCCCAGCAGTCGGACCCTCACTGATCCTATTATTATCCCCTATGGATAGGGGGATAACAAAAAAACTTTGGACAACCCCTTTAAAGGGTTCTTCTATGACCAACATATTGACCTATGTGGCTTAATCCACTGGGTGTGATTAGGGGCCCCTTTTACGTTAACGAGGGCCTCATTATTATACTACTGTGAAACTAAACCTGCCCTGTGGTTGAGCTGCAATACTAGGCCCGACCATAATATAGTGTGTGGTGCTGTGATCGGTTAGCTTTTATCTGATCACTGCGGTATATATTTACACTTGACTTGAAATATCCCTTTAAGATCCATGCGCCAATCTGGTCATTATTGTATTATTGCAAATAATAATAGATAATGAATAGAATTCCAGTACCTCAGTAATCACTGACATTCATGGCCTTCATTCCTGTCAGAGGTGGCTTCCCTGTCCCCCGCCCTCGTCTGTGTGACTTTAATAGTCTATGACAGTGACTTTACAGGTCTCATCGTTTAATAAATGTCAATTTTTGCTCAATTTTGACGTGACGTGTAAATCCCATCCCGGGCACCGCCTGTGTCTACCTCATGGCTGTCCTGCTGAGGCGAAATTTGAGAGATTAGTGACAGATTTACAGAATATTCCTGTCAGAGTTTTAGTTAAAGGCTCATTTTTATAGTTTAAAGCCGTGTCTGATATTAAAGGGGTTTTTATCTTTTATCCATAGAAGGTATTATAGAAATATCCCTTTAAGAGCCCATATCTAGGTCTACTTGGAAGAGGCCTAGGTTGTTTTACCTCAGTAGTTGTGAGCTAAACAAAATGGCCGCCGTTACGGCTCTCAAGATGGTGGTTGCTCTACTTTTGTCTGGATTCTGAAAGGAAAATGCACAGATATAGGAATGTTTTAGGTACAAGAAGCCAAATTTTGAGCAAAAATCTTCACAAAATTGGAATTGCATAGTCACCTTCTAATGATGAAGGGCATCCCACCTCAGAGATTTACTAGAAATGTTTGGTAGGTGAGGAAATCGCTTTTAAGATTCCTGTGTGACTGCCATTGAAGTGAATAGGCAGTGCTGCAGATGTTGGGTGAAATTAGAGAGATTAGTGACAGATTTACAGAATATTCCTGTCAGAGTTTTAGTTAAAGGCTTGTTTTTATAGTTTGAAGCTGTGTCTGATAGTAAAGGGGTTTTTATCTTTTATCCACAGAAGGTATTATTGAAATATCCCTTTAAGAGCCCACATCTAGGCTTTTTAGGTCTACTTGGAAGAGGCTTAGGTTGTTTTACCTCAGTAGTTGTTAGCTAAACAAAATGGCCGCCGTTATGGCTCTCAAGATGGTGGTTGCTCTACATTAGTCTGGATTCTGAATGGAAAATGCGCAGATATAGGGATATCGGGAATGTTTTAGGTACAAGA
Organism: Engystomops pustulosus; assembly: GCF_040894005.1. Classification (NCBI taxonomy): domain Eukaryota; kingdom Metazoa; phylum Chordata; class Amphibia; order Anura; family Leptodactylidae; genus Engystomops; species Engystomops pustulosus. Next base: position 14,125,706 of record NC_092414.1, read on the forward strand.
ATCCAAATTTTGAGCAAAAATCTTCACAAAATTGGAATTGCATAGTGACCTTCTAATGGTGAGGGGGATCCCACCTCAGAGATTTACTAGAAATGTTTGGTAGGTATGTCTGCTATATCTAAGATGGCGGACAGTAGTCAAGATGGCATCCGAAACCAGTGCGATCTCCTTATCAGTGAGGAACTCGCTTTTAAGATTCCTGTGTGACTGCCATTGAAGTGAATAGGCAGTGCTGCAGATGTTTGTTGTTAGATGCTGAGGCCCACCTTTGCGCTGGATGTGTGTCCTCACACTGCTGTGCTTTGTTACACTTTCCACCTTGAAATGCCCCCTTGCTCTTGAGTAAAAGATTTGGCATGCGTCTTTTTGTAATCTACAACAGAAACTCAAGAGCAAAGGGGAAAGTCTGTTGAGTTGCTCAATGCAAAGAGCGCAGCAGTGTGAGGACAAGCTCCCTGAAAATACAATCCTGGAATATGAATCCATACATCACAATCCTGCTGCTATTAACAACATACACAAAGGTACCATTAGACATCTCTCCAGGGACTGTACCTAAGACAGTGCAGTGGAGGCGTATTCTCACACTGCTGTGCTCAATTCCGAGCGCTCAGAGCACAGCAGTGTGAGACAACGCCTCCTCTGCACTTGGAGAAACTGCAATCCTGGAATATAAATGATTTTTTTTTTTTTTTTACATTCCTATCGCTACTAACAAGATACACAAAGGTCTGATTACACTTCTCTCCAGAGACAATAGCCAACACTGTGTATAGCTCAGTGCAGAGAGCTAATAACACAGCAGTGTGAGGACACATCACACACTAGAAATGTGGAATATTAAACCATTTGTCACAGTCCTACTGCTACTAACAACATACTTAAAGGTATGATATCTCCAGGAACAATACCTTACGCAGGATGAAGTGAGCACAGAGCACAGCAGTGTGAGGATATTAACCATTTCATAGATAATTGAATAGAAATCCATTACTCCACTGACTCAATCCTCTTAGTATATCAATGTGTTCTGAATCTGTTGATGGCGTCTCTTTTGGTTTTGTAGACCCAGCCTCCCCCCCGCCATGTCTTCCCTGTCCAGCTACGCCATCCGCATGTCTCGCCTCAGCGCCAGGATCTTCGGGGAGGTGGTGAGACCGACCAACACTTACTCCATGAAGGTGGTGAAGCTGTTCAGCGAGCAGCCCCTGGCCAAGAGGAAGGGGGTCTACGACTGGTACCCACCACACAACGTCTACACACCGCTCATGCGCAATCTAAGATTCCTCGGCCTGTACAGGTAGGTACACGGTGCCCACCTACGAAGACACCAGTATAGTAGATAGCACATAGTGCTGAGCCCATTTACAGCTTTTACTGTGCGCTCCAAATGACACCTTTACTTTATTCTTTTGCTCAGCAAGATGGCAGGAACACCAAATTATTCAGGTTTTATTAGGTTTTTCTTTAAAAAATGAAAACATTTTGTACAAATTTTTTTTTATAGAGACCAATACTTTTTCCATACTTCGCTGTACAGCGCTGTATAAGGTGTCACTTTTTGCGGCCATTTTTATTAGTTGCAAAATGGCAAAAAGTGTCGTTTGGGACATTTGGCCGTAGTTTTTCTGTCATGGGGTTCTCCGGCGGGGAACAACCGTTTTTACATTTTGATAGATCAGGACCTTGATAGATGGGACCCGGCGATACCTAACATGTTAATGGTTTTTATTGTTTATTTTTATACCAGTTCTAGGGAAAGGGTTTGATTAAAATTTTTAGGGTGTTTTTTTTTTTTAAATTTTCTTTTTTTTTGCTATTTTGTAGACCCCCTAGGGAAGTGATGGCAAACCTTTTAGAGGCTGAGTGCCCAAACTACAACAAGGACCCGCTTATTTATGGCAAAGTGCCAACACAGAAATGTAATTTGTGATTTATACTCCCTTCTCTGTCACAGTTTTCATTGATACCAGCCCCTGAGGACACCAATAATGCAGAAAATAGTCCCAGGTAGAGCTGTCACTTTAAAATACCTCTGTGCCCAGCAAGTCCTGGGCTGTCTGGGACTGCAGGAAGATACCTGGAGTCCTCTCTGGTGATGGCCTGAGTGCCCACAGAAAGGGCTCCGAGTGCCACCTCTGGCACCAGTGCCATAGGTTAGCCATCACTGCCCTAGGGTACTTTAACACTAGGAAGTCTGAGTGCTCCTACCATATATTAAAGCAGTGGTCGGGAACCTATGGCACCTACCCCCCAACGCAGATTTCACCAAATGGAACTCAAGGTCACTTGTAGTCCCAGGAAGCCCAGGACCCTAGTAGGAAGCTACAATGTTAATCCAACCTTCTCCTTCTTTTTACTGTATTGGTGTCCTCCGGTGCCAATACGCTTTAAACCTGTGACTGAGCAGGGAGTAATAAGTTACTGCCTAAATTGTTGCATTTGCACTTTGCAAAAATAATATGGGTTTTGGTTGTAGTTTGGGCACTGGGTAACTAAAAGGTTTTCATTGTCCTAGAGTATTGCAGTATATGGAGAATTTGCTATAGATCCATAACAGCCTGCCTCTGGCACACTGTTACAGATCCTACCAAATGACAAGCCCTAGAGTCTCATTCCCTATAAAAGAAGTCCAAAGTCATTTGACAATGAGAAGAGAAGAGTCATGTTTTACCTGAGATGAGTCACTTTTAGAGGCTTCAGACGTCCCTATCTACAGTTTTTTTTAGCACCTAGAAACCTGCTCCTGGTGTCATATGAAAGATAGGAAAAATAGTCTGTTAACCCTTGCAGGGATGAGCACGAGGACTTCAAAGAAGAGATGAAGCGTCTGCGGCGACTGCGTGGTAAAGGAACACCCAAGAAGGGAGAAGGCAAGAGAGCGAAGAAGAAGTGATGGAAGCTGCAGGGACTGGCGCCAGGGACAGTATTCACAGCGAGCGCTGCTGCCTGTATATAGTCATAGAGTGACCCCCCGAGGGGGCAATGTACAGATGTCACATCACACAGAAGGTTTCCATTCACAAATAAAGAGATCTGCCATGTTTGATGCTGTCTGTCACTATACAGTTCTTCATTCACTGATAAACAGTCCAACTGTCCCGGGACCCTCCCTGATCACAGGAATGGAAATCCTGCATAGGGTTGGAGGACATTGCTGCTACATAGAGGGCAGTATTATAGTAGTTATATTCTTGTACATAGGGGGCAGTATTATAGTAGTTATATTCCTGTACATAGGGAGCAGTATTATAGTAGTTATATTCTTGTACATAGGGGGCAGTATTATAGTAGTTATATTCCTGTACATAGGGGGCAGTATTATAGTAGTTATATCCTTGTACATAGGGGGCAGTATTATAGTAGTTATATTCTTGTACATAGGGGGCAGTATTATAGTAGTTATATCCTTGTACATAGGGGGCAGTATTATAGTAGTTATATCCTTGTACATAGGGGGCAGTATTATAGTAGTTATATCCTTGTACATAGGGGGCAGTATTATAGTAGTTATATTCTTGTACATAGGGGGCAGTATTATAGTAGTTATATCCTTGTACATAGGGGGCAGTATTATAGTAGTTATATTCTTGTACATAGGGGGCAGTATTATAGTAGTTATATTCTTGTACATAGGGGCAGTATTATAGTAGTTATATTCCTGTACATAGGGGGCAGTATTATAGTAGTTATATCCTTGTACATAGGGGGCAGTATTATAGTAGTTATATTCTTGTACATAGGGGGCAGTATTATAGTAGTTATATTCTTGTACATAGGGGCAGTATTATAGTAGTTATATTCCTGTACATAGGGGGCAGTATTATAGTAGTTATATCCTTGTACATAGGGGGCAGTATTATAGTAGTTATATCCTTGTACATAGGGGGCAGTATTATAGTAGTTATATCCTTGTACATAGGGGGCAGTATTATAGTAGTTATATTCTTGTACATAGGGGGCAGTATTATAGTAGTTATATCCTTGTACATAGGGGGCAGTATTATAGTAGTTATATCCTTGTACATAGGGGGCAGTATTATAGTAGTTATATTCTTGTACATAGGGGGCAGTATTATAGTAGTTATATTCTTGTACATAGGGGCAGTATTATAGTAGTTATATTCTTGTACATAGGGGCAGTATTATAGTAGTTATATTCATGTACATAGGGGGGCAGTATTATAGTAGTTATATTCATGTACATAGGGGGCAGTATTATAGTAGTTATATTCCTGTACATAGGAGGCAGTATTATAGTAGTTATATTCATGTACATAGGGGGCAGTATTATAGTAGTTATATTCCTGTACATAGGGGCAGTATTATAGTAGGTATATTCCTGTACATAGGGGGCAGTATTATAGTTATATTCTTGTACATAGGGGGCAGTATTATAGTTATATTCTTGTACATAGGGGGCAGTATTATAGTTATATTCTTGTACATAGGGGGCAGTATTATAGTAGTTATATTCCTGTACATAGGGAGCAGTATTATAGTAGTTATATTCTTGTACATAGGGGGCAGTATTATAGTAGTTATATCCTTGTACATAGGGGGCAGTATTATAGTAGTTATATTCCTGTACATAGGGAGCAGTATTATAGTAGTTATATTCCTGTACATAGGGAGCAGTATTATAGTAGTTATATTCCTGTACATAGGGGGCAGTATTATAGTAGTTATATTCCTGTACATAGGGGGCAGTATTATAGTAGTTATATTCCTGTACATAGGGGCAGTATTATAGTAGTTATATTCTTGTACATAAGGGGCAGTATTATAGTAGTTATATTCTTGTACATAGGGGGCAGTATTATAGTAGTTATATTCTTGTACATAGGGAGCAGTATTATAGTAGTTATATTCTTGTACATAGGGGAAGTATTATAGTAGTTATATTCTTGTACATAGGGAGCAGTATTATAGTAGTTATATTCTTGTACATAGGGGCAGTATTATAGTAGTTATATTCCTGTACATAGGGGGCAGTATTATAGTAGTTATATTCTTGTACATAGTGGGCAGTATTATAGTAGTTATATTCTTGTACATAGGGGGCAGTATTATAGTAGTTACATTCCTGTACATAGGGGGCAGTATTATAGTAGTTATATTCCTGTACATAGGGGGCAGTATTATAGTAGTTATATTCCTGTACATAGGGGGCAGTATTATAGTAGTTATATTCCTGTACATAAGGGGCAGTATTATAGTAGTTATATTCTTGTACATAGGGGGCAGTATTATAGTAGTTATATTCCTGTACATAGGGAGCAGTATTATAGTAGTTATATTCTTGTACATAGGGGGCAGTATTATAGTAGTTATATTCCTGTACATAGGGGGCAGTATTATAGTAGTTATATCCTTGTACATAGGGGGCAGTATTATAGTAGTTATATTCTTGTACATAGGGGGCAGTATTATAGTAGTTATATCCTTGTACATAGGGGGCAGTATTATAGTAGTTATATCCTTGTACATAGGGGGCAGTATTATAGTAGTTATATCCTTGTACATAGGGGGCAGTATTATAGTAGTTATATTCTTGTACATAGGGGGCAGTATTATAGTAGTTATATCCTTGTACATAGGGGGCAGTATTATAGTAGTTATATTCTTGTACATAGGGGGCAGTATTATAGTAGTTATATTCTTGTACATAGGGGCAGTATTATAGTAGTTATATTCCTGTACATAGGGGGCAGTATTATAGTAGTTATATCCTTGTACATAGGGGGCAGTATTATAGTAGTTATATTCTTGTACATAGGGGGCAGTATTATAGTAGTTATATTCTTGTACATAGGGGCAGTATTATAGTAGTTATATTCCTGTACATAGGGGGCAGTATTATAGTAGTTATATCCTTGTACATAGGGGGCAGTATTATAGTAGTTATATCCTTGTACATAGGGGGCAGTATTATAGTAGTTATATCCTTGTACATAGGGGGCAGTATTATAGTAGTTATATTCTTGTACATAGGGGGCAGTATTATAGTAGTTATATCCTTGTACATAGGGGGCAGTATTATAGTAGTTATATCCTTGTACATAGGGGGCAGTATTATAGTAGTTATATTCTTGTACATAGGGGGCAGTATTATAGTAGTTATATTCTTGTACATAGGGGCAGTATTATAGTAGTTATATTCTTGTACATAGGGGCAGTATTATAGTAGTTATATTCATGTACATAGGGGGGCAGTATTATAGTAGTTATATTCATGTACATAGGGGGCAGTATTATAGTAGTTATATTCCTGTACATAGGAGGCAGTATTATAGTAGTTATATTCATGTACATAGGGGGCAGTATTATAGTAGTTATATTCCTGTACATAGGGGCAGTATTATAGTAGGTATATTCCTGTACATAGGGGGCAGTATTATAGTTATATTCTTGTACATAGGGGGCAGTATTATAGTTATATTCTTGTACATAGGGGGCAGTATTATAGTTATATTCTTGTACATAGGGGGCAGTATTATAGTAGTTATATTCCTGTACATAGGGAGCAGTATTATAGTAGTTATATTCTTGTACATAGGGGGCAGTATTATAGTAGTTATATCCTTGTACATAGGGGGCAGTATTATAGTAGTTATATTCCTGTACATAGGGAGCAGTATTATAGTAGGTATATTCCTGTACATAGGGAGCAGTATTATAGTAGTTATATTCCTGTACATAGGGGGCAGTATTATAGTAGTTATATTCCTGTACATAGGGGGCAGTATTATAGTAGTTATATTCCTGTACATAGGGGCAGTATTATAGTAGTTATATTCTTGTACATAAGGGGCAGTATTATAGTAGTTATATTCTTGTACATAGGGGGCAGTATTATAGTAGTTATATTCTTGTACATAGGGAGCAGTATTATAGTAGTTATATTCTTGTACATAGGGGAAGTATTATAGTAGTTATATTCTTGTACATAGGGAGCAGTATTATAGTAGTTATATTCTTGTACATAGGGGCAGTATTATAGTAGTTATATTCCTGTACATAGGGGGCAGTATTATAGTAGTTATATTCTTGTACATAGTGGGCAGTATTATAGTAGTTATATTCTTGTACATAGGGGGCAGTATTATAGTAGTTACATTCCTGTACATAGGGGGCAGTATTATAGTAGTTATATTCCTGTACATAGGGGGCAGTATTATAGTAGTTATATTCCTGTACATAGGGGGCAGTATTATAGTAGTTATATTCCTGTACATAAGGGGCAGTATTATAGTAGTTATATTCTTGTACATAGGGGGCAGTATTATAGTAGTTATATTCTTGTACATAGGGGGCAGTATTATAGTAGTTATATTCCTGTACATAGGGGGCAGTATTATAGTAGTTATATTCCTGTACATAGGAGGCAGTATTATAGTAGTTATATTCCTGTACATAGGGGGCAGTATTATAGTAGTTATATTCCTGTACATAGGGGCAGTATTATAGTAGTTATATTCTTGTACATAGTGGGCAGTATTATAGTAGTTATATTCCTGTACATAGGGGGCAGTATTATAGTAGTTATATTCTTGTACATAGTGGGCAGTATTATAGTAGTTATATTCTTGTACATAGGGGGCAGTATTATAGTAGTTACATTCCTGTACATAGGGGGCAGTATTATAGTAGTTATATTCCTGTACATAGGGGGCAGTATTATAGTAGTTATATTCTTGTACATAGGAGGCAGTATTATAGTAGTTATATTCCTGTACATAGGGGGCAGTATTATAGTAGTTATATTCTTGTACATAGGGGGCAGTATTATAGTAGTTATATTCCTGTACATAGGGGGCAGTATTATAGTAGTTATATTCTTGTACACAAGGGGCAGTATTATAGTAGTTATATTCTTGTACATAGGGGGCAGTATTATAGTAGTTATATTCCTGTACATAGTGGGCAGTATTATAGTAGTTATATTCTTGTACATAGGGGGCAGTATTATAGTAGTTATATTCTTGTACATAGGGGGCAGTATTATAGCAGTTATATTCCTGTACATAGGGGGCAGTATTATAGTAGTTATATTCTTGTACATAGGGGGCAGTATTATAGTAGTTATATTCCTGTACATAGGGGGCAGTATTATAGTAGTTATATTCTTGTACATAGGGGCAGTATTATAGTAGTTATATCCTTGTACATAGGGGGCAGTATTATAGTAGTTATATTCTTGTACATAGGGGGCAGTAGTATAGTAGTTATATTCCTGTACATAGGGGGCAGTATTATTGTACCATTACCATAGGCAGTAGAACACAATGTATATGTGGCAGTATGACATCTCTCTGTACTGCTTTCTGTCCTCGGTTTATCTGTGGAATCCTTTCATTCCCTGTATCAGTCAGAAAGTGAAGAGGATAAATGTGACGTCACGGCCGCAGGGTACAATGACGTCAGAGCCGCAGCGGGGACGCGCTCTCTGCACCTGAGCAGGGGGAGGGACCAGCGAGTGAGGGTTCCCCTTTGCGTGACGTCACTAACACCTCTCTGGTCCCGCCCATCTCCCCTCCAATTGGTATAAAGGCGTCGAGAACGCGTACGCCGCCGGCTGGCCCCGCCCCTCGGGTGACGCACTGCACAGCTGGGCCGCTTGTCTTTCGTGCTCGCTCCCGCGGCTCCCGATCACTTCAAGATGGCGGCGCTAAGCGGGGGATCGGCCGAGGGGCCCTCACTGCTCAACGGGGACCTGGAGTCCGAGGCCGGGAGCCTGAGCGGAGCCGGGGAGATGTCAGCGGCTGGGGGTTACCCGGAGGAGGTGAGGGGCAGCAATGCAAACCCAGCGGGGACCTGCCTGTCAGATGCTGCACACTGAGGATGTCACTGCACGTCGTGACAGGCGGGTTCCCGGTTACCTGTATGTCGCGATATCCAGCTGTCATCAGTATACGTGTGATCCCGCGTCCCTCCTGAGGGAGCTTTGTCTGTGTCCCCTGCTATCGTGACATTGGTCTATTCTCTGCGTTGTTTTCACCTCCTATCGTGACATCTTAGAGCAGCTGATGACGTATTTATGTCGACATGTCCCGACAGTGCAGCGTCCTGTCATGCTTTGGGATGTGGGGAATGATGATATGTCGTGATTGTATATGATCCAATATATCAGGGGCTGTGCTGTCATGACAGGGACCTAGTGGTGGAAATTGGTGCTGCATTTATGTCACGATAATGATATGTTACCATAGTTACCATCAGGTTACCTGAAACGGTGGCAGTAATGATTGTCATGATATTCTGGTCTGATCACGTGTCTCTGTCATGATATTGTACTAGTCTCTATGTCACGATAACGTGGACCTGATTCTGCACAGAGGTGTCAGTCTAAGCTTGTCATGACATTGTTGATATGTCACAATAATGTGGGTCTTTGTCTATACTTGGGTGCAATCCTGTCTCTACATGTCACGATACTATAAGATTTAGATCTTGCTGTATGTCATGAAAGTGAGGAGTCTACACTGCACCCTGGAGTCCATGTCATGATATTGTAGATATGTCAGGATGTAGATCTGGGTTGTATATGTTCAGTCTAAGCCTGTCCATCCATGTCATGATATTCTGTCCTGATCATGTGTCCGCGTCGTGATATTGTAGTATTCTAACCTGACGCATGTCTAAGCAGCCTCGTCGCGATATTCCCCATGTGTACAATTTAGTGTCGAGTCCTTGTTATAATGTTCAGTCCGTGTTGAATTCAGTCTATCCATGTGTAGCCATGTCGCGATATCCTACATTTTGGGCTAAGCATGGGTGTCACATGTCATGTCATGACATTGTAGATTTGGCTCCAAGTCTTGGTACCCATGTCACGATAATGTGGCTGAGCTATGTATTTTTGGTCTAATCCTGTGTGTACATGTCATGATGATCTAGATATCAGTCTTGCTAGATGTCATGAGAGTGTAGTTTACTTGAGCCCTTGTCATGATAGTTTAGTATTCCACATACATGTCAGGTGTCTCTGCATGTTTTCTTCTAACTGGATGTCATGATAGTGTAGCATAGTGCCTGCTTGTGTCCGTGTCGTGATATGGTGTAGCATAGTGCCTGCTTGTGTCCGTGTCGTGATATGGTGTAGCATAGTGCCTGCTTGTGTCCACGTCGTGATATGGTGTAGCATAGTGCCTGCTTGTGTCCACATCGTGATATGGTGTAGCATAGTGCCTGCTTGTGTCCACGTCGTGATATGGTGTAGCATAGTGCCTGCTTGTGTCCACGTCGTGATATGGTGTAGCATAGTGCCTGCTTGTGTCCACGTCGTGATATGGTGTAGCATAGTGCCTGCTTGTGTCCACGTCGTGATATGGTGTAGCATAGTGCCTGCTTGTGTCCACGTCGTGATATGGTTTCTAACAGTCTATATATTGCCACGTTTTTCTTACTAGGCTTCTGTCTCTGTCACGATAATGTGGACGTTATTATCAACTGTTATGTATACGATCAGTCTAAGCCGTGTCTTTGTATGTCCTGATAGTCTGGAAATTAGTCTCCCTGTATGTCATGATAGAGTAGAGTCTAGACTAAACACTATATCATGATATCTTTAGGCCTTGCACGTGTTCATGTCACGACATAGCAGATTTCAGTCGTGTTGTGATGACCTAGATTTTGAGCAAAGGGTCTAAGTCGGGATATTGTCAGTTTTCTTTCTAGGCATCTGTCATGATAATGTGGTTCTCAAACCATATCGTGATTTTTTTTGTCGACTTCATTCTAACTGGTTGTTGTGTTGCAGAGTTTAGACTAAACTCAAGTCCATGTCGTGACCTTGTAGTATTCAGTGTGTCCATCTTCAAGTTTATGGAGCGGTTTCCGCTTGCGTTCATGTCATGACATGTAAGATTACCTAATAGTGAGAGGTATTTGTCAACTGATCTCAGACTGGTAGTAAGATACAGCATCGGGTTAGGGTAACAGCGCCACTCCTGTCCTCAGGTTGGTTTTGGTATTGCACCGCTGCCCCATTGATTGCAATAGAACGGAGCTGAAATACCCAGTGCAACCAAAGTATGGCGCTGACTAAGGAGATGGACTACAAATACCAGCGCTCTGTACAGATGTCTTATAATCGTGATGCTAAGCTACTACGCATAGGCGGCCATCTTTACCGTATTTGTAGCTGAATGAGGCCCTACAAGACGGCTTTCCATCGAGGTGCTTTCTATGTTATAGAGGTTTGGGATCTCGGAGGACCCAGCACATTTTGTATTAAATGTAATTGTGCAGTACTTCATTTTTCCCTCTAGGGGCAGTGTAGGGAAAGTGAACACTTAGCAATGGATATTTAGCATATTCGTCCCAGAGTGCATTGCTCTCGTCTCCCTTATGTTCTGCATTGAGACAAAGAGAGAATTGACTTCTTTCTTCTGCAAACAGCGCCACCCTTATGGTCAGGCCGCTTTTGTCATTGCACTCCAACCTCGGTCTGTTCAGTAGAACTGACCCGCAGTACTAGGCACAACCTTTTCGGCTGATTTTCTGGTTAATAAAGCAGATTGTCATCTTTGTCAGCCCCTTTTTATTAGGAGCTTTGGCTTGTGTGATTTTGGGTTTTTGCTTGTATAATGGTCCCTCCTCCCCCGCCCCGGGTTATGGAGCACATTGCTGTGTCTGAGCCTTCGCCTATAAACCAAAAAAATGTAACTAATGGTGGTAATTAAGGTGGTAACGAGTCTCCGTCACTCTGATGACTCTGCTCGGTCACTCGCACGAAAGGTAAACTCGTCCGCTCTTAAAGGGGTTGTCCTTTAAGTAGATATCACCTTTATAGGGGTCTATAAGCACTGGGGGTCCCCATGTCCCTTGTGTTCCAATCCTACAAGATACTAACCTTCCCCTCCTTGGTGCCTCACCCAACCTACTTGCACCCCCTCTCCTTAAATCTGAAGTATCGGGACTATGCAGGACTAAGTTCTAGTGAAGTTCCCCTTATAAAGGGACATGCGCTGGACCATCTCTTCATTGATTTCAGTGGTTAGCACTACAGCCTTGCAGCGCTGAGGTCCTGGGTTCAAGTCCTATCCAGGTCAACATCTGCATAGAGTTTGCATGTTATCTCCGTGTTTGTGTGGGTTTCCTCCAGGTCCTCCGGTTTCCTCCCACACTCCAAAACATACTGGTAGGTTGTTTAGATTGTGAGCCCCACAGGGACAGGGACCGATGTGACAAGCTCTGTACAGCGCTGCGTCATCTGTGTGCACTGTATAAATAGAGGAATTATTATTAGTCCAATACACAGTCTGGACAAGGGCACCGCCACTCTATCCGGTGTGGTGACTTCTGGACCCCCCTCGTGGGTATCTGGCTGTCTGAGACCATGTTGTAAGGACTGAAAATAAAGCTCAAAAATAAAAAAAAGAATTTGCTGGTCGTTCAAGGGTTAAGCCTGGCAGACAGGTTGCACTAATTGGGCGCGCTCCGTCGCCATTGTCATGTAATTATAGACTTCCAGTTGTATGAACAGGTGTAGGGTGCACTGGCCCGTTACAGGTAGAGGATAAGGCACGGATATTCCCTCTGGGATCCGGATGCATTTGGGAATAATACACACTCTACGTCACCTAATAATAATAATAAATAATAATTCCTGTATTTATATAGCGCACAGAGATTACGCAGCGCTGCGCAGAACTTGTCACATCAGTCCCTGTCCCCAATGGGGCTCACAATCTAATCAACCTACCAGTATGATTTGGAGTGTGGGAGGAAACCAGAGGACCCGGAGGAAACCCACGCAAACACTGAGAGAACATACAACTCTTTGTAAATGTTGACCTGGATGGGACTTGAACCCAGGACCCCAGCGCTGCAAGGCTGTAATATTAACCACTGAGCCACCATGCCTACTAAGAGGTTGCGGTCTTCTGGTGACAATTCGGCTGCAAGTAGAACTTCTGCAGACTAAGCAACCCCCACGTCCGGTCTGCGGAAGATGGGGGGGGGGGGGGGCTACCTAAATGGTCGCCATGGTGGATGAAGTCCGATATCCGTAACCCGCTCAAGGAGCAGTGGTGGTTGACAAAATAGCCCGTCGCGTCTTTCCACACAGATTGCAGGGAAAACTACTTTGTACAGGTGTTATTAGGTTTTTTTATTTTATTTTGTATAACTTTTTCATACTTTGGTTGTATGGAGCTGTTATGGGGGGGGCCGTGATCTGGTCACATGATTTGCCACCAGATCACGGCCCCCATAGGCTGGTGACGGTGCGATGAGCACCCGATGTGTTTCACAGCACTGCAACAGTCAGGAGGCTGCAAAATATAAGACTTGTCCTATATTTCGACAAATATGGGACTCTCCTGTCTATGGAGGAAGGAGAGGTGTAGAGCGCTCGCCCCTCCTCCTCGCGACCTTATGATCGCCCAGAATCCAGTCCGGGGCGAGCACACGGCCTTCTAATGGTACCCGGAGGTGTCCGTTTTTGCGGGACGTGATGATGTTTACATTGATATAATTCAGCGATTGGACAACTTTTTGGTCAGTGTTTATTTCAATTTTGACGCGCCGCAAAATGACACTAAGGGGCACTATTTTCCATTACGGGGTTAACCATTTTAATATATTGATCGGAAATTTTGGGAGACGCAGATACCCGACATGATTTTTATTTGTTTTTATGTATAGGGAAAGGGGGTGATTTGAACTCGTAGGTGTTTTGTTTTATTTATCTATTTTTAGACACAACCCCCCCCCCCCCCTCCCCCAACCCTAGGGGGTCTGATCGATCCTACCATACTATATAGTATAGCCTTATATGGCGTTTTTGCACATGATCTCTTACAATGTGCCACCGGCATATTGTAACAGATCTGCTGAAATGAGCGGAGTCTTCTGTAAGCCCCCATCACGGTGATGGATCGTTGCACCGATGACGTCACGAGGGACAATGAACACGGCCAAGATGTACAAGTGCAGACGTATTCTTTCATAGGTGTGCGGCAGAGAGTTAAGTTTACTGTCTGTAAGCTTCTGTTGGACGTTCTTACGTTGAGTTGACGCGTCCACGGCTCGGTGGCGACATAATACCCATGAAGTCCCAGTGCAAATACAAAGTATCCTTTAGTCTTTCACACTATTTTGATCTTCTTGAAGGTTCCGGTCCTAGATACCGTGCAGCGTGTGAAGAGCTAAATACATTTGTAGACTATAGGATCATAGTTCATTAGTAGGCTATGGAAGGAAATGGGGGGGGGGGGGGCAGACCCAACAATAACGCAGGTCCTACACCTCCCCCTTCCCTAAATGAGTTGAGATTGAGTAACAGATTGAGTAGGGCCCTTCATGTCTAACCTGTGGTACCATTCATTATGGGAAATGTTACCCCATTCTCATGACCATTTTGAGGTCCCAGTAGTAGGACTACCATCATTCTTCTCCACTTGGACGTTAGTGGTAGACTTTCTCTCGATCTTCCATTGGATGCAGAGTCCCTGGTTTTAGACTCCACATGGAGGTCCCATAAAGTGGGCCAGTTAGTGTCCTCAGAATCTGCTTCTACACAACTTGTCTGGGCTGTATGTAATTTGCTTTGCCCTTTCGAAGTACCTTCCCCTTCCTCCCGCAGTGTCCTAGTTCATAGTTTGGGCAACATCATGGACTTCACGTCTCGGGATTGGCAAGTCAACCATATTGCTCCTGGAGCACAAGTTTTTGAAGAAGTTTCTGCAGCTACGATGGTGAGAAGGTCCCATGGGTGGTGCCCAGTACCATAGGACTCCATCTGATGTCTTTTGTAGTCCACGTCTTGATGGGTCAGGGTTATTTCGGGAGCATTGTGGAGACCTCAATCGTAAAATGTCATGCTAGTCGAGAGGATGCCTCAAGTATAAAGATCACGTCTCGCCTGCCCAGACGTCTTGTTCCACCTGGCAGGTGTCTTGTAGAAACGATTAATCTCCATGACGCCCGCAGCGCTGTAGGGGCCTGAAACCTGCAGCTGGGAACTAGTTTATCTGGTTAGTCTCATCCGACCGGCGCGTGAAGACGACCCGAGGAATCCAAAGAACGCAACCGTCTTCGGCTCGACCAAGAAGTCTTCTACTCGTCTTTAAATTATGAGTGTGAAAAAAGCAGCCCCTTTGATGTAGTCAATTGTTGGGCGTCCTCAACGTCTGACCACCACCACCCAATCGGACTAAATATCCATCGATGGAAAGTTCCGGAATTATTCCTACTTTCTGAAACTGGGAACGTGAATGTAGGGTTAGCAAAATCTCGTAGGAGCTCGTATTACAGATCGTGAGTTTGAGGCATCTCTGAAAACTCGTGTTGGTGGTGGTGGCCTCTTCTTCTGGCCTGACTTTCATTACGAGGTCACATGATGCCGTCCATGTCACGAATGGCTTATTTAGGTCAACCCCCAATTTTATGATGCAGCTCGTAGACGGTAGTCATTGCCATGGGGGGAAGACGCTTGAAACGTGATCTAGAAGTTGGAGCTTCTGGTCCTTCTCTGCAATGGAGAATGGTTTGGGCATCACCGAGAACATCCTCCATTGGATGATCGGCAGGTCCTTGCGCTACCCATATTTTGAATATTAGAATTGTGTAATGTCCTTAATCCGCCTCGAGGGGAACTTACGAGTTGCTGCTAGGTTCCTTCATGGTTCACTGATGATCACTGTGGGTCAACTTGTATCCAGAAGAGTCATCTCTAACTCTTCGGGGGTTGGTCCACAGATGCGTATGATGTTAATATATTGTACATTTTTGTAAATGACAAGAAATTTTGGTTTTGTAAAGTGTAATTCTTGTTCCCTTTTTTCAGATCTGGAATATAAAGCAGATGATTAAGCTAACACAAGAGCACATCGAAGCCCTCCTGGACAAGTTCGGAGGCGAGCACAACCCCCCCTCAATATACGTCGAAGTAAGTTATTAGCCTCTTCTGAATTCGGGGGGGATGTGATCACAACGTGGACTGGGGTAGAGTTTCCAGTTTAAGGGTTTGTCTGCGTTACCCGTCCAAGTCGTTACCCGACCTTCAGTCGTTGGGACACCTTCCAGTAAGAGGTGCAGAAATTTATGGTCCCTATTGCACTTACTGGGAGTCACAAGGGGGAGCGCAAGACCCAATCGTTGACTTGCGCTTTGTCTCAACCAGTGATTGGCTGAGAAACTTCCCCTAGTGTTTCCTGTGTGGGTGCACCCGGTTCACTTCCACCACTTATTGAAGGGGGGGGCGTCTCTCCCAGCCTGTGATTAGCCGAAAAGCCCCTCCTAATGTTTCTTGTGACGTTGCCCAGGAAGTGCAGTTCAACAAGGACCAACAGATCCAGTACTGATGGTTTTGGTTCCTCCTGCACTTCTTGGTTGTCACGAGGGGAGAGGACAATCGTTAGATTTTGTGGGCAGCATTCCCAGGCTGTGATTGGCTGAGAAGTGGTTCGAGTTCTATTACGTGACTGACCCCCTAGAGTTCCCTTTATTACTGGAAACCCCCTTTCGTTACACAGTCCTTCTCCAGTCCAAGGCCGTAAGCGCTTCCTGTTGGCTTCTGCCTGGCAGGGAAACCCCACAGCGACGTCTATGTAACGTGTCCTCCTCCATATTACTCCCCTAGCTCTTTACTTTCCCTGATAACAGAGAGCAATAGAGAATAATTGCCTAAAGACAGACCGATTTGAGTCTTGCGTAGACACGTGCACCCTAGCAGCGCTCAGCCGAGCTTTCACGCGTCCAGGACGTCTCCCTCCGCCTTGTGTAAACTGAGGCCCAAACTTCTTATGAACTTGGCCAGGAGCTTCCCAAACATAACTTTGTGTGCCCCCCGCCCCCTTCCCGATAGCTCGGCTGGAGGCTGTGTTTATTGCTTCTTCTCTCCTCCCACCCCGTCCAGTGCTCTGCCAAATATTTAAAGGGGCGACCATTTTAAATTAGGCATAAGGGAATCTCGGATATCCCTAATTTTGAGAAGGATCACAAGGGATCGCTGTGATCGTACATAAGTGTTAAGTTTCCCTGCAGCACACCCGCAGGAGAAATTAGGTATTACACTGTTTTATTCAAATGTATCGTTTTGGACAGTGTATTGTTTGAAAACTGAGATGTGATATCACTTCATGATTAGTGGGTGGTCTGATCTCTGGGCTGAGGAACAGCGAAGGTGGGGGTGGGGGCTAGACCCCGCCCCCAACCCCCCCTCCACCGCCAACCACCCACCCACCCCAGTTCATTGATCATGACATCACATTACCAAATTGGAGTTCCCCTTTAAGAAAGCGGGTGACTGTATCAGTAAGTTTTGACCAACCTATGCATAGGGCGCCCCACCTGTCTGCAGGTTGTATCTGGTATTGCAGCTATAAAGAAATCTAAAATAAATTACAGAAAATGACCCAGTTTTACCTTTAACTTTGTCTCTTCTCGCAGGCTTACGAAGAATACACAAGCAAACTGGACGCGCTGCAGCAGAGGGAGCAGCAGCTGCTGGAGTCCATGGGGAACGGGACGGACTCTTCCTCCCTGTCGTCAGACGTGACCCTCTCCTCCGTCCCCTCCAACCTATCTCTAGCGCCTTCGTCTTTATCCGTCCTACAGAACCCCTCCGACCTCTCCCGAATTAACCCCAAATCTCCTCAGAAACCCATCGTTAGAGTCTTCCTACCTAACAAGCAGCGCACGGTGGTAAGTGTCCTCCTGACGACCATCCTTTAGTTCTGGTGCGGTGAGGTGGTTCAGACCCCTGAATGGACCATGTAATGGTTCCCAAGATTAGACCACGCCTATCTTTAGGTTGTATGTGGTATTACAGCTCCGCTAAGTTATTTTTAAATTTTTTTAAATAGAATTTGTCACCTAGTCCCACGCTCTGTCTGTGGATTTAAAGGGGTGACCACTCTTAACTTCAGCAGCCACGTTCTAAGGGAATCTTTAGTAATCTCACTATTTAGCAGGATCAGTTGATCAAGTGATCGCTGTGATCTTCTAGTAAGTGTTAAGATTTCCCTACAGCACACCCGCAGGAGAAATGAGGTATTACACTCTCTAGTCAAATACATAGTAATAGGACACGTGACCATAGGAGTGGCGCCACTTCTGGAAGAGCGTGCTTCTAACTACAAGTTTGGACCAAGGTTTCCACCATCTCTTTTGTAATTTCAGGTACCGGCCAGATGTGGCGTCACTGTACGGGACAGTCTAAAGAAGGCGCTGATGATGCGAGGCCTGATCCCAGAATGCTGTGCGGTGTACAGGGTCCAAGATGGGTGAGGACATCTCTCTAAGACACATACTAATAGAGCTCGTCGTGTGACTACTGCTGTGCTCTGTGCTCTCTGCATTGTGCTTCCTCACAGCCCCACCCCTCTGCTCCAAATGACTGCTGTAGTATCCAATCAGGAACCTGCTACAGCACAGCAGTGTGAGGACACTCTTCCCCCATTGATGGTCATAAACTATAATCAGACCTTTGTGAATGGATTATTGTATGGATTTATAGTTGATGACTGTATCAATGGGGGAGGGTGTCCTCACACTGCTGTGCCCTGCACTCTCTGCAGACAGTATTTAGCACTACTGTCCCTGGAGTGATGTTTAATCAGACCTTTGTGCATGGGATTATTATATGG
Source organism: Engystomops pustulosus (assembly GCF_040894005.1). Lineage (NCBI taxonomy): Eukaryota > Metazoa > Chordata > Amphibia > Anura > Leptodactylidae > Engystomops > Engystomops pustulosus. The sequence goes on from NC_092414.1 coordinate 14,144,305, forward strand.
ATTTAAACATTACTCCAGAGACGGTACTTAATACTGTCTGCAGAGAGCGCAGGGCACAGCAGTGTTAGGACACGCCTTCTTTACAATCCTGAAATGTAAATCCATTTTCACAGTCCTGCTGCTCCTAATATACACAAAGGTATGATATCTCATCTCTCCAGGGACCATACCGAATACTGGCTGCAAGGAGCACAGCAGTGTGAGGAACCCCCCCCCCATTACAGTCCTGGAATATAATCTCTACAGCGCTGTAGAATATGATGGAACGATATAAATAAAGCATTATTAACCCATTTGCACTGTTCTGCTGCTGCTAAGAACGCATAAAAATGTATGATTACACATCTGCTGAGACCACAGAGCACAGCAGTGTGAGGACACCTCCCCCTTTACAATCCTGAAACATAAATCCCTAATTCACAGTCCTGCTGTTACTAACAACATACATAGAGGCCTGATTACACATCTCTCCAGGGACAATACCTAATTCTAGCTGCAGAGAGCTCTGAGCCCAGCAGTGTGAGGGGCAAAGCCCAGGTGCACTTGGAGAAGCTACAGTATCGGAATATAAATCCATCTTCACAGTCCTGCTGCTACATACAACATTCAGAAACGTATGATTACACATCTCTCCAGGGACCTAGCCTAACGATGTGCACAGAGAGCACAGAGCACAGCAGTGTAAGGATACGCTCCCTAATTGGGGGTGACCCCGGAGGCAGTGGAGGTTCTGTAGAGAGGTGGTATATGTATAGGGCTATATACAGTCTGGATATTAGAGTTGATGGTATTTTCTGTATACCACAGTGAGAAGAAGCCGATTGGCTGGGACACGGACATCAGCTGGCTGACGGGGGAGGAGCTACACGTGGAGGTCCTGGAGAACGTCCCGCTCACCACACATAACTTTGTAGGTTCAATGAGGGGGACGTGTGATGTGACTGTAAATGTACAGAGATCAGCGGTGCCATATATATGACGCTTATCTCTCCATGTACAGCTATATATACTCAGCTGCTGCAGAACCTCACTTGTAAACAACTCCTTTCAAACGGAATGAGGGGTTAAGATCTTATTCGGTATTCCTTTATGCTTCAGGAAGAGGTTCTGCAGCAGGTGAGGTCTAATTTGAGAGTAAATGGAAATTGACTGCTTAAAGGGGTTGTCCAGAATAAATTATATTTTCAAAGTAGAAACTATACTTTCCTCCGGCCTATCGCATCCCATGTAGAAGTTGTAAAGTTTACGTAAATTTTTCCGACCTGATTTGTCACTTTGCGTCCTCAGGTACGGAAAACGTTCTTCACGTTAGCGTTCTGTGACTTCTGCCGGAAGCTGCTGTTCCAGGGTTTTCGCTGCCAGACATGCGGGTACAAGTTCCACCAGCGGTGCAGCACCGAGGTGCCGCTCATGTGCGTCAACTATGACCGCCTCGAGTAAGTCGCCACTAGGAGAAGGTCCTGAAATCCAACGGGTTGGGTCCCAAATTGTGTACTGCCTGTAGGTCTAGGGTTCCTTGTCTCACAGTATTGTTGGGAGTGAATAGTGATGGGTTTAGGGGTAAAACGACAGATGAGTTTGCTTCAAATTATACAATTCTCAGTACCTGCGGCCACCACAAGAGGGTGCTCAAGAGGATGGCGCATACTGTGCTTATTACGCTCTTACAGGAAATGGACCGTAGAAATCCAGGGGCACTTACTCATAGATCCAGGCACCGAGACTTCAGAATATAACAAATATAAGAAGATTTCCAAATTCATGTTTAAAAATTATGCTAATGACTCTGAAGGGCTGTTACCAGAGCCCCTCCATGCTGCACATTCACAGACTACTGTCACACTGTGCAGGAGTACTTCCCCACCCCCTTACACGTCCTCTTCTACTGTGAGATGTGCTATGTGCTGAGGTACATAGGGGCTCTGGTAATGCCCCCCCCCCCTCCCAGAGCCCTTCTGACTCATTAGCATAATTTTAATAGTTGATTGTAGAAGGAAGGAGTCCATGGATAACACATATGAGAGTATTACCATAGTCACAGTGCCTGGGTCTATGAGTAATTGCCCCTGGTTTATCAGAATGGATTTAGATTTTTGAATTTCCCTCTAGCTCCCTCTAGTGGTGGCCGCAGGTAGCATCCGTTTTCATATTTTGTATAGCACAAGCGATGCTCAAGTCTCTCCTCTCCTGTTTTATCTCGCAGTTTGCTGTTTGTCTCCAAGTTCTTTGAACACCACCCGATATCTCAGGATGAAGGTCCCTTCGAGGAGGTCACCCCAGCCGTCGAATCCTGTTCCCCCTCGCCCCCTCCAGATATCTGCGGGTAAGAACGATGGCGTCTTTGGATCCGACGCAGTCGCGGGGTGTTTATTTTACACGCTAAATAATTCCTCAGTCTTAATAGAAGGAGCAGCCAAAAAAAGCAACGAGCTGGAAAGGGAGTCGGGTGCGATCTGTCTGAGGGGCGGGGCTGTGTAATTTGGGATTATCTCCCGCTGATCTGTGTAAAACATTGGATTTTGCTATAATCCTGGTAGAAAAGTTTCAAACTTAAAGGGATTTTCCAGATAATTGATATTGATGACCTACCCACGGGTCTCGGACACCTAGGACTGTCACCAGACAGCGCCATTGTCTGCCTAGTGGCCACGCTCTGTTACTGCAGCTCGCCTGACATTCATTTGAATGAGAGCTGAGCTGCAATCCCGTCAACCAATCCCGGAAGCAGCTGAGATTTATCCCAGGACAGGTAAAGGTTTAAAGGTCGCCAGATTTTGCACCATTAAACTAACAGCCCCTCTCAGGTGGGAGATGAAACGTCCTTTCTAGAATTCCCTCGTTTATGTGACATCTCACCAGTTTACCTATAAAAACAATGTGACAATGAGCAGAGAAGAGTCATATTTTACCTTCGTTGAGTCACTTACAGCCTGGAAGGAGCCTCGCTTTAGACTCCACCCTATCTTTAGTTCTGTGCTGCTTTTTGTGTCATATTCCAGATCAAATCTCCTCTTTCCGATCGCCTCTCGCTTCTTGTTCTGTGATCTACACAACTGGAGACACAAGACTCTCCTATAAATGTGAGCAGAACATAGAAATCTGAATGCATTCTGAAAGATGAGATTCTTTTCTCTAATATGACATCAGCGTCAAGTGTGTAGGTGCTATAGAACGGAACACAGGGGCGTCTGAAGTGACAGCCCCCCTGCAGCCTCTAAACTTGACTCTTCTCTGCCTATTTTTATAGTTTTTATAGTTATATTGGCAAGATTTTACATAAGAGATCATTCTAACGGGGATATTTCTCCACCTGAGGGTGCTACTAGTTTAGTTATGCAAAATCTGGTGACTGGGTTCCCTTTAAAGACGTTGTCTAAACCTCAGTCGTGATGCGTTTTGAAAGAAGAGATTCTCATCTTTACAATGACACCAGAATCATGGTTCTAGCTTAGTTAGGGGTTATCTGAAGTGACGCTTCTCTGCACCTTCTAAAAGTGACTCTTCTCTGCTCATTTGCATATGACTTTGGAGACTTGCGTTGGCTGTTGTTGTAGTTTCTATGGGATTTGCATCTGGGAAAATCCATGGAATCTGAAATGATTAGCCGTTCCTACAGGGTCTTCATGTATGGGATATAGAACATCTAATCTGAGTTCCTTCACATACTTTTAATAGACAGGCCCCCCAATACCCTTAAGGATCTTTTCCGATACGTCCTTTGCCCCTTCCGGCCTCTACTTCCTGTTAACGCCCCCAACACACAGGAAGTGATTGCTTAACCAATCACTGGCATTTGGTAAGCCGCTACAGACAGTGTCATTTCCTGTATGTCGGGACCAGCCAGAGGATAGAGACCAGTAGGAGACCACAGCGGGCTATGGAAGTTTCTGAGCCAATTTGAATGCATGTAACTTTATTGATATTTTGTACAGATGAACAATCCTCCTTCTTTCTCCTCCCTCTCGTCCCCAAACTTCGGCAGAATATTCCCAGGGCGGATGTGATAAAGCGCAGACATTAAGGACCACGTGGTCACTTTAATTCATTGGGCTGACCAAACCTGTACCCAACCCCAGTCTCGTGACACTTCACCCCTGCGCCGAAGTGCAGCACGTCAACAGGACTCGCCAGAAGAAGAAGCCCAAAGCGGCCTCCTGTCTATTCGGACTCAATCTTGGCTATTAGATTTTTCAGTCTCTGTGTTTTCTGTCCAGCAGTCCAGCATCACATGGGCAGCTAGTTCCAGTACAGTCAATGCTTGTAGCACGGTGCCTATGAAACCATAAGGAAACAGTCAGGGAGGCTGCGTTATAACTGTGTTACTGGAACCGTATCTAATCATTCGCAGCCCCCGGCATTGAACTCCCAGTTAATGTCTTTTGTGTTTCCCCTTCCAGGCCTCCCAGCCTTCCCAGTAGTTCTCCGTCCAAGTCCATCCCCATTCCCCAGCCGTTCCGACCTGCTGAAGAAGACCACAGAAACCAGTTTGGCCAGCGGGACCGGTCATCCTCTGCCCCCAATGTCCACATCAACACCATTGAGCCTGTTAATATCGATGTAAGTGTCATCGTGCATGAACTACATCTCCCATCGTGTTGTAAAAATGCTTCATTTCTGCAGCCAATGGCTGGCCAGAGAAGTGACTCCTACATACATGATGCAGCATGTCACTGTGGAGATCATTCTGGGGTTATCGATTGGCTGCTGCAGTGATCTCCTTTTGAATGACACATCACCTGACTACATCTGAACTTGCGTAGTCAGAAGGGAGGGGGTGTGTGTAATATATTTTATAATTTTTTTTTTTTGTTTGTTATTTTTTTAATTTTACTATATTGTCAAGGGGTAATCCTAGATGCAAGTTTCCACTCAATCTTCAGTCTGGGAAGTTTTTGTGTAAGAATTGTATTTAATAACAAAGTTCTTAAAAATACGCTACTTCTCTCTCCTCATTTAGGATTTAATCCGGGACCAGGGCCTTCAACGCAGCGAGGGAGGTAAGTGATAATATTTATGGATTACCTTTTTATAGAGGTAAGACTCATCCATAAATATCTTAAAGGGGACCTGGCACCTCTCCTGACATCCTTCTAGAATCCATAAAATAACAATTCTGTTTAGACTTCCCTCGTAATTGCCGTTCCCAATGATGATCCTCCTGGAAGTGTGTGAATAATTTGACAACTGGGCGTTTGTCACACTCTGATCAGTAGGGAACGTGTCATTTATGGCCGCATCCCTTTAACAAACCTACAGCCTTGCGTATTTCCAGGGGGAACAACTTTGGGACAATGCAAAGCCCCTTTTGTTTTAAAGGGATGTTCCTGAATTGTTGTATGCAGAGACAGATCTTATAGTGTGGAGTGGGGGCTCAGGCCTCTGTAAAGGGGTCCTCCAACATCACAATAGCGATGGCCGATCATTAGGAGAAGGCTCAAGATGCGATGTGTGTACAATACTGTACACTTGGTGGCAGCTCTGGGTATTGCAGCTTTGTCATTCGCCTCAGAGGTGTATGGATCAATGGACCCCTTTTAAACAACTAATTAAAGGGGTTGGCAAGAGTCTGACCTCCCCATAGATCTGCAATTGATGGCTGATCCTAAAGAATAGGACATCAATGTTGTGACCCCCTTTAAATATAACCCAGTGTATATACGACCCATGATCTCACCCCCGTCATGCATAACCCCCCATCAGCTGTAAACGAATACTTGTCGCTATGTCTGTGTCCTCATAGTCTTGGATTTATCATGGAATGTCCCGTCGCTCTAAGTTCCCAGATTTCCTGCCATTCCGCTATTTAGTTCCATTCCATATACATGCCGGAATATCCCATTTTTGTATTTCTAGTTATTCCATAAATAACTAATTTTTTTTAACCCCTTTAAATTAAAAAAAAAAAAAAAATTCTATAATTTTCTTATTTGACTTCCCAAGTTCCTTTTTTATTTCCAGCCCTATGATATTTTTTTTTTCTTTTTTTTTTTAGTTTGCTAATAAAGCTGGGTGACGACTGTTATGACTACTGTAATCTCCACTTAAAGGGACGGTCTCCCAGTTTTCCCACACTTGAGTTAAAGGTGTAAATATCGTGGGGAAGGTTGACCAATTTAGATTTGGTCGTTGCAATGTTGCCTGTCCTCTGACTGCTCAGCCAATCACCGCTCCGATAGACCTTACCCACTGATTAGCTGAGTGGTCGCTTCCTGTTTGTCAAAGGAAACAGGAAGTAGAGATCAGAAAGGGCGCCGACAACACCATAACGGGAACAATGGGGGAATCGGTGTGGTATATGATGTCCCCAATTGAGTGGAGTAATCCTAGGCATTTAGGAGACTGGGGAGTGGATGGTAGCCAAAGCTGTTGTCACCTACCTTTTTTTTTTTTTTTTTTTTAAACTCCATTGAATTTTGGATTCTCTTTAAAGAGTACATAGACTTTTTCACCCTGCTTATTGCTCTAATTAACCTGAATTTAAAAAAAAAAAAACTTAAAAAAAAAAAAATAGTCTTGGGACAAAGTCTTGTGCATAGAGCTTCTGTATAGACCTACATGTCTCCATGGTAACAGACCACAAACAAACGTTATGTAGTCTGATCCTTCAGTGAAGTTTTTTTTTTTTCCCCACTTATGTCAGTTGTTTCACTTATTATTATTATTATTTATTATTATTATTATTATTATTATTATTTATTATTATTATTTATATATATTTTTTTTTTAAAGGAGTATGACCTCACAGTCCATCTTGTAAGTCTGCACGGGAGCTGTATACGCAAAACGGGAACCACTTTATAGATGGGTTGGAGCAATAATAAAAATTTTAGGTGTGAGGTTGCCGTGCCCTTTAAAGTTGCAATATTCTGTAGGTTCTAACAAAGTAAATTGCCCCAAATTATTAATATGTGAATTATAATGTCTGTTTTATTGGGAATATTTTGCTAATTATGTCTTGTTAATTCTGCCACCCCCCCCCCCCCTCCACCCAAACTTTTTTTTTTTCTTCTCTCTCCCCCTATTTAAAAAAAATTGAATCCCCTTTTCTATTCTCTCTTCCCTCCCCCTTTAATTCTAAATTTTTTTTGCCTTCTTTATGCCTCTGTTTCTCCCGCAGCCCCCCAGGTCCAGCCGACCCGCTGCCTTCGGAAATACCACTCTCGGAACCCCAGCCCACTCCTCCATTCTCTCCCCAGTGAAATAGTCTTTGATTTTGAGTCTGACCCCGTTTGCAGAGGTAGTTTGGGCTGAATCAATTTTGCTTATGTTTTTTCTTTTAGAACCCCCCCCCCCAACGCACATTTTAAAATTGCCTAAAATCCCCCCCTCCCCCCTACATAGCACTGTTTACCCTGTCCAGAACACAAGGCAGTGCTGGATTCTGTTACCCTCCCTCTGTGTGCACTAGTTGTAGTTGTGTGTTTTTTAGCATTTTTTTTTTTTGTGTGTAATTCACCTATACACCTGCATGAGGCGCTGTCATCACTTCTCACCTTTTTGTTATACTATCCACTAACTTTCCACTTAGTTTCTGTTTGTTCCCCCATTGTGCATGCTGATATGTCTCATCATTTATCAGACCCCCTATATGGGTAGCATCAGGTTTACTTTTCCTCCATTTTCAAGAGGTCACCTTGTCCAGGGCGATGTGACCTCTGCAATCCGGAATTGAACTCATGGACCACGTGAACCCAAAACATGTATACCCACCCCCGTATGTGTAGGTGACAAGCAGTGAACCTCAGACATAGAGAGGAGGAGGATGCGTAGAACCCAGCAATATTGTCTCTCTGCACAGATTTGCACCTAAAACCATTACTTGTGGCCCCTAGTGATCAGAGAGGACCCCAATTCTGATATTTTTCTTGAAGCCAGTATAGTTTAATTGGAATCTGTCCCTTAAACCCACATAAACTAAACATATCTTGAAACTGCTATTAAACAGCATTAACACTATCCCTATATTGTTATCCCCCATGCTTGAAAAGGCCCACAGGCTGTTTGTAAATTTTACTCAATATTTTTTTAAATTGCCCCACGTCTAATCATTCTTTTCTCTGATCTGTGTCCATTATATTCATGTCTCCCCTCCCCCCTCTTCTAGCCCCATTTACCTCGCTGAAGAGAATTCCCAAAGAAGGGGTGAGCTGATTTCTCTTCAGCCAGTCATATACAGCCAGCATCTTTATTAAACTGCTCACTCACACCTCCCCATGGAATTCTTTTAGTGAGTCACACAGACAGTGTCTCTCATTACTGAGGGGGGAATGACGTAGCAGAGAAAGCTTACCCCTTGTAAGTCAGGAAGCTGGAGGCGTGGCTGAGCTAGAAGTACATGAATATTCATAGATGTTGAGTCAGCTTTACAAATGGACTGTGAAACTTTCTTAGGGATGGGGAGGAACAATATAGGGATAGTTGTGTTGCTGTATAATAGCAGTAGAGCAGGAAGCAGTAGACTTTCTCCACTGTTTGGAGTAGAACTTGTCACAAGTAGGATGGACAATCCTGTGAAGCGCCAGTTGGTCAGTCTTGCTTGCTTTAATTGAATAGAAACACTAAAAATTAAAATATTCCGGGGGGGCCTTAGCTTGTGACTCTGTACAGTCAGGACCTTATTAGAAGGTTCTCTGTGCAGGGACCTGTACTCGCAGCAGCATAGGAATCTCAGTAACTATGATGATGGGAAGAATATCTTTGGTCTTTGGTCAACCCAGTGGTTCCAGCCACAAGGCGAAAAGTTAATAGACCTTTGGGGGTGACCTCCTGATCAGAAGAGACTCAAGAGTTTAGATCCTCCTCCCCCAGATCCTATTTTGTATCCTCCCTTTTGGTAATTTTTTCCATCCCGATTCTTCCGTTCCTCTAATCTATTCCTCTGTGCTGCCAGGCTCCACCCCAGGGTTATCCGCTACCCCTCCAGCTTCACTACCCGGATCCCTCTCAAATGTAAAGGCTCTCCAGAAATCCCCAGGTCAACAGAGAGAGCGCAAATCATCCTCTTCCTCCACAGAAGACAGGAGTCGGATGGTGAGTCGGTTTCCGAGCGGTCGCAACGTGGTGACCAGAGCGGCTATGGCACTGACCCGGAATTTTTGTCTCTACAGAAAACCCTCGGACGCAGAGACTCCAGCGACGACTGGGAAATCCCAGATGGGCAAATCACAGTCGGACAGCGGATAGGTTCTGGTTCTTTTGGGACTGTGTATAAGGGAAAGTGGCATGGTAAGTACACAGTGTTCCACAAAATTTGTCTCCCCCTTTTCCCCATCCTCTGCCATCGATCATGAAGTGTTGGCTTAACCTTCCCTCTAAACGCACCATGTTTGGATCAGGAACCATGGTGTTAAGACTAGCGTTAGAGCCCATTAGACCCAAACCCGTACCACGACTTGGACGTGAACACTGTTTTACTGGGCTTTGGGGTTTTCGTGAACCAGATTTGGAGGTGTATTTTTCTTGGGCATGTGTGAAAGCTCTATCTCTTTACAGGAGGCACCCCCCAATTTCTCAGGACAACCCTTGAGGATGACTTTTTCGCCACTTTTTTTTTTTTTTGTACTTTTTTACCCCTGAACTTGAATTTTTATTTTTTTTTTTCAAAAAATGTCCTCCCACTTTTGCTGTTGTAGAGTCTGTATAACTCCCTTTACATAGCTGGCTGTCCTGCTGCTTCCGACGTAAAACAGATAGCACGTTGTTCCCAAGTGTTTCTGCTTTCCCCCGTCTTATCTCGTCTTGGTGTTAGACGTTGCAGCAGGGAAGGGGCCGAAGGTTAGATCAAAGTGTGACGCACCAGTTATCCGGGAAGGCCCTTCATAAGGGATGTAGTTTAGGAGGAAAATGAAGGAAGGGCCAGATTTACACAGGCTGTGTATAGGTATACAGAGAGAGGAGAGCACAGGAAACGCTGAATTATATATTCCTTATCTTCACTTCCCGTCCCTGGTGGCAAGGAGGACCTCAATGGTGGTAGAAGGAGAGATCTATGCAGGAATGAAGAATTGGTAAAGACTGCACCAGATTTCAGGAAGTTGTGCTGACACGCAAGGACTATTGAAGGCAGCAGCATCTCGCATACATAATGTACTGGGAGGAAAGCATTAGAGACAGACTGTGGGAGAAGGGATCACTCTCCGCGGTATCATCTAGTCCAGGAAGGAAACTCTGCTAATAAACTGTCATGTATGGGCAAAGGCAGAGCGCATGGGATATGGATAAGGAGCGTATTACACAGGTGGTGTATCTGTATAGAGAGGTAGGAGAGCACACACCACAAACTCCGAATTATAGACTCCTCCTCTTCAGCTCCTGTTTGCTTAGTGGAGAAGAGGTCCTCAACTGAGTGTAGAAGTATGGTAGTATGCTCTACCGTAAGATGGTAGGATATTTAAGAAAGCAGATCATATATATAGGGGAGCAAAGTGACTGTAGGGGTGGTATACACAGGTTATGTACAGTCTGTATACAGTGGGAGGAGAGCACACACCACAAACTCTGGATCATAGGCTCCTCAGCTTCAGTTCTTGTTGGCTCAATGGAGAAGAAGTCCTCAACGGACTGTAGAAGAAGGTGCTCTGCCATTACTTGGGAGACTATATGGGATGTAGATTGGAAGGAAGGGGCAGATACAGACACTGTCCCTAAATACAGAGAGAAGAACTCTGAATGTCCTTTAATGGACTGAAAAAGGAACTCCTAGACTCCTCCGCTTCAGTTCCTGCTAGTTTTATGGAGAAGAGGTCATCAACGGAGAGTGTAGAAGGAGGAATCTGTCCTGAATTATGCCAGGTTATCCGAGAAGGCAGATTGTATGGGATGTAGATGAGAAAGAAGAGGTTGGATTACACAGACTGTGTATCTGTATCCAGAGGGAGGAGAGACCTCACTGCAAAATCTGAATCCTAGATCTCAAAGCTTGGCTAAAGGGATGGGTGGGTTACACAGTGTGTATCTGTATATAGAGAGGAGAGCACACACTACTGAATCCTAGATACCTCGGCTTGGGTTCCTGCCCGCTAAAGGGAGGAGAGGCCTTCAAAGAGCTGTAGAAGGGTCAGTCTGTCCAGGAGTGAAGCTCTGCTATTACATGACTGGTTATTAGGGAAGGCAGGGAAGAAGGAAAGGGCTCGACTACACAGACTGTGTATCTGTATACAGAGGGAGGAGAGCACGCACAGAAGTTAGAACCTTGTGCCCCTATAGCCGACAGGTACTGAATGGACTGTAGTAGGGAGAATCTGTCATCTGCTGGGCGATCTTGCAGAAGAGCACACCTGACAGATTCTGCAGGGGAGGGGGGAGTCATACACCTCTCATCACCACAAGGACATCATGGGATCTAAAAGGAGAAGTCGGTCCAAGAAAGAATCTACATGAGAGCTAATGAAGGCAGTAGGAATACACCTCTGCTATCTAGGGGAAGAGCACCCCTGACAGAGTCTGCAGGAGGAGGGAGGGGGAATCGTGTAAGCTGGATGTAAGGGCAGGTCTGACGATGGGCTTTGTACGTGGCCGTCCTCGCACAGCGGTGTTCCTTCCGGACAACCTCATTCCCTCTTAATACCCAAACACATACTCAATCCGACTGCTTCCATTCTGTTATAGCCGTACCCATTGTTTCCTTTTTGATAGGTGATGTAGCTGTAAAAATGTTGAATGTAACTGCACCGACGCCTCAGCAACTACAGGCCTTTAAAAATGAAGTTGGAGTGCTCAGGTAACGATGTCCGTCCTGTAATCTTATGACTTTCTCACACTGCTGTGTACTGATCCGGCACCCTCGCACGCTCTTTTGTTAGTCATCCTGGAAAACCCATGTGGACAATTTTGACAATTTCCAGGAGGAACAACAGAGGCGCAACACACAGGTTCTTAAGAATCCTCGCTCCCGCCTTTTAGATTTAGATGGAAAACGAGAATTTCATTTTTTTTTCTTTGTACGTCAGCAGAGCCTCCTCGTATCCTTAACGTTGTAATCACGTTCTGTAAAGTCTGATCTACTTTGAATTTCTCACCATTTTCAAGATCTCTGCTTACTGTCAGTGGTTTGAGATGATACTCCAGAGGCTGAAGAACTGTAAACGGACTGATGCACTTAAAGGGGGCCCTATCCTAATATGGGTGCTGTATAGGGGGCTTCAGTAGGAGCAGAAAGACACTTTTGCAACCACAAACTGATGGAGCGCTGTAGAGAGAATTGTCCTTATGATGATATGCAAATTAGGCAGCAAGTGCATTGGGGGCGGGACCTGTTGTGTCGAAATGTACAGCCTCTTTGTGACTCAGTGAGGCCTGTAGACAAATCTAAGGCTAGCCAAAAAGAAGAGAGAAGAGCCAGAGCACTAGTGGTCGTCTGTAGGAAAATTGGGCATTTTGTCCCCGCCTCCAGTGCACTTACATTTGCATATCTAGAAATACTTGATTATCTCCGCACGGCTTCATCAGATTTTGGCCGCGAAGGTACGTTTCTACTCCTATTATAGGCCCCTATACTGCACTGCTATTGGTATAGGGAAGCCTCCCCATTAAAGGGGATGTGTAAGACCTGAGGTGCTTTTTTTTTTTTTCCCCCCAAATGATGCAAGCACCCACTCCACTCTCTGAGCTGCAAGGACTCGAGGAGAGGTATGGCACTGTTGCTGGGAAGAATTTTCTAACCCTGTGAAATCCCTTTAAATTTTTAAAGGGATTGATGTGCCTTCCATAGCTTGGCTGACAGCTGGTCCCGTGCCCTCTCCCCTCATCCATGTACATGATGAGGATGCATGTGTTTTTCTTAGGGACTGATTTTGGAACGAGCGCTGATCGACCGGATGAGTCGGTTTATGCTCATTTAAAGGGGCGAGCGCTTTTCCTATTACAGTTGGGGGGTTACACAGCAACGTGGCCATGACACCGGTCATGACTTTGCTACCCCCAAGGACGCTTCGGCGGCACCATCTAGACCTTTTGAGTTGGTGACTAGAGGCTAGTCGAAGCAGACTTGGTGTAAAAGTTGCAGGACGGCGCTGTAGACTTTGCCCAAAATCGCCTGGTGGCTCTAGCCTTGTTGTCGTCTGTGCGTTCCTGTTCACACAGGGAGATGCGCTGCTGACATGTAGCAAGTTATCAGCCAGTGTTTCCTCATTGGCTAGCCGATTCTAGGGAATTTTTTAAATGGACCAATCAGGGATGAGTTATTAAACTCCTGCAGCTCAGACTCTTCCCCCTTAAGGTTGAATTCACACGACCATCATACGTCCCTGTTACCGCTGCTGATCCCGTCCCAGCGTTTGTCGTTAAACCCAGTATCGGGTGTAATAAAAGGGGCGTATTATAGTCTTGTGACTTCATCATCGTGTCATCGGTTAGGAGGGATCGGGTGCTCTGAAAGGGAAACTGTCAGCAGGTGTGACCATGTAGACTGCAGCCAGTGTTTGGTATTGTCCTCGGAGAGATGTGGAGTCATAACTTTGTTTAGTTGTTAGCAACTGGACTGTGAAATATGGATGTGTATTCCAGGTTTTTAGTGAGGGAGTGATGTGTTCTCACACTGCTGTGCTCTGTGCAGACATTGTTCAGTATACTCTCTGGAGAGCTGTGTAATCATGCCATTGTGTATGTTAGTGGCAGCGGGACTGTGAAATATGGATTTTATATTCCAGCATTATATAGGAGGGGGGGGGGGGTGTCCTCACACTGCTGTGCACAGTTCATGGACCTGCTCCATCCACTCTGACTGAGAGCAGTAGATTTCAACCCTTAGATTGTTATACAGTTTATTCAGAGCAGAGACGTCTGTACAGTATGCTGCTCTTAAGAGCACAGCAGTGTGAGAACACCCCCCCCCCCCCCGCATATAATCCTGGAATATAAATCCATATTTCACAGTCCTGCTGCTACTAAGAAACACAAAAGTCTGATTACACATCTCTCCAGGGCACAGAGCACAGCAGTGTGAGGACACGCCCCCCCTAGTACTATCCTGGAATATAAAATCTATATTTCACTGTCCTGCTGCTACTAACAAAATACAGAAAGCTATTATTACGCATCTCTCCTGGGATTAATACTGAACACAGCCTGCAGCCTGTCCGGTCACACATGCTGATGGTTTCCTTTTGAAGGGGTTGTCCAAAATTATGAAAACTTTGTGTTCTTAAAATTTTTTTAAAAAAAGGCCCGCACTTCTGTAAATGGGTTGTGTATTGAGTTGCAGCTCGGGTCCCATTCACTTTGATAGGACTCAGTTGCAATACCAGGCTCCATCTGTGGAGAGGGGAGGCGCTGTTTTCTGACAGAACAAAAATCGGCCATTTTTTTTTATTTTTATTTTTTTTTTTCCTAATATCGGACAACCCCTTTAAGCCTCTGCTTGCTTTCAGTTGAAGGGAAGACTCTTGTTCGTCCCTGGTAGATCTTGAAAATGGTGATGGGTTGGTAAGTTGTCCCCCAGTAATGACTCGCGACTCCTTTGTTTTGTAGGAAAACTCGTCACGTGAACATCCTGCTGTTCATGGGTTACTCCACCAAACCGCAGCTGGCGATAGTGACCCAGTGGTGCGAGGGCTCCAGCCTCTACCACCACCTCCACATCATAGAGACCAAATTCGAGATGATTAAGCTAATCGATATTGCACGACAGACAGCACAAGGCATGGAGTAAGTGTCCGTCCGTCCCCCCTACCTCTCCCGCAGACTCTGCCCGAGCTTCCACTAACACCACATTCACCTTCTTTCTTTTCAGCTACTTGCACGCCAAGTCGATCATCCATCGAGATCTGAAAAGCAATAGTATCCTTTAGGACTTGGGCCTCGTAGGGTCAAGGTTTCATTGGGCGTCTTCCTCGTGATTGCTCCTGTATTAAAGGGGTTGTATCAAGTTCAACATCTACTCCCTACCTAGAGAATATGGTTATCGATCTATTGTGCAGGGCTCCTGCACAACTATGAGGCAGTTGAGGGCACTAACCGTTTTCCGATTTTTATTAGTTTAACCTTTTGACTCTTGACCCCGCCCCTTTAAGAAGGCGGATGAGTTTCGTCAGTTCCACTTACCGTTCCTAGTTCTTCCAGGTGGAAATTTCTCCTTAACCCCTTGCCCTCTCCAGATATTTTTCTTCACGAGGACCTCACGGTAAAAATCGGTGACTTTGGCCTGGCCACTGTGAAGTCTCGGTGGAGCGGCTCCCACCAGTTCGAGCAGTTATCGGGCTCCATTCTGTGGATGGTGAGAAAGTACTCTACATTACTACCAATTATTTTTTTTTTCTTTTAACTTTAACTGCCGTTTCTATGCTGTCTCCATGGTAACAGACTACAAACCAAACTGTGTAGTCTGATCCCAAGATCAAGTTTCCTTCTCTCTGTCCTCTCCGTGTGGTTCGCCCACAAAGTCTACCAAAGTAGGTGAAGAGTAGAACTGCAGGATTACTCTGCACAGAACTCCTAGCCTGTTACCACAGGGCTGGGAAACGGGCGAGTGCAGAGAGCACAGAGGAAAGCAGTGTGACGCGCCACTGTGTCCACAACCCTGGGTTATAAATGCATTTATTTTGCGTTTTTACAGTCCTGCTGCTACTAACAACCTACACAGGTATTGTCCTTCGAGAGCTGTATAATCCTACTTCTAACACTGCCTACACAGAGAACAGCAGTGTGAGGATGAGCCCCTAGTATGCTTGGAGAAGCTACAATCCTGGAATATAAAATCATATTTTCAATGTACTGCTGCAGCTCACACCGTACACAACGGTCTGATTACACATCTCTCAAGGGTCGATACCGAACCCTGTGCGCACAGAGCACAGCAGTGTGAGGACTCTCACCTACTGCACAGGAGTATAAGCCCATGGTTTACAGTCCTGCTGCTTACGGCAACATACACAAAGGTCTGATCTCCCGGGTTGATACCTAACCTACTGCACAGAGCACAGCAGTGTGAGGATGAACCCCTACTGCACAGTCCTGGAGTGTAAGCCAATGATTTACAGTCCCAAGTCACCGCAGCGTCTCTTCTTCCCGCAGGCCCCGGAGGTGATCAGAATGCAGGACAAGAATCCCTACAGCTTTCAGTCGGATGTCTACGCCTTCGGAATAGTTTTATATGAATTAATGACGGGGCAGCTTCCGTATCAGAATATAAATAACCGAGACCAGGTAAGACGTGACTACGGGGGGGCAAACGGTCACATTGCAATTCCTGCAGCCGCCACTAGAGGGAGCTCATTGCATGGAGAAGTAGGCACTTTGCAGTCAATTTTTACAAAAAAAAATTTTTTTGGGAATTTTTTTATTTTTTAGATTATATTTATGGTTGGCAGAGGATATCTATCTCCAGACCTCAGCAAAGTCCGTAGTAACTGTCCCAAAGCAATGAAGAGGTTAATGGCCGACTGTCTAAAGAAGAAGCGGGACGAGCGGCCCTTGTTCCCACAGGTAAGTGCTCCGGGAGGATCGGGAGGGCTCTCTCCATAGAAGTGCTATGATGGTATTGATAGAAGCCAAGGTGAGGGGAATTAAAGGGGCATGTATAGTTAAAGGTGAGGGATTATGTGAAGCATTGGAGGTCCGAACCAATGGTCCCAAACATCTGGTTCCATCCCATGTGTCATTGGGTCTAGGGCTTTATGAGATGACCCATATTCTTGTGGTTGTCCCTTGGTGTTGGACTACCACTTGTCTGCAGCAAGATTTTTATTAATAAAGCCTATTTTGAACCCCAGATATCAAAGGGGGGGCACCTTGGACCATTACGGGGGGGGGGGGGGGGGTTACGTCCTCTGATTTGTCTGAAGTGTGTCTCGTGACCCACCTCTGCTCTGTTAAATTTAATTGGACAGGGCTGCAATACCACAGACATCCTGTGGGCAAGGGTGGCACTGTTTTGTAAGTTTTTGACAAGTGTGAACCTAAACTCTTCTGCCGGAGGCGAGATATAGAATGGAGCCCTCTCTGCCCCATCAGGTTTTTTTTTTTTTTTTTTTTCTTTAGCTATGTGGGTTCCCCATGTTGCACCCATGCTGACATCTGGTGTAAAGAAACCCTATTTTTTAAGTGTCAAGTTGTTCTTTATAGCAGGTGACTGCACCTCTGATGCTGCCGCCCCTCTTACTGCAGGTGGTGCCGCCTGAGGCGAGAGGCTTAACTCTCCACATAGCTGCTGTAACTACGGCTCTGGGTTATAGATGGGGGAAGCTGCATCAAGGAGAGCTACGCCGTTTTTGAAATTTGACCCCATTTTGGTCTTTTCTCTTCCCCCAGATTCTTGCCTCCATCGAACTCCTGGCCCGGTCGTTGCCAAAAATTCACCGCAGTGCATCCGAGCCGTCGTTGAACAGAGCCGGCTTCCAGACAGAGGACTTCAGTCTGTACGCTTGTGCTTCTCCAAAAACACCCATCCAGGCCGGTGGATATGGTGGGTTCACGATATACTAGAGCGTACACGCCCTCCGAGCCCCCTCCACTACTTGCACCCCCCTGCTGGCAGGAGTTTGTCATTGTCCATGTGACCGTTCTTGGTTTATCGTTAACGTATAGAATGTGTACATTGTATAAAGCTATTGTAAGTGTATACGTGTGCTGTGACATGGGAGCTGAATTCTGTTTTATGATATTATTATTATTGTTGTGGGATTTTTGTTTTTTATATATTTTTTTTTTTCTTTGTCAGTTTAGACGTGACCTCAATAAAGTTTTTAGTCAGGGTACTTGCACTACACTAAACGACCAGGGTTCAAAGTTCAAAAATTGGTTCCTTCTACTTCTTCTTTTCAGCTGGTATTTTCTAAAAAAAAACAAACAAACAGCGCCATTATGTTTGAAGAGGTCATGTCTGGTATTGCAGGTCAGATTTATTGCAGGCACTGGGGCTTTGCTGGAACGTCGTTCACCTCCTGCTATCGATTGTGGAGCTGTTGAACCCCCTTTAAATAAAAATTGGGGGCAGTAAAATTAGAACTTACCGGAAAAGTGTACCTACCTAGGGCTCACAGTCCTGTTAAAGACTTGCTCTGCATTAGTCAGTGACATGGCCTCTCCTACAGTCTGTAGCCTCTCCATATGTAAAGTCTCCTATAAACTTTTTTTTTTTTTTTTTTTAATTTCCGGACATCCCCTTTAAAAAAAAAAAAAAAAAAAACATTCTCCCATAACTGATGCTATCTCTGCCTTTAATCACACCTGACCAAACCAGCTCCTTCTTAGAAACCACTTTTAGTTGATCCAAATCCCCTGCATAAAGATAAATTATTACATTTTAGATTTCCAGAGCCGCCACTAGGGGGAGCTCTCGGGTTATGAGTATTGCATGCTACTTCTCCCACCTTTTTCCTGCATGGGGTTGGGAGAACTATCTCATGGCCTGAGACTGGAGATGAGCTGACTCGATGGCCGGGTTCGAACTACCCAATCATGGCCATGCTGGGGGTGTCCGTTTCCCTGATTTGGCCACCGATCCAGCAATATGTCTACTGAACATGATCGTTGTGACCCTTTACACCTGGTAGCCTAAGTTGGGACTAGTCCCTTAGCTAGTGGTCACATTTAGGCTTAAATCAAATGGGGGGGGGGGGCTAGGTAGGTCCTGTGTGATCACATTCTAGCGTTCACAAGAGCCTCATATCATTGGACTAGGGTTGTGCACACCTGGCCCTGACCATGTCCTGGTAGAGGCCATGGAGGGTTGGCCAAACATGCAGGTACCCTGGTTTTCAGGATGAAGGAGGGTAAGAATGGGGCAAGGAGGAACTTGTACTATGCCCACCCATTGAGGACTCCTAACAGTGGACTAATTAAAAAAAAAAAAAAAAAATTCCAAAAACTCCTCTTTCACCTATCATCTAATCCCTTCTCGATGTGTAACCCTCGTCTTGTGCTTACACATCGTTCCTCGACCTCTGTATTTCTTTGTGTCGCTGTAATATTTTTGTTTTGTTTTTGTGATTGCGCTAACCCGTGTAGCTTGTGGTGCATACAAGTTCATCACCCTTTTTTTATTTTATTTTTTTTTCTTTTCTGCTTTTTTAATAAAACTTTGATTTCTTTTGTACTCCCTCTGCAGGAGAATTTACAGCTTTCAAGTAACGGCACAGTCAGCACAAGCACCTCTGTTACTACTTTTAAGTCTCATGTTCCTCTAGTTTCTTAGCGCTGGGCCTAAAAAAAAAATTTAAAAAGAAAAAAAAACACAAAAAAGAAAAAAAATATACATGCAGATAATACACCAATATTGTAAGAGGGAGCAGCATGAACCATCAGGGGAAATTAAAACTAAGTGGGGGGAGGGAAAAGGGATCAACTGAAATTCCTGTGTTCCTCTGGGGCGTGGCCCTGCACTGTTCTTCGGCACGCCCCTGCTGTACACTCAGCTGAGGAGGTTCGGATCTTCTTCGTTGCAGAGACTCTTTCTGTCTAAAAAACTAACCCTGAGGACCTCACATTTTCTGTGGATCCTGCTCCAATCATGAACGGGACTATCTGCTAAAATAATTTTCTTTCCTTTTGGGAAAAGTAAAATGCTGTATCTCCACATCCCCCCACCCGCTACTTTCAACTGGTACGGTAAAATGTCTCTAGTCCGTCCTTGTTTCGCACCAACAAGACCAGCAATCAATCCTTTTTGATTAGTAAAAATTATGATCTCCATTGATTTGAATGGGGTGGAACTGCAATACCAGCCCTAGACAGTGGTGGCGCTGTTTTGTGGAGCAAAAGTATATTTTTCTAATTTATACACCATTTAATCAATGTCCTTGTAGGGTATGTCTTGATTTTAGATCCTTAAGCCCCTATCCCCAGCCCCTGCTCATGTGCACTTAATGTAGTAATGCTTCCAAAAAAATATTTTTAAAAATTATCTGAGTCCGTACCTGAGTCTATGTTGACATACCCCACAGAAGTAAATTTTTTCATTGCTCAAGATATACTTGCTGATAAGTTCTCATTAGAATTGAGAAGAGAGACAGATATCGGTTTTCAGTTCAACCCTACCGCTTTTTAAATAAATAGGGTTACTCCATCCAGAATCGGCGATATAATGTGGTTACCCATTTACTATTGGATTTTGTGGAGATTCTGCATTTTATTTAACATCTAACACCTAAATGCAAAAAACTGTCCACCCCTCCCTGTAAAACATCCATTTTTAATCTATTTTTGTTCCTCAGGGGAGGGGCTTGGAAAACTCTGGTTTCTGACATTCTGTTGTCTTATCTGCTCTGGTGTTTTTCATTCCTTTCGGTGAGACCTCGCATGGACTGAAATTGAACTGTTTTGTTTCTAGACTTTTATTTCGGAATTCAATTTGTATCCTACAAGGTTCATGGGTAGCACCTACACACAAAAAAAAAAATTTACATTCCATGCTGAGTAGTCACATGATAAACGTAAAACCCTCCCCTGCTTAAGTTTACTTCCTGGTCAGCTGTACAGTTTCTCTCTTTGCGCTGTTACTTTTAGAATCCCCCGCACCTTAGTAGCGCAAGCCAGTTTTAACTTATTCTGTCGACCCCCCAACAGAAAAAAATTTTTGGCCTTGGCCAAGGGCCACCTATTAAAAAAAAAAAAAAAAGCCCACATGTTAGCGTGAGTGTGAGCGTACGTGTTTGAGTGTTTATGCTACTGGTATCGACATTATGACTAAATATTTATACTCCAAAGCCTAAACCGGTAGCTACTGACGAGGTCATATTTCACTTTCTTTTTGTACAGTTTAATTTTTATTTTATTTTTTTTCAAAAAAAAATTTTTTTTTTTTTTTAATTGCTATTTATTTAATTTATTTTGCTATGTAAATGTGGAACGCTTTGGAGTTTGGCCACAGTTTGTATATGAAAACTTTTAGACCAGTCGCTTGTGTAATAAACTGCCCCGCCCCCTGATACTCTCTCATTGCTTTAGACACCTTTTTGTTGGATTCCGTCTGCGGGACGGACGTCATGCTGTGACCACAACTGCCCCAGTCACCGATTTGTACATATGTTTTTAAGAATTTTCACAGATATTCACTAATTGGAAACACATTTTAAGGAAGAAGAATCGAGTTTTGGGGGATTTTTTTTTTTTTTTCTCCCAGAAATTTCCAAAAATTTATATTGTAAGTTTTTGAATTTTTTTTTAAATATTACTGGATGGGCCCAAAATCCTTTTTTGTTTTTCCAATTTTAGTTCCGTTTCGGACTACCCTGTTGTGAAACCAGTGGTTAGTCCTTTGGTGCTATCAAAAATTTGGTTACGACGATGCTAACTGATATTACCAGATTTATTTTTTGGGTTTTTTTTTGTGGACGGATAGACTGGCCTTGTCGTAAATTCAACTTTGAAGTCTATGCCAACTCTTATCTGCCATTGTGTGTCCAATCGAGAACCGGCAAGCACAATGATTGGTATTGCTGCGGCCAATGGTTGTCCACCTCCCCCACCCACACTTTTAAAAAAAAAAAAAAAAAGTGGTGTTGGTGAAAACGAAAAAGGGTTCCCTTTTTAACGTTTTTACAATTTTAAGGATGTTTTCTCAGGCCCATGAAAGGTTTTGAAAAAAATTTGATATACAAAGACACTTAAAAACTTTTTTTTTTTGTGTTCCGTTTTTTTTATGAAAATACTGCATTTTTTTTTTTTTTATTATTTTTATTTTTTTTTAAATTCTATGATTCGGAAGTTTTGGAGTCTTCTTCTTCCTGTGTGTATCTACATTTCGCACGTCTCCAGCACTGGGTCTTGTATCGGAAGGTTCCAATAATAATAATGATAATAATAGCGATGCACCCGTATAATCTGCGTTCTATGTTGCTGTACATAATGACTGTCAGTCACTGACTTGCAGTGCACATTCAGGTTGGAAATACTGGGGGATATGTATAAAAGTGGTGTGTAAATTATAATAAAGACCATATTTCCAAATGTTTCCATTGTGTCCATCCTCCCCGCCGCCTCCTGCTCCTCGCGTCACTCCAACAAAAAGTGTTAAAAAAAAAAATTATTTATGCATTGTTTTAGGGCTCCTCGATTTTTAACATTTTACACTTATATATATCTAAAAATATATATTTTAGATGTCTAAAATTAGAGATAAAAAAAAGTTTTTTTAAAAATTTTTTGCTCTCTAATTTTAGAAAAAATAGAGTTCTATTTATTTTTCTGTGACACTTTTTATTCTCAAAACAACCAGCAAAAATAATCTGGCGGTTTCAAAAAAAAAAAAAAAAAATTGAAAAAGTAAAAATGCATTTTTGAAGTAAATAAGCAAAGTGTATTAATTTTAAGGATTTTTAGATTTATTTTTTTTTAAAAGGAAATTTTGAAATTTGATTTAAAGGGGTTGTCCGACTTAAAAAAAAAAAGAAAAGCTGGGGGAGTTTGAAAAAGAAAACTGCAGTAAGGTACAGTTTTTTTTAAAGGGGATTTTAATATTTTTTTTTTTTAAGTAGAGATGGGTATTCGTAAAAAAAAAAAAATATATATAATTTTTTTTTTTTTTGCTCTCCAATTTTAGACAAAATATAATTGCATTTTTTTTTCTCTGTATAAAAAAAATTAGCAATTGAAAAAGTCATACATCACCTTTTAAGATTTTTTTTTTTTTACTCTGAAAGGGGATGTCCGACTTTGTTTTCAGTTGCTAATTTTTTTAAACCGAAAAAAAAAATGCAATTATATTTTGTCTAAAATTGGAGAGCAAAAAAATATGTATAAATATTTATTTTATTTTTTTTGCTCTCTAATATTAGAAATAATCTAGTTTTATTTATTTTTCTGTGACAGTAAAAAAAAATTGGCAATTGAAAAAATATTTTATTCTCAAAACAACAAAGCAAAAATATTGAAAATAATGTGGCAGTTTCAAAGAAAATTTAAAAAGTAAAAATGCATAACCTTCCCCTTATACCGCCAAGTAGGATGACGCTTGTGGTGGACCAGTGCACTGCAGCTGTAGGGGGGAGGGAGGGGGATGACGCTTGTGGTGGACCAGTGCACTGCAGCTGTACGGGGGAGGGAGGGGGATGACGCTTGTGGTGGACCAGTGCACTGCAGCTGTAGGGGGGGGGGGGATGACGCTTGTGGTGGACCAGTGAACTGCAGCTGTAGAGGGGGGGATGCCGCTTGTGGTGGACCAGTGCACTGCAGCTGTAGGGGGGGGGGATGACGCTTGTGGTGGACCAGTGCACTGCAGCTGTAGGGGGGGGGGGATGATGCTTGTGGTGGACCAGTGCACTGCAGCTGTAGGGGGGGGCGTGACGCTTGTGGTGGACCAGTGCACTGCAGCTGTAGAGGGGGCATGACGCTTGTGGTGGACCAGTGCACTGCAGCTGTAGGGGGGGGGATGACGCTTGTGGTGGACCAGTGCACTGCAGCTGTAGGGGGGGGGGTGACGCTTGTGGTGGACCAGTGCACTGCAGCTGTAGAGGGGGCATGACGCTTGTGGTGGACCAGTGCACTGCAGCTGTAGGGGGGGGGATGACGCTTGTGGGGGGACCAGTGCACTGCAGCTGTAGAGGGGGCATGACGCTTGTGGTGGACCAGTGCACTGCAGCTGTAGGGGGGGGGATGACGCTTGTGGGGGGACCAGTGCACTGCAGCTGTAGAGGGGGCATGACGCTTGTGGTGGACCAGTGCACTGCAGCTGTAGAGGGGGATGACACTTGTGGGGGCCTTTTATGTAAGGGGCCTTCACTGGAGGCAAGTCAGTGTAGGGAGGAACATTCAAATTTTTGTTAACAAAAATTTTTCCTGAAACATGGTCCCCGGTCTTGGTAAATATTTCCAGGTGCACCTCATTCATCTGGGGGAGTGGGCGTGCTAAACTCCGTCTGTCCACTTTGCGTCGCCCTAAGGCACAGGCGGGGGCTGCTTTGCCGGATCCCTTCTTGTATTACCTGGCGGGTCAGCTTCGCTATCTCCGTAGTTGGGTGTCACCTGGGCAGATGCCTGACGCTGAAAGTCACCTTGCCCGGTTCCTCCACCTACGCTCCCTGTGGCCAGTATTGGAGCCTGTTGATTATAAGCCTAACCACCTTCTTCCTTTGCATAGGCTGGCCAGACAGGTTTGGTCTCATGCCAAGAAACTATCAGCTGCACTGGGCACCCTTGTTCATGTTCCCCTCTGGTCCCACCCAGGTTTGCTCCATCTCTCAGATTTGCAAGATGGTTCATACTGGACCGCCAGGGGTCTAGTGAACATTGCTCAACTTCTTGGGGAGGATGGGGAGGCTCTCTCTGTGGAGGCAATTAGATCCGCTTTTGATGTTCCAGATAGGGAAGTCTATCGTTGCCTACAGCTAAGGCACGCTTTTCTGGCTCAGTTCCCTCCGACAGAGACTGCTTTCTCCTCATTCCCACTGATTGGAATTCTACGCTCTCAGGGTCCTAGAGGCCTGGTATCTGTTATCTATACCCACCTCCTTTCTGAGCTGTTGGAGGGTCCCCCACTACCAGTCAGAGCCCGATGGGAGGCTCTCATTCCCTCACTATCGGATGAAGACTGGGGGGCGGCCCAGGAGTCTCACACCTCGGTATCACCGGCAGCCAATAATAAACTAATTCAGTTGTTCATCATCCATCAATGCTATATCACTCCAGTCAGACTGTTTCATATGCATAGATTGCCGAACTCTAGATGTCACAGATGTCATGTGGACAGGGCAGATTTCATCCACCTAATATGGACTTGCGATTACATAGCCGTATTCTGGACAGAAGTGGTTTCTCTGCTGTCTACTATCCTGAATAAACCGGTCCCTACCTCGCCGGCCCTATGCCTGTTGGGAATTACCCGGGAGGATGACTGGTCCCATTATGAAGCTATTTTCTTGAAGGAAGCTCTGTTTTTGGCCCGTAAGGCCATTGCCATACGCTGGATGGCTGATCGCTCTCCTACTGTCTCTCAGTGGAAGAAACTAGTTAATCTGACTCTGCCTTATGAGAATATAGTGTACAAACACCGCGGCTGCCCGGATAAGTTCCGAAAGGTGTGGGGCTCTTGGTGCTCTTCCCCAGATACTCTTTTTAATGTTCGCTGTCTGAGAGAGTCTCTTGTCCCTTTTCAGTGAATGCAATACTCGATGGAGGTCATATTATTATAATTTTACATATTACAGTTGGGCACCCTTCCTGCACTCCTTTGTGCACTGTCAACAGGAGGGATTCCTTGCTCTCCAGAAATAGGGTGGTAGGTTACCTTGTTGCCTAACCATTGCTACTACCTTTTCTTTAACTCCATTTATCTCTTGACACCTCTCGACCAGGTTGGTTACTGTTCTATGTATGGGTTGGGGAGGGGTTTACTGGATCGCTGTTTCTGTACAGATGTTATCACACATGACAAATGATTGTGTAAAGATATATGTTGTTATATCTGATGTACCTCAGCTAATGATCCTTGTTTTGTGATGTTGCACCGTTTCATTTCTGTGCCAATAAAGCGATTTAAAAAAAAAAAAAATATTTCCAGGTGGGCAGCAAATGGCAATGGTTTGGTCACTGCTGAAGCCTCATTGGCCTCAGAAGTAGAATGGGCCACTGTTCCTGTATGGCTGCCGTAACGCCACTGCTTCAGGTTAAAAAAAAAATCGAACTGTTGTAAAAAAAAAAAAAGTGTAGGCGTGGCCTACAGTCGCCAATCGGATTTGAAAACTTATGTTGTGGATTTATTAGATGAATTCACGTTGTTTTTCCATCACACGCTCAACAGTTTTGCTGGACGCTAAAATCATTTTGTATGTTTTCATTGTCCTTGTGTCCACAGATGGGAGGAGCGTTCTTATCGACCATATCCAAACTGATGGAAAAGGAGGGAAAAAAAGACAAGTTGTGGAAGATGGAAACAAGTTTTTAGAAGACTAGTTTCAACTTTTCAGGACTTTTCATGGTGAAGAACATTAAATTTTTTTCTTGCGTTGTAACCATGTAACTTCCATGTGCTTCCTAAAGGCTGGACAATTATGATCCCCTGCTATTTAGTTTTTGAAATATTTTTGTTGGGGAGTTTTTTTTCGAAATTAATCAAATTCTTGAATCAGAAACTTGCTCGGATGCTGGAGGACAACCAATATGTCTCTGGTCTACACCAAATCTTCCTACATAGGCCCCCATGTCCTCTCACATTTTTCAACCTTGTGTAGATTAGAAGAACATACCCGTTCTCGTAGGCCTACTCACCTACTGAAGTGAGGGCACCATTAATACAACCAGAGAGAACCATCAACGTTTGGAATTGGGGCAGGAATCATTGTATCACAAGTAGAGATGTTCGAGTTTGGACACGCGACCCCAACATCTTGGTCTAAAAGGGTGTCCTCATGGGCCAATCATAGACATGGGTAGTTGCTAAGGGCATCAGTTTGCCAGGTTGTCTGTTCTGCCGGCTATATGTCTGGGTCGTGAGGTTGAACGTGACGGTCCACAATTGAATCATTCATCACCATCGTCCCATCTCATTCAATGGAAAATGAAAAGTGCTTATGGACTGGAGGCTAAGTGCCCCGCATCACCGATTTTCAGGGGTGGAAAAAAAACCACCACACTGGACGTTGTTTGGAGCCCCATTATGGCAAGCTCTTACCTGCTCATCCTCGTTCAGCGCTGCCCTGGCCTTCATCCTTTGTAAGTCTACTCCATCGACCATTGAAACCCAGTGCAAGCGAGAAGACGGACATCAGCTCGAAGAGCTTGTGCCAGATAGCTGATGTGTAGTGATGTCCAGAATGAAGAGAGAGGAAGGTCAGGTCATTGGTGGGTCAAATGTAAAAAGGTGGAGGTGTGCCATATGTTCTAGATGGCCCTTTTTTACGGTTGTGCTCTGTGGGCATGGCTAGGAGATTCAAACTACCTGCTTTAGCCCAGGTTCTCAGCCCTTGACTTTATTGATTGTGTCTTGTTTCCCCTGTGTAACTAAGCAGGAACTGCACCAGATCTAATGGCCACACCCACTGTTCACCCAAGTGTTAATTTACATATAATTAAAAATGAGGGTTGAGGTGTGTCCTCCAGTGGGTTCTCCAAGCAGTGTCTCACAATCAAGGATGACATCAGTTGTGAAGAGACTCAGCAAGTGGTGCTGCCTGAGGCAAGAGGTTCAACCCGCCTTGTAGATGGTGCACCCCCACTCACATCGATCACATATTTCTAGTATAACCCAAGTTTCCAAACCTAACGATACAAAAAGAACACATTTTTAAAACAAAATTTTTTTTATCCGGCTTAAATATATCAGCTATAAAATTTATGCAGAAAAAATTTTCTACAAATGTGGAATTTATAGGGTTTCTTTCATGAGTGTAAATAACTTGTAAACACAAGTACTGTAATAACACCGTGGACCTTTGGTTACATGTTTATGTCTTTTCAAACCGTCTGATAATTTAGTTTGGATTGTGTATCTTCTAGATAAGCAGCTGTTGTGCGCTGTGTCGGCTCCCGCCGCTGAATAAATATGGAATTTATTGTATCGCTGCCAACCGATAGTGTCTAAAAGAAGACATACTGCCCGTAGACCAAAACATTTACATTTGTTATATGTTACAAAGGTTATTTGGGTGGTGGCGGCTCTTAACCATCACGTACGTGGCACACTGTGTCCTCAACATGTGGGTCCCTCTCCGGCCTCCTCGTGTAGGGTTCGGTCAATGACATCACCATCCCTAACCCTAACGCTTTGCATCCTCTAAAGGGCGTTGTTCCATGGATTGTGGCTTACATCGAAATTTATCTGTAGCCCTCACCGTTCCCGAGTAGTGTTGAGTGGACTTGACTTGAACCACAAAGTTTGGGTTCGTGCCAGACTTGTACTGGCAACAATCGTGGGTGATTAATCTTAACCCCTTAATGACCGCCCTATCGGGATTCTACGGCGGTCATTAAGGGTACTTCTTCTGATGCGACGCCTTTCTACGGCGGCGCATCAGAAGAAGATTTCGGGACATCGGGTTATTATAGTGCCGGTGTCGGGCTGTGATATTACAGCCCAGACCCGGCACTAACACCCGGGATCGGAAAAACTCCGATCCCGGGTGTTTAACCCCTTGCACGCCGCGGTCAAGCATGACCGCGGCGTGCAAGTGTGTCCCCCGTGGATCGGACCCCCCCGGTGTGCTTACCGGGGGATCCGATCCCTCCTGCCGCTGCCCCGGGTTCCGACGAGTGACCCGGGGCTGTCGGCTCCTCTTCTCACCGGGTCCTGCCTTCCTGGCAGGACCCGGCTGTAAGTAACTGAGCATGCGCGGCATGCTCAGTTACTTACACTATACACTGCAATACAAGTGTATTGCAGTGTAAAGGCTTGAATAAGCGATCGGATGATCGCTTATTCAAGCCAAGAAGTAGAAAATGTAAAAAAAAAAAAATTAAATCTTTTTATAATATAATTAAATAAATAAATAAAATAAAAGTCCCATAATCTCCCCAGTAACACATAAAATGCAAATATAGTATATAAAACACAAAACACGTACATATTTGGTATCACCGCGTCCGTATTAATCTGTACAATAAATCTAAATCAATATTGAACCCGCTCGGTGAACTACGTAAAAAAAAAACTCGAAAAACTTCCCATAATATACAATTTTTCATCAAACACCATCACAAAAAATGTTCTAAAAAGTGATCAAAAAAAGTTACGGTACCTAATATGATACGACTGAAAAGAACAACTGTTTTCGCAAAAAATAAGCCCTCAACCAGATCTGACAACAGAAAAATACAGAAGTTATGGCCCTGAAAAGTTGTCAATAGTAAAAACAATGCGATTTTCTCCAATATTGGTTTTGCTCAGGAAAATTGAGCAAAATAAGAAAAACTATATAAATGAGGTATCACCGCGTCCGTATTAATCTGTACAATATATCTAAATCAATATTGAACCCGCTCGGTGAACTACGTAAAAAAAAAACTCGAAAAACTTCCTATAATATACAATTTTTCATCAAACACCATCACAAAAAATGTTCTAAAAAGTGATCAAAAAAAGTTACGGTACCTAATATGATACGACTGAAAAGAACAACTGTTTTCGCAAAAAATAAGCCCTCAACCAGATCTGACAACAGAAAAATACAGAAGTTATGGCCCTGAAAAGTTGTCAATAGTAAAAACAATGCGATTTTCTCCAATATTGGTTTTGCTCAGGAAAATTGAGCAAAATAAGAAAAACTATATAAATGAGGTATCACCGCGTCCGTATTAATCTGTACAATATATCTAAATCAATATTGAACCCGCTCGGTGAACTACGTAAAAAAAAAACTCGAAAAACTTCCCATAATATACAATTTTTCATCAAACACCATCACAAAAAATGTTCTAAAAAGTGATCAAAAAAAGTTACGGTACCTAATATGATACGACTGAAAAGAACAACTGTTTTCGCAAAAAATAAGCCCTCAACCAGATCTGACAACAGAAAAATACAGAAGTTATGGCCCTGAAAACTTGTCAATAGTAAAAACAATGCGATTTTCTCCAATATTGGTTTTGCTCAGGAAAATTGAGCAAAATAAGAAAAACTATATAAATGAGGTATCACCGCAATCGTAGTGAACCAGAGAATAAAGATAAAATATTATTTTTACGTTACGGTGAGCGGGGGGGGGGGGGATGCTCACAATCCAAAATAAAAATTGATGATTTTGTTTGTGTCCCCCTTGAAATAGTTAATAAAATCTCATGAATAAGCTTTAGACTCCCAAAATAAATTATTTATACATTGTATCTCATCCCATAAAAAATAAGCCCTCATATGATCGCATTATCAAAAAAAATAAAAATTTATAGGTCGTACAATGTGACAATACAAATCTGCTGTGGACGGCGCCTCCATTCATTCTATGCTCGGCCGTGCGCCCGTACAGCAGTTTACCACCACATATGGGGTATCAGTAAACTCGGGAGGAATTGGGCATCAAGCGTTGCAGTGCGTTTCATCATTTAATTTATTCTGAAAATGTCAGTTTTGGCCTAAATGAATGTATTTCCAAAAAAATTCCATAGTTTCTAAATCGCAGGTCCATATTTTTTAACCCATGTGAAACACTTAAAGGGTTAATGAACTTAATAGAAGTTGTTTTACATATGTTGAGGGGTGAAGTTTCTATAGTGGGGTAATTTATGAGGTTTTACTATTATTTAGGCCTCTCAAAGTCACTTGGAAGCCGAGTTGTCCCTCAAAATGTGAGTTATGGCAATTTTCATGAAAATAAGAAAAATCGCACCTAAAGTTCTGCGCCTCATAACATCCTAGAAAAATGACCGGAAGCATAAAATATCATCTCAGCATAAAGCAGATATTCTGTAAATGTTAATTATCAAACTTTTTGGGTAGTTTTACTTCCTGTCTGGAAACCAGAACATTTCAAACTTGGAAAATGAAGAATTTTTACAAACTTTTGCCAAATTTTCACTTTTTTTCAGAACGAAACGCAAAACTTATCACTTAAATTTTATAACTAACATGAAGTACAATGTGTCACGAGAAAACATTCTCAAAATCACCAGGATATGTTAAAGCGTTCCGAAGTTATAACCAATTATCGTGAGACATGTCAGATTTGAAAAATCGAGTCTGGTCATTGAGCTGAAAACTAGTGTCGGTGATAAGGGGTTAAAATGGAGATAGCAAAGTCACCTACAGTATTTTAAAGTCTGCGACCACGCACCAGAACTAACCTTCCATCGGCACTGAGCACCACCTTTTTGGAAAGGATTGTTACTCTACGATTACATCATTGGGAGCAGCGACCCTCTCCAAATTGGTGGAGCGCAATGCTGCCGGAGTTGTTAACCTCAAGGGGAAGTTGAGCCAAACCTTTGCGGTTAGCACCGTTATCTTAACGGGTCCGCTTATCACTATTCCCTATTCTGATCGGTGTCATTCATTTTGGTTCCCGACTGTCAGATGGGCGGAGCAGTTCTAGTGTTCCCATCTGTCTGGGTGCAAGTCTGTGGATGGGAGCTCTGGCTTCACCACCTAAATAACTTATTTACTATCCCCAAGATAGGAGGTCAAATGTCTGATCATTGTGGAGGGACAAGGGGGTCAGACCACCGGACAATCATCAAATCTCAAAATAAGTGATCCAAAGTTATCCCGATCATGATAAAGCAGGGACTAGATCCAGGCATCGTGACTGTGGTATCTTCATATATTGGTTATCCATGGCCTCCGTCCTTCTAAAATCAACTTCTAAAATTATTCTAATGAGCATGTTACCAGAGTGCTTTTGTTCTGCAACTTCACAGGCTGTTACACTGTCCCACCCACCCCATCTGCTCCTTCAGCACTTCCCCTTTCCTCTCTCTTCTGCACAGTGTAACAGCCTTTGAAGCTACAACACGGGGGCCTCAGGAGGCAATGGATAACAAATATAAGAAGATAACCACAGTCTCGGTGCCTGGTTCTAGGAGTAAGGTCCGGGGCGTAGCACCCGTGTGGCTAGAGAGGAGGAGGGATGAGTGCTGCTCACCACTCCCCTATCCATATGGACGCCTGGCGTTCAACGGTACTTGAAATGATAGAGAATGCTTTGTATTTTTCCAGGCGACAGAAAGAGGTACCGTACCGCGGCTTGGCGCCATAGGTGCAAATTGTGCAGCCAGATAGATGTCTGAAAGGTGCCTAACTGTCCCTGGTCTACCATAATAGCTTTTCATGGTAGATTTCCTTTAGTGAATATGGCTGATCCTGTTAGTCCCAGTCTATACGGTGCAGCTTTGGGGGGACCTGTTGTCCCTCCTTTTCCTGTCTTGAGTGTTCGATCCATAGTATATTCAGTTAATATATAATATAAATCCACAGCTCGGTGTAACCTTCACACATACAGATATCAGTATCAGCGCTGGGGACTGAAGGACGACTGGTTAATATGTAATAATCCGCCTTCGCTCCGGAGTATATAAACCCCCCGGGAGCATAAATCCACAGGCAGATCTTCGACCTCCTGACCTCTGAGGACCCTTCTCAGGACCCCTGCGGCATCATGCGGGTGATTCTCGCCTTACTGCTCGGGATCGTTGTTACTTCTGCAGCTCCATCAGGTAATGCAGATTCTACACTTACTACATACAAATGTTCACACGGCTGTGATCGTGCCAGATCAAGGCTACAATAGAACTCTATGGCTCTTGGCTATGGTAGGACATGTCCTATATTTGGGCTCAGTTACGGCCTGACCACTCAGCTTTGTGTGCCCTTCTTCAGGAAGCCACTCCAGAAGAGGCCAAGCGGAGAGTCCTTCCTTGGAATGAAGAGACCCCTATCCAGTGGCTTATGTGGATTGTAAATTTCCCTTTGTGCTATAGACTGATGGGAGCTTGTAAGGTTTTGGGTGCCGTGCTGACCCAGGTGCAAGAGGGGCAGGAGAGCGTCATAGGATATTCCAGCCACACTTTAATAATGGATGTGGAGAAGAACCCTGATAACTATAGTTCATTATAGCTGGAATTGCTGGCAGTAGCTTGGGCCGTTACAGTTACGTTTTCTGATATCTTGACAGGTGCACAGTTCACATTGGTGACCTACAATAATTCGTTAGTACATCTGGAGAATGCCAAGTTGGGGGTGGTGGAGCAGTGGTAGATGGCCTGGTTCAGTAAGTTTAACTAAAACACAGTACCGCCCGGGACGGGAAAATTGCTAATGCGGATGTGTATGCCTTAACCCCAATGATAGACCCATTGGTACCACAGACAAATACCGGGAAGGAGAATAGAGTCCACCGTAACCATAATGAAGGACCCACCGGTACCACGGATAAGGAGAATGGACTCCTCTGACATAAATGGGGGAACATCGGGGAAAAAAGTGCAGGAAGTGTATGACCTGGTTGTCCACCGTGTGGGCCCCCGTGATCTGATCGAGATGAATTGAAGGTTGAGAGTGATGGTGAGAAACAAGACTGCCCAAAGGAGAGGGAAGCTGTCTTGGGGGTGGGAACCACATCCATATGAAGTTGTTCTCCAGCCAAACCTGCACAGGCCAGGTTTCAAAGTTGAAATCAGAAGGGGAAGCAGGGACCCACAAGGATGGTGCACCGGAACTGGTTGAGGCCATGTGCCTTTGTTACCAGACCCTCTGTCCCCCACCTTCCGGCTACCCAGATTATCGATGAAGAGTGGTGGCTCCCCCCAATGGCTGATCCACCACTGCAGGAACCTGGGACATATGTGCCTCTGAAACAAGGAATATATCCCACTTTGACACTCAATGCCCCCAACTTTGTATTCTCCAGATGTACTAACGGGTTATTGTCGGTCACCAATGTGAACTGCACACCTGTCAAGATATCAGAAACCTTCTCTGTAACAGCCCAAACTACTCCAAGCAATTCCAGCTTGAATGAACTATAGTTACAGGGTTCTTCTCCCCATCCCTTAAAGTCCACCTGGCGTATCCTATGACTTTCTCCTGGCCGTCTTGCACCTGGGTCAGCGTAGCCTATCGGAGATACTATAAATATCTGATACCACTCTAACCTCCACCATTTCCTGACTGGCTAAGTATAGGGAGTGATACCGTGTGCAGGGACGGAGCAGACTGTAGGGACAATAGAAGGATAAGAAGGGAAACTCTTGTCCTGGTTGGGTTTTATTGGGTGTAGATCCCTCAAGACAAGCTGTTCATTCCTGCTGCTGATATTTTGGATCTAGACACCCGGCGGATTGTCTTGACCGCTCCTATTGAATTGTATCATTTGGCACCTGACTGTTTTTTGTCTAAATGTAATATATTTTGGGGACATCTTCCTCTTTTACTACTATGCCCCTATCTGCCTGGTTGAAATTTATTGGAGCATAATATAATTTCAGGTCTGTCAAACAGACAGACTCTTGGACATTTCAAAGGTCCCACCAATGAGAAGAAGGTTGATAAAAGAAGGGGGTGTTATCAGCCTCAGCAACAGGCTACAGATGCCGGTCTCTTAAAGTGGTCGTGTACTTGTGATTGTGACCTGTGGAGCGGTTGGCTTGGTCTTCCATATAATCTCGAGTGACATCTAAGCCAAACAGCCAGGAATCGGTAGGTTCCTCAGACACTGACCTCACTTGGTATGGGGCAGTAAAAGGCTCTGGGCCCTCACTTGTCCTCAAACTGCCTCTTAGTTATGCTACCTCTTCTACCAGGCAAGTAATGGATGCTGCCATCAACTCTCATCTGTGAGGAACAGCAGACCGAGGACAATTAGATTACTCTGGATTTGAAGGATAAGTTCGGTTGATCCTCCGAAGAAGCTACTATCACATGTGAGAAGATCTTCATGGACATTGCCAACAGACTGAGACATTTAGTGATGATAATTTGACTGATTGCAACCGGGAATCGGGGCAAGACACTGCCTCACCATCATTGTCATGGGTGACAATGCTGGAGTAAAATGTGTCTGTTGCCAAACAGATGGCGCTGCCAGTGGTGGTAGAAAAACTTTCTCTTTAGTGTGGGTATTTTTCATAAAATCAACTGAAGACCTTAATATGGTAAATATGTTGAATTTGTGTCGAGAACTTGAGACAAGGACAGGGTTCTAATGGCACCACGGCCCTGCCTCAACACGTTGATAAAGTCCTAATTGGACGAAACCCATAGGCTTTTTTTCTGGGTGCATACATGTAAGCTCTACGATGGATTTTAACTAAATGGAATAAAGGAAGACTTTTTACCTACATCCCGTAGAAGTGTTGGAGTACTCTTGTCGTTTGCCTCAACGCATGCTTAGACACCATTAGTGTCGGACTGGCCCACCAGAGTACCAGAGGATCCTTCGGTGGGTCCTGGCTCAAACCAGTACTAAACCCCAGAGGTCCATCATAAAACAACACAATTTGAAGGCTGCGAGAATATATTTACTGGGGGATAATGAAGAGTGGGCTCCCAGATTGATTTTCTCTGGTGGGCCTAAGGAAACCCAGTCCAATACTGGACACCATACAGTGGCCTGGGAAAACTGTGTCAAATATAGTGGTGCAGCTTGAAGCAGATAGTCCTACATCTCCAAGCAGACCACGTCCCCTTCCCCAGAAGACAGGGCTCTTCCACCACAGCAAGGATAACTGTGCTTCTGTCCCTTCATCCACTGTTCATGATTCTCCTCCTCTTTGCTAAGGCGAATGCTAGGAAACAACCTACCCAACGATGCAGTCCCTGAATGAACTCCTTTCCAAATCGCTGGTCCTGCAGTCTCTCCCTTTCCACATGGTTGACCTTTACGACCTCTGATTGCTTGTGCTGAGCCAAGGTCGGAGAGTAACAAGCCATCATTATTTCTATTCCAGCTCTTCAGAAAGCATGTGCAGCAGAAGGTGGTCCAGTCCTGGAGCGGTAATTATGGCAAAGGGTAGCATGTGTCCTTTACTGCCCATTGGGTAAATGTGGATGAGAAGCAGAAGCAACACACCAAGGTGATGGCAATGCTGCCTCTCACTCTGCGTTTCTGGTGTCCATCTTCTCCACGGCCTCCTCATTCTCTGACATACCATCAATATACAGCACGGCAGTGTCATGCAGTTCTTCATCTGGATAGCCTGGGCAAAAACAGCAGTAACACAAGGAAAGAAATAGAAACCTGGCTATCTGGTGGGCAACTCAAGACCAGAACCCTGGAGAATGACAATGGGTGGAACATTGGGGCTCATTTACTTACCCGATCCAGTCGCGATCCCGCGGTGCATTGTCCGACGAGGATTCGGGATCTGCCGGGATTCACTAAGGTCGATGCGCCCGATATCCAGAAGGTGTCGCTTCTGCGCCGTGGTCCGCCGGAGTTCACCTTCTTCTTCACGGTGCATGTAAGTGCTTGATCTTACGACACATTTCGTTTCTTAAATTCCGCGTTTTTTCCGAATCCGTCGGGTTGTCTGAGGGCTACACCCCCCCCCCCCAATTCTCTCGCCTGAAAGCCGGCGCAAGTGTGCGCCAAAATCCATTCGCGTGCGCCAAAATCCCGGTGGCATTCGGCGCAAAACAGAAAAATTCTGTAAACCTGATGAAAGTGCGGCCACGGAGCCCTTAGTAAATGATCCCCATTCTGTCTGTGCTGCATCAATGGGGGCTGAACCTGTCAAATTGATTCAGCTTTCTACATCCAGACTTCAAAAATCATTTCTATATCATAGAATCTTACTAATAAAATACTGAAAGTTACAAAAAAGAAAATCTCTTTTAATATTAAATATAGACAAATTACGGTATAATGATCTCTGTAAAAAAAAAACTCTGGATGACTATTTGCTAATGAGGCCTGTGTGACTATTGGCTGCTGGTGGCTTTGTGACTTTTGGCTACTCAGGGATGTGTGACTATTGGCTGCTGGTGGCTTTGTGACTTTTGGCTACTCAGGGATGTGTGACTATTGGCTGCTGGTGGCTTTGTGACTTTTGGCTACTCAAGGATGTGTGACTATTGGCTGCTGGTGGCTTTGTGACTTTTGGCTACTCAGGGATGTGTGACTATTGGCTGCTGGTGGCTTTGTGACTTTTGGCTACTCATGGATGTGTGACTATTGGCTGCTGGTGGCTTTGTGACTTTTGGCTACTCAGGGATGTTTGACTATTGGCTGCTGGTGGCTTTGTGACTTTTGGCTACTCAGGGATGTGTGACTATTGGCTGCTGGTGGCTTTGTGACTTTTGGCTACTCAGGGATGTGTGACTATTGGCTGCTGGTGGCTTTGTGACTTTTGGCTACTCAAGGATGTGTGACTATTGGCTGCTGGTGGCTTTGTGAGTTTTGGCTACTCAGGGATGTGTGACTATTGGCTGCTGGTGGCTTTGTGACTTTTGGCTACTCAAGGATGTGTGACTATTGGCTACTCAAGGATGTGTGACTATTGGCTGCTGGTGGCTTTTGGCTACTGCGGACTCCATGACTATTAGCTAATAGGGCATACTTGGCCATCGTTTAGTGGGGCCTTCTTGACTATAGGTTACTGTTGTGTGCCTACTTGGCTACTATACTCTAGCATTTTTAGGGAGGTAAATTAACACAAAGCGGCAACTAATTACGTAAAAAATGTTTATATTTCTTTTCACATAACCCTTTTTTTTATAACGTGAAAGGGATTATTCCATAGGACAGATTTGCTATATTATCTATATTATATTGTCACAGACAAGTCGTTATAGTGTTCTAATATTTGCAGGCCACACAGCTCCTGTGATCGCAATGCAAGGGAAAGACTGCCAGAAACGGTTGATTATACCACCATAACCCCTCAGATGCGGTGGTCCTATTAGACAATGGCATCTGAGAGTTTAATTGTGTAAAATGAACAGGCACATCTGTAGTTATAAACATTCAGTAGGAAGGTTTGTTCACCTTTTCTAACCTTGACTTAGTCACAAAAAGTTATTATAAAGACTACAATTCACTCGCCTTATTTCCTTCAGAACGATGGGTCAACGACTACGATCAAGTTCTTCACTTCGAGTGTCAGAGTCATCAAAGCATTAACTTAATTATCAGGTAATAAAACATTTTTAATCCATATTTTTTTTAGGGGCGGGAGCTAAGGAAGGGTTGGGGGATGGGTGTCCCGGTTAGAGTGGTCATATACTGTTCTGTGGAAGCCAACTGAATCCTTGAATGAGTTGAAGTAGGTTGTACAAGCTCCATTATCTTGGGGTCATGAGCGGCCTATGGACTCATGAATGAATCTACTCATAGTTCCCATCAAGCATCATGTGATATCTGAATGTTACCACAGAAAGTATTAACCCCTACTTATTCCTCTCCTCCAGCATCCATGACAATAAGCGTGAGGATCGTGTCTGGGATTTCAGCTGCCAGAACACCTTTAATTACCCCGGTTCCTGTTACTGGACAGGTTACCTCAATGACTTTGATCGGGAGCTCAATTTTATCTGTCCATTCGGCAGCGTACTGAGCGGGATGGATAGTTACCATGATAATTCCAAAGAAGACAGAAGGTAATTATACATATAACACGTAAATAGTTGGTTGGTGGGGATCCACCGACTTGGTAGATACTCCCAAGGGTCTAAATGGTCCCCTGGTTTTCACCGTTTAACCCCCATAAATGGATATGAATTTCACTCCAAAGAACCACCAGGTCGCTAACTCAGATGAAGTGTTAGTTTAGTGGTGGCTGCCCTCGATGGGTCAGCACAGTCCGAGAAGAACTTCCGAGGAGATGTTCAAGGTCAAGACAAGGCATCAAACTTAGAGCAGGTTCAGATGCTGAGCGTTTTGTCATGGGTTGGGTTCTAGTAGTTGTGTTGATAACAACCAGTTGACCTAATCCCTCAAAACGGAGTCCATCATTGGAGTAAGGCTATATTCACACTGCCGTTGCCCGCCCGTACCGTACCGTAGCGGGCAACGGCAGTGTACGGGGAGAGGAGGAGGAGGTGAGCGCAGCTCACCCCCGCCCCTCTCCATAGCAACCTATGGCGCACGGCCCCGTATTACGGGAAAAGACAGGACAGGTCCTATCTTTTTCCCGGGTACGGAACGGTGCCGCACGTGTACTGCACCGTACCGCTCCCGTAGGGTGCCGTGCGCCCATAGGAGTGTATGGGGGACGTATATCGGCCGTATATACGTCGGCCATATATACGTCCCCCATAAGTTCGTGTGAATGTAGCCTAAAGGATCCACAGGTCATATTCTTTCCATTAGGGTCCTTAAGGGTCAAAAAACTGCTAGTAAGGTGACGCAAAATTAATTTTAAAAGTGCTATCCCTGCCTTCCACTCATCACCCTATCACACGTGGATCAGGTTTTAGGCTCATTGAAGGTTCAATCTACAAAAGATCAAGTCTCTTGGATCATAACAAAGTTCATGTTCATCAGAAGATGACAATTTTCGACGACGGAATGAACAGGCAGGAAAATTTAGGTCTCCTAAAGAAGCCTCTTTCTAGATTCTTCTTCACATATTTTGGATATGCTGTAGGTCTCAGACAGGAACAATATATACACGGCCAAGAGAAGGCGAGGTTCCTGGAAGAAAGTTGATGAGACAGTTGTAGGGTTAAAGGGTGGGGTGGGGGGGGGGGCAGAGAACCTAACTGCTTTTTGGAGAATGTGTATTTCCAAAGTAGTTAGTAGTAGATTTGTGACAATTTGTGCCATTGAGAGCAGAAGAAGAGTGAAGGAAAACAGGTGATACCTTCTAGAGGGTTAGTATATTTGATGGTGGGCTTTCGAGAATACTAGTTCTTATCTAGTATTAGTATAACTAGTATTCTCGAAAGATCCTTGGGTATGACGATGTTCGATGATTACACTCCATCAATATACGAAAAAATAAATCAGGTAGCATGTGAAGACTGACTTGGGGCCTTGGCCCATACTCGTAGATGGCCTAGGATTTCTATGAAGGTCCGTATGTAAAATGTTGAAAACCGATTTTCTAGATGGAGATTCTTATGCTGTCAAGGAGAAGTGCCCGTTCAACGTAACTGCAAGTGGAGCGGCAATGTCAATGAATTCGACCTCTACCTAAGATGGGATGCACCTCTTAACCATTACCTTGCTGGAGCTCAGAGTTACCATGACAACAGCAAAGAGTAAGTATAAACAATTCAAATATAACAGAGCATTATAATATGGGCGGTTTGGGAGGCAGCCCAGGGCCCAAGGCTTCTAGGTTACCAATGGCCATCTGAATGACCATTGAAGGTCCTCTGAAAGTACCTTCATTGAAGAACTGAAAAGCAGCAAAGGGAACCCCCAACCAACATAGACATGATATCGAAAAGGTCTAAGCATGAGTCAGGCTATGAATCTATTGTCATAATTTTTTTTCTTTTTGTTGACTTTTTAAAAAATATTTTTTCTGATTTTCCTTTATTTTTGCAGAGACAGACGCTGGAGTTACTACTCATGTGAGAAGTAAAGCATAAAACAGTACATGTAAATCCGAATTGTGATGTCTCCCAGGCTATAAGATGCACTCCTGATCCGTCAAATGTTTTTAAAGGGATTGTACACGATTATAAAAACTTTGCTGCTTCAGTGACAAAATGAACTAACTGTCCATGGACTGTGGCATGGTGTGAGTTGTGCTAAGGGGCAGTACCACATACAACCACTGGACAGGTGTGGTGCCATTTTTTTTGCCTCACATAATGTATTACCCTGTGTCCAATAAATCAACTTTGGCAAATGAGAATTTTTATTCTTTGAATTAATTTTTTAAAATAAAATGTTATTCTTATACTTTATTCTTTGTGATACTTCACATAACCTCTGGGTGGTGCTGTGCTCTATTTTACGGTATTGTGAATGAATAGCTCAAAAGCTCCTCCCCTGTGCTCTAAGTAACAGCTGTTACATATTACAACAGTCACTCAGTCACTGTTAGAAAAAATATAATCCAAGTTCATTTATTATATGGAAAAATAAAGGAAAATGAGACGCAAGAAATAATGGGGCTCATTTACTAAGGGTCCGAACGGCACACTTTCGTTGGGTTTCCCTAATATTTCCGGTTTGCGCCGAATTGCCCTGGGTTTTTGCCGCACTCGATCGGATTGTGGCGCATCGTTGTCGGCTTGAATGCGACAGAAATCGTGGGCCGTTGGACAACCCGACTGATTCAGAAAAAACGCAGAATTTAAAAAGTGATTTGTGTCGCAAGATCAAGCACTTACATGCACCGGTGAGAAGATGGTGAACTCCGTCGGACCTCGGCGCAGCAGCGACACCTGCTGGATGTCGGGCGCACGATCTTAGTGAATGTCAGCAGACCTGAATCCTCGTCGGACAACGCACCACGGGATCGTGACTGGACCGGGTAAGTAAATCTGCCCCAATATGCGAAGTATAAGGATAAAACCCCAGTGTATCTACCCCATATAACTTTATAGGCAAAGTGCAGATGTAAGAAAATGTGACAATATCGACACCAGCGCTAGTCATGAGCAGGTCTGAACCCCCAAATTTGGGTTTGTACAGAATTTGGGGACATACTGGTCGTGGGCCTAGAACCAAAGTTTATTAAAAACGTATTCGGTGGTAAAACTATGCGGAACACTGCTTGACTGACAGCTGAGCAGCCAATCGAGCAGCTTTTAGCACCCTGACGACTACAGCAATTCCCTCTATGGGCGTGGGTGTGATTGGCCATAACAAGCAGGGGCATTTGTCCCAGCGCCATTCCAGAGAGGAGACTGCATTGTAGGGACGGTGAGGAAAAGAATACAACATCCTTAATTTTAGAATCTCCCTTCATATCTAGTAGCACAGTGCAGAACCTTATTCACGACAAACAAGTTTTTTTTTCAAAGTAGTCGTGTCTGGTTTCTGTGCCCACAATCACAAATGGATCATGGTAGATGTCCTGCGATGGTCTGCTGTCCACATCCTCATCCTCTAAGACAAGTTTTTGGGCACTCAAAATTTGGAACTGAAGGGGGGTTCAGGTGGAATCCCAACTAGGAGAGATATCATAGAGCATTAGTGAGGGCTCCATGACCTTTGGCTGTTTTGAACAGGGGAAGGTGGAGCCAGTTGAAGACAATCCAATACAGCTTGAGGGACTCATTGCAGTGCCTCAACTTTGTCTTCCTTATTCATTCTGGGTATACACAAGCACCAATTGACACTGCCTCGAAATGACCAATTATTTAACATTCCTAGCTACCTCTCCCTTTCTTTCTAGCTTCCTCCTTTCTAACGAACAGTGCTGGTCAGGTCCACTAATCATTACCCATACCCTCTTCTAGTACAGTGACATTATTTATTATGATTAGAGATGAGCGAACATACTCGTCCGAGTTTGATGCTCATTCGAATACTTCGCCTGCTCGAGAAAATGGCATCTCCCGCCGTTGTGATTTTTGGCGGCCAGAAACAGAGCCAATCACAAGCCAGGAGACTCTGCACTCCACCCAGCATGACGTGGTACCCTTACACGTTGATAGCAGTGGTTGGCTGGCCAGATCAGGTGACCCTGGGATAGACTAGCCGCTGCCCGCGCTGCTCGGATCATTCTCTGTCTGGATGCCGCTAGGGAGAGAGCTGCTGCTGGTCAGGGAAAGCGTTAGGGTGTTCTATTAGAATAGTGTTAGGCAGGAGTGATTCTACAAGAACCCAACAGCCCTTCTTAGGGCTACAATAACGTTTTATTTTACTTTTTTTTTGGTTTGCCTGTGTCTGGGCTTGCTGGCACTAGTAGTGCAGCTAGTACCATATTGTGAGGAATTTGCTGGGAGACTTGCTACCGTTGTGTTTAGCTCTTAGTGACACACATATCCACCTCAAACACCAAAGTGGGACAATTTATTAGGGGTTTGATTTGAATTAGGCACAGTCTGCTGATTTATTTTTTTTTACGTTTATTTCTTTTTCTAACTCAGTCATCAGGCACAGCACAAAATCCAGTTGTGTGCTGTCAGTGTAGGTTAGAAACTAGCCATAGCAATAGGATAGCTTCGTTTTGTTTAAAAAAATAAATAAATTAAAAAAAATAAACACAAAAAAAAAATATTTAAAGTTTACACTTTAATTTGGAAAATGTTTAACCCGAGGGCTAGGGGTAGAGGACGACGGCGTGGATGTGGGCATCCAACTACTGCAGGGGTCAGAGGCCGTGGTCCTGGGCGGGGTGAGACACCACCTGCTGATGAGGGAGCAGGGGAACGCCGCAGAGCTACACTCCCTAGGTTCATCATGTCTCAAGTTACTGGGACTCGTGGTAGAGCACTGTTGAGGCCAGTACAGTGCGAAGAGGTGATGTCGTGGATTGCGGACAATGCTTCTAGCCATTTGTCCACCAGTCAGTCTTCCACGCAGTCCACCCATGTCACCGAAATCAGCACTCCTCCAGCTCCTCCACCTCAGCCTCCTTCCCCCCAGTCTGCCCCCTCCCACCAAAATTTGGCATTTGAACCGGCATACTCTGAGGAACTGTTTTCTGGACCCTTCCCACAGTCACAAACCACTTGTCCTGCTGCTGCTGAGCTATTTTCCGGTGCCCAGGTTTTCCACCAGTCGCAGTCTGTGGGTGATGATGACATTATTCACGTAGTGGAAGAAGTGTGTAAAGAGGTGTCGGACGATGAGGAGACACAGTTGTCAGACAGTGGTGAAGTTGTTGTCAGGGCAGGAAGTCCGAGGGGGGAGCAGACTGAGGGATCGGAGGATGATGAGGTGACAGACCCAAGCTGGGTTGATAGGCCGGGTGAACACAGTGCTTCTGAGACGGAGGCGAGTCCTATAGCAGAACAGGTTGGAAGAGGCAGTGGTGGGGCCAGACGGAGAGGCAGGGCCAGAGCTGGTGCATCAGCGCCAAATGTTGCCCGTAATCAAGCTCCCGTGGCGAGGGCTAGATTTTCAGAAGTCTGGAGGTTTTTTTAAAGAAACACCGGATGACCGACGGACTGTGGTGTGCAACCTTTGCCAAACCAGGATCAGCAGGGGTTCCACCACTACTAGCTTAACTACCACCAGTATGCGCAGGCATCTGAATGCTAAACACCCCACTCAATGGCACCAAGCCCGTTCACCTCCGGCCGGGCACACCACTGCTCCTTCCCCTGTGTCATCTGCTAGTCAGCCCCCTGCCCAGGACCCCGGCCCAAACACCTCCTGTGCGAAAACCCCATCTTCGCCTCCACGATCCTCCACAGCATCCATCAGCGTCTGGGATATGGAGAGCTGAACACTGGTGGATGCTGTGGAGGATCGTGGAGGCGAAGA
The DNA here is from genome assembly GCF_040894005.1 of Engystomops pustulosus. Classification (NCBI taxonomy): domain Eukaryota; kingdom Metazoa; phylum Chordata; class Amphibia; order Anura; family Leptodactylidae; genus Engystomops; species Engystomops pustulosus. Next base: position 14,187,933 of record NC_092414.1, read on the forward strand.
TGGAGGTAAAAGGAGGTATAGCGCAACCCACCCACACGCCCAAGCCCTCAACGTCCACATCTCCTAGTTGCTTAGCCTGGAGATGCTGCCCTATAGGCTGGTAGAGACCGAGGCCTTTCGAAACCTCATGGCGGCGGCCGCCCCTCGGTATTCGGTTTCCAGCCACCACTACTTTTCCCGATGTGCCGTCCCAGCCCTGCACAAGCACGTGTCAGAGAACATCCTCCGTGCCCTGACCAACGCCGTTTCTGACAAGGTCCACCTGACCACGGACACGTGGACGAGTGCTGCCGGGCAGGGCCACTATATATCGCTGACGGCACATTGGGTTAACTTGGTGGAGGCTGGGACCGAGTCTGACCCTGGGGCTGGTCATATACTGCCGACGCCGAGGATTGCGGGGCCTAAGGCCTTCTATGCCTCCTCCTCCTCCCACCCCTCCTCCACCTCCTCCTCTGAATTACCATCCGTGGGCATGGCGCCATCAGTCGGTAGCTCTAGGCACAGCAGCAGTGCCATCGCTAAGCGACAGCAAACTGATAAAAGGCACACCGCCCAAGAGTTATTACAGGGCATCACAGCGCAGACTGATCTGTGGCTGGCACCGCTGAACCTGAAGCCAGGCATGGTTGTGTGTGACAACGGCCGTAACCTGGTGGCAGCTCTGCAACTCGGCAGACTGACACATGTGCCATGCCTGGCCCATGTGTTAAATCTCATAGTTCAGCGTTTCCTCAAGACATACCCCAATCTGTCTGATTTGCTCACGAAGGTGCGCCGCATCTGTGCGCATTTCAGGAAGTCCAGCACAGATGCTGCCACTCTCAGGGCAACGCAGCGCCGCCTCCAACTGCCCGCTCAACGACTGTTGTGCAACGTGCCCACGAGGTGGAATTCAACACTGACCATGTTATCCAGAGTTTACCAGCAGCGCAGAGCGATTGTAGACTGCCAGATGTCAACTTCCACCAGAACTGGTAGTCAGGTCAGTCAGCTTCCTCAAGTCTACAATGAGGAGTGGACGTGGATGTCTGATATCTGTCAGGTGCTGAGTAACTTTGAGGAGTCAACACAGATGGTCAGTGGCGATGCCGCCATCATCAGCCTCACCATCCCGCTGCTTGGCCTGTTGAAAAACTCTCTGGTCAGCATGAAGTCGGAAGCTTTGCGCTCGTCACAAGAGACGGGGGAAGAAGATTCCCTTGTTGATAGCCAAAGCACCCTTAGGTCTGTTTCTCAGCGCATATCGGAGGAGGTGGAGGAGGATGAGGAGGAAGAGGAGGAGAATGTTGGCGAGACAGAAGAGGGGACCATTGTTCAGTCCTTCACTGTTCAGCGTGTATGGGCAGAAGAAGAGGAGTTGGAGGAGGAGGAAATGGACAGTCAGGCCAGTGAGGGGAGTGAATTCTTGCGCGTTGGGACTCTGGCGCATATGGCAGATTTCATGCTAAGCTGCCTATCCCGTGACCCTCGCGTTCAAAGAATTTATTCCAGCACCGATTACTGGGTATTCACTCTCCTGGACCCACGGTACAAGCAAAATCTTTCCACTCTCATCCCTGGAGAGGAAAGGAGTGTGAGAATGCATGAATACCAGCAGGCCCTGGTGCACAAGCTGAAACAGTATTTCCCTTCTGACAGCGCTAGCGGCAGAGTGCGTAGTTCTGCGGGACAAGTAGCGAGGGAGAGTAGGCGAGCAGGCAGCTTGTCCAGCACTGGCAAGGGTACGCTTTACAAGGCCTTTGCCAGTTTTATGTCACCCCAGCAAGACACTGTCACCTGTCCCCAGTCTCGGCAGAGTAGGGCTGATCTTTACAGAAAGATGGTGAGGGAGTACGTAGCTGACCATACCATCGTCCTAAATGATCACACAGCTCCCTACAACTACTGGGTTTCAAAGCTGGACATGTGGCACGAACTGGCGCTGTACGCCTTGGAGGTTCTTGCCTGCCCTGCCGCTAGCGTCTTGTCCGAGCGGGTTTTCAGTGCAGCTGGTGGCATCATCACCGATAAGCGTACACGCCTGTCGACTGACAGCGCTGACAGGCTGACGCTTATCAAGATGAATAAAGCCTGGATTTCTCATAATTTCCATTCTCCACCAGGTGAAAGAAGCTGAACCTGAATAATGTATGCACTCCTCCTCCTCATTGTCCTCCTTCTCCTCCTCTTTGTACACTAAAGCAGAGGAAACTGGCTATTTTTTTGCCAGGGCCAACTGGCTCTGGCTATAGTACTCTATGTATTTAATTTTTCTGGAGGGCCAACTACCCTGTCCTCTGTTTTAAACAATTTTTGGGAGTGCCACATACAGGCACTCAATCTATGTAATTTTTCTGGAGGACCAGCTACCTGCTCCTCTGGTTTGAAAACTTTTTTGGACTGCCACATACAGGCACTCAATTTATTTAATCTTTTTGGAGGACCAGCTACCTGCTCCTCTGGTTTGAAAACTTTTTTGGACTGCCACATACAGGCACTCAATCTATGTAATTTTTCTGGAGGACCAGCTACCTGCTCCTCTGGTTTGAAAACTTTTTTGGACTGCCACATACAGGCACTATCCAAATTACATTGTCTCCATAGCAGCCTCCACACGTTGTCTTTTTAGCTGCCTTCACACGTTGTCTCCATTGCTACCTCCACACGTCATCGCCATAGCTGCCTCCAAAAGTCGTCCATATAGCTGCCTCCATACATGGTCCCCTTATCAAATGAGCTGTGTCAGGCAGAATTTTGGGTTGTTTTCATGGCTTCCACATCAAACTTGTTAACTTTGTCGCCACCCTGCTGTGTAATCCACAAAATATACTGGCAAACTTTTATCATTTACCAATATTATTTCAGCGCTTCTTGCGCATCTGTTTACATTCCCCTCACCCGCCATATCCTAAACTTATAAGAACGCTACTACACTTGATCTTATACAAAAGGTTCTTAGAAGTGCTGTTTGGGGAGTAGCCTAGAGACAGGGGCTTGGATTGGCGAAAGCTCGTCTGGCAGTGGAGCGCCAGCTCCATCCCAAGATCCAACTAACATAGTTTTAACTGCAGCACCTTTAATCTACTACTAGTTCACTGCCTCCATACATGGTCCCCTTATCAAACGAGCTGTGTCAGGCAGAATTTTGGGTTGTTTTCATGGCTTCCATGTTAACTTTGTCGCCACCCTGCTGTGTAATCCACAAAATATACTGGCAAACTTTTATCATTTACCGATATTATTTGAGCGCTTCTTGCTCACCTCCTTTGGTTCCTCTCTGCCACCCATTGGTTTTAAGCCTGAGTCCATTTGGGGTATGTTGCCAAGACACTCTCTAGCCTGCCGCTGCTGCCGCTGCCTCTGCATGCCGTCCCCTATAGTGTGAGGGTCAATTATTGGATGTTTTAGAAGCTATCTAGCCTCATTCGGTCACTCTGTCATTGCCATGCTGTTGCCCATAATTTTGGCATAATGGTGCGATTAAGCAGCCTCAGAGGCATCCATGCATGCTGCCCCTGCTGTTTCCTGTCCATTTCCGTGGTGTTTCCATCCTTTTCTGAGGTTCCCAGGTGTTTGGCCAAGCTTCCCTGTGCAGATCCTTGGTCCCCTTGAAAAATGCTCGAGTCTCCCATTGACTTCAATGGGGCTCGTTATTCGAGACGAGCACTCGAGCAGCGGGAAAAGTTCGTCTCGAATAACGAGCACCCGAGCATTTTAGTGCTCGCTCATCTCTAATGATACCCCTTTCCTCACTATACTAGCTATTAGTTCCACTCTTCAGGAAGGGGCTAGGCTCATCTGCTCTTGGTCTGATGTGCTAGCTGCACAGACTCTTCAGAGTCTCTAATCTGAGAGAGTGAACTCTCTCCTCACACTGCACTCTCTTCTCAGAGAGAACTTCACTTCTTCTGGAAGTTTCCTGACCAGGGTTTTGTTACTCCCCCTGCTCAGGTGGTGGCTACTCCTCCAATTACATCTCAGCTTACATCTCAGCTCACAGAGACAAAGTATAACACCTGTGATTGGCTGACACATATGACATCACATAAAACAGTTAACTCCTGCCTTGCCAGGCAGGATCTCCCACTGCAGTGCTCATCTGTGTTATCTAGTGTTATGTAGTGTGATGTAGTGACATGCTGTGAGGCTAATCAGACCCTACACAGGCTGCAAGCTACATGATGGGACGTATTCGCAACCACTCCTCTGCCTTGTATCGGCGAGGGTGTTGCACAAGCTAATGAGATAACAAAAGTCACTTTTAGATGTGCGCCATTGTATTATCCGCACAATAACAGAACCCTCCGCAGTTCATAAGAATGAGAGTGAGAACGCCATAACACAGGTATAAATAATGGAGGATGGTGTGAAATAAAAACTTTATTCCAGGTGTAGTCACATTAGGCGAAGGGGATCAAACGTTCATTGTATCAGTCAATTTTCCCAACAAAAAAAAACTATCACAAAATAAAAGGCAATAAGAGAGAAAGTGTGAGAAGGGTTAAAAACATGAATATTAGCTGATATTATCCCTTCTCAAAATGTAGTAACATATAAAGTGATTACTTCCATTATCTGTGATGTGCAGCAGCTCCTGTGTGCAGCAAATGCTCCCTGTAGCCTGATGGCTAAGAATCTGGAGGGGGGGGGGTTAATTTCAGGGGGCTGTATCTCTGGCTCTGTGACACATAGAACCTCACTTCTTATTTCCTATGAAAGAAGAGAGTCTCCTCTTTTATATGAATCTAATTTTGTGTTTCTAAGTGTTAGGAAAACGGAGCTATTAACTGTTAAACTGCCATCTGGAGTAATTTTTATATATAAAAATGGCACCTGATATTCTCACTTTAAACCTGAATATCTCTGGATCCATAGCACCTAGAAACAAAATTCAAGAATCATTTGAAAGAAGAGATTGAAAGATTGCCCCCTTTGCCTAGCCTTAGCGCCGGCCCTGCTGCACATACACTAAGTTCTTCTTGGCTGTATACGAAGACCAATATATTTATTCCATAAATAATAAATGCAGTAAATATATAAAAATGTGGCGGCGCTTTGTTGACGACATATTCATTATATGGTCAGGTACAGCGAAGGAGTTTACAGAGATGGATGCAATAAATGGAATTTATTGATGTTTTAGTGGAAATAGAGAAAAATAATAAAATAATTTTTTTTAAAAACGGCAGTGCATAGGACACAATGTGGAAGCTGGAATGTGGCTTAGAACGTGTTAAACCAGCACAAATGTAGAACTAACGTTTGACACCAGTTTTGTTCGATTCGGTTAATGTGGGGGGCTGCTTGAACTTTTGACCTTTAATTTTTTTGTTCATATATTCAAAACAAAAGCAGCACAAACAAAAAATTGAGCAGCAAAAACCAGCACAAACGTAGCAGAATTGTTCGGCACCAGTTTTGTTTGGGCAATGTGGGGGGGGGGGGGCTGGTTGACCTCTGGAAACTTTCATTAATATCTTAAAAACGATAGCGGCACAAACGAAAATTTTTGCTGCACAAGCCAGCACAAATGTAGCACAAAGGTTTGACACCAATTTTGTTTGATTTGAACAAGGTGGGGGGGCCAATTTCACTCAGGTAAAGAAAGGTCCTCTTTGAATTGCATCATATACCAGAGGTCATGTATACAAGTGACTTTGCATATGAACTTTATTCATTTTGGACTCATGTTCCCGGCAGGTCTGTTGTAGGTATAAGGTCCATGAGGATCAGGTTTCTAGTCAGGCTCTAGAACTTTTTGTTTTTGTTATTTCTTCTCTCATCTCCAAATTAGTTTTAAAATTCTAAATAAATAATTATCAAAAGAAAAAATAAATATCCAAACATGACATTCAGAGGACTAAAAACTTATTACTGCTCAGCCGCACCCTGAATACAAAGAGTTAATCCCGCCCTCTTATCTCTGCGCGTCATTCTCAAGAATTGTAGTTTCGTTTCTCTCTTCCTGCTCTGTCAGCCATGGCGTCTGCCGACCTGAGAGAGGAGCTGGACTGCTCCATCTGTCTGACCACTTATACAGATCCTGTAATGCTGAGATGTGGACACAACTTCTGCCGGGTCTGTATTGATCGTGTGCTGGATACACAGGACGGGTCTGGAGGTTATTCCTGTCCTGAATGTAGAGAAGAGTTTCAGGAGCGGCCGGCACTGATGAGGAACTTTACTCTGATGAAAATAATAGAAAACTTACTGACTACTCAACCAACACCGAGAGAAACCGGGATCTGCTGCACTTACTGTGTGGACTCTCCTGTACCTGCTGTGAAGTCCTGTCTACATTGTGAGGCTTCTCTGTGTGATAAACACCTGAAAGTCCACAGCAAGTCACCAGAACACGTCTTATCTGACCCCAGCACTTCCCTGGAGAACAGAAGATGTTCTGTCCATAAGGAAGTGTTAAAGTATTACTGTACTAAGGAGAACATCTGTATCTGTGTGTCCTGCAGTATAATTGGGAAACATAATGGACATAACATGGAGTCACTGGATGAGGCTTCTAAAAAGAAGAAGAAGAAACTGAGAAATGTTCTTCAGAAACTGATCACAAACAGAGAGGAGACTGAGAAAAGAGTCCAGAGTCTGGAGGAGAGCAGGAGAAAAGCTCAAGAAAAAGCATCTGGAGAAGCTGAGAGAGTCACTGCCCTGTTTATAGACATCAGGAGACGGCTGGACGACCTGGAGAAGAGGGTCCTGAGTGACATCTCCAGGCAGGAGAAGGAAAAGTCCCTCTCACTGTCTGCTCTGATCCAGAAGCTGGAGATACAGAAGGACGAGCTGTCCAGGAAGATGAGGCACATTGAGGAGCTGTGTAACATGACTGATCCACTGACTGTGTTACAGGAACCAGACACAGGTGACTTGTGTGACCCTGAGGAGGGGGGAGATGATGAGGACACAGGGGGACATGATAACCAGCGCCATGATGTAGATGATCTGGATGTGACTGTGATCTCAGACACATTACACACATTATGTGACATAATATCAGGTATAAGGCGCAGGATCTATGTGGAGGGTCCTGGAGACATATTACTGGATGTAAACACGGCTGCTAATAATAATCTCCATATATCAGACGACCTGAAAACTGCAACCTGGACACAAGAGAAGCAGAATCGTCCAGAAACGGCAGAGAGATTCCAGGATTATGAGCAGGTGATGAGCAGCCGGAGATTTACCTCAGGACGACATTACTGGGATGTGGAGATCAGTAGATCAGGGTGGTGGATGGTCGGGATGTGTTATCCCAGTATAGACAGGAGGGGGCGCCAGTCATACATTGGAGATAATAACAAGTCCTGGTGTTTGAGGAGATATAATAATCAGTATTATGTGACACATGACAGTAATGAGATCCGGTTACGTGACAATATCTCCAGTGATAGATTCCGGATCTGTCTGGATTATGAGGCGGGGGAGTTGTCCTTCTATGAGCTGTGTGACCCCATCAGACACTTACACACCTTCACCACCACCTTCACCGAGCCCCTTCATGCCGTGTTATGTGTAGGGGAAGGTTCTATGAAGACATTAGGGGGAGGCAGGAAGTGGGAGAAACCATCATAAAATGTGTCACTGGTTCTACATTATTTCCTTTATTTTCCTCTTGATCAATAAACGTCTATAAATTCTTTATAAAGATTGTCCAGTCCTTCATCACTTCCTCAGAGCAAGTTCCTGAGAGAAAACTGGTGAAAATAGATCTCTGCTTGCTGACATTCTATGGAAGCCTCAGTGTTTATTTCCTGTGGGGATAAATCGGTTCCTGGTCATGTGAAGTCACACAGGTGCACAGCTCGATACAGTAATCATAACTGTGTGTTATACTGAGCCATGCACCTGTGTGACATCACATGACCAGGGATATAGAAGCCATGCACCTGTGTGACATCACATGACCAGGGATATAACAAGCCATGCACCTGTGTGACATCACATGACCAGGGATATAACAAGCCATGCACCTGTGTGATATCTGCAACATCCCCCACCGGCGCCTAGCCTTTTCTTGGGGCCTGGAGACAGCCGGGGCCCGAAGTACCTTAGTGGTACGGTGCTTGGTATGGGGAACCGGAGGGCTGTCCTACAGCCTGGCAGGTCTCCAGCAGGGTGGTGTTGGCAAGAAATGATGAGGGAGAGGCTGCTATAGCGGTTCTCCCTGGGGCAACCCTTTGGTGTCTGGAGTATGAGTCTCTGTGTGGTGGATAGGGTGCCCATGATGGTGACAGCCGTAGTAGCAGGGACCAGACGGAGGCAGATGTTGAACAAAAATAACTTACAGTTCTTTATTGGAACCGACAGGAACAGTAGCAACGTGCCTTGACAAATGCTGTAGATGCAGTTGGAGGGAGCCACAGGAGTAGATCACCAGCCTGGATGCAAAGGGCAGGCTGGGAGGTAGCTGTGTCCTATTAGGATGCTTCAGCTTGTCCTGGGTTGCTTCAGATATCACCCTTGAAGGTAGGATGATATCCCTTTCCCCTAACTAACTAACTCACTCCACTCAGGCAGGGAGCTGAGCTCTCCTGCTCTGGTCTGTCTTCCTGTCTAACTAGACTAGACTGCTCTTTTGACTGGATTAACTCCAGTCTTCTTCTCTCTGTTCAGACTCCCTGGTCTGACTGCCCTCTAGAAGTTTCCTGACCAGGGGTTTTGTTACTCCCACTGGTCAGGTGGTAGCTACTCCTCCAATTACATCTCAGCTCACAGATACAAGATATGAACATATGTGATTGGCTGACACATATTACATCACATTTAATACTTAACTCCTGCCTTACCAGGCAGGCTCTACCGCTGCAGTGCTCATCCGTGTTATGTAGTGACATGCTGTGGGGTTGATCAGACCCTACACAGGCTGCAAGCTACATGGTGGGACGTATTCACAACAACCCCTCTGCCTTGCATCGGCAGGGGTGTTGCATACCCCCGGGGCAATTGAAAGAGCCGCCCTCGGCTTGATTACGGACTGGTTGGGACACAGAGGACCAACCGCTGGCCAGCAGCGGGGAACCTGTGGGGGGTCCGTGCAAGTAATGGCCGGTAGAGGTAAATTACAAAAAGGCACTTCTGTGAAGTGCAGGCTACATGATCTGTAGAGACAAGCCGGCAATGGTCCTGGAGACAGGCACCTGGGTTGGAGTCGGACTAAGACAAGACATGTGTATGCGAAGTGTGACAGTTGGTCGCTGATGCCATTAAACCAAACTGTACAGTAGGAAAGGTGTGGTGTCATGTACTGTAATCCCCTCCTTGCACCAGGGGCTGTATATTTGTTATATAAACACTTCTTCCCTGGCGACAAATATATAGTGTATATACATTACATTGGTATATGTAACACAATAAGACATTGTACAATGTACAAGTACCTGCCGACTGACATTCTTACCCTTGTATGAGTGGTATCCAGGTGCTACATCTTTAACACCCCCGGTCCCCTAAGGACCCGCAGTTTACGGACTACCCCCACTTACGAAGCTTCGGTTTGAGGCATAAGATAGCGGTCAGGGTTTACATAGAGACGGTCCGACACAGCCACACTACAATCTGGAAAGTTTATAAAAGGTTAGTGCAAACTACTGGCATATATTGACAGTGTGCAAACATTTTGGTAAACTCTCATTGGCTTAGGAGCCCAATGGGTACACATCTTTAAACATAACGTTGCAAACGTTACAAAGGTAGGCTACTCAGGGTAGCAGGATAAAATGTCTCTTTCCCTAAAAAGGGAAAGGCATAATAGTGCATGCAGAATGTCCATACCTAAAAGGAAGGCATTAAGTGCAATATAATAAGTCAATAGCAACTTTTCCTTTGAGTTGGCAAAAGTCTCTCAGAAGGTCTTTAACCCCTTATCACCGACACTAGTTTTCAGCTCAATGACCAGACTCGATTTTTCAAATCTGACATGTCTCACGATAATGGTTATAACTTCGGAACGCTTTAACATATCCAGGTGATTTTGAGAATGTTTTCTCGTGACACTCTGTACTTCATGTTAGTTATAAAATTTAAGTGCTAAGTTTTGCGATTCGTTCTGAAAAAAAGTGAAAATTTGGCAAAAGTTTGTAAAAATTCTTCATTTTCCAAGTTTGAAATGTTCTGCTTTCCAGACAAGAAGTAAAACTACCCAAAAAGATTGATAATTAACATTTACGGAATGTCTTCTTTATGTTTGGATGATATTTTATGCATCCTGTCACTTTTCTAGGATGTTATGAGGTGCAGAACTTTAGGTGCGATTTTTCTCACTTTAATGAAAATTGCCAAAACTCACAGTTTGAGGGACAACTCAGCTTCCAAGTGACTTTGAAAGGCCTAAATAATAGTAAAACCCCATAAATTATCCCACTATAGAAACTTCACCCCTCAACGTATGTAAAACAACTTCTATTAAGTCCATTAACCCTTTAAGTGTTTCACATGGGTTAAAACAATATGGACCTGCGATTTAGAAATTTTTTTGGAAAATACATTCACTTAGGCCAAACGGACAGTTTCAGAATAAATTAAATGATGAAACGCACTGCAATGTTTGATGCCCAATTCCTCCCGAGTGTACTGATAAACTTCTGGTAAACTTCTGTACGGGCGCACGGCCGAGTATAGAATGAATGGAGGCGCCATGTACAGCAGATTTGTATTGTCACATTGTACAACCTATACATTTTTATTTTTTTTGGTAATGCAAACATGTGAGGGCTTATTTTTTATGGGATGAGATACAATGTATAGATAATTCATTTTGGGGGTCTATAGCTCATTTATGAGATTTTATTAACTATTTCAAGGGGGACACAAACAAAATCATCAATTTTTATTTTGGATTCTTAGCATTTCTTTTCCCCCGCTCACCGTAACATAAAAATAATATTTTATCTTTATTCTCTGGTTCACTACGATTGCGGTGATACCTCATTTATATAGTTTTTCTTATCTTTGCTCAATTTTCCTGAGCAAAACCAATATTGGAATATCGCATTGTTTTTACTATTGACAACTTTTTAGGGCCAAAACTTCTGTATTTTTCTGTTGTCAGACCTGGTTGAGGGCTTATTTTTTGCGAAAAGAGTTGTTCTTTTCAGTCGTATCATATTAGGGAACGTAACTTTTTTAGATCATTTTTTGTGATGGTGTTTGATGAAAAATTGTATATTACGGGAAGTTTTTTGAGTTTTTTTTTACGTCGTTCACCGAGCGGGTTCAATATTGATTTAGATTTATTGTACAGATTAATACGACGCGGTGATACCAAATATGTAAGTTTTTTTGTGTTTTATATACTTTATTTGCATTTTATGTGTAACTGGGGAGATTATGGGACTTTTATTTTATTTATTTATTTCATTATATTCAAAAATGACAAAATCTTTTTTTTAAACTTTTTTACATTTTCTACTTCTTGGCTTGATCAAGCGATCATCCGATCGCTTATTCAAGCCTTTACACTGCAATAACCTCGTATTGCAGTGTATAGTGTAAGTAAGTGAGCATGCTGAGCATGCTCAGTTACTTACAGCCGGGTCCTGCCAGGAGGCGGAACCCGGCACAGAGAGACACCGATCCCGGGTGTTAGTGCCGGGTCTGGGCTGTGATATCACAGCCCGACACCGGTACTTGCAGGATCCGATGTCCCGAAATCTTCTTCTGACGCGCCGCCGTAGAAAGGCGTACGCGTCAGAAGAAGTAACCTTAATGACCACCGTAAAAAGCCGATACGGCGGTCATTAAGGGGTTAATACTTCAAATATTTAAATGGATTGGAAATTCAAAAATTTCAATTTTTGATTAAGATTTTTCTCATTTAGCCCTAAAATGGACACATTGGGGGTCATTTACTAAGGGCCCAATTCACGTTTTCCCGACGTGTTACCCGAATATTTCCGATTTGCGCCGATTTTTTTCCCTGAATTGCCCTGGTTTTTTGGCGCACGCGATCGGATTGTGGCGCATCGGCGCCGGCGTGCTCGCGACGAAAATCGTGGGGCGTGGCCGAATGAAAACCCGACGGATTCGGAGAAACCGCCGCATTTAAAAAAAAAAAAGTGGTCGCTGGACACGCGCTTACCTGCACCAGGAATAGGATCGTGAACTCCGGCGGACTTCAGCGCAGCAGCGACACCTGGTGGACGTCGGAGGAACTGCCTTAGTGAATCGCCGGAAGACCCTAATCCACCTCAGAGAACGCGCCGCTGGATCGCGAATGGACCGGGTAAGTAAATCTGCCCCATTCAGAAGGAAGTTGTGGCAAATATCCATCCCAAAATTGTTGCCCTACTTCTTCCGAGTACAGCAATACCAAACATGTGGATGTCAATGCTGTTTCGTCTCACGGCGATGTCCAGAATAGAGTTAGTTCTGTTGGGTTTTTGGAAGCCCAATTTGGCTTTAAATGTTTTGTGGTGCCACAGTGTACTTGAAGAGCCCCTGAAGTAACAGTAAAGTAAAAAACCCTCAAAGATGTCAACATTTCGGAAACTAGACCTCTCAAAGAATTCATCTGGGGTTATGGTGAGAATTTTAACCCCCAACATGCAGGTCAAAATTGAATGCAAAGAAAATGGTGCATAATAAAAATAGCTTTTTTATTGCAAAAATGTCATTTTAGTGCCTAATATAATGGGGCAGATTTACTTACCTGGTCCGTTCGCGATCCAGCGGCACGTTCTCTGCGGTGGATTCGGGTCCGGCCGGGATTCATCAAGGTAGTTCCTCCGCCGTCCACCAGGTGGCGCTGCTGCGCTGAAAAGCATCCGAATGCCCTGAAATTCACCGAGCCGGACCAAGTGAAGGTAAGCGCGTCCCAAGCGACACTTTTATTGTTTTAAATGCGGCGTTTTTTCCGAATCCGTCGGGTTTTCGCTCGGCCACGCCCCCCGATTTCCGTCGCATGCATGCCGGTGCCGATGCGCCACAATCCGATCGCGTGCGCCAAAATCCCGGGGCAATACAGGGAAAATTGGCACAAATCGGAAATATTCGGGTAACACGTCGGGAAAATGCGAATCGGGCCCTTAGTAAATGATCCCCATTGTGCCCAACCCATGGAAATTTAGACAAACACCCCAAAAATCATTCTGCGGGTTGTCCAGAGTATGGCAATACCACACATGTGCCAATAATTGACAGGCTGGGCACACGGCAGGCGTGAGAAGGGACAAGCAAAATTTAGCTTTTGGAGCACCCTTTTCACTAGACTGGTGTTGGGGTGCCCCCGAGGTACCAGTGCAATAGAAGCCCCCGAGTAGTGACCCCAGTTTAGCAAAGGGCACCCCTATGAGTATTGTTCTAGGGTTGTATGAGCATTTTAACCCCTAAGATGCTGGCCCAAATGTAATACCAAGTGAATGAGTCAGTGTAAAAATTGCATTGTTTTCTCAAATGTGTCATTGTAGTGACAAATGACATCAGCCCAACTCATGCCACTGTGGATAAACACCCCAAAAATCATTCTGCGGGTTATTACGAGTATGGCAATACCCCATATGTGGCAATAGGCTACAAGAGGCTCGGAAGAGAATGGCATTTGGAGCACAGACTTTTAATTTTTTTTTTTTTACATCATAAAACAATTCTAGATGCCCTTAGGGATCAGAACAAAAGAAACCCCTGAAAACTGACCCTATATAGAAACTACACCCCTCCATGAATAAATCTAGGAGTGTAGTAAGCATTTCAACCCCACAGGTGGACCCCAAGGATGATGCATAATGGATAGTGCATAGTACAAAATATCCATTATGTCATCTTGTGCCCAGCTCCTGCCATGGGAGACACCCCAAAAATCATGATGTGGGTTCTCCCAGGTAAGGCAATACCCCATATGTGGCAATAATCTACAGGCTGGGCACACGGCAGAGCTCAGCAGGGAAGGTGCGGCATGTGGCATGATGTATAAGCTGTGTGAGCTGTGTGCATCAGGGTACAATTACATATCCAGGGATGTGTGGTATATGCGGAAACAATCTTTCATGCATAACCCTCATTTCTCGGGGCATGTGTCACACTGGTAGATGGTTTGTTTTTGTATGCCCCTTTTTGAGCACACCCTGCACCTCTTCTGTGTCCTTCCCTTGCTGGCTGTTTGGGGAACTTCTCCTGGAAAGTGCTGCCCTGGTACAATCCGTGATGTGGCCTCGCTTCCAGACGTACTAGCACTCCCCCCTTCCTGGTCTCTAAAAATGAACTTCTTCACTACCACCTCTTGAAATTCCAGGAAAGTTACCCTCTGGCCGGCACATCCATGCAGCACGTAAGCATTATACAATGCTATCTGCACACCCTCGACTTCCGCATGGCATTGTATGGCTGAAGCACCTGGTCCAACAAATCCACCCCTCCCATGTACCTATTATAATCCAAAATACAGTCTGGCTTGGGGGCTTCTGCACTGGTACCTCATACAGGGGCAGGGGTGGTGCTTTGCCCATGTATTGTTGTTAGTACAAGGACGTCCCTCTTGTCCTTGTACCTAACACACAATACTGAGTCGCTGCGTAGTGCTCGGCTTTCATGCCTTCTGAGCTTTTCCCCTAGCAGCGACTTTGATTCCCCTCTCTGATTCCTTCTAACAGTGCCGCATGCCGCAGTTTGTCTGGAAGCGAGGCACTTGAACAGGGTAGTACTAGTATAAAAATTATCCAGGTAGAGGTGGTAGCCCTGGTCCAATAATGGGTGCACCAAATCCCAAATTATCTTTCCAGCTATTCCCAGGAAGGGGGGGGGGCATTCAGGGGGCACTATTTTGGAATCCTTCCCTTCATATATCCTGAACTTATAAGTGTACCCTGAGGCACTCTCACACAGATTATACATCTTCACGCCATACCTTGCCCTCTTATTGGGCAGGTACTGGTGGAACTGAAGTCTCCCATTGAAATGTACCAGGGAATCATCCACTGATATGTGCCTCTCTGGAGTATACACTTCCATAAATTGGGCACTCAGATAATCTAATATGGGCTGGATCTTCTACAACCTATCCTAACTGGGGTCATCTCTGGTTGGGCACTGTGCATTGTCGGCAAAATGCAGAAACTTATGGATGGCTTCAAAGCGCATCCTACTTATTGCCATGCGGAACATCGGGGTGTGGTACAGTATGTCTGTGCTCCAATAATCCCGGATTGATGGCTTCTTTACTAGTCCCATAAGAAGCGCTATGCCCCAAAACATCTCCACCTCTGCTGCACTAACAGGGGTCCACCTGTGGGGTTATGCATAAAAAGAAGTGTGGTTTTGGGCCATATATTGTGCAGCATAGAGATTGGTCTGGGACACCCCCGCCGTGTCTCTGCATATCCCAGGACTGGCCAGAAAATCAGGGACCTGACGGGCATAACTACTCGGGGTCAACCATGTGGGGTCCGAAGTCCCAGGCAGTTACTACGTAAGCGCCTTCTCAGCGGTTCCTCAGAGTCGCTTTGTGAGGACGAGGTAGACAAATAAAACGGACACTTGTCCCAACTAGCTGACTCCGTATCGGAGGCCATATAATTATAGACCTCTAAATCAGTATATGATTTTTGTGACATGATGGGGGGGATAGTATAGAACCTACACTACACTACACCTACTCCACTACATCACTACACTACTCCACACCACTATACCACTACACTACACAGCGCCTTCTCCTCCTCACAACGCCTTCTCCTACTCGCTACTCTTCACAGATCGCACTGAAAAGTGCGGTTGTGGGTGATAGGGAAAATGTACGGGGGGGGGGGTAATTGAGTGTTTTGGTGTACAGTACAGGGACAGTTCTCTAGCACAATTCTCTCTAACAACTCCAACACCAAAATGGCGCTGTTAGAGAGGGCTGTGCTAGCTAGATCAGCCCCCCCAGCATGAGAGATAGCTGTCATTGACCAATCTGAATCGGATGGCCAATGGCGGCGATCAACGTCAAAGGACCAATCACATTGGTCCTGTGATGTCATTGGTGGGGTGTCGGCAAGCGATGCCGACACCTCCCACCGACGTGTCACCCGGCCAGCGCCACGGATCGCTGTCATTGGCCAATCGCGATCGAATGGCCAATGGCGGCGATCGACGTCAAAGGACCAATCAAATAAGTCTTGTGATTTCATTGGTTGGGTGTCGGCAAGCAATGCCGACACCTTCCATCGACGCGTCGCGAGACAGGGTGAAATGGAGTAGCGCTCGCGTCCGATATATCGGACACTGAGCGTCAACAGGTTAAAAAGTTTTCTGCTGTGTGTGACTCTTACTCCCCTTTAATGTACTTTTTTTGGAAAGTCTTTTTTGATAGAATCTAAATCTTCTCGAACTTTCATACATTTATAGTTTTAATGGGAACCTGTCATCAGCTTTTACCTATGAAGCCAGAGATTACACTGAAATAAATCAATTTTGGCCAATCAACAGTTGTTGGGTTTTGTAGAAAGATAAATTTGAAAATCTATTTCTCCATATGTAAATCCCGATGCTGGAGTGACTCATCTAATCCAGGATCCGAGTGCGGTCATCCTACCTTACCTTCTATTCATCTTTACAAAGTCATCACCTGCTTGTCTCAGATTCTGCGCATGTACACGATGTTACACTGCTTCTGTCTACTGGTATTTACTGTGGTCTGTGGAATTTACACCTCGGCTCCCCTGACTGTGCGCATGTGCCGGATCACAATGTGCATGCGCACAGATAAGCCAAGGTGTATACTACAATAGTCACTGTGCGTGTCAGAAGATGGAAGCAGAGATGTATCCTGGGCACAAGATCAAGATGGGGAGGGGGAGTTTATTTTTTACACAACCCAGTAGCTGCCTATAAAAAGATAATCACAGGTTTTTTTGTGAGCAGGTCCCTCCCCCTATTGTTCCATATGACTGTTTGTACTGTGTAATGTAATATTATATTTGCATATGTCCCCTATGGTTTGTAAAGCTACGGCATATGATGGCGCCATATAAATAAAGATTATTATTGTATTCAATTTGCATCATGAAAAGTCAAGAGCTTTTGTCACTTCTAGTCTTCAGACTCATCCCAAAAACATCACAATTAGTTAAACACTAGGGCGGGGCAGGTCCTGAGAATAAGTAGAAAAACACGACCTATGGCCTCCTGAGAGTCTCTCCCAATGGACCGACAAATCTCTGTGCTACATGTTCAAGAAATAAACATCTAAGGGTAAATCCACCAAGGACATTTCTGTCAAATCAAAAACTTGCTAGCCAAAAATATCATAAAGTCTCTTTATCCCACACCAGCTGCCATTACTTGCACAAAAAGATGGTGATGTGAATAGACACTACATGCCCGGGGCGGGACTGGGAAGGTGGGGACCCAAGATGGGGAACACCTTAAAGCTTAGGGTCTACATAAAGGGTTATTGAGAAAATATGAGGTATAAGCAGTGGATTCATTTCTAAGCAATCCAGATCCTGCTAAATTGGCAGTTTCTAAATTGGCAGTGAAAAAGACATTGGGACTTATTTACTAAGGGTCCGCGGACGCACTTTCGTCGGACTTCCCAGCGTTTTCGGGTTTTGTGCTGCTGTGACAGGTATTAAACAGGGGATTGTGTCACAAGAGATCAGTTTGTGGCGCAGCGCCGCTGGCTTTCTTGCGACAGAAATCGGGGGGCGGGCCGTCGGATGATCCGACTGATCCGAACTGAGCGCAGGATTTAACTTTCAAATTGTGTCGCAAGATCAAGCACTTACATGTATCGGGAAGAAGAAGGTGAACTCCAGCGGACCTGAGCGGGGAAGTGACACATGTAGGATATCGGGCGCATGAGTTTAGTGAATCGCGGCAGAGTGCATGATCGTCGGACAATGCACTTTCTGTGAACTCCTCCGGAAGGGTAAAATGTGCCCCATTATAGCCAGGACCGGCTCCAGGTTTAAGTAGGCCCCTGGGCGACAGAGCCTTAGTCGGCCTCCCCCTAGGAGCAAGACTGTCCCTCTCCCCCTGCAGTAACCAGACTGTCCCGCCCCTCATGGCCACGAGGGACATCATCATGTACTCCAGCTTCAGAGCCACCGAGTACAGCGCGAAGCACTGCTTCGGGGGAACAAGGAAAGGTGGGTTTTGGATTCTTCTTCCCAAAGAGTGCAGCATATAAGCAGTAAACTACACAAGGGACACTAGTACAATTGATCCGGGGGCTTAAAAATTTTTTCGCTGCCCGAGTGGGCCCCTCCAGCACCCATGGGCCCCGGCACTTGCCCAGGTCAACCAGGTGCTGGCGCCGGCCCTGATTATAGCACATATGAAGAACAGAAAATATATACATATAAATATCCAATCAAAATCTGTGTCACAGTGAGGACTGAATAGTCATCACAGTTCAGATGCTTCCTGAGTAGAAATAGTTAAACCTGCCCTCTGCTTTCTAAGCGTCATTAATAAAAATAGTTTCGTTTCTCTCTTCCTCCTCTGTCAGTCATGGCGTCTGCCGACCTGAGAGAGGAGCTGGACTGCTCCATCTGTCTGACCACTTATACAGATCCTGTAATGCTGAGATGTGGACACAACTTCTGCCGGGTCTGTATTGATCGTGTGCTGGATACACAGGACGGGTCTGGAGGTTATTCCTGTCCTGAATGTAGAGAAGAGTTTCAGGAGAGGCCGGCACTGATGAGGAACTTAGCTCTGCGGAAGATAATGGAGAATTTACTGACTACTCAACCAACACCGAGAGAAACCGGGATCTTCTGCTCTTACTGTGTGGACTCTCCTGTACCTGCTGTGATGTCCTGTCTACATTGTGAGGCTTCTCTGTGTGATAAACACCTGAACGTCCACAGCAAGTCACCAGAACACGTCTTATCTGACCCCAGCACTTCCCTGGAGAACCGGAAATGTTCTGTCCATAAGGAAGTGTTAAAGTATTACTGTACTAAGGAAAACATCTGTATCTGTGTGTCCTGCAGTTTGGCCGGAGAACATCGGGGACACCAGGTGGAGATGCTGGAGGAGGCTTCTAAAAAGAAGAAGAAGAAACTGAGAAATGTTCTTCAGAAACTGATCATGAGGAGAGAGGAGACTGAGGAAAGAGTCCAGAGTCTGGAGGAGAGCAGGAGAAAAGCTCAAGAAAAAGCATCTGGAGAAGCTGAGAGAGTCACTGCCCTGTTTATAGACATCAGGAGACGTCTGGACGACCTGGAGAAGAGGATCCTGAGTGACATCTCCAGACAGGAGAAGGAAAAGTCCCTCTCACTGTCTGCTCTGATCCAGAAGCTGGAGATACAGAAGGACGAGCTGTCCAGGAAGATGAGGCACATTGAGGAGCTGTGTAACATGACTGATCCACTGACTGTGTTACAGGAACCAGACACAGGTGACTTGTGTGATCCTGAGGAGGGGGGAGGTGATGAGGACACAGGGGGACATGATAACCAGCGCCATGATGTAGATGGTCTGGATGTGACTGTGATCTCAGACACATTACACACATTATGTGACATAATATCAGGTATAAGGAGCGGGATCTATGTGGAGGGTCCTGGAGACATATTACTGGATGTAAACACGGCTAATAATAATCTCCATATATCAGACGACCTGAAAACTGCAACCTGGAGACAAGAAGAGCAGAATCGTCCAGAAACAGCAGAGAGATTCCAGGATTATGAGCAGGTGATGAACAGCCGGAGATTTACCTCAGGACGACATTACTGGGATGTGGAGATCAGTAGATCAAGGTGGTGGAGGGTCGGGATGTGTTATCCCAGTATAGACAGGAGGGGGTGGGAGTCATGTATTGGATATAATAACAAGTCCTGGAGTTTGAGGAGATATAATAATGAGTATTATGTGATACATGACAGTGATGAGATCCGGTTACGTGACAATATCTCCAGTGATAGATTCCGGATCTGTCTGGATTATGAGGCGGGGGAGTTATCCTTCTATGAGCTGTGTGACCCCATCAGACACTTACACACCTTCACCACCACCTTCACCGAGCCCCTTCATGCTGCATTATGTGTAGGGGGAGGTTCTATAAAGATATTAGGGGGAGACAGGAACTGGGAGAAACCATCATAAAGTCAGTCATTCAGATTTTTCCCTACTTTTGATATGTCCCTTACCTAAAAAATGGCCAGTTCTGCATCGACGCCTCAGAAAAAAAATACTTCTCAGAGAAATTTAGTGTACAGAATTTTTTAAAATGAAGTACATAAAACCAGGGGTGAATCTGTCCACTATACTGCTGTAGGTGATAGATAGGTGCTCCCCTCCACCCCATCCTGCAAGAGAAGCTAGTGAATACCAGGCAGGATAATATCTGAGAAAACCTTGTGAATGGTTTCTGCTTTGATCAATAGTCGCTGTAAGGTCTCATGAACACGACCCTCATAGAAGTCTGTGGCACCCGGCCATAGTGCGGTGAGCACATATTGTCACAACGCACCATGACCTAGCTGTGAGGCCGCGCCGCTTAACCCCTTTTACCTTTGTGACCAGACCCTATTTTTAGAATCAAACATGTGTCATGATAATTGGTTAGAACTTCAGAACGCTTTAACATAGGGTCAGCTCCAGGTATCAGTAGGCCCCTTGGCGACAGCTCCTCAGTGAGCCCATTTTCAGTGAACTCACGTGGCAGCATTTCAAATTTAGAAACTAAAACAGTCTCCTGTTCTAAAATATTCCCTAGTTTATCATTACCAAACAGCCCCCTCATGGTTATTTTATATATAAGCCCCCTCACACCCTGTGAATTCATTAGATGTTGCCCCCCCTTATGTGGGCCCCTCTAGAAGCTATGGGCCCCGGCAGGGCCGCATCTGCCATGAGGCGAGATAAAAATCTCGCCTCAGGCAGCAGAATGCGGGTCCCTGTAAAGGGCGGCGAAATTTGCCGCTCTAAAGTGGGCGATTCGGGCGTCAATTATGCCCGAATCGCCCACCAGCTAAATAAATCGCGCCTTTCTCTTTAAGACACAGGCGCGATTTATATGCGGAGCGACGCAGCGCCTTTCCGGCAGCTGCGTCGCTCTATTCTAAGCAGTGACACAGGCGTCATGACGTCACGCCGCCTGTGTCACTGTGGAGCCGCGGCTCACAGGAGAGCCGCGTGAAGACCGGGGCCGCGCGCCGAGGGAGCAGCTGCCTGCAGGTGAGTGTGATTTTATTATTTTTCATGTACTGTCATTTTTTTATGTGGGGCAGTGGGGAGGTGTCGCTATCGTGGGAGGGGGGGGAGTACTGTAAACATTATATGTGGCCATAATTGATGTATACTGGGGGCGGGGGGGGGGTTGGTTACTGTATATATTGTATGGGTCCAGCATTATTTTATACTGGGGGGGGGTTTGGTTACTGTATATATTGTATTATGGGGCCAGAATTGTTTTATACGGGGGGGGTGGGGGGTTACTGTATATATTGTATTATGGAGCCAGAATTGTTTTATACTGGGGGGGGGGTACTGTATATAATTTGGGGGGCCAGAATTGTTTTATACTGGGGGGATGCAGTATATATTATATGGGGCCAGATTCATTTAAACTGGGGCGGGGGGGGGGGGGTATTGTGTATATTATATGGGGCCAGATACATTTAAACTGGGGCGGGGGGGGGTGCTCTATATATTATATTACAGCTGGGGGGCTGTATATGGGATACAGTATATTACTAAGCTGGGGGGCTGTATATGGGATACAGTATATTACTAAGCTGGGGGGGCTGTATATGGGATACAGTATATTACTAAGCTGGGGGGCTGTATATGGGATACAGTATATTACTAAGCTGGGAGGCTGTATATGGGATACAGTATATTACTAAGCTGGGGGGCTGTATATGGGATACAGTATATTACTAAGCTGGGGGGCTGTATATGGGATACAGTATATTACTAAGCTGGGGGGCTGTATATGGGATACAGTATATTACTAAGCTGGGGGGATGTATATGGGATACAGTATATTACTAAGCTGGGGGCTGTATATGGGATACAGTATATTACTAAGCTGGGAGGGGGCTGTATATGGGATACAGTATATTACTAAGCTGGGGGGCTGTATATGGGATACAGTATATTACTAAGCAGGGGGACTGTATATGGGATACAGTATATTACTAAGCTGGGGGAATGTATATGGGATACAGTATATTACTAAGCTGGGGGGATGTATATGGGGTACAGTATATTACTAAGCTGGGGGCTGTATATGGGATACAGTATATTACTAAGCTGGGGGCTGTATATGGGATACAGTATATTACTAAGCTGGGGGGATGTATATGGGATACAGTATATTACTAAGCTGGGGGGATGTATATGGGATACAGTATATTACTAAGCTGGGGGGATGTATATGGGGTACAGTATATTACTAAGCTGGGGGGCTGTATATGGGATACAGTATATTACTAAGCTGGGGCTGTATATGGGATACAGTATATTCCTAAGCTGGGGGGGATGTATATGGGATACAGTATATTACTAAGCTGGGGCTGTATATGGGATACAGTATATTACTAAGCTGGGGGGATGTATATGGGGTACAGTATATTACTAAGCTGGGGGGATGTATATGGGATACAGTATATTACTAAGCTGGGGGCTGTATATGGGGTACAGTATATTACTAAGCTGGGGGGGCTGTATATGGGGTACAGTATATTACTAAGCTGGGGGGGATGTATATGGGATACAGTATATTACTAAGCTGGGGGGATGTATATGGGATACAGTATATTACTAAGCTGGGGGCTGTATATGGGGTACAGTATATTACTAAGCTGGGGGGATGTATATGGGATACAGTATATTACTAAGCTGGGGGCTGTATATGGGGTACAGTATATTACTAAGCTGGGGGGCTGTATATGGGATACAGTATATTACTAAGCTGGGGGGATGTATATGGGATACAATATATTACTAAGCTGGGGGAGCTGTATATGGGGTACAGTATATTCCTAAGCTGGGAGGGGGCTGTATAGGATACAGTATATAAATAAGCTGGGGGGCTGTATATGGGATACAGTATATTACTAAGCTGGGAGGGGGCTGTATAGGATACAGTATATAAATAAGCTGGGGGGCTGTATATTAGGGGGTGCTATATATTCACATTGGTCAGGGGAGCACTGTATGTAAAATCATGTAACATAATAACAGGGTGGGATATATTAGTTATAGGATACAATAGATTACTTTGCATCATTTAAACTAAATGTTAGGGGTCTGTATTAATAAATTGGGGGTGTTGTATATTGATTGGTGCTGTGTATGCTATAATTCCAGTAGAATATATATAATGAAGGGATGTTTTATATGTGGGGTAGCGTGCGGTCAGTTGTGTTGTGAGGGGTATATATTATTTAGGAGCACAGTGTTGTTATCCAGGACACTTCATACTGGAAGTGACTGTGGTATTTTTAGGGACGCCGGGTGGAGATGCTGCAAGGAGCTGAAGATATCCGGCCGTGAATTCAGCAGTGATACTTCATGGATTGGAGAACCTGGAATAAAGTCCTCCTGATGGAAGAGATTGTCATCTATAAGGTACTAGATGCCACTAATGCCTCCCAGATCCTGTAGTCAGTCACACAGTGTCAGGAGCTGCCTGTACGGTTGTTAATTGTTAGTAAAGTTTTCAGCATTTACTTAACAGGGAGCGGGGGGGGGGCAGCATTTTAATATTCGCCTCAGGCAGCAAATATGCTAGAATCGGCCCTGGGCCCCGGCACTTGCCCAGGTAAGCCCAGTGCTGGCACCGGCCCTGCTTTAACATATCCAGGTGATTTTGAGACTGTATTCTCACGACACATTGTACTTTCTGTTAAAACATTTTAGAGATAAGTTGTATTTTATTCTGAAAAAAATGGAAATTTTGCAAAATTGCTGAAAAATTCTCCATTTTAAAGTTAAGTTCTGCTTTCCAGCCAGATAGTCAGATCATCCAAATAGCATAATAATTTCTGGAATGTCTGCTTTATGTTGGTATCATTTTTATTCGTCCTCTCATTTTTCTAGGATGTCATGAACTTCAGGTGTGATTTTGGTCATTTTCATGAAAAATCGCCAAGACTCATGTTTTCGGGGACCTGCTCAATATTTTAAATTACTTTGAGAAGCCTAAATAATAGTAAAAACCTATATTACCACACTAACGTATGTAAAACAACTTTTACTAAATCTGTTAGCCCTTTCATTGCTATACAGGGGTTCTAACAAAATGGAAGTTCAATTTAGAAACTCATTTTTTTGGAATATATTGGTAGATTTTGTCACATTATACTGTACAGGTCACATTTTTTATTGCAATACAAACATATCAGGTCTTATTTTTGGCTGGATGAGATACATGGTACAGATACTTCTTTTGGGGGGGTCTATAACTTGTTCATAAAATTGTATTAACTATTTCAAGTTGAACACAAAGAAAATCATCAATTTTTGTTTTAGATTTTTAGCACTTTTTTTTTTTGGCTGCTCACTGTAACAACAATAAAATTTTATTCCCTGGGTCACTACGATTACAGTTATACATCATTTATACTCATCTTTCCCCAAGTTACCAAACAAAAACAATATTGGAGAAAATTTCATTAGTTTTAGTATCGACAACTTTTCAGAGGGATAACTTCTTTATTTTTATGTTGACAGAACTGGTTGAGGGTTTATATTTTGGGAAAAGAGTTATTCTTTTTAGTGGTTGGGAAGTAAAAGTCATACTTATGGAGACTTTGCCAGTTAAGGCTGCCTTGTAGGCGTGTGAAGACTTATAGCCATTGTTGGGGATTCTGGGAAAATATGCAAATAAATGGGATGAATTAAGGAAAACCACACCTCTTTTAGCTACCTTGTAAGGCAGCCCCCTTGACATCAAGCATTAATTTCATGAAGACTAATAATATGCGGGATTAAAACCCAATCCACTATATCCATTCCAGGAGGAACACATTCCCAACTGTAGACAGCACTGTTACGATGTAATTGCATATCTTCAGTACAGTGTAGGGAACTGGTATCGCTGAGTGAGAGGCTTTTGACTAAGGTCGAGAATTCAGTGGCCTCCTTATGGAGCCTCCCTGTAAACGTGTGGAGACTTATAGCCACTGATGCTCCACTAGGGGATTGTGGGCAAATATTTTCAGCAGTACCATTTTGGGGCACTTAACTTTTTTAAATCACTTTTTAGAACATTTTCTATGAGGGTATTTGATTTACAAATCAATTAAGGGAAGTTTTTTGTTTTTTTTATGGCATTCAATGTGCGGGTTCAATATTGCTTTAGATTTATTATACAGATTGTTACGGGCACAGTGATACAAAATATATAGGGTATTTTTATGTTTTGGGTTTTTTTCATACATTATTTGATTTTTAAATGGAAATGTGGTGCATTAGGGACTAAGGAGTGGGATCTATGTGGAGGATGCTATAGACATATTACTGGATGTATACACGGCTAATAATAACATCTGTATACACATGACCTGAAAACTGCAACCAGGACACAAGAGACGTAGAATCGTCTAGAAACAGCAGAGAGATTCCAGGATTCTCCTCAGGTGATGAGCAGCCGGAGATGTTCCTCAGATGTATACTGAAATGCATACTTTTTGTTTCCATGGCCCAAGTGCATAACTTTACATTTATTTACATTAAACCTCATCAACCATTTCTCTGCCCACTCCTCAAGCTTCCACAAATCCCTCTGTAATGATAAACTATCGACCTCAGTATTTTTTACTTTACACATCTTAGTATCATCTGCAAATATTGAAACTTGACTGTGTAAACCCACTACAAGGTTATTAATAAAAATATTAAAAAGAAGTGGCCCCAATACTGACCCCTGTGGCACTGTGTCAAATTCCTTTGAAAAGTCCAGATATACAACATCCACTGCATCCCCCAGGTCCAGCCTGGAACTTACTTCCTCGTAGAAGCCAATCAGATTAGTCTGACAGGACCGATCCCTCATAAACCCATACTGACGCTGGGTTATAAGGTTATGCCCAGTGAGATACTTCAGTTCTCTGACTCCTGTTATTCATTAGGAAGTTTTGATGTTTATTTCCTGTGGATAGAAGTCAGTCATGATGTCGCTCCGGTGCACGGCTCAATACTGTTATAGTAATACGAGGCGTGTGCAGTGGCAGATTAAGTGTCCCATCTGCCCCGGGCTGTTCACACGACTAGGGCCCCCCCAGCGTCCAAATCCACTTATGCCCAGATGTTAGGATTGAAGTACGACTCTATATCCTCTATATCCTCTATATTCTCTATATACTCTATATCCTCTATATTTCTTAATCTTGTAAAAGTAATTATTGATGAACTACAGTCGTGATCTTATATCCCATCTATTTACAAAAGCCAATCACATTCCCTAACTGCATGAAACCCTCCCCCCGACTACCGTCCAGACCAGATCTCGCAGACAGTGCAGGAGATGTGGGTGCTGCCCCTGGCCCGGCCTCTGTGCTCTGCAGCTGAACTTCCCCTCATATTGTAAATACTCGCGTATAAGACGAGGCTCCTAATTTTACCCCCCCCCCCCCCCAAGAAAGAATTGGGAAAAGTTATTGACTGGAGTATAAGCCCTAGGGTAGGAAATGCAGCCACTACTCTAATAAAATGTCCAGCAGCAGCTGCACCTCATTACTGAAATGTCCACAGCACATGCCCCCTTTAATGAAATGTCCCCACAGATGGCCCCCATTAACTTAAATCCCCCCCATCATAAATGTAATGTCCATACCAGATGACCCCTTTAACAAAATATCTACCCCAGATACCCCCTATTAATGAAATGTCCACCCCAGATGCATAAATCCCCCCATCATTACATAAATCCCCCCCATCATTACTATAATGTACACAGCAGGGCACTCTTAAAAAAATAAAAAAATCTTTGCTCACCTTCCAGCTTCTTCTCCCCGGCCCCATGGTTCCGACTTCCCCTTCTGGTCCAGGTGCATACACCATGACATGGCAGTGTCGCGGCCGCCTGACATCATAGTGTATGCGCTGCGCGGGCCCTTACACTATAAAGTCACACTGTAGTGATGCACCCGGGCCGGAAGAGGAGAAGACGGAGCCGTGGGATCGGGGAGAAGAAGCCGAAAGGTGAGTATGGGCCTGCGTAAGGCCCCAAACGCCCACCCATACCCCCTATATGAAGATTCGCCATTGGGTGTGTGACATCACATGATCATAAATATTTGTTTCAATGGCGTCCCATAGAAAGTTGTTGCTTTTATTGGTTCCAAATTTTTCTACCTATGAACTTGCCATTTTTTATCTTGCACCTTTTTTTGAATTATTTTTTATTGGGTCACCATATTGGACAAAAAGGCAATAATTGATTTGGTAGCGTTGTTACGGATGGAGTCGGTATCTTTAATTTTTTTTTCATACAGGCAGAACCTGGAATAGAATTAATTAAAAAATCACTGATTCTATCATAAAATTATTCTGTATTTAAAGGGGTATTCCCATCTGGGCATTTACATTTAATTAAATTAATTTGCCATATGTAAACATTTCTTCAATTGGATGTTATTAAAAAAAAATGTTCCTGTGTGAAGATAATTTCTCATAAATGTAGTTATTCTGTCCCTTAGAAACGAGATACTTTCCTCGGATACGACCACGTCACACTCTGGCAGCGGTGGCCAGCATGCGCTATAGAGTCCTGCCTGACTACCAGGATTCGGCAATCATTACCACAGGACGGCTGTGCGACATGTAGTAACTCCTGGACATTTTATATACAATAACCTTTTGTTTCTTTGTGCACTCAATCTATCAGACGTGGCCGTATCCGAGGGAAGCTATCTCGTTTCTAGGGGGCAACATGGTTACATTTATGAGAAATTATCTTCACACAGGAACATTTTTTTTTAATAACATCCAATTGAAGAAATGTTTATAAATGACAGATTAATGAAACTGAATGTAAGTGCCCAGATGAGAATACCCCTTTAACTATCAAGGGGTTCACTGAAATAACAGAAAGGATAAAACATAACTTTTACAGGCATTCCCCGGGTTACATACAAGATAGGGTCTGTAGGTTTGTTCTTAAGTTGAATTTGTACGTAAGTCGGAACTGTATATTTTATCATTGTAATCCCAGCCAGAACTTTTTTGGTCTCTGTGACAATTGGATTTTAAAAATGTTGGGTTGTCATAAGAATCAATATTAACACTAAAGCTTCATTACAGACGCCTGTGATAACTGTTACAGCTGATCATTGTAGCCTCGGACTAAAGTACAATAAATTACCAATATCCAGAGGTCCATCTGTAACTAGGGGGTCGTATGTAAGTCGAGTGTTCTTAAGTAGGGGACCGCCTGTATTTGGTGTATAAAGAGGAGGACTGATATCAGTGTGTGTTGTATTAGCTCACATACCCCCAAGTGACTGCTAGAATACCACCTCTAGGGTTTCTAGCCAGTGTTAGATAACAGGGAGTATGGAGCACATTTACTTACCCCGTCCGCTGAGTTCACCAAAAGTGCATTGTCCGACTATAACGCACCGTGCCGCGATTCACTAAGATCATGCGCCCGATATCCTGCATGTGTCGCTGCCCGGCTCAGGTCTGACAGAGTTCAGGGCGAGACGCTGGATGTTTTTTATGCTTAAGTGACATGCCCGTTTTTATTGTGTTGTTTGTGAGTATATATTATTAAAAAATTGCCTTTACCCTGAACCCTGGCAATCTGCACTATGTGTTCGTGACTTCCTGACACAGGGCCAGTGGCGCACCTATGGATACGGAGGTGGTACGGAGGTCACACCCGGACCCAGTGAAGGAAGAAAGTTGGTGATACAAGAGAGCCAGGGGATCTTCTATCCCCAACCCGTGAGAAGGTGGTGATGTTCTTCAGTTGGACATTGTTACGAGGAGTAGAGCATTGACTTTTATTTTTGACTTTGCGATCTTTTGGCGTTTGGGAGTATACCGAGTCCTCTATATCTTAACTCCATATTGGCCGGATTTCGAAATTGTTTGTATTTGAGTAATAGTCACTTGTACGCAGGATCATGTTATGTAAGATTTCTCTGTAACTATGTGACTACAGGCAGTCCCCGGGTTATGTATAAAATAGGTTCCATAGGTTTGTTCTTAAGTTGAATTTGGATGTAAGTCGAAACTATATATTTTATAATTGTAGATCCAAACAAAAACATTTTTTGCCCCAGTGACAATAGGAGTTTCAAA
Organism: Engystomops pustulosus; assembly: GCF_040894005.1. NCBI lineage: Eukaryota > Metazoa > Chordata > Amphibia > Anura > Leptodactylidae > Engystomops > Engystomops pustulosus. Next base: position 14,217,117 of record NC_092414.1, read on the forward strand.
ATTTTTTGCTGTAATGGGACCAAGGATTATTAATAAAGCTTCATTACAGACACCTTACAGCTGATCATTGCAGCCTGAGACTAAGGTAACATCCAGAGAGCTTCACCAGACGACACAGTGGGCAGAGGGGTCCGTCTTTAACCAGGGGTCGCCTGTAAGTCGGGTGTTCTTAAGTAGGGGACCGCCTGTATTCTGATACATATTAGAGTCTTATCATAACCACATTGAGGAGTCTGTGCTGACTGGTCGACTTAAAAAAGTTTTCTGCTGTGTGTGACTCTTACTCCCCTTTTATATACCCTATTTTTCGGACTATAAGGCGCACAAAGAATCCTTTGATTTTCTCAGAAATCAAAGGTGCGCCTTATAGTCCAGGGCGCCTTATAAATGAACTGTACTTACAGACAACAGCTGCCTGGAACTGTGCCTAGGTCTGCCAGCTGGTCATTCATCCTTATAATCAGGTGCGCCTTATTATCCGGTGCGCCTTATATATGAACTGTACTTACAGACAACAGCTGCCCTAAACTGTGCACAGGTCTACCACCTGCTGGTCATTCATCCTTATAATCAGGTGCGCCTTATTATCCGGTGTGCCTTATATATGAACCTAGACATTTTAGCAGGCATTTATTGATGGTGCGCCTTATAGTCCGGTGCACCTTATAGTCCGAAAAATACGGTACTTTTTTTGTAGATAAAATCTAAATCTTCTCTAACTTTCACACATTTATACTTTTAATGGGAACCTGTCATCAGCTTTCACCTATGAAGCCAGAGATGTGTTGATGCAGTCACATTACACTGAAATAATTCCATCAATTTTTGGCCAATTTTCAGCTTTCGGGTTTTGTAGAAAGATAAATTTGAAAATCTACTTCTCCGTATGTAAATCCCAGTGCTGGAGTGATTCATCTAATCCAGGATCCGAGTGCGGTCATCCTACCTTACCTTCTATTCCCTTCATCTTTACGAAGTCATCACCTGCTTGTCTCAGATTCTGCGCATGTACACGATGTTACGCTGCTTTTGTCTACTGGTATTTACTGTGGTCTGTGGAATTTACACCTCGGCTTCCCTGACTGTGCGCATGCGCCGGATCACAATGTGCATGCGCACAGATAAGCCAAGGTGTATACTACAATAGTCACTGTGCGTGTCAGAAGATGGAAGCAGAGATGTATCCTGGGCACAAGATCAAGATGGAAGACAAGCAGGAGAGGATGTTGTAGGGCGGGAAAAAGGTCAAGATAAAGAGGACGGGAATGTTCTGTACTGCGAATCTGTGACTTAGACCACAGGACGCCATAATAACTCCAGCCCCCGACTTACACACTGAGGGGAAGGGGGAGTTTATTTTCTACACAACCCAGTAGCTTCCTATAAAAGGACATATGACTGTTTGTACTGTGTAATGTAATATTATATTTGCATATGTCCCCTATGGTTTGTAAAGCTACGGCATATGATGGCGCCATATAAATAAAGATTATTATTGTATTCAATTTGCATCAAGAAAAGTCAAGAACTTTTGTCACTTCTAGTCTTCAGACTCATCCCAAAAATATCACAATTAGTTAAACATTAGGGCGGGGCAGGTCCTGAGAATAAGTAGAAAAACACGACCTATGGCCTCCTGAGAGTCTCTCCCAATGGTTCGACAAATCTCTGTGCTACATGTTCAAGAAATAAACATCTAAGGGTAAATCCACCGAGGACATTTCTGTCAAATCAAAAACTTGTTTGCCAAAAATATCATAAAGTCTCTTTATCCCACACCAGCTGCCATTACTTGCACAAAAAGATGGTGATGTGAATAGACACTACATGCCCGGGGCGGGACTGGGAAGGTGGGGACCCAAGATGGGGAACACCTTAAAGCTTAGGGTCTAAATAAAGGGTTATTGAGAAAATATGAGGTATAAGCAGTGGATTCATTTCTAAGCAATACAGATCCTGCTAAATTGGCAGTGAAAAAGACATTGGGACTTATTTACTAAGGGTCCGTGGACGCACTTTCGTCGGACTTCCCGGCGTTTTCGGGTTTTGTACTGCTGTGACAGGTATTAAACAGGGGATTGTGTCACAAGAGATCAGTTTGTGGCGCAGCGCCGCTGGCTTTCTTGCGACAGAAATCGGGGGGCGGGCCGTCGGATGCTCCGACTAATCCGAGCTGAGCGCGGGATTTAACTTTCAAATTCTGTCGCAAGATCAAGCACTTACATGCACCGGGAAGAAGAAGGTGAACTCCGGCGGACCTGAGCGGGGAAGTGACACATGTAGGATATCGGGCGCATGAGTTTAGTGAATCGCGGCAGAGTGCATGATCGTCGGACAATGCACTTTCTGTGAACTCCTCCGGAAGGGTAAAATGTGCCCCATTATAGCCAGGGCCGGCTCCAGGTTTAAGTAGGCCCCTGGGCGACAGAGCCTTAGTCGGCCTCCCCCCAGGAGCAAGACTGTCCCTCTCCCCCTGCAGTAACCAGACTGTCCCGCCCCTCGTGGCCACGAGGGACATCATCATGTACTCCAGCTTCAGAGCCACCGAGTACAGCGCGAAGCACTGCTCGGGGGAACAAGGAAAGGAGGGTTTTGGATTCTTCTTCCCAAAGAGTGCAGCATATAAGCAGTAAACTACACAAGGGACACTAGTACAATTGATCCGGGGGCTAAAAAATGTTTTCGCTGCCCAAGTGGGCCCCTCCAGCACCCATGGGCCCCGGCACTTGCCCGGGTCAACCAGGTGCTGGCGCCGGCCCTGATTATAGCACATATGGATAACAGAAAATATATACATATAAATATCCAATCAAAATCTGTGTCACAGTGAGGACTGAATAGTCATCACAGTTCAGATGCTTCCTGAGTAGAAATAGTTAAACCCGCCCTCTGCTTTCTAAGCGTCATTAATAAAAATAGTTTCGTTTCTCTCTTCCTCCTTTGTCAGCCATGGCGTCTGCCGACCTGAGAGAGGAGCTGGACTGCTCCATCTGTCTGACCACTTATACCGATCCTGTAATGCTGAGATGTGGACACAACTTCTGCCGGGTCTGTATTGATCGTGTGCTGGATACACAGGACGGGTCTGGATGTTATTCCTGTCCTGAATGTAGAGAAGAGTTTCAGGAGAGGCCGGCACTGATGAGGAACTTAGTTCTGCTTAAATTAATGGAGAATTTACTGACTACTCAACCAACACCGAGAGAAACCGGGATCTTCTGCTCTTACTGTGTGGACTCTCCTGCACCTGCTGTGAGGTCCTGTCTACATTGTGAGGCTTCTCTGTGTGATAAACACCTGAAAGTCCACAGCAAGTCACCAGAACACGTCTTATCTGACCCCAGCACTTCCCTGGAGAACAGGAAATGTTCTATCCATAAGGAAGTGTTAAAGTATTACTGTACTAAGGATGACATCTGTATCTGTGTGTCCTGTAGTTTGGCCGGAGAACATTGGGGACACCAGGTGGAGATGCTGGATGAGGCTTCTAAAAAGAAGAAGAAGAAACTGAGAAATGTTCTCCAGAAACTGATCATAAGGAGGGAGGAGACAGAGGAAAGAGTCCAGAGTCTGGAGGAGAGCAGGAGAAAAGCTCAAGAAAAAGCATCTGGAGAAGCTGAGAGAGTCACTGCCCTGTTTATAGACATCAGGAGACGGCTGGACGACCTGGAGAAGAGGGTCCTGAGTGACATCTCCAGGCAGGAGAAGGAAAAGTCCCTCTCACTGTCTGCTCTGATCCAGAAGCTGGAGATACAGAAGGACGAGCTGTCCAGGAAGATGAGGCACATTGAGGAGCTGTGTAACATGACTGATCCACTGACTGTGTTACAGGAACCAGACACAGGTGACTTGTGTGATCCTGAGGAGGGGGGAGGTGATGAGGACACAGGGGGACATGATAACCAGCGCCATGATGTAGATGGTCTGGATGTGACTGTGATCTCAGACACATTACACACATTATGTGACATAATATCAGGTATAAGGAGCGGGATCTATGTGGAGGGTCCTGGAGACATATTACTGGATGTAAACACGGCTCATAATAATCTCCATATATCAGACGACCTGAAAACTGCAACCAGGACACAAGAGAAGCAGAATCGTCCAGAAACAGCAGAGAGATTCCAGTATTATCAGGTGATGAGCAGCCGGAGATTTACCTCAGGACGACATTACTGGGATGTGGAGATCAGTAGATCAGGGAGGTGGAGGGTCGGGATGTGTTATCCCAGTATAGACAGGAGGGGGCGCTGGTCTTGTATTGGATATAATAACAAGTCCTGGGGTTTGCAGAGATTTATTAATGAGTATTATGTGACACATGACAGTAATGAGATCCGGTTACGTGACAATATCTCCAGTGATAGATTCCGGATCTGTCTGGATTATGAGGCGGGGGAGTTGTCCTTCTATGAGCTGTGTGACCCCATCAGACACTTACACACCTTCACCACCACCTTCACCGAGCCCCTTCATGCTGCATTATGGGTAGTGGAAGGTTCTATAAAGATATTAGGGGGAGGCAGGAAGTGGGAGAAACCATCATAAAATGTGTCTCTGGTTCTACATTATTTCCTTTATTTTCCTGTTGATCAATAAACGTCCATAAATTCTGTATAAAGATTGTCCAGTCCTTCATCACTTCCTCAGAGCAAGTTCCTGAGAGAAAACTGGTGAAAATAGATCTCTGCTTGCTGTCATTCTATAGAAGCCTCATTGTTTATTTCCTGTGGGGATCAATCGGTTCCTGGTCATGTGATGTCACACAGGTGCACAGCTCGATACAGTAATCAGAACTGTGTGTTATAATGAGACGTGCACCTGTGTGACATCACATGACCAGGGATACAACGAGCCGTGCACCTATGTAACATCACATGACCAGGGATATAACAAGCAGTGCACCTGTGTGACATCACATGACCAGAAATATAACAAGCCGTGCACCTGTGTGACATCACATGACCAGAGATATAACAAGCTGTGCACCTATGTGACATCACATGACCAGAGATATAACGAGCTCTGCACCTGTGTGATGTCACATGACCAGGGATATAACAAGCTGTGCACCTGTGTGACATCACATGACCAGAGATATAACAAGCTGTGCACCTGTATGACATCACATGACCAGAGATATAACAAGCTGTGCACCTGTGTGACATCACATGACCCGGGATATAACGAGAATACTGAATGACCATAAGCAGAGTTCTAGAAAACGATGAAGAAGTGATACAGATAGTATGAGAGGGACAGTCTTATAGATTTATATCTGGGGCTCAAACCCCTAATCATTGTAAGGTGACTTTCAAATTAAATGAGTCTGTGTCCAGCGCTGGAATGTGACTAACTTGAATGAAAAGACAAGACCTGTCCTTGCAGGAAGTTAGCAACAAGACTAATAAGTTTATTGAGGGACGGACATTTATAGAAAACCATAAGGCACTTTACATAAGGCGTGTAATTAGGAAAGCAACAACTATAATTGGGTGTTCTCACCCAGGAAATGTAACACTATTGGATGTAAGCACACAAAGGAGTCTAATACTATTGGCTACATGCAAATACTGAAACTTCACATAAACCAAATGTCCAGATGTCCACCTGGATACCTTCCACTAGTAGGTGCTAGTGAGCACTAAGTCTTTGTTTGAAGAGGGAAACACCCAAACTTAGTTATCACTACATAAAGTTATGTGAAATAATGCTGAATCTTTAAAATGTCCGACAATATGTAAGATGGCGTCTGAGTCCAGTGTAATATCTTTAACAATTCCCCCCTTTTGAGCTTTGCATGGCCTGTAACTTTTGTCCAGGGTGACCTCCTCAAACTCCAGGTACATACAGGTAGGCTAAGCCCTTACCTGCTGGACTTGTTAACTCTTCACCAGATCCCCTGGAGGCCAGTCACTCGGGGGTTACAGGCCTGCACACTCAAATCACATAATTGTGTTTCCATAGTTTATGGGTTTATTAACAGGCTGGTTCTTCAACAAGACGGTATCCTCCACACCGGGACTTCTCCTGTCATGGTTCTTACCGCCTGGACGGCCATCTGGGACATGGTGGACTTGATGAGGGGGACCACACAACACGCAATAAGTGACGAGAGCAAAATCACAATCCCCAATATCACCCCCACTTAAAGGAAACCCTTCCAATCCCCCAACTACAAAGTGAAGGACAAAGTGTCCACCCCAGAGTTTCTCTTGAGTTTCCTGGACAGTCCTTCAATCTCTTCAAGTGCATGGGTAATGGATCCATAGGGGCCGATGTCATCTGGGATGTATATGCAACAAGCCACTCCCACAATCTTACAGACTCCTCCCTTCTCAGCAAGGATCATGTCCAAAGCCGTGCGGGTCTGGAAAGCATCTCGGATATAATTCACAAATCTCTGTTGATTACAATACAACCAGTTAACCCACAATCAACATCTTTGCTCGTAACTATCTGGGGAATAATGGACTCTAAACCTGCCCATATCTGATTGTGGGCCTTGTACTCATCTGGAACCCCCCTTGGTGCTCCCACTGTATCTATATAAACGTTGTCATCTAGGTGCTTCTCTCTCAGACCTTCAGAATTCTTTGGGATTCTCTACCTTTACTTTATATGTCTGATCACACTTATCCCAGGGGATCACGAGGAAGGAATGCACAAACCTTATCACTGTACACTCGCCTTCCCAGCCTCTAGGCCTGACCTGACTCTCCTATCCCCACAAATCCTGTACACATCAGACACTGCTAATACAGGGTTACCTGTGCTGTCAATGTTATAGAAGGTCATTGTCTTGTTGCACCAACCGTAGGTAAAGTCTCCTACCCTGGGGGCATCCTGGTCAGCCCTATAGATACAGTGATAGTCATGGTTGGGGTGTCCCTGAGCATACAGTCACTCAGAAGAAACCAGCTAGCAAGAAGAATAAGTTTGCAATAATAAGTGTTGGAAGCATGCTGACTTCCCTCTAGCTCAGTGATGGCGAACCTTTTAGAGACCGAGTGCCCAAACTACAACAAAGACCCGCTTATTTATCGCAAAGTGCCAACACAAAAATGTAATTTGTTATTTATATTCCCTGCTCTGTCACAGCTTTCATTGATACCAGCACCTGAGGACACCAATATAGCAGAAAATTGTCCCTGGTAGAGCTGTCACTTTAAAATACCTCTATGCACAGCAAGTCCTGGGCTGTCTGGGACTGCAGGAAGATGCCTGGAGTCCTCTCTGGTGATGGCCTGAGTGCCCACAGAAAGGGCTCCGAGTGCCACCTCTGGCACCAGTGCCATAGGTTAGCCATCACTGCTCTAGCTTCACAGCCGTGGCACTGGTCAGCAGGACTTGGAAAGGGCCGTCGTAGTGAGGCTCCAGACTGTCTCTCTGGTGCGTCTCTTTACCACCACGTAGTCTCCGGGCTTCAGGTTATGCATCCTGAGGTCTCTGTCTGGATCTGAAAAAGTAATCAGAAACACTTTTGCGGACCTTTTCCAAGGCCTGGCTCAATTGTATGGCATGTTCCACCTTGGGGCCTAGTCTGGGTGCATAGCCAAAAAATACTTCAGAGGGGGACAATCCCATCTTTCTGTTGGGGGTGTTTCCTAACTGTATAGTGGGCAGCAGGAAAGCACTCGCTCCATGGTTTCCCTGTTTCTTCCATGGCCTCCCGGATCTCTAACTTAAGAGTGCCGTTTAGTCTCTCAAACACACCACCAACTTGGGAAGGGTAAGGGGTGTGCAGGGCCTGTTCTACACCCAGGAGGGACAAGGCTTTAGGTTTTTACCTGTCCAGTGAAGTGGGTTCTGCGACCGGACTCTATGGTCTCCGGAAGTCCAAACCTGCAGAAAAATCTCACTCACCACCTTCTTGGCTGCGGCTCTGGCAGTAGCCTTGGTCATGGGAGAAGCTTCTGGCCACCCTGGAAAGAGATCAATGCACACAGGCACGTACTCCTACGTGCCACTTTTGGTAGCTGGATAAAATCCCTCTGCAGTCTCTGGAAGGGATACAGCGGCTTGGGCGTCACCTTCTGTGGGGTCTTTACCACCTTACCCGGGTTGTGGCGGGCACAGACTATAAAGGCTTTCACTAGTCTAGTTACATGGGGTAGTAATGCCCGGGCAAACCACTGATGGTTTATGAGTACTAGCATGGCCATTTTGGATGTGTATGTATCCATGGGCTACTTGACTTACTGTCGGGTGCAGGGCTCCTGGCAGGCACACCCTCTCTCCCAGCATCCAGGTCCCATAGGCATCTGGGCTCCAGCTTTCCTCCACACTCCCTTCACTTCTGATGACTCTCGGGCCACCAGGGACTGGAACACCTGTGGATCAAACTTTTAGCTCAGAAATCACAGCTGAAACTTCAGGACAGTCTCTGGGCTCCATCTGTGCAGCTGCCTTCGCCATCCCGTCAGCCACATACTTGCCCTTGGCTTGTGGAGTTACCAAATTGTGTGTGCTTTTACTTTTATTATCCTCACCTCTTGTGGACGTAAGAGAGCATCCATGAGCTCTTTAACCAGCGTGCCATGCTTAGAGGGGGTCCCTGCAGAGGTGAGGAAATCTCTAGCCTTCCATAAGGGTTCATAGTCGTGTTTAGACCCCAGGACTATACCTTGAGTATAGATGTTTGTCCTTTTACCTTCCACCAGCTGTAGCGCTTCCCTGAGTGCCGTCACTTC